>NC_072404.2:31013125-32287500 GCF_028858775.2 Pan troglodytes
GTACCTGGCCCACCATATGTTCAGCTGTCTTACCAGAAAAATATTGACTCAATCATTCTCTATATGAAAAAGGTAATCAGTTACCCTACTCAGTCATTTGGGTATTATGTGGGCTTTCTTGGCAAGATTGAAGCTGTGGGGCTCTTCTTAGGGAATGAGAAAAAGAAGCATTACGAATCCAAGTGCTGTGATTTCTCATCACGTTAAAATAATGAGACCCTTTGTTGAAATGAGGAGTGTCCTCACGTGCGCTTTTTTTTTTTTTTGAGACTGAGTCTCGCTCTGTCACCAGGTGGAGTGCAGTGGTGCGATCTTGGCTCACTGCAACCTCCGCCTTCCGGGTTCACACCATTCTCCTGCCTCAGCCTCCTGAGTAGCTGGGACTACAGGCGCATGCCACCATGCCCAGCTAATTTTTGTATTTTTGGTAGAGACGGGGTTTCACCATGTTGGCCAGGTTGGTCTTGATCTCTTGACCTCATGATCCACCTGCCTTGGCCTCCCAAAGTGCTGGGATTACAGGCGAGAGCCACCGTGCCCGGCCTCACGTGGCCTTTTAAAGCATTGGCCCTGGGTTCCTCGGGTCTCTGCTGGGTGAATGTGCTCTTCCCTTGGAGACTCCCCAACTTTGGAGTGCACAGATGTTAATCCCAGAACCGTGGCCTGTCCCCAGGTGATGACAACAGGAAGAAAGCCAACAACCCCAAACACTGCAGCTGCCTCATAGATCAGATCTTCACTGGTGGGCTGCAGTTGGACGTCACCAGCCAAGTCTGCCAGTAAGTGACAGGCTGTGTGCTTGGTGCCATCAAAACCCACCGGGGCTGTGCTGACATCTCCGTCTCCAGAGCTGCCAGTCTCCAGAGCTGCCAGTCTCCAGAACTGTGTGTGCTCTGAGAGGTCTTTAAGGAGGCTACAAGAGAAATGGTTAACAGACGCCCTGAGAGCGAAGGTCATGGGGTAGAGGTGCTTCTTCTTGGGGAGATCCTGGGGCGGGTGTCCCAGTGGGATGCGAGACCTCCGTGTGGAGGTCTTGGCTGTTGTCCACAGCCAGTAGTGTGTTCTTGGAAGCTTCCCCCACCATTTCTCTTCTTTTAGTCCTTGACCAGGAAACAAAAAAAAAAAACCCCTTCAAGAAGGGGTGGATCACGCATGGCAGATTATTTACATATGTGCTTTGAAGTGTGTTAGTTTTCATTATCATTATTTTATGGTTTCCTGTTCCATTTTCTCTATGTAGCAGCCCTAATTCTTTTGAGGTGTGGTCTTTGCTTATAGCTCCAGGCATTGAGTGCAGGAAGAATCTGCTGCTTTGTTAGATTAGAGGGACCCTCTCAACCAACCTCAGTGCATGCTGCTGGGTTTTGTTTTTATTTTTAGGCATGGGGTTTTATGTTGCCCAGGCTGGCCTTGAACCCCTGGGCTCAATCAATCCTCCCACCTCAGCCTCCCAAGTAGCTGGGACTACAGGTGTGCGCCACGGTGCCTGGCTCTGTTCTTTACTCCAGTAGAAGTTTTAAAAACCCTGGACATGATCCACTAAAATGATTTCAGAACCCATAATGGATTGCCACCTGCAGTCTGCATAAGACCAATGAAAAACGGAGAAGGCCACTGCTGGCTGTGTCACAGATGCAATTTTCTGTAAGGAGCATAGACCGTTAGGGGCCTTGGCTCTAAGCATTAGAAACCGAGTTTGCTCTGAGCAGTTTGGACCTCCTCGCTGGCCCTCAACTACTAAATTCCGTCAGCAGGAGATTGTCTCAGATTTAAATCCTGTATAAATATTGACAGCAAATTTCCCAGTCTGCGAGTTTTTGTTTTTAGTGTTGTCAAATAAATCTCTAGCAAGGAACCGGCCTTGTGAAATGCAGCATTAAATGTCCAGCTCGGGGCTGGGCACGGTGGCTCATGCCTGTAATCCCAGCACTTTGAGAGGCTGAGGCAGGCGTATCACTTGAGGTCAGGAGTTCAAGAGCAGCTTGGCCAACATGGCGAAACCCCATCTTTACTAAAAATACAAAAAATTAGTCAGGCATGGTGGCAGGCACCTGTAATCCCAGCTACTCAGGAGGCTGAGGCAGGAGAATCACTTGTACCCTGGAGGCGGAGGTTGCAGTGAGTCAAGATGGCACCACTGCACTCCAGCCTGGGTGATGGAGTGAGACTCTGTCAATTAAAAAAAAAGTCCAGCCTGGCTGGGGCACACTCTGTGAAGTGTGCAAGAGGTCTCCAGTGTCACCTAGATCGCAGGCCCCAGGTTCCAGATGCAGATGAAATAGACCTGTGGATTCAGAGCCTCTGACGGGGCCCATGAGTTTATCCTCTTCCAAAGCCCCTTAGTGACTATGATGGTCTCCAGGCTGGGAAGCCCTTGCTTGAGGAGCAGCCCTTGGCTTCAGGGTTCACACACACCCCTCCCAGGGGCCACCTGGGGAGCCAGGACAGGTCGGGTGTGAGCACTGCTGCTCTTGATATGTCCCACCCTCCCAAGTGTCCCTGAAACAAAAGGTGCCGTGGGGAAGGGGTGTGGGCGCAGCCTCCTCCTCAGGATGCCTCTGGAGCTGGGAGGGCATCAGTCCTCACAGACACTGTTCCCTCTGTTTGCTTCCAGCAGAGTCTCCACTACCGTAGACCCCTTCTGGGACATCAGCTTGGATCTGCCCAGCTGTTCCACCCTGTTCTGGCCCCTGAGCCCAGGGAGCAAGGGCAGCATAGCGAACAAGGAAAGCCATGCGTCTGGGAACCACCACAGTCACGGACTGCCTCAAAGACGAGAAGGCTGCCTGCACCCACGTGGAAGGGGCACGTCTTCCTGGTGGGAAGGCTGCACTTGATCAGGACCGAAAGAGGGCTTTTCTTTCACATGCCAAGGACAGAGCCTGAGCAAAGATGCAGCATTAGCCTGGGTTGGCTGCAGTCTCTCCTGCTAGTTTGTATTTTGTTTTGGCCGGTCACTCGATATTTCTGTTCCCCAGCTTTGCACAGTGCTGGGTGTCTGTGTCAGCAGCTGATACTCCAACCTCCTCATGTAAATGAATTGAGAGCCTTTAACCTTTGTAGTAAACACCGACCCTGGAGTGTGAGCTGAGAAACGTCCAGCTCTCTCCCTGTGGTCCACAGCCTTCTCTGCACGTGATTAAAACTTAGTTGTGATGTTCTGTGCTTAGGGCCATTTTCGAAATTGTTCACTTACTGCTTTAGTTGGGATAAGTAATAAGATTGAGGAAGTGTTTTTTTTTAAAAATGTATTTTAGTAACTGTAGCATACAATTGTAGAAGGAGCAGAAAAACTTCCTAAACTTTGTCTAGTGTTTTATAGTTTTGTTTTATTTGCATTAATTAAAAGTAATACAGAAGAGTCCTTGTTGAGTGGAAGCATTCCTTAGAAGAGGTATAAGCTTTTGGTTTCTGTCTGGCTGCATAGTCAACAGGACCAAAGTTGCATATTTATTTTATTTTTTGAGATAGGGTCTTGCTCTGTTGCACAGGCTGGAGTGCAGTGGCATGATCATAGCTCACTACAGCCTCAATCTCTTGGGCTCACACCACCCTCTTGCCTCAGCCTCCCCAGTAGTTGGGACTACAGGTGCATGTCACCAAGCCCAGCTAATTCCGTGATTTAAAAAAAATTTTTTTTTTGGTCGAGACAAAGTCTTGCCACATTGCTCAGGCTGGTCTTGAACTCCTGAGCTTAAGTGATCCTTCCAACATGGCCTCCCAAAATGCTGGTATTACAGACATGAGCCACTGTGCCCTGCCAAAAGTTTGCCTGTTTAGAATTTTGAAAGCATCAACTTCGTAACACTAAGTCCACATAATAAAATGGGGTATCGCATTTTTAATTCAGAAACGATGGAAACCAGAACTTTCTTAAAGAAGGTCTTTGCAACTAAATTAAACTTAGTCATAAATTCCAATAAAATGAAAGTGTTGGCCAGGCATGGTGGCTCATGTCTGTAATCTCAGCACTTTGGGAGACCGAGGCAGGTGGATCACAAGGTCAGGAGTTCGAGATGAGCCTGGCCAACATGGAGAAACCCTGCCTCTACTAAAAATACAAAAAATTAGCCAGGTGTGGTGGCAGGCACCTGTAATCCCAGCTATTCCGGAGGCTGAGGCAGGACAAGCACTTGAACCTGGGAGGTGGGGGTTGCAGTGAGCCAAGACTGTGCCATTGCATTCTAGCCTGGGCAACAGAGTGAGACTCCGTCTCAAAAAAAAAAAAAAAAAAAAAAAAAAAAAAAAAAAAGCATTGCTAAAACAGTAGGCCATGAGGGAGAAACCACACTTCAGAAACTACAATGTGTAGGAAGCTTGTGTTGTTAGAAGAGACCTGGCATGGTGCTGGCTCCTGGGAAGGTGTAGGAGAGGGAGAGCTCACCCTTCCCCACTTTGTACTGCAAGTGAAGGCTCCTTTTGAGTCCTGTGGAGAGCAGATCCCAGAGCTAGCAAGGAAACAGGCACCACTTTGCCCAGAGGTCTTCTCATCTTGCCCTAGGTGAGATGGCAGAATTTCCAAACCATAAACAAAGGCTTTCCATACATGGCTGTGAAAAGATTGAGATTTTTGCTAGTGTTTCAGCTTTAAAATTTTCAGCTTTAAAAATTGAATCATCTGTTCCGTGGGTTTTGTCGGTGGCAGCTGCCACCCGTGCCAGATGCACTTCTAACATAGCCCTCCTACCTCTTGCCTCTGCACCATCAGGAAATTACCTTTCCCAGCCCTCTTGCCTCTCTACATTAAACTGCTCATGTTGAGATCATTGTAGATTCATATGTAGTTGTAAGAAGCAATCTGCTACCCCTTGCCCCGGTTCCCCGATGGTGACATCCCACAGTGCTGTGGTGCGGCGCCCTAGCTGGGATACAGAGACGTTCATGCGGAAAGTACCCAGCATCTTCATCGCCTCCTCCCTCACCACTCGCTCTGTAACCCCAGCCACCGGGGACTCCTTCTCCATTTCCATAAACCTGACATTTCCAGAATGTCATGTCAACTGAATCATACAACAGGGAGCCCTTTGGGATTGGCTTTTCTTGCTCATCATAACTCTCTGGGGATGCATCCAGGGTGTGGCTGGGGTCAGTAGTTCCTTCCTTTTCGCTGCTGACTTGTGTTCCATGGTACAGATGTTCCACAATTTCTTTATTCATCCATGGGAAGAAATGAGGTTGTTTCCAGTTTTGTGATTATTATTATGAGTGACACTGGGGTACACATTTGTGGACAGTTTTTGTGTGAACATTAGTTTTCATTTTTCTGGCTCAAATTTGACTGCTGGGTCATATGGTACTTAGAAAATTATCACTTCCCCAGGTCTTTTCTTGAAACACAATATTTAAGATAAATATTCTTTAAAGAGATAGGCAGCAAAGGTGGAAAACATTTTCTCTTTTTTCGTTGTGAAATTGTAACCATTCACAGTTGTATGTGGGTGTTTTTGGTAGGAAAATCAACCCATTGAAAGAGATAAAATACCCCTTTCCTCTCTTTTTCCTGTCTCTTACATCTCCCTTACCACTTCTGTCTTTTTAAAACACCTTGTAGATTCACCAGACCAGAGTACTTGGGTAGCAGTGCCAAGATCAAGCACAGTGACTGCCATAAGTAACAGGAGTTCACGAATCAGCTCACCATGAAGAAACTGCCCATTGTAGACTGTTCCTATCTCAAAATAGTTGGCTTTCCAGAAAGCCAACTCTAGTGGCAGACTCGGTTTTTAGCCCACAGTACAACTTGCAGCCTCTTGGTTTGGTGTGCAGAGTTTTTTTTTTTTTTTTTTTTTTTTGAGACACAGTCTCACTCTGTCACCCAGGCTGGAGTACAGTGGCACAATCCGGCTCACTGCAATCTTTGCCACCTGGGTTCAAGCGATTTTTCTGCCTCAGCCTCCTGAGTAGCTGGAATTGCAGACGTGCATCACCACGCCCGGCAAATTTTTGTATTATTAGAGACGGGGTTTTGCCATGTTGGCCAGGCTGGTCTTGAATTCCTGACTTCTGGTGACCTGCCTGCCTCGGCCTCCCAAAGTGCTGGGATTACAGGCATGAGCCACCATGCCTGGCCAACATTTTTTATAATTGCGGCAAGTCAGCAAGAACACAGAGGAAACAAGAGGGTGTGAGTGAATTGTCCTTCTGTCTGTGCTGTGGTAAACAAAAGCAGTGGCCTCACAGTGAATGTAGGATGTGAGCTACTCTTCTAGGGGAGGGGAGTGGTTGTGAGAGAGTGGTTGTGTTTTTATTACTTCTACCCAAATTCCTCCAGCTACTCCCTCCTCAGGTTTTCTGTTGTTCTTTTACTTTAGAACAAAGGCCCACTCTCCAGTTCTATTGAACTACCTACTTGCAATTTCCTGACAGCCTTTTTCTTGTCTGCATACCTTTCCACCTGCTATTCATTCATACCAAGTTTCATTCTCTTTGGTAAACCTTATGTATCAGTCTGTGTTCAGCAAGGAGACAGAAACCACACCCATTATTTGAACAGGACAAATTTAATAAGTAAAAGCTTGTTTACTAGAGGAAAGTGCTTAACTACTCAGAGGGACCAAAGAGGACTTTAAGAAGCTATAACTTGTAGGCTGAGGTAGAGTAAACAATAAAGAAACTTAGGACCAGAAGGGTCTCCCTGCCTCAACGAAGGCTGAGATGCAAACTTCTTGGAAGACAGCATGGCTTCCAAGCCTTCAGATGGAGAAGAAACTTGCCAGGGTGCAGGTGGCGGTAGTCCCTAGAAGTGGTCCGCTCTTGTTGGAGGGTGTGAGCTGAGCAGAACTGGTCTGTAGATGTGGCCTGCCATTGCTGGTGGATGTGGCTGCTGGTGGAGGGAGTGGCCTGAGGGCAGAGCTGGAACTGAACATGAGGCCACTGGACTCCCATGCTGAATAATAATAATAATAATAGTAATAATAAAAACATCAGAAGACAAGAACCTGAAACTGAGGTGTCTTCCTGTTATCTTTGCCTTTTAAGGTCACTCCAGTGCTGTCTTTTGGTGAAGCTTAAAATTCTGCCAGCTGAGACAGGAGAAACTTTTGCAGAGTCTCACAAAGCAGGGTGAAGAAGAGTTGATTTGGACCTGAGAGCCAATAAACAGATAACTCACACACCATAATAATAATGATAATTTATTTAATGTATATTATGTGCCTGGTGCTGTGATACAATTATATGTCTGTAAATGTGTGTAAGTGTATGTAGTTTTAAATTCTATAACACCCCTGTGAGATAGATATTATTACCATGTGACATGTGAGAAAAATGGTCCAGGTTTGTCTGGGCATCAAAGCTGTGCTCTTGTCCACTCTGCTATCCTGATTTTCCTTTCCTGTCTTTGGAAAGTTAAATATTCTCTCTTGTCTTCCCCCTTGTGACATGAGCAGGTCTGTTTATTTATTTATTTATTTGAGATGGAGTCTTGCTCTGTCTTCCAGACTACAGTGCAGTGGTGTGTTCTCAGCTCACTGCAACTCTGCCTCCTGGGTCCAAGTGATTCTTCGGCCTCAGCCTCCTGAGTAGCTGGGATTACAGGCGCCCACCATCACGCCCCGCTAATTTTTGTATTTTTAGTAGAGATGGGGTTTCACCATGTTGGCCAGGCTGGTCTCGAGCTCCTGACCTCAGGTGATCCGCCCACCTTGGACTCCCACAATACTGGGATTACAGGTGTGAGCCACCACTCCTGGCTGCAGGCCAGTTTATATGGAGTTTATCCAGGAGTACCTAGAAAGCAGGAACTGTGTTTTTCTATTCATTTTGGGTTTCAAATGCCTATGATTAGTGCTTGGTACCTAACAGGCACTTAAATGTCCACCAAAAGAACAATTGGTTGGATGTTTTATCTTTGCAGGTAATGCCAATGAGGTAAGTAACTCTGGAAACACGTCTGTAGGTGCTTAATAAATCCGTTGCATTGAGTATTTGCCATTGGATTGAGCAAGTCAGCTCTTGTTGAGTCTTGGGAATAGGGAATGCTGGAAATTCCTTTTTTTATTTTTATTTTTTGTAGTTTGGTTTATTTATTAATATTATAAAATGTTAAAAAATTCTGTCAATTTCAATTGTCTTTGATATGTTTTTGTGTTTCACAAAGCTTTGAGTTCTTTCAAAATAATAGCCCACAGCATAATAATACCATTTGGTTCATACTCATGGATAGATTCTATTCTTGACCATTCCATTAAATTTCTTTCAGATTCACATTCTACCTTTTTAGTTATTCGAGTAGAAAACTTTGGAGTTATCTTCAGCACCTCTCTTTTTCTCATATCCCTCATCCAATTTATAGCATGTCCTATTAATTCTACCTTCAAAATACACTCAGAATCTGGCCACTTTGCACAACCTCTGACAGTGCCAACCTGATCCAACTTCCATTATCTATTCTGTGTTATTTTTAAAGTCTTCTAACTAGTCTCCTTGCTTCCTTTCTTGCCATCTACAGCCTGTATTCCACTCAGAAGCCAAAGTGATACTTTTAGGTCTATTATCTTGCTCTTAGTTTTCTATCTCGTCTCTTTTGTATTCCTTTATGCCTATTTTGCTGCCGTTTGTATTAATCAGGATTGTGTTATTCAATTTATCTCCACCATTAACCTTTTTATTGTATCTTTTAGTGTCATTTTGTTAGTGGGTGCAAAATAAATTACAAAACATATCTTTATTACAGTTTGTGTACATTAGTAATTAGTGCTTTTCTTGCATACTGAACAATGCAGAAAATTTACAAAAGTTTAATTCCATTTGCCTTCGACCTCACCTTGTTTGCTATTGTTGTCATTGATTTGACTTCTGTTACACGGCTCACATGACATTGCTATTATTGTTTCTCTAAATGATCAATAATTTTAGATTTACCCACATACTTTCCTTTTCTGGCATGTACTCCCTCTTGCATTTCCATGTTTCCATCTAGGAACATGATCTTTTAGCCTGAAGAATTTAGTATTCCTTGTAGAGTAAGCACAATGGTGAAGAGCTCTTTAAGCCTTTGTTTGTCTGAGAATGTCTGACAACTTATTTACTTTGCCACTTTCTTCTTCTTCTCCTTCCTCTTCTTTCCTCCTTCCTCCTCCTCCTCCTCCTCTTCTTTCTTCTCTTCTTCTTTTACTGAGATAGGGTCTCACTTCAACGCTCAGGCTGGAATGCAGTGGCACAGTCTGGAATCACTGCAACCTCGGCCTTCCAGGCTCATGTGATTCTCCCACCTCAGCCTCCTGAATAGCTGGGACTACAGGTGTGTGCTGCCATGCCTGGCTAATTTTTGTGTTTTTTGTAGAAATGGGGTTTCACTATGTTGGCCAGGCTGCTCTCAAACTCCTGGGCTCAAGCCATCCACCAGCCTTCGCCTCCCAAAGTGCTAGGATTACAGGCGTGGAGCCTGCCTTCATTTTTGAAAGAAGTTTTCACTGTATAGGTTGACTGTTTCTAAACATTAAGGTGTCTCTTCATTGTCTTCTGGCTTCCATTGTTTCTATTGAGAAGTTAACTGTAATTTGCATTTTCCCACGGATGATAACATGTAATTTTTAACAGAGTCTCACTCTGTGACCCAGGCTGGAGTGTAATGGTGCGATCTTGGCTCACTGCAACCCCTGCCTCCCGGGTTCAAGCAATTCTCCTGTCTCAGCCTCTAGAGTAGCTGGGATTACAGGAGCACAGCACCATGCCTAGCTAATTTTTGTGTTTTCAGTAGAGACAGGGTTTCGCCATGTTGGCCAGGCTGCTCTTGAACTCCTGACCTCAGGTGATCCACCTGCCTCAGCCTCCCAAAGTGCTGGGATTATAGGCGTGAGCCACCACGCCCAGCCTACTTTTACGATTTTCTCTCTAACTTTGTTTTTCTCCACTTTGATTATAATGTGCATAGGTGTAGGTCTGTTTTTATTTTTCCTGCTTAGTGTTCTTCGAACTTCTTGACTCTCTAGATTGATGTAGTTAATCAGTTTTGGCTTATTCTCAGCCAGGATTTCTTTAAGTACTGGCTTTATCAAATTCTCTCCTACCCTTTGGAGATCTTCTGACTGTGTCTCACATTTCTCTTCTGCTCTGTTCTATTTTCATTATTTTTCATCTCTGCTCTTGTTTCAATACTGTCTATTGATCTGCTTGAAGTTTACTCATGCTATCTTCTGCTGAGTTTAGTTGGCTGTTAAGCGGCATCCAGAGGATTTTAAATTTCAGATTTCATATTTTGCAGTTTATCATTTGATTTTTTTATAGATTTAAATTATGTTTTAAAATACTCCATGTTTTTATTCTTTCTGCCCATTAAAAATTTATTTGTCTTCCCCTGGCTGTTTTCAAGTGTTTGGTTTTTGGCAGTTTGAGTATGTGATGCCTAGATGTAGACTTTTTGGGTACTGCTTGATGTTCTCTGAACTTCCTGGATCTGTGGTTTGGTGTCTATCGTTCATTTTGGAAAGTTCTTGACTATGATTATTTCAAATATTTCTTCTGCTCCATTCTCTCTTTTTTCTTCTGTTATTCAATTATGCATATATTTCACCTTTTGAAATTATCCCACGTTTTTGGATGTTCTATTCTGTTTTTTTTTTTTTTCCTATTCTTTTTTCTGTTTGCATTTCAGTTTGGGAAGTTTTTGTTGACCTGTCTTCAAACTCACTGGTTGTTCCTTATTCATCTCCAGTGTACTAGTGAGCCCATCAAGCTCATTCTTCATTTCTGTTACAGTGTTTTTTTTTTTTGCTAGCATTTCTTTTTTGTTTCTTTCTTAGAGTTTCTCTCTCTCTCTGCCTACATTAAATTACATCTCTGCTTACATCTGCTTTTCATGTTGTCTACTTTTTTCATTAGAGCCCTTGACATATTAACCATTGTTATTTAAAATTCCCTATATGGTAATTCCAAAGTCTGTGTCATATCTGAGTCTGGTTCTGGTGCTTGTTTTGTCTTTTCAGATTGTGGTTTTTTTCTTTCTTTCGACATGTCTTGTAATTTTTTGTTTAAACTTAGCTATGTTAGGTTGGATAATAAGAATTGAGGTTAAATAAGTCTTTATTGTGAAGTTTTATGTTGATCTGGCTAATAGTTGGGTTGTATTTAATGCTTCTGTAGCTGTAGGTGCCAGAGGCTTCAAATTACTCCAGTGTCCATGATTTCTCCTCTGTGGTCTTTGGGCTTCTCTAAGAACTCCCTCTTTTTTTTTTTTTTTTTTTTTTGATAGCATCTCGCTCTGTCACCAAGGCTGGAGTGCAGTGGTGCAATCTCAGCTCACTGCAGCCTCAACCTCCTGGGCTCAAGGGATCTTACCACCTCAGCCTCCCCATTAGCTGGGACTACAGGCATATGCCACCATGCCTGGCTAATTTTTGTACTTTTAATGGAGATGGGGTTTCATTATATTGCCCAGGCTGGTCTTGAACTCCTGGGCTAAAGTGATCTGACCGCCTCAGCCTCACAAAGTGCTGGGATTACAGGTGTGAGCCACCACACCCAGCCAGAATGCCTTCTTAAATAGAATCTGCACATTGCAGTTCTTTCAGATATAATTCATTGTTATTATACTGGAGTCTGTTGATATGGTGGTAAGGTGTAGGGGAGGGGAAGTTATCTATAATATTATAATTAAATTTCATTTTCATAGTAGGCCTGTGTTCCTGGACAATGTCTTTCACGAGTATTACTTAGCCATCACTCTCCTCTCCTGAGTAGGTGAGACAGTAATGCTAGGCAAGGATCTGGGCATATGGTTATAAATGGTTATAATTCCCCTTCTCCTACTAGAGCCACAAGGGGATCTTTCTTGACCCTTGTGACCGTAAGAACTCAGTTGGGTTTGAGGAAGTAAAATCTATGAAAGGTTATGTCTCAGACTGTAGCCCCCAGGAATTTTTCACTCTTATGCTAATCTACACTCAGCTCTCAACAGTTTGTCAAAATTACTACTTGTGTGTTACTACCAGTTTATAGCTCCAGTGGCTTCTGCTCCAGGTAAACATAAACTTAGTTGTGTGTGTGTGTGTCTGTGTGTGTGTTTGTATTCAAATGTCTCTTTAGATTTCAGGATGGTGGTTTTCTCTGTCGACTCAGTTGTCTAATGAGTCCAAAAAAAGTCATCGATTTTCCATTTTTTCAGCTTTTTTTCCCCGTTATTGTAAGAACAGGAATGACACCTTTTATGCTCTTCCCATGTCAGAGCTGGAACTAGGAGTCTAATGTATTTAAAAGCTATTAATCACAGTTATTTTAAGACCTGATATATAGATTGTTCCTGGGTCTGCTTCATTGACTGCTTTATTTCTTATCAGACACGTTTTTCTTCTTTGCATATCTAGAAGTTTTTTAAAATTGTACTGCAAATATTATTGACATAGACTGTAGAAGCTTTGGATTATGCTATGATCCTCTAAAAAGTGTTGAGTTTTGTCTTGGCAGCAGTTAAATCACCAGCACATTGCTTTGATTCTGTTGAGGCTTCGTGTTAGGCTTTAGAGTAGGTTTTTTTCAGTTTTGCCCCCACTTCCAGGACATGGCCTTTTACAAAAGGATCTCAACTAAAGGGTCAGGATATTCCTCAAAGTCCCTCTGGCTGGGCCTGAACTCCACTGTCACCTCAGCACCGTTAAGTGTCCAGAATCTCTGCTTAGCGCTCGCACCCTGGCAGCTGTTCTCTTCTCGGGCTCCTGGAGTCCTACTCTATGTTTGAGGCCCTCCACCCCAAGAGGTCTGAATCCAAGCTCCGTGCATCTTCTCTGAGCTTCTAGGATTTGCTAATTTCTAGTTTTTCCTCTGCTTCCCCAGCTGTATGGGTGTTATCTGCTTACTGTCAATATTATTTTTGGTTTCCTATATCCTCTTTTTGTTTTTCTCTCAGGCCTCTAACATCTGTATAACCAATTTTCTGTATTAAATTCTCTCTGCTGAAATGCTTAGTTTGGTTTCTGTTTTCCTAACTGTGCATATTGCACCATGGATGGATAGAAAACAATGTTGACTGAAACAGTAAGAAACAGAATGAGATCTAAGGCACTGTATCACTGAGTTGAATTAAACACACACACATAGAGGATGCATGCATATTTGAAGACTTATATTGAATCCATTTAGAGCCTATGGGGGAAAGAGGGAATGGAAGTGGTAGTCAGTGATAAAGGAAATAAAATAAAATGAGAGGGGCATGATAGCAAGCCCTGAATTCAGGAGTACAAGTAACCCAACTGTCTGCAAGCACCTGATGTCCAAAATAAAAGAAAGCAAAACAATAACAACCAAAAAGTGCTATTCTTCTGACATATGTTAGGGTGATTTGTCTTTTTGGAAAGGCAATTCCCTGCAAGAAAGATAAAGATCAGATGTCAGAAAAGGAAAAGAAAACCATTTATCTCAAAACATTTAAAGTATTCTAAAAGATAAATGAATGGCCACATCAGGGTCAAGAACGGGCCACTAATTATTAAGCTAACAGCCTTTGGCGAATAGGTGCTCCAATGAGGAAAATGGCAAATTTAAGAGTAGCTAGGCAAATTATCAACATTATTGTCAGCAAATCTGACTAAAATGGAAAGCTATAACAAAAGCATCTTATCCGATGCAGGTCATGGGTAAAGTAAGAAGGAAATAATTTTCGATTCCCTGATATGGAAAATGCAAGCATCATTATTCATTGCTTAATTCCACATCAGGACTATCCACATTGTCTCCTATGCCATGGAAGAAAATAATAGCACTAAGACACAATCTTGACTTTCTGTATCCAGAGCAACTCAGTTATTTCCATTGTAGGTGGCATATCTTTTAGGATACAAAATTCAGGAGCTCAAAAACAAACTGTATCTGTTTTTTATATATAAATTTAATTTTGTTTCTGAGCGATCAGCCTGCAGGGTGTGGGAGGATTTTACATCAGTTACTCTTGGGTATATCCTCCCTCATCAGGATTTCATGGAGATTGTGGAGGGTGTTGTGCAGTGACCAGAAGCACCATTCTGGTAGTCAAGTTGGCAATTTTCCCTGTGATGTCAATTTTCTATATTTGTATGTCTTCACGCTATGATGCACGGGAAACCCAACTGGCTGTGGCCTCACTCCAGTGCCCTGGTTCCCACTGCTTCAGGATCCACAAGAGTTTCTTTCTGCTCTTCTCAGCTTGAAGGAATGCTTTGCTCCATCGTCCTCATTTCAGACATTCTGCTGCTTCTTCTTAAAAAAAAATGCTATCCTTGCTCTGAGGCATATAGTTTAGGAAACAGGGCTAGAAAGTTGGTTCTTTACTTTCCACCTTACCACAAACCTCCCCTGAGGCATGCAGCATAAGAAAGAGCAAAGGAGAAATACTGGGAGGGCTAAATATATAAATGAATATCTCACAATATTAGCCATGTACATGTTTTTGCAGGATCAGTCCATTTATGTGACAAAGTGAATAGAGAAGGAAGAGAAAAAAAAAGCAGACGGGAGAATGGGCAATATATTTTATAATTGATGAAAATTCGAGCATAATCACTTTACATGTAATAATCATGGAATCAAATGTCAAGATAGAAAAATGATAGGGAAGTACTGAATATGGTCAGTTTGCCAGCATTGAAGCTATAACCCCAAAAGTATTCGAGACAGGTCTCAATCAATTTAGAAGTTTATTTTGCCAAGGTTAAGGGCATGCCTGTGACACAGAAGGTCCTGAGAATGCGTGCCTAAAGTGGTTAGGCTAGAGTTTGGTTTTATATGTTTTAGGGAGACATAATACATCAATCAGTACATGCAAGACGTACACTGGTTTGGTCTAGAAAGGCGGGACAACTCCAGGGAGTGGTATTTATTGATTGGCAGTTGCTTGAAAGAGTTTATCTAAAGACTTGGAATTACTAGAAGGAAGTGTCTGGGTTAAGATAAGGGGTTATGAACACCAAGGTTTTTATTATGCACATGAAGCCCCAGGGTAGCATACATAGTAGGAGCTTAAGAAATCTTTGCTGATCAAAAATGAACTGGACATATGTGAAGTGTGGATGGCAAAGTGATACGTATTTCAGTGGAATATGCTGAAGATGGGAGTAGTTTTTGGCAGAATAGGTGGAGAGGTTTTATAAAAATCTACTTAATTTAAAGAGGCATATCATAGATTTTGACTCCCAGAAAGCAAGATTGATAGAAATTTATTGATGTGGGCAAAGAGATGTTTAAAATATTTTGATTATACACTCAGTAAAAGAATTTGTGCATTAGGTCCTGTGTGTGTGTGTGTTTTAGTCACACACGTATCTCTTTACTAATATATACTATATATATAGTGAATATATATACAGTGAATATATATATAGTGAATATATATAGTGAATATATATATATATTTTTAACAAATATATATATATTTTGGTTTTTTTGCACCTTTTGAATTTTGCAAATATATATATTTGTTTTTTTTTTTTTGCACCTTTTGGATTTTGAACTGTGTTACTTATTTGGTACAGGTTGGTTTTTCTGGAAGCAGATGCTGAGATGCAGTTTGGAGTACAAGATGTTTATTAAAGATCAACACCTGAGGAAGAAAGATAAGGAAAAGAAGAACTGGGCAGAAAAAGAAGTCCATCTGTGAGGAAACCTTGGCAAGACCTTGGCTAACCCTCTGTGGCGCTCCGGAGCACATATGGCCTACCAGAGCAATCCCAGGTGGGTGTAAATGGCCTTTATACCCCTTTTTTGACAGGCGTTCTCGTGGGCCAGGTAGCTCTCTGCAGCTGAACGTTCCTCGCTAGATCTGACAGCTTGGGTAGCAAATCCTACCCTGAAGGGAGATTTACGTATCATGTCTCAACAAGGACACAACTTTTCCTATCCCCTCGCTTTGCTGAGATTTTGGTTGGATATAAAATTCTAAAAAAATTTAGAGGTAGGAAAATTTATTTTCAGATGAATAAATCTTCATGCAACTTACCTCTCAGGCACTCCTTTCTATTTGTTTAAGTCAGTGATATTCCCCCTTGGTCTCTAAATTAGTATCCAAATGCAGTTTTTTTTTGTTTGGAAACGGAGTTTCATTCTTGTTGCCCAGGCTGGAGTGCAATAGCACAACCTCAGCTCACTGCAGCCTCTGCCTCCCAGGTTCAAGCGATCCTCCTGCCTCAGCCTCCCGAGTAGCTGGGATTACAGATGCCCGCCACCATGCCCAGCTAATTTTTTGTATTTTTAGTAGAGATGGGGTTTCACCATGTTGGCCAGGCTGGTCTCGAACTCCAGACCTCAGGTGATCCACCCGCCTCAGCCTCCGAAAGTACTGGGATTACAGATGTGAGCCACCATGCCCCGCCATCCAAACACAAATTTCAACTGATGCACCTGGTATAATCATGATTTTTAGACGTTTGTAGCCAAATAGAGGAAGTCATAACAAATGGCAAGTAGTTGCTTCTGGGGAAGAGGAATTGGAATTGGATGAAGTTGGGACTCGGGATGGTCATTTTCCATCCAACTGAGACATTTTTGAGAGTGAAAGGGGTCACTGTTAATAATTACACTGGGATAATAGGCATAAATTGTGCTATTAATAAAGTCATGCCCCCCACCCCCACCACCCCAAGTTTATATGTTGAAGCCCTAACCTCCAATGTGATTGTATCTGGAGAGATGGTCTTTAGGAAGTACTTAGGGTTCAGTGAAGTCATAATGATGGGTCTCTAATCCTATAGGACTGTGTCCTCATAAGAAGAGGAAGAGATAGATAGCTGTCTCTTCATGTACATGCACCAAGGAAAAGATATGCGAACATATAGTGAGAAGCGGCCATCTGCAAGCCAGGAAGACAGCCCTCGCGAGAACTCCACCATGCTGGTGTCCCAATCTCAGACTTCCATTCTCCAGAATGGTGAAAAAATACATAAAAGTCTGCTGTTTAAGCCACCCAGTCTATGGTATTTGTTGTGGCAGCTCAAGCTGACTCATACACATCAGAACTGTCCCTGGGAAACTGGGGTGATTAATTTGATTAAAAGCCTTGTGGAATTCTTCGGAATTTTAAAACTTTATACACGTATCTCTTTGTTAAAGATAAAATTAATTTTAAAAGAAGAATTGTAAGAGTTTAGAAGTCAACTCATAAATCTTCACATCTCATGCAAAAATGGCACCTGTGATATTCCTGTTGTATAACTATCCTTGAACACCTTCTTGTGCCTCATGTTAGATCTATTTCTGGCGGCTATAATTGTTAGAAGATTCTTTCAAATTTGCCAGTATGTAACTGCCACCAATAGGTGATAATACAGAAGCGTTTCTCTTCTGTGACTAGCCCTGCTTTTAAAAGTGCATTGTTTTTCTTAGTCCACTAGGAGTGACACCTCCACCCTGTCCCAACCCCACCTTAGCTGTAGCACTGTGCTGTGTTTACTAGTGTTAGAGTGAAGAGTGGGGAGACCTGAAAAGTGGGGAGAGCAGGTTTGTGTAGGTTAAGAAACTAGACCTCAGAAATGATTTCATGTCTTGGATAAAGTCACACATAACCCCACAAGGTAAAAGCTGTATCAGGTTTGATTGGCAAGTGAGTGCCTCATGCATCAGAGAAGTCACCGACTGCAGTGATGTATAACCCCTGGCTCCCTGCTGGCTCGGTTCCTCCATCAGCCTGCTGCCATTGCCCTCTCGCTCTCTCATGATGTAGGACATAGCTGAGATTGACAGAGAGAGAAGATTGAAGGGGCAGTAGTTAAAATGTCACCCACCCACAATGAAATCCAAATGGCTTAATTTACCATGATGTGTTTTAATTAATGAGATTGAAAAAGTGAAGAGGTTGTACTTTCTAATCAAACAAAGTAATGCCTTAGTTACTGAAATGCAAATGGCTTCATTGGGAGGGAAGCAAAAGTTAATTAGGTCACATAGATAAATTAGGAGGAAACCAAAACCATCTTTGCCACAATTAGATCTTTGCCAAAATTAGTTGGTTTGTAGTAAAAGAGAATATATATAAAGATTCAAATGTAAATATTTTTGCATTAGATTGCTTTGGGACTTTGGTGACTTTCAATTTTATAATAAATACCACCTTTGCATTCCACTGCAGATATTTTAATGTAAAAATGGTCTTGCTTATTCTCAGTGGGTGCTGTTTTAAGTCCTCTGCCTTTTCTAGAGGATGTGCTGATTCCTCACTGCTGAGAAATGATCCTTAACGTGTAACTAGACTTAAGAAGCAACAAACATGTTTACTTTTGCCTTCTTTAAACTGTTGATGTTTATATTTTAGTTTAAAATTTAAAAAGTTTAAAGGTTATTAACTGAGGCTTAAGTGTACAGTATAAAACAAGAAGGCCTTTTTGTTGTGCTGGTAGTGTTTATTGTTTTGGTCTAAGAATTTAAAATTAGTTATGTACAAACGTGGAGTATTTTCTGCCCTCTAGTGGTCAAAAGTAATTTTGCAATATTGTCACATCTCAGTGCTTTCAATTACAAAGAAGCTAGGTGATATTTTAAAAGCAGTTTGAAAATTATGTTGGTGCGTTGCTGTAGCTAATTATTGTTGTTGCATATTTTAAGAAAGAGAAACAATAGTTTTATGTTTTATTTATTAACCACAATATACCAATGCCTAGAAATCTGGCAAGAAGTGAAATAAATTTTGATAATTTTTTTTCAGGATTAAAATAATATTTCTCTACTTCTACAAAGAGAGTATTAATTTGACATTAATCTAGTTACAATTTAATTCCACTCCTGATTCTAATCATGATTTTCCTGTTTGGCTTCTTTCATACTTTAGTTCCTATATTTGGGAAGAGAATAATGGGTGATAATACTTTCTATTTCCTAAGCTACACATAGGATTATATGTATCACATTTGTGTTGTA
Source organism: Pan troglodytes (assembly GCF_028858775.2). Classification (NCBI taxonomy): domain Eukaryota; kingdom Metazoa; phylum Chordata; class Mammalia; order Primates; family Hominidae; genus Pan; species Pan troglodytes. The sequence goes on from NC_072404.2 coordinate 31,031,936, forward strand.
TTATGAAAGGAAAATGCTGTGGCATATTTTATGAGCAATTATTTTTATTAGTTATCCTTGGGCATCTATTTGACTAATTATTATTATTATATATTCTAAGATACTAGGTGTAAAGGTTCTAAATTTTATTGACTGCAATATAAAAAGATCAGGGAAGCAGATGAGAAGCAAAGTATAAATAGGCTATTAGGAAGGATGTGAAGGAGCCCAGAAGGTCAAAGAAAAGTGCTATAAAATAGCAGATGAGTGATTGTTGACCATTCTTCATTTCTTAGGAAAATTAAACTAATCAACTCTTCATTTTCATTACTGTGCTGAAATTAATGTCTCTCCATCTCTGACTGCTAACAGAAACCTTTGCTGTCCCAGGCATTTCCAAAGACGCAGTAGCTCTTGTCTCAGGTGAATCTAATATATTATAAACTGGTGAAATGATAAAAGAGTTCAGGAGAAAAAAAGATTAGCAACAACCACCCCCTTTTAAGATAGGCTTAATGGGGCTGTAGGAAAAATTTAATGTTCTGGTGAAAAATGTGACATTACTAAATAAGTCTGTCATTTATAAAACCTTATTTTTCTCAGAGGATTTTTTTTTGTGGTAGCCAAAATAGCACTTAAGTTTTGGGTGTGATTTTGTAGGTATTAATAGTGTGAGCATAATTAGTGAATAGCATCAGACTATGTAAAAAGGCAAGTGAAATGTACTTAATGCCACTGAATTGTACACATGAAGATGGTTACAATGGTAAACTTTATGTTATGTGTATTTTACTACAATTTAAAAAATTTAAAAAGGGCAAATGGAATCTTTCTGATTTATAATATTTCTAGCAATGGTGAATAAAATGTGCAACATCTAATAAACATTTCAGGAACTCTGGGCCACTTAATAAGAAATCCAAGTAAACAGTGGATATAATGAAGAGGGACAAATGCTCACCACATAATATTTTCCGAATTCAGGCCTGACTCCAAGAAGCAAAGTGATTCTATTTTCCACAGAGCATTCACCTGCACACACTCATCTGAGTGAGAGGGAGGGAACAGCTAGTACAATTCATGCCAGTGCGCAGGAGCAAACTTACTTCTGATTTATTTTAATTCCTTTACTGCTTTGTCCTAATTCATGAGTGAGATCTGTCGCAGACTGCAAATAACCCAGGCAGGCAAGACCCATCCAGGCAGAAGTTTACCTACTGGCCGCCTTTGCCTTCACTCCATTTGCCATGACTGCATATTTCAGTGGCTCTCTGGACCACTTCAATTTCCTTTTATTACAAAATTTAAAAAAATAGAGATGGGATCTCACTTTGTTGCCCAGGCTGGTCTCAAACTCCTGGTTTCAAGTGATCCACCCAACAGCCTCCCAAAGTGCTGGGACTACAGGCATGAGCCACCGTGCCTGGCTTGGACCACTTCAATTTTACTACTGAAGCAGAAACTGACAGTCAAATTTTATCACCAACAATAGCACCTTTTTTGCTAAAGGATAAAAATCAAAAAACATGACTTGCTCCTTGAGAGTCTAAGATAAAAGTGGTCCAGCTTGTATTCTGTGATGCTTTTACCTTTTACAGTCACTCATGACTGGTAAGGTAGGCATCTCCTTGCCTGCTCTAGAAGTAGATACCTTAAAGAACAACTAAACTAAAGCTCTTCAGGAATCTATGGTCCTTCTTTCTTCCCATTCTTCCTCCCTTCCCCTCTCTTCCTTCTTCTCCCTCTTCCTACCTTGCTCCCTCTCTTCCTTTCTTCCTTTCTCCCCCCCCTCCTCCCTCCCTCCCTTCCTTCTAAAATCTTTATATAGTGTTTTAAAACTCCAAGGATTTATTCCTGGGCTTCAGTGTATCCATTTTTTTTTCTTATTTAAACATAATTCAACGCATGTTTCCCGAATGCTTATTATGCTGCAGGGTTGGTTGTGTGGTAGTGAACAGGGCAGTGGATGATGGTTCAGAAGAGCAACACTTAAAAATCAGACCTTGGTTGAACCCACTTGTTAGCTCCCATTTCTTGGGAAAGTTCTTTCTGAGCTCAGTTCTCATGCATAAAAATGAATATAACAGAAGAGGTTAAAATAGCCTTAAATGCTAAAATACATAGTTATCATAACAATTAATAATCACTATTATTATTAAGCTGGGGGGAGGGGATTCAAAGATGATTAGAGCAGTCTGTTGCAGTGGTTTTTAATTAGGGATGACCCCCCACTCCACCCTCAGGAGCATTTGGCAATGTCTGGAGATATTTTTGGTTGTCACGGTAGGGGAGTGATCCTACTGGCCTCTGGTGGTTAGAGGCTTCCGATGCTGCTAAGCATCCTACGATACACCAGGAAGTCCCCACAACAAAGAATGACACAGTCCCAAATGTCCATAGAACCACTGTTAACTCTGGTTTAGTGAAGAAAAACCATTAAAATATGTTCCATATTTTCTATAACAAAGAAGTCAGCTCGTATTTGGTGAGGGGGACCCGTCAAGTTCTCCACTTGATATTCATGCTCTTTTTTTGTGTCATAGTGGTTGGGACAATGCGCCTAATGGAGAAATGACATTTCCCAGTCTCACCTGCAGAGTGGAGTGATCAATTACATGAAAGAGGAAGTAGTCAGATGGTGCTCTTTATTTATTTTATTTTAAATTCTGGGATACATGCGCAGAACATGCATGTTTGTTACATAGGTATACATATGCCCATGGTGGTTTGCTGCACCCATTAACCCGTCATCTAGGTTTTAAGCCCCGCATGCGTTAGGTATTTGTTCTAATGCTGTCCTTCCCCTTGCTTTCCACCCCACTGGATGGTGCTCTTTAAATAGGCTTTTTTTTTTTTTTTTTTTTTTTAAAGAGTCTTTACCTGGCCCCTTTGTTTCTACTGCCTGGAAAGGGATGTGCCGGCGTGGTGGAGTCATGTACTTAGGCCGGTGCAGCAGCAGGATGGGAGGGTTTGGATCTTGGATGAGGGTGTGGAATTCCCATGCCAGTCCAGAACTGCTTCCTTCCCAACCATTTTGTGTGAGGAGAAAAAAAGTTTCTCTTGGTTAAAACAGTATTATTTAGGTTTTTATTATATGCAGCTACATCCAAATTTGACCTGTGTTTCGAAGGATTTTGATCGGTAGAAAAGAGGCCTTTGAGCGGAAGGAATTAGCAGGAATGAAGGCATGGAAATGTGAAAGTGCATGTTTTCAGGAAATAACTTGTGGATTGGTGTGTTAATTAAGTAATAAGAAAACTTTGGTCACAGAGCCTCACATAATGTCCCCAAGAAGATCTTCAAGGGAAAAAAAGGAATAAACACATGGAGGGCAACACACTCACCTTCTTTGTCCGTTTCTTTTTGTCGGTCACAGTTAGGTGAACACTGACCTTTCATTTTTCTCACTGAGAAATTTGTCCCAGAGTCAATACATTTCTTTTCCTTTTTGTATTTCTCAAGGTCGTTGTCATAGTATGATGTATGAAATGCAGACCTGAGAGCACGTGAAAGCCGCCTTCCATGAAAACCCTTGCTGTGTGGGGTGTGTTCCATCCCGCGTCCCCCTGAAGCCCCACACTCTGCTCCCTTCACAGGCCAGCTGAAGCTTGGGTTAGGACCAGTCCAGATGGAATTTCCTTGGGAAAGGGAAGTGTTGGAAGAGAAGAGAAAGGTGGAATGGATATTGGGAAGGAAGTGCCTGGAAAAGCACATTAAGGAGAAGAACACAATTACCACTTCACTTCTATTTTATGCCACTGTCAATGCCAGTATTTGGAGGAAGTTCAAGCTAAATTACTGAAATGATTTTGATTGTTCCGGCATTATGTTCTCAACACCTAAATGGCCAATCAGATAACAGTATTCATCTGTAAGTTCGATTAGATATTAACTTAAAATAATTCTAGACATAATCTTTTATTATAGTGATTCTTAAACTTTATGGATTACAAACCCCTTTGAGAATCTCCACAAGCATTATGAACTCTCTCTCCACAAAAATGTATATATATGCTTATTGATTCAGAGAAAACATCATTTTAGCAGCTGTGAGCACTCCTCTTAAGGAGAGATTCATCTTTGTTGCAAAGGATGTGAAAAGTGAAGTTTTAACCAAAACCACCAAAACTAATAGACATATAATTCCAAAGTCAGATCACTATTTGCAGACTTTCTGAAGGATGTGGTTGGAAACTGGTTCCATCAGTCCTCATTTCCTTCACTCACTTGGAGGCAATAAAAGGATAAGATTTGGGTTCAGGAGAGATTCCTTTGGAGAGAGTTGTTACCTTGCTGTGAGCTGAAACCTGTGTCCATGCCCAGGGGTCTGGAATTACTGTGTCCTCACCCTTCATCAGGGAGGGGCTTCCACATGATGAGGAAATGTATTCTATGAGGTTGAGAAAAACAAAAGCCAAAAAGGCTGAAGAGCCTGGGGGCAGCAGGACAGAGGAGCCATTTGGGATCACAGCCAGGTGTGGAGGGTGAGCTGCGCACAACCAGACACAGGCTGCAGCAGACAGAGACTTACTGGAGATATTTCAAGTCCTACTCAAGAGGACCCCAGAAGAGAAATAGGCATGTATGGAGTGGATGCCCATGCCCCAGGGCTGAGGGCTGAGGCCACTGTGGGGCCTGGAAGATTTCACAAGATGACAGAATGGCAGGGAGAGGGTCCAGTAATGGTCGGCAGTGCCATCCCCTCATTCCTGAGAGTGAGTCTGTCCAGATGAGAACTGTCCCATCCCCTCTCCTCTCATCCCAAATTCTCTTAACTCCCAGTGGAGTCCAAAAAGGCAGCCAGGGAGAGAAGCAGCAGATGAGGGTGGAAGAGAGAACAGAAGCCAACCACAGTCCTGTCTCCAGACTCAGGCCTCAGCATGGGAAGGGTGCAGAATGAATGTATGAACAGCTGAATGCAGGCTGAAAGGTTGATGACAATGGAATTGAGACTGTGTGTTTTTGACTCAGAGAGGCCAAAGGCTTAACATTACTTAAGAGAGAGGTGAAGTTCATGGCATCTGGCCAAGTTTCCGTTGAGGGTCAGAGGAAGATTTCTGCACACCCTCTTCCCCATCCCTTATATTAGAAAGGGGCAGTGGGACACAAAAATAAATTTGCATTTGGAGCACACTTCATGAGTCATGCAGTTGTATTTTATACCCACTGCAGGATGAAAGCAGACCTCCCAGGCCTGCATGAAGCTGGCTTTTGGGTCTGATGTAGAAAATGGAAGCTGCTCTGATTAATAAACATGGATGGTGGGGAATGGGATGTTGTGGGATCCAGCAGGGCTGATTCTGGGGGAAGCAAGACAGGCTGCATGATATGCAGGGTCCAGTGCAAAATATAAACGTGGGGCCCCTTGAAATACTTAAGAAATTCAAGACAGTGACAGCAGAGCACTGAGCCAAGTGTGGGGCTTTGTGTGACTGCAGGGACTGCACACCCATGAAGCCACTCTGGAGTGAGTAACAGAGGTCAGAGAGGAGGGGAACTTGCCAGGGGTCCAGTTAATGAGAGAGCCGGAAGAGGCCTGATGGAGACTTTCCCAGTGAAATGCTGCACCATGTGATCCCGCAAATTCTCTGCAAAATCGCAAGCTCCACATTGAGTTACGTGAATGGGGTTCTTATGGAAGCTGGTGAAGAAGCCGGTGTGGTGGTACAGCAGAATAAGCCAAGCAGATGAGGGGACAGCCAACACTTGGCTATTCAGCTAACATTTCTCATAAATTAGGGGCTTAGGTAAAGAATCCATTTCTATGACAAGAAATTTCCCCGTGTCACGTAAAAATCTCGCGGGACCAGGTGATCTTTTATTTATTAGTGTAGCAGGACGTTGCAGGATACTCTCTCTGTCACTCAGAATTGGCAACTGGGGACCACATCTGGAGGTGTACAGAGAGGCTAAATACTTTAGCAGAGATGCTGAGCAAAGAGAACCATGGATGGCAAGAGCCAGACACCTGCTTGTGGTTTGCTAAGACCTGGCAGAGCCACAGCAGCCCTCCCTGTCTTGGCTGTGCCCTTCCAACATGTGCAGTTATGAGGGTTTGCCTTGGAGGGGGCCTGCTGCAGCTCCTGCTCCCCCAGGAAGCCAAGTAAGAGGCATTCCTAGAAAACCACTTCTAGAGTATGGGGTTTTGACAGGCGCACTGCATGCTACTTCTTACTGGCTGCTTGCTTAGGCAGTAGACTTATGACCTGCCTGCCCCCTCCTAAACAGGGGCAGAGGGGTGGAGACAATGGGGGGCAGTGGAGGGGCAGCCTGCAGTCCGCCCTTGGTCTGGCTGGGAGGATGTCTGCATTTTCTATGCTTCAAGCGGTCGCTGGGAGGGTAGCTGGCTTGAGCCTTTCTGTCTGGCAGTAAAAACTATGGGGAGAACAGATGAGACGGGGGTAGTTGGAAGAGATCAAGTAGCATCCAGAGCCCCCAGGTAGGTGACCTGTGTGAAGGCCCCTGCAAGTCTTCCTGAAGAACGCTCCTGTAGAAGCAGCAACTTTATATAGAGAGGAGGAGACCACTTCTCTTGACCACCCCCACCATCCCAATTCCTCCCTTGCTCTGGAGAAGATAGGAGGGGAGATTGTTTTTCAGAGCCTACCTTGTTCCCTCCCAGCACCCTACCTCTGACGTGAGAAAGGGGAGGAAGACAGAAAGAGCAGACCTGCCCCTTTCCCACTTTAGGCCCTTCCACCAGCCCAGCCAGCCATGGAGGTGGGTGGGGACACTTTATTTTTGGATATGAGATTGGAGTCTTCAACTGGACTTGACGAAGGTTTTTAATATCAGGAAGTGACCGAGGGAGTTATGCAGTATGTCTAGGGTATCATTAAGGGACCTTTAATCAGCAGGGGTGGGAGATTCAACACAGCCCAGCGGGGGGCACAATGGGAGAAAAATAAAACCATTTCCTGTGTGCACCCAGTGGAGTTGAGACTGTTCAATAAACTAGCTATATCTGATTAAGGACTTCATATCCTTAGGATTAAAGGCAAGTCACTGCATTTGTGTTGTGGTGTACTGAATTTATAAATTCTTAGTTGAGGAATAGCCAGATCTTTTTGCAAATCAAAAACTTGAAATGTTAAATGAGGAGGAAAGAAACTCACTAGAGGCAAATTTCTGGATGTAGATAGAGGAGACACTAAAAGAGGTAACTCATAGTTGCCTTTTTCTTTTCTCCGTAAAGTCTGAGAGTTTTTATTTTGTAGTTTTACACAGACATTTACATTTCAATTGATCACAGATTCATTAACATTTGACACGATAGAAAGGGTGTACAGAAACATGTTTGTAAGTGATTTTTAATCCTTGTTCACTTATTTGTCAACCATGTTATTCTGGCAAATTATTTAATTTCCATCATAATGTTTTTCAGGGTGCTCTTCTGTTTAATTTTTTTTATTAAGCGTAACTGTGTCAATGATTTTTATATAGGGTAGTGAGGAGGGTCCTCTGTCTCTCTCTCTCTCTCCATTATCAGAGATTTCTAAAGCATTTGCAATGCTTTTTTTTATTCAGACAAAAATCATTTTAACTTTACATAACAAATATGCTTTAATTTTTTTTACAACTTTCAAGATACTATTATAGCTGTACTGACACGGAAAAATTGCCGTTGATGATCCGTAGCTGATGAAGTGTATGTAGCTACTCTTCCGTGTGATCTTCGCTATAGAGCCATTTGTAGATTACAGGCCACAGCTTTAGGGACAGGCTCCAGGTTTCTTATTTTTCTTGTTTCAATTCTGCATCATCTATTTTCTTGAATAGCAGTCTCCTAAAATGTAAGCAGTATAAAATGTTCTCACCCATCAGAACAACAGCATGCAAGAGTGTATACACATACAAGCCATAGTCCTAACTGCCTAATTATACTTGAGTTGAATTGTGTTGCACTTGAAATGAGTGAGATATTGGGGGGATGCTGAATCTGTGATGGGCAATCAGTCCCAAACACTTATCATTGATTCATCTCTCTCCCTCCACACCGCCCCACTCCCAACATCTGATTAGCTGTCAATTCTGCCTCTGTATAACATCCCACAACCTCAGCAGAAATGTCAGCGGTTCTCCCTCTCCTGATGAATGACGCCCCAAGTCCTTGTCCGGGTCCTCAATATCTGCGCTCTCTGCTCTTACTCTAACGGTCTAGACTTCTTTCCTCTCTTCTTCGCATACTTTTTGCTCTTGCCAAAGGGCGCCTCGGCTGTTCTTGGCTCACCTTGCTTTAGTGCCTAAAAACGACCTCCCTCTTCTCACCAGTCTCCGAATGTTCAAGAGAAAGCTGCTTTTGAAAGGCAGGTTTCCACATACAGAAACACTCTCTTTTTTTCTGACCCTCTGCAGGACCTTATTAGTGCCTCTCTTATTTCATTTATCCTGTCAGATATTGAGGGCTTACTATGTGGTAGACACAGTTCTTAGGCCCTGGGGATATGGCAGTGGACAAAAATTATGGGATTTGTAAGACTGAAATTCTAATAAAGGCAATGGACCCTAAACATATGTCAGATGGGGATAAGTACCATGGAAAAGAACAAACCTGGAGTGTCCTGAGAAGGTCTCTCAGATAAGGTGACACAATCTGCCGCTGTACTTTCTTCAGGTCTTAACTAAAGCATCATGTTCTACTTCATATAAAAAAAATTTTTTTTAAGCATACGCTCTCTACTATAAAAGAACAGGTAGGTAGCTTATTAATTTTTAAATCTTACATTCTGATGTGTACATAGGAGATAATACATATTTCTTAATATAAATAATGATTATAACTGAGTTTATAAGATGAGATCCAGATAAAAGAAAACACTTTGATTAAAAGTTAGGAAAGAAAACCTGCTGCATTTGAGACCTAGATTATTGAGATGGGGTCCTTTGCACCTGAACAACTCTCTCCCATGAGACTTTTTATGTGGGAGAGGTCCAGCGTTTAGACAATATACTGTCATTGCATGGACTTAGTGAGCAGCTATAGGATAAGGAGATTGATGCTTATATGTGGCTTAGGGGAAGCCATCCTATGATTTTATACCTTGAGCCATGCTTATTATACCTGGCCTTCTATAGTTCCCAATTTACAGGTATTTAGTTCCTTGTGTCTTTGCCTCTCTCTCCTGCTAGGAAACTTACTGTCTTAGAAACTTATGTTGAAAAGATGTAGTCATTTTTAAAGTTTCTAGACCACCTCTATATAACTGCCCATGCACTTTGACTGGTTTTCAGGTATTTACCTTGACTGTTTTTGATCGGGATTCTGGATTTCTTGGTGCTGGCAGGTCATGGAGTAAAATAAGTCATTGGCACATGGTGAACGCATGGATCCTTGACACAAATCACTCAGCATCCTGCAGACACTTTTGGCTGTTGTTGTTCTCCCAAACCTTTGGGGCAGGTTAGGAACACGTCTCACGAGGCTCACCTCCATATTTCTTCCAGATCTCAGAGGCAGGTTGGCTGTTGCTCCAGCACTTCTTTCTTCTTGTACGTTCCTCCCAAATCTCAATGGCAAGTTGGCGAAGGAGTGTGGCATTTTATTGACTGCAGGTGTACTCATCTTAATAACATTTTTTGGTCCCCAATCTTTTAATTCCTCAAAATTGAGGCTTCTTTCCCCTTTTGGGTATCCTCTAGGCTATAATTAGAAATGACCATTACAATAACATACTGTTGTTATAAGCAACAGATTTAAACCCCCAATTAACTTAAATCTAGACTTTAATCTGCAGAATTGTTAAAGCTATAAACAAAGTTTGTGTTCATATGTGCAGAATTTTTTAATGATTTGTATTAAGCTTTTTAAAGCAATCTAGTTTCTCTGTCCCTAGACTATTGTAAGACAACCATAAAATATTTATGAAATATATATAGTGAATACAGCAATGAGTTCAAGCAGCAGGAACGTAATGAAGTACTGAAATATGGCAAAAGTTTATTTTACTGCAGTTATTCTCTTTTGGTTTTTTTGATTCATGTTGTTTATGGAATATTTTATATATTTTTATAATTTGATTTTAGAGAAAACTCTCACTCATTTTTCATGTTTCTCTTTAAAGGCCAAAGTGGCACATGGAAACACGGTACATCGAAACAGAGATGCTGGCCAGGTTTTGGGGTATAGTTGTAGAAGGCCCAGTGAATTTCTTTTTTATTCCATCTTACTCAGGGTTCCACTCTAAAGCTTTCTCAAGAAACCGATTGCATTTTTATTAGAATATAAAATACATTTTTAGCAAAGAACTCATTGGTTTATGGGTTACTGCATCACAAATATGCCAGCTTTGTAGGAACCATCTCAAAGACAGAGAATATTTAATTAGATTTAGTCTTTACCATAGGAGCTTGTCCATATGGAAATTTTTAAATGATTGTTTTCTGATTATCCCTTGAGTAAAATGAGTATACACACTAATTTTAGCAGATTTGGAAAACGCATAAAAGAAAATAAAAACAATTTGCAATTTTACCATCTACAGGTAAACACTTTACTAAGATATAGATTTAGTACACATTGGCCAGTTTGTAATTGCTAAGCCCAAAAGAAACGTGTTTTTTGTTTGTTTGTTTGTAGTTTAAAACAATTTGAATGTCCAGCTGAAATGTATCCAAATCTTATTTCTGCCAACCATTTATTACAAATATGCACTTGTGAGTTGATTGAAAATTATTAATGCGCTGTATGCTTGCTAAGTACCATACTCACCAGTACAATTGTCATGACAGAGGCCAGCCTGATTGCTGTCGTGCTAAATAAACAAGTTACATTTATACATTGTCAGAGGAAGGCTGAAATTTCACAAAAAAACAGAGTACACACCAACTTACTTCTTAGTCTTTACAAAATCATTAGACTTAGGATTAATATTATGTAATTAATGCTACTCACATTAGAGAGATTTAAAAAACTTACCTCAGAATATTTGTCATAATTTTCTTTGCTGTGAAGATTGGACATCATTAATTCATCTGCACAAAAAATGTTTGATGTTAACAAGCTTGAAGTGGCTAAAGTCAATAAAACGAATAGTTTTGATGAAATAATTTCCATTTTGTCTAAATCTAAAATTAAGTCTCTATGTGCAGCCCAATGTTTATGAGAGGAGAAAAAAATTGTGGTGTTTTTATATCGTCTAAAAACAAAGGAAAGTTTTTTTTAAACAGTGAAATCAATCTCACACATTTTAAGTACTAATATTAATTAGAGTGTACAACAAAAATATGCATGTAAGGAATGTGAATAATTCATTCTGGGAAGACAGCAATGTTTGTGCTTGCAAATTCATTAACTTTGAAAATAATTTTCCTCATTATAAAAGAGCTTCTAATTAGGTAAGTTTGGGGGGATAGTAATTAAGATTCCAAACAAACAGAATGCTTCATTTCTCTAAGCTTAAACAAAAAGTATTTTGTTTTTGGTGTTTGTGTCAATTCTTGAGGGAAGGAAAAGGAAGTATTCAATCCATGCTAGCTATGTTTTTTTTTTTTTTAATCTGCACAAAAGAGTTAGGCGTAGTATTTTCAAAATGTCAAGCAAAATTAAGAATGTGAAAAAAATTATAATATCCCAACAAAATGCCATGAATTAGTTTTTTTGTAAAATGCTGTTTGGTTATTAAAAAGCTTCAGGGGTCAATGTTAGCCGTAACATGAAGGATGTGTATATGAGCAAATACTTGATAGGCATTTTGACAAACTGGCGTCTCAGAGAAGCTGGAGGCAGTCAGGCCCTCTGTATTTGCTCTATGGGTCTTATTTGGTAAAGCTGTGTCAATCACCAAAATTTTCTATCAAGATGCTGCATCCTACCTTCCCTCTCAAAGTCCTTAGGGAGACTAGCAGGGGCTTGGTAAGTCATACACATGCTAACTCTGTTGGTCCCAGGACACATATTATTTAGGTAATCGCGTATTGCCAAAGGTGTGCTGTCATCATGACATTAAAAGAGAATTTACAGAAATAAATGCGCATTTACTGAAATGCCAAAGCAAATCTCTTTTGGAGCAGCTGACTGTTCTTAAATATCTGCCTTATCACTAGATTGCCTGGGTTCTAGAGACACCTTTACTTGTTCCCACCAGTCCCTTCAGCCCTTTCAGGAGAAAAAGACTTGCATGGATTTCCAACAGTCCAGCTACTTCTAGACACAGACAGTTAGAGGTAATTCACAAAGAGTTGTAAAATTGCTCTGTTGTGTCTAGAACTGTGCCACCTCTCACCTCTCTCACCAACCTACCGTATGTAATTTGAGACGTGAGATGGCAGAAGTGAAGATCTTTCTTCATATTGATCTCCAAAACAAGCCAGAAAGTTGAAAAACCACAGTGGGTGAACTCTTGTGATACAAACTTGCCTATGGTCTCTCTTAAGGCATTTGACATCATTGGCTTCATTTGTTTTGGTTTGTAGTAGCCAAGAACCCCACAGTAGGAGGCAATTAATTCAATTCATAGTCTATTGTTAATTTTGTAATGCCATTATTGGATTATTTGGGTTTAATTTCCCTGAGGATTTAATACATTTCTCTTCCAAATTGTTCTTTTGCAAACTGCTGATGGAATTTCTTTGTGTGTGTGTGTGTGTGTGTGTGTGTGTGTATGTGTGTGTAGTCAGTAGACCCAAACTTCTGAGAAATGAATGAATCAAGGGGCAAGTTTTGTTGACTGAATTCACACCCCAGAAAAAGCAGAAGGCATCAGCCTGAGTCTTTTTCAAAATGTATTTTTATCTAGTTGTCATTTTCAAATAAAATGCAAATTAAGCAGCTCACCAGTTTTCAGTGCTGCTGCTAATGGGTGTTGGCAGATCCATTAGAGTTTTCCTGATGACAATCAGCATCCACATATGACTTAATTGCTCCCTGCCTCCACCAGGTTAGGCCTCCACGTCTGGAAGGTAATTAGAATTATCTTATTAATATAGGGCTTGGGCCAGGCACGTGGCTCATGTCTGTAATCCCAGCACTTTGGGAGGCCGAGGCGGGCAGATCACCTGAGGTCAGGAGTTCAAGACTAGCCTGGCCAACATGCTGAAACTCCATCTCTACTAAAAATACAAAAATTAGCCAGGAATGGTGGCACATGCCTGTAATCCCGGCTACTCAGGAGGCTGAGGCAGGAGAATCGCTTGAATCCAGGAGGCGGAGGTTGCCGTGAGCTGAGATCACACCATTGCACTCCAGCCTGGATGACAGAGCGAGACTCTGTCTCAATAAAAACAACCAACCAACCAACAAACAACAACAAAAAAACAGGTCTTGGCTCTTTTCAATTATATCTTCATTTAACTTTGAAAGTGTTAACAGATATAGAACATACAAAGTATGAAATCACCATAAATCTTTTGTTGAAATGTGCTACTGCATACACACATACAGATTAATTGGTTTAGGGTCTCTTGGTGAGACATATGAGGATATGAAAAATTAAAAAAAATCTCTCTCTCGGACTTGTGGCATTTAAATACATGCTTCATTTGCTAAGATTTTAGTGGCTCTAGGACTACTCAATTCTAAGCCTATCTCTTCAGGCTGGTCACTTCTCCTGAGCTTTTGAGCCTCCCAAACACTCAGCTTCCTACCAGACAGTGCTGTTTGGACATCCCACAAACATTTCAAGTTCAGTATGTCTGAAATGGAATTTATCTTTTCCATACCTATTTTTCCTCCTATGTTTCTCATTTCGATGAATAGTACTGCATCAGTCAGGGTCCAATCAGGAGACAGAAAACACACAGTAACTTGAACAGGAAGTGATGAATACAAATAATTATTAATTATAACAGGAAATTAACTATAAAGGGGTGAAGAATACACTACAGTTGAGAGACAATATCCAAGGAAAGAACAAGCTGGTTGGAATTTAGATCATATTGGAGAAAGTGTGATGGCAGGGAAGTTTGCTGCGTTGCTCCTGGCCAGAACTTATCTGTAGTCTCAAGCAGGAAACCTTTTGGAATGTAGGTAGGTCAGGCAACTTCCGGAATATCTGTGAGACTCCTAGGAATCTCCCACTGAAACCTGATGGGGGTGAGCACCATTGGATGACCCCACATGTACTACTGGCAGCTGCACACAGAGAAGCAAGCGGATGCATGATTGGATCAGGAAAAGTACCTCTTTGATTTAGTAACCCTTCAGTACCTTCTACTGACAGAACTTAAAATTATGCCTGCTGCAAAGGAGAAATTCTTACTGGGTGCATCTCCCTTATCTCGAAGCATGCATTGAAGGGTAGATGTAGAGCTATTGCGATAGGTCTATAACTGGCAAGGTTACTATCATCCATTCATTTATCCAGGCTAAATTCCCTTGTGAGATCCCTATTTCCTCCCACATCTTATTCTACAGTTGATGATAATTGTGTTTCTAGTTTTGGGCTGTTACACTCAATAATAATAAAAGCCAATTTTTAAAAGCATTTATCACGTTCCAGAAATTCTTCTAAGCATTCTGTGAATTAACTCACTTATCTTTCATAATAATCCCATGAGCAGCTACTATTATTGTGCCTACTCTTCAAAAAGGGAGACTGAGGTGCAGAGGAATTAAACAACTTTCCCAGTAAGTGTCAGAACCAGGGTATGAACACAGTCTAAACTTAATGACTACTAGTCTGCCTGATAAAGTCTGTTCTCTTCCAACTTCTAAATGGCTCTTAAATCTGCTCACTTCTTTCCACTCCCATGGCCATAACTCAATTTATCATTTTTCTCTTGCCTAGATCCTTTTCTTGATCTTTTCCAATTCTTTCTCCATGGTGTAATCAGACAATTTTTTTTTAAATTGAGACGGAGTCTTGCTCTGTCGCCAAGTTGGAGTACAGTGGTGTGATCTCGGCTCACTGCAACCTCTGCCTCCTGTGTTCAAGGGATTCTCCTATCTCAGCCTCCCAAGTAGCTGGGACTACAGGCATGTGTCACCACGCCTGGCTAATTTGTTGTATTTTTAGTAGAGACGGGGTTTCACCGTGTTAGCCAGGATGGTCTTGATCTCCTGACCTGATGATCTGCCCTCCTTGGCCTCCCAAAGTACATTTATGACTTTCCTTCTTAATGTCTTTCAGTCGTTTCCCATTTCCCTCAGAATCACTCAGGTCGCCTAACCTTCATGATCTGTACTCTATTTATCTCTGTTTATTTACCTGCATGCACTCTTGCCACTCTCTACCAGCTCCTTGCTTGACAATGAACTTCTTTCTGTTCCTCCAAATAGATGAGCTTTCTCTCGCCTCCAGGCCTCTGCCCATGATTTTCCGGTGCATCTAATGTTCATCCACTGGCCTCTCTCCTTCTCACACCTATTCATTGTTTCGGCCTCAGCTGAGGTATGGTATGTTGTGAAAAGTCTCTCTTGACTTCCGTCTCTAAGAGATAGCTGTTTTTTCTTTGCTAATCATTGCTTTTATCACTCTGACTTGTCCTGAACCATCCATGGCTCCGCACACTTTGTGAGGGAAGGAGCTTCCTTGTGTAGAACGTAGGAGTATTTTCATTGTCTATTGCGCAGATGCCCAGGAAATTTTATTTCTAAGTGAATTAGTAATTTTTTTTATTATTATGGGAAATAGGAGTTAAAACTGAAGTTGTTTAGTTATTTTTCCCCAGTGTTGGCCTAGGTTTGTGACTTGTCGTGAAATCATAATATCTTAACATTATCTTTTTGGGATTTCACATTGAAGACTTTCCCAGACTGAGCTCCATACAATTAAGTATAAGTAGGTGGAATGTGAGTTTTGGTTTATTCTGTTTCTAGTTTAATATGCAGCTCGATAAGTTCAATATGTTCTGATGGATCTTACTGTGTTGATGGCCATCAGTTGTGCCCAAACACCAGGATGGGTAAGAACAGGGACTGCACAGCCCCAAGGAGTGCTTCCTGGTGAGGCTTCAGGGTCTCCCACTAGGCTGACTTCAGAACAGAAAAGGGTTCTCTGCTTGCTTATTATCTCTCTATGCCCACTAGCCACATCGTAACTTCGGGCAGGCAGGTAGAATGGGAATTCAATTTCACCAGTCAGAAAAGGAGCTGACTTGAGTTTGGGTTTTTGACTTTGTGAGATTCTAGACTATTTGCACTTCCAGTAAATATTTAAAATAAGAGGTTTTGTGCCATGGGCTGCAAGTTTCTACTTAAATCTTTATGTAGAAGGGGCAGCTCACTCTATGCATAGTTCCATGCTTCTTAAGGTCATAGTGAGGGCTACCAAAAAGGTGGTTAATTTAATATCTGGAGGAGCCCCATTACAGAGCCCTTCTCCTCAACCCAGCAGCATACTTCCAGGGCACTTGCCTTTTTATAATGTTTATTTCTTCTTTTCCATCTAAGTATAACCTAGTTGTTATAAGGAAGTATTTATAGGCATTAGAGTCTTATTTTGCATTTCATGTTTGCAAAGTATTTTGCAACCATTTGGGAACTAATTCAGGCCTTCTTTAGAGACGGATGGTAGTATTACCATATAATTCATTTCAGCATTATGTGTGGCAAGGAGAAAGAAATACCTGCCTTTGTTCCAAATAAAAACATCCTATGCAAATTGTAAAAAATTCTTATTAAAAAACGTATGGTAGTACTTTTTTTTCAGGATTTATGAGTGGCTTGTTATAATCAGCTTGTCATATTTGGAGAGCAGGATTGTATTTACTTCTCTGCTTTTTACTATGACAGATTATAACGCCAGGGTTTTAGAAGGTGCTGATGTGAATGTAAGACAAAGATTATTCCTCCATCTAGTAAAAGCAGTTGAAATTCATCTCGAGTTGAAGTAACTTAAAGAATCAGTTTGTACAAGAATAAACATTAAATATTTATAAAAATTAATTCACATGATTTACTCTGGAAAATTGAATCAATGGCAAGGTCCCTATATCTACAGGACATATTTTAGAGCAATATATTGAGCAAACATTCAGTATCTCTATTAGATCTTTCAAATAATAGAGAATGGTAGTATTTTTTTAGATTTTTTAAAGCAATTGTGTAAGGCTGATTAGGAAGGAGGCTCTCTACAGCACAGCTTTCCAATTCAAGCTTTTACGTTTTTTAATGTTTCATTTTTATTGACTTTTTTTTCTCTTTCAGGAAAAATGTGTGATTTTTACTGGCCTGGCAGGGGGTTGTGGTACCTCTTGCCAAAGTGTCAAGAAAACTCAGAATTCTGTACGTGAGAGACAAAGACCAGATGTTTAGTTAAAACAACACGTAGCTTTTACACAAATATAGGTAATGGAAACCAAAACTTTCCCTCGTATTTTCTTTTTTCTTTTTGACCAGTCTTGCTTTTGATATTTTTAAAATAAGCAAGCAGCCATCTTGTCATTCTAACCTGAGCAGGACAATTTAATTTCTTGTAAAGTGTGTGCTTTTTCAATATCTTGGGGGTTTTTGATTTATCTTTTTTTTTTTGAAGGATTCTGCTCTAAAATGTAGAATGTACTCTTCAAGTAATAATTTGCTTTAATAAAAAAGGAAAATTTAAGACTTTGAGTGGCTTAGGAAGGACCTAGCCTAATCCTTAGGCTGCCCTTTTCCACAAGCCTGGCCACATCTTATTTATCTATCTATTTATTTATTTATTTATTTTTTGAGACAGTCTCGCTCTGTCTCCATGCTGGAGTGCAGTGTCCTGAGTAGCTGGGATGATAGGCATGCACCACCACACCCAGCTAGTTTTTGTATTTTTAGTAGAGACGGGGTTTCAGCATGTTGGCCAGACTAGTCTCTATCTCCTGACCTCCTGATCCGCCCACCTCGGCCTCCCAAAGTGTTGGGATTACAGGCGTTAGCCACCATACCCGGTGCCTGGCCACATCTTTATCGGGGAGGAAATCTGTTGCTTAAACTGATGTGGTTCGTGGAGGATGTTTGCAGGGACAGCCGTTTTCCCATCTCCAGCATAGGAATAAAGGCAGAATGAACATCATCACTAATGTGGGTCCTCCCAGCTGCTCTTTCATCTCTGATGAAAAGGGAACTGATTGAAATGCCCACACGAAGGGCTTGTTGTTGTTTGTTTGTTTTCTTTTGTGGGGGGGCCATGTTGGTGCTGTGCTCCTGCGTGCTGTTGGTAAGAATCTCCTCAAAGGTCCACGTAGCATCCACGCAATTGCCTGGATTCTGAATAGCAGCTGGCCTGGCTCTGGCCGACCTTGCATGAACACACTGGCACTTTCTTCTGTTTTTAGCCCTTTGGCTTTGGCAACACTCCATGCCCCTCTGCTCTACCTGTGAGCACCTGTGGGTACTTCATACCCAGTGGGTGCCTCTTTCACCTGAGTCAGAGAGACCGCCCTTCAGTACTGAGGAGTCGGCACTTCCCTTCAACACTGGTTTTATTGGATCCCCCCAAAGGGATGTGTTCATGCTATAGCCAGGAATTACAGCACAGCAGTTCTCAAGCAATTCTATGACAAAACTCAACCAATTCCAAGCAAGCAAACAGGAAAAGCTTCCGCTAAATTGTTACTGCTGTCTTTGGAGGAGTACTTAAAAATACACTTTTAAACCTATAGCAACTTTAGGTATAAATTTAATTAAAGGGGGAGATTTTCTGGCCATCTCCTGATTCTAAAAGACGAACTCTAAAGTGAAATTTTCTGTACTAATTGAGGTAAAATGAGCTAAATAGATATTAATATAATCAGCATTAAATACCTGTTAAATGAAACTTAAGTTGGCCTGAGGATGCCTCCACACTTGATTCCTTACGTAAAGAACTGCAACCTAAGTTAGTACGTAAACTAAATGAAAGCCTAACTTAGGAGAGTACTTTTGTAACACACAACTGAGTCTCATCCAATCACTGCAACTGAGCTTCAGTCAGTCTTAGGTGGCCGACTCCTCAGACCATATTCAAACAAAGCAAATGCCAAGCTGTAACTAATTGAGCTGTCTCTGTACCTCACTTACATTTTTTGTCCATAAATGCCACCAGACTACATTGCAGGCTGATGTTCTCTGAACCTGTTCTGGTTTTGAGGCTCATTCTTGTTCAGTTAAACTGTTACATTTAATTTGTCTCAAGTTTTTCTTTTAACATACCTAATGGATTTAATTATATACTGGGTTTTAAAACTTCCTAGGTTTTAAACTGGTGAGTTTAAGAGATCAGATATTTCTCTTTTGAGAACCTATAATAAAAATAAAATACGTCGGTAAAGGTTTTAGAGAATATTTAAATGCATAAGTAGGCACAGCAGTTCTAGGGACAATAGCCTGTTATAAACATAGACTTGAATGACCCAGAGCAGTTTTAGAATAGTGGGAGCTTTGCCTCAGTAGAGATGTCTTTCTGATTCGCTGATGGAGGTAGGCGGTGATCCACAATCTAGAAGCATCCAATTAGGAGAGCGATGTGGATCTTCAGTCAACACCCCGTCTGTCCATGCCTTATGCCCCAAACTTTAGGTGGAATAGCTCGTCCTATGTTTTCATACACTTTAGGCTGATTGCTTATTTATATTTACCACTCCCAAACTTCCTCTGATGTATATTTTAATCTGATCTTATTGGAATAAAAATATCCATGGAGAAGGAGTCCCAGAATGCTAGGGGAGCCCCTAACATGCAGACTAAGCAGGGCACAGCAAGAGGTGGAACAGGAGAGAAACCACTGTGGGCGCACATTGGCCCTCCCTGCCTCTTGGGCAGTTTTCTATTCTTTTTGTTTTTTGAGACAGAGTCTCGCTCTGTTGTCCAGGCTGGAGTGCAGTGGCACAATTATGGCTCACTGTAGCCTTGAACTTCCCAGCCCAAGCAATCCTCCCACCTCAGCCTCCCAGGTAGCTGGGACCACAGGCACATGCCACCAGGCCCATTCCTATCTATCTATCTAATCTATCTATCTATCTATATCTATCTATCTATCTATCTATCTATCATCTATCTATCTATCTATCTATCTATCTATCATCTATCTATCTATCTATCATCATCTATCTATCTATCATCTATCTATCTATCTATCTATCTATCTATCTATCTATCTATCGTCTATCTATCTGTCTATTTTGTGTAGAGATGGGGTCTTGCTATGTTGCCTGGGCTGGTCTCAAACTCCTGGGCTCAAGCAATCCTCCTGCCTTGGCCTCCCAAAGTGCTGGGATTACAGGTGTGAGCCACTACACCCAGCCAAGTTTCCTATTCTTGTAAATGTTGTGTAGTTGAATCTTTCCTATCAGCACAGCTGCAAAACTAGGCTCTCATTTACCTGATATATTATTACTCAGTACTCCTCAGTTGCACATTATTGAAATATCTAATGCATTTAAGCAAAATGAGGAATCTGTTATGAGGATACTGGAATGTCTTATGAATGAGATTAGGGCCTATAGAACATCTGGAACCAAAGACTCAAATCACCATCGAGACTTTCTCTTGGATTCTCATTTCTTCTCTGAGTCTGTTTCATTATCCCCTCTTACTACTATCTAGATTTTTAGACTTCTCTATCTATTTGTCAAAACCTCCTGAGTTTACATATCCTCAATTCTGGCTATCCTGTGAAAAACTGCCTTAGCTTTCTCAGTTTCAAAGTACCAGGGGATGACTCTGATTGGCCCAGTCTAGATAAGGTGCCCCATCTGAACCAATCATCTGTGGCCAGGGGTGGTCCACATTGTATTACCATAGAAGATCCTATTATAACCCCCTGAGAAGTGCTGGGGTTGGGTGGCACTACTGGGAAGACAATACAAAAGGTGTCCAATACAGCTAGAGAGACAGAGCAGGTCAGGGAGAATCTGGCCTCGTCTCTCCCTGACTCCAATTCCTTGTGCTGAGAAAAACTATTTCCTTAGCTGGTGAAAACCTAAGTTCTGACCTGCAATCAGAGGGTGACTTAACCATTCTCTGTCACTGCAGGTATTTCTCTGTGTCTCTCTGAAGATGCTGTGGAGGTCTCTATTCTAGCCTGGTGATACCAGGAAACAGTGTTTTCAGCTGTGCCATCTGGATCTTTGTTTTTGCAAGCAGGTGTTCTTGTGCGATACTTTTGTGGCTCATATGGGGTTTTGATAGTAAAAAAAAAAAAATACCAAAACAAAACAAATTCTAGATCTTCCTTCCCCAGGGGCAGCTGAGGGCACAATTCCCAGCTATTTCTCCATATATCCATCAAAAGCAGTGCCAACTTTGAGAGCTTATAAGATTCCTGGTCTCCCCTGGCAGGTGAAAGCCTTGGCTCAGGTGTTTCTCCCTGGCATTTGGAGGTGCTCCTGTTTCCAGCGTTATGCTCACACCAGATACGAAGCACTGCTCAGAGAATTCCAGGACCAGATGGTTTGGTCCCTAAATGGTCTTAACTCTTTTCAATTTGGGCTTCTTTCCTAAACATTTTACACCCTTTATTTTGCTGTGATGATACTGGCTTGCCTTATTTCTTCCTGCTGAGTTTACCAAGGTGGGGTAAGTTCTATGACCCAAAGTAGAATGGTTTTTTGAGCAAGAAAGTTAATTTTTTTATGAAGTTGGCAGATTTGCCAATCTCTGCCTGATAGTTGGGTAGTCTTCCTTGGAGACACAATCCCAAATTTCTTTTCTTTATATAATGACCTGTACAGATGAGTAAGGAGTGTTTATTTTAGAGATAGTAAAAATAAGACCCTTGTGTATAATTCCAAATACAAGTATCTATTATTTTGGTAATTAGTGTGTCATTGCTGTCAATTTTTTTTAAACAGCATTTACACTAAATTAGTAGTAGTGATAATGGGACCTTTAAGTTCACTCATACAAGCATATCTGTCTACAATAAAATATTTGCTTTCAGTGACAGAAAGTATTTTAAAAGTGTTCATTAGAACAATTTGATAACTATGTATCCATTATTAATAACTTGAGACAGGGAATTACATGTTATATGACTCATGTGACCAATAAGGAGGCTACCATTTCCATAATTATAAAGAATTTATACCACATTTATTAGACTATTCTGTATCATTTGACCCATTTATGGCTCATTCTGAAAGGGTAAGATTTAAAAATTTATAAAGTTTTTTGAATGAAAAATCTGGCAGGTAATTTCTCCCTTACATTGCTAGCAGTGGGTGCCCACCATCTAAGAGACTGGGGCCATTTTGTTCCATGCCTCCCTCCTCTAGCTCCATACTAGTAAAGAACATTTGGGATGCTCTGAGGTATGTTGACCCCTCTCCCTCAGGAGTGAGTTTGAGCAGAGGAAACACATCCCCTCTCTGGGGAGCCTTCTGATGGGTAAACTGTGACAAGAGTTGAAGTGGAAGAGGGTGATGTGGGTTGGCCACATTCTGTAACAAAATTAAGCCATGGGGTGAAGGGCAACTATTCAGTGTCCACGTGTTCTTTGTTCACAGGCCCAGTCAAGGTTTCTTTTTTTGGGGGGCGGGGGGTGGGGAGGCGGAGTCTCACTCTGTTGCCCGGGCTGGAGTGCAGTGGCACGATCTCGGCTCACTGCAACCTCTGCCTCCCGGGTTCAAGGGATTCTCCTGCCTCAGCCTCCTGAGTAGCTGGGACTACAGGTGTGCCCACCACACCTGCTACATTTTGTATTTTTAGTGAAGACGGGGTTGGCCAGGCTGGTCTCAAACTCCTGACCTCAAGCAATCCACGTGATTACAGGCACAAGACTGTCAAGGTTTCTGAAGAACCCATTTAAAGAAAAAGTTGAGCAAATGCTCAACTCAGTAAGCTCCCAGTGAATGTTAATTACTGGTGGCACTAGCGCTGCTGCTATTATTCTTCCAATCTTCCAGAGTTAATGACTGTGTGTGTGTGTGTGTGTGTGTGTGTGTGTGTGTATGTGTATGGGTGGAGAGAAGAGGTGAGACTCAGGCTTGAAAGGGTGGAGAGCATAATTTCAAAGGTTGGTAGAAGATGAACCTTTATATTCTAGGTTTTCTTCCTGGCACAGAAGAGAGAACCAGGCCTATTGAATGATTCTTGGCCTGTTATTCTTCCTCCCCAACCTCCGCCCAAAATCTCAAAAGTAGTTGAATTTGGAGCATCTTGAATTTGGAGATTCCCAAATTATTGTCACACTTCAGAACCTGCGACAGCGTTGTTCTTACTACCGGATAAATGAGTGCTGAGAGACTCCAAGTCCAGTCCCACAGGATCCTATTGCATCACCCCCTGTCTTTGGACATGCCTGTGAACAACAGTTGCTGAAACGATTTTGATGAAATGTGACATTTGCAGACTGGCCGCTGACCAAAGAATCTGAGCTATGGTATCCAAAATTTTACAGGCTACAAAATATAAGCTGGCCAGCATTTATTGCTTGAACTGACAGCTTGAGCCAAGTTTCCTAAGCCTACAGGGCAGACTTCTTACTGCTGCTAATTTTACTATCAGCAAACAAAAGGGAAAGGGGAAACAGTATCAAATGCGGAAGGAGAGCATCTGTGAGCATGAGGTGAACACGGATAATTGGAAGAGGGAGACTTTCTGTCTTCTAAAACTAAAAAGGACTAAATTTGCACAGAAGTAAAATGGGAAAAGGTGTAATATAGAAAAAGCTATAAGCAGAGATCCTGTGCTGACTTCTCAGGACGGCAATGATTTATATATTAAGGCAGGCACCAGGGACATGTTAAAAACTCTACAGGGAAATTCCCATATGATGGATAGAACTTTAATATTAATAGAGGGTTCATCATGGTAATGTAAGTCATAGATCTAAATCTCCTTTCATCAATTGAATAGTTCCTTTCCAGCCTATTATACAGGTAGTACAGGTTTTAAATAGCGTCATATAACAGGGCTGAAGTCTTTCTTTAGCTGCAGTTTCTGAAGTTCTGTTCACAGGAATAGTGACTGACTGAGTCATTTGTCTTTCACAATATTACCTGGGCCATCTGCATTTCTCCCCTTTACTTTTTATTAATATTTAGCACTCTTTAAAATATACTTAAGTTGTACTTTTTTCACAAATTAAAAAAAGCAGAATTCAATAAAAACTATTTCACACACATGAAGTGGATATGAAGGAAAAAATCGATTATTCATCTATTTGTTAAGGATTATCCGAAGAAGAAAAGTAATTCCTGCGTTGCTATTTGGTATAGCTATCTAGTACACAATCACCAATTATATGCATTGCATTGTTCAGCATCTTACTCTGGGTTTTCTAGTCTTCTTGTAACAATGAAAGCCAAACAAAATGGTAGCACATCCTCCCTAGGATCTTGTAAGGCAAGGACAACCTTTCTGGAATGAGAATATTCGCAATGTTGAAGTTAGTAATAATAAATAAGGCTTGGCTGCTACTTTTTTTTTCAAGAGGGACTCCAACATTCATTAATGGAGCATACAGTCATCTTTTCTTATCTTAGTCTAAAACATGCATGAAAATAAGTTCACACTACAAATACAGACTTAAATGTATATACACAGAAAAGCAGATCCTCAGTTCTATCAAAAAGCTGGGCTTTCCTTAAGCCTGGATATCACTGCATACTGTGTCCCTCTTTTCTAAATTCATAATGTGCACGGACTATCCTCCACTGCAGTTTTATGCCCATGGAGTAACCAGTGTTAACCTATGGCATGTATTCTGTGAGATGTGAAGGTTCTGAGAAGTCCTGCTGTGAAGAAAACTGTTTAATGTTGTAGAATCCAGCATTTTCTAAATTTTATTTTGATGGTGGAATCCCTTTCTTTTTTGAGACAAAATCTCACTTTGTTGGCCAGGTTGGAGTGCGGTGGCGCAATCTTGGCTCACTACAAACTCTGCCTCCCGGGTTCAAGTGATTCTCCAGCCTCAGCCTCCCGAGTAGCTGGGATTAGAGGTGCCCACTACCACACCTGGCTAATTTTTGTATTTTTAGTAGAGACAGGGTTTTGCCATGTTGGCCAGGCTGGTCTTGAACTCCTGACCTCAGGTGATTTGCCTACCTTGGCCTCCCAAAGTGCTGAGATCACAGGCGTGAGCCACTGCGCCGGTCGTGGAATCCCTTTTTATAGGTAAGATCTGTAAACAATTGGGAAATCTTGGCCTACTGGAGGTATTCATAAACGTGGCCTCTTCTTTTTTGTTTTCAGGGTTTGATTTTCATTGGAAACTTTGTGATGAACTCCTATTCATCCTTTGAATCGTGGTTCAGATGTTACTTCCTCTGTGAAGATTTCTCCACTTGCCCTAGAATGGATGTGCAGTTTTTCCCTTTTGCCTCCTACTCCTTTAGCATTTTTTTTGTGTGTGTGTCAGATCTATGTTAATGTTCAGATCATGAACTAACTTATTTATTTTTATTTTCCCCTTCTGATCTATAATTGCCTTTATTTTAAGGAGTGTATTTTTATTGTCAGTGCCCTACAGAGTGGCTGGGTCATTGTAAGAGCTCAACAAAGATCTGCCGAAGGAATGGATGAATAAGTAGAACCTGGGAGCTTAAGCAGAAAGATTATCTTTCTGGTGTGTTGATGTGTGATTAATGAATGAACCTTTTGAGTTAAGTACTTTCTCCATTATAGTGACTAATTTCCATAGAGTTGATTGGATTGAGATAGACTCTGATGTGAAATGGTTAATCATTTAGTCTGCCAGAAAAGCAAGATTGACTGTTACTCAGTCTGTTTTCCCCCTTGTATGAACATAGTACCTATTCATAGTGGAGACCTTTTTGGTGTATACTCACTACCAGTCTATAACTCAGAATTTCCTCTTTTTTTTTTTACCTGCTAAGGGAAAATATTGAATTTATAGACCTCTTTACCTTTCATTAAAAAGCTGGCATTATAGATTTATGGAATTACAGATTTGACTATATTATGCTTTTAGCCTTTTAATTTATAATAGTTAATTTTTTTTCCTGATATATTCTAGGTTTCAGGCTTCAAATTTTATTGTGGGTTGGGCACATTTTTCTCACTTTTTTCCCTTCCTTCCACTCTCCCCACTCCCTCCCTTCCTTCATTCATTTTAAAAAACCTTTTAAAAGATGTGCAAGAATGAAGATAATAATCTCCCTCTCTGGCTCTGCTACACTTCAGTTCTATGCCCATGCATGACGAATGTTAACACTGTGGTATATGGCTTCAGGTATTTGGTTGGCATAGATTTGGGGAAATGTAAGGACTCAGGCCAAGATGCAGCTTGGCTAGAAGGCTACATTTATAACATCCTTTTCTACAGTTCTGTGTTCTCTTTTTGAAGATGGTTTATAAACTTATAACCTGGTAAGGATATTAAGAAGAATCCATGTGTCCAAGAAAATTAATTATGTTTCTGTCATACAGACTAGGATGGCAAATTAGATAGGGATAAGTCAACTCTTTCTGTAGGTTGTCAGAATGTAAAAAATAGGTAGCATATCTGATTAGAAGAGGAAGAGGGAAAAAAAGTTAAGCCAGAAAGGTTGTTAGCTTGGGGTCAGGAACACCCATTATTTCCTCCCCCACAGCAATGAAGTTTACCACTGCAGGGAAGTGACACTCCTGAGTACCCCTGGCACCATGGCAAGGCCTCAAACCAAAGCAAAATGGATGATAGTAGTTAGAGAGGCGAGGGAGGAGAGAAAGAGACCATATGAAGTAATGGGACAAGCACTTGATTTGGAAGTTAGGGAGTCTGCCTTCTAGTTTCTAGCTTCTGGGTAACCTTGAGCAAGTTATTTAGCTTATAGTTTCTTCCTGCAAAAAATCTGTGAATTGTGGGATAATCTTTAAGGGCTCTCTACCTCCAAAAGTCTGTGTTGGTGATGTGAGATAAAGAGTTTGAGAGAGCTGGAGAAAAGAGATGTGTGGATAGGATTGGTAAAGATCACCCAACTCAGGTGCCCCTGAACTTGTCAGTTCAAAATGGCTAAATTGACAGGCAATTGCCCCTGAATTGCTCAGGGGCAATTCCTGCTTCCTCAAATCCAGGAGACAATTGACTAGCTCTAGAAGTTTCTGTTCATTAGCTGGGGTGGAGCTGAGAATCTGGCTAATAGAGAAAGGAATTGTTATATATAACCCCTGCCAGGAAGCCAATAGATCACAGGCAGTAGATAGAGTCCTTCTTAACCAGTTAAGTCTTGCACCTGCAGGTTCACCCCGGGAAACCATGCATGGAAATGGGGATTGTATCCTGGAACTTTTATCTTTAGATGGGGTAATTTTGACTGAGCACAAATTCCTTGGCTAAGGACCAAGTGTTCCTGGGAGCCAATCCTCTGTAGCAGGGTTTAGCTTTAAGGCTATTTGAAAGCCAAAACAAAGAGAATGAGTTTCACATTCTCAAGCAACTGCTCTGATGCCTGAATTCTAAAAGGTGTTCCAGAAACAGAGCTCACAGACTCTAACCCTTGACCATCAGAGTTCTCCCTGTAGCCCCTTTCAGGGTAAGTGTGGGGACAGTCAGTCGTGGAATGTTAGATGAGTAGAAAACTTTCCAGGGCTGTAGGTTGTTAGTTGATTCCCCAGAAAGCAGTTCTGTGAAGCTATTCTTATTTTTACATATGGCATATCTGAAAAAGGGATTATTTGGTGATTGCAACATTTTTTGTTTTATGTGCCTCTGCAGGCAAGATATGTTTTGTCTTCCATCAAGTCTTTAAAAAATATTTATCCTGGCATCTTCCCATTTTTCTTTCCACATGGAAACTCTCATATTTTTAAGACTAGTTGTGAAGTCATTCCTGGGTATGCACATTATATGGAACTCTTAGAAAAACTTTGAAGGACAATGAATATAAAACGATAGTTTTTTTTTATTAATATGTACCAGACATTACAAGCCATTCTTTTGTTGGGCTCTTCTCGATTAGCAAGCTGTAACAAAGTGTGGCAATTATGCTTTTTCTAGTGGGACAGCATATTGAAAACTATGGAAGATAAGAAAAACATGAGAATTTGAAAAAATGTTCTCATGATAGCATCATGAAAGCAATGCTATCTTATAGTTAAATAAAGCATGAACAATAATTTTGGGTTAGGTATGTTCTTCAATTATGCATTTGATTTTGGTAATAAAAGACGAATGCTTTTCAATAACGTTTGGAATTTAAATATACTGTTTCTTTTTCCCACTCTTCATGAGAGCATTTACCAATGCAAAAGTTACCTCTAGCCCATTCTTGTCCATTAAAAATTAAATGCTTTTACAGTAAATTATTAAAAGTGCTAGGTTGGCTGCAAATCATCAAAGGTACCATAAACCATTATGCAAGCAAGCGAGAAGTCTGATTAAATCTAAGGGATCAGAAGGCATATACATCCCTTGATATCCATCGCAAATTTGAAACTTACAAAAGCTACCATAAAATGCTACATTAAATTACTTTAAAAACTCTTCCAGGATTTTCACAATTCAACAGTGACTTGCCTTTTCAATTAAGTATGAACTAGGAACCTTCTACCACAAAGCACAGACACACCACTATTTAGAAGTTATTTCCACTTTCTCTAAACCTGCAGCAAAATTAATCCCATTTTTCCAACTAATATAGCTCACTTAATGGAACTGGGGCACTCTAACAGGTTTGCTGAAAAGCTAGTAATTAATGAAGTTCTTGTTTTCCTGCAAAATGTCTTTACTATCATTTGGTTATGAAAACAAAGATATGATGGGTCCTGAATATTGCAACACCATTTTGAAAACGTTAGAAGTATTTAACTAAGAGATGTTTGAAGAAAAGAAAAGATAATTCATTGTTTTGCTTCAAAGAGACAATGTATACCAAATGTAAAATACCTAGCATAGTGCCTGGCCCGTAGTAGTCACTCAATAAATGGAGACTTTTATTGTTGTTAACTCAATTTTT
This sequence comes from Pan troglodytes, assembly GCF_028858775.2. NCBI lineage: Eukaryota > Metazoa > Chordata > Mammalia > Primates > Hominidae > Pan > Pan troglodytes. The sequence continues at coordinate 31,060,643 of NC_072404.2, forward strand.
CATTTGAAAAACTCAGGTTCCACCAAGACTAACTTGTCTAGTGCTACCTGGATGGTGTGAGCCCCAGAGTGGTTGATTCTGAAGCCAGCAGCCCTAAGCATTACTGGCCTTCTTAGAATATGACTGTGCAGGTGACCAATTAGCTACTCATGTGTGTGTAAAATGGCCTATTGAAACAAGATATAGGAGAAAGAAAAGTATAATCATGGAGGTAACATTTAGTCAAGTTGCAAAAATTGTGGAGAAGAGGAACAGCAATTGAAGCAAACATTTACAGTTGGGTTCTAGAGCAGGGTCTGCTCCCAAGTCTCCCACCCATGGTTTACATCTACCAAGTGGGGTGAGGATGAATAATTCTGTAGTATATCTGGGATTGGTTTGGGTGGCTAATGAATCTGAATGAATAAATGAAAAGCAAACATTTGTGGGTTAAGTGTCAGATGATTTCATCTGTCAGCAATTCTCAAACTTTAGTATGTATCAGAATTACCTGGAATACCTATTAAAACACAGCTGCAGGTGGTGACCCTAGCATTTCTGCTTCAGTAGGTCTGGAGTGGGATTCAAAAATTTGCACTGCTAACTAGCTGACGGGTGAGGCCAGTGTTGCTGGTCCAGGGACCCCACTTTGAGAACCATTGATTTAGGTTATCTAATTAATGCCACAACCCTGTGATGTAGGTGTTATTAGCCCCATTTTATAGATGAGAAAATGGATGAGTGGTAAGTTTGGGAAATTTTTCAGAGTGATGGTTTAGACCCTGGTTACAGAGAAGCTGAGAAATTGCCTTCAAAGAATTTCTGAATTTCTCCAATGGGTGACAGAAATGTAAGACTACAGCTGTTCATCTCTACTTCCCACTACCCTCCAGAAAGATGAATGTTGTCAGAATGAGACAAAAACTTGTTGGTATGTACCCAGCATGGCACAGTTCCAGAAACAACAATGAAAATGGAAACAATTCTTTCAGAGATCCTTGAGCACTTTAGATGGGAGAAGCTGAGGCATGGAATGGTTAAATGACTTCTTTGATTTTATGTAGTGTATGAGAGGCAGCATTAGGATATCAGATGTCCTGAAATTCAATGAAATTTTAATTACAGGAGGAAAAATTTAGAGCTTCTGTTTGCCATCTTGATTGCCATCTGCCATGCCTGCTATCAAAAAAGCCAGATAATGAAGTGGAATAGATACCAAATCAGGAATCAGAATTTATTTATTTATCCTATATTTATCGAGTATCTTCCACATGCTAGGCACTGTTCTTGGTGCTGGGGAAAAAGTGGTAAACAAGATAGACAAAATTCTTGTTTTTGTACCCTAAAGGCAGTGAGACAATCAATGAATATGTTAGACAAACAAACAAACAAACAAAAACAAAACCCAGTAAATGTAAGAGAATGATAAATACTATGAAGAAAATTAACATCAGATAATGTTATAGAAGATGATCACAGATTCAGAAATTTAAAAACACAGGTATAATGGTTTACTAAAGATGCAAAGAAGAACTGAGGGAGATTCACCACTAGCCAGAGGCTGGATCTGTCACATCCCAGTTCTTAGCATTTTGATTTTCTGGGTTCTATTTTAGCCATGACTATAACCCAAGATTTCCCCTCCAAACCTCTCCAGAAATTGTTTTGAGATCCTCAGGGGAGAAATGCTCTTGTATTCAGTCTTGTAAGCAAACTACAAAGAGATGATAATATACAGTTGGAAAGTTATGCAGGGACACATTTTGAAAACAGGTGAGATGATTGTATGTCACATGATGCATGTATATGTTTGATGAAAGATTCAGATATGGATTTTAAAGTCAAGGACAACAATCATAGTAATAATTGATTTAAGCAAGAATTACCAAAGGTTGGTCAAGCCAGCACATGTGCACATCTCTTCCCGACTCTGAGTTGAGTGATAACATAGTGAAGTCAGCCACAGTGGGAGTATTTAAACCAGGAAGTTGGCAAAGATGATAATGCAGGCCTTTACAAATTACTGTTCTTTTTTCCCAGGTTGAAACTGCCATTGCAAAGATTATAACTGAGGAAATTATGGCAGTGAAAGAGATCAGAGCTAATCGACTCCATCTTGCTTCTGACATTTAAGCTATCCTTGCTCATTCCTGGGTATAGGCTGAACTAACTTTGGGAAGGAATTCAGTTTATGGTTTGACTTTAAAACAAAATTGATAATAGCCCTTTCCTGAAAAGACCCACTTCTTGCCTGGGCACCAGTCTGCCTTTGCAGGACTACCAAATTAGCTATAAGAATAGAAATTATGGTTTAGGGGGTATGCAACCTCTGGCTGCAAGAGTCTGAACCTCCCCAAATTACTTCTGGGGATAACATCATTATTGTAAAACCTAAGATCAGTTCTTGAGATATTTTGCAGACCCTGCACTGGACGGATCACTTGACACTGGGAACACCCAGACCGTGGTAATCTGGCTCAACCAGTTCTGCCATCCCACCCAGGAATAGAAGACAGCAGAAAACCTCACTTCGACCCCCTATGATTCCATCTCCACCCTGACCAATCAGCACGTCCCACTTCTAAGCCCCTACCGTGATATGAGTACTAATAAAACTCCCATCTCCCACACAGCTGGCTCTGCATGAATTACTCTTTCCCCATTGCAATTCCCCCGTCTTGATAAATGGGCTTTGTCTAGGAAACAAGCAAGGCGAACCCATTGGGAGGTTACAAGAGGGCTGGTTGTTGTTGAGAAACCCCTCCATAGGTCTCTTGTGCTTTTACACGTCTTGCTGGGTATGCCAAAAATGTGCCTTGGCTTCTCTTTACCTAGGTAATTTCTCAGGGTTTCATCTGTAGTGAACAACTTTGAAAGATGAGGTGATATCTCCCTCTGAGACAAAGAACAGGCTTGCTTACTGTTTGCTATAAAAGTGGCAGATTTTTGAAGTTCAGTGTTTTTCTCCCATAACACAGCATGCTGCATATGCAGGCCTGCCATGTAGCCGTCATGGGACATAAAAGCAAAGGGAGCCAGTGTAAACATGCTGATGCTTATGATGCTTGCTATGCTGTGAGTAATAAAGTCTGTTGTCTCTGACCCCAGAGTCTTGTGTTTTCTGCCAGTATCCATGACACAGTAACAGGTTAACTAAGTAGCTTAAAAAAGTAGGGTAAAATAAAATTGCAGCCTTGACAGTTTTGGTGATAAGGAAGGAATGCAGATGGGGACTTGGCTTTCTTTTTTTTTTTTAATTAAAATTTATTTATTTATTTACTTTTGAGACAGAGTCTCGCTCTGTCGCCCAGGCTGAAGTTCAGTGGCATGCTCTCTACTCACTGCAACCTGTGCCTGCCAGGTTTAAGCGATCCTCCTGCCTCAGCCTTCTGAGTAGCTGGGACTACAGGCACACACCACCATGCATTTTTAGTAGAGACAGGGTTTCACCATGCTGGCCAGGCTGGTCTTGAACTTCTGACCTCGTGATCCTCCTGCCTCAGCCTCCCAAGGTGCTGGGATTACAGGCATGAGCCACCACACCCAGCCCAAGGGACTTGGCTTTCTTGAAAAGGAAGAACAAGGATTCCATAAACCAGGATCAGATAGATGAGAAAACTCCCTGGGATCTGGTAGCAAAGGTTCCTGCCCCAAGTAGTTGGGAGGGGGAGGATTGTGCGTGTGGAAGGTGGCGGTGGAGGAGGGGTTTCCCACTGTCCTATCTCTTAATAAACATGAGTTGAATTAATGCTTACAGGCTAAGCTGCAAAAACCAGGACTAAACAAGCCACCTGAATGGTGCTTGATTGTTGCTCATTCTCTCCTCTTGGTGGGCAGAGTCAGAAATGTTATCAGGACAATAGGCGAGCAAGCTCCTTGGCCCCGGCTGAAACACAATGTCTCTATGGACATTGAGCCAGGAGTTCTCAAAGCCAAACAACTGATGTTAGCAATGAGGACTTTGCTATTTACATAGAGCTTTCCATGAACCAAAACCATTGGTTTATATGAGCTGAAAACATTGGTTAAGCCATGAGTGGGAGAGTGCTCAGAAGGAAAAGTGAACGCAGAACCTTGCTTAGTAGCACTGAGGTGCTGCAGTCATGTCCCTGGTCCTTGCCACATTTCAACTTCACCAGTGAGAGATGGGCACTAGGCACAGGGGTCTCCAAAGGCCTTCAGAACAGCATGGTGGAGCTGTAGCCAGGGTGTTTACAGGGTAGAATGAAAGGGGACCCTGAGCCCTGGTGCTCGCTGGATGCCAGGGGTATATGAGGAGGAAGTAGTGCCAGTGCTTGGGCACCAACCTGGGGGTGAAGGGTCAAAAGAAGTAAAATGAAAAGGCTAACACCATAGCCTTATCCTCCCTGCTGGCATTCAACCCTGCCCTCTCAGCTGGGAAATAGCGTGGTCTAGAGGCTGTTGCTATAGATCCTGACATGTACTCAGGTCAGCTCCTTGCAGCCTGTGGGATTTGGACACAGTTGGAAGTAGGGAGGGGGAGCTAATGTGGCCTACCGGGTGGAAATTCTGGGCTAATTCAATATCCTGTTGTGGTTTGCACGGCTGAATGCATGATTGGTAATATTTTATATGCTTGTACTGTGAATGTCCACAAATATCAGAGGGAATTTTCCTGTTCGGGGATGACCACATGTACTGTCCAGCAAGTCCAACAGAAACAATATATAAACCTGAGGGAGAAAGGGAAATGTCAGCTTTAGTGAGGGATAATGACTGCTGGAATACTAGGAGAGGCCATTCTTCAGTACATTAGCTCCACTTCTCTCACACAGCCACCAAGTACTCCTCCCACCACGCTCTTCCCTATTGGCAGCTATTAACCTGCTACTAAGCTCTTGTTTAAACTGAAAATCTTTCCAACAGAAGCCTGTGACTCTCAGGCTGGATATTCCCATTTGGGATGGGTCAAACAGGACTCAACAAAACAAGGTGGGAAGAGCCCAGTGAGCCTGTCTTGTCAAATAGAAATAGTATATTTAAGAGTGCTGCTCTAGTGGCATCTGAGAGGCCACTGAGTTTTACGTGAAACAGTAGCAGTCATGTCTTTGGAAGAAACTTTTATCTCCCCCTCCACTGCCTGAAGGAAAGCTGCTGGCTCAATAGGGCCCTTGATTCATCAAGGTTGGTCTGTAACCCTGAGCTCTTTCACTGATGATGGTTTAGCTAAGATGACATCTGATGATGTCCACTGGGTGGAAGCAACCATCCAGCCTCAGTGACAATTCTGTAAGACCAACTGCAGCACAATGGGCTGAACTGAAAGCCACACCCTCGCCTTAGACAGTACTCCTAAGGACTATTTCTGACTCTTAGGCTGTTACCAATGGCCTAGCCATGTGGTCTGCCACTTGGAAGACTAACAGGGGCAGATAAAGATATTCCTCTCTGCGGCCATGAACTGTATAAACAAATTGTGTCTCCCAAGTAGATAGTCTGGGTCCCTTGTGTTGATGGCATTGTAAGGGCCTGTTGTCTGATGGGAACAATGAGAATTGAGCTGTTGATTGAGTGTGCAATGCCCAGATTGCTCCTATTGCTGCCTGGTGTCCTCACCTCATCAGAAATGGCAACAGATCCACCATTGCAGACTAGACACTGTAAAGGACCATGTGCTTCTGATGCAGAAGCTTCCACTGCATACCAGACTTGTGACTCCTGCCAAATTTTGGCCTGTTTGTTCTGTGGTAAAGTAGGCCACATTGCACAGGACATTACCTCTGTCTGTTCCTGGCAAATTGACTGTATCAAATCTTTGACCCCCTTTTGAGACTACCATTGTTGTCTCAGTGCTTTGACATTTTTCTTTTTAAGGTTATGCTATTGCTGTTTCAGTCCAATCAGCTGACTCTAGCCACACCATTGTGCTTTAAAGTGAAATTGTGTCATGCATTAGGCTTTCTGAATCATTTGCAAAGAACATCTAACAATGAGATAATAGTCAAATACTTAAATGGACATTCCATATTCCTTACTATATCCAGTATTGCTGAGTGCCAGAATGGCATTCTCAAAAACTAACTCAAAAGTGTTTCTGACTCTTTGTCCAGTACATTTTCCTGGTCTACATATTTTAGTAAGGCAATTTGGTCACTTGATTTGGCTGTCTCAATAAAAGGTCATCCTTTTTGGTTACTCCTGAGTAATAATTAGTACAAAAGGAGTACAGAGTTATATAGATCCGTTATGAAAGCTTGGGACTCCATTCTGACTAATCATGGACATGGTATGTCTTTCCTTCCCCTAATAGCAAATCCGGGTCAGCCTGATTGGTACATTTTCCAGGTGGCAGCCTGGGCAAAAGAAACCTGGGACATGACTGGTCCTGGATTATTCTGCTATGTCTGATGTTATCAATGGTTACAAACACACAGTCTGGCACAACATTGTTTCAATCTGACTGATTATAAATTCATATGCTTCTCCCGCTGCCTGAGCAGTGTTAGGTTAAATAATGTATGACTGTAACTACTCAGTGGCACTGCCCATGTTTTTTAACTCAACATACTTGTGATTGAGATCAAATTTAACAACAAATATCAAATTGGAGTAACTAGGAGACTTTCAGGTTCTATGTTTGTATGTGGAAGAGAATGGACCATGAATTGTCTCACCATTTGTGTTGGGGGCTCCTTTTTGACCCAACTACTCTCCCTGTAATTATTGGCGATTATACCAAGGACTGATGAATTAACCTCTAATTCAATGAATTCACCTTTAAGTTGATGAATTAACTACCTTCTTTTGTGTGGGTCATTATGGACAATAGACAGACCTTCAAGACCATTCTAGCTGGCCACCCAAAAATGTCCACATCCTAATCCCCAGAACCTGTGAATATGAGACATGATAGGGAAAAGGGACTTTGCAGATGTGATTGAGTTAAGGATATTGATATGGGGAGATTATCCTGGATTATCTGGGTGGGCCCAAGGTAACCACAGGGGTCTTATAAGAGGAAGGCAGAAGGGACAGAAATGTGAGTGAATATTTAAGGATGGAAGCAGAGGTCAGGGAGGAGGAAGATGATTTAAAGATGGAGGAAGACGTCATGAGCCAAAGAATACAGGAGGCCTCTAGTAGCTGGAAAAGGTGAGGAAACAAATTCTCCCCTAAAGTCCCCAAAACGAATGCAGTCCTATGGATCCATTTTACACTTCTGACCACTAGAACCATAAGATAATAAATTTGTGTTGCTTTAAGTCACAAAGTTTGTGGCAATTTGTTACAGCAGTACTAAGAAATGAATACAGATTTTGGTACCAAGGGTGGGGTGCTGCTGTAACAAATACCTAAAAATGTGCAAGTTGCTTTGGAACAGGTAATAAGTGGATGCTAGAAGAATTTTGAGGAATATAATAGAAGAAGCCTAGACTGTCTTGAATAGATTGCAAGTAAAACATTGATATTAAAGAATTTACTTGTGAGGGTTCAGAAGGAATTGGGGAGCACGGTAGAGAAAACCTATGTTTTCTAAGGGAATACGTCAATTACCATAAATAGGCCATTGATAGAAATATGGATGCTAGCATCACTGCTGATGGAGGCACAAAGGAAATGAGGAACACCTTATTGAAAACTGCAAGAAAGGTGACCCTTGCTATATAGTAGCAGAAAGCTTAGTGTTGCAAGCAAATAGTTGAAGATGCAGCCTTGTTTCTTCCTGCTGCTGACAGTAAGATGTAAAAGGAAACAGAGGGATTGAAGAAAGAACTGTTAAGCAAAAAGGAACCAGGACTTGATAGTTTGGGAAATTCTCAGCCAATCCATATTGCAAAAGACATTAAAATGAGGAGATTTACTGTCAAGAAAGTATGTCTTAAAGGGAAAGCCAAGGGTGTGGCTGGACAACCTCTTGCCAGTGCATCAGAGGGGCCAAAAGGCCAGAGTATTCAGTCATACAGAGGGCTCTGTGAGGAGATTAGATGTGATTCATGGGTCCCATAAGCCATCTAAGAAGAACCCAGGAATAGAGACGGGGTTATCAAAGAAAGATCTGTAAAGGAAAAGCACCTTCTTGTCTAATGGTATGAATCCCTATAAATAAAAGGAATCCTTTCCTTTTATTTTCTCTCCCTTTTTCATCTTTACTATGAAGGAAAAAAATAGTAACTACAATGGATAAATCTGGCACCTTAACCAAGTAATCAAAGTTAACATTATCAGTAATGGGACAGATGGAAATTTTGTGCCACCTGATAGGAGGCAATGAGAGCACAGTATCACTTCTGTGAGATTCCTGTCAAAAATATAATCTGAATCTAATCTTGAGGACAAACTCAAATTGAGAGAGGCAAACTCTAAAATAACTGGTCTGTATTCTTCCAGATGTCAAAGTCCTAAAAGACAAAGACAAACTGAGAAATTATTCCAGATTAAAGAAGAAAAGGAGACAATGATCACTGAAGACATGATCTTGGCTTGGATCATTGAGTAATACATTTTTTCTCTCTTTTACTATAAAAGATATTATTAGGACAATTAGTCTAATAATGAAATAAGGTCCTTAGGTAACATAATAAGGTGGGTATCAATGTTACTTTTTCAGATTTTAACAACTGTACTATTGTAGGTAAGAGCATGTCCTTGTTTTTGATAGAAATACACACTTAACTATTTATGTCTGTAACTTTCTCATGAACAGTTCAGGGGAAATACACACACAAATGTATATATATTTACATATACAAACAGAGATAGACAAATATGGGAAAGCATTAACATCTGGTGAATCTGAATCAAGGAAATATGGAAATTCTTTGTGTGTAATCTCAGATGAAGATTGTTTACTCCCATTTCAGACAGTGCTTCAGTGTGGAACACAGAGTTGTACTGATTAGAGTGAAAGCTAAGCTGCAGTAACAAAGAGGCCCAACAACACAGTGGCTTAAGAAACAAAGCCCTTTATTCTCATTCTCGAAGCAATCCAGAACCGGCAGAGGGGCCCATTTGCTCTGTGCAGTCACGAGGGCTCCTTCCATCTCATTTCTCCCCATCACCTGGAGCACCATCCTCTTCCACATGGTTGATGCTAGCTTACAGGCCTTATCATGTTCCAGCTCACCAGAAAGGGTAAGAAAGTGGTAGAGCACGTGCGCCATGGTTGAAGGCCTAGGCCTGGAAGTGGCACACATCACTTCTAACTCATATTCCTGATGGGGAGGTCTTGGTCATATGACCACACCAAGTTGCAGGGAGGGAATTTGTGGGACGGGAAGGAGGTGTGATGTGGAGCTGGGCAACTCAATTAATATGGAAGAAGAGTGGAATCAGTTTGGTGGACTACAATAAATCTTTGCTATAAGTAGCCTGGGTAAATCTCTGTCAAAATATCTGCAGCGTAGTTTTATTTATCTTTCCCCACTAGCCTGTGAGCCCCGTGAGGACCAAGGACTAAGCTCTCACTTCTGACTCCCCAGTATCTAGCTCACATGTGAACACTCACTATGTTTCTATTGAAAAATGAATGGGGCACTTAAGTGTGTGGGTTGGGGGAGCAGGACAAGGGCAAAGATGAGCATTATTTTCACGACCTAGTTCAGAAAGCAAAGCTGAGCTTACTTATCAAGGGCACTACACACCAAGTTTGTATAAGGCATTTGGTGAAAAGCTTTGCTCTGAAAAGAATGAGTTAATTCAGCCAAAAAGGGTGGGGCGGGTAGCACAATTCAAATGTGACATTCTACAGTTCAGCTCAAAAGAAGCAATTGGCTGATTGTCACCAAGTGACCTCACTTTTCTCTGCAGTTATCGCATGGGAAGATATAAAACAGGTGAACCTGTGAATGTACACTGGTTTTAAACAGAGATAGAGGAAGTAAAAGTCATTCTGAAGCATATGGGAGGAACTGCTTCTACAAACCTGATTTCCCAGCTGCACAGTGGGATCAGAGGAGCAGGGCTGGGGACTTTTGTTCCGCAGAGTCCACCCCCACTCCCTATAGAAGGAGAGCTTCCAGGTGGCCTAAGTCAGCAGAATCAAGCAGGGTGCCCCATCCTGGGCTCCTGGAGACAACAACAGATGGCGGATAGGCAAAGCAAATTAATCAAGCCACCAAATGTTCTCAGATTTGGTTTTCAAATTCGCTACTAGTTACACACCGCCACTGTTACTGTGCATCATATTTACTTGACAGCATTGTCCAGTCCTTAGATTTCTCTCACTGGCTCACGCTAAAGAACATATGCCTTGTATTTCAATTAGCATTTTCCAAAGTTCAAGGGAATTCTGGGGCTGAAAAAAAACCAGTATGCCAGGAGTTCATGTACACAGGCCATCTGTGGGGCTCATTTCAGTGTGCTGATGTAGCCTAAAAGGCAGAGGCTTGAGCTTAGTCTTTTTGAAATATAGGTTTTAGAAAAGCTCCTTGAACATACTGCAACACACTCCATGTGGGATTCTTGTCCGTCTCTTTGGAGGAGTTGGTCATGACTTTTAAGATCTTTTCTCATCCTTCCAGCTCTTCCCATCATCCATGTTAGGCCGTAGCTGTGTACAGAGCAGATTAGTGCAGTCTAACCACTCATCCATCACATAAACCTTTCAGCAGCAAGTAGGCAGCCAAATGTCAGCGTGGCATGAGAAAGCCAGAGAAAGCACAGTCTACACAGATAAGGGCCAGCAAAGCACAGGGTATGGGTTTTGCTCACAGAGCATCTAGATGTGTTGTGCTACTCCTAGAGGATGTTCTTAACATCGAAAGCGACAGCTGAGGAGAAGAACTATCTAGAGGGCAATTTGGTCATAGCATGGAGATGAGGAAAATGGGAGACATCATGGGATGGAAACGGATGAGGTGGGCACATCCCCAAGAACCATAAAAATGTCCCAAAGACATCTGAAAATACATTTGGAAACCGTACCTCAAGGCAGTGTGGTCCAGGTTCTGGTTCCTTCCCTGCCAGTACCTCCAATCACCTCTCTGGAGCTGTTTCCTTTCTGTGCAGTGTGGTGGGTAGGACTCCCTAGGTGATTCTCAATAGGCCGTATTCACACGGTGCGGCTGGTCTAAGCCCAAGTGTCATGAGGATGGAGAGGACACAGAGGATGAGCCCAGGCAGGGCCAGCTCTGGGAACGCTGGCCACCTTATCAAAGGACATATTCCACATAGACTTGGCTGGAAGGACCTTCATCAGAATTTTTTTTATTACTACCAGGAGAGTGAAAATCAGGAAAACAATTTCCACGGTATCCATAAATTGGGGCTGATCTTGAGATGAATTATAACAAATTCTTTTGCTTATGTACTACTTTTCAGTTCCTAAAGTGCTTTTAAGCTCCACTCTTTGGGGATAAGTGGGGGGATTATTAATCCACTTTAGAAATAAAATTGCATAGAATTTGAGACCTCCTAGCAAATGGTAGAGACAGGATAAACTTAACTGGTGTGATTGAGAAGGCCAAGCCCCTCTTCATCTTCCTCAGAATATGTCCCTTGACTCAGCCAAAGAGTAACAAATACCTACATTAACCCTTTAATATGGATTAGTCGTTAAATTATATTGGTTAACTGTCATCTAATGAATAGCAAAATCTTGGGGAAACCAGGCACAAATCAAATCAATTTGTTAGACAGGAAGGTGAAAGGAGTGGCCTAGGTGCTCACACATGTTCGCATGGGCAAGATAAGTCCAGGCTGGCATTCAGGGGGCCCAGGGTCAGGATGAGTGCACTGACATAGCCACAGGGCCAGAGATCAGGAGCAGCAGGTCCAAGGGCAGATGTGGGTTCATGAAGCAGGAGTTTTGACACATTTAGCCCTTTGTGATTTTGTCTGAGGCAGGCCCTGTCTGGAGTACTGCATTCAGCACAATGAAGAAAAACACAGTGAATACCTGAAAAAGAGATGCTCAAATGCTCAAATGGATACGAATGACTTCAATTATTTATAACACCTCCATATTTCAAGGCTCTACCCCCTGGATTCTGATTGTATAGGTCTGAGGTGCAGCCTAGGAACCAGCATTTCCAAGGACCATGCCAGGTGATTACAACGCAGAGGGTTCATGGATTACAACGAGTAATACTATACTAGTTGTGCACACAGAAGGTAAACGATGGGCAATACTTGAGTGGTATTTAGTTCTTCCCTTACCTGCGGATATTTTGTGCCGATTTGGAGGCCATGGGTGGGCACTTCATGGCATTTCTATCTGCTGCTATGGAAGAGAGCTCTTCCCGCCCCCATCCTATGCAGAATCTTTAGATTGAGAGGGGTATGGGAGTCTTCCTTCTACATTTCCCAAACAAAGACATAGCTCAAACAACTTGTCACATGAGGTGGTTAGGAGGCTCCCCGGTGCATTTGGAAGGGAGAGAAAGCTACAGAGTATACAGGGAAATTGAGCAGGCAGCCACGTCTCCAAGGCATCCATTAGAGAATGGAAAGAGCTGGCTAACTTTGAGTTATAGGGTCATAATTCCATCTCAGGATTCTGGCAATAGCATAAACCACTAGATCTCTTCCTTGGTAGTTTATGAACACTTTGCCCTCCCTACCCTCACCCCACCTCCTGCCTTGGAAGATTAATAGCTCTGTAAATTACAGTTGTATTAAAATATATGTATTATATCTTGATATGAGGCTTTCATATGGGTATGAAAGCGCCCTCAACTTCCACCTCCCTGGGTGACATGTCTTGCTTTGTGTACTAATGCAGTTTCAGCGTTGAAAAAAAAAGGACTTCCAGACTGACAGAAGCACCACAAAAGGCTGTGGCCTTTCAGTAAGACTATTCTGGGCTGGGAATCAGCAAATGTAAAAGTACAGAGGCAAGAAAAAGATGGACATTAGGGGATGCCCAGGAGAGAAATGTGGTTGAAGTAGAGAACTTGAGTAGGTTGAGACTATGGTGTGTGTGTGTGTGTGTGTTTGTGTGTGTGTGTGTTTGCGAGAGAGAGAGAGAGAGAGAGATCCTGAATAATGCACGAGGTATTTGGACTTTGAAGGCAACATACCTTTGAAGATTTCTGGGTAGGGATGTGACATGATGAAAATGATGTCCAGGGTGGACTGGTTGCTCAGGATGGCCCTAGGGATGACGGGCTGCCTGTAATAGGACCACGAGGGAAACAAGGAGCTTTATCTTGAGGCTGTATTGCCACATGAGCATTGGTTTTCGATTGCTTAGATTGCATGTATTTGGAGTGGCTCAGCGGGAGCTGGTGGGATCAGCATTAGGTGTCTTTACTGCTTTTTTAAAAAAGAGGGCAGATGAACCCATTTTGTCTTTCTGCCTCCTGGTTCTCTATGAAGCTATGCTTACGCCTAGATTTCTTACTTTGCATATAAACATGTCATATCCGTATCCTATTTCTGGGACAGAGCCACAGCGTGTGAAAGCCAGGTATCTCAATCTCTGGTTCAGGATCTACGATGTCATGTTGTTATCCCTTAAAGTGATTATTCTCTAATTATTTATTGAAATTGTCTTTCCTGAATTCCTCAAATCAGAGTCCAGATCCTCCCCCAGACACGGGGTCTGGGCCACTGAATAACACAGTGGAGGGCTCAGGAAAGCGAAGGGGAAGGAAGAAGTAGAGGGGATGAAACAGAAAGAAGACGAAAGGAAGGAGAAGAGGAAAAGGGGGAAGTAGGACAGAGGGGAGGGAAGAAAGAAGAGCAGTTCAAAGATAGAATGGTGGTAAAAGGGCGCCAGTCGCTACAAAAATTGCTGCCCTAGAAGCGAGAGGAAGGTGTCCTGGTGTGTAAAAGCAGCCTCTCACTTTCACCACGTGGGGGCAGACTCTACTTACAAGAAAAAGCAACAATTTGCAATGGCTTCCGGGTCAAAGTGATCCTCTCGGCACACGGAGGATTCGGTATTGAGCCGATCACTCACTCCCTGAGGTTCTTCTAGTCCCTCAACAGCTGGAGCCCCATCTCTGGGCACAATGTCAGTGTGGATTAAAGAAAAAAAGAAGGCCAACTTTGCTCAAACTTAGATTTTCACATCATGTGGAGTATAGAATTACAGTTGAACAGATACCACGTAGAACAAAACATTTTGCCGTTTCACCTTATTATTTAAAATATAGAATTGCCCAGGCTTTTATGCAGTCTCTCATTTCTTTATGTCTTTTCCTTTACTGAAGAGTTATTGCATATACATTATATGTGCATCGTTCAAGGAATTTCCAAACGTTGGAAAGCATTCTTCTTAATTTCTTCCAGCTCCTTCTCAGTCTTTGCTTGTTATATTTTTAGCCTAAGGTGATAAAAATGCATGGGAACGTCTACGTTAGTTTCTTAAAAAAAAAAAAAAAACTCATAAACTCTGAGCCTTTGCATTAAAGGGATATTTTTATTTGGAGAATGGTTGAAAACAACCAAACTACTGCAGGTAGTTCTGTGGTGCTGTAAAAGCAATCGTTGCAAGTGTCTGATTGCCTCTGAGCACAATGCGACTAGCATAGGGCTAACAGGGCGAAGTGCCAACTGAGATATTAAAGGGGACCGATTTCCTCCAACCCCCCAAGTTGTTAAGTATTATTATCCCTGAAAACAGCATTTCAATGTCCATTTTGTTTTCCTTTTGGTAGATTTTTTCTTTTTTGAACAATATAGAACAAGTTAACTCCAGCAAGTATGTATGTTTTCTAAGATAGACTTTCTAAGTAGCCAATTAAAAACAGAATCTCTTGAAAATAAAAATATTCTCTTTAGAATGGTGATTGGGCCTCTGAGATAAAGAATCTCATTTGCAAGTTTAAAAGGAATAAGAACTTTCTATTATCTACAGACTGAGTAAGTGCTGAGAAAAAGGCAATTTTGCTATTCCCTATTCCCCCCCAAAAAATTAAAAAATAGAAGGATAGCAAATTGACTGGACAATTGTGGGAAGTTTGGCTCCATCAGTCTCATGATTTTCAGTGTGTCCAGGTTAACAATAAAACTTAGTTTATGTGAGTATATGAGGTAGTGGTGTCATTCCAGTTGTCTGTTTAATCTGGTGGCACAAGAAGTAGCAAAGCTACTGTTTTGTAGCAAGGTCTTGGGGCCTACCGTTTCCTCATTCCTAAGTTTAAGGAGAAGAGCATTACCTCCACTTAAGATTTACATAACTTTTTATGAAATACCTTCACGCTAATTTAGTCCACGGCCCCTTTAATACATATAATCCATTACAGTGCTGCGGAGATGATTACTTCCGGATGTGGTTTCTGTTCTCTCCCTCTGTTTCACAAGCTGTGTGCCGACGTTATGAAGCTCTTGCAAGGAAAAAAAGAGAAAAACTTCTAAAATGATTTCTTCTTCTTAAAAAACAGGAGAAGTGACTGCAAAGAATGATTTACTATCAGTCTCTGCTTTGCAGCAGCGGAAAATTGGGAGAGGATCAAACATCCTCTCCAATTTGGCTACTACCTTCTAGGTTTAATAGTGTTTTAAAATGAAATCTCTGACAGTCTTTGTAAGGGCTATTAATTTGTACCTTGCAGAAATGCGATTCAAACGTTTCTGGAATCGAAACCTTGGAGGAGGTTTTATAGTAAAGAAATATTAGAGACATCTGAGATTTTCTCTGAAAGTTGATGTGATCTCTTATCTGAAAATCAAAGGCTTTGACCCAAACTTTGAGATCCCCTCTCTCATTTAATTGGTGTTAGCAGGGAAGGTCTGATAAATACCGAAGGGGCTGACAAAACTCTGTTTTGCAACTAGTGTAGGGCCAAGACTTTCTCTCTCTTATTTGACTCTATCCCTTGAGAGCCTCATTTCTTTTTAGTACCTAATTTTATTGTTCATTCTTACTAACCTTCCAATCTCAATGCACTTTAAGAAAAAAGTAAACCAAAAGTAATTACTTGGAGAACACAAAGCCGTATCTATATATGAGATCAAACATTTCCAACCTTCCCTTGCTATTTACTTCTAAATAACTACTCTTCTTTCTAGTGCTTTCTGCTTGTTTTTGTGACAAACTAACAGCAGGGAATGTCTTCAGGCTAATTATACAGGACCATTATGTGATTCTGCAGGAGGAGGACTAAGGCGAGCTCTATTTCCAGCTTTAGTTTCAGGGGGAAATGAAACCCTAAGGGAAATCAGGCCTAGGCTGACTTCTCAGATCACAAGTAATTCTGGTCTAGGAGTCCCTTGCCCTCCACTAAACAAGAAGGCCCTGGATATTCAGAGGATGACTTCTAGTATCCTTTGGATAAGTGGCTTCAAGTGGTCTTAAAAGTTGCTATACAGCCAATGCCTTCCCCTCCTCTCATTCAGAGGGTTTAGCATGAGTGTGAAAAGGATGAGAAACACAAAGACATAGGAAAGAATATAACAGCAGTGACTAAACATCTAGACTTATCTTTTGGGAAACAAAAATCTCAGCGTCAAATGCGGTGGTCACATAGAGAATTGTGAAAATTTCTCAGATCTGGTGCCCTGCCCACACTGCAAACCCAGCCCCAAGTATCGACCAAGTCCAGCCTCCTCTCAAGAGCAACACACATTGGCCTCTAGTGGGAGGACTCCTTTGGCTGCAAGCCACAGACCCCAAATCCAGAATTTAAAAGAAATTCCAGGGCTGCATCTTGCTTCAGGGGTCAAATGCTCTTCTCCAGTCTCTGACTCTCTCTGTGTCTCACACTTGTATTTGTTTCTGCCTGTTCATCCTTCAGATGGGAAAGCAACATGGCTGCCAGAAGTCTGGGACTTACAATCAACCACCTTGGAGATCCAGCATCTTGGGGAGGAATGTGAGGTCAGGTCTGGGCCATGTGCCCGCCGTGGGGTCAAGGCAGGGTGAGGTTAGCTTCACTCAAGCCACAGGAATGCGCTTTCCACAGGAAAGATAGGTTCTATTACCTACCGTAAGAGGAAATGGTTCTGGGCACCCAAAACCAAAAAAATGTTCCGTACACAGTCCTTATCTATATATATAAAAACACCAGGATCAATACCATATTGCCATGTTTTGTAGTGTAGGTTTTGTTTCTTAAGGAAACTGCTGTTGCCTTTCCTGCTCCCTGGGGTCCACTTTGAACCTATACCTTGACTTCTGACCATGGCCTTAGGTTCTGCCTTTGCTCTCATGTGGGACTTCCATCATAGGATACAATGTCCATCTTATCAATATTTTTCAACACCCATGGATTCCTTATGTGTGTGACCTGATACCTCTTTTGGCTTCATCATGGGCACTCCCGGGATCCAATAGCTGTCTTTTATAGTAGACCGGGCTCTAGGGGTGACTCCATGCCTAAATGGAGCACTATTCCTCATGCCTGGCCAGATCAGCCCAGTATAATTCAAACACGATGAGACAGATGCATCTAGGACATCAGATGGGTCCCTTCTTGTCTGCTCTGTCTCAGAGCTGGGGCTGACCAGGTACCGACAGGGAGATGACTCATTACACGGCAAAGAGCACGCCAACTTTGTGCGTGGACCGATCCCTAGCCAACATACTCATTTGCTACCCTGCACATAAGGGCCTGGAGAAACATGAGAGCATGAACTTCTAGATGACAGCATCATGCATATGTGGTGGGTGCACTTTTCCCTTTCATGTGCATGGAAAGTATTAGGAGGGGAAATATTCCCCTCACGACATATTTTACATCACCAGTCATGTTTTCCTGGAAACTGATTTAACTTTTAACACTTCAGAAAATATCTGCTGTAAAATACTAAATAGCCAGAGAGAAAGACTGTATTTCCCATCTTTCAACACCACCAATGTTACAAAATGCCTTTCCCCACTGACTAGTGTAGGTTGTTCCTCGCATCGTAATCTCACCACAGTTCATTCAACCACTTGCTCCTTCATTCATTCACACGCGTTTAAGCCCTAGGCTCTTTGGAACATACTAAGTGTGCAGTGATGAGTAAGACCCTGTCCTTGCTCTCAAGAAGCTCTCAGCCTAGTCAAAGCCAGATGAACAAAAACTGAATTCCAATGCAATGGGGCAGATGCATCCAGGATATCAAACAGGTGCTCAGAGGAGACAAGGTGGTAGGGTGGGCTGTGGGGCAGGCCAGGTTTCCATGGGGAGGCAGCCACTGAGGTGAATCCTGTAGAATGATTCATGTAGGTAGAAACATAGAGGAAGTGTGTTCCAGGAAAAGAAATATTTCAGGAAGTGTATCCCAGGAAAAAGCATATTGGATGGAACAGGGCTGAACTGTCATGTTGGGTTTGAGAAGGAGTAATGAGGCATAGTAGCACATAAGGTATAGGGCAGGGGAGAAATGGGAGCAGCAGGACATCATCCTGGGATGGTAGGCAGAGGCCAGATCATGCAAGGTTTTTAAAATTATGATAAGAGTTTATATTTTATCCAGAAGAAGGGGGGGGAATTAAAGGGTTTAAATAGGAGTCTGTTGTGATTAAATTTGGATTTTAGGAAGATCACCCTGAGATTGGTGGAAATATTGCCTGGAAGGGAGTGAGACTGAGGCAGGAAGACCAGCTGAGAGGCAATGACAGTCGTCTGGGCCTGGGACAACCAGGGATTGGACCAGGGCAGTCAAGCTGGGCTTGGAGGCCAGGGAGCAGAATTAAAATACACTGAGAGATTATACTTTCAGGGATCAATTCTATAGTTTGTTACTAGGGAAGTTTCTCTGAATGCGTACAGACCTGCGGAAGAGCAGCAGAACCCATGAAGAGAAGGCGCAGGATGATCCTGAGCGTGAAGCTGGCTCGTGGAGTTGCTTTGCTGCTACTGTCACTTGCCACTGATGATCGTTCTTCTCTTCCTTTGGGAGAGGAAGAGGGGGAGAAAGCAGTTGGAGTGGTTCCAGTTAAAAAAAGAAGGAAAAAGGAACAATAAATAAAATACGTTGAAAGTTATCAGAAAATGGCAAAGATTTAGAGTAAATGCTTGGCTTTAGTTTTGGGAGATGCAGAATACAGAAAAGCCACTAAACCAGGCAAGGGGATATTGGCTTAGTAATCATTTTGGAGATATTACTTCAGAGATATTACTTCAAATATTATTACTTTTGAAGTTTTAGATCTGTCTAGTTGGAATTGAAGGAGGGACACCCTGGTATTGAGGTCTAGTAAGTGGCTGAAATATGAATCTGGAGCTCAGAAGAGAAGGCTGAGCTAAAGACATAGATTTGGCAGTTGTTTGTCATAGAAAGTAGAGCTAAACTGTAAGGGTGCAGGAAGATATTTAGGGAAGACACACAGAATGAAAAGAGAAAAGGGCCAAGAACGAGGCTCTTGAGTGCATACCCACTTAAAAAATTTTTTTAAGGTAAAATATTCTTATTATAAAAGTAATACAAATGAAAACAAATATTGAGAAAAGACAAAGTTATCTATTTACTGTCCTGCCATCCTACTGCAACCACAGTTAGTAATTTGATTTCCTTTGTCATCTTTTTATCATATGATGGGTGTGTTATTTCAGTCATGATTACAGCCATTCATATGCTTTTGTATCTTGCAATTTTTATTTAATGTAACATTTTCTCATGTTTTAAATAATATTGATTACTAATTTTCAAAGAGTACTTAATGTACCACTCATATATATCCTTTTATTGACTATTTCCTGGACGAGGGGATGGCAAACTATGGGACCACATTTATAGATAGTTTTATTGGGACACAGCCATGCCCATATTGCTTACATATTTTCTGTGGCTGCTTTGTGTTACATACAGCAGTGTTGACAACTTATGACTGAGAAAGTATGGCCTGCAAATCCTAAAATATTTATTTTCTGATCTTTTATAGAAAAAGTTTGCTGATTCCTGACCTAAATTTTTAGGTGGTTTATAATTTGGGCTATTAAAAGTAATGCCACTGGGAACATCTTTGTGTTCTAAGATGCCTTCAAGATCTCCCTTGAGCAGTTATGGCTGAGGGAAGTAGTGAAGGGGGTAGACACCACAGTCTGCAGCCCCTCCCCTTCTAGCTCAGTACAAGGCAGATGAGCTGCAGTTCCAGCATTCCCACACACAATTGACTTCACGCTAACTTTTACTGTCCATGAGGTCCAGGTAAACTAAGAATGCTATATAAACTTGGATGTCATCTCCTGTACTTCATTCTATCATTTCTAAATACTTAGGGTTGGTGCCCATCCAGCCAACCTTGAAGGGCCCATGAGGGAGCACAGCTGCTGTGAACGCTGCCAGGGCCCAGCCTGCTGCAGCTGGGGGTCAGCTCAGAATCGCCATGTTCCTCCATGATGGCTAGTGTAGTGCTTCCAGAACACCTGCTGCTAATGAGAAGCAGGAGGAGCTGCCAGTAGACAGAGAAATCAAGGGCAGATGACAAGGGCAAAGAGTATGAGAGGTCACAGAAATCTGGGGTACGTTTCAATGAGAGAGGAATGGTGAACTGCCCCACGGAGGAGAAAGGTGAGCTGAAGACTGAAGATCTTCCACTGGATTTGTTAATGGAATTTTCTGTGGCACCTTTGCCTGAACAATACAGCAGAGCTGAGAGGCAGAAGCTTGATTGCAGACAACTGAAAAGTAAATGAAACGTGGGAGAGTGAATTTAAAGTATTTGTATTGCTTGTTTAATTCTCAGCTTTCTCTCCTAGATTATAAGCTCAGAGGGAGCAGAGGCGACATTGACCTTGATCAACATTAAAACCCTAATATCAAATGCTATGCCCCATCCATGGTAGGCATTTAATAAATATTTAGTGAATGAGAGGAGACACAGTGGTAGATAAGGACATTAAGTACAAGGGATACCAGGGAGGTTTTTTATTTCCTTACATAAACTTGAGAAAAAAATAGAAGAGCTTAAAAATAGACACAGAGCGAGGTTTCAGAGAAAGTATAAAAGGACAGACCTAGATATTAAAGTATAAAAGGACAGCCGTAGATATTAAAGCATATATTTGGCATTTCCTCTAGCTCTTCCTAAAAATCATCCAAAGGCAAAAAATGAATGCAAAAACCAAAAATACAAACTCCACTATGATTAAAGTAAGGAGCTGTGAATTCCCAAAGCAATGATAGAGAAGGTAAGAATTGACAAGAATGGAGAGAGAGGATGCAGAGATTGCAGGTCTCAAAGAGCCATCAAAGGTAAAAGGGGTACTCCTTGAGGTGCAAAACTCCAAATCCTCACTGCAACAGGGTGCACAGATAAGGGGCAGAGGTGCTTCTGCACACTATTTGCTTTTAAAAATTGGAGGAAGCAGAGCCAAATGAGAAGTCACACAGAAAGGTTGTATGTAGAGAAAATGGACCATCTCTATGACATCAGGGGAGAAGAGAAAGTTGTTATTGTGAGAAAAAACCACTGCTGCCCATCATCGCCATTCACAAAACCCTGGGGAATGAGGAAATTCTAGCCAGGTTGGAGCCTGGCACTGGTCCCTACCGGTAAAGAATTGGTCTGAAAAAAACTATCTCTTTCAATAATGAAGAACCAAAAAGTGAAAATCCACGTAACTATGAACCAAGGGAAAGGGAAGAAGGAACAAAAAAAATGTTAGACAAGAAATACTCATGAGAAAAATATTGCCTTGAAACAGATAAACACTGCATATATATAGTATGAATTCAAAATAATCAATAAAGCAACAGCTTTTATGAAACAGGAACTTCAGATATGTAAGAGCCCAAGGAAAATGTAGTGAGATATAGGAGATGATAAAATGTAAGCTGGAAGAACTCAACAAAGAAATGTAAGAAAAAGGTAAAACCATCACAGAAATGAAGGCAAAAGTGAAAGAAAGCAAATGAGAATAGATAGTGCTCAAACATAGTAAAGAACATAGAGGGCCAACTAAGAAAAGAAGAAAAATAAAAAGGAAAGAAAAAGAATGAGAGAAAAATGCTGGATGGAAGGAATTGGTAAAGAAGATTCAGTGTACACAAAACTATTTAAAAATGCTCAACCTCCTTCATAGTAAAAGAAATGCACATCAAACGTACATTAAGTTAAGGACTTCTATGTTTAGCAACATCACAAAAGCATAAGTAGATGCTACTCAGAGACAACATGGATATTGCTTAGTGATTTGAAGAGGAGCTTTTTGTGTGAGACTGGAGGGAAGAAAGTACAACTGGTTCAGATACAAGAATTTCATCAACTTCACCAGCTTTTCCTTCACAAGCCTATTTCTGCTGTAGAGAGGGAGTCAAGCACATCTGCTAGAGGAAAGGATGGTGGATAGAAAAAAAGGAAGAAGGCTCATAAGAGTGTTGGAAAGTTGGAAAAACATCTGTGTGGAATGGAAGAAGGTGTTAATCTGAAAAGAAGTGGTGCAAGGTGTCTCTGAGTTTCCAATCTGTGCAATGTGGTCTCCTACAGCTCGGCTCAGCTGTTCATTTGTCTTCACAAAGGCTGGAGATTCCAGGGTAGATCAGATGGAGAGACAAAGGGCAAGAATGCTGGAAAGGAATCATGGAAGTGAAATGGAGGGGTTGAAGGAGGTTGGCGATCTATTGGGTTTATTAGATTTATTGGTTTCATTGGATTTCAGAAGTTGAATATTCCAAATCATAGACCTCTAGGAGAGGGGAGGCTCTCTTACACCCTACCCTAGGTAGGGTCCTCAAGGTAGAAGACATGCTAATCTGCTCGGTCAAATTCCACGGTACTGATGAGGCCATATTTACTCATGGTGAAGTCAATTTGAGAAAAGATGTCAGTTCATGGATATGACTTACTCTCTTCTCTCTTCTACCCAAGTGACCAAAGTGGTTAGCTGATCAGGGTTTATTCTGTAGGACCACTGCCCATCTTTTCTTCCTCTCTCTTTCTTGTCTATGCAGCTTTAAAAGGTTAGCACTCTGGGCTCACACTCTGTCTTTTTCTTCTTTGTAGCTGCCTGGGGTGTGGAGAGATCCAAGATGCAGATTGGGCCTCATAGTCTGCTTTAGTGTGAGGCTTACTAGATCCTGGGGAAAAGGTGCTCCCCATGCTCTAGCCCAACCCAAGGTATTTGCTTCACGGGGTTTGGGGGAAGGGTGGCCAAGACCACAGGTTGTTGGTAAATATCTTCTTTATAGCATGGACAGCTGTCTCCAACATCTAGCAGCAAGAGGAGAGTCTAAGGTGTGACTATGGGCATGACAGTCTGCAGAGAAGAGGGGCTGAAAGCCACTGGAGTAGGAGAAAAGATGAAGCTCCACCTCTTAGTTTAGCTTCAGTAACATCAGAAGCACTTTTGATTCAAACTTTTAGCAAAATGCTTCAGCAGACAGTTAACAGTTTTAAAACAGCCATTTCAAAAACCAGAAGATGTGTAGGGGCTTTTATAGTATTAAAAAGCAAAGGGCTTAGGGCTAGGTAAGAAATGAATAATAATAAGAAGAATTTAATAAACCAGTAAGTTCAGTAACACCTTACATGTGCATTAAAAAGCGGTTCCTGAGCTATTACTATTTATAGCAGTAGATACAAATCTTGACATGGCTGTTCATATAAACATAAAGGTTTACATTTCAAATGGGTAAAGATAAGTTCCGTAGTAAAATAATTTGCCATAGGGGAATCCAAATCTCTTTACAGGGATACGTAACAGGGAAAATCTGCCACGTAAGATAGAGTGTTCAATTTAATCTTACTTGAGACCTTGACCTTAGTCTTTGCTGAGATTCCTTAATCATAAATACGGCTTCTTTATAAACGTAGATGGTGGATTTATAGTACAGTGTCTGAATAAGCAAAATACTTAAATTTAGATCCAAATGACATTTTCCATTCTCAAAAAGAAGTCTGTATTTCCATAGGAACAGAGATGGGGTTATCTTAAGTCCCTTAGACTGAGGATTGAGAGGAAGCCAGCTCCTCAGTGAGTGGGTCCTGAAGACTCTATAGTTGGTAAGTGAGGTGGAACTTTTGAGTATGGAGAATGGGAATAAAGATAGGGAAAGAAGTTAGACAATTTCTGTATAGTGCCAGGTGTGGTGGCTCACACCTGTAATCCCAGAACTTTGGGAGGCTGAGGCGGGTGGATCACGAGGTCAGGAGTTCGAGACCAGCCTGACCAACATGGTGAAACCTCGTCTCTACTAAAAATACAAAAATTAGCCGGTGTGGTGACATGCGCCTGTAATCCCAGCTACTCAGGAGGCTGAGGCAGGAGAATCACTTGAAACCAGGAGGCAGAGGTTGTATTGAGCCGAGATTGCACCATTGCATTCCAGCCTGGGCGACAGAACGAGACTCCGTCTCAAAAAAAAAAAAAAAAAAAAAAAAAAAAAAAAGAAAAAAATTCCCAGCCCTAGGCAATCACTAATTTTTTTGTCTCTATAGATTTTCTTATCCTGGATATTTTACTTGTTTTTTTTTTTTTTGTGACAGAATTTCACTCTTATTTCCCAGGCTGGAGTGCAGTGGCGCAAATCCTGGACATTTTATGTGAATAGGATCATAAAATATGTAGTCTTTTGTGACTGGCTTCTTTCACTTAGCACATTTCCAAGGTTTATTCATGTTGTAGCATAGATCAGTACATTGTTCTTTTTAATGTCAGAGTAATATTTCATTGTATGGCTATTCATGTTATCCATTCATCACTTGATGGACTTGTTTACACTTTTTGGCTAATGTGAGTAATGCTGCTATGATCATCGTCAAAATATTTTTGTGCAGACACATGTTTTTATTTTTCTGGGGTAAATACCTAAAAGGGGAATTGCTGGGTCAGATAGTAACTCTATGTTTAACCTTTTGAGGCACTGCCAGACTGTTCTCCAAAGTGGCTGTTACCATTTTACATTCCGACAAGCAGAGTATGCAGGTTCTAATTTCTCCACATCTTTGCCAACATGATATTCTCCATATTACTGATTATTGCCATCCAGTGGTTATAAAGTAGTGTCTTATTGTGGTTTCAATTTGTATTTCCCTGATGGGCAATGATACTGAACATATTTTTGTGTGCTTACTGGCCATTTGTATATATTCTTTAGAGAAATGTCTATTCAGATCCTTTGCTCATTTTAAAATTGAGTTATTTGTGTTCTTATTGAGTTTTAAGGGTTTTTTTAATGCACCCCACCTAAACGCAAGTTTGTTATCAGATATATAATTTGCAAATATTTTCTCCCTCTGCATTTATTTTTAGTTAATAGCTTTAGCTAATGCAGAAAGCCTTCTGAAAATAATTAAAGAAAAAAAATGCTGTGATTCTGTCTGCATTTATGATCACAATGTAATTCTTCCATCCAAGAGTTTTTGGTTTAAGGAGAATGAAAAATGCACTTCCTGTATTAAAAAAGTCAATCACAAATTTCATTCTGTTTCCCATTTGGTGATAATACAAGAGGTAGAGGAAATTTGTTTGTACCATATATAAGCTCCTATTACTCTGCATTAGCCTTAGTGTTTTTATCCATATTTAATCTTAGAAGCTGATTTAGAGCAACTCTGATGGAATAGCTAGACTTTGTGACGGTGACTCTGATGGAATAGCTAGGCTTTAAAAGCCATTTGAAAACATTCCAGCACAGAATTTAAGATCTGACTTTTTCAAAGTTGACCCTTAACTTACTTCTCTTTAAGGGAATTAGTGTCTTGTTTACTCTGGTTTTAAAAAATATATTCTTTATATGTTTAAGTTTACTTGTTCCAAATTATTTAAAATGTAGGTCCTCCAAAAACCAACCTTTTTATTTGTTGTTCATTTTAAGAGTATCACAACAGAAGTTTTAGCAGTGCCAACCCAAATAGCTCTCTATGATTCAACTGTAATTACATGGGCCATGGCAGTTTTAATTCCTTAAATTGACGTGGAAATTTACTAAAAATGTTGACTGATGCATATAGTTATTCAGCTGCTTAGGATAACTCACCAGGTATCAAGAACCATGGGATGTAAGAACTCAGCCTTAGAGATGGCTTACTGCGACTCTTTTCTGGGTTGAATTAACAGTCCAGCAAGGACATTTTAATATCTGTGATTTTTTATACAATTCTGTAGTTTTCTAATGTTATGAATTAACATGTGTTATTTTATAATTCAATAAACAATTGTTCTAAAATTTGACCTTTTATTTTTATACAAGTAGTAATTGCTAATTGTAGAAAAACAGAAATTACAAATAAACAAAATGCAGCAAGATAAATTTCACTCATGATTCTACTACAGAGAGATGACCATTATTAACATTTTTGTGTGGTTCTCTCTAGAAAAATTAAGATTATATGGTAATACTGGTCTGTGACCTACTTTCTCTGCTAACAGTATATGTAAGTATCTTTCTATATAATAAGCATATTACATATATGGAGAAAATAACCTTCAAATCCATGTCCATGTTTGACAATTAAATGAAACTTGTGAGGAAGGAAGGGAAAGTATTATTTTCTCTATTTCATGCATGAAGAGATACAGTTGAAGAGAATTTAATTAGCTTACTTAAGCTCTCAAATTAAAAAATAACGGAAATGGGACTGGTATTTGCATTTTGACTCACACTCCAGTGTTCTTTTCACTTGCGTGCTGATAATAGGGAAGTGATGCTATAGAAGCTGAATCATCAAGGTAGGAAATTACAGCAAATCTTAATTAAGGGCATTCTTGAGTCTGAGTAAACAAAAAATATTGGATTGAATTATGAACTACTGCTGAAAGGAATTGGATGGCTTTTTGTGCCTCATTAGCAACTAATTAATTGCTACCATGTAAATACCTGGATGATGCAAACATCTTATGAATAATGAAGAAAATAATTTATAAACAAAAGAGAAGAACAGATGTGACTCTACACATTTAGATAATAAAATGATTATCCAAGAACGACCCA
The DNA here is from genome assembly GCF_028858775.2 of Pan troglodytes. Taxonomy (NCBI): domain Eukaryota; kingdom Metazoa; phylum Chordata; class Mammalia; order Primates; family Hominidae; genus Pan; species Pan troglodytes. Next base: position 31,087,331 of record NC_072404.2, read on the forward strand.
ACAGTTTGGAGAGGTGAGCTGCATCTATCAAGATGATGTGTAACAGATGAAGGCAAAGGTCTCCATTTGTGATCTCCAAATCTCCTGCATATCTGTAGAAAACTTTCATTAACTTCTGTCTGTGTTAAACTCAGTTATGGTGGCATCTGGATGGATATGTGCAGACTAGTTGCTGCCGTATCTGTGCAGAAACTGGCAGTAAGGATCTGTTCTGCAGTATTCTGATATGCTCCTCTCTGCTACAGAGATGAGGTTGGCGAACTCTTATTCTTTTATCTATGTCCTTCTTTGCACCTAGAAGGGCGCTCAAATTGATGCCATATTGTTGGAGACATAGTTCAGTGGCAAGTATGACAAAAGATATGATAGTGTGATGAAGCTATTGAAAAGGGCCATTGGGACTCCTTCTTTACTGGGAGAATATCGTCAAACACAGAGTTCAGCAAATTATGACGTGTTGGTCAAATACAGCCTGCCTACTGTTTTTGTAAAAAAAAAAACCAAAAAACCTTTTATTGAAGCACAGTCATGCCCATGTATCAGGGTACTGTCTATGGCTGCTTTTGCATTACAATGGCAAAGTTGAGTAGTTTAATAGCGATTGTATGGGTGGTAAAGCTGAAGATATTTACCATCTGGCCATTTATAAAAAATGTTTGCCCATCCATGATTGAGAGTAAAGATATGGGATGGAAAGGGAAGTTCAGCTTCATTCTGACCTCCAGGTATTGCAATTTAAAGAGATAAAGGTCAGAGGAAGTATGCTTGGAGGAAACTCACCATCATGGTACAGGAACTCAAAACTAAATATCTTTTAAGATGATAAAGATATTGAGACATTTTAACCTGGAAAAGAGAAGCTTTGGAGATAGGGAAAGGTATAGCTGAGTGGAAGGTTCTTAGCTGAATTTAATGCCAAAATAATGTTGAGTGGAAGAACACTGTAACCCCAAGGACCATTGGTGACAGTTATAGGAAGACCATTAAATGGACTTTCTGACAATGAAGAATTTAAAAACATAACAGACTGGCCTAGAAGGTGAGGTTTTCTCATCACAGTTCAAAGTGTTCCTGGCGGGGCTGAATGACTATACATTGGGGAGGAGATTCAGGAATAAGAGTAATCACTATTTGAGGCATCCTTGCTATTTAACATCACCTCTTTATATGCAACACATCTAATCCTCATAGTAACCTTACGTTATTATGAACTTCACTTTGCGTATGAAGAACCAACGCAGAAAGAGTAAAACATTTGCCCCAACTCACAATGCTAGTAAATGTCAGATCTGCAGTCAGAATGTTTGTTAGATATGAGGATAAAAGATCTTTATAAGAATGCTTTAGAGATATGTTTTTAAAAACAGAAAATGGCAAAGAATAATATAAGTAACAAATATTTCCAACACCCAGAATTGATAGTTTTTAGCAATTTTTCAATACTGGATTATGAAAACCTCTATGATACTTATTTCTTATAGTATTATATAATTATAATTAAATAATTTCAAATATCTTTTAAAACTATATAATTAATACACACCCTGAAATGTTATACTTTTAATAATATTTGTAAATTATATCTTCTTTTAAACCACCAGAATCTCCATTTCCTGTGTGTCTGCTGTGAACTTAAACTAATATTCTCAAGTGCTCCATGACAGTCTCTGATCACAAACTGATTTGGGGGGCCCTGAATTTACATACATACATACATACATATATATATATATATATATATATATTTTACATTTATTGACAGCTTAATTATCCAGCCTGTTGCTTCCCTCTGAATGTTCCCTGCACTCCTTTTTATGGGTCTGCTCTAACACTCTGTAAAAAGAACAAGATCTTGCATTATTAAACAATGCCCTACCTTGCAATGAAGCATACATTTTATTTAGGATACATAGAAAATTGCAAGTGACTGACTCGGTATTTTTACATCATAATTTTGTTTTATTTTTTCTTTCTTCCTTTCTCATTTTATTTCCCATTTTTCATCTGGAAACAGTTGTATAAGCTGTACTTGACTGGTGGTCAAAATAGCTGACTGAAGTTGTTAATATTTTCAGAACCCATTTCCTCCCATCCTCTCTGCAATCCTGCCAAACTGCCGTGTTCTCCAGACACAAAAAGATTCCGGTTAACAACTTTCTCTTAATGATATAGGAAGTGAGAGTATACTGTTTTCCCAAGAAGAACAGAGCAATCCCAGCAGAGAACTCACAGTTATGGGTCATTTTCTTAATTAAAATGTTGGTCAGATTAAACTGGTTGTTTCAGTGACTTTTAGTCTCTTCATTGATGGGGAAATTGTGCCTCCTGCTAAGTAAAGACCCCCAAACGTGTTCATGGGACGCCCATGGGGCACGAGGTTGTCACACACCTTCCCAGACAAGTAGCAGCCTCAGCGCTCCCTCTTTCCTTCAACTTGTATTCTTCCTTCTGGGGTACTGCCAGGTCCCTCAAGCACGCCAGTGTGCCAGCCGGTTCTGCTGTTTCCTTTGAGTATGGCCCTGGGCATCACTGCTAATGACAGGGAGTCCCTGAGACATGGGAGCTTCGTGTGGCCTGCAGCAGAGTTGGGGGGCACTGACTCTTCTTTGTGTCTTCTCCAATGGGGCAGCACGAAAGCCACTTGTGCCCAATGCCCCTCAGAGATTTTGGTGAATCTGCTTGTATTAGTTTGTGAAGGCTGCCATAACCAAGTACCACAACCTGGGTGGCTTAAACCACAGAACTTTATCATTTCACACTTCTGGAGGAATGAAGTCCAACATGAAGGTGTGGGTAGGATGCGTTCTGAGGGCTGTGAAGAAGAATCTGACCTATGTTTCTTGCCTCAGTCCTGGTGGTTTGCTGGCCATCTTTGGCGTTCCTTGGCTTGCAGAAACATCATCTCCACCCCTGCCCTCATCTGTCACATAGCATTTTGCCTGTGTGCACATATGTGCTCAAATCTTCCCTTTTATAAGGACAGCAGCCATATTGAATTAGGAGCTCACCCTACTCCATATGACCTCATCTTAACTAATTATATCTGCAATGACCATTTTTCAAATATGGTCACATTCTGAGGCATTGGGGGTTACAACTTCCTCATATGAACGATTTTTTTTTGGAGGGGGTGGCACAACTGAACTCATAACACCACTCCTTTTTTGAGTTTTTTTCTTAGTGAGAAATGAAAGAGATGTTCGGGTCACAGGACTGTTGATAAGCATAAAAAAGATAACACAGATGAGTCACTTTCCAAATGGAAAAGTGCTATCCAGATGGCAGCTGTTCCTAAGGAATATGTGTTTACGTTTGCACGGAGTGTCCCATCAAGAAGTCCGCATGGATGAGCACTACAGAAAGGTCTTCAGGCCACTTTTCTCATAGTCAAGGTCAGAAAGATGAGGGTGGTTGCTGCATTTTTACCCAATAGGAAGCTGTTGGTGTTATAAGGGACTGGTATTGAACAAAGTGAAAGGTTCCCATCTTCCATCGACACAGAGGATTTCCCCAAAGAAAATGAACCACAACAACCTCTTCATTTATCCTTTCATGTATTCTTGATGTTTGACTTCAGGTTTGACCATAATCTCCTTGGAAATGAGGGCAGAGAGTCACAGAACATGGAAGGAGCTTCACAGATCATCTATTTGGACTAGATTCCGCTTCAGCACCTTTGATGTGGTCATTGCTTCCTTGATGAGCACCCTGGGACCCAGGGAGGTAGATGGTTACCTGAGACCCCACACCTGATTAGAGAGCTTTTGCTTGTTCTACTCCTTTTTTTGTGGTCTTCACAAGGCATGCTTTAGGTTGGTGGGCCTTCTCTTGACTGCTATTGGTTGTCTCACTTTGCTTTTCTTCTATGTTCTTATTGTGGATATAGCTCATTATATTGCTATGATTTATTCACTTGTCTGTCTATTCCACTGACCCAGAGAATCTTTCGAAGCCACGGCATGAGTACTCACCTTTGTAGCTGAAAGTCTAGAATAGCCATTCTCAAAGTCTGGCATATGGGGTAGGGCTGAAAATGTGCCTAACAAGTTCCCAGGTGTTGTTGATGGTGTTGGTCTGGGGACCACACTTTGAGAACCACTGACCTGGAGCAGCTGCTGGCATACAGCAAATGCACAATAAATGTCTTTGGAATTCATGAATGAAGGTGAGGAAGATGATCTTTTATATGATACTAGGAAACTGGGAAGAGAAAATAGATTGCTTACCTGCCCCTTTTGATTCCCCAGGGTGATGAGGATAGAATGAGATTATTTACTAAAAGCACTTGAAAGCTGCGACAGCTTTGGCCAGTCCTGTTCATTGCCAATTCCATAGTTCTGAGGATTGTCAGGAAAGTAGGTTCAGGGCTTGGTTAGTGTGGGAGCAGAGGAGACAAACCTAGAGTTTCCTTACCTGCTATTTTGGATAACACCCAAAATATGGGTATGGGTAAATGCCATACTTTCTATCTTAAAGAAAATTATAAAAAACGGATTTTCTGTTACTTTCACCAGCATAGGCCTTGTAAGTTCCGCCTAGCTTCTTTTAGGGAAGAGCTAAATTACCATAATTTTTCTAGTTTAACAAAATCAACTATAAATAAAACCATAAACCAAGAGAAATGAATTGGTAGCTGGTTGAAAAAAAAAACACTTGCTTAAATGCCAATTAAATTTTAAAAATTGAATTCATGCAAATTATGTGTTCCAAACACGTTTTCATTAAGGCTTCTAATTAATTTAATGGAAAAATAGAAATATGGTCTGCTTCAAACAAATAATTGAACACAATTCTATATTGATTACTATACCTTGTAATGCTGCTGTGTTAATTCATTTCCAACACATGTGACTTTGAACACAAAATGTTTCCTTTAGTCTATACTGAGCCATCAGAATCTCTGATTCCTGTTTTCCCAGTCACTTGAAAACTGGGATGGTTTCAAATGGATCTGCGGGATCCATTTGTGAAGGAAGGAATGTGGAATCAGTGGGCAATCTACTAGTTGAATTATGGAGAAAGAAGCCATAGAAAGTCAACTGTTATTGGTTGCTTTTTTTTTTTTTTGACAGAGTCTCCCTCTGTTGCCCAGGCTGGAATGCAATGGTGCAATCTTGGCTCACTGCAACATCTGCCTCCTAGGTTCAAGTGATTCTCATGCCTCAGCCTCCCAAATAGCTGGGATTACAGTCATGTACCACCACACCTGGTGAATTTTTGTATTTTTAGTAGAGACAGGGTTTTGCCATGTTGGCCAGGCAGGTCTCACACTTCTGACCTCAAGTTATCTGCCCACCTCAGCTTTGAAGAGTGCTGAGATTACAGGTGTGAACCACAGACCACAGGTGTGGTTAGCTGTTCTTGACAGTGAATTGGAAGCTGGGCTTTTGGTAGAAAAAGGGAAGAAGCTAATGAAAAAAAAAAAAAGGAATTAAAGATTCAAAAGAAAGAACAACATCCTGATGGAAGCCAGGGAGGACGAACTTGGGTCTCAAATGGAAGGGAAAGTCTTAGAATGAAGATGGGGCTCCTGCTCTTCTTCTGAGACATGAGGAAGTAAAAGTGGGCAATAAGAGTACAGTGACAATTTTACCTTGTGAAAGTTTAGTGACCTCATCTTCACCTCATTTTATGGAGGAGGAAACTAGAGTCGAAAGAGGCGAAGTGTCCTGTCCAAGCTCACCCTCTATAAGGTGAGTTCCAGGTCTAGAACTAGGTTACAGTTTTTCTTCACCATTCTATCCTATCCTCTCTGATTTCCACCTCCCTACAACTACACTTTTGTTTCTTTAGCATATTAAACAGTTGCTTACGAAGATATGGCTGATGGCTGTGGGAAAGAAAAAGGATTTGAAAAAAAGGCAAATTCAATTTAGATGAGAAACAATTTAAATGCTTAATTGATTGGGGAAAAAACATCAAGAACAGGTGGTGCTCTAGTCTGCCAGGAATCTTCAAATGAGAGTCTGGATGTCATTATTTTGTATTCAAAATGAAAAATGTAGAAGTCTTTGAGTATAAAGATACATCATAGCATGTAAGGTGTGGAGATTATATGTGTGAAGAAATCCAATTTGGACTGAAGAGAACATCTACTTTTTAAGGGGTGAAGGCAGATTCCAACTGCACAGCCAATATTTACATAGACTCATACAGATTGTATCAATGGTAGTAGTGATGTTTTTATGCAGTTGCAAAATGGCAACCTGGAAGAAAATGGCTACATAACCACCATTCCAGCTGTGGTGGTTGATTTTGCGTGCCTACTTGGCTGGGTTAAGGAATACTTGGATAGCAGGTAAAGCAATAATTATTCCCAGTACTCAGTAGGCACTGAGCCCATACTTCTGCTGAAAGGGAAACCAGGGTGGTTTTGCATTAGATTGATTGGGCTGCCCCAAGTGTGCCTGTGCAGGTATTTTAGAGGAGATTGGTGTGTGAGTTGGTGGACTGAGTGGGGAAGATATGTCCTCAACGTGGGCAGGCACCATCCAAACAGCTGAGGGCTCAGATGGAACAAAAAGGCAGGCAGAGGAAGGGTGAATTTTATTTCTCTGCCAGAACTGGGATGCCCTTCTTCACTTGGATGTAAACTCTTCAGGTTCTCTGGTCTTTGGACTCTGGGACTTGCATCAAAAGGCCTTCAGCCTTGGACTGAAACTTACACCACCAGCTTCCCTGGTTCTGAGGCTTTCAGACCTGAACTGAGCCATGCTACTGGCTCTCTTGGTTCTCCAGCTTGCATATGGCCTATCATGGGATTTCTCAGCCTCCATAATCAAGTGAGCCAATTCCCCTAATAAGCCCCCTTTGATATTTCACTATGTATCCTATAGGTTCTATTTTTCTGGGGAACCCTGACTAAAACACCAGCTATGCTACACTACTATTAGTGCCCTATTCTGCCAAAGGCAAGACATCCATGGTCCTACGTTTCCAACCTTCACTCCAAATCTATATTTCCTGTCAATGCCCTCTGGTGAAGGACCATACCTGTGCTTGAAAAAGTTGCGTTTATTACTCATCTCTCCATGGGGAGCCTGGAAAGTTTCAGTAAGAGAATGTTGGAAAGGATTTGTAGGATCTGGGCTTTAGTTGGGTAACTTGGGGAGGATCCAAGGATTGGAAGTTCACTCTGAATTGGACGTTCATCAGTAAATCTTGAGGGAGAGCAGCAAAGCTAAAGCTGTAACTGGGAACAAAGCAGGAGTCACTCACGTAAGCAGGGAGAGAGGGATTTTTGGTATTTTGTGGTTTGGTTTTGTTCAGATGTAGTTACCGAGTGGTCCTGTTTCTTCTTGTTCTAATATGGCCATGGAGTGATCTTGTCTGATGTTGATTTCTTGTGAAATTGTTTATGGTCAACAGGAGAAGGCCAAGCCCTACCCAATCATACTAGTTTATCTCCTGGGATGTCAGAGTCCTACTTTTCTCTTTCTCAGGATGAATTTATGTGGAGAAACAGGGCAAAGTTGCAGAATATAACTTCCAAAGTTGTGAGTGTGTGTGGTTTCCACTGATCTCCACGTCAATATCTGCAGTTGTGCAGTGTGAATTTTGGGTGGGTTTGCTAAGCACAGTGGAGCCCTTGTGCTAATTACTCTCACTTCCTCACGTAAACTCCCATCATTTATGTTTTAACTATAGGACCTGCTATGTGAATTTTGGGTTAAGGCACTTGAAGACTGGACTTACCTCATTAGCATGTTGCCTGAAACACCCGTGCCAACCAGCCCTGGACCGGACTGTAATATCAGGATTCTCAGATCTTTGTGATTTTCAAATAGTTTAGAAGGTTTGATGGTTGAGAAAGCCTTTTTGGTCTCTCAATACGCTCCTCGCTGAACTAGCAATTGCCTACCAGGAAATCAAGTGTAGCTGATATTCCCATTACTCTGAACAGGATTTTAAAGCTGACAAAGATTTTGGAAAGTAATCCAGCTGTTATGTTCCTAGTGAAGAGCTGAGGCGGGGGGTGGGGAAAAGGAGAAACATTATCTTCTGAGGTTAAAAAAAAAACTGTCTTCCATTTCCTTTCTACCATCTTGAAACTCTTGGTAGGGTGGGACCCTTGAAAAATGAGCACTTGATCAATGTCATTAACAGTGATTTGTACCACAGTGGTAATATTTTTAATGCAGTTTATTCCAACGAATGTTCTGCTTCTCATGTTAGCTTTTGTATACCCAGCAACCAAAAACATACACTGCTGAGTTCACAGAATATTGGGCTCTGGCTAAGTGTGATTAAATATTGATTTCTGAGCCCCACAAACATTTAGCGATGCAGAAACTGTTGGGCACTGGATCATTATGGACTGTGGGGCTGACGTTGGCAGAATTCCAACAGTCACAATTTGTGGAAAAATTCCAGAGTGGCTATAGGCCCAAGCTATGGGTTTGGCCCTTGCGTGTGGCTCTGACCTGTGCCCTGGTCCACTGACTGTTTTTCACCCGGGTCACCTGTCTTTGCAGACGTTTGCTTTTGGCCAACAAGGGGACTGAACAGAGAGAAGAAATGCTTGATGCCAACTCATCCTGACTGCTGGAAAAAACAACTCAAACTTACAGGCAACACATCTGCAATGAAGAATAGTATAGTTATTGCCCTTTTATATTTGCTGCAGGAGTTGCTATCGGAGAACCATGTAAAAATAACTTTTTAAAGCTCAAATATACAGTGTTGAGAATAAGAAGGGCTAATCTATTCACAAGTTGTGGAGAATTAAAGACTGCTATACATTTTTTGACATTTCACCCTTGAGACATGGGGTCTATGTCTCATCTCTTCTTTGTAAATATGGGCAGGCTCTGTGACTGCTTTGACCAATAGAATATGGTGGAAGCAGTATTTGCCAGTTTCTGAGCCTAGGATTTTAGAGACTGGAAGCTTCTACTTCCTGTCTCTTAGAACTGAGCCACATAAAGAGGCTTCACATGGTCTCTACAGTGGACAGTCCTCACTGAGTTGCCAGCTAATGGCTAACCAACCATGTGAGTGCTTCATCTTGGATGTCCGTCCAGTCCAGTTGAGGCTTCAGAAGACTCTAGCTACTATCTGACCACAGCTGTGTAACAGAACCAAGGGAGAACTAGCCAGCTGAGCCAGGCAACTCACAGAACTCAGAGAGAACAACACATTAAGCCACTGGATGTTTGGGGTGGAAGGTTATGTAGCAATAGATAACTGGAACACAAGTTACCCTATTTATAGTAGGAGACCACTTGAAAGCAATGTGAATCCACTGCAGACATAGTCCCAAGCCTCACACTTAACACTCCCTGTTGTTGCCCAGTGCAAGCACTCGGCTCATCTAAGATTGGGATATTAAAACCTCTTAAAGTTCAAACTTTGAAAGATTCCTTCTCACTGAGAAAATCCCATGTTTTCATTGTTAAATTCTCACAGAGGCCATCGCAATGGTGAGACCATCAGGTGCTCCTGACTCTGGTTTCAAAGCAGCGTGTGCACACCCTAAATTTGCCCACTACGACTCCACGTGGCCAGTTTCTCCCTCAGCTCCTCTCGCTAGGAGCTGTTCTGGCAGCGAGTCCACCGGAGCATCAAATGGTGTCCATAAAGTTCCTGTGTTATTGCCTCTTCTGAGACATGGAATTCCTGGAGGACTTTGGCTATGTTGAAGTCAGTGTTTTATTATTGTCTTTCCCCCTACTCTTATCTATAAGGAAATTGTGTCAATTCGTGAGCCATGACACACTGGCAATTGGATTCTTATCAAGTTTTAGTAGGAACATACTTACTTCCAAAGGTAAATACTGGTTCCATGTTTGCTGTGTTCTAGCTCAAGATGCTCAGTGCTGGCTGCACGTTAGAATCACCTGGGCAGCCCTCAAAAAAATGAAACTACTCATGCCTGGGTCTCATCCCAGATTAATTAGATCAAAATAGCTGAGGGTGGGGCCCAAGCATTGGTTTTTAAAAATTCTCCCCAGGGGTTTCATAGATGCAGCGAAGGTTGACAAATACTCTACCCAATGATTTAGTTGGCTTCTTGTTTGTCGTGCAGAGAAAAATACTGTACTTTCCAATAGTCTGTCTGTAGGTCCAAATCTTACCTATGCTTTAAAGCCCAGCTCAAATATTATTTTACATATGTCAGAGATGAATCTATACAGAGTTGGAGTTTTATTTATTAAATGAATGAAGACAAAAATGGATTGTGAGAAACCCATCCTGCTCTGTCACAGTTTTCCCTTGGACACCAGTTCTGCTTTTATGTGGCTGTAGGTGGAAGTGCCTCCGTCTACCTTCCTCAACTAGAACTGCCCCACAAGTCGCAATTAGAACAAGCCGCCTTGTTGTCCATCATGCCAAAACAAACTGGCACTGCTCTTAAACCTCTCTCTCTGGATGTTTTCTATCCTGATCTCTTCCTATTTAGTTAAGATTTTTCTTTCTTATATAAGTGAATCATTTTTATAAAGGTCTAAAATATCTCCTGTTTGCTCTCCCAGGCTTGGATGGGCATTGGAGGGAAGATGGTTGCTCCCCAGTGTTCTGTGGAACAAAAATCTTTTGAAAGGATCAAGACTGTTAAGACTGCTTGCTTATCTCCTCACTGGCAAAGGACTAGCTATTGACTGAGCTAAAATGATAAATATTCCAAGAGCAAGCTCTGAAGTCACTAAGCTCCATAGCACTCTTTGCAGAGCCTCTGTGGTATCTGTCCTGATGAACCCACTAGATGTAAATCTTAGCCAGCAGAAGAGCCAGTGGGTAATTGTTTTGGGTTTTAGGGCCTCCGCTGAAATGTTACTGAGTTTTGAGTTGCCAGTTATCCTGGGACTGTCTTCAAAGAAATGAACCAATGAGCTCCTCTCTCACTTTCACATGTAGCATCCTTTGACAGACTGCTATTTACTCATGGTTGCTTTTGCTCTGAAATACAAGTCATCTTCTTTTTTTTTGAATTCAGAATTTTAAGAGGTTACCAGAAAAGCCCTCAGATTTGCCTGTAATTGAAGAGTTCCCCTTTGAAGTTCAAATCTTTCTTAGCTCTAATTCGAGAGGGAGTTATGATTCTGTGATGGACTCATGACATTTCTTATTGGGGATATAAAAAGTCAGATTTTAATGCCTTTTTGTGATATATGCATCTGGCCCAAGATCAGGCAGTTTTGAATGATGGAATTTAAATTATATGTATGTTCAGTTCTGTGGAAATATCTTTATAGGTTTTATATTTGCCATGGCTGAGTATCCCAAGGGTTTCATTTGTCTAGGATGAATTTTTGCAGTATTTTATGAGTTTAAGATCCCAACACCATGTGGATGATATTTATTTGGAGTCCATATCTGCATGTGGCACATGCTAGGGCTTTGAAGCCCACCAGACCTGAAGCTTCTTTGCTTCTACCCTGGGCCCTCTTGGGAAGTTCTCCTGTTCCCCTTACACAAAGCAGGCAGTGTGTGAGTTCTAGCTCACACTTGGGTTCAAGGCCTCATCTCTGATTTTTCAGGGGGATTTCATGATTCTAGTCCCTTGCTGTTAGAGCCTCTCACCATGTCTGATACCCCCTGGGATTCTGCTGCATTAGTTCATGCTATGAATTTCATTGTGTTTTGGGGGGTATCTGGAAATTTCCCTTTGTCTTTTGAGTTTGGCTTTTAGAAAACACTTAATAGTTTATCTACAACTCTAGTATCTTTGTCAAGAGGATCTTCTTAGCTCAATTTGCCATGTCGTTGGAAATGAAAATCAAGTGTATATTCTTTATGAGCACTTTCCCTTGGTTAGCCATTTTATTTCATAAAGTTACCCTTGTTCAGTGGCAGAAGCATTGCTTCTCAAACTGCCTGTGAACCCCTTTGGGATCTTGTTAAATGCAGATTCCGATTCCCTAGGACCAGGAGCTGCAATTCTGCATTGTTAACCAGCTCCTAGCTAATGCTGATGCCCCTGACCAACTCTGGGTAGTGAGGTTTTGAGCTAGGGCAGCAGTAATCTCTTCCCAATTGCCAATTTATGAGTTGCTGGAATTCATCTAGTGTGGTTGCCTGATAAAATCTCCACTCATTTGGTTGCTCTCACAAATGAAACTTTATGTTGAAAGCGGTTTAAAAAATGTAAAGAGCTATAAAATATTTCTTCATTTGGAAAAAAAATCTATAAATTCAAAATGGAATGGAATAAAACTGACCTTTAAAGCCCTTGAAAATACCCAGAAGTCCTCATCTGCTTTACCCAAAGCTCCCTTCCACCTCCTTTTCCTTTCATTAAGTCCATTTTTCCTCAAGCTAAAATTCCAGGCAAATTAATAAAAGAATTAACTTTCTAATTTAATTTAAGTTTTCCTTCTATAATTATTTATTGTTAATATTGATTTCTTTTTTGTTGTTATGGTTTTGTAGGGCCTGTAGCCTAGTAACTTACTCATGGTTAACATCGATTCAAGAGAACAGAGTATTTGAGTTTCAAACAATTGGTGTACCAGGTGAATCTTCAGAATACGAGAGATTGTATGACCAAGGATTCAAGTGAATTTACAAGATCGTAATGTCCTTATGTAGGCAGGGCAGCATCTTCCAGACTTTCTCCATGTACCCCAAAATGCAGAAAAGCAAAGCAAAACAGAAGTTGATTGGCATCCTGGCTGGTCTAACTTTAGCTATTTACAGCTTAATTTTATGGACTACAATGCCAACAATTTGCATGCCCTGACAGATAGAAAGTCAAGCTAAGTTCTCAGGACACAAGACAAATAGGAAAGTTATAGCTGTCCCTGGGAGGGAAAGGATCAATAATGAATGGGTACCCCAAATCACATTTACATAGGAGTCACAATTCAAACAAATGATTTTCTCTTGATACTCAGAATTTGGGAAGTAAGGGGAAAGAAAAAGTTTTTAACCTTCTTCTCTCCACGGGGTGCTACTGATAAAGATCCAGGAGAGCTGACCTTGGCAAGAATTCTTACCTGTCTCCAGCTTTTTGTCAGTTGTCCCAGATCTCATCTGCAGAGTCTGGAGTGAGTGGGGTGTATCAGCTGTCCCTTTTTGGGTGCCAGAAACTGTAGAGGATGAAAAATGTTTATTTTTCTCACTTGTAACAAAAGACACAGTAACAAGAGAAAAGCATACACATTTATCTAATACAAGTTTTATGTGACACAAAAGCCTTCAGAAACGAAGACCCAAAGAAATAGGGAAACCTGTGTATTTCTATGCTGTTTGATGAAAAAGTGGTTAGTTGTGGAGAAGTAGGATTAGGCAAAAGAAGCATGATCTAATGGTAATAAACTGGGGTGGCAGGGAGGAATTGAGGCCAGTTTAGATTCTTCTGTCCCTGTGTCTTCAGAGATAAGAATGTTCCTTTCCTCTCTGTATAAGATGGGTATGTTAAATCAAGTTTAGCCTAAAGCTGCCTCCTTACATATTTTAAGTTCGGCCTAAAGCCTTCTCTATACATCGTGAACTATAACCTAAATGGAGTTGTATACAGACTGTAGCCTACTCTTGTGCCAATCATCGAGTTTTGGTGGATCAAAAGTGGCCAACTGTTCAAACCCTGTTCAAATAAGACAAATAACAAACTGCAACCAATCCAGCTGTTTCTGTACCTCACTTCCATTTTCTCTTTGTCATGTTCCTTTTTCTGTCCATAAATCATCTTCTTCCACCACGTGGCTGCACTGGAGTATCTGAGCCTACTCTGGCTCAGGAGGCTGCCTGGTTCTTTGCTCAATTAAACTCTTTTTTTTTTTTTTTTAAGAGACAAAGTCTCCCTATATTTCTCAGGCTTGTCTGAACTCCTGGGCTCAAGCGATCCACCTGCGTCGGCCTTCCAAAGTGCTGGGATTACAGGCATGAGCCACTGTGCCCCTTCTCAATTAAACTCTTTTAAATTTAATTCAGCTAAAGTTTTCCTTTTAACAGGTACCTCTCACCTGAGGGTCTGTGACCTACTTCAGGAGATGGTCAGAAGACTCTTTGCTAGGTTTTATGGCCTGCTTCATGGGAGAAGGGCAGGAGGAGGTCAGAGAGTTCTTCCTGCTTCTCAAATGTCAAAGTGCCATATTTTGGGGTAGTGCATTCTGAACCCCGTTACGGCCAAATCAGTGTTGCCTTTAGAATTAACCAGGGGCATAGAGTAAGGTGTGAAACATGTTGGCCTCCCCCATGGACTTATAGAGAGCTGGAGGTGATCTTACAACTGTGGGGCCTGGGGGCAGTCCCTCAGGACCTCCAGAAAGAGCCAATCTTGACACCATCTTGATTTTGAACTTCTGGCCTTCAGAACTGTGAGAGACTAAGTTTCTGTTGCTTTAAGGCACCTAGTCTATGATAATCTAATACAGCCACGGGAACCTAATACAGTGAGTATAGCAGCAACACTAATATTTATTGCAAGCCCTAAATAAGTTTTACATTCATTATTTTATTCTTAATGACCATGTGATGAAGTAGGTACTATCATTATTTCCATTTTACAGGTTAGAAAACTCAGGCTCAGAGAGGTTAGTTAAATAGCTGGCCCAAGGTCACACAGCTAATAAGGAGTGAAACTAGGATTCAAACCCAGAGCCCCCTCCCCCTTAAAAACAATATACCTCTAAGGTCTTCCTCCTCCCTATCAGTATCATGGTGGCAAAATATCATACTTCTGTGTGGTATTTTCTTTATTGGTCAAGGGGACCAGCACTTTTTTCTCCACCACAGTTGATGGTGTTCAGTGCTTTAACGCGGTGGTCATGAGTCCTCTTGAAAATCCAACAGAGTAGAACATATGGCTTGATGTCTTCAAGTGAATCATTCTACCTAAACAGGCAACTTACATAGGAAAGCTACGCTGTCCCAAGTTGCAGAGGTGTAGAGATGTGAAACACATTCCTTCCTTTGAGAACACAGCACAGCGCAGGGTCTCTTTCGGCAGGACTGCACCATTCAGTTTGGCACTTTTTCAGGAACTCAGTGCTGGGAGGAACAAGGGAAAATGTGAACGTTTTCAATTCAGCTCTTGAAGGGACAGGGGATTATTTTTAAAAATAAACCCTGGGGAAACACTTAAAATCGTAACTAGCAGGAAAAAAATCCATTGAAAACATTTTTAAAAACAAGGTGTATATTCGTACCAGGACACTGTATTCTGGAGCAAGCAGCCCAGAGAGAAGCACTCAGGCCTGAAGTTTCTTTAAGATGCCCTTCCCTGCTGGAGAGGGCCTGTGGGAGGGAGCAGGTTTCCAGGGCATGGTCAGTCTGGGAAAGTTTCCAGAGAGCAAAGCCTACTTGGATGCTGGTATCTCCTTCTGCTGTCATGGAAACATCTACTGGGGGCCAAAACCAAGACAGATTCTTTTAGCTTCATCATTGGAAGACTGACTTTTCCAATCTTGATGTTAGAATGATCAGTTCAGAAGCTTCTGTCAAATGTTGTGAAAGCTGATTTTAAAATACGGTACTTGGCCTCCTTGGTTTGTGTTTGAGGGTACATGGCCCACTGTCAGGAGACATTTAACCCAAAGATCTCTACACTCGGTCAGAACTCAGTGGTGGCTTGGGGACTTTATATTTGAGTGTTCCTGGAAGAAATGGAACTTTCCTAATAATAAAGATAATAATAAGGCATATTTTAAGGCACTTTAGCATTTAATAATTGCATTTGTCTGTACTACCTCACTTAATTTTCACAACCATCTTGTGTTGTGACTATTACTTCAGCATGACAGACCTGAGGCTCAAAGCATTAGAAAGAGAAAGGCATCAGACCAATTTGCTTACATTGAAAACTATGATTAAAGGAGATTGTGTGTAAAGCACTAAGAATGTAGCCTGGCATGTAAGTAATATGCAATAAATGAAGCCACCTGTCATCACCCTCATTCTGCTTGGCTGTTGTTATTAATTACTACCTAATAGAGTTGGCACTGCAGCCCAGGTTGCTGACTCCACACTGCCAATTTTTTTCTCAAACATGAGAATGTTCCTTCCTACTTGACCTTATTTTCTTTAGGAGTTTTTTCTCTACTTAAAAAAAATTTGAGCCAGTTAGCAAACCAATGGATTATGAGAACAATTTAGATGCAAGATGTTACTCCACCCATCACGAGGTTGATTGGGATGATCTGGCTGGACAACACTTGCAGGTCAACATAAAATATACATATTAAAAAAGATGGGTCTTTCAGATAAAGGACTGAAGTCATGTAGAGTCAATAAGCAGAAGGCTCTGGTAAATCAGTGAGACTATAGAAGAAGGTGCAGCATTTGAGAAGCTGGCAGAGCAGGGGTTTTCTTGGACATGCAATGTGCACACAGGTAAATCCCTTCATACCTTCAA
Organism: Pan troglodytes; assembly: GCF_028858775.2. Classification (NCBI taxonomy): domain Eukaryota; kingdom Metazoa; phylum Chordata; class Mammalia; order Primates; family Hominidae; genus Pan; species Pan troglodytes. The sequence continues at coordinate 31,103,628 of NC_072404.2, forward strand.
AGGTGGTAGGGATGTACACATACCAACTCTAGCTGGGGAGGCTGTGTTGGAGGGGATGGGAAGGTCTATAGTTCCCTGGATTGGGCTTGACCCTGTTCACAGACTGACCCTTGCCCAGGATAAAGAGAAGAAGGTATGGAGGATGTCTTCCCTTCCATGTCTTCTGGACACTCCCACACAAACAGTTCTTGTTTTCTCAGCTGTTAGCCAAGAAGAAAAGAATCCCCATTCCCCTTGAGCAGAAAGCTCGATCTATCCTGTAGATAGTTGTGAGGAGGGGGGTTAGGGGAGGAGGTTATGGAGAGAACATCTGGTCTGACTGACATACTTATGATGATGAGCCTGGTGATTATTGACTGGATGTTCTCACTGCCCACATTGTGGGTGCCGTTTGCAGAGTCTTAGGAAAGTATAAGAAAGGAGAAAAGGAGGCAGTTGCATTTCAGCCCACCTGCAGGCAGAAACCAAAGCTTGTCTCTCAGGGGGTGCTGAATCAGATGCCATGTCCGAATCAGATGGAAGAAGTCTTCAGTTTGCTTTAGCTGACCCACACATCATAAGAGAGTGAAATCTCGGGGTCTTATCCTGCCAGTGGTGGGGGGCTGACTAAAGTGACTGACTTTCCAGCCTTAATTAGCCAGTAGATGTTTGAAGGGCTCTATGTAGAACATTGAACTCTAGACACTGCTTCCATGTTGCAGAGATTGAATCTCATGGGCAAAAGCCTTCCAGTGTGTAGGAGGCAGCCTGCAGTGGTGGAAAGACAGTTGGACTTGAGGTCAGGTTCAACATGGTGAATCCCATCAGCTGAGTCTGTGAATTTTAAACATATGAGAGCATGATCTTGAAAATTCTCTAATGTGTTTAGTCATTCTCTGATTCCAAATCCCAGATCAACAGGCACTTCATTAAATTCTCCCATAATAGGTGAAACTTTAGCCATAAAATGAAAAAGCAAGGACCTCTGTGGCCCTGAAGTTGGTGATGGCTCCTACAGAGCCAACCCAATGTGGGGAAAGGTGTATTCATTTCTACAATGTGCCATAATACAATGTTTTGGCTGATATGGTTTGGCTGTGTCCCCATCCAAATCCCATCTTGAACTGTAGCTCCTATAATCCCCATGTGTCATGGGAGGGACCCAGTGGGAGGTAATTGAGTCATGGGGGCAGGATTTCCTGTGCTGTTGTTGTGATAGTGAATAAGTCTCATGAGATCTGATGGTTTTATAAAAGGGCAGTTCCCCTGCACATGCTGTTGTGCCTGCTGCCATGTAAGACATGCCTTTACTTCTCCTTTGCCTTCCATCATAATTGCGAGGCCTCCCCAGCCATGTAGAACTGTGAGTCCATTAAACCTTCTTCCTTTATAAAGTACCCAGACTTGGGTATGTCTTTATTAGCAGCGCGAGAACAGACTAATACGTTGGCCTCATTATAACCACAAAATAAGCCATCTGGCTCTATGGTCCGGGCTGACTAGCTTATTTTATTTACTGAATGATTATTTCCTGGGTTCACAGTATGTGCAACTTGCTATAGTCATTTGGCTCAGGCAGTAGGAGTGAGCCACGGACCACCTCATGATGCTTCGGGGGCTAGTTAGCTTTAGAAAGACCAGAGCTGTTTTCATCCTTACCAGCCATTTGGCAAGTGTGTGCCAAGGTCATCAAGGAGGCTTTGTGAGTGTGCAGATAACTCAGCTGAAAATGGAGAAAGAGGAGAGGAAGAATGGAACTTGGACATCAGGATACCTGGGTGGCTTGGCTACAAGGTAGATGACCTTGAAGTCACCTTCTTCATAGCTCAGATTCCATAGCTGTAAATGAGAAATTTGGTTGTGATGGTCTGTGAGTATATTTGTATAATGCCGTTCGATTTTTGAGGTGGTTTACCTTTCTGAATTATCACTGTGGGACACTTCGGAAGGTGAGAAGGCAGTCTGAGTGGAAAGAGGCCTGAAATTTAAAAGTTTTACTATTATAAACCCATCACCACTACTGGAAAAGAGCTCAGAACACATGTTCTGAGGATGGCAGGTCAGCAATTTGTGCTTACGCAGGAGGAACAGCCCAGCTTTCCATGCTTAGAGCCTCTGGAGAGAGAAGACCTGATGCTCAGAATCACTAAGTGAATTTCCTAAGGGGATGCTCCTGTATTTGTAGTCTGTGCCTTTAACTTTAAAATACTTTAGTTCCCAGGTCAGCAGAAATGCTCTTGAAAAATGAGGAATTTCCACAGTTAGTAGGGGTCAAAGTTCATAGACCTCAGAGATTGAATCCATAGTCTAATGGGAAATAGGCAATGTTTGTTACCAAATAATAGATGAGGATTTTCATCTCTGTTAGGTTACTGGTCAACAGTATACATGTGTGTTTCACTAGTAGTTGTTTATCTAGAAACAGCTGAGGTTTCGTTCAGGTTTACCCTGGAAAATAGTGCCAATCCCAGTTTTCTGCATACCAAGGAAGGAAAAAAAAATGGCCATCATTTATACCCATATGCATATGAAAAACTATATTTCCTGAGAACAGACAGGATATTTTAAGGTAATGTTGGAAGTGATGGTGGGGATAGTAGAAGTAGTTTTTGGACTAACAGAATCTAGTTCTTTGTTTCTGATGCTTTTTGCAGATGTGACCTATTGGTTTTGACATCAGATGTTCATATGTCGGTTTGATTTATAGAGTGGCTAATTCGGAGGATGGGGGAATCAGGATGGAAATTTTGGAATATCAATCACAATCTTCATCTGCTTCCTTGTCTGGCAAGGCTATAATTTGTGGGCTGTACATGTAAATTAGGCATTTTCTTCTTCAATAAGGAAACTTGAAAAAGCAATGCCTCTGTGTGCACGTAAACAGCACCCACATCTGCTTTAAGGAGAAATGATAAACAGTTTTTATCTTGTATAAATAGGGACAAGCTTTGTCCTCAGCTGTTTATATGCAGCTCCCACTAACTTTGCTTAGACTAGAAGCTTGTCTCACTGTTTGAAGGAATAGTCAAATAATCTAATTGACAAAAAGTAGATCTTGATTTGATGTTTTGTGTTCTTTGCCTTGGGTCTGGGAGTGAAGTGAGTTGCTGGGGAAGGTAGGCAAAGAGTAAATTTCTGTGATGATGGGAAAGGTGCAGGGAGGCTGAATAGAGGTGCTCCCCTCCTCCTCCTATGACCCCCAACTGAAACATTGGCTTGGACCTGACATGACCAAGGCAACTAAGGTCACCCTGATCCCAGGAGTATTTTTGGGTGAAAAGGGTTGAGAGCAGATCTTGTACTTTCTGGGCCTCTGGGACTCCGTTTAACCAGAGATCCCCCCTCCTTTATTCATTATGATAGATAGTCTGCCTGAAATTCACTATGATGAGGGAATCATCTAAGATTTGGATTACTCCGCATGTCTTTTCAGTGTTTTCAGTTCAAGAACAAGAACAAATATCGATGTTTGTATAATGCCGTTCGATTTTTGATGTGGCTTGCCTTTCTGAATTATCACTGTGGGACCCTTTGGAAGGTGAGAAGGCAGTCTGAGTGGAAAGAGGCCTGAAACTGACTTAGAAGGCTAAGTCAGTCTTGATTAGAAGGCTAAGTCTTAGAAGGCTAAGTCAGATTGAGTCTTTTCTTATGTGGCCTTAAGCAATTCACTCAATTGTAATGACCCCTCTTATTCCATCTGTAATACAAAGATAAAATAACACTTGCCTGCTTCAGAGGGTGTTGTGAGTTAGGAATGTGCTAGACGAATAGGTGCTGGAAACCTCACATGCTGGTTGTCAGTTATGTGGAGAGTCTTTCATTCATCTCCATGGGGCTATGGAGTGGTGGAGGATGAAATGAGAGATCTAGCATGCAAACCCTTCTGTAGGTATCTGTACTGGGGTAGGTTCTTCCCCAGTTTTGTTTGTTATTTAAACTCATTACTGTGTTTCTTCTTGCTGCCCTAGTCAACAGCCTCTTTCTAGTGGCAGCTGAGAGCATCTACTGACCTGGGCATCAGCTGGCTGCAGAATTCAACTTGTGGAGGCTCTTGTTTTCCAGTGTGGTGTTTATGGGCTTAACGTAGCACAGTCAGCATTAGGGAGATCAGGATGGGGCCAACTCAAGATGCCTAGACAGTAAGAGTGTTTCCTGTCTAGCTCTGTCAGTTTAAAGAGGACAGGTCACTTCACACCACGATCCCTTTTTGGGAAAATGCTCATGTTTTCTATGGCTTCGTGTTTTCTTCACACCTATAAGTTACATGCATTGAACAGCAGGCAGTGGGTAGTTAAGAACCTGGGCTTTGATCTAGATGCCCAGTTTCAAATTCTGTCTGTATTACTTAAGCTGAGTGACCTTCTGAAATTCACATAACCTCTCTGAACTTGAATTTCCTCATCTGCAAAGTGAGAATAGTAATAGTAGTGAAATAGGAGAAAATGAGATAATGTATATAAATTACTTAGCATGGTGCTTGGCATTTGATAAGATCTCAGTAATGTTAGATACTGTTATTGAATCTAAATGAAGTTACTGTTTGCTTAGGATTGAGCTGCAATCTTGACAGAGTATATAGATAAGTCCACGAGATCAGAGGTCAGCAAACTACGGCCCATGGGCCAAATCCAGCTCACTGCTTGTTTTTGTCAATAAAGTTTTATTGGAACACAGTCACACCCATTTGTTTATGTACAGTCCCTGCTGTCTTTTGTGCTGCAGCATCAGAGTTGAGTAGTTGTGATAGAGTGTGTTTGGCCTGCAAAGTCTAAAAAACTGACTGTTCACCCTTTCCTGAAAACCTTTACCAATCTTTGCACTAGACTATTGACTCAGTTGAGTTCTAATCTCCCTTCTGCGGCCGACTTGCTGCCTAATCTTTGATACGTTATTTAATTGCTGTTTTCCTCACATTTAAGAAGAAAGGTCAAAGAAACTTGGTTGGACATTTGGCACATGTCAGCCCCTGGAAGTGAAATGATACATTACCGTCATTGCTAACGGAGCAAGAGGGTCAAACGCTGCGTATGTATAATCACGCTTATGGGAATGTAACCCTGGATGATTGGACATGTTATAAGATGCTTTTCATGTGGCTCAAAGCAGGCTTAATTTCCAGCCTATTCTGGTTTTAACCTGCAATCTCATCTTTACCAGATCCTTGCACCTTGTAATTATTTTTAAAAGGAGAAAAACTGCAGAAAAAAATAATTTGAGTACAGCAGCCGCCTCAGATTAAGGCTTGTTTTATACTGATACTCTCAAGATCTCGAGGACAACTTCAAGAATTGCAGACACAGATATCTCTCATACTTGACATTTTAAGACCATAGCTGAGCATAAAAATGTGAGAATGCCGATTATCCTAAAAATGACGTTTTTATGATAAAAGTAATCTATTAAAAAGTCACATGAATAGCTACAGCCATTTGACATTGTTAACAATATAATGATGTGTTAAAATGCTAGAGGAAGGATTATGTCAGTGTTTGATGTTTTTATAAGTTGCTGCTGTATAAAAATGTCAAATAAGAATAATCTTATACTTGACATTTTTCACTTGGTTTTCACTCTCAAAATAGCTCTGTGAGTTCTGGTAACCTTTTTGCTCATACTTTTGATTTTCCCTTCCCTAAATAATTTTCTGTGCTCACCCACATCACCACTTTATTTTCTTCTAATTAATTTTTTAAATTCCTTTTAAGTAAAGAGCTCTTGGTATTTTTGTGTATTCCCTTGCAATCCTCTCCAATTTCCTCTTAATATAAAAGAATGACTCTGTTAATTTTTTTTGGTCAGAATTCTGAAATAGTATCTCCATATATCCTTCTGGTCATATTCACACTGTCCTCCTCTTTTCATACAATTAGATAAGAAAGTGCACCAATTTTTTTCATTTGGGGAGGTTAATTTGTTTCTCTCTCTCTCTCACTCTTTTTTTTTTTTTAACATTGTCTTTTCCAATTCTTTAAAGATGTCTGGCCTTCCACAGCTAATTTGAGCTAAGTGGGTCCTTTCCTGGCCCTGGTATGCAGACAAGTGCTGATTCTTATGCACTTATGTATATGGCGGGTGCTCAGCTCTGTCCTGCTTGAGATGGGCAGGAGTTTTCTAGAAAGAGCCTCTCAAGGGGAAAGGAGAAATTGGGGAAAGGTCATGAGTTGGTTCTATGAGCAGTTCAATAAGCAGGGATACCTAGTTTTGGGAAGGGCTTGCATTTCTGCTGTGTGTGTGTCCGTGCATGGCCATATGTGCTTAGATGGTTTGGAATCTTTTATAGTCTTTGACTCCTTGACAACATACACATAAACCCTCTTTATATTCACCCAAAAATGAGAATACCTTTTAAAAAGGAACTCATACCTTTAAGAAAGTCATAAGCTGAGTTTGCCTCTTGGTTTTCTGAATTGGTCCAAAGCCATCGGGCCTCAGTTCCACCAACTTCTTTCCTTACTCTCTGCAGATTTTATCTTTGGTAGTTTTGCCCTTTCTAAGAAAACAGCTCCACCTCCTGTCTAAAGGAATCCCTCCCTCTGCGTCTTTGAGCCTGCCTCCTTCTTGTCCCGCCTGAACCTCACACCCTGTTGGGAATGCCTTCTGTCTCTTGCATCTTTGGCCTTGTCCCCTTCACTGGCTATAAACTTTTTTATAGTTTGCTGCTGTCTTCAGAGCCCCTGTGTTGGCCTCAGATTCTTTGTATCACAGTGACCCCCTGCTCTGCCAATTTCTCTTCCTCATGCCGTCCTCTCCTGCAGTTGTTCCTGACAGTTCTTTCCTTAATTCACTTCTCAATTCCTCACCTCTATGACCTTATCTCCTCCCATCTCCAAAGACATTTACCTATCTGCCCCAGGATTCAAATGTTCCAGGTTAATGCTGCTTTCCTCTTCGCGGTGGGATATGTTGATCACCTCTTGTGCAACCCTAACGTGTGCACACTCCATCAGTTACAGACTTTATTTGGGACATCCTATTTCTATGGCCTTACATAAATCATGTTCTTTTTTATTTTAAAGTTGCCGATGTTTCTCCCTTGCTGTTTTATAAACAAGATGTTTCAAGAATTCTCTTCTCAGCAGGTTCCAAACAGAAACTTGCATTACTATTCTACAAAATAATAAACACCTTTGGGCTATAAAACCTTTCAAATTGTTTTTTCACAGGAGGGATTTGCATGCTGACTCATTCCTACTATATTTATAACCTATCGGCCAAACCACTGCTAAGGCAAGATTTCTAATAAAGCTATGGAAATTACATGCATTGCAATGGGGCAGAATATATTTACATTTGTGGTATTTTAACATTTCCAAATGTATTGCAGATTACCTTGTTTGTGCATGTCTGTGCTTTAATGGTTTTTTATAGCAGAAAATAGTGGTTTATGATTGTATTCCCAGTAGAAATTTATTATGAATCCACCATATGGAGTGTTACATAAAACTAAACTTGTAACATGGGTGGTTTTATTGTTGCTTAGCAAGATCTACTGTACATTTTTGAAAATTAGTGATAATAGAAATGTCAAAGAAGGGAAGTTTGGTTTATGAAGAGAGTCTTCATTTTACATTCAAATTGTCATGAAGGTTTTAGATTTTATTTTAAGATGAAAATGATGTACCCTTTGACAGTTAGAATGTTAGGTAATATAACTGTTTATTATTTCTTTCCCTGTCCTGCTCCCAGTTTTCATTGTACTAGTATTTGCTAAAGCAGGAGATGGGCAAAGCGATAATACCAATATCAACCTCCTGTGTAAGCCCATCTTCCTATAACGATGGACATGGCTCTCTAGCCATCACTGTCAGCCATTAGCCATTAGAACTCACCACAAGCAGTGGTCATGGAAGCTGTTGCCAGAGCACATGGAATCTTTTTCTTTTCTTCCTTACCTAGCTTTTACTGGGCATCCTGCTCGAAGGGTTTAAGGTACCTATTTCTGCTAGCATTTGTGGTTCAGAGACAATACAAGGGTAAGGACAAAAGAAGGTTCATATTTAGGTCAGTCAACATTTTGCATAGGAGTCCCCGGGGGGTAACTTAGACCTGTATTCTGGGAGACTTCATTTTTGGCCAGTTCCTAAACTTTGGTATGATGAGTGAGTTGGAAAACAAACCTTAAAAGTGTTTTTTTCTTTTTCATTTTTTTTTTTTTGAGACGGAGTTTCGCTCTTGTTGCCCAGGCTGGAGCGCAATGGTGCGATTTCGGCTGACTGCAAGCTCCGCCTCCCGGGTTCAAGTGAATCTCCTGCCTCAGCCTCCCGAGTAGCTGGGATTACAGGCATATGCCACCACACCTGGCTAATTTTGCATTTTTAATAGAGACGGGTTTCTCCATATTGGTCAGGCTCGTCTCAAACTCCTGACCTCAGGTGATCCGCCAGCCTCGGCCTCCCAAAGTGCTGGCATTACCGGCGTAAGCCACCGCACCCAGCCTTAAAAGTATTTCTTTTTTTTTAAGTAGATGAAGTTAAAAAAAATGCTTGCCTCATATTTCCCACAAAGAGCCTATAATTACTTTATAATCAGGAGCGATTCCAATAAACATTATTAATATTAAGAAGTAAGAACATTGTGTACAACACCTTCTTTTACTATCTTTTATGAGTACCCTTATTTTACTATTTTCACTTACCACTGTGCCCCCAGCAGAGACTGCCGTCATAGGCATAACCACATTGGAAAATCAGGAAGGAGTTGAAGGAGAGGTTTTCAGCCATCGGCATTTCTGAAGAGTTTGCCACAGTACTGTGTGGTTAAGAGGGAGCAGAACTGAGTCTAATATTTTGTATGTTTGAATTATGGCCCTGCATATCTATTCATGCTAAAAGGTTTATCGTGCAGACCAGATGTATTGATGTTCTAAATATGAAGACTTTGCAAAAGGCTTTGCAAATATAAAGCATTGTAGAAAAAATCTTAAGTCAATTCATTATTTGTCTCCTAACTGATTTTTAGGTGTAATTCCACTCCAATAGAGACATTTTGGTGATGGAACTATCCGAGCTCTGAGGATATTTGTATTTGTAACTCCAGCCTGATCAATTACTCTTGTCTTAAATTCCAGCATAACTTTAGCACCTTTGCTATAAATGGTTTGTTAAAAAATTCAAAGTCCATGCGTGAAGCACATTTTATACTCCATATGGACTGCTGTTGAGTTGTGGAGAAAGCCAGACTCAATGTTTTGAAAATTCCTGGGTATGAAGAGGTTGTTTTGAGTGCCTGAAATGTCTCTGAAGTATGACGTTTTGTGCTTGATCATTGTCTTTGTTACCTATCTGGGCCTCGACATCAGAATATGAAACTATGACTTTTGCCTTCTGCAAGGTTGAAATCTGGCTGACAGTTTTTAGCCAGTCAGGCAATTGGGACTTACCAGTAACTGAAAATTATTTTTACAAACCTCGTTAAAATAATTATTATAACAATAGCTAGGACTGCACGTTGAAAACGCATGTAAATTGAGAGAGCTTAAAGGAGTGACTGGCTAGGAGATAATTATGGCTAGAAATGTATCTCTTCAACTAGTTGTTCTGATATTCTACAAATACTACCACTTTAATTTTTCTTAAATCAGTGATCAAAGCTCTTATTAAAATGTTGGGCATATGAAAAATTAGCCAGGCATGGTGGTGCACGCCTGTGGTCCCAGCTACTCGGGAGGCTGAAGTGGAAGGATCACTTGAGCCTGGGAGGTGGAGGTTGCAATGAGCCGAGATCATGTCATGGCACTCCAGCCTGGGTGACAGAGTAAGACCCTGTCTCAATAGAAAGAAAAAAATATTGAGCAATAGTTTCTCATTATGGCATCAGATTAAATAGTTTTCAGTGCTAAGCTTCCAAAGTGGATCCATTTTGTTCCTTAGAAGGTCTTTACTCTTACTAATATACTAGGGAGAAAACATGGGCTCAGAAGAGAGTACAAGAATGTAATGCCAGAGGGAGATCATGTGAGAAACTGAATGGATTTACTTGGCCTTAGTCTTAGTGATGGGCCCATCTGGAGTGTACCATAGCTATTCTTTAGGCAAATACATTTTAAAAATAAAAATAAAACTGGTTTCTGATAAGACTTCCATACCACAAGCATCTCTCTCCAGCCTGTCTGGTTCTGAGCATCATTTACTTTTCAGGGTATGTGGTTTCTTATTACATTTCATTTACATTCATTATTACAAAATACTAACAGTTCAATGTGAACAGCATCATTTCCCAAATCAGGCATACAGGCATCCAAGAAGAAATTAATCACAAGAGAAATGGGCAGAAAGCTGTGAGACAATGAAGTGATAACAAGGAGGCCTAATAAAGCAAATCAAAGTTTGCTGACAGATTGCATATCAAGACTGAAAGAAAAGATGTGTGCATGAAAAATCTCTAGTAGACCCTCGTACTTTTTTGTGGTAATATATTGAAATAGTTGATATAAGAGAAATTCAACATTTTTTCTGCTGCTTTTGACCTGACAACATGCTCCTAAAAGTCTTTCTGGTATCCTAGGCACTATAAACTTGGGGCTAGGGTAGAAACACCACAGAGCAGATCCATGTGTAGTGAGAAGTGTGCTATAAATTATATTTTAACTTGCTCATGTATTTCTTCAAGTGACCAACTTTTGGTCAGACACATGCTTTGCAGATGCCCCTGCCTAAGAACATGAAATACTTGGGTTGAGCTTTTTCTGCTAAGAGAATGACAGGGTGTTTGGTTGAATAAGTCAGTTACCATCATTTCAATTGCATCTCAACAGCCTTTCCTGGAATAAGAGTCTGTTACAATAATAGCAAATATGTTGATTCTTTGGAAATATACAAAAAATAACTGTGACACGTGCCATCAATTTTTAGCAGTAGGTCTCTGGTGGGAAGAGGGACTATATCAGAATCATCTGTGTGGTTTTTTCTTCCTAACCTACAAGCCACTCTCCTTCCCAGAGGAAATTACATAGTATCTAGATAGGTGGCCAGAATCTCTGATGGAAGGTGGGTAGGGTGTGTTGTGTGTGTGCACACATGTGCCTGTAGTTTGAAAACGCCCTACGGGTGATACTGATACCGTATCTCCTATATTGAGGACAAACAATTTACATGTTTGAATTTACAAACTCAGCAATCAAGAGGCTACTTTCTCCCGTGTGCTCTCTATAATTTGGATGGATTGCCTAATTATCTAAACAGATAGGCTTAGTTACTAAGAGTAAACTTAGTTAACTGAGAAACTAGCATTCTCAAGGATTTCCTACAATTGTATAATAAAAAATTCATTACATATTAAAACATTATGGTATTCATGTCTAAGAAAATAGAACATTTAAGAAGTATTATTTAAATGATCACTGAGTAGTAGGTCCAATTGAGTCTTTATTCCCAGTCTTGATCCATTCCCATTACTGCTATAACTATCTCTACCTCTAACTTTTGTTTTGAAAATATCACCTGATTGAACCTAGAATTAAAACACTCCAGAGTGTGGAGGACTGTAAAGATACTTTAGAATTTCACACTAGGTTGGTGTCAAAAGCTTTTGAAGAGGACTTCCAAAATCTTTTGATCTTTTTCATAGCCATGGGGACTTAAATTGATTAGACCCTTAGTTAATGAAGACAGACTTATTCATTCTTTCTAGCACTCCTGATCATCCTACGCTCTAAGTGAAAGCCTGGATTTTTTTGGGTAGTTGTTTGCATCTTTTATAGCCTCCTTGCTGAAATAAGAGGAATACATTTATGTAATAACTTGAATATAAGGTCTTATAAACTGTCATGATTATCATCTTTAAGAGTTTCCATGTTCTCATATCTTACTACTCATAGGTATTTTATTTAGCTTGCATTATAAATGTAACACGCAAGAAGTTTGTATTATCTGTTGTGTTTCCAATTACAAATTTAATCTGTACTAGGATTTAATTTTTACTTTTAGTTTTAAATAGATTAGAATAAGGTTTTAAACAGCAAGATAGTTTCTGGAGAAAACTGGATTTGATACTTTATCCTGGCCTTTCTTTAATTTGCAGAGTAAATACTATATTATGCTCTATAAAGTGTCACTAAAAAGGAGAATTTGTATTAAGCATCAAATATGTAGCTGAGACTATGTTAGATGCTTTTCATATGTTCACATGTATCTCTCTATTAACCTTATGAAATGTTATTATACCTTCTTTTTATAAGCCTTCTCCCCCCACCCACCGTCCGCCTTTTTTTTTTTTTTTTTTGAGACAGAGTCTTGCTCTGTTGCCCAGGCTGGAGTATAGTGGCACAATCTCAGCTCACTGCAACCTCCGCCTCCTGGGTTCAAGTGATTCTCCTGCCTCAGCCTCCTAAGTAGCACGCACACCCAGTTGTATTTTTAGTAGAAACAGGGTTTTGCCATGTTGGCCAGGCTGGTCTCAAACTCCTGACATCAAGTAGGAGGCCTGCCTCGGCCTCCCAAAGTGCTGGGATTACAGGCGGGAGCCACCATGCTCAGCCTCTACCTTCTTTTCAAATGAGTAACCTGAGAATCAGAGAGGTTGAGGCACTTGCTCAAGTTTCCATAGCTTTTAAATGGCTGATTCCTGTTCCTTATTATCATCATTAATGATGATAATTATTATAGCCACAATTTGTGAGTACTTTCTAGATGTCAAAAATTTACATACACCTGTATTTTATTCAGGCATCAAAGGAATTAATGTTCACATTTGATCAGTGAAAATATGAAAGATTATGGTTAAGTACATTTTCTAAGGTCACACAGCTAGTTGGTGACAGAGTGGAGTTTGAGATTTTCATCGTTGTAAAACAATACTTTTTTATGTATGTTTCACAAACTCTTCCTATGTTTTTACTAATGGCACTATTGTTAGAATAAGTGACTTATTTCCATGGTGATTCTCAAGGACAACATTTTTCATTCATACGATAAACTATGGCATACTTATTAAAGTCTCATTGCTTTGCAGTTGTACCTTCCACATGCTTCTGTTGTGACCTATATCCTTTGGTGATCTGGCAGTGGGTCATTTTCGTGGTGATCAAATATGTATGTATGTAAATACAAAATTGTTTGTTTTATTCATCTGCTTTCCTTCCAGTCTAAACACTGAGCTGAAATTGAGACATTGGACATGATAGTTTGTTGAAGTTTGACATTTCTGTCCAAGATTTGTTTGGCCAACCTTTGAAAGCCTGAGTTTAAACTATTCCACAAGCATCAGTCAAAACACATGAGAATCATGGGAAAGGAGGGCGCTTTTCCTGCACAGCTGCTCTGCAGAAGGGGAATTGCATGGCGAGGCATCTCCTCTTGGCCAATGTTAGGAGAGAGAGGGCTTTTCCTTCCTCAGGAGAACAGCTCCCCTTCTCTTCACATCCCTAAATAATGCAGGAATGTCACATTGCTTGCATTCTTTTGATGCTTGTCCTGACTTTGATTTTGCTCTGGTACTTGTCTGAAAACAGAGCTGTCAGCACCTTCATTTTTTTGCTCATCCTGTTTCCTAGCCAAGGATAAGTAATAACGGGTTTAAATTCCCAAGTGCCTGCATTTGGCTCTGAAATAGCAGTGGGCAATCGTTTCACCCTCATCCCTCCTATTTTAGGGTTCAAATAGAAATCTTAGCTGTGTCCTTCCCTCAGAGTTTCCTGGCTCCCAGTGGTTTCTGGGTGATGGCCAGAGATGAGGACCCCACCCAGGCTATTCTCTGAATTTGAGAGTTGTCTGATCCTTCACTACCACCAACTGTCAGTGACGTACATTCCCAAGCCCTCTCTTGATCTTGCTTGCTTTCTTGCTTTTAAGATTGAGATGCTTCTGAGATGTAGAGTAATATCAGATCGCCTAACACCCTGAAAGAGAGAAACTTCAACACTCAGGGAGCTTTCATGTTTATTAGAGAAAAGAACCCGGTGGTCTGGACAGAGTTGGTGCTTTGCCAGCTAATGAAGCAGTTTCTCTTTCACAGACCTCTGAGAAATACTGGTAGGCTCTTCATGTTCTTTGAATATGGAGCCCACTGGTGACTTGATAAAGGAAATCACTTAGTTGTTGAAGAATTAAATAATGTACTAAGAGTATTTCAATTAGCAAGTATTCAATTAAAAAATAATTACGACATCCACTTATTCATTCAACAACACCTTCTTAAGTATTTACCAGGGAAGCAGGTAGAGTATTGAAGTTTAAAAACACAAACTCCAGGATGAGACAACCTGGTTTCAAATCCTGATTCTTCCATTTATGAGCTCTGTGATCTTGGGCAGATTACCTAAGCTCTCCTGACTTAGTTTACCCATTTATAAAATGGAAATAATTATAATATGTGCCTCAGAATTATTTTGAGGATTAAATATAATATGTAGGGAGCTCTTGGCATGTAGAAATGCTTTAACAACTGTTGTTGATTAAGTCACTGTGCCTGTTCCTAATTAGTTACAATTAAGGGAAGGTTCCTCCCATGAAATTTTTGATAATGTATTTAAAGAGTCAAAGTATAGACACAGAACACAAAGTACAGAGTTGAGTAACAGTATGGAATCTGTCACAAAGACTAAGTATTAGTGACCTTTCATATCCCTTTCAGGTTTAAGATTCCAATAATACAGGCTTGAGGTTTCCCAGGAAGATGTGACTCTGTGCCTGCGTAGCCAGAGAAAGCGTAAGGGAGTAGGGGGACTGTCACGATCCAAACCCAGTTTGTTTCACTTCTTTCTCATCACATTCTGATTGCCTCTTCCCGCCATCCATCTTCCAGCCAGCAACCTCATCTAACTGAGCTTCTCAGTCACCTGAAGTCCCTTTTGCTTTTGCGGGTTCATGACTTTGCACACAATTCTTTCCTTCACTGCATTTTTTTTCTAGCTATGATAGAATCAGGAACCGTTTAAAGCCGTGGATCATTTGCCTGCAAAATAAGCCAGAACTAATGATTCTCCCACTTCTCCAGCATATCCCCCTCCAGCAGCCTCCACTGGCTAACTCTGCTCCTGGACTTCACCAGACTTGGCCTCTCAGCCTGCAACTGCCCTCTCCTTTATCTTGATTCTCAAATGTGAAAGGAGGAGCGAGTGATAACCACAATCTGAGAGTTTGCATTATGAAGTTCTCAGCATATTACAAGACTATTTGAAATCCATCATGTCTCAGGATTATATATATAATCCCTTTGATACATATATATGCATATATGTATACATAAAATCCCTATTCATATGTATATCTCATGTATACATAGGATTATTTCCAGCTTGATTGGTCTGGTGCATATATATATATACATATATATATATATGCATGTGTATATAATCCCTATATATGTATGCATATATATGCATACATATTTTACATACGCATGCATACATATATAGGGATTATATATACATGCATATATATACACACACACTCTCACACCTGCCTCAGACCAATCAAGATGGAAATAATCCAGTTGAATCCTGATTCGTGCTCAGCATACATGGAAATACTAATGGGTATACTTTCTGGAGAACAGGGTAAATGTCATCCACTTTTAGAATGAAATGCATATTATTTGTCAGCCTAAAAATTCTTATTTTCAAATGGTGGAATTAAAAAATAAGCTCTTTAAGGTCTTGGAAAAAAGTCTAGCCAAAGAATAACACTTTTGAATGTCAGAACTGGACAGTGCTCCTTGATTAAAAGGATTAATGGCATGGGTGCTATTGGTGATTGCACCAGCCTGAATAGAAGGCAGTTTTCTTAACTACCTAACAAGGAGAGGCATGGGGACTCCCCAGTATGTCTCCAGGGTACCCATGACATATCACTAGGGGAGGGATGAGAAGGACCTCAGGCTGCATTTGGCAATCCTTTTCCTCTGAAGAAACACAGGATCTTGAGTCATTGGTATTATTGCCAGCCTTTCTCAGACCTCAAGGGTGCTCTTAGGCTGACCATTAATTTTTGAGAAGCCCAGACTCTGTACTTTTCTAGAAAAGTATTCATAATCGGTTATGCCTATATAGTCCTATTTAACATCCCACAGCTCCTCATCCAGTATAGGATCCAGAGTGGCTACTAATTAATTGTGTGACCTTGGGAAAGTCACAGCCACTGGGCTGAGTAATAACCAGGATTCCCTCCAACCCTAGGCTGCCTGGATTTCCATCCTCACACATATCTTCCTGTTGCCCCAACTCTTTCTTCATGGGATCCTAGCAGGAAATTCTGCATATCGTGCCTAACAGGCTGTTAAATTACTTTAATTAAAGTGTCAAGGGATGAGAATTGAAGATTACTCAGAGCTGCCACCCCACCCTTCCCCAGCCAACAGGAGAAGGCTTTTGCCAAGAAGATTCAGATGTGTAATATTTAGTAAGTCCTTTATGGGCTAACACAGAGCCACTCTATTCCGTGGTCTTTAGATGTGAGATGACACTGAAATGGGATGACAGTCTATTTTTGACAGACTTGTCAGAAGCCAGAGCGTGATGCCTTCATCAAATTCAAGACTTTATCTAGAAAGAGGCTTTGACAAAGACTTGCGGAGAAAATGTGGGAGGAAAAAAGTTCCAACCTTATCTGAACCCTCTTCCACTTGGGCCACAGAGCTCTCTCCAAAAGCTAGAGTTTGGTCCCGATGTTGGATCTCTCAGAGAAACTAATATAACCTACGATTTCTAGGATGCTTGAGAGTTTGAAGAAACACATCTTGGAAGCACCACATTGACTTGGATCATATTTTTTCTTTAATAAGAAAAACAAATCCTTTAAAAACAATTCAGGATTTTTATTTGTATTAGGCAAATATTCATGGAAATAGTAGGGACAGGAAAAGTTTATGAAGACAAGGGTGATACACATATTTTCCAAGATGGAATAATACCCCAAATTGATACATGACCAAAACTGACCCGATATGTAGGTAGAATTGGCAGTTATTCACAAGGTGTGGAGTGAGTATCTGTCTCAGAGCGTCTCCTTCCCAAATCTTCCTAAGAGTCCACTTGTTTGAGAGGATGTTGAATATTATAATTAAGAGCTTATAATTTATAGCCAGACTACCTAAGTTCGAAGTCATGCTTCAGCTGCTTGACCCTGAGAGAACTGCTTAACATCTCCATGCCTCAATTTCTCCACCTGTGAAATGGTGTAAACCAGTATCGATCTCATAGTATTGTTACGAATGTGAAGGAGTTAATATATGTAAAGGGCCTGGCCTTTGGGAAATGCTGTGTAGGTCTCCAAGTTCAGCACAGGATTCTGAACATGGAACTTTAAAATCGAAATACTTCAAGGAAAGTTAGAGCACAAAATTGTTAGTCATTTAGATCTTAGCATAAATGAATTCCTTTCTCTGTTCTGAGAGCCTCTGGGAATTATGAGGACCTTGGGAACCTAGAAGTAGGCATCAGAGGAACTGACACAGGGTAGGGAGGAAAGGGGAAGCAAACATTTGCCTGACTCAAGATTTTACTTTTGAGCCAGCTCTGCCTTTTAGTGTGTCCATTCTAGCTTCTGTGAACTTGCTATTTTTTATGATTATTAACTCATTATTATTATTTTATTATTATTAACTCATGCTAATATTCATTCAGCACTGGTTTAAGGATAAGAAAATTATAAGAAATAATGAGTTAATAATAATATGCCATTATTATTATGTAATTATATTGTATATATTATATCATGAGATAATATGCCAGTATTATTAACTCATTATTTCTTATAATTTTCTTATTATATCAACCGGTGCTGGCTTTTATGATGATGATTCACAGAGATCCTTCTTACCCATCTAAGTAAGAGTTAAGTGGTATTTTTAGCACCTCTTCTCTTATGTCCTTTGTCTTACTATTCAGACAGTCAGTGGACATTGTTGGCATATAATCTTGCATCTGTTCCATTAGGGGTTAATGCTGGCTTCTCTTTACAGGTGAGTTACTTATAAACATCTTTGCTCTATTTTCCTCTTTAAGGACAATCTCTTACAGTAGTGGTTCTCAAACCTGAGCATGCATTTGACTTACATGGAGGCTTGTTAAAACGCAGATCAGCCAGTGCCATGAAAATAATCAACTTGCTTAAATTGCGTTGGACTTAAGATTGCTTTTGGACTGCTCAAAGATTTCATCCTATATCCATTCAGACAGAAGAGCCAGGGCCCTTCAGGAGGTTCCAGATCAGTGCTCTGTCCTATCTTAACTGCCCGCCAGAATGAACACAGCCCTGCTGGCAATGATGAGTAATCATATTCATCTCAGCTGTGCAGGGATGGCTCAGTATTCCTCTAAGAATTCACAATGGTCTCTTCTGTTATCCCATCCATGAGGATGCTTCAGATCTCCAAGGTTTCATGTGGCTGGGGCTAGAGGCTGGGTGGAGAAGGCGTGCATGAAAGAAGATAGAACCTGCAAAGTAGAGATAGGTAACTCTACTTTGTAAGGACATTGAGTAAAAGGGTCAATGCCCTCACCAAGCTGGCCTCTCAATCTTTTTGACCCCTAACTAAGAAGAGAAGACAGGGAACAGTTTTACATTTTGGCTGAGACAAGGGGCCTGGAGCTTTTCCTGGACAGACGGTGTTTGTACCCCTAAGCCACTCACAGCTCAGGTCTCCTCTGCTGAACCCAAATAATACTGAGTGAGTGACTATAAAATATCCCTTTGCCCCAAAGTGCCAGCTTTGCATTGTACCCTCATTAAAGTGTGCTCTTGTGGCCAGACTGTCAGTTTCAGAAGAAAACTCCTTTTAATTTTAACTAGAGTCCTAGGCATCAGAAACAGTAGAGAAAGAGGATTCATTTATGAGTTTCTATGGCAGATTATGGGTTTTATTTGCTCCTTTACACCACTTTTCAGTCTGTCATTTTGGTAAGGTTAAGCCCAGTGTAAAATGTTCCCGTAATTATGCTCGGAAACCCTCCCAGCCTGCTGCATGCCAATAAATGCCCGGAATAACTGTCAGGCTAAATGAATCCCATTTGCACAAAATGATTATTGAAAGTTATTTTAGTTCCCTATTAAGCAGTTGCAGAACAGAGCTGTAATCAAAATGTTTATTTCAATTAGAATTATTACGGTCAATAAAAACCTCAAGTAGAAAGTAAACTACACTTTATCAAATACAGTAAAGGCCACAGCTAGTTAAACTTCTTTTTTCACACAGCCTCTATCCTAGAGTCTGACAAGAGGCATAATGATTAGCCTTTTCCACACTGTATTAATGGATTTTATAGCCCAACTTCTGTCTAGCTAATCCAGAGTCTCTTGCCCTGGGTGAATAGAAACCTCAATTCTTTCCTGCTGGTTACCATGGCAAGCCAGCAGGCATAAGTCTCTCTGTTTCTGAGGTTACAAAGTAGGGGAGTGTCCCCTCACATTGAATGGCTGAGAAAAGGCTGTGGGGTTATAGTGCAAACAGAAGTATTTATTCATCCTACTGCCCCCCATGACTGACTGTGTACAAGCATTCCTGTTACTATAGCAGCGATTTCTTTTCCTGTGGATCTCAAAGGTAGCCAAGAAAAAATGCTTTGGCTCATTAGGCCAATGTAGTCATCCTCACCAGAAAACCGCTTCTAGGGTTTTTCTTTGGATGGGGGTAGGGGGATGGCTAATGAAAACGGCCTGTTTCTTTCCTTCCCTCTATGATCTACCCTTGAGAAGAAATCTTGGGTATACAGTGAATGACTTTCTCGCCCTAAATCACAACAGTTTCAGTCATAACCCTCTATGCCTAAAAGTACTGTGTTGCTGTTTTTTTTTTTTTTAATATAAATTCCAATACCCAGTTAGAATCTCTGGGGGTTGAACCCAGGCATCAGGGGATTAAGTTCCCCAGATGTTTCCAATGTGCAATTAATGATGCATACTCCACTATAGGGCAGTGGTCCCCAAGGTGTGGTCCCTGAACCAGCAGCATCAGCACCATCTGGGAATTTGTTAAAAACACAAATTCTTGGGCACCAAATACACCAAAGTGGAGAATGCATGACAGTCTGCATTAGGATACCATGCAAACCAGGTGCTTTTGAGCAAAGGGGTATTTTATAGTCACTCAGTATTATTTGGGTTCAGAGAAGGGGACCCGAGCTGTGGGTGGCTTGGCGGGGAACAAATATCTTTTGTCCATAAAAAGCTCCAGCCCCATGTCTCAGCCAAAGTATGAAACTGTTCCCTGTCTTCTCTTCTTCTTATTTAGGGATCAAGGAGATTGAGAGGCCAGCTTGGTGGGGGCATTGACCCTTTTACTCAATGTCCTTACAAAGTAGAATTATCTATCTCTACTTTGTAGGTTCTACCTTCTTTCCTGGAAGCCTTCTCCACTCAGCCTCTAGCTTCAACCATATGAGACCTTTGACATCTGAAATTGGAAACTAGCATCCTCATGGATGTGATAACAGAAGAGGCCATTGTGTGTTCTTGGAGGGACATTGAGCCATCTCTGCATAGCTGAGATGAATATGATTATTCACTGTTGCCAGCAGGGCCGTGTTCATTCTGGTGGGCTGTTAAGGCGGGGCACAGCAGTGACCTGGAACCTTCTTAAGGGTCCCAGGCTCTTCCTGAATGGAGATTGGATGGATTTCTTGAGTGGATCAAGGGCAACCTCAAGTCCAACCCAATTTTTGTAAATTTATTATTATCATGTTGGGTGATACTTAGCTGTGTCGAATGCTATCTTTGAAAGTTTTGAAAACTAGAAAACTAGACTGCTGAAAATAAATGTTCTTGAGTAAAAAAATGATTCACCAGGGTTTTGGTAAGGCCACAGAAATTTGCTGCAATTCCTCTGTGTTGGTTCATTAGACCCAGCTGCTGCTTTAGTGAACACCTCTGCTATTCCAGCTAAAAAGGAGAGGAGGACCTTTGGCAAGTATCTTGGCAACAGCTGCCACTCCCAAACTGCCTGGATGATCACATGCTCCAGGGTGATGCTTCTGTCCTAAGGCTGCTTCAGGCTCACCAGGAGTGCTTTGATTTAGTAGGATTCCATAGCTGTAGCCACTCTACCTCTCTGGACTTTTCAGTTACCCAGGCTAACATGCATTCTTTGCTCTTTGAGCAGGTTTGGTTGGGTTTTCAGTGACTTATAAGTAAAGGCAACTCAATTAATAAATTCACATTTGGTTTTATTACACTAAAGCCCAGGTAAGGTAATCCACTTAAGTACCTGGATTGTAAGACCAGAAAGCACACTGTTGCCTATAATTAGCAGGTGATTCCTCTCTTCAATGAGCTCATCCAGAGCATAGGTCACTACAATCCATTTGGAACACATTGGATCCCAGCCCTGTTAATGCTCTTCTGTATGCAGTTGGTGTTATTTCACATGCCCGTTCAGTGAGCAATGAGTGGCTTCCTCTTGATTTACATACCTGTAGCTCCTTCTAAGGCCAGGAGTTACCATGTGTCTCATCTGATGACTAATACAGACTGATTCAGTTAGCATCATCAGGAAAAGAAACATTTACACTAATTTGCATTATAACCTTTATTTTGCAAAGCATTGGATCTTCTCAGAAGCAAAGCCTGATACATTAGAATCCTAGATGAAATAAATGTTCTTATTTGCCTTAACCTCCATGTAAACTAAAATAGGATCCAGTAAGTGTTGACAAAAGTGGTTGATATGGTTTGGCTCTGTGTCCCCACCCAATCTCATCTCAAATTGTAGTCCTCACATGTGGAGGGAGGGAGGTGGTTGGCTCATGGGGATGGTTCCCCCATGCTGTTCTCATGATAGTGAGTGAGTTCTCATGAGATCTGATGGTTTTACAAGGGGTCTTCCCCCTTTACACACCCTCTCTCTCACCTGCTGCGATGTGAGACATGCCTGCTTACCCTTCCACCATGATTGTAAGTTTCCTGGGGCCTCCCCATCTATGTGGAACTGTAGGTCAATTAATAAATTGACCTTTTGTTTATAAATGACCCAGTCTCAGGTGGCATTCTTCACAGCAACGTGAAAACGGACTAATACAGTGGTTAAGCTACACTTCACATAAATAATTATTTCCACAGAGCAGACACTAAATCCTTCATCAGAGTCACCTGGCAGAGTTTGTGTGTGATGTGGCCATAGGAGGTCACCACACTGTTTACTCTTAAAACTGTTGATAAGCATTTTTGCTTTTATAAGCCTGAATGCAAAATCACCTTTTGTTTGCAGAATAGCCTTTCCTTGCTGTATTGGAAGCTGGAGCACACACTTAAAGAAACAAAAACCCAAAACCAAACTTTATTTTTTGTTTTTTTACAAAAGTCTTTAGAGGCTACCCTTTCCCGTAACTCCTCTGCAAGAGTCCCCCCACTGCTACTCCCAAAGCAAAACATCAGTCATTCATATTTCAGGTAAGCACATCAAAACAGCATGTTCTCCAGGGGACTGTTTGGATAGAACATGAATTGAAGACATTGCTTTTCACCTGTAAAACAGGGCCGTGTTTTGTTTTATTCTGTTCTAATTAAAAATTGTGTCTTTCTTGAATAATTTTCTTGTCTACCTCTCTTTGTGAACACAAATTTGACAGAACTGGGGCAGACAGAAAACAGGCATTTATTGCAATCAATATTTGTAGGAACTTGTACATCTCTTTCACAGGAAGGATGATGTCTGTAAGTTTATAGAGGAGCAGAGGTGTAGGAAAATCTACTGGGGAGTGGGGGACAGAGGAGCCTATTCTAAGCTGTGTAGAAAATCAAGTGGATAAAAATTATAGAAAGAAATTTCTAGTCTAGAACTTTTGGGCTGAGATGAATTTTGTGATTTAAAAAATTATCACGTAGCAACTCCATGCCATTTGTGGAAATCTGAACTGCTTCCAAGAGTGTAACAACTGAGCTTCCATAACTGCAAGTGTAGTGTCTAACGACTTCTTTTGTTTGCCTTCTTCTCTGTGGTTGTTTGGAGGTCCGTGGCTTCCCACTGACCTGGCTCCCATCCTGGGTATGTCCTCACCTCGGGTCAAGACAGTGTGTTTGCTGGAAGAGGTGCTCCTGAGTGGCGGTGCCGCAGCCACAGTGATGTATCCTGTGTGGTTCTCGGTTTCACATATACTTTTTGTTTGTGTTTTCTTCTACCTCTGGAGGGGAACATAAATTGACCCCTGATCTCTTTCCCAAATGCTTCAGTGTTGGTTTTTTTTTTTTCTCATGGTCCTTTGATTTTTTTCAGAAGAGAAAGCTGAACGCCAATCCAATTTCAGTAGAAAATACAATTATAACATAAATGGCTACATTGTTTGAGGAGTGTTCACTGGTATCTCAGGGCCTGCCACAAGAGGATGGGCAGGTGGAATTCTGTTCCAAGCAGCATTCCTTCCTGAGTTAGGTCTTGCCTTTGAGTCTCCTGCTTATTGGACAACAAACACTTCCTTCTTGCTCGGGGCTCATCTCTGCAGGTTTTCTTTTCTAGACCCCTCCTGATTCCTACCCCTGCTTGTCACTGTTATAAGTTCAGTTACAGTGCTTCCAAATTCAGTGTTGACATCCTAGCCCACACTTCCTCAAAATGTAAACTCATTTGGAAATAAGGCTATTGCAAACACAGTTAGTTAATTTAAGGTGAGGTCCTACTGGAGTAGGATGGGCTGCTATTTCAACGTGGCTGGCATCCTTACACAAGGGGGACATTTGGACATGGAGACAGACACACTGAGGACACCATGCAGAGGCTGGGGTTAGGCTGCCACCTTTCAAAGCTAGGAGAGAGGGCCTGGAACAGAGCTTCCCTAGAGCCTTGAGGGGAAACGTGGCCCCGCCAACACCTTGATTTCAGGCTTCTAGCACCAGAACTGTAAGACACTACGTTCTGTTTAGGCCACTGAGCCTGTGGTACTTTGCTACGGCAGCCCTAGCAGACAAACACAGTCTCTCATCATCACCACTCCTCCAAACACACACTCACCAAACTTCAGCTTTCCCATGGTCCTTTGTATCCCGGCCTTCATCAACAACCACCTAAACTACAAAGCTCCCCAGCTGTGACCACACCACCACAAGCAAAGGACCCCATGCTGTATCTGCTCAACCCACACCTGGGGAATGTAAACTAAGTACACCCTTTCTTACTGAAGGCAGTGTCCCCATGGCAGGCAGTGCCACCTCGGGGAAGCCAGCGGCTTCTACAGGGCACGCTGGCAAAGCTTATTTTAGTTTGAGACACTGAGGGACCTCAGAAGTCAGTAACATAGACATTTCTGCTTTTGAGACAAGGCCAGCAGGGGAGTGTGTTGGGAGAGAGAGGACAGGTTCAGGTGGGAGAATGGAGAATGGAGGGGCCGAGGCTGGGAATAAAGGAAGTCTTTGTCCATAGGTCCAGCAAGTCACATGGTACAGGAAGCCTCTCAAAGTTGTTTCCTCTGCTGCAACCCCACTCTGGCCATATCATTGGCAGGAAATTCCAGCCTGTGCATGCAATGTTTTACAGCAGGTACAGCTTTCTATGGCTTTTTTTTTCTTTTACCCCAGAAGCATTTCCTCAAAAATGTTCTCACTGACTGGAGAATAACCTTGACCCATTTATTACTGTCCTCCCATACTTTATTCAAACCCAGGAGAATCTGCAGGCCCCTGTGAAACCATGCTGTTAAAGGTAGGAGGAAATCAAGAGGGAGAACGCCTTTTGCTCACAGCAGCACTTTGGGAGGTTCATGCCCAGAGAGCGACATTTGTCCCTGGGAGCAAACTGTAAATTACATCACAAATTAACATTTTAAAATTAAAGCTGGCATTTCTGACCTGCTGCTGGCAGCCACGATCATGCTGCAAAGTGACATCATTTATGACACTGGCAGTTAAGAAGCCCGGTGTTTGAGGTCGTAAAACAGTTTCCAGGCCTGATTTAATATTGATTTTGCTGTCAGGCTAACTTTACTTTAATATTTAAACAAATGTTTAATGTTTAAACAGCTTGATTTTTCCTTTTTCATTTTTCTGTAGCTTTAACCCAGTGTTATCTATGTCATAACAATTTCTCCTTGGGCCAGCTTCCATATTATACTGCCCTATCTTTAGCAACATTCTCCGATGAATCATCCCAAGCTATATCATGCATCTAAACCTTTTCTTTTTCCTTGCGATGGAATGACCAGCCTATTTATGTATGTATTAATAATTTCTGTTGTATGGATGGCATGATATTGTATTGCTACAGGATAGGTATATCGTTAGACCCATGGGGGCAATGACCTTCCAATAAGCAGAGGATAATTTCTCACCTGAAGAAGTAGCAGCACCACCAGTAGCTTTGGGAATAGGCAGACTGGACCTAGCAGAAGGAACAGAGGCTGCTTGCTCAAAGGAATCTGTGGGTTTGAACTAAGGCAGCCCCTTATTATACAATTTTTTTTTTTTTTTTTAGTGCGGGCAGAGTTTGATTTCAGTTTTGCTAAAATGATAAGGTGCTTTTTGTCAATTGGTTTACATAACTCCAGTGGAAGCTGCTTGTATCTTGGGACACAATATTGACAATATTCTCAAGAGGAAAGTAAAATTCATGAAGTGCACAGCTGGGAGCCACTTCCTAGTTGCCCCTCCTTCTAGGGCCACATTCAGACTAACTACTAAACCACCTAGCAAAGCCCAGCTAGAATGGAATAAAACAGGTAAGTTATGATATGTGCAGGGCACAGGGGGTAGTATTTTGCTTTAATAGGGAATCCCTTTCCCCTTGCATTCTTAACTTAGATGTCCTGCCTATTTCTTTTGGGGTTTGCAGAATTTCCCCATTTCTTTTTCTGCAGAGATAAAAGGGCAGCCAATTTATGAACTGCGTACCACAGGGATTATAAATCTCTCATTTGTCTACTCTCATTTCCATCTGATTTATTTTTCAAAACAATAGCCTGAATTCTGCTTTTAAAAATATTATCTGACTAGAGACTTTGCTTGAAATTGCAAGGACCAAATGAGCTTTCTGTTGTCTAAGATACTCCTAATTATTCTGTCTCACCACTCATATGCATTATAAATATATAAGGAAATTCCAAGGCTTTTGAAAAAAACCCCAAATTACAAGTATTCATCTTACTGAGAGCTCTATATAGAACTACCAAGTCCCAAACCACCAAATCCAAGGATGCTTCATTTGTTAGAAAAACAAGGGAATTGTTTTTATGAAGCTGGTCTTGATCTACAATTCGGTTTTCTATAGGCTACTGTCTAGGGATTCCCCGTGCCTCATCTTTGATGTTTGGGAGTAATTTCTGCCTCTTTGTGGAAGTAAAGGTAATGTTTTTAGCTGATTATGACACTCTGCCAAAAAGATTTGATTTCTTAAGGCAGCAACCGAGAGATAACCTTGACCTTTTCGTCACATTGACCAAAGCAAGTATGTGTGCATGTGTGTGTGTGTGCATGCATGTGTGTGTGTGTGTGTGTGCATGCATGTGTGTGTGTGTTTGTGTGTGTGTGTGTGAGTGAGATAGAGAAAAAGGAGAAGAAAAAGGATGCAAGGGGAAAGACTGTTTAGACTAGGCTACACAACAGTACCACCCTTGTTCTGTGGCTTTCAAAAAGCCATTTTGGCCTGGGGTGGTGGCTCATGCCTCTAATCTCAGCACTTTGGGAAGCTGAGGTGGGTGGATCACCTGAGGTTGGGATTTCGAGACCAGCCTGGCCAACATGGTGAAACCCCATCTCTACTAAAAATACAAAAATTAGCTGGGCATGGTGGTGCATGCCTGTAATCCTAGCTACTCGGGAGGCTGAGGTAGGAGAATTGCTTGAACCGAGGAGGCTGAGGATGCAGTGAGCCAAGATTGCGCCACTGCACTCCAGCCTAGGCAACAGGGTGAGGCACTGTCTTAAAAAAAAAAAGCCATTTTTACAAAGAGTAATGCTGAACTACACATAGAACCCCTTGGTGGGCATGGGTAGGAGTTCTTATTAAAAATGCAGATCCTTAGGCTCCTCCCCAGACCTAATGAGTCAGAATTTCTGAGTGTGAGGCCTACACAGTTCTTACAACGCTGGGGTTTAAGATCCACTGCAATAGATCATATCACCTCCATTCGGGATAAGTGAAAAAGAAAACTGATCCCCGATAAAGTGATCAATACAAGGAAATGTGAAGAAAGGGAAACAAAGCAACTTCTGATCAACACGGCCATCACACATAATCACAGAGATCAGGGAGAAATGGACCAAATGCATGGAGTCTTCTCTGAAACAGAGTTTCTGGCCAACCTGGCCCTCTAGCTGTGTGGCCTCTCCTTTCCCCTGTAACCAGGGACCCCCACATTATTTGTGCCTTCCTCTGATTCCCTCTTTACCAGACTCCAGTCCTTCACATTGTCTTTCTTTTTGGGTTTCCATCATAAGAAACTTTAATAGCTGCCTCTTCTGCCTGCTCTTTAAGGGTCTCTTTGCCAAGGAGTGGTGGCAGGTAACGTCAGTGTCATGGCCCAATGGGCAGTGTAGGCAATGCCTGTTCGTTTACCAGGGATGGACTAAGGTGAGTGTGCAGGGAAGACAAAAAGGAGCAGTTGGAGGAAGGACAAGTTGGAAAAGAGGAAGAACAAGGTGGGAGAAGATACACAGTTGAGAGTGGGTTTCTGCTTTGCCATATATTAGTTGCTACTTCACATACATGAAAATTTACCTGCTGGGGAAAGGTGGCCTAGAGATGGCAAAAGGTGGGGAGGTCCGTGGTAAAGGAATGCATTATCTGCCCCCTTTGATAGCACAAATGTGGCTCTGCCCTCCCCTCAGACCCGTTCACCAAAATAAAAATAATAATACTGATGGTTGGTGCGATCTGTCGGGAACAGTCCGGCAGCTGAGCGCTGATTGATGACAGACTAGGATTTACTGGTGGTAATAAGGCTCTGCAAGATTGCCAAGCAAGTGAAAATAAAGGTGTGATGATTGAATTATATATTCTCTTTCTGTGATTGAAAATAATATCAAACAACTGACTCCAGTGCCAGACAGATTACATAAGCACAAGTTAAGTGGTAGAATAAAAATGAGTAATTTTTCTCCTTGACTTAAATACAGCACTAAGTAGTGTGCCCTTGAATTCAGCAGAAAGCAATTTCCTCTTCCCCAGTAACAGCTAGGGGGCATTGCAAATGCAAATTGAGTTAGCTTTGCATTTTTAATATTCCACATATCCATAATTCACTGCTGAGATTTTAGAGATGTTATTGCTACCACTTGGGCACATTTAAATTATTTTGCACCTCTGAACTTTTGCATTAACTTTAACATGGGCTCTTAAGATATATGTTTTAATCTACAGAGAGGCCTGTGCTTGAAGAAACTCTAGTCATTGTGACAGGAGCGCCCAACAGCCCAGGACAGACTGTTGTTTAACTTGCCATGTTCTCTTTCCAAGGGGAGCTTGTTGAAATGAAATAACTCCTGCTTAACAGAAAAAGATAAAAACTTCAGCCACTATATTACAATGTGTGGCCTTTCTCGAAAGAACATAGTGTCCACCATGTCACCCAGAGCAGTGACATAAGAAGCATCTTAGAGGTTTGTAGTGAGCAATGAGAATTTCATTGGCTGGCAATCAATAGTAACACAATTCCTTTTTGAAAACCTACTTCCATAACGTGTAACAGGATTAAGCTTACCTTATTGGGAGTGGATGAGACCAGAGAATATCAAGAAATAAGGAAACAGCATGTCTCTTGCTGTGTTTGATCAAAAAAAATATCAGCCTCATGCCCCAACTATTTGGGATCATTTTTTGACCTGAGGGCAGTTGCTAAGTAACTAGCAGAGTCTGAGTCTGTGAATCTTGCTAAATTCTCTTTTGAGAAATATAACTGATATAGAGTCTTCCTAACAGTTTCAATTCCTTTTTGAAGCTCTGCTCTAGGCTGTGGCAGAAGCCAGGTTGCTGCAGAGGTGGCTTCATACCCCTGCAGGAAGCTGGCCAAGGGAAGATGGTATTTCAGGGGAAGAAAATAGGTGATATTTTTCCTTTCTTTCCTTCCTTCTTTCCTTGCTTCTTTATCCTTCTCTCCCTTTTCCCTGTCCTTCTTCCTGCCCTCTTTTCTTCCCTCCCCAAGGAAATGAATTAGGATGCTTTGGGAAATATATTAGGTTTATAGAGAAAAATAAGAAGTTAACATATATCTTAATGATTAAGAAGGAACTTTATACAATTTGAAGTGAGGGAACCTAATTCCTTCATCTTTCTCCAAGGTCATGCTTACATTTTAGATCAGGGTATACTCAAGTTTTATCAACTAGATTCACCTGTGCATTGGCATGCTGAATTATAGATTGTTTAAAAAGCACTACTCCTGCGTCCACTCATGAAGACCACAGGGGTCCAGATAAAGACTTTGAATATCCAATTCTGCTAGGAATGAGTTAAAAAAGGAATGTCAGTTACAGTCCCCCTTTCTGTACCTTTCCTACTTCTACCAAACCTTTCTTTGCAACCACCGTGGGATCGGATTCATATTAATGAGCTGAATTAACCCAAAGGTGTTTACTATGAACATTGTGACTGTTTCAAAGAGCCAGCCAGTCCCTTCTCTCTCCCATCCTTTTCTGTTTTGGGGTGAAGGTGCCCTCCTCTTGATGATGATGAGGGAATTTTCTCCAGTCTGGCTTTCACTACTGGGTCCATTTTGGGCTCTTGGCCAATTTACTCCACTCCCTGACTTCCAGAAATCAACAGGCAACCCAGAAGTCTTTAGATCTTTTTAGCTCTACTCTCACTTCCTTGCCAGTCAGCCTCGAAGAAAGCAAAACTGAAGAAGACCAACCTTGAACTTGGTCTTTATAGAGCATGTGGAGAAAGTCTTCTTGGGTTCCATGAGGGAAAGGGGACTCAGTTTTATCTTCCTCCTCAGTTCTGCTTCCATTTCTTTGTCTCCATAATAGTTTTTCATTTTCTCTGTTCTATTTTTTCTGTCCCATTATTTTTCTGTTCTGTTGTTTTTCATTTTCTTACTAGAAGATCTTTGTAATGTCCCTGGAAACCTCTCTTTCCAGATAGTTCTCTGAAGTCCCATGTTATAAACACCAAAGATTTTTAGCATCTTTTTATTCAAAACAATTTATTGAGTGTCTACGTACTATGTACTGTTCTAGGTGCTGGGTTACAGTAGCAAACTGTACAGACAAAAGTCTCTGCCCTGTGGAGCTTATGTTCTACCAAGGAGAGAGACATTTAATAAGGAAATATCATCTAGTATGTTAGAAGGTGATAAGTACTATGGAAAATTGAGCAGACAAATGGAATATAGGATGGAGAGCTGCAAATTCAACAAGTGTGTTCAGAGTAGGCCTGGTTGAGAAGGGGTATGGGCAAGGACTTGAAGGAAGGGAAGCATTCAGCCATGTGGGTGTCCATGGATAGAGCACCCCAAGCAGAGGAAACAGCCAGTGCCAAGGCCTCCAGGTGAATCTGATCAAGGAGCACCAGGGAGGCCGATGTGGCTGGAACTGACCCAATGAGGAAGAACATTGCAGGGCATGTAGGGGCAGACTTTGTAAGCTCTTGAGACCACTGTGAAGACTTTGGCTTTTATAATACTTCATTGACTTTGTGTTTTTCAAGGGCAAATTTTACCAAACACTAGGTCCTGAGGGAAACTGCTTTATCTAATATATTCAAATGATTTATAATTAGCATACAAATTGTATATAAAAAGGCACTTCCAGAAGGCTCAAGAAGTTTGTTCTCTTTAGCGGTATAAACATCTTTTTTTTTGCAATCTTTTCAGTCTTAGTTGTTTTGCAGGCTTTAGCCTGCTTTAACCCTCTAAGAGATACACTCATTCCAGTTTCTGTCTAACCACACAAATGCCATGTTGGGTGTGGTTTTTTTCACATAGCATCATAGATAAGCCAGAATTTGGTTCTTAGCATAAGGTTAATAAGACACAGACATCTGAAAAGAATTGCCTACGTTTAATTATTTGGCATACTGAAGTTAGCATTTAAAATTTTATTTACAGCAAAGGGATAAATAGTTTGGCTTAAAAACTAGTTTAGAAGGAGATGCCATTGTTTATTTTTTAAAATTAATTAATTAATTAATATTGGTTAGGAAATCACAACTTCATTGGAAGGCACAGGACCTGGACTCTTGATAACTAGACACCACATATTCATGTATGTTTTATGATATATTTTCAAATGTATGATCCCATCAGATGCTTATAATGCCGTAAATGGAGGGGGCAAGTGTTGCTGTCTGTATTTTTAAAAGAGAGATTACAAGATTCACTCAAGGTCACATGGTAACGGGCAGAGTTGGACTTGAATCAAGATCTTCTGACTTTAAAAACAGTTTCCCATGATGAATCCTTGTTTACAGACTGTAAATGCGCTACAGAAATAAAGAAAGTGTGTATGAGAGCTGGTAGAGCAAAGGGGGCAAGCAGAGCCAAGCACCGTGAACAAGGCTCAGGGTCATAGGGCACACATGATAGTGTAATGCAGGAGGAGTGCGAGCTTTGTCACTGGGCATTCAGGTCTTCCCTGGCAGGAGACTGCTTACGTGCCACACAGGACCCTGCCACCGTCAAGTCCACTCTCCTGCCTGTGCAGAGGTAAGCATTGAGTCCTAAGTAACCACATAGAAAAGCTGCCTTTTCTTTTCTTCCTCCCAACTTCCTGCACCCCATCTGGAACTGATGCTCCTCTCTTCTCTCACTCCTAGGTGGAAGCTGTTCCTAGGCTGATTTGCAGCATTAGAGGGCAGGTGGCCACAGCTGAAGGGACCAAAGACATGCGAGACCCAGGGATTTGTGTGTGGTGGGCAGAAGATAACAAAGAGACGGAAGGTGGAATGAGAGGGTTGTATTCTCTTAGAGAAGCTGAAAATCTGTGTCCTAAGAATGTAGCTTAGTTTGAACTGGAGTAGAACCTGGGGAAAAAGTAAGGGAACCAGAGTTTTTGGGAATCAAGTAAGCATTGGGAGAGCTTTTTACTTGGGTCAAGAATAAGATGTCTGTTTATGTTTCAACTTTACACAAACTTATATACAGCAACTCTTGGAGTGCCCTGAATAACGGTCCCAGTGGAGATGACCATCACAAAAGCCATCCATGAACCTGGGGGAGTTGGGGAGGTGGGGGGAGGGGGCAGAGAGAGAGAGAGAGAGAATTTTTTCACTTTTAAAATTCCAGTAGCTTTGCAAATTGTGAAGAGTCAAAAGCCCTGGCTGCAGCTCCTTCTCATCTTGTTGTATTTAGGGGGCTGCCCACCGAGTGTCTGGTGCCCTTGCTTGCTCACACCACAAGCACACAGCCTGTGCCCCTCCTGCAGCCAGGAGGGCAGTGGATTCTGAGTTTTAAGACAGCCAAACAGTATCGGAAGCAAAATGATGTTTTGAAACAACATTTTTTAAATCATGTGTTTTCTTTAAAAGTTCTCACTTTCATGAATAATTTTCCATAGCCTGGAGGGCATCCCTTTTCCCTCGCAAGCCTTTCTATGTGTGTTCACATTCACTTAATCATTTTTCCATTTCTTCACCTCCATGACTTGCCAAACTAGATCCATGGGAATCTTATCATTCTTTTCCATAACCTAAGGATATGGATACTTTCTACTTCCCTCACATCCTTAAATTAACCTGCATGTTGCTAGGAGACCGAGGTATTGAAAATGTAGGTTTACAAGTAAAGCTACCAGAAGTGCCTCTCTTGTGACACATTACTCCTCATATTCTTTCTGCCCAGCTCTGTCTCTTAGTCCCTCTGATTCAGTTCAGGATGGCTACAAGCACCCTAAGGCCTCTTCCGTATTTCATCATGGTGCTGGGTACAAAAGAGCCCATGGGTAAGGATAGGACCTCTGCAAATCCGTAGAGATAGAAAGCAGATTAATGATTACCAGGGGCTGGGGAAGGGGATAATGGAGAGGAGCTGCTTAAAGGGTATGGGTTTCCTTTGGGATGACGAAAAGGTTCTGGATCTAGATAGTGGTAATGGGGACAAAACAGTGTGAATGTACTAAATGTCAACGAATTGTACACTCAAAAATGGTTAAAATGGTGACTTTTATGTTATGTAGATTTTACTACAATTTTTAAAAATGGGGTTTCTAGATTCAGAAAGTGCTGGATACCAATTCCGGCTCTACTTCTTATAAGCTGTGTCACTCTGGGCAAATTACATTTGGCAAATTATAGCTGGTGTCTTCGGCACATAAGCCTGAGTTTCCTCAGCTGCAAAATGGGATGAATAATTCCATCTGCCTGGTGATATTGCTCGGAAGAGTAAGTGAGATGGTGCATGTATAGTTCTTAGGGTTTATTTTTATATTGCAATTGTCTTTAGTACAAGAGAGTGTAATGCAAATGTTGGGGTAGGGTCTGTCCTGTTCTAAGACTGCTTTCAGACTGCAGATTTCATGACTGGAAAAATCAAAGGCATATCCCTGGAGTTTTTCTGGCCCCTGCAGACTCATTTGCTGGGTCTAGCTTGACCTGGAAGCATAATTCAATCACTTTATTGTATTTGTTTTTTTGCAAGAACCCTATTATACCAAGTATCGTGATTTTTCTAGTCTTTACTGATGTTTGGGAGATATTATAGGAGTGGGTGGCATTGCACTATATAAAGCATTTGCCATGTTGCTCCCCCTTCTCTTTTCTAACTGTTTTCCTTTTAGAACTTCTCCTTCCTCCTCTTCCAGCCACACTCCCATTTTTCCCTTCAAATGTCTGGGGTAACATTTCCCTTTTTCTGAAGATTCAAGTTCTTGGACTCTACTTTTACCCCAACCACTTCTCAAACACTTTCCTAACCAGAATACATGGATCTCCCAGGGGAGTGCTAAGAGTGACCTTCTCCACCAGCCAATGGAACTTAAAGGATGCTAGGTCCTTCCACGGGCCCTTTGGCATGTTTGATTCACAATCAACCATCACTGAACCCTAGGTGAGGAATCAGAGCTGCCTTGTATTCCCCAGAACAAAAAGCCATTCTTCTGTGACAGTCAGCAGCCATAAAGGCAGAATTAAGACAGCTTTCCCTAAGATTACTCAATATCTAGAACCCCATAAGTACAAAGTCTACCACTGGTCTATGTGATATCGTGTACCCCATTCTCCTGGCAAATGGAACACATGTCAGGGCCTGAAGATTGTTGACTGGATTAATGGCTGTATTTCAACTCATACTGGCCCTTCAGCTTGGCCTTTTCTTGAACAGAGAACAACCTTCCCAACTGTTCATGACAGCCCTATAAGTATATGCTATCCTTAAGGTAAAAGTTTTCCAGGAGATCCTTACCCCATATTTTGTCTTTTTAGTGATGAATTGAATTATTGGTTAAAGAAACAATAAATTAAAGCAGTGATTGAGATAAAAATAGCACCTCCAGAAGCAAAGCAGTTTATAAACTACTCGAAAAGATCATTTTATTTGTTTATTTTTAAATGTCAATAGTTTTTGGGGTACGAGTAGTTTTTGGTTACATGGATAAACTGTAGAGTGGTGAAGTCTGAGATTTTAGTTCACCTGTTATGCAAGTAGTGAAGGTTGTACCCAATATGTGGTTTTAAAAAAATCTCTCACCCACCTCCCACCTCCCCCTTCTGAGTCTCCAGTGTCCATTATACCACTCTGTATGATTTTGTGTACCCACAGTTTAGCTACCACTTATAAATATGAACAGACAGTATTTGGTTTTCCATTCCTGGATTACTTCACTTAGAATAATGGCCTCCCGCTCCGTTAAAGTTGCTGCAAAAGACATTGTATTATTCTTTTTTCTGGCTGAATAGTATTGGTCAATGGACACTCAGGTGGGTTCCATATCTTTGCAATTGTGAATTGTGTTGCAATAAACATATGTGTACAGGTGTCTTTTTGATATAATGACTTCGTTTCCTTTGTGTAGATACACTGTAGTGAGATTGCTAGATCAAAAGGTAGGTCTACTTTTAGTTTTTAAAGAAATCTCTATACTGTTTTCCATGGAGGTTGTACTAATTTACATTCCCACCAGCAGTGTATAAGCGTGCCCTTCAAAAAGATCATTTTAAAGCTATAACACAGTTATTGTTTTATGTTCCCACTATTAGTCACTACATTAAAGGTTATTGTTCTAACGAATTACTCCAGATAAGAAAAAAAAGTTTTACCTTCTATTCTAATTGGTGAGTGATGTGTGAACTAATCAGAAGCCTGTGCTGTCGACTCCATTAAGGTACCAGATGTATTTGGCTGAGGAGAGATTTGTTGAAGAGCTTCAACCTTTAAGTGCAGAGGATAAATGGATGGTGACATCATTATACCTTGACAAATAGAAATTATATTATGCCTTTTTTTCACTTTTCATTACCAAGGATGATTTATATTACTGGCTTTCAATTCATAAACCTATGGATTCTCTGTAAAGTTAAAAACCTTTTAAATTTGTAACATGCAATAGGGATGGTTAATAGCATTCATGAACCATGCTATATAATGTTATTGGAGCTATTTTCTCAGTAAAGGTGCATTATAAACAGGTGCTGGGAATTTATAGCAAGCAAATTTGTGAGCCTCATATGCCTGGCGTTATTTCCCAACCAACCATAATGCTAAGTTATCATAAGTGACATGACATGTGACCCTGTTACATTTTATCTTCATCAAATACTGAATGATATTGAAAGGTCTTGGGATGAAAACTTAAAGAGTCAATAGAATTGTTTGTATCATGAAAAATAAGTGCAGCCTTTCTCATAACCTTTGTTCTCCCAGTAAATCCTGTTTGTTGCTTGAGTTGATTATATTTAGTATTTGCTCCCTGCAACGTCTGGGGATTTCCATGAAATTTTCTGTTATTACCCAAGATTCCGCCTCCCTCATCCACCTCATTCACTGAGGCTTATGAATTAGAATGCTTGAAAAGAAGAGTTTGCATGTGTCTGGATGATCTACTCCCCAGTCTAGATTACAATAACAAAATAAACCCTGGATGCTTAGGGATAAGATTTGAATGGATTGCCACAGGAGATTAAAACAAGGTAGATTTTGTTTATCTGGGACCCAAATCAGGGAGGAAATGGTTGCATGAAGAAGGGAGGGTGTGTGTGTGTGTGTGTGTGTGTGTGTGTGTGTGTGTGTGTTGAGGGGGAGGGGAGTGTGGGTGTAGGAGTGTAGGGATAAGATGGAGATAGGAGAGAGGAAGAAAGAAAATAAATTAGGGGTAGTTTAAATAAAAAGAGTAGACTTTGAAGATGGCATTTTAATCATTTTTGTCCATTTGTATTGAGGATAGGATGAAATTAGAATAAGACTAGCAAGATGAAGAGACACCCTGGGAAATAAATGAGGAGGTGAAGATAAGAAGTGGTATCTTCAGCAGGTTCTTCATCCCCAG
Source organism: Pan troglodytes (assembly GCF_028858775.2). NCBI lineage: Eukaryota > Metazoa > Chordata > Mammalia > Primates > Hominidae > Pan > Pan troglodytes. The sequence goes on from NC_072404.2 coordinate 31,139,870, forward strand.
CCCTCCGCTGCCAGCTCCTCAGTGGAGGGCTGGGGACGGGAGGGGTGGACTTAGGCTCACTGGCGCAGGGAGAAGGAAAATAAGTCCCCACAAGGCTCAGAGTGCACAAGGAAAGTGGGCCTGGAAAGCAGTGAGGCTCTAGTAAGTAGCACACAAAAGGCTTTGCAGAATGCAATTTAAGCCTGCGATAGCGTCTCAGAGCCAAAGGAGTTTGCAGCAGGATGGCATCAGCGCAGACACATTCTCACCGTCGCTCATTTCCAAGTTGCTTGTTGGAAAGCCCTCGACAAGACTGACAAACCTCCCTGTGAACCATGTAGCCGAATCGCTGTCACATAGCAAACGTGATTATGTTGTAAGTAGAGGACCGTGAGCTCACCTGTCATGCCGCCGACATCCTTCTGGTAAGCTGCCCAAACCCTGCTGACACAAGGCTGTTCCTAACAGAGAAGACATCAGTGCTAACATTTCCTGCACCTTCTATAGCATGCCGCTGTTTCTGGAAGACACCTGTCCAATTAGCGCCAGTGCTATGTGGTACTTATGGCGGATGTTTCATTTCTCAGGCATTTTACATTCTTGCACTGTGTGTATTCCACATCCACCCCCCCATCTCACAGCATCTATTAGTGCTTTTTACAGCATTCTTCGCATGTGTTCAGCGCTTCGTCAATTAAGCATCCAGGTTTTGACTCTAAAATTTAAAAGAATTAAAATAGAGTCCAGGAGAGCAACACAGAGAATCAGAAGGTTATGAAATAAGATGAGGAAAAAATTTTGAAGAAATTGAGATTATTTAGCTTTGAAAGGAGAATAATGATAGGTGACAATCACCAGCTCCTAAAACACTCATTTGACCATGGTCTTTTGGCTTCTTTACAGAGAAGAATTTTGAATATTTTTCTGTCATTTATTTCGGGGGTGGGGAGGGTGGGAAATGAAGAGAGTATGGTAAAGGGAAGGCAGTTCCAATCTATGTTCTAGAACACTTGGGAACAGACTTTGAGTAGCAGGAAAGGAAAAGCATATTAAAGTGTGGTTGGGGTTGAGAATATGGAATTTCTGGGCCTGTAAAATAAAATCACCCAACTTTCCTAAATCTGTTGCTTCCCTAAAATGCGGCAACTTGTTTAAAAGCAGAGCTCCCTAGCTTTCTCTGTGCTCATCCCCTCGTGAAGGCAGAGAACAATTGGGTCAACAATGACAGCCATACCGGACCATCTTTTTAGCAGTATGAAAATGGCCAACTCATGGAGCTTGCATTTAAATCCCCAGAATAATATCTGGCACAGTGAGGCTTCTTGATAAAAGTTTGTTGCCTTGAATTGAGTTTCGAGACTCCCCAGTTTTTGAGTGGGATTAAGGAAGATACTAAACTTTTGAACCAGTGTGCTTTCAGGAGCGGATGGTAAATCCAAGATCTTGATATCTGGAATGGGTAGAAAGTGGTGGAGGTAGAAAAAGCCATTGGAAATTTCTAACACAGAATCCAAGGTTGGAACAATACGTTTTCAATTTTATAAAGAAAATGATTGAAGCTTGAAAACACCCAGAAAATTAGAGGGGTTGGTTTTCTATGTTAGTAATTTCCAAGGAACAAAAGTGGCACCATCAAGTTTCCTTTAACATAGGCCCGTCCAGAGTGACAAAGTGAAGTGAAGTACTCTTTGGCTAGGGTAACCTGTTGTTATGATTTCAATTGTGTCTCCCAAGAAGAGGCTGGAATCTTAATACCCAGTACCTGTGAATGTGACCTTACTTGGAAATAAGGTCTTTGCAGATGATCAAGTGAAGATGAGGTCATTAAGGTAGGCCCTAATCCAATATGATTGTTGGCCTTATAAAAGGGGGAAATTTGGGCCAGGTCCAGTGCCTCACGCCTGTAATCCCAGCACTTCTGGAGGCCGAAGCGAGCGGATCACTCAAGATCAGGAGTTTGAGACAAGACTGGCCAACATGGTGAAACCCCATCTCTACTAAAAATAAAAATATTAGCCGGGCGTGGTGGCGCGTGCCTATAATCCCAGCTGCTTGAGAGGCTGAGGTAGGAGAATCACTTGAACCCAGGAGGCGGAGGATGCAGTGAGCCACAGTGAGCCAAGATCATGCCACTTCACTCCAGCCTGGGCAACAGAGTGAGACGCCATCTCACAAAAAAATAAATAAAATAAAAGAGGGAAATTTGGACACAGACACAGGGAGAATGCCAGGTAAAGATTGGAGGTATGTTGCCACAAGCCAAGCAATACCAGATTGCCAGCAAACTACCAGAAGCTAGGAGGGAAGCATGTAACAGATTCTACAGTGCCTCTTAGAGGGAACCAGCCCTGCCAACACCTTGCTTGAGATTTTTGGCTTCTGGCCTGCAGAACTATGAGACAATAAAATTCTCTTGCTCAAGTCACACAGTATGTGATATTTGTTATGGCAGCCCCAGAAAACTAATACATCTGAATAAATGAATCAATCTCTACCTTATTCAGCAACTATGACCTTGGCCATGGGCCTAAGCTTTAGTACTGGGGCTTCTCTCTCTCTTTTTTTTTTTTTGAGACGGAGTCTCGCTCTGTCCCCCAGGCTGGAGTGCAGTGGCGCGATCTCGGCTCACTGCAAGCTCCGCCTCCCGGGTTCACGCCATTCTCCTGCCTCAGCCTCCCGAGTAGCTGGGACTACAGGCGCCCGCTACCACGCCCGGCTAATTTTTTGTATTTTTAGTAGAGACGGGGTTTCACCGTGTTAGCCAGGATGGTCTCGATCTCCTGACCTCGTGATCCGCCCGCCTCGGCCTCCCAAAGTGCTGGGATTACAGGCGTGAGCCACCGCGCCCGGCCGGGGCTTCTCTCTCTTTAAGGGCAGCTGAATATTTTATGTTTTCCAAGTTTTAGAGGTTGGCAGAAACCCTTCCTTTCTTCTCCCCAACCCTCATCTCACACTGAGTCACTCTTTCAGGGCTGGGTATTTATTTACTAAAAGTTCTAGATAGCAATAGATTTTATTGTCCAAATGCAAACTTCTCTTTGCCATCACCTCATTTGGAAATAGCCACCATATGACCACCGATGCAGCGTTATCCGTTTGGTGTTCCAGCCTCCAGATGTCTTTTGGGGGATAGGTTTGCATCTGTTAGAGATGAAGGAACTAAGTGGCATCATGACTTTTCCTCATGGAAATTACCTGGGGGCAAACACATTGTTCTGCCTTTCTTCTGATGCATTTTAAACTAAGTCATCCTTTTGTTCGACCAACAGCAAAAACAAGCATTTTTCAAAAACTGAAGTCAATCAAAGGAGTAGTAGCAATAAAGAGGAAGATGTAAGTTTGTTGTCTTTTTTCTTTATATGTTTATGTATAATTATTTTCTATCTTTCTGTAAGACTGGCCAGAGACAAATTGTTGAAACAAAGTTTGTGTTTTCCCAACAATTGACTCCACCTTTTGTTTGCTGTAATCTCAAGACACTTTCCTTTTGTGCCTGCACAGGCTGCTACATGTTTGTTACCTCCCATCATTACACCACTCAAACTTGAATTTGTTACTATAAGGGTTTAGGGCTTTGCCTGCTGGGGCCCTGAAAGCTATCTGCAGCCTTCTCCCTGCCATTGGATCCATTAGGCAAATTTTCCTATGCCACGCACAGCCAGAGCCCAGTTAAAAGGCTCATCTCCTTATGAAAGTCTTTCATCATGGCAATAGCAGGCCACATGGTGACCTCAGAGAAGGTGGCCATTGCCCATGAAGCTTGAGCTAAGTTTACTGCTGGGTGGCCCTACCCACATTGTTCAGTAGGGCAAACCACAGGCAGCCTTTTCCCCACACCAGGACCACTCCTTTTGCCCACTGCAGTCTGTTTTCCTGGAACTCCCACCTGGTGAAGGCCCCACAGGCTAGACATAGAGCCTAGACACGGATACCTTCTTTCTTGATTTTGCTTTTCCTGCTTCATTGTCCACTCACCCATGAAAAGAGCTGCCAGGTGGCAGCAATCATGTACTCAATGCCTTTGCATGCCCTGGGCCCCATAGCTGTCCAAAGACAGATGTTTATGACCTGGCTTGTCCATTCTGTTTTGGTAAACCCAACTATCATTTAAAGCTGGACTTACACGTGATGTTGAGGCTGGCAAAGACAGCTACTTATGTGGCTAATTATATATTCCCCTCTCTGCCTTACCCACAGAGCCCATTTTAGTTCAGGGCAGCAATAGGCCCAGAAAACAAAGCTCTCTTATATTTAGGAGTGGTCAGTGATGTAATTCTGACCAATGAGATGAAAGCAAAATTATACTGGTTGAGGATGCCAGGAAAGTTATTGTTTTCTTGTTAAAAAGGAACAGCCTCAGCACTCAGTTGCTTTCTCTCCTTCCTCATGTTCCTGCTACCTTTGCAGATGTGCTGTCCGGAGCAGCACTGTTTGATAGAACTCTCTGCGATGATGGAAATGTGCTCCACTGGCACTGTCCATAGAGTAGCCACTAGCCCCTGTGTCTATGGAGCACTTTAAATGTGGCTAGTGGGACTGAGGAGCAGAATTTTAAATTTAATTTTATTAAAATAATTTAAGCTTAAATAGCTACACGTGGCAATCACTCCATATTGAACGGTGTAAGGAACTATAGCATCCATCTTTCAAGTAAGAGGATGAAAGCAATGCACTTAAGACTGGCAGCCTGGAAAACCAAGAGAAACCCATCCTATAGGTCCTCAAGTCAGTGTGGCAGCCGTGCAGCCCTGGAGTGCTTGGTATGCAAGAAAAACAGACCCTGATTTAGTCATACCACTGATGTTGGGTTTCTGTTCAATGCAGCTGTATGTGGTCACAGCAAGTACTTTGTCCAAAATGTTCAGATACTCAAGGGCAACCTCTGGGAGAGCCAGTTTTTGAAGAAAGTTGGATAATACAGTAATGGCACCATGTAGAACTTTCCCTTGGTTGAGAGCATTTGGTGTTTGATAAGGGGAGTCTTTCTTCCCTAATCTGCTTTTTGGATTTGCTCATTTGTCTAGCCACATATATAGTACGTGTACATGGTGGCAAAGTGCTTGGGCACTGCAATCAGTCTCCTGGGTTTGCACCCCAGCTCCGCCACTTGACATGTAGGCTGGGGGAAGCCACATCACTTTTATGTGCTTTGGTTTTCTCACCTGGAAAATGAGGATAATCATATGCTCTCTTGTTAGTGTTATCATGGGGTGAAGATGAGGCAATGCCAAGTATAGTGCCGCATACAGAGCCTGGAGCAAGGTAAGCACCCAAGAATGCGAGCTGCTATTATTGTGGTCATGATTTTCTAGCTTGTAGCAGAACTACTACTTATTTAGATCATGGCATCTAAAAATAAATTTCCTCAAATATCAAAAGAGCCAGGACCAGAATCTTGGCCTCTGGCCTCAAAGATAATGCTTTTTCCCGGCATTTCCCCTGGACAGGCTGGGAAACATTGCACCACAAAATCTACACTCTTTCAATCCTGTGAGTACTCATATTTTAATAATTTCACCTTTCCATGCTACAGTTTGTTTTATTTAGGGGAAAGTGTTTCATTTTGTTTGTATTTCTGATCTTTAGCTTGTCTGTTGCCAAATAGCTCTATGGAAAGAGAACAGGGGCTTTGAAGGCAAACAGGTTGAATCCTAGCTCTACTGATAATGGCTTTCTGACCTCTGCAAAGTAGTTAGTTTCTCGGCACCTCCTTTTCTTCATCTCTAATGTGAGACTAATAGGACGGTTGTGAGGGTCACATTGAGTGGGCTATAAGCCAACTCGCGAGGTGGGCAGTTAGAAATGTGGGCTCCCTTCTCTTTCCTCTTAAGAAGCCCAATTCTAGAGAGCTTTTCCCAAGAGGGAAAGCATCTTGATAGCAGTTATTTCTGGCTGGAGTAGAGGTGGCAGGTTCTAGCTATCATAACTCAAAGAAACTTTAGGGATTATAGCTATCATCATAGAATATTAGGCTCAGAATGGGCCTGAGAGATCTTCCAGTTGAAGCCTTCTGTATTGATGAGAAAACTTTGACCCAGTGAGGTCAAAGACTCTGAATCTTAGAGCTATAAGAGACTTGAGTAGTCACTCCCTCTAATTCAACTTGCCTCAACGTTCCTGTAGAACATACAGCATTATAAAGTTATTGTTTAAAGTATTTCATCTCTCTGAGAATACTTATCCCTACTCCATGGATATGGGAAGCTGAATAAATATGGGAGTCAAGGGTTTTCAGAAATGAGGATGGTCTTTTTTTCTTTTCTTTCTTTCTTCTTCTTCTTTTTTTTTTTTTCGAGACAGAGTCTCACTCTTTCGCCCAGGCTGGAGTGCAGTGATGCGATCTTGGCTCACTGCAACCTCCTTCTCCTGGGTTCAAGGGATTCCTGTCCCTCAGCCTCCTGAGTAGCTGGGATTACTGGCACGGGCCACCACACACAGCTAATTTTTGTATTTTTAGTAGAGACGGGATTTCACCATGTTGGCCAGCCTGCTCTCAAACTCCCAACTTCAAGCCATCTACCTGTCTTGGGCTCCCAAAGTCCTGGGATTACATGCATGAGCCACCATGCCTGACTAGGGATGATCTTTTGAGAACACTTTTAAGAACCACAAGGAGCTAGAGGTGGTGGGAAAAGGCTCTGTGTTTGGCAGAAAGACCACCATCTACCATGGTGACTGGGAATCAAGTTGTAGCACTGCCATTCACTAGAGTGTGACCTTGGACAAGTCACCTAAAATTCTTTTATCCTGTGTTCTTTACCTCACAATGGGGACATTCTAATGCCTATTTTCAAGCATGGGCCTGTGTATCAGATGAGGTCACATACATGGAAGCTCTGTAAGGCGTACACTGCTCTAATAGAGCAAGGGTTATCCTGCTTCCTAATAGACATAAATTACAGTGCTCTCTCCAGTGGATTTAGACTTTTCCACAATGCTGTGCCTAGGTATGTGTGAGAACACCAGGAAACCCTTAAGACTCACCTCGCCCTATGTGTACTTTTTGCCCCTCTTAATTGAACTGTAGAAAACTGGCATTGTAAAATTAGACACATCTCCATTTCCAGATGTACAGAGTCCAAGGCTTTACACAAATTGCACATTTCCTTTGTATTTCAAGAGTCTTAAATCACAACAGATCACAGTTTCTGAAGGGAACTCTGTTGGTGAAGAATAATCTTCTATGAACTTGCTGGTGACCGGCTCTCACATTACAAGAGTTAGTGGTTAAAACTGACGTGGAGAGTTTCTTGTACTGATCTGGGAACACTTTCTGCAAAATACCATCACATCTCCCTTCAGCCCCAGAACTTCTGGCTGCTACGTTTTGTCTTATCCCTCTGATGTATTTAATCCCAAGTGTGACATAATTACATCATCAATGAACTCTTTTTAATTAACTGGCTGAAGGTAAACATAATTGAACTCAACTGTTTCATATTTTGAAGGGTGTGTACTTTTATTTCTGCATGATTGTACTGGGGCAAGTGAGTTATAAACACAAACAGATCATTCTGTGTCCTGGTTTACATCTTTGATTCACATTACCTCATGCGACTTCAGTTATACTTCAGAACAGAATAAATGCAAGTCCATACTCATAAATATACAATGTAGGTAAATGTACATATGTATTAGTTCATATGCTAAAATGATGCTTCTAACAATGATAAAAATATACCTGTGTGAGAAAAACCAAACATATGGTTAAGTTATCTGCTCCTCTATGGTTAACTTTGGTTTTAGGTAAGAAATTGGGCCCAAAATTGCTTTTAGAATTAAAAGTTGGGATTTTTTTTTTCCCCAGTCAGTGATTACTTAAAACTGCAAAAACAAAGCCGTAGAAAAATAAATGATTCTTCAGGATCTTATGGGAAAAGAAGTAGAATCAGACCTCATGGGACCAAAATTTCTAGGTGGTTCTATTGTTTTCCAAGTATCCAAGAAATGATACTTGGGTAATTTTTTAAGGCCTTTATTTATCATCTCAGAAAATAAGGATTTTCCTGTTTTAGAAACTGGTATCTTAACAACCTGTTATTTATCTGGTTTTATTGTTTGTTTGTTTGTTTCACTTCTTGGCATCTACCATTTCCTCCTTACATGTTGGTCCTCCAATCATACTGTGTTGAGTGACAAATTTGCTAAATGTGCAGATTTTTATCTACCTTATCTTATTAATGGTAAATATTACAACTGACCTAGTCTGCTTTGAAATCTGGAAATTTATTATTTTCGAGAAAACTTTCTATTAACTTACTTAGCATTCTGCGGCTTATCTAAATCAGGTGAATCAAATGAGGTGAAAACCAATTTAGTTTGTGAATCGATTGATACTGCCCTTTGTCTCCTAAAATGACAACTGTCTCTGAGGCTGGATGGCCACTTTGTCACTATTTGTAATGTAATATGCGCTAGCTTTAAGCTCCTGTCCTGTAGGGAGCATATTCTTTGTAAAAGGAAATACAGGAAAATGAAGAAGCAGAAACCCTAAGCCAAGACCTGCTATTCTCACCCCACTTTTATGTCCCACTTGTCTACTGTAGTAAGACATTCCATTGGTGGCCCCAGGTGAACCATAATTCCTGGTGTTCACCCCTTACCTCTCCCATATTGATTTTGGGCTTGACCCATGTGACTTGCTTTGGCCAGTTTGCAAGTTTGATGCAAGCAGAAGCTTGATACACATTTGCAGTTGGCACACTGCCCCTTGGAACTGTAGACCACCATGCTGTGGGGAAACCCAGGCTAGCCTCATGGAGAAGCCACATGAAGGAGAACAAAGGCTTCAGACATATAGCCCCTCTCAAGTCATTTGAGTTATCCCAGCTGAACTACAGATGTGGAACAGAGATGAGCTACCTCTACTATTTCCTGCTCCAATTTCTCACATGCAGAATTGTGAACAAATGCAATTTGTATTGTCTGCAGTGTTTTTTCTGCATCAGTAGATAATAGGCAGGAGTTTGTACAGATTATCGTTCAGGGCATGGAAGGCTGACTCTGGAGCCTCATACTTGAGCCTGAACCCTAGCTCTGTCACGAACTTGCTCTGCAGCTGTGGACAAGTTCCTCAGTTTCCCTAGTTGCAAAATGAAAATAATAATAGTGCCTAACTACTTCTTGGGTTGCTGCGAACATTGTGGGGGTTAATATATGTCAAGGCACTTGGGATGCCCTCAAATCCTACTTCAGCAGGATTGTCACCTCCTTGCCTGAGGCAGCAGCTTGGCCTTGATGACCATTGCATTTACAAGGCTCATCACTTGGTAGGCGCTCCGTAAATATTTGGATCCATAAATATTTGGCAAAAGAGCAGAGTAAATCACCCAAAATTTTCCAGAAGAGAAAGAAGTTCTTTGACTCTCACTTTATCCTCTTGTCATCTTACAAGAAGGCGCTGGGAGGAGAGTGAGCAGCCCTTGAGGACCTGGTAATAGGGCAATAAGAAATTGGAAAATAGGCCTCCAGAACTTTGAATTAAGTGTAAATTGTTTCAGAATTCTTCAGAATGTCCCAGCTCTCTGCAGGTTCAAGGAAAAGTCCTGATGCTCTTCAAATACAGTGGCAAAGTTTGGTAAAAGCTCATTATGAAGTAACCTGCAGACATGCTTACCTCGATTTAAAGGTTAACTCAAACTATAAAAATCCCAGAAGAAAACCTAGGAAATAGCTTTCTTGATATTGGCCTTGCCAAAGAATTTATGTCTAAGTTCTTAAAAGCAGTTGCAACAAAACCAAAAATTGATAACTGGGATCTAATTAAACTAAAGAGCTTCTGCACAGCAAGATAAATTATCAAGGAAGTAAACAGACAACTTACAGAATGGGAGAAAATATTCACAAACTATGAATCCAGTAAAGCTCTAATATCCAGAATGTATAAGGAACTTAAATCAGCAAGCAAAAAACAAATAACCCCATAAAAAGTGGGCAAAGGACATGAACAGATACTTCTCAAAAGAAGATATACAAGCAGCCAATAAACATACAAAAAAATACTCAACATCACTAATCATCAGAGAAATGCAAATCAAAACCACAATAAGATACCATCTCACACCAGTCAGAATGGCTTTTGTTAATAAAGTAAAAAAATAACAGATGTTGGCAAGGCCATGGAAAAAGGGGACACTTGCACACTCTTGGTGGGAGTGTAAATTAGTCCAGCCACTGTGGAGAGCAATTTGGAGATTTCTCAACAAACTAAGAGATGCGCTACCTTTTAACCCAGCAATCCCATTACTGGGTATATACTCAAAGGAAAATAAGTTGGTCTACCCAAAGACATGCACACTCATATGTTCATTGCAGCACTATTCACAATAGCAAAGAAGTGGAACAAACATGGTGTATTATGTAAATACAATCTGGTACATATATACCATGGAATCCTATGCAGTCATAAAAAAGAATAAAATTATGTCCATTGCAGCAACATGTATGCAGCTGGAGGCCATTATCCTAAGCAAACTAAAGCAGAAACAAAAAAACCCAAATACTGCATGTTCTTGCTTAACAGTGGGAGCAAAACACTGAATACACATGAACATAAACAGAAGAACAATAGACACTGGAACACTGGAACTACTAGAGGGAGAAGACAGGGATGGGGGCAAGGGCTGAAAAACTACATTTTGGGTACTGTGCTCACTACCTAGGTGATGAGTTCAATCATACCCCAAACCTCAGCATCATGCAATATACCTTTGTAACAAATCTGCACCTGTACCCTCTGATTCTAAAATAAAAGTTGAAAAAAAAAACCATAAAAAATTTTTAAAAAAGTTTTCCTATGGGAGAAGAAAGGGAAGAGGGAAGAAAGGACAGGTTAGAAGTAAGACTTTATAAATGTAACTTGTTACATGATTGTTTATTTGAAATTATATAATGTTTTTATATAATTGAAAATAAAATTAAAAGTACCAAATCTTAAACTAAAAAAAGTCAAATCCTTTTACCTTACAATAAGACAATAAATGCAGGCATCAGCCCAACATGGCCTGATTTAAAGTGTACTTTTAAAGCTTCCATTTATAAAGTTCTTAACATATACCAAGCATTGTACTATGGGGTTCATTCATTCATTTGTCCATTTTTTTTCATCTACTCGTCAAGTTTCCACTTTCTTAGTACTTTTGGTTGGTGCTATTTGAAATTACAGCAAAATGCTATTATGAAACTCGGTTATTTTGCTTATTTGTTTCTCCTGTCAAACCTAGTGTTTCCATGTGGGAATTCCTTCCCAACACTTCTCAGAAATTTGTATATTTTTCTGAATCCCCAGAAATTTCTTGAGTACCCGCTGTGTCAGGCACTTTGCTAGGCACTGGGGCAATGATTGTAAACAAGACGTGATCTCTGTTTTCACACAGCTTACGAGATATCTCGTCTAATCTTTATGACAGCCCTACCAGGTACTTACTCCTATTTTCCAGAGGAGGAAATTGAGTCAGCCAGTAGTGGCACAGCTAGCTTACCAAGATTTCACAGTAGGTTTATCTGACTCCAAAGCCCTTAATCTTAAACATTGGTCCATTCTATCCCTCTTTATCATCAAAGTTGCAGCTTATTCAACAAGACTGTTTTTGTTTTGAATTATTCAGTGCTTATGATTCTGCAGTTTAATGTATTCACTAGAGTCAATTTTTCATGTCACTTGGCATTTTGGAGATCTAGCATTCCAAGTCACTGGGTCAGGATGGTAAGATATGTAATAAGGGAACACAGTCCTGATGACACACTCAGTGTTCCACACCTTGTGCTCCTGTTAGTAACATCATCTATGAATTTGCTACGCTGGGGGCCTATAGGGTTTTTGCTGAGATTTATTCCGACAATGTGGAGCTTAAGAGTTGAAAAATTTATAAAATGGGTATATGTGAAGCTATGAATAAAACCTGGAAATCTTTTCCACTTGAATAAAATCCAGCGTCTTTTTATTTCTGTTTATTCTGTATGAGAACATTCATGCCTCGAAGTTAAGACCTAAGGCAACATAAATATCCTGAGATGCTTCCTTGGTCTTCTCCTATTTGGTTAGCTAGTCAATAACCTATTTTCCAAGCCTGCTATATAAAGAGCATTATGTGTGCTTTGGGAGTAGGGGATTCAGTGTAATTCCTTTCTTCTGTGTATTGAGAATATACTACATGTAAAGCAGGGTATTTTGTGTTGTGATGGATCATTCCACATTCAAAGAAATTGACAGTGACTTCAAACACTGGCAGCTCCAGCATGTGTGAGCAGAGCCTTGATCTTAACAGAGAGAGCTGTGGTGTGGCTCAGCCTGAGCAGGGGAATGGGGGAGGGAAAATGCAATGTGTTCGGTGACTGGAGTGGTGGGCCTGGAGTTTTGAGGTCATGGGGACCAAGGAGGAAGGGAGAGAGGATAAGTTGATCAGCTGACAAAGTAGACTGCATCCTGGATGATGATTTGGGAAGTGTGATCCGTAACTGGGGGATCAAACTTGGGGGGATCAAAAATGGGGAGAAACCAAAAGTTGTTGTGATAGAGAGTGAAATGATTCTTTTTTTGTGGGGGGGCGGGGAAGAAGCAACAGAAGAAAGAAAGTAGAGGGAGGAGGAAGGAGATGAGAAAGGAGATGAGAAAAGGGGTGACAGGGAAAGGGATGGGGAAGGAGGGAAAAGAAGAAAAAGAAAGGTTTGCCCCAGTTTGCAATCTCCGTGGAGGTGTTTGCAGTGTCACTGGAAACTCACTTTGGGGGAAAAAAAAAAAAACTTTAGAAATATGTCTAGAGTGAGGGTTTGCAGGACTTTCCAGTCTGACTGTGTCCCCGGTCTGCTGGTGTGGGTCAGATAGGTTATGCCTGGCTGCAAAGATGGGCATGTCTGGTTCAGACCAATGTGGGGTTTCTGAAGGCTCAGTCATTCTGTATTTGTCCTCAGGTTTGAGTGGAGGGGAGTTAACGCTGGCCTGGCCTTTAAAGTCCAGGAACTGCTTTCCTGTGGTTCCATCTACACTAGATTTTTAGGTCCTGGCCTGAAACTGATCTGGTTCCCCAGAGATCGCTCCCACTGTTGGGACAGACAATAGCACTTTTGGGACAGACAACAGCAAACACTGAAAAAGTTTGAAAATTGCTTGTCAGGCCTCACAAGGCTAAGTCAGCAATTTTCAAATTTTTTCAGTTTCTATTTTTAGCAGCAGAACGGATCCTTTTTTTTTTTTAAATTATACTTTAAGTTCTAGGGTACATGTGCACAAAGTGCAGGTTTGTTACATATGTATACATGTGCCATGTTGGTGTGCTGCACCCATTAACTCATCACAGAACAGATCCTTTAAGCAAACAAATACTTTTTGGAAAAAGCCAGATATGTTAAACTGGCAGACACAGAGCTACCATGGTTGAAAGCAGAGGGGAGCCTGATTAGCCCTGCCTCCAGGGACCCCTCAGGTGTTCTGAGCCCAGAGGGTTCCATGGAGCATGGTTTGAATACCCTGTTCTAGGGCTGGCCTTGCCAGAATCAGTTTTGTGGCCAGGGCTGAGCTGGAGCCAAGCTAAGCTCCTAGGGGATTTGGTATCAGGGAAAGGAGATGGTGTCTATGTGAGGTTAACTGAGCTGAGGGTAGAAAGCTGGTGGTGAGGTTTTAAGAGAAAAGATGGCTGCAGGGCCATTTTCCATGTTCCTAGTATTTTTGCTGGGTTCATTTGAAAATACAGCAAAATGCTATTGTGAAACTCTGTGCTTTTTACTGACCTATTTCTTCTGCCAAATCTAGTGTTTCCATATGGAAATTCCTTCCCTATACTTCTTAGGAAACATGTCTTTTGAATCCCCAGAAAAACATGTCAAGAAATTGGGAAGAAAAGAAAAAAGGGTATTCTCTGACAAATTAAAGCTTAACAATCAACGTAGAGATACGACTGAATAGAAGCAATTCACTGATATCATATTGAACACAGGAGCAGAAAACATGAGCACGTGGATTGTGAGGTTTGGGTTGGCATTTCTAGAAACCTAGTTAGAAGCACAGAAGAGAGAAATAACACCATTCAATGAATGAGCCAGCCTTGCTTGTAGCCACGGCCACTATGAATATGTGTTTATGAACCTCTCTGCTGCTAATGGTAACTCATTCTTGCAAGTAAAACAAATATTAATAAATTTGTATGTATAGTGTACTTTATACAAATCCTATGAGTGATATTCCAAGAGATAATGGGTTTTGGAAGCAGAATAAGACTTTAAATGAGCAGCTTAGACTGTGATTCTGTGTAGTGCTATCTCCCAACTTTGTTGGGAGATCCGAATGTTATTTGAATACTACCCAATAATATTTGCGGCTGTTTTTCCATGTTTGAATATCTTCTATAGGCTACAGTTTTTCGTAAATCCTGCTAAGGTTAATATTTCTTATTAACTAAACAAATTTTTAGATATGCACGATGATGAGTAAAATGTTTGAGAAATGTTACAATTTTTTTTGTTTTGTTTTGTTTTCTTTGAGACGGAGTCTTGATCTGTCGCCCAGGCTGGAGTGCAGTGGCATGATCTCGACTTAATACAACATCCATCTCCCAGGTTCAAGCAATTCTCCTGCCTCAACCTCCCAAGTAGCTGGGACTACAGGTGTCCGCTACTATGCCTGGCTAATTTCTGTATTTTTAGTAGAGAGAGGGTTTCACTGTGTTGGCCAGGCTGGTCTCGAACTCCTGACCTCAAGTGATCCACCCGCATTGGCCTCCCAAAGTGTTGGGATTACAGGAGTGAGCCACCTTGCCAGACACAAGTATTTTAAGAATAGTTTCTCGTTTGAAAACTTTCTGAGAATTTTCAGGAATTTTGATTTTGTAGCCTGAATCCTAATTAATAGCTGTTAGGAATTTGGAAACACTGCCTGATCCAACCTCTAGTCTTGAGGCAACCCTCATTTAAGTGATCTCATATTATCGAGCTGGATCTCAACCTGATTTATGCCGTGACCATGATTTAGCAAATGTTTCCCTTTAAGACTAACCTGAAGCTAGCACAAGTGTTCACAGTTGACTTCAGAAATAGGGATCTTTTAACCATTAAAAATGGAGAGTCGGAAGTTTTCTGCTGAAGAGTGAATGAATTATTTAATACATCTTTCTAAAGCTTTCATTTAAAATAAGCTCCCAGAGTCACTTGGGAAGTGTTTATATTTAGCTGTGTGTGTGGGAGGGGCACACACATACAGGTGTGCCATGTGAGTAGAGTCAGACAACCTTCTCTCCATATGAAGTAAGGAAAGCAACGTTGCTTCTCTTGTTTTTATTTATCAATTCCTATCCACTCTGAGTTACAGCATGGAGTTTCAACATGTAAATGGTGAATCTAAGAACAATGTGAGCATTGAGCTGACTTCTCCTTTTTATTTGATTATAATGTTTATGTTTGCAGCAGAGCATTTATCATGTCATTGCTTTAGACTTATTTTAAACCATAGGTTTGTTAAAGGTTTTTTACTAAATAGATTTCAGTTTGATCACAAAGTAATTTTGTTTCCTGGAGTCTCATTTGTCTAGAAGGAACATCACATATTTATACTTAACATTTTGTGGTCAAACAATGGAAGGGAGGTGAATGCTTGAATTATTGCACTATTTATAATCAATGTTTGACTATCACTAACTATGGTCTTCAAAAATATATTGGCTTCTCTGTTTTATAGCTGGGAGAGAAGCTGTGTTGACTTTTGCCTCTGACAGAAAAAAGGAGGAAATTTCTATGATCGAAGTTGGTGTTTAGATTTCATGGAAAGGGTGACCTTAAAAATAAATTAGGTTGGGCAAGGTGGCTCATGCCCGTAATCCCAGCACTCTGGGAGGCAAAGGCGGGCAGATCATGAGGTCAGGAGTTCGAGACCAGCCTAGCCAATATGGTGAAACCTTGTCTGTACTAAAAATACAAACATTAGCTGGGTGTGGTGGCACGCACCTGTAGTCCCAGCTACTTGGGAGGCTGAGGCAGAAGAATTGCTTTAACCTGGGAGGCGGAGGTTGCAGTGAGCTGAGAGTGCCCCTGCACTCCAGCCTGGGTGACAGAGTGAGACTCTGTCTCAAAAAAAAAAAAAAAAAAAAAAAAAATTGACCAGAACTCTTCATTTACATGATTTTTAACACAATCCAAAATGCTGTCAAAAATTATACTACTACTTGTCTAGTTAAGACTTACCATGTCAGTGTATAATATGATATGAGATTTAGGTTGTGTTAGCTCCTTATATAAGAGCCAATAATTCATTTTTTAGAGGATAATTGTCATGATAAAAGTCAACCAAAGATTTTGTCTTCATATGAGGAATTGTTAGAAGACAGAGTTGATAAAGAAAAAAAATTTTCACATCCTTGTTCACTATTACAAAGCAATAAAATAATGGTATTCTTAATTGCTGTTTCTTTGAAAATATTGCTATCTTTAAGAATTATATTTCAAATAATTAAATATATATTACCTATTATGATATAGCCTTTTGGAACAAAATTCAATATTGTCTCATCTTCAAAAGACTAAAATGAGTATTACAGGTGGATTCTGAACCAGGAATAGTGGTGGGAGGTTATTTTCTGTGACAGACTTTAAGTTCCTTAGGCAATGATGGAAAAGTCTCGGACCATCCTTGGAGCAAAGTTGAGAAACTGAAAAAGAGTGAGAAATCTTTTCCATATCGTTTGGGAGGGCACCCTGTTATATATTTCTGGACTTGAATAGATGTAATGGACCAAACTGGACCAAACAGTCTTTTTTCCTCATGTTGGAGGTGTGGTGGGATTAAATTTATAATAACAAATTTTTTGAAAGTAACAAAGATTATGGGTTTCAGATCAACAGGTCACTAATTTTAAAAAAGGACATTACCTGACCTGTGTGGTTAGACAAGAACAAAAACATGCACTGTATGTTAGACAGTAGTCGGCCACCTTCAATCCTGTTGGGAACAATTGGAGTTGTAAATCATCAGAGAAAGAGAGAGATTCAGGTAGACAGAGCCGATGGGAAATAAAAGTACTTTTATTTTCCCATTATAGTGAAGAAATAATCCAATTAGAAATAATGAAAGTGTGAGATTTTAAATCAGAAGGAACTAGGAGAACTCATTTAATCCGTGATTCTATGAAGATGCCTTGGAGGAAGAGGGGAGGGGTGGTGCTTTCTAGGACAGGGGTAGGGGTTAGGAAGACCAAGAGAGAGGTGACTATGCCTTCTCAATCTGGGTGTGGGCTCCATAGAGCTACCCATGCCCACGATTGAAAGGCAGCTGCTTCCTTTTGGAGGCTGACAGGAGCATTGATAGCGCTGGCCTCAGGCGCTTGTGTATCTAAAAAGAGGAGCCCTAAGGCATGCCCTAGGAAGAACCAGGCACCCACAGCCCACACTTCCAGGGCCTATTCTCTCAAGTCAGCTGCAGCCAGGTGTGAGTCCAAATGTAATGTCAGATTGGGAACTCGACAGAAATGTGGCAAAAAGGGTTAAGGAAGTTTGAATGCCCCTTATATGCCAGAAGGTCCTTTGTAAAGTTTCTTTAAAGGAGAAAATGTCAGGAGTAGTCAAGAAGATCAACATGAAAATATTTTAACAATGCCATACATGATTTAAATTAATATCCACTATCAAGGTTTCAGGGGTAGGAATATTTTTTTTGAATGCAATGCAGAGCAAAATTCTTATGTTTTTTTTCCTGCCAACTCATATAATTCTTTCACTAGGAATTATAAAAACAGGAAAGGATTTAAAAAAATATTTGTTAGGTAATAGAGACCCCTAAAATATGCATCAGACATCTATGGCTGACTTTTGTAACATGAACCAGACCCACCATATTGATTGCAAAAATAGAGTTGGCATTTTCCCCCCTCAGTCAGGCACTTCACAGATTAATCTCGAATTAAATATAACTTGGTCACAGTGGCAAACTGATGACTTTAGTTTTCTCTCTCAATGCCCCCAAGGGGCAAGAAAACGTTTGCTCACTGTAAAGTTAGAGTGACTGTGACAAAGGGTCCCCAAAGTATAGTGTCTTAAGAGTGAGTGATGTGAGCCAAAGCTTTCGCGATCTGCACTGGTGTGTAGCTAAGTTCCATGCAGTCACTCAGAGACTTCAGTGCCTGCCTCCCCATCCCTTTTAATTTTGCTCCTTCATCACATGGGAGCATTAAGTTTGTCTACTAAATCAAAGCTGGGACACAGGTATGTTCACATTCCAGCTAACGGGAAGGCAAGAGACAGAAAACAAAAATCCAAGGCAAGAATTTTTCTTCTAAGCAAATGAGGCATACTAGGACACATCACTTTTGTTCATGTCCTATTGGTGAGTACTTAGTCTCATTAGTCCCATAGACACACCTGGCTGCAAAGGAGGTCAGGAAATGTAGTCTCTACCAGGGGGTCCATGTGCCCAGGAAGAAAAGAATAGGTCACAATCATTGAGACTTTGTTGTCATTGTCCTCAATGTGAGGTGGCTTAGGAGGAAAGAAAAATGTTTTTCCCATATGAACAATAAATTACAATTAATTCAGGTGTGATTGTCTTATAATTATTCTCTGAAGATCAGCATGGTCGTCTACTTTTTCAGCTTCTCTAGGATAGTTGGACCTAGCTACCACTGATTATAAAAACAACAACAACAAAAAACTCAAAAGAAGCAAATTTGAAGTCATGTTTGAGTTTGCCCTTCCTTAGAGAGGAAAGTAACCTAGTAGAAGCAACCCTTGGTGTGCAATCAGAGGTATGAATATTTAGATCCAGCCTGGTTACTAATTCAATAAGTGACTCTGGGTGAGTCTCACTTCACTTACCTGTTCCTCGTCTGCAATGAAGGGATTGAATTGGATCAATTTTGGCTTTAAAGACCTTGTTTAATCTTAAAAAGATGTCGTATATTCCTCAATAAAAAAACTTGGGCTTGTAGAATCTGTTAATTGAAAAGACACAAAATGAGAAAACACTACAATTAATCTAGTAGCACTTTTTAATAAATAGTAGAACATCTATTATTTATTCACCCTGCAGATAATGTTAGATGGGCATTTAGTTTTGAGGATGCCATGGCCCCAGCTTGAAAACACTGCAGCAGGTGTTTTCAAGATGCTTTGATGCTTTAAAAGTCTTCAGGCTGGGTGCGGTGGCTCACGCCTGCAATCCCGGCACTTTGGGAGGCCAAGGTGAGCGGATCACGAGGTCAGGGGTTCGAGACCAGCCTGGCCAACACAGTGAAACCCCCTTTCTACTAAAAATAAAAAAAAAATTAGCCAGGCGTGGTATTGGGCACCTGTAATCCCAACTAGTCGGGAGGCTGAGGCAGAAGAATCACTTGAACCTGGGAGGCAGAGGTTGCAATGAGTCGAGATCATGCCACTGCATTCCAGCCCAGGGGACAGTGCAAGTCTTCAACTTTGACTTCTTCATAGAAGGCTTAGGTGTGATATTAGGGAAAGAGTGTGGGAGAGCCATGCAAAGGGCATGAGTAATGTTCAGGTAGGCTCGGCTCTAGGTCCCCACGGCTCCAAATAGAATCTTGTACATACAGGGAAACAGCCTTGCCGCCCAGCCTGCTGCAAGCCTGAGGATGCAGAGTGCAGTTTGTTTGCTGATTCTGGATGGAGTGTGGGGAGGAAGAGGAAAAGAAGCCATCACACTCAATATGAAACCTCCTCAGAGGAAATCATTTATCTTTTGCTCTGTGAAGAGTCCATGGATAAGATCTAATTTCTCAATCAATTATTTATAGCACAGTTAAAC
The DNA here is from genome assembly GCF_028858775.2 of Pan troglodytes. Classification (NCBI taxonomy): domain Eukaryota; kingdom Metazoa; phylum Chordata; class Mammalia; order Primates; family Hominidae; genus Pan; species Pan troglodytes. Next base: position 31,159,581 of record NC_072404.2, read on the forward strand.
TGGTCCCCTTTTTCCCATTTTAATTTTTCTGAAATTATTTTCTTTGACTTCACAGAAGTTTGATTCATTGTTTAGTTGTTTTTGTTTCTCTTCCACTCTCTTTGGCCCATAGCAAATCTTATAGATAATAATTTCTGCCTTTGTGAGTTATCTGTTATGGCCACTATTTTTTCCAAGTCTATAGGTCAAATTTTGCAGATCCCAATTTTGAAGAGAAGATTTAATTCTTTCATTAATTTAAATCCTCACTATGCTTACCCTGTGCACTTTAACTGCTTGTTGATTTTTGTTTGGTTTTGTTGGGTTTTTATTTTTAACAGCTTTGTTGAGGCATAATTTATATACAAAGAACTTTACAAATTTAATGTGTATTATTGAATTTAGACATTTCTAAATATATGGTACCATCACCACAATCAAGATAATGGACATATTCAACACTTGCCAAAATTTCCTCATGTTTTTTTGTTTTCGTCTTAATTGTGTGTGTGTGTGTGTGTGTGTGTGTATTTGGCAATAACACTTAACGTGAGATCTTAAACTAACAAATCTTAAGTGCACAATTCCATATTTTTAACTATAAGCACTACATTTTACAGGCGATGTCTAGAATTTATTCATCTAGCATAACTGAAACTTTATACCTATTGAGCAAACTCCCCAATTACCCCATCCCCCAGCACCTGGGAACCACTATTGTATTATTCTTTGCTTTTATGAATTTGACTATCAGACATATCTCATATAAGTGGAACCAAGAAGCATTTGTTCTGTGACTGGCTTATTTCACTTAGAACAGTGTCCTTCAGATTCATCTAGTTATTGCAAATGGCAAGATTGCCTTCTTTTTTAAGGCTAGATAATGTTTTGTTATATGTGTATACAATTTTTTAAATCCATTCATCTGTTGGATACTAGGGTGATATTCACATCTTGGCTATTGTGAATAATGCTGCAATAAACATGGGAATGTAGATATCTCTTCAAGTTCTTAATTTCACTTCTTTTGGATATATGCCCAGATGTGAGATTGCTGGATCATTTGGTATGATTCTCGCTTTTAAAATTGATCTTGTTTTTGATATTTCTATGAACTCTTTATTTTCAATTTATTAGTTTTTAGTGTCTTCAACAAACTGTGGTTCTTTATTGAATATTTTAATCTATTTTACTGTGTGGTTTTAGGCTTTGTCAACTTTATAGCATTCATTATGAATCGGGTAAATTTTGTACCCAAAGCAAAGATCATTGGTAGGACAGAGGCACAAAGTCAGGCTATGTGGTAGGATTAACACACTATCGACAAATAGTGATGTCTAAATAGGAGGAAAAGGTCTTCCTTGGTACAGTCTTACATAATCACAATCTGTCTTGGACCAATATCCTGCTAAATATAAACAGGAAGCATTTCCATTAAAATCAGGAACAAGAAGATGATTCGCACTATTGTCACTATTATTTGTCCTTCTGAAACAGAGAGTAGGAAGTGTAGGCTCAGCATCATAAGATCCTGGGTTTGAAATACCTGTGAGACACGGATGTGGGAAAAGAGAAGGGGTCTGGGATGTGTATCCTAGAGCTTGAGAAAAGGGCCTGGAACAGAGATAAACAACAGGGAAGTTTAGATATGGAACTGGTAAGTGAAACCCTGAGTGTAGATGAGATCACTTAGAAGGAATGTAGATCTGAAAGGGGAAAGGGCATAGGATGGAAACCTAAGGAACTTCAACATGGATGGTGAGACAGAGGAGGGGACCCCGAGAGGGACTGTGAGGTAGGAGGGAATTGGGATAAGTTGGTGTCAGAGAGCAAAGGAAAAAAGATTTCAAAAAAGGAGTAGCTGTCAGCAATATTAGAAGTTATTGAGAGGTCAAGAAATAAGGATTGAAAAGCATCCACTGGGTTTAACATAAAGACTCTAAAAGTATCCACACCTCACAGTCCAGGAGCCTGCTTCTAGGGATATGTCCTCCTAAAAGGATCTGAAACTGAGGCGAAAAGCTTAACTATGGTTTTGCATTGTAAAAAAGAAAAAACAAACTAATTGAAAACCTAAACATTCAACCTCAGAAATATTTTAAAACCATTTTATGTAGCAGCAAAAATCCTGTTTTTGAAAAGTATTTAATGGTTTGTGAAATGGAAATAAACACACTAAAATATTAATAGTGTCTCAGAATTGGGATTTTGTAAGACTGCATTTTCTACTTCATGCTTTTCTGTGTTCTCTAAAATTTTCTATAATGAGCATATGTAATTTTACAGTCAGGGGAAAACATTATTTAGATAGGTTTTTTTTCTTTTCTTAAAGTGGCTAGGGGATATATTCTTGCTGACCAGGCATAATAAGCTTTAATTAGGTTCTTTCTGGCAGGATAAAAACAAGACTCAAGCCACTGAGAGAAGGATTGAGGCCAAGAAATTGGACTGTCAATTCACATAGCACATAATTTCTAATGCTTGACTCGGAGGGAGGGACAGCTGGAATCTCTTATGGTATTTTTGTTCTATCTGCTGTACTCCGTCTCCTGGCTTTGCCTTCTCTCTATTTGAGGAGTGTTTTGCTAGTTGTTCTGCAGGGAGAGAAGGGCAGCTTCATGTCTCACCAACTCTCACTCATAACTGAAATCTCCACTTATTTACCAAGGCTTCAAAATACAAACAAAAGAGTTCTCTGGGTAATGAAAATGCAGCAGTCTGAGTTAGCAAAGTTGTGTTGTTCAGTGTTGGTGTTCAAAAAGTACGACCAAAGGTTTTCAGAGTTGGGGGCAGGAGACCGGGAAATGAGAAATGTTCTCCTATATTGTTACAGCATAATGATGAATTGCTTTTGCTTTTCCAAAACCAGACTCGAGCTCCTCTGTTCACCTCTATTATCTGTTGCTGGTCTCCAAAGGCATATTACCATATTAATTCATTGTGTTATACAATTTGGTCAACTAAATGAGCTTACCTTATGCCCTCTTAATGGCATTGCTTTTAATGTTGGCTTCATGGGCTACATTTAACAAAACAGATGCGTCAAGGAAATGTATTTAAACTCAATTTGGTTTTAAAATGTCTAGTGGTCTCTCTAATGAGCCAGGTACCAAAAAAAAATGTTGCAGGCAACACACTGTGATAAATGTAGGGCCTAAATGCTAAAGCATCCCCAGTGCCCACGGTGATCAGTTGTGTTCTGGAAAGAAAGTAATGTACTACAAATGTGCCATTACTAGATCTGAAGCCTAATTCATTCTATGTGGAAAGGGTATAACACATTATTTAGAGGAGTTGTCCTGCATGTGAGACTGACATTTAATTGCATGTCATAAACATTGCCATCCCACTGACTTACTGAGACAGCTTGAAGAAAAAATATGTAATAAAGGGATGAATGGTGAATGACCCATGGCATTAGTTCATATTTGCAATTTAAGCCTCACAGAATAGTAGAAATATAGGTTTAGCGTCTTATATACCTGGGTTGGTATATTCTTATCTTAGCACTTTTTTAGCTGAGTAATCATGAGAGATACAATTCACTTACCCAGACTTCAGTTTCCTGGTCTGTAAATGGAGACAATAATGTCAACACCTAGAATTGTGACGTCTGGAAATAAACTAGGGACAGTGCCTGGCAGGTCGTAGCATTCAATGAAGTACAAGTATATGGTGTGTTTGTGTGTCTGTGTGTGATCTTTATACTATCTTTAGATAATTGATTCACCCACCTTCTGAAAACGACTTTATTTTCTTGGATTATTAAACCAATAACTAAGCTTACGTATTCCATTCCCTTCATAGCCCTCTGTTGGCTTCATACATACAGAATGGATTGGCCCCAGAAAGGCTTATCTGATTATTTCTCCCAATGTGATGATCAGGATGGATTGCTGGCCAGTGTGGCAGCTCCAGCAATTAGCCTGATCTTAAGGGCAGCCAAGACCATTCATCTGGACTTACAACATCCTGATCGAGTGGCTACATATTGACGAAACTAATGACCGGTGGTTGGAAAAATAGCAGAAGCTAATGTTCTTTCTTGGATGACATGGTCATATTTTCCCATGAAAGGCTATGATATCCAAGGTACATTTCACCACATTTTCTCTATTAATTGTGACTTTTAACAGTGGCTAGAGCACAAATTATTTTTTAGGTGATGACAGAGAAAAAGCAACTTACATTTTCAATCTTTTTTTTTTCGCCACTTCTCGTCCATTAAACATAATATCCCAGGTAGTTGGTTCTACTCTCTGTCCCCCAGTCAGCTTAGGCTTAGTTCCTAGCTCTGCACTGTTATCATGCCACTCACTTACCAGCAGTGTCTGCATATTTACACATTCCAGGTTTTGTGCTACGGGCTGCATTATCTGATGATGAACAACACAGTTACTGTCCTGAAGGTGCTTACAGACTAGGAGCAAGCCGCTTCTTTTTACTAGAATTCTTCTCGCCTCTTTATATGCCATTGTAACTCATGTCCATCTCCTAAAGTGCAGACAAATTCTTGTCTCTTCAACATATTGTTGGGAAGGTAAATTAGTGAATCTCTATAGGAGGCAATTGGGTAATCTCTAATAAAATGCACACACCAGTGGGGCGCAGTGGCTCACGCCTGTAATCCCAGCACTTTGGGAGACCAAGATGAGAGGATCACCTGAGGTCGGGAGTTCAAGACCAGCCTGACCAGCATGGAGAAACCCCATCTCTAGTAAAAATACAAAATTAGTCAGGCATGGTGGCACATGCCTGTAATCCCAGCTACTTGGGAGGCTGAGGCAGGAGAATTGCCTGAACCTGGGAGGTGGAGGTCGTGGTGAGCCGAGATTGCACCATTGCACTCCAGCCTGGGCAACAAGAGTGAAACACAGTCTCAAAAAATAAATAAATAAGATAAAATGTGCATACCATTTAACCTAAGAATTTATTTTCAAAGTATTAATCCTATACATATGTTGCACATATATAAAATACCATATCCATAAGGGTACTCATTTTCAGGACTGTAACAGGAAGATATTGAAAACCATCTAAATGTGCATCAGTGGTTCAATAAATTATGGCCTATACATACAATATAAATTTATAGCACCAATATAAATAATGAGTCTCTGTATTTACTGATGAGGAGTGATGTCCAAGATACATCATTAAATGAAAAGTGCATTAGACTATAAAGAGTGGGCACAAGCTGTCTAAGGAAAAGCATAAATATTTATGTTTGTAAATGCACAGAAAATCTCTGGGAGGATCCAGTAGAAGCTGTTGACTGTGGTTGTCCCTAGGAAGGAAGGCTGGACACTTACTGGACAAAAGAGAGAAGAAGAATGACTTTTCACTTTTGGTCTTTTGACCTTTAAAATTTTATAACTTGTTCACATATTACCTATTCAAAATAATAAATCAAACTTAATTATAAAAAGTTCTGACTCAAAAAAACCCCCAAAAAGCAAACAAATGATCCTTTTGACATATTTTCTGTAGGGATTGTGTCCTTCTTTCCATAGTAGGAATAGTGGCAATTTGTATTGGAATCTGTCATGTCCTGCCAAGGTATCTCTTATACTGTGGAATGATCTACAATTGTATGTTTGTTAATGTTAATGAGGGGTCTACACAGTATAGTGTGGATGGAGTTCAGCATGGTTGGCATCTCTGCTCCTGGACCATCCATGGATGGCTCAGTGGAAGGGGAAGGTCCTCACTAGCGTTAAATAAAATGATGGGAGATCATTGTTATGGACTGAGCTGCTACACTAGTCCCTGATGGACCAACCCCAAATGGAGGCACTCATACTAAGGCTCCACGCTATCAGACCAAAACCTAAGTTGTTTAGTTGTAAGATCTCAACTTGTGAGAAATCAGGAGAGAGATGATAGCCAAATCCCCACACAGGCCAATTTTCTAAAAAACAGGAGATTCACAACAACCAATAAAAAAAAAGGGACCCAATCAACCTTAGCTGCCATGATAAGGATGTCTCTTATGCTTTAACCCACACAGGGAAGGTAACCAGAGGTAACCTGCTGTAAACCAATTTACTTTTTGCCCTATGCTATTTCCTTGTTCCTGCTCAAGCTACTTGATAAAAACAGACTCCTCTGCCATGCCCAGTGGAGCGCCTTTGTCTATTTTGTAGACTGGATGCTGCCTGGTTCATGAATTGCTAATAAAAGCCAATTAACGGCCAGGCACGATGGATCACGCCTTTAGGAAGCCAAGGCGGGTGGATCACAAGGTCAGGAGTTCAAGACCAGCCTGGCCAAGATGGTAAAACCTCATCTCTACTAAAGATACAAAAGTTAGCCAGGTGTGGTGGTGGGCACCTGTAATCCCAGCTACTCAGGAGGCTGAGGCAGAGAATTGCTTGAACCCAGGAGGCAGAGGTTGCAGTGAGTGGAGATTGCACCACTGCACTCCAGCCTGGGCGACAGAGAGACTCTGTCCCCCTCCAAAAAAAAAAGCCAATTAACTGTTTAAAACTCAATTTGTTAAAATTTTGTTGGTTGACACTAGGCAGTAGCAAGGAGGGCAACGATGTGATTTCTCAGCATAACTGGTGCCTGGGGCTCCCTCCAAAGGCCCTAACCCTAAGTAGTTGCAAGATGGTCAAGGCTTCCCCTGGAAGGCAACAGAATTCCTATTTGGGAAAAGAATTATGGTTTTCTGTTCCTGAGAAAATGTTTTTAGTCAAAAAAAAACTTAATAAACTGCATCAAGGATGGAAGATGATGTTCTGAGAGCGTGGATTGGGAAGAGATCTCAAAGAAATAGCAAAACAGCTCTGCATAGAAAATAACTAGGAATTTGGAAGTAACAAACAGAAGAGAGGAGAGGCAAAGAAGGGAATGAAGGAATCCTGGAGCTGAGTGGCGTTAGAGGAGGCTGAAGTGTAAAGAGAAAAGCAGCCAATGAGAAATTATTGGGGTTGGGGTGACTGGGCAGGGGTGGTTCTTGAGAACAGAAATATCTATTACTATACTTTCAATTCCTTTTTCTCCTATGAGATAAATGCCATTTGCTACCCCAACTGTTCAGTAAAATGTGCTGCTATACATCAAATGCTTTATGTCAGCAGGCTGTGGGGCAATCCAAGAAAGGACTGGGCTTTCTGGCTAGATTGGTGAGGCTGGGGGTGCCAAGCAGCAGCAGGGAACTATGAACGAGGATCTGGCTGCAATAAGACTCATGGACCATGAAGATCCAGCCTCTGGGAAGTCACAGGGGGATATGGAGGCTGTGTGATTCTGTAAGATAGGTGATAAGAGCCTTGCCTATCACAATTTTACGAAAATCTCAAAGGATAGGATGATCTCAGTTGTGCATATTGTAATGTGCAAACTTCCAGGTGGAAAAGAAAATCAGTCATCTGGAAGCCTTCTTGAGACCTGCAGGCATTTAGAAACATTCAGGCAATTGACTGCATTTTCCACCATCTATGACAACATCAAGCATTGTAGGGAAATGGCCTGGAATCATGTCATTGCCTCAGGCTAGATCTGTACTTCACCCAACAGAGAATTCCCTGACATTCTCTTTTCTGACATCTGCTTATTACACAAACCATTGTGGGGAATAAGAATAAATTTATTCTGAATTGGTTCTTGCTTTTGCCCAGTGCTTCTTTCATAGGCCACAATGCCATGTTGAAATTCTCGATGAGCTTACGCTACATTTTATAGAACTTTGCAAAGTACACACTGGCATCTGTCTACATATTTTGCTGAATTAAATATTTAACTGCTAAATGTGGTATAAGATACAACAATCAACAAAAATATGTTTTAAGTTCTTCCATTGCTTTCTCTATATTTCCCTAGAGTCTGTTGCAAGGCCTGGATATAACTGCAATCTGTAAATACCAGCCCTACCCCCACTTTCAACAGTGCCATTCATCCAAGAATCCCAAAGCGTGTTTTAATAATGGACTCATTAATCCTCATAACACTCCTTCATTTGACACATGTAACTCTCACTACATGATATGTTGCTACTTACTCTGGATTTAATTTAACAGGTTTTTCCCCGTTGTGGGTAGTCATTTACATTGACCTCATTTTAGTTGAGTTATTGCTCAGATTTGAGCAAGTTTGAATGGACTCATCCCAAAATGACATCTTCTGGCAGATAGAAGCAAACCATCTGAAGAAGCAATTATTATAATTTTTTTTTTTTTTAGGGAGAAGCTTCAGCAACAAATGGCCCTATAAATAAACAATTGGATTTTAATCGTGGGCGAAGAGAGTGAGACATCTTGCCATTTTACAAAAATGTGAAATTGGATGAATTTTAGAATTCATAGGAGGGAGGAAACGAAGACTTTTGCTGAGATTGGGAGACCCAGGGTGGCAAGAGCCTAACCTCTTCTCAAAGAAGTTTGTTTTTCACATTTCCTCTTCTTAAACTTGTCCTCTTTGATCTCTTTCCTTTCTGTGGTCAGACAGTTTTCTGGAGTTTTCAAAGTCCCAGGCAGCAGTAGCAGAGCCCAAACTGGGAATGGAATAAGGTCATGTGTCCAAGAAAGTGTGGCTAGTAAAATAGACTTTGGAGATGGGCTGAAGTATCCACTGATTGAAGAAAACAGACAAGTCCAAGGAGGAAATGCATACAAGGCAGAGGTGGTAGGCAAAGAGGAGTATAAGATTGACAAGGAGGTAGCACTTTGCAACTAGAGAGTATTGGGGGAACTTTGGACAAATTTTCATGAGAAGCATTCTTTTAGGACTGTGTGTCTACCCAATTGATATGGTTTGGATTTGTGTCCCTGCTCCAATCTCATGTTGAATTTGAGGAGAGGCCTGACGGGAGGTGATTGGATCAGATTTACCCTTTGCTGTTCTCATGATAGTGAGTGAGTTATTACAAGATCTGAAATTTTAAAAATGTGTAGCACTTCTCCCTTCACTCTCTTTCCCCAAGCCATAGTACAATGTGCTTGCTACCCCTTCCACCATACTTGTAAGTTTCTGAGGCCTCCCAGTCATGCTTCCTGTTAAGCTTGTGGAACTGTGAGTCAATGAAACCTCTTTTCTTCATAAACTACCCAGTCTCACGTAGTTCTTTATAGCAGTGTGAAAATGGACTAAGACACCAATGGATAGTCCTGTATCATTTTTAAAAGCATGGCACTCCAAATTAGACATCTCATAAGCTGAGTCTTCCCTGTGGCTTCAGCTATACTTCTTTTTTTTTTTTTTTTTTTGAGACGGAGTCTTGCTCTGTCACCCAGGCTGCAGTGAGCTGAGGTCATGTCACTGCACTCTCCATCTCCCAGGTTCAAGTGATTCTCCTGCCTCAGCCTCTCAAGTAGCTAGGGCTACAAGTGCACACCACTACGCCCAGCTAACTTTTTTGTACTTTTAGTAGAGATGGGCTTTCACCATGTTGGCCAGGCTGGTCTTGGACTCCTGACCTCAAGTGATCCACCCACCTGAGCCTCCCTAAGTGCTGGGATTACAGGCTTGAGCCACCGTGCCCGGCAGCTATACTTCTATGTAGTCAACTCTCAAATATCTTGCACCAGCCTCTGTCTCATTGTCCTAGAGCAGTGATTCTCAGACCTAATGCTCCTTTTAAAACACATATTTTGTAATGTCTTTTTTATTATCCTGAAATTCATAAATAATACAAATTACCTATATATATAATTAAAATAAAATGCCTTGACTATATTATAAAAAAGAAAGAAAATAATACAGTGTGTATTTCAGTGTGCAAATACCTTGGGCACAACTTCACTAGAACACAAAATGAAATGTCAGATGTTGGCATCTTATCAAAAAATCACAGGGCTGAGACAACTACAGTAGTAGGCAATACAGGTATACTATATCAACAACTCTAATGTCATGATTAGTGTTGCCATTGGTGCTGTAATTTTATGAAATGGTCAACAATTCTTGGTCAAGTTTTGAACCAAACAACACATGATCTACCATTGACTTGCATGGTAGTTGCAATCCTGGATGTTGGTGTACATTAGAACATATGAAAGTATGTTGTGTTTCTATAGAAAATAATTTCTTGGAAATGAAAAAATTATTTTTTTTTTCTGAGAAAATGGTTGTTGGCTTAGATAATTGAATTTTTCCTACATCGGGAAAACAAAGTTCTTGAACTTTTTGGTCTTAGCGCCTCTTTACACGCAAAGATTGTTGAGAGCCTTCTAAAAGGTTCGTTTATGCAGGTTGTACTGATATTTACTGTATTAGAAATTAAAAGTGAAATGTTAACAGTATTTATTATCTTTAAAAATAACCCCATTACATGTTAAAATAGTATTTTTAAAAAAAGTATCTGTATCTTCCTAAACAAAACATAATTTAATCAGAAGAGTGGCATTGTTTTACATTTTTGGAAATCGCTCTAATGTCTGGCTTAATTAAAGACACCTAAATTCTGTTATCCACTTCTGTATTTATTCTGTTGCCATATGGCGTTTTGCTTGAAGTGTCTGAAGAAAATCCAGGCTCACACAGGGAAATAGTTGGAAAAGACAGGAGCGTGTAATAGATCTTTCAGGTAATGTAGATATTATTTGATAACACGCAAAACTTAACAAGTGATAGTTTCTTAAATGTTAGTTGCAGTGTTGAATTGGAAGCCATATCAGTGAACATTTTGTACTCTGTTATATTAAAATCCATTGGCTTAGTTTGCACTTTGAGTGGCTCTTTTACCGTGCATGATTTTATAAGAGCACACGTTGGTTATTTGTAAAGTATTGGCTCACTGAGTTATACAGATCTTCCAAATGTTGACACAGTTCATTATACAATATCAGTAAATCACATTAGTTAATACTGACACTCATCTCATCAGAAAGGTCTTTTAGTGTTGAGAAGCAGCCAAGCTCATGGTGGTAGGTACAAATTTTCCATAATTCTAATTTTTTCTTTAATGCTTGAATTTTATCATTGGCAACAAGTACTTTTGTTGTTTTCTTGGAAGTAATTTCTTGGAAATGAAAAAAATTATTTGTTGTTTCTGAGAAAATAGTCTGCTGGATATGCATCTGAATAATCATAGTACATATGTCACTTCTTTTTTCAAATAAAAAATGATGTTGCATGACAAAAGAGGCTAGTTCAGTTTGCAATTTAAACAAAATTATATTTTGATATGCAGCATTTTGCCAGACACAATATTAAGAAGGTATGTACTCAAGGGCTGAGATTCAATGAAGTTAATTTTATTGCTTCATCAAGGACATTCTTAAATGAAACTGGAAGGTTTTGTTGGTGATTTTGTTTAACACCCAGTGCATAGTAGGGAATAATACAGTAACCACTAGTATAGTTCAGTTGAGTGCTGCTGCCTTGATTAATGCTAAAGCATCAACATTTTCACTTACCATTTCTTTTTGTGTCATCATTGGAGACATCAACTCAATGAAAAAGGCACATAATGTGATGGTCTTCCTGTGAAAATGGTTTTGACCTTGAATTATCCTTGAAAAGGACTCAGGGACCTCCAGGGATCCCTAGACCCCACTTTGAGAATCAATGTCCTACTCGAGTATCTCGAGGGACATGCACAGTACAATTCATTGTTGTGTTCATACTGCACCTAGTGCAACAAATTAATATCTCTTGTTCCCATCCTCTAACCTCAGGAGTGCCCTCCAAATCATTTTGACAATCAAAAATGCTCCTAGGCAATTCCCCAATACTGCCTTGGGGCCCGTGTGGCCATTTGAAAAATATCTCTCTAGAAGTCCTGATCTGTGTTACCAACTTGATCAGGAAACTTTTTACATGAATGCTGGCCCACACTCACTAGGTACAAACCAAACTGATCACCTCCAGATAGATAGAAAACATGTTAGAGCCAGAAGGGCCTGTAGGGTTCACTTTGGTCTGCCTTTTACAAATGAAGAAACTGAGGCACAAGAAAGAGAAATGACTTTAAAGTCATAAGTATTAATGTGACTATTATTAAATAATGATCCATTTCATCATCTTTCAGACATTTAATACATTTTCTCATTTATTTTGTAGGTATTTCCAGCCTTGTTTTGCAACCGATAAAAATGAGACTCAGAGGTGAATGGCTTCCCAGAGTTTACAAAACTAGTAAATGGCAGAATAAAGACCTTCAGTCCAGGTTTCTAGGTTACAAATGCTGTGCTCTTTCCTCCCGGACATGAGTGACTCTCCCTTCTCTGGTTCTCCTCATGCGAATCCAATTAGGTGCCAAGGTCTTCAGATTTTACCTTCATCAAGTTTTCCACATTCACTCTGCATTTTCGCTGCCACTCTGTAGTTTGGGTTCTCATTTCATCTTATTTTGACTTATTGTCTCTTAACCAGGCATCCTGATTCTGCTCTGTTCTTTCTTTCATTCATCCTGAATGCTTTCCTCATGCTAAAGTCATGGATTGGAGCAGGACACCTCTTCCATCCACATCTCTCTCCAGGAAGGCAAATGGTCCTTAAGCTCATTTTAAGAAACCCTGAATAGATCACATTCATTTATAGACCATTTAGTCTCCCTCCTTTAATTGTTTTCTGACCTCTGACTATCCAAACCATCTTGAGTATATAGACATGGATTAATAAGATCTAGAAAAATCCCAACATGGTTACATCCAAAGACGAGAAAGGCCTGGTAGATTGTTGGGATAAATGTAACACCCTCTTGGCCTCATTTCAGAAGACTTCAAAAAAAAATCTTTAAATGTCCTTCAGAAAAAATTGCCTTAAGGCCTAGAGAGAAGCAGGAGCTCCTAATTCCAGTTTGACCCTTTGAACTGTTCCAGGGACCTACTCTAGCCCTCAGCTCTAGTTATGGGACCATGTGGTTTTAGGAATGTGTAGGATTTATAGCTTAAAAAATGCCAGAAAATCAGGAATTTAAATGCCTCCTGATTTATGCCTGGCTTGTCAAAGGCTCTAGCGATTTTAGAGATGCCGAATCTCTTAGTACGGCTCCAAAGCATGAGCTGTGTCTTGCTTTTCAGCCGATTGTTATTAACAATGGTTGCCTTTAACGCTTTACTGGCACTCAGCTGTAATCTTTAAACTTGGTCCGTTCCTGCTTTGGGAGGTGTTATAAATTTCATGATTCAAAAAAATTATAAATAGGAACATTCTCTGACTTTTTTAGCCAACATTTCTGAGACTCATTACCTGGGGGACGGAGGCTTAAGTATCCTTTATTGGTGCTCGTACATCTGAGCTGCTCTCTTGTTGATGCTAAAAGTGTGCAGTCCATCCGTACTAAAGAATAATTCTTTACCAGAGAAGAGACAAATGCAAGCACACTCATTTGTTGTCTGTATTTGTGGTTGCTTATTATGCATCCTGGAGCATTTGGTGCAGAAAACTAGACCCTCCTCCCCCACATGGTTACTGTAAGCGATTTAAATCAATCCCTTTTATGCAGCAGTGGGTACAGGAAGCACAATATGCAGCCACTAAATATGCCATTTAAATTCTTCTCAGGCAAAGGTTAAAAGAAAGGTGGGGGGAGGAGCCCGCAGAGCAGAGATTGCCGAGGTAGCTGTATTCAAATATTTTTGATAGGTTTCTAAGATACATGTCTCTTTTGCTGAAGCAAATGCATTCGTGTCTGAAAAGAAAACAAACAGGGAAAATGTTAGCTCTTGCGCTGATGAGCTCATGAGAAATGCCAAAAGAGTTGTTTGTGCACAGCGTCAAATATCAGGGGTTCTTTATTGTGGAGCTCTGATGCTCAGAATCAGGCGGAACGTTTCCATGACAACTAATAGATGTTATGTTTATTTACTGAGTGGCAGGGAATGACAATGTGAGCAACTGACATATTAGTTTCTTTCTCCTCTTTTTTTTTCCCCAGTAAGGATTTGTTTTAGTCAATGAAAATGGCAACAACATCTTCCATTTTTATTTGTCAGAGCTCCTATGGCAAAAATAAACAGCAGTTTAATTTGATTCAGTTATTCCCTGAAACATACTTTCAAGGCCCATCGCTTTATGGCCTTGGAGAGTGTTTTCAGCGGGCATTCGCTGGCGAGAAGATGGTTGGCAAAGTAAAAAGCAAATTTCACCTTTTATTCACTTGAAAATGATCTAATAACTGCATTCCGGGCCATCTAAATTTATGTAGATCTCATTAATGTCCTCTAAATTTCAGGTGACCTTGTTTATGCTCCTACTGATACATTCGTAAAAAGGGTGTCTTAAGACCTGTAACAAGACCACAACCTCAGCAGAGCCAGGAGATGAGGTTGCAGGGAGGGTTGGACAGATCCTCGCTGGTTATAATGATATATTCCACACCGTTATCTGCCTGTGGTTTGTCTGCCCTCTAAATTATCTGCAGTTAATTTTTAATGCTGAACTGGCTTCCTCCTACTATCCAGCTGGTGTGTGCTCAAGGGATATAAACCAATGTTAGCATTTGCTTTAAGAAAACACACTTAGGAAGGCAAGCTGCTGGTGGGGGTGTGGATGGATGTTCATATGATGCGTGCTAAAGCAAAGAATTGGCATTTCTCTTAGTCCCTGTTTTGTATTATCTCTGCTGCTGCTCTGATTAATTTGAACAATTGAAACTTGAGATACTTTGGGCTTTTGAGGAAAGAACTCCAAGTGCTGTAGGAAACAAAGTCAGTGTGTGACTATTAGGAGGTGCTCAAAGTGTTATTTCCAGAAAACACACTTCTCCCATCTCCTGTTGTCTCAGGTAGAAATTGGCTTATCTCAGAACAGTTCCATCACTTCATTAAACTTATCTATTGAAGGCCTGTTTTTCTTTTCTTTTTTTTTTTTTTTTGGGGACGGAGTCTCTCTCTGTCATCCAGGCTGGAGTGCAGTGGCTCGATCTCAGCTCACTGCAAGCTCCGCCTCCCGGGTTCACACCATTCTCCTGCCTCAGCTTCCTGAATAGCTGGGACTACAGATGCCCACCACCATGCCCGGCTAATTTTTTGTATTTTTTTAGTAGAGACAGGGTTTCACTGTGTTAGCCACGATGGTCTCGATATCCTGACCTTGTGATCTGCCCGTCTCAGCCTCCCAAAGTGCTGGGATTACAGGCGTGAGCCACCGTGCCTGGCTAGGCCTGTTTTTCATGCTAGAATGTAAGCTTCTTGAAGGCAGGGAGTGTGTCTTCGTTATCTTTGTATCCACAGCACCGTGCACAGTTTGACACAGCAAGCATTCAAGAAAGCTTTGTGGAATCAACAGATAATGAATGAGTGAATGATCACAACCCAGCTTGTGTCATCTCAGCTCCTGGGCGGAATCAGGCATTCCCTCTTCTGATCATGCAGTCGTGACAGTGCTCCTCACGTGGTCCTGTTGGCTTCTAGTTCTGTGGAATGAATGTATGAATGAGTGTCCACTTCAGGATGGGAGCCAACATTTCTCAAGGGCGTGCTCTCCTGTTTTGCAGTGTACACACCCACGTGCACATGTACACAGCAAATAATTCAACAGAAGAGTAACAAAGGAAAGATGTATATTCTCATGAGACCATATCTAGCCCTGAGGAAAATGTGGGAGCTTAGGAAGAACACTGAATATCTGAAAAACTGGGATTTTGTGTCACCAGTCACAGTATCTTTGGGTCTCAGCAACTTCACTTCTAAAATGAGGGGTGTGGACCAGAGGTACTTTTCCCAAATTGTGTTCCAGTGGACACCAGTGTCTACTAGGTGTTAATAGCTCTTCTGACACAAACAACCAAGAGAAACCAAGCACCATATAAAACGAAATTCACCAGGAATACCTGGCATCCCATAAGTCTGAGAGGTCTTAGGAAATATGTGGCTTCTGCTGTCCAATGTCTTCTGTGATTATGCAACCAGGCATCTTTCCAGAGGGAGCCTGTTGTAGTGTGTTTGTGCTGCTACAGCAAATTACAAATTACTTAGTATCTGAAAACAGTATCTGATTACAAATCAGTATCTGATTACAAATTACTCAGTATCTGAAAAACAGAAATGTTTTTCTCACAGTTCTGGAGGCTGGAAAGTCCAAGATCAAGGTGCTGGCATTTTTTCTGGTGAGGGCCTTCCTGCTGCAACCTCACAAAGCAGAAGGAGGAAGAGCAAACTGGAGCAATGCTACATGAATTCTCTTTTACAAGGGCCTTCATGTCATTAATGAGGGGGAAGTCTTCATGGCCTAACCATCTGCGAAAGACCCCTCGTCTTAATGCTATCACATTGGCAACACCTGAATTTTGGAGGGGAGCTGTTCAAACCATAGCAAAGCCCAGGGACAAAAGCACTACTTTTTCCAAACATATTTGATAATTAACCACTTTGCTGAAGGAGACATCTAGATTTCCATGAAACACTGGGATCCTGGGCTGGTGGTTCTTTCCTCAGGGGAAAACAAGCTTGAGGTGATGGAAATTCTGAGTTAAACTCTTATTTTGTTGTGTTACTTAGTCACATTTTAAAAACTCATTATAGTTTGCCCACATAATAGAAAAAGAGTAGAGACTTAGAAAATTGAGGTAATATTATAGATAATCAATAAGAAAAAATCTGTACCACTCACTTGTGGTTTGTCTACACTTATGATAGTCCCCACTGATAATGATCAGATTACTAATCCCCCATAAGTGTAGATTGAATCAGGTTTGGACAATTTGTGACTTCTGCCACATCTTCTAGGTTTGCCCAGTCAGGAGGTTTGTACAGTGGCTTCCTACAAGTAGAAGCCCATGGGGTATTCCGGTGTGAAGATCACAGAGGAGGAGGAGAAAGAAAATTAGTCTGTTGATCTTCTATTGCCACAAGACTTCCTCATCTCTGCTTCTGATATACTGTTTTCAGATTTATTATCAAACACAGTAAGAATTCGTCATTGTCCATAAGGTAAAATATGCCCAGGATACAAATACATGGAATTTGGCGGAAAAAGGGGAAGGAGAGGAAGGTGACTGTATTTATTGAGCAGCCACTATATGCTAAGCTTAATGCTAGGCATTTTGCAAGTGCACTGGGAAGTGCCAGAATCATTATCCCCTTTACGTACAAGTAACCTGAAGTTCATGGTGACATGAGGGTCATTGGCTAAAAAGGGGCAGAGCCTAGATTCAAATCCTGGTGCTTATGATATCAAAGTTTATAAGCTTTCTATTTTATTCTGGTGAGGGGAGAGGATACAACCTAGATAGAGTTAACACTAGCAACCATTAACAATGCTTAACTAAGTCAGAGGCAATAAGGCAAGAGGAGAAGGCATCATGGATTTGGTTGTTAGGGATGGAATCAAACAAGACACGGGATTTGAGCTGATCTTTTCAGAATCAAAAGGATTTAGAGGCACAGTTGGAATCACGATTAAACAAAAAGCCACACATGACCTCTGGTGCTTTGCAGATTTACGGCTGCATGGCAATCTTAGAAAGAAGTGAGAGGGCTTTAGGGCCAAGTGCAGGGTTATCCCAGGTACATCACAGCTTGCAGAAACTTATGGTCCTCAGGACATGGCAAAATTATAGACCTTCATGGGTTCCCTGAAGTTGCTGCAATGGGCTATTTCTACTTGAGCTCTCAGTGGCAGATTTCATGATCTGGCCTTTGTAGTGGCTCAAATAAGGTCATTACACAGTGAAAAAGAAAAACATGGAAGCTTAGTTGGGAATGGGCAAGAAGACAGAATTGTCAAGAAAGTTCTAGTAATCATGCATTTTGGTCCCCTCTGCTTTCTTGCATGAACAGTCTTTTAAATTTCTCCAAATGGACCCTAACCATGGTTGGTTCTCCACTTAATACAGCTGCAAAGGACTGGTGAATGCTGTGGAACTCTGTCTCCCTTTGAAATTATTATTGGTTTTATGTTTCCACATGACAACATCAGCAGGTTTTGGTTAAGTCTAATTGCTGTCCCCTAAGCAGCACCTGTTCATTTTTCTTTTTCAGTGCTTAGGGGCATTCTTCTGTGGCATTATTCCGGTGATCAGAGTATCACCTGAATAATGACACATCAAATTTTTAAGTTAGTCATACAGCATTTGGAACCTGAGTTTTGGGTCACAAACATAATGCTTTCAAAATGTTGAGCGCGTCCCACTTTAATAAAGCCCTTCTCCCCTGCATTTTTTTTTTTACTGGATGTGCCTACAAATACAAATTAGTTATAGAACTTGCTGAAAATGTGTTTTAGGATGAGTGTTTGGCATTACCTCCAACAGAGTCAAAGCTTGGAAAATGATTACAGTCATATGACTTTAGAAGTAGAGGGGGATACGTTACAGATAGGCCCATCCTGGAGTTTTTAAACTACGCCTGATGGAGCCAAAGGGACTCTCTAGAGCTGTCCCAGGAAGGCTGGGCTCCAGGTCTCCATCCCACTACAAATGGGCAGCTCCTCTCCCCCACTTTTTTTTTCCTAAGACGGAGTCTCACTCTGTTGTCCAGGCTGGAGAGCAGTGGCGAGATCTTGGGTCACTGCAACCTCTGCCTCCCAGGTTGAAGTGATTCTTGTGCCTCAGCCTCCCCAGTAGCTGGGATTACAGGTGCACGCCACCATGCCCAGCTAATTTTTGTATTTTTAGTAGAGATGGGGTTTTACCACGTTGGCCAGGCTGGTCTTGAACTCCTGACCTCAGGTGATCCAGCCGCCTCAGCCTCTCAAAGTGCTGGGATTACAGGTGTGAGCCACTGTGCCCGGCCAGCTCCTCCCTTTACTGGAACTCCTTGTGGGATTTCATTTCAAGAATGGCTCCATAGCTATCAGAAAGTCTGGAAACCACATATCTAGTCTAAAACCTTTATTCCAGATGAGAAATAATGAGGCCTAGAGAAGGAATATCACTTTCTTTAAGGTGGAATCTAGTAGCAAACTATGGAGTGGGCCTTGTCCTCTCTCCTCATCACATAATTTTTCTACTCAATAATAATGTTTATCAAAGTCCAGATTTATTTGAGGCTCATAGGCTAAAACTTTAGACCTTGAAGGAACCTTACTTTTCTTATGCTATTGTCCTCAAATAATTTATTATATGCTATCGACATGCTAAACAAGATACATAGAGCAGGATAAGATGGTGCAGGAAAATTAAAATGGTCAAAAATATAATAGTCGTGACCTTTAATAATTTCTGTGAGCTTCAGTGTGCAGGATATTATTTTTGGTTTTCAATATTATCATCACCCATCTAAGCAGTCTTATCTGAACTGCAGGGGGAGAAAACAGAAACTGCATTCTCAGTCTCCCTTGCCAGGAAGGTCTTGGTTGGATTCCTCCAAAGGGGGATTTCCAAAGATTTGGGAAGGCAGAAAGAAGAGAGATGCTGTTTTCCTCATAGAAGCATGAGCAGACAGCTAATGTAGGATTTTACTGGTGGCTTGCTTTAGAGCATTTTCTTAAGAATAATCTGCTTCTGTGCTGTAGGCAGCTGGGATCATTGGCAGTGACTTCCAACCGCAATGCAGGTCTTTCTGAAAATGAACTATGTTCATGCTGCAGAAGCTGAGGCCATTGGTGGTGGCTTTCCAATGATCCTGTACTTCTGGATTTCCTGAAAGCGACCTTCCTGATCTATGCTCTCTTGACTTTCCAATAGCTGTGTCTCCTCTAATTCCCTGTACGAAGCTCTTTCCTACTCAGAATACCAAGAACAGCTTCTGTTTTCTGGATTGTAGCCTGGTAGTTCCAGAAATGTGTTCCTTCAAAGGAAGTGGCATATAGGGAAGCAGGTGGGTGGCAGAATAATTGATATCTGGAGCTGGAAGAAGAAAACTAATGTTAAGTAGTGACAAAACACTTGGAAGGTATACCTCAACATATCTATTCAGCCTGCAGCATGGGGGAGATGGCGTGTATTGATTATTATTGGCTGTACTTAATAACTCTCACAAAAAAAAAGAAGAGCTCAGGAAGACACTGGCTAGGTGGCAAGCAAAAATGAAAAGAAATGAAGAAATCTCAGAAATTCAGAGTTTTGCAAATTAGGAAAAGTTAACCATTTCTATACTCCAGACAGCAACAGATAGGGTTTACAAAAGCCTTTGAGCCACAATGGCACAGTAAAAATCATCAGTTGACTAGGTTTCAAGACGAAGATCAGTTTAATGGTATAGGCTTCCTCTTCAAGCCTGACATGCTCAAAGGTCACCACCACTAAGCTGAAGAAATAGAAATAAGGCAGTTTTGAGAAGTATGTGTTAGAGAGAATTTAGGTATGATTTCTACATCTGGAACTGACTAGAGACAAATAGGTCAGAAGACTACTGATTTCTTCAGGGGGTTCTATTGCCAATAAAACCACTAACCTGGAAACAAACAAACAAACAAACATACAAACAAAAGTCTTTTGATTTGTCCAAAGCCTTTGACTACTCTGGCCCCTTTATCTTCCAAAAATAGAAGACAGCTTCAAATGTTATTTACTTCCCATGAGGCCTTCCTCAAATGTGGCCAAGGAGAGTAAAAAACCAAGAGGAGTCCCCAGGGGCAGAGCCCAGAGGCCATGGGGAACACGGGCAGAGGAGATCTTCCCAGAAAAATAGAAACAGGGTCTAGGCAAGGGACTTTTGCCCACCCCAGTGATGGGAGTCTAGTTTCAAATGCAGTTAGGTCATGACCTAATTTTTGGTCTTTTGAAGTAGGGGTTCCCAGATGTTTTAGTGCTGGGATACAATGTCAATATCCTGATATGTCTTCAGGAAAGAGGCATTTCCTCTATTCCCATATTCATGGATACAGATTTTTGCATTTGATAGGGAAGGAACACACCTTGGAAAAGAATTCCTTGACTTTGATGATTTCAAATGAAACACAAGAGAAGAGTGTGTGCACAGAGCTCCTAAGAAGGATAGAGGTTGTTCTATGTTGAGTGCTAGTTGCTGTAGGCCACCCACACTGGAGATAACTTCAGGACACTGGAGTCTAGCACTGCCCTGGAGGAACCCGTGGGAGACTGTGGATTGACAGGAAGTAGAAGGAAGCGGGGTAAGATGCCAGCCGTGGCTCATGAAAGAAACCTGCTGCAGGTCTTAGAAATATAATACTTTTAAAAGTGTTATACTTGTCACCCAAATTCATATAATTAATGACTGGTGAGACTCAATAGAACTTCCACACTAGGCAAGGATTGAAACTTTGTCTTTTAAAGAATATTACAGTTATGTTTTCCTTAATAATAATACAATATTTGTTCACTGTAGAAATTTTAGGAATATTAGAAAAGCATAAAGTAGAAAAAATCATACTTCCTAACTCAGGAAATTATCACAATTAAGATTTTGCTGTAGTTCTTGTTAATCCTTTAAACTCAAATATGCATATTTTGAAAATAAGGTCAATGTATATGGCCTCTAAAGGTACTTTGTATTAACTAGTGTAGGCTAAGTTATTCCACTGTAATGAACAGTCCTCAAATCTCAGTGGTTTGTAATAAAGATTATTTCTCATTCATGGTTCAGCTCCAGCCCTGCTTCACATTGAGTTCATTATAGGCACCCAAAGTAAAGGAGCAGCATCTATTTGAAACAACCTCTTGGCAGAGAGAAAGGAGAACGTGGCAGATCATGTACTGGCCCTAAAGCTTCTGCCTGGAGTGACACATACATGTCATTTCTGCTTACATTTCATTTTGGAAAGTAACTAACTCATATGGCCAAGCCTAATGTCAATGGGTAAGAAAATATATGATCCTCCTTCAGGGAGGGGCAGCAAATATCTCTGAACAATAATATTTATACCACTTAACTAGTTTATTCCACGCTCCTTTGTAAGCACTGGAATTGTTATAAAACTCGTGTGATGTTGCTTTCTCTGTATGCGGATTTTTGCACATCTCCTGCCTTTGGTTCTTCTCATCTTTGTTCTCATTGCCATAGGAAGGGAACGGTGGGAGATGGGTTGGTGACCCTATCACCAGTGGAAATGAGCTTATTATCTGTAAAAAGCAATAGGATTTAAGGAAAATCCCAGAATTTTATCAAAGTCTAAATTTAGATGTATTTGCAGCAGAAATTTTAAATTACATTCTAAATTCAAGAACTACCATATTCAACAGAAATCTTCAGCAAATGGTGATCCCTACCTGGCTTTTCCACACTGAGAAAGGGACTGTTTCCTGGCACCATGGCAACCCTTTCTAGCAGCTGGTTCAAGGGTCCATATGTAATCAGAGCTAGTGTTTTAGGTTCAGATGCCCACACCTACCTATCTCTGTCAGCCTCCTACCTTCTGTTCTCAAAGGCTCTGCCTAGGGGGTCAGAATTCTGAAATCACCTGCTCATTTTCTTGGTGTCCAGCTGTTCACTGAATGGTTGAAGAACAGAAGGAAAATGTCTGTTCTCCAGTCCCCTGTGTGCTTAGGGCCCTTGGCTTTGTGAGCCTCACCTCCTGTGCTGGGGAGGCCATGAAGCTCAGTCACTATCCATTATGTCCTCACCAGGCCCCACAGGTGTCTTCCCAGAGACAGGGGATCATTCATAAAACTCCGTGCCCCGTCTTGATGCTGCCCCAGCCCCCAGTTTTCTAATTGGCACGCTGAATGCACAGGCAGCAGGGACTATCCCTACTTTACATCCATTACATCCTCTGTGTAGCAGAGATCAAACTATTCTCAGGTCATAAAGAATCATGCTTTTCCTTCTCTTGTAGGTGTGGTTTGACTTCCTCTGGTTTGGACAGTCACCGGTCACTTCCGGTTTTACACCATGTTTTGTCTTTAATGTCTGTCCTGTGTTCACTGTCCTTTCTGCCTCATTTTCTAGTGGGTTTCAGGGGTTGTTTGCATCTATTTATGATTCAGTAAAGAGTGTGCATGTTTTGCATTTCAAAAGTCAATGAACAGGCAATGCTTCTTACGGAGACGAAGTGGACTATGGTGTCTGCTAGATCAACTGACCTGCCCAGAAGGCAATGGTTAACCCTTCTGTCCCCCATTTTCTCTTCTGGACTCCCCCAAAATGAACACAACTCTAAGCCACCACAGTATCCTGTAGCATTTCATTTTCAGTCCTAATCCTCTAAAGAGGCAAATTTCAATGTTGTTTTATATTTTTGTTTTTAACATACTAGAAGCTGAAGAAAGGCTGCCCAAGCCATTTGATAGGGAAGAATAGGAAAGGATTTCTTGATTTAAATGCCAGCCCCAGAATGCAGTCACAATCCCTATCCACAGTACACACACCAACAAATTTGACTTTTTTCTTTTCAAACAGACATCATCTTGCCTTCAATGAATGTCATGGAAGAAGACAATTCTAAAAGCACTGGCTGCAAATATGGGTGTTTCCTGGGTAGACAGTAAATTTCATGCAATTGTGAGTGAAGGTAGATTTGGAATGGGGTGAATGGGGTTCAAGGATTACATGAGGTTAGTCTCAATGCATTTTATGATATTTTCACCCTGAGATTTCACTGAATCCACACACAGAGTGTTGCCTAATCAAAATGAACTAGGAAGGAGAAAGCAAACGGGAAAGCAATTTCTAAGACAAATTTTTCCTTTCCCTTAGTCAATGCTCTATTTGGGTGTCTAAAATGTGGCCTCCTGAATGCCTGGAGCTTATCTTTGGCTGCAAGACAAGCAAACACTGGGTCTGGAATCAGAAGGGAAGAAGGGGGAATAACAACAAAAAGATCCCTTGCCAGGAGTGTGGAGAGACATGGCAGAGCCAGCCTCATGACTGGCACTACAGGGCTCTGAAGCCTGGGACAGCTGTGGAGCCCGTTGCATCTGGAGGGAGGGTTGTTTCTGCCCCTGGCTCCAGCCCTCCCTGCATATCCTCTCCCACTGAGTTCATTCTTGGCCCGTCCTCACGCAAAGGCAAGAGAGCCAGGTGCTGGGATGGAGCCAGATTAGAGGCTGGAAGTACATCTCCCTTTGTGATATCAATGCTAAGGGGGAAGTGGGTGAGATAGAAAGGCTAAAGGAACCTTGATTCCATTCTGAGGGTGAACTGTGGAAGGACTGGCTTTTAAGGGAATTAGATGGCAGATTAAAGAATGCTGGGGGTTTTCCACCTGTGCTAATGCAACATACTCTGTGTATTTATGGATGTTTGTTGTTAGCCCCTCTTCAGCTGAATGTAGGAGAAACAAATAGATTTTGCTGCCTGTGAAAGATCGACCAAACTGCCTGGGCACTCTGTTGCATAAGGACAGTACTCCAGGATTTGTGTGGCATGAAAGAAAAGGTGAAAGTTTTCAGAACATCGGAGTGAAAGAACAGGTAAAAGTGAACGAATAGGTTTGATCTCTTTTAACCCTGTTAGTGTTGAGTAGATAGGGAATAAAGCCACATATTAAGCTGTTATAAAATATTAAAAGCTAAAGAGCTTCCTATTGTCACTGAAGAATTGACAGTTAGGGTTCTGACCAGTCTGGATAGGAAATAGCTCTCTCAAAGCTCCCAAATTTCAGCTGGTCCCGAATAGCTCTGATGCCAGCCTAAACAGTTCTAGTTGTCAACTGCCACCCCTTCCCAGTAGTTATCGACTCTTTCCCAATGTGAATTAATCTATACTCTCTGAGTACTCCAGTTGGCATCTCTCGTCTGAAGCAGAACACAAGTCTAAGCACCCAGCAATCCAGCTATGTCCTTAGAAGCCCGGGTGGGAGACAGTTTATTTTCTGATTTTTCTCAGGGTTATTTGCAGAGAAATCAGAGGCATTTTTTTTATAGGGATATCCCAGAAAGGCTGAAATTATTGATGTGGGATTAACAACAGTTATGTTAAAAAGCTCCAAGGACAAAGTAAAAAAAAAAAATCATTTGTATGTTAATATATATGCAGTAAGTATATATAAGACAAAATGGTAGAAATTACGGAGAGACATATTTTAGATCAAAGTAAGAGTATCTTCTAATAATAGAGCTTTTCCAGGGTCAAATGAACTGACCTGACTGATAGTGGGCTCCTTTTCATTCTAAGTATGCAAGCAAAGGCTAGAAAGGTGTTTGTTGATTATTAACTAGTTTCAAGGTATAAAAACAACAATGAATATTTTACTTCATTAACTAGGAGTTCTTAATCTGTGAGCTCCCACATGTGAATGTAAAATTATTATGTATCTGCACATTTTCTGTGGAGATGTTTTTCTTTTTTTCCTTTGTTTTCAGTCATAACCTCTTGTACATGACAAACCAATTAACTAACTCCAACTCTCCATGTAAAGCTTCCAGTTAGGTCTTTTGGGTCCCACCCTTAAACATGACTGTTCTGCTAAAGATCAACAGACACTTGAGAATAACTTCTAACACGAAAGACAGAAATCAAAACAAAGAGGATAGAGACAATGATACAGAATGAAGAAGAAATAAAGAAAAAAAAGCAGTAACAGCCAAGAAATAACTCATTAATATTCCCAGAAAATTAAGACCATATTTCATGAAACAGTGAACTAGAAGCTACAAAAAAGGAGCATTCAGAAGACAAAAAGGAGCTTTTAGAAATTAAAATTATGATGGCAGACATGAAAAATAAGAAGGATTCATAGATAAAATTAGTACATCTCACAGAAAGTTGAAAGAGGGGACAAAGAAATGAGAAATAGGGAAGGAAAAAAACATAAGAATTATCCCAGGAAGTCCAAAATTTGAGTATAAGAGAGATGAGGATAAAATAAAGAGGACATCATCATCAAAGAAATAATCCAGTGAAAAATTTCCAGAACAAAAGCACATGAATTTCCAGGTAGAAAAGGCCTAACAGCTGTGTTCTTGAATCTATTTTTAATAGATGTAAAAAATACTTATACCAAGATACATGTGTATAGAATTTCAGAATACTGGACCAGTGGGAAGACTCTTAAGTTTCCAAAAAGAAATGCAAAACAAAAGCAAGACACATACAAAAGACTGGAAGTCAGAGTGAATTAAACTGTTGAGCAGTAACACTGAAATTGAGTACACGATTGATGAATGAGTTTATTTATTACAAAGGGAAAATTATTTTCAACCCAGAATTTTATACCCAGCCAAACTATCAATTAGATAGTGGTGAAGGTGATGCAGTAATGGGGGTAGGGCAGGAGAATAAAGACTTTTCTATATATTCAAGATGTTCTGCAAACAATGGCAAATATCTAGAGAGCATACATATTAAGGCTGCTGGCTGCTGGAGCAATGTTCACTAGGGAAATTCATGGTAGCAACATCAGCAACAGAACAGTGAAGTTCTCCCATTGTCTATCATATTCCAAGGGAGAGCACAGTCTGACAGAGCGAGATGTCAGACTTGGGGAGATGTACTCAGACACTTGGGCTTTGGAACTTTTACACTACATAAAGAGGGAAGAATTAATAAGTCATATGTGTAATCAGAGGCCAGAATATAGTGGCAGTAGTACTTGGCAGAAAATTATCTCCAGCCCTTTTCTGCCAAGACACTATTTTTGGTTGGAGTTAGCATCAGCCTCTTCTCTGGGGTGATCAAGGAGCTAGGATTCAAGCTTTAGGTTGTAGCTACATGAAGTGGCAAATAGTGTCAGGCCTTATATTATCAGCATCCATGTTTAGTAACGCTCCTCCCCTATAATGGTTGGAAGACTGGGGTCCGAAAGCTGATGATCAGAAGTATCAGGCATCCCCTATTTAAATTGAGGCTTAAAGAGAGTCAACTCTTTTTCTGGGAGGTCAGTTTATAGGATATAAGTCTTGGACAAGTTCTCTTTTATCTCTCAGGAGAGCTCAAGGATTTTACATTATATGTACCTTTTCTGAGGAAGCAACTGGATGATTTCATCCACCTTACTGAAGGAGTAAACCATGAAAGAGGAAGATACAGAATCCAAGACAAAGGGGATACATACAGGAGAGGCAAAGATAAATTATTAGGATGACAGTGAAGGGAGATGTCTAGGAGGACAGCTAGCAACAGGAGCAACCTGAGCAGGTACATTGGTGCAGTAGGAGAGAGGGCTCCAAGTGAAAGTTTCTTAAGAAGATAAAATGGACACACCACTCACTTTTAAAACAGCTTTATGGAGGTATAATTGTCATATAATAAGCAACATATTTCAAATACATAATTTGCTAGGCTTTGACATATTTTGACATCCATGAAATCTTTATCCCAAGCAAGATAATGATCATATTCATCGCCATCAAAAATTTATTTGATAACCCCTACCTCTTTTCTCTCCCTGTCTTCCTGATTGTTAGGCAACTACTGATCTACTCTTTGCCATTATAAATTAGTTTGCATTTTCTAGAATGTTACACAAATGAAATCTTAACATACATATTCTTTTTTGTCTGGGTTCTTTCACTCAGCACAAATGTTTTGAGATTCATTAATGTTGCTACACTTTTGTGGTATAGATCATAGTTTATTCCTTTTATTGTTGAGTGATAGTCCTTGATATGAATATACCAAAATTGTTGTTAATGAACATTTGGGTTGTTTCCAGTTTTTCCTATTAAAAATAAAGCACTATGAACATTCATGTGCAAGTCTTTATGTGGGTATATGCTTTCTTTTTTCTATGGTAAATATCTAAGACTGGAATGGCTGGATAATATGGAACTGTTTTCCAAACAGTTTGTACCATACCATTTTACATTCCCATCATCACCATATGAGAGCTCACCTTCTTCTACATCCTTACCAGCACTTCATATTATTAGCCTTTGAATTTTAGGCATTCTAACAACTTGTCTAAAATCAATTTCCCCCAAAAGCATAGAGTTATTTTGGACTCTCTATCCAGTTTCATTGATTTATTTGTCTATCTTGATGCCAACTCCAGAGTATTTTGATTATTGTTGCTGTATAATGAGTCTTGAATTTAGATGTGTGAGAACAGTTCACATTGTGCTGAAACAATTGAATAGCCATATTTTTGTTAAACCAACTTTGCAAAACCCTTGGAATAAAACCCACTTGGACATAATGCATTATCCTTTTTAATACATTGTTGGATTCATTTTGCTAAAGTATTATTAAGAATTTTGACATCTACGTTCATGAGAGATTTCAGTCTATACATTTCTTTTATTGCCTTTGTCTAGTTTTGGTTTCAGGAGCATACTGGTCTCATAAGTGGCTTGGGAATTATTTCTTTTACTTTAGTTTTCTGGAAAAGCTTATGTAGAATTGGTATGATTTTTTTAAATGTTTGGTAGGAGTCACAAGTGAAACCATCTAGGCCTGGGGTTTAATTTATAGAGAGGTAATTTACTGTCAATTCAATTTCTTTAACACAGGTAGGATTATGAGGTGATCTAATTTTTCTTGAGTGTGCTTTGGCAGTTTTCATCTGTCAAGAAATTTGTCTATTTCATCTAGGTTTTCTAATTGTCTTGTATTTTCTTATTATCTTTTTACTATTTAAAGAATCTGCAGTGACATCACCTCTTTCAAACCTTAAATTAATCATTGTGCCTTCTTTTTTTTTTCCTGATCAGTCTGGCTAACAATAATTTTATTGATCTCAAAAAACTAGATTTTGGTTTCTGTTCTCTATTTCATTGATTTCTGCTATGATATGATCTTAATTTTTTTTGTTTTCTGCTTACCTTGTATTTTTTGAAATTTTTTTAATAGTTTTTTTTTTTTTTTTTTTTTTTTTTGAGACAAGCTCTCACTTTGCCACCCAGATTGGAGTGCAGTGGGACAATCACAACTCACTGCAGCCTCAACCTCTTGGGCTCAAGTGATCCTTCCAACTCAGCCCCCTCAAGGACCTGGGACTACAGGCATGAGCCACCACACATGGCTAAGTTTCAAATTTTTTATAGAGATGTCTCACTATGTTGCCAAGTCTGGTCCTGAATTCCTGGCCTTAAGTGATCTTCCCGCCTCAGCCTCCTAAAGTGTTGGAATTGTAGGTATCAGCTACCATGCTTGGCTGCGTCATCTTAGTCTAATTTCAAGGATTGAGATGATTCAAAGATAGGCTTCCATCCATGGGAGGAACTTTCTTTAGTATGGTCTTTTTGGGTTCCAGTTCAAAACATGGTGATCGCTAACCCTCTCACTTGGTGAATCCTAGGCTCTGCTTTTTCTCCCTTAAGTCCCCAGAAACTGTTAAAAGCATGGGTCACCTTCTCAGTCTTTCATGCACGTCTTTCCAGAATTAACAAATATCACCATGGACAAGAAGCTCTAATTGCTGACTTATCGCTTTTGCTTTTAATCTTTTCCCAGGTTTTAAAAAGAACTACTGAGTTAGTTAATAGAATAAAAGATATTCTAGATTTTATTTGACTCTTTCAATTCTGTTAATAAAGTTAAATATTTTTTCATATAGAAAGATAACAGGTTAGTGCAGGAGTAATTACAAGTCCAGCCTCTCTGGGTTTCTCTATCAATGAGACATTAAAAGGTCATGACTTTGAGAAAGTCTTCCAGGCCTTGCAAGCCCTGTTCATGGGAATAGTGGTAGCTCCTTGCACAGGGAGGGAGCCAGGGATTTAGATTTTGCTTATTTGACTGATCATAAGGGCAGACGGTGAACAGAGCCATCTTTACAAACATTCCTAAGCTGTTTTCAAATGTGCTTCTGTACTTGTTTCCAAAAGATGTCTAAGTAAGCTTTGATTCTCTGAAGCATATATGAAGAAATGGACAACATGCCACCTTTCTAAACCGAAATTTTAGTAGAGAAAGTCAAAGCATATTTTCAAGCCCAAAGAACACTGGACTAATTAAAATACCCTAAAAGCTATATGATCAACTCTGACAATGAACTGATGTACTGGGGATCTGAAAGGGCATGAGGGGTTTTGGAGAGGATGGTGAGGTTAAGCTGTGCAGACTAGATTTCTGAACAGCTGTGTCTTCTCATAAATGTGACATTCTCGTTTTCTTATCTTTCCCATCAATTTCTCTACAGTGCAGGAGGCTGAAGACAGATTTTTCTCCTCATGAAGGAAAAGTTCCCAGGGGTTGGGGCATGGGGCGGCTTTGGTTAGGCTTCTTTTTTATTTTTAAGCACATGGATTCCTGGTGCAGGATCCTAACCAGTTGAACTGCTAGAAATTATTATATCCTACACACGAGTTCACAGGGGTGAAAAGGAAAACAAGACCATAGATTTGGAGTTGTTTGTTTTACTATAATTTGAAAAATAAACACGTTTCCCTGTCTGGAGTCATGAGTCATATTTTTTCTCTTCCAACTCTTAAATTACTGACACAGAACAAAGAGGGAAAATCCAAAGTTGAATACAAATTCAGCCATGCGTCAGGAGATTCTTTCCTTGGTCCCCAAAGTTCTTAGAGCCTGTCCAGACTCCTGGCTCCCTTGGCAAACCCACTCCTTGATAGGAGCCAAGTATCCTTTGCAATTACCTTTCCAAGGAAATTTGGGGATAATGACATCAGCAGAAGAATCAGATTAGATAATGCAAAGCAGCTGCCTCTCTACCTTTCAGATCAACTCCTCTCTAGAGGAAAGGTTTGCAACCTTTCTGCATGCACAAAAATAATCTGGAGTAATTTAAAATATATATACAGATTCCTGGACTTACTTGCAGAAAGTCTGATTCAGTGGGTCTGAGTTGAATCTCAGTTGTCTTCATTTTTAACATACAGGTGGTTGAACTAAGAACTGTATCTTGGATAAAACCTGCTCTAGGGACCAAGTTCCCAGGATCCAGAAAATCCATTTATGATGGGACCGCATGAGTATGCTACCTTCTCATTACCCCTAGCAGCACAGAACCTGCTGTCTGTGAACAAGCTGGCATTTTTTTTAAAGGCTAATGTGGAACTCTCCTCATTTGGAAATAAGGTTTCAAAGAAGAAAATCATCTCACGTGGCTGTTGAAGACTATTTTGAAGTCCTAGGAGAAGCCTTCAACAATATTACACCATTAGTATAAAGATAATTTATTGGCATCAAAATGATCAAGCCAGAATTACAGTTTCATTTTTTTTTGCTTTCAATGCATGCATCTGAGTATTATTTAGTTGGTTTCAAAAGGGGTTTCAATTCACCAAGACCAAATTTCTTTATGAAGCTGTTACCACCATCACCACTGTTACTATTCCCAAAACCGCATTCTCCGTTGGATCTTGGTACTTCAGTTAAAGCACTTATGTTGATATCATAAGCACTTTGTATGGGCATTTGTCTCTATAACCAGATTATCAACCCCTTAGAGGTGGGAAAATATCTTTTTTAATCTTTGTATGAAGTATACGAAGTGTTTGATGGATGATGACCTAGAAGGCGATCTATAACTATTGACTCAGTTAAATTATATACTTTTTTCCCCAATCATGCAACTGCATTAAATACACTGAATATAATTAGCATTTTTCATAAGTTTTTATAACATTAAAGATTAACATCTTTTTCTAGATATGAGTCATAAGCTGGGAAAAATGGAAAGAAAAAATTAAAGAAAAATGGAAAGAAAAAATATTACCAAAAATATAGTTTCAAAACAAAAGCAAATTTTGGAATAATTATTTCCAGAAATTTAACTAGATTACATCTACCCTTTCATTCCAGAAAAAAAAGATAATAATGAATTGCTTCCTAATTTTTATTATTCTCCTAGCATCTACTGCAGGTGTGACTCAACACTCTCCACCTCCCCTGACCCCTTCCCTGGAGCAGAATCTACTTTCTCTATTTTTACTAATACTATAATAATATTATATACTAATAAAACTATATAACCAACATGAAATTGAGAAGTGAGGAAACTGGATAATTTATGCTTCCAACAGTTTTTTTAGCTCCAAATTTAGGGAACCTGCTCTGCACCTATACCTGTGCAACCTGGAAGTGCAGGCAAAATAATGCCCCATAGGGTAAACCTCTACCCAATGAAGAGTGAAGAACAAATTCTCCCTGTGTTTTTCCCTTAAATGGATGGTTGTGAAATACCATTCATATGGCTCTTCTGATGGTCCTGGAGGATCAAGTCACCAGCTGTTTTCATTGGTGGCCAATGCAATAATGTATCCTTATATTGGCCCTTCCTTCCTTCCTTCCTTCCTTCCTTCCTTCCTTCCTTCCTCCCTTCCTTCCTTGACCCCTCATTTCCCCTTGTTCCTCACTTGTGCTTTTCAGGATTTCACCAATCAAGTACTCACACATAAGTCTTTGTCTCAGACTCTCCTTTCTAAGGAAGGAAACTAAGCGAAGATATTATGAAAGTTGAGAGGAGCAGTGGTGAGAAAATACAAAATGGTAGAAATTCTAAAGTTAGTTTGAAAATCTTTGAAATGCAGTAGGTGATGTTTTGCTTAGACTGATATAAAAATATACCTGTATTAATAACACTATAATGCCTGATTGTCTTTAAAGGGTCTTTTTTACAGTTTAGATTTAGACAAAGACCACACATTGCACTTTGTAAGTTTCTTAAGGTTTCTCTTAATGTAAGCCAATCTCTTTTCTCTTTTAAATGCTACTTATTTGTTCAAGAAACAGGGTCATTTGTCCTGCAGAATGGCCACATTCTGAATGTGCGTGTCATTAACTTATTTCCTCCAAAATAACATGGAAATACAAAAGAAAACTCCTCTGAACTATTGCAAAAGGGCATTTTTTTTCCTTGATAAAGATTCTGTATCTCCTGTTCTTTGGGGGATTGGTAGTACTACTTGGTAAATGAATGGGTCAGAAATGAAATGTGTATTTTCTTATTATTGGGAAACAGTGGAATTTTAGCTCAACCTTGACAGATACATGTTTATAGATTATCATTTTTCTGCCCCTATATATATACGTACATATATATATACACGTTTAAACAGGAGAAAAGGCATACAATTTATTTAATGTGTACACAATGTGTGCATGGGGAGAATCACAGAGTAATTGCCCACCTCACAGTGGGGCTCAGAAGCTTATATACTATCCTGGAAAAACAGAAGAACTATTTTTTTTACACCAATAATGTGATGATTTTTGTGGCTGTCACCAAAATGCTAGAATTCTAGACTTGCAATGGATCCCAAAAGTCACCTGCTCTAATGATTTTGCTTTCCAGGTGAACAAACGCAGGCTCCGGGATGCCAAGTGACTTCATATCAACATCACCCAGCAGATTAAGGGAACTGGGCCCAGAATCCTAGGCTCCTGGCTACCCAGTCCTGTGCCCATTCTAGTGGCCACTACACTCACCCACTGGTTGTAGCCATATCTGGCTTAGGCTGGCAACCCTTTTGAAGCAAGGATGACGCTTTCTTTCTTTTGCCCAAGACCATTCTTCATATAATAAGACATTTAACAGATTGTGGGTTTGATTTATAGGTATGGTGAACTAACACTAGAATGTATCTGAAAGATTGAGGCAGGAGAGGTAGTCAAGGAAGTAACCACGTCTTTCGGACGTGGCAACCGTGATGACCACCAACACAATAAGCCCTGGTGTTGACACTGTAGTCAAGCTCATTCAAGCAAAGCTATTTTCAGTAGGGAATTTCCTGTGTAGAGAGCATGCACATTTTGATTTTACTGTCCTCAAACTGACCCTTTGCTCATTATAATACTAATATAAAAAATACTAGTATAAAAAAACCCCTGGGTGGAGATTTAAGACGTTAATGAGACATGCGACCTGTGAATAAGCATGTACAGCTACTGCACATGTGCATCCAGAGGAGCACCCACAACATGCTTACTAGTAACATCTCCTTCCACACCCTTATGAATAATCATGTAAGACTCCCATAAGGGTAGTCTCCCTAGTGCCAGTCCATGCTTTCTCATCTTTACGAGCAGCCCGCCCTGAATCCTCTCTCAGGGTGCACTGTCTATTCTGCACCTAGCTTTTAGAATATTCTTTCTCTTTTGCAATAAATTGCTCTATGCCGCAGCTCCTTTGCTGTGTGTCTCTTCTTTAAGTTCTTTTAAACTAATAAGACAAGAACTGAGGTCTCACAACAGCCATCAACAAGATTGTTGAAATTCTGGAAGAGTGATTTTCCCCATGGGTAATACATTATTCTTTTTATTATTTCAAAATACAGAGTGTGAAGTCAGTTATTCTACCATGCTGACTTCCATCATTTCCAGTTAATATTTCTAAAGATGCATGAAATTAAGAGAGAAAAATAGGAGTGTGAACTACCAGGAAGCATATATAAGAATGATACTGATGGTTTGGTGAATAAAATAACCCAGATTTGGGGTAAGAGTATTTCCCACTTTTAGAGGAGTTGATAAGTTAAAGCCTTTGTCAGTAAACATTAAAGTTCTTGCTAATTTATTTGAAGTAAATTACGAAATAAATTCTTTAGAAGGCAGCTTCTGCTGACTTATAGTCTGAAGTTTGCATTAGGGCCATCATTATTACTTGTAGGGTTTCCCCAGCATCTGTGGCATTCTGTCTGTCCTGGAAGGGCTGTTTGGTTCAGCCTTCAGTGAGGAGTAAATATAAGGAGAGTCTGGTGTTGCTGTGCTATAGGCTGAATATTTGTATCCCTCACACTTGTATGTTGAGCCTCTTAACCATCAGTGTGATGGTATTAGGTATAAGTCTTTGGGAGGTGATTAGGTTATGGGGGTGGAACCATCATGAATGGGATTAGTGCCCTTACAAAAGAGACATCAGAGAACTTCCTTCCCCTTCTATCATGTGAATACTGGTGTCTGTGAATCAGAAACCGGATACTGAATCTGCCGATGCTTCAATCTAAGGCTTCCCAGCCTCCAGAACTATGAGAAATAAATTTGTTGTTTATAAGCCACTTCATCTATGTTTTTTTGTTATAGCAACCCAAATGGACAAAGAAAGCTACATAACATTCCTGTTCAAACTCCAGCTCTCTCACTTACTATTGCATGACTTAGGACAAAAGTTTTGAAACTTTTTCAAATTCCAGTTTCTTTATCTAGAAATGGTCTTATTGAGGATTAAATGAAATAATGGTTTTAAAGCACTTAGCATTGTAAAGCAGCTGGCATACAGGCAGTACTACATTATAATGAACTCTTACAATCTTCTACAACAAATGAGACCTTTCTGTTTATTCAGTTAAAATATCACAATGGGGAAAAATGACTGGAACTATGGTAAGGTTCTTATACAAGAGGGGGTTTATCATTATTCAAAAGTAGACTATATGTGTATCTATATATGTATGTGTATATATATGTTAAAGATGAATAAAACATAAAATATTACAGTGGTTCATTCAGGAGGGGGCTGAATAGCACTTCATTTTGACAAGCTAAAATGATAGAAGAGATTCATCAAAAGTCAGTACCAAGTTATGTAGATTCATTTTTTCCAAAGGATCATAAAATTGAAAAAATGTTTTGCTGGTTAAAAGGAAATATTTCAAATGATCATGGACATGCTTTTGTATTTTATAGAGCAAGAACTTAATATCTACTCTTTTAATTTTTTTTTTTAACTCATAATCTCTACAATTATGAAAATTAGCTGGGATGTTGATTTATTTAACTTGCTTCATTGGTTTGGATTAATTGGTTGGTGAGAGTTTATTGAAAGGAACTTAATCTCTTGGTGGGAACAACACTAATGTTAAAAGATAAACTAGTAGATGTACACTCTTGTCCACTTAGCAAAGTTGGAGAAATCTGGGTAGAAGTTTATCGTAATATTTGAGGGCTGAGAAGAGCAGCAACACTTATTTGAAGAAAGCCAGAGAATCTAATTACAGAAGAAAGAAGAGGTAAGGAAAAAGAAAAGGGAATGCACAATGGTGATAAGTGGGGTGTATGTGGGGAGCGTGGTCATGAAGCCTGATCATTTATCACATGAAATACTGGGTTGAGCTGAGGTTGAGTAATGTTGGACACTGCAAAGGCCCTATCCTTACTCCCTGAATCTTGGGGTAATCTTTAGACATTACCATTAATTATTTAGACTCAGAAGGCTGCAAAAACATCTTGATTCATTGGCCAAGTGACAAGCATATGGTGTGTTTTGCAAACCCCTAGCTTTCTGTTGAGGGGAGGCTAACATTAATTTCTTACAAATCCTGCAGGGACTTTCCAAGCCAGCCATTGTTAACATAGTTCAACTTCGAAGTTACAGAGCTTGGAGTAGTTTTGAAAAATAAGTTAGATACAAATGAGTGGCTTTATTCTGACTGGTGATGAGGAAGCTTCTGTGGCACCCTAGCTTTCCTGCAAAGAGCAACAGAGCATCGGACAGCTTTGCAGCTTGATTGATAGTGAAGGTGGCAATCTATTTAGTGGGTCCTACAGGATGGTGCTCGGAATCTGGTGTTTCCCACAGAGCTTGGCACTCTATCAGCCCTGGCTCAGGCAAGAGTCCTGATTCTGATTCACTGAGCATGTGGCATGATCATGATCAGCCTGCCCTCTGGTTGAGGGAGATGAAAAGCCCACCCTCTCCCAATACACAGCTGTTGGAGGGCAACCCCCTATGGAAACATGAGAGGTGGGAGAGAGTGAATGGGGAGAGGTATGGTTGTATGAAATGAAAGACATACAAAGAACCCCTCATCGTCTTCAGCTCAGATACATATTATTGTTTGGACTGCTTCTGACAGGTCATCAAATTTAAGCCCCAAAATTCCCTATGTTCTAGGGATAGATTAGTTCTACTTTCAATGCTGTGATAGACTTTTAGCCACTCCCTGGGCAAATAATTCACTTCTTGGCCTCTGTCATCTTTGTCAGCTCTTGGACCTACTCAAATCCCCATCAGAAAGGCAAGGTAATGTTTGAATTTTATTTACTGAACAAGTTGAATTGAAGGGAATTTGGACAAAAATTCTCTCTCATGGCAATAAGGGCTAGCGATTAAGGCACAAAGAAATGAAACTTATCTTAAGAACTAAGAAAAAAAAGCTGTTGATAGTACCAGCAGACAGTAAATAATATCAGCTATTCAGTTGACTCAGTCTGAAATTGAATGGGAAAGTAAAGGCAGCCAGCCCCATTTGGCAGTTCCATCTGCTCTGACCAGTTGAGCATTAAGGAAGAGAATGTGAGCAGGTATAAACAAGATTTAGATAAAAAGTATTTCTGGCTTAAGAAGCTGTGTGTTCACTCTGGGCCAAAATGATCAATCCTGGATTGTTCATAGGCAATTCGACCTCTTCTGCCAAAGAATCAAACTTTCTATTTTGAGAGGGATCATCTGGTCTGTTTCAATGTGCCTCAGGAAAATCCACCTATAAATTAGGCCAGAGATAGAAGCATTGACCGTATTTTTAAAAAGGCTTCCTTGTCTGGAAACCTTTTTCTTATGTACAATCAAAACCTTTTTGGTTGCAAGTAAACCATTTTCCTTCCATTATTTCCCCAGTGAAAAGAAAAATAAAGAAGAGTAACCACCTGTTTTCATAAGAAAGCCTTTAATGTATTGTGGCCATGTAACCACTCTCCCATCTTACCCAAGTTATGCAGTCCTAGTTTTGTTAGTATTTCTCCATACATGCTTTCTCCAAGTACATTAGCACCTGTTGCATGCTCTCATGAGTGGACTAGCCCTATATTTCATTCCTCTTCCTATTGAGGGTCTCACTCCTGCACCAGAACATTCTAGGAAAGTGCAAATATTAGCAACAGCAGGATGTTCATTTAATTTGTGACTGTGATTTCTCAGCTTTGTCCACGTGTGCTTTATCCTAACAAGCTAACATAGGATCATTGCTACAGTCTTTTTGGTGCTTCTCAGGTTCAAGCCCACATTCTTCTCATTTCTGGATGCCACTTTCCAGCTATCGGACTGTCTTCTTCACAGAGAAGGTGCACTGTAGAGCAGAGATGGTGGGCTCAGCAAGAAGCATGCAGAGAGCTACTCCTGGTCCCTTAACGGCCATTTCCTCTTCTATGCCCTTGTGCATGCTGTTCGGTTGTCTTGGCATTTCACCCAATAGTCTCTTCTTCTCCATGGAAATCTTCTATCCTTCTTTGGGACCCAGCCCAAATGTCATCTCATTAAACCTCTATGATGGGTGAGGTACTTCTTTCTACTCCTGCAGACACCTTTGTTATCTAGTCTCCAAATGGAGGTCTAAGGCATCAAGGTAGGGACTTTAATTTTTTAAATATTCCCAGCATCTAAAAAGTACTTGGCACATAGTAGATGTTCCATAAATGTTTGCTGAATTAATTAATTAAATACTGGCATATAGAAGAAAAAGGCTTGAAAGTCACTAGCATGGAAGTTTTTTTATTGAATTCCTAGGAGAGAGGAGAGGGAAAGAGAGAGCAAACAGCTCTCTGGAATCCAGCCACAGAAAAACTTCAATTGTGTGTGTGTGTGTGTGTGTGTGTGTGTGTGTGTGTAGTGGAAGGTGAGCTAGCAAAGGAAGTCATGGTCTGCTCAGATTGCTAGAAGAAGTAGGGTATTGTCATGTTATAGATGTGGAGAAAGAGAGTTTCAAGAAGGAACATTTTAAAAATAAAATCTAAGCCCTGACTCTGGGCTCTGCATGTCTGAGCCCCTGCCTACCTCTCTTCCAAGCTGTCTCCTGCTTCACACACCTGGTGCCAACTGTTGTCCCCCTGCTTGGAGCACCCCTGTGCTCCTGCTTCTCAGATCTCATTTCCATTTTCTGAGGCCTCCCTGAAATGCTCCCTCCCCACCACTCTTCCCGCATGACTCTCCTTTTCAGCCTCCTGCTTATTTCCTTCACAGAACTGATCAGATTTTAACTATATTAGTCAGGCATGCAAGTATTTTATTTTTTCATCTGTCTGCCCCTAGCATGTGAACTCTATGAAGGATGGGACCTAGTGAGAGGAACAGATAAAAAATAATAACGTAAGGCAGATGTGGATCTGGATCCTGACTAGAAGCCACACACTTATTGGCAACAGGCTATTTTTCTGCTCACTTTACTAGTCATGCTCACCTGCTCCCCTGCTCCCCTGCTCCCCTGCTCCCCTGCAGGGCTGGGACTGGGCACTCTCTCTTTTTCCTTGTCACTGAATTTTATAGGCCACTCTTTCCACTTCTCTGCCAAGACAGGGCTATCCCCCATCCATTTTAAATGCTTCAAAATGAAGACTTCTTCCTCAACTAGAACTTTTGAACTGTGCCTTTGATTTCCTGTTCTTCTCTTTTTTAATGAAGTCAAGTGGTAGGGCAATAATCTCAAGGAATTTTCCAGCCCCTGGAGATCCCTGCAAGAAGGGTCCATCAGGGAGGGGGTGAATTCATTGCTATTTTGGGCTTCGGAAGTGGGAGTAGTGAGTTGAGTTGCCTCCCGTTGCCTGCACCATGGGGCGCATGTAAAATCTCTGCAAACAGTCCCAGTGTGCTTATAAAACCTCAGGTGACTGACAATTGCAGTGCTCATTTGCTGTGGCCAATTTAGCACTAATAAGCTGAAACTGGGCTTCAGGGATTTGTTGCCATGGCATGTAAACTCCCTTTAGAAACACATTTCCCGACAAGAGATTGCAGCCTAATAGATTTTTCCCCCTTCTCCATTTTTGTAAACTGACTTGTAGCTCATTTTGGAAGCATTTCCCCATTAGCTGACTCTCTGCTGCCATCTTTGTCAGTGCTGGAGTTCCACCGGGGGACAGTCGCCTGCTGTGGTCACCTGCAGGGAGAAGGGATGAATCAGAGTCCTGGCTTTCCCCAGGTCTGGAAAGAGTGGAGAGGAACTGGGTCTTGCTGAGCAAGTCCAGCCCTGCCAAACCCAGTTGCTTTCACATGTGTGTAGCAGACCTCGGCTGAGCACACAGCCTGGATGCCAAGGACAGGCCCTGGGCCAAAGTACCCAGGTGGGCCTGGTGCTCTTGTCCCTGCGGCCCTCTGCAGGGCTGGCCCTTGGACACGTCCAGCTGACACACACCCAGTACTTCACAGATGGCAGATGCCTACCCCTGCCGGGAAGGAGCCCACTTGGAAGCTGTGGATGATCCTGGTCACCTCGAGCCAGGAGAAGTCACTCTATTCTCAGTGACTTGGAGCCTCATGCTCACTTCTCCTGGTGAGACAGCTGATCAAACACCAGGTCTCACAACTTCCACACATTTGGAACAACACGGAAAGGGGGCCATTTCCTACAAGCACGAATGTAGCTCTCTCCCTATAGGTAATTCCAGTGGATTTAGGAGACCTCCTAGACTTGCTGTGGTTGCCAGCTTGAAGCTCGTCTGTAAACACTGACATGTCGGATTTGTCCCAAATAAGAAGGCCTGTCGTTTCCTCCAGCCCCACTCGAGGCCTGGGGACACAGAAGGAAAGAACCCTAGTTCCAATCAAAGCAACATTTTACCAGAAATCTGGCAGGCGCATGGCCTCCCCGTCCCCCTAGGCTGATTATGGAGTGCAGTCGCCTAATTGTTTGTGATGTGCCAAAACCCCGTTAGGAGTTTGCTCGTTACCTTGGAAGTTCTGCCAAAAAATTCTCTGTAG
This sequence comes from Pan troglodytes, assembly GCF_028858775.2. Classification (NCBI taxonomy): domain Eukaryota; kingdom Metazoa; phylum Chordata; class Mammalia; order Primates; family Hominidae; genus Pan; species Pan troglodytes. The sequence goes on from NC_072404.2 coordinate 31,199,760, forward strand.
TTCTGGGCAGAGACACATGGAGACACCTTTGGGGCCAACTTTCTTTCATTACATTCAGCTAAAATGCAGACTGTCCTGAGAGAGGGGAGAGTGACTGGGGCAGGGGGAGTGAATAGGGGGTGGGAGAGGTTGGCCATGGGATTAGTTACAGCTGAGGGCCTGGCTTCACTTTCTCAGTTCCTCTGTTAGAAAATCACCACTTTGCAGTCATACGTGCTCCATTACCCAGGAGAGGCAGCTAACAGACACAAGGTTCAGGCTAGTCACCTGGTCAGGAGCTGCAAGGACGGTGGCCCATCGCCCAAGCACCACGGTGGTGGCAGAAATCTGCCCTCCCCTGGTGGTGCCAGTCCTCTGTGGTGGGAGGCTGGCATAAGATTGAAAACTACAATTTTTCTCCTATAAGGAAGGGTTTGTGTGCTTCATGCATGCATGTGTGTGACAGAGACAGAGGGACAAAATGATACTGTTATGTGTGTTTTTGGGATTCTTAACCCAACTATCTCCTAACATCCTAAATTTAATGTAAAATATACAGATTATACAGGAATCAAATGATTTACAATGGACTAACCCTGGCAGATGCTTGGCCTCTCTCTGGCCTGAGCTTCAGGCCTCCTGCCATTGCCCCACACTCATTGGTCAAAGCCCCACACCTTCCAGGGCACAAGCTGGCCCCTTCTTTCCTAATGAATGTTAGCATGCACCCGATCCATCTATGCCTGTCAAGGACGTCACTCACACTTTGACTACAACTAGCAAATAAAACAAACACCTGGTGGCCAGATCTCCCTTGCCAGGGTGTTCTCTCTGTAACACAGATGGGAGGCAGGCACTAGATTGTTGCTGGGTGGGTGGTGAAATCCCGGTACAAAGAGGAAGGCCAAGTCCTCTCTCAGGTCTTAGGAAACCTGCGGCCTCTCTCCCTCTGATCTCCGACTGCCGGACTCAATCACTACAGGCAGTGTGGTCTCATTTAAAGAAAAATAAGTCCTGCTGGGCAAGAAGTTGGGAGGACTGTATGTTATTAGTTCCTTGGCGTTTGGATAGGAGTGTCAGCCAGGTAAATTATTTTCTACCTTCATGTTTCAATTTTTCTCCAGTTTTTACTCCATCCCATCCCCACTCAACCCTGAATAACGGTGGCATCAATCACTTCCTTGTGAGACTGTGGTGAAAATGGATTATGTGGTTGGTGCATTTGGAATTCCATAAAGGAAATGGGCTACAAATTCAGATATCATCACAGGTTGACCAGAGAGACAGGTAAATGACACTGCAGAGAAGGGACAAACTTGGTGGAACAGCTCATGAGATAAGGCTTGGCTTCATTAAGGCCACACAGTTTTGGATGTTCTTGTTGGGTGTCTATTTAAAGTGGATTGTGGGCCAAATGACAACTGCCAGATGGCAGCATGACAGGTAGAAACACCAAAGAACCAGAGGGTGTTTATTCTGGAGGACACAGGAGTAAGGGGACGACTAAAGTTTTTAAGCATTTGAAGGACTGCTGCTTTGAGGGAAGATTAGAGTTGTTCTGAGTAATCCTTGATAGGTGAAGGACTTTTGAGATTTGAAAAATCTAAAGGAAGACATTTCAAACAGTTAGAATTGTCTGGTTGTCCAATTCAATTCAAAAGAATATGGATTGAACACTAACATATATAAAGACGAAGAAAATCTTGATAATCTATGATTCGTAATCCTATGGTTTTCACATGGTAAATCTAAACCTCCCAATAATTATATTTAAATTACCACTTGTCTAACAAGCAATCTTCATTTTTACTCCTCAAGCAAATTTGCTGGGGCACCCTGCAGATAATTAATCGTTCTGCCTTCACCCACTCCTGTACCCTTCACCAAGAATATGTGATTTTTAGGTTCTCCTTTTTAAAACCTTGTTTTAACCCCAGTGATGTTTGCTTGCTCCATTTTTCTGAGTCACCTCCAATATGCAGGTTGGCATTGAGTGTATTTAGTTGCCCCATCGTTGATTTTCGTGGTTGGGTCTCTTTATTATGTTGAGCACTGCAGTGGATAGGACATCTCCTGGCCACCCCTACCCCTAAACAGAGAGGGTTCCTCATGAGATGTGGCCTGGGGTAAATTATCCAGGAACCCTGACATCTGCTGATATGGAATCTTCAGTCACCTGGCCATCAAGGCCATTGCAAGGCTTCTAGTTTCCTTCACAGAGAGAGGTAGCAACACCAAGACCTCTCACTGGGTTCTACCAACCTAAAACTAAAGCTCCTTCAGATGTTGTTGCAACTTAGAACATTGGCAAATGTGTGGATACATTTGTGTAATAAGCTCATTACACACATAATAAAATTACATACAAACAGACCATTGTTGTGGTTTTATCTGTTTTAATCATTCACTCAACAAATATTTGCTGAGTGCCTATTATATAAGTCCAATGACCCAGGGCAGATTCAAAATACCGTGGGATGAAGAAGCCCACAGGTTTGTGATCTTGTGCACTCCTGGCATAATTTTAAAGGTGAGAAAACATAATGCATATGAAAGTATTTTTTAAACTGAAGCATTGTATAAATGTAAGAGACATCTCTTAATCATCAGTGGGAAATCTAAATCACGAAGTGTGGCATCTGTAACATTTTTATGATTCGTTTTAAGTGGCCTTTGCAGATGGGTGCCTATTTACTTTGTATACTGCAAACATGTCAGGTTTTTTAGGGGTTGGGGTTCCCATTTTTCCTCTCCAAATATCACCAGACTGCCCAAAACATTCTGAACTGCTCTTTCTTTCCTCGGAGTTTCTCTGGAACAGTCACTTCCCTCCCATTAGACACTTCTTCACTGCTGATGAGGATGCAGGCCCAGGTCCCCTGCGGCCTCCAAGGATCATCATTTTAGACCCTTTTTAAATGTCAGTAAAAGTTTTATGCCATTATCTCATCCCTCTTCTATATTCTCCATCCTTCCCACTTCTCTAGCCTGAGGGTGTTTAGCTGGGTCTCTCTCCGTACAGAATTTTAGTAAGGAAAGCTCCATAAGCAGAACGTTGATCAAATTACTGCACTGTGGCTCTTAATGGACAATATAGAATAATAATATTAAAAGTGAAGAGTTACCACAAAATATGTTATTCCGACTACAATGATATGATCTTCAATTTAGAAGTCAGGCCTGGGGTTAGTAAGAATTCAGTATGTCCTTGAGTGACCTCTGCTGGTTGATCTAGGATGAAGTCTCAATTAAACCTTTGGATTAAAAAAAAAAAGAATGGTAGGGAATCCTGAGATGACCGACAAAATCGCGCTGCGCTGGTAGGAACTCTCAAATACTCATGTTCTCTTCTGGCACTCTTGTTTGCCCCTTATTGTGTGTACTAAGGCACCATGTAAATCATGTACTCCTCATGGGGAGGGGGCAGGTATTTGTATGATCATTTTACAGAGGAGGAAAGTGAGAAGTTAAAACCACTGATCTGGGGTCACACAGCTAGTATGTAGTAGAGCAGGATTCTAATTTGGAGTCATCTCATACACAGCCCAGTCTGGGGCTTCCCCACCTGCCTCCAGGTGCCTCCTCTGTCATCCCAGAGATGCTGGGATGGTAAATAAATACGCATGAATAAGTCCTTACATGAGGGCTACTTGGGGGAAAAAGATTCTATGTAAGGATGTTACTACCATCTTACTGTATCTGTAATAAAACAATAAACTTGCTGTGATCTTCCTTTCAGTGTGGCCCAGGGGCTAAGCCCTTATGTTTGCTAATTTGGGGAATGGTTGTTCTCTACTAATTTAGGTCAGGGATTTAGCTTTCATTTCCCTGATTAATTTAAGTTGACTGTTTGGCAGGTCATCTTGGTTATAAAGTTGTGGATATTGACACGTATCTTACTTGTGGAGATTAATAACAAGTATCTATCTAGTCACTGCTCTGGGTACAACCATGTTTAGCATCTTGTACCTGCCCTTCAGGAGTTTGCAGCCAAGGAATAATCACCCCAACTAACACTTGTCAGATGTCAATGGGTGCTAGGCAAGAAAGAAGGAGAAAAGGTAGAACTTAAGCCTCCAAGAAAGGTGGGGCTTAAATAAACAAAGAGAAGTGGAATGTGCAAAGGAGAGGATATGAGGAAAAATATACAGAGACAGGAGGCAAGTATCGTGCTTAGGGTGCTGGAAATAGACCCAGTTAGTGTGGACAGAAGGTTTAGGTGAAGGCATGAGCTTAGAGGGGAGATGAGGCCAGACTGTAGGGGGTGGAGAGCCAGGTGAGGAGGTTGCTTCACTAAGGGGTTGGGAAGTGACTTTAAAGAGAAGCGTGGAAGCTTTCTTTCCAGGACAGGAGCCAGACCTGAAAGCCTCCTGAGTCCTTGCCAACCCCATGAATATTAATTCAGATGTTTGAAAAAGAGATTAAATACCTATCAGTTTTAATAATCTCTCCCATTATTGATCACTGCTATGTGCCAGGCACCGTGCGAAGCACCTTACAGACACTATTTCATTTTACCCTCCAGTTACCCTGTAAAGTAGATACTATTATTATCCTCATTTTACAGATGAGAAATTTTAATGTCATTGGACACAAACACCCATGCACTAAGCACATATGTGTCTAAGTTGCAAGTTTAAAGTGTTAGAATTCAGCTTCCCTTCATGTTACATCCTTCTGTATAAATGGTGATTCATTCATTCTTCAGATACCTGGAAAAACATCATCTCCAATGTAGACCAATGTGGAATGAATCTTTCCTTTCCCTGATGAGACAATACTACAGGGAATGGGTTAAGTGTTACATTGAAATCCTTAGGACAGTTAGGTAAATGGAACAAGTTTTTTGTTTGCTTTTTTTTCTCCCAAAATAAATGTGCGGTTGAGAAAGAGTTCACCTCTGTAAGAAAAAGAAACTTATGTCTACCATTCTGAAATTTTCCAGATGGTGGCACTACTTCATCAGTGATTCCACACCGTTTTCTAGTATTTTTCTATGAGTTTCGAAGAAAGTTCAAGAAATCTTAAGAGGCATATATTTTCTAACCTACGATTTTTATCAGGATCCATGGTTTTTCAATACTAGATTTCATTAAACAACACAAATCAGAACAAATGAAGAAGTTATAAAAATTAAACTCCTGTTTTTCAACAATATTTACCTCATTGTTCACAACTGCTGTGAACAAATTATTACAAATTAAAAACCTATCACAGCTGGGGGTGAATTTTCTTTTATATTGAATAGAATTCCATGTAGAATGAGATTATAATGCTGGAACATAAGAAACAATACCAACATCCTATAAATGAAAGCGGGAAGGATGCTAACTAACCCTCTAAGCCTAAGCTTAAAATAAGTTCTGATTTCTAACAATTAGATGAAAACTTTTCTTGTCACTTCTTGACAAAGTGAAAGCTTTCTCTTTAGGTATACAGCCACAAACTTCAAGAGATTTTTCTCTTTGATATTAGTCTTATCTTTTCCCTAGAAAACACTTTGAAGTGGTTATTTGAGTATTTGTTGTATGAGTGAAAGGACCTGATTTTGGTCCCTGCACGTATTTCCTGGCTAAATGGTTAATATTTTATGTTTTTGTATCCCTCCCTCTGAGGACCATCTCTCTTTTGTTTTATTAGCAATGCTAAAGCCTGCATCCCGTGACCCTGGAGAAGGGGAATTACATTATTTATTCTCTTGGAAGTAGCATTAAAATATTATTTCCCTCCCCAAACGATGTTTTCTAAACATTCTCTCTGATTACACAAAATTTTCAGTCTGTCCAGCTAAACCATATATTTTATGAGACATTTTCAAACAAGTGTGCTCAGGAACTCAAGTGTTCAGGGAGAAAATACAGCCCTCTGTGTAGCATCTAGAAGTGAAGTTGCCTCCTAATAAGTATACAGAGTGTGTAACTACAGCCTTGGGAGGTCTGTTCGTATTCATGGGAGTTAACAGCATAAATTCCAAGGGAATTCAGAGAACAGACAGTTAAAATAACACCAGTAAAGTCGCACTCACCGCAGCATGCTCAACACAGCCTGTTTAATGCGGTGTGATTTTTATTGGGTAATGTGATGTACGTTAAGCCAGAAAACAAAAACAACTAAATAGGCAAAACTTGGACTAATCCCTTTCAAAATGTTTAATGAGAAACAAAGCTGAGAAAAGCAATCTTCTGAATCGGGTAACAAAGAGATTTTGGGTAGGGTTTTCCCAGCCAGGCCCTAGCGGTCAGATAACGGCTATCCGTATTCCTGTTCCCAGAACTCCTCACCAGTGGCTCTGGCTGACTCTCTCTTCCTGTTCATTGTGATGGCAGCTCATGCTAGCGGGCCACTTGCTGCCTTTGCCAGAATTCCCCAGGGTCGCCCTGGGACAGAAGCAGTGTGCATTTCTTGGTGAAGGTTATCTTTATTTACCCATGTTGTGGGTCGGTGGGAGAAAACCCAATGCATTAACATGTCACGGGGCCATCAGCCCCTGTGTCTCGCTACTCTTGGGTTCTGCAGTGGATCTTGTTCAAATCAGAAGACCTCCAACCTCAAATCAGGCAAATTTTAAGTTCCACAGCTGCCAGGCTTTCAGTGGAAATGAGGGTGGCCTTGGGGCGCTATTTTGAAATCGCTGCCTAGAGCAGGAACAGAGAAATGCCTGCCCCACTTGTTTCATCAATTAAGCTGAGAAGTCCAAAGTCAGTCCAGGAGGACTGTGTGCATACTCTCCCTCTCTCTCACCTTCTCTGACTCCCCTTCATTAAATGTGACTGGGTAGCCTCAAATATTCCCTTTATTTTTCCAGTGAGTATGTGAAACTTTTCCACTGCTAATATTCTACATCAAAACCATTTATTTCAATGTCCTTTCTGGAATAATCTCTCAAGAGGCCTACCTCTCAGGGAGAACAGAAACTTAGAACATTGAGACTTGAACAAAAAATACACATGACTAACTTTATTTATTTAATGAGATCTCATTTATTAATGAAAAAGCTTCTAATAGATATATATTTGTAGATACTTGGTTAGAAGTAAAATAGCACCTTATATTCTAGATTGTTTTCCTTTTAGAAAAGTACTTTCTAGTGGACAGAAAAATATTTACTTTTCTAATATCCAGTTGATGGATGTTAGCAGTAAGTAGGAAAAAGTAATCATTAATAACTCCACTGTGAATGGTTAAGTGCGGTAGATGCTTTTATCTTAACTGTATTGAATGGAATTTACAATTAGGTTAATATTTTGCTCTTTTAACAGGAATTATAATAACCTAGTATAATTGTTTAATATGACTATCTAAAAATGCAACAATGAAATAACTACTTGTTACTGAAGGTATCTCTGGTCCCAAAGCATAAAGTTAGCGAAATCTCAATCCCTCTCTCTCTGTTGCCCTCCCTTCAAGTTTACATCAGATGTCTTAACTGCTGTTACGTTTTTCTGTCCCAGCTTTCACTAAATAACCAAGGGTGGTCATCAAACAATAAATTCTCTTTGATATTCTTTCCAATTTCCTTCAAGATGCAGTGCAGCTTGCCCCTGAGAAATTTAAAATGTTTTTGTTTGTTGTGGCTTAAATTACCTCCTGACTTTTCTTTCCTTGGGTCGTTGTTGTTGATAATAGTAAGAAAAAAATGAGACTCCCCTAAGAATATGCCACTTTAAAATATATTTTCACCACCTTAATTCCCTTTTGAAATAATGTTTCTGTTAGCGATTAAATAAGGAGTTTAAGAGTTGGTGTCATGGTGTCTATAAATAAACTTGAGATCATGCATTTATAAAGAGTCATATTTTTATAATCTCATCTCCACTAAACAAAACAGTATTTTCTGGCACCTGTACACTCAATGTTTCATGTAGTTCTTATTATGGAATTTCCTTTCTCATTTGAGATTGAAGATAATTACTGAATATGATAGAAACTTTATAGCCATTAAAAATAGAACAGAAAAATGTTACCAGACGGCAAGTTGTTCACAATAAATATGAAACAGAACTCCAGTCCAAGCTTACATTCTCTTGATTCTAAAAGGACATAGGTTTCTTTCCTCTGATTCTTTAAAACATTTTTTTAGGAGCTTAGGAAAATATCATCAAATCATTGCCTAAAGGTTAATTTAGTAGAAAATCTGTCTATATGTAATTCCTGTTTATATTTTAAATGGCTGAATATTAAAATTTTCTTATGGCTTAACAATTAAATGTAATTGTCATTTTGTAATCGGCTTTGGCAGTGCTATATTTAACTTTGGGCTGATTTAAGTAGAGGGAATGGCGCTTGGAAATATAATGGCAAAAACAATGTAACACCTCAAAAATTTCCCTTCATCAAGAACTTACTGACTTTTTCTTTATTGGGTGAGAAGGATGAAGTTGGAAATGAAATCAGCTCATGAGGTAGCTATGGGTGCTTTTTCCACCTAAGTCTGCTGTGGCTTTCAGAAATCCTGATCCCTTTTCCTTAGTTACCCCAAATGCTCAGATCTTAAAAAAAAAAAAAAAAGAATGATAGCACATGGTAAATCTGCAGAGATACTTTTAAATTTAAATCTGAACTAGAGCAGCTTTGATCTTCTCCAAATTCATCCTTTTGTAGTTCAGAAACAAGCTCTTACTTTTAAGATTATTTTTATTTTATTTTATGAGATTATAGTAGTTAATTTCAGAATTGCCAGATGAAAATAGGGCTCAACTTCTGGCCAAGTTTCTGAATGTAAATTGTATTCCTTTTCCCCAGAGTCAATGAGTCTATGGAGTTTCAAATTCATTGAAAATATGGGCAAAGCTCTTTTTTGCCAAACACAGCATTGCTTTTTTTAGCTGGCAGCTTTTGAGCATTTAGTTTATGCCAAAAGTTTACTGAGCAATTTACATGCATTATGTCATGTAATTCTCAAAAACTTTGAGTTAGAAACTAACAATATTCCCATTTTACAGACAAGGAAACTGAGACTCTGGCTAAGTAATGTGTTCAGTGGTACACAGCTAACAAAAAGCCAGAATTTGAACTCAGGTTTTGGGTAACATTTGCACCAAATGCTATTCTAAATGATTTACATGCATTTATCTCATTTATTCAATCACAACAATTCCTCAAGGTATTATTTTATTCCCATTTATCAGATAAGGAAACAGAAACATAGAAAGATGCTACATTTCCACTCTGCACTAAGGCATTATTTTTCAATGTGTATTCTGCAATAAAATAACTTTACACTTAAATATATTTAAGAATGCTGCTTATCCCAATCTTTTACTTTAGCTCATTTTTGAATAGTCACCAGTTTGCTAGTTGTTCTGAAAAGTCCTGTTATAACAATTCTGTTTAGCCCAGTGTTTCTCAAATTTGCGTATCGCAGAAACCCTTTCATGTATAACTGCTCTTGCTATTCTGCAGAAAACACTTTGAGAAATATTCACAGGCTAGAAAATTTCAAGATGGTGGGTAACTCGCAAGGACATATTAGGTAGTTGGTATACCATATTAGGTTGGTATTTAGCACAACGTGTTGACAGCCAAGTCTAATTGGTCAAATTTATATGACCTGCTAAAGGCAGATATGAAGAGCAATGCCCTTTCCAAAGAGGGAGTCTTTGCCGTTGGATGCGGCTGGTGGCCTAAAACAGGGTCCAAGAGACAGGGACTGAACTCCCTGCTGTTGGGCAAGGGGCATACCCAACAAGCAGGGAGACAGGGGGCGTGCTGGCCCCTGTGCTCAGCCGGCATGCTCAGGGAGGAAGCAAGTCTCCTTCCGAATTTATGCTGCCTGTTGCCACAGCCTCTTCCGGAATCATGACCCTTGTCATGTAATAGGGTGATGTAGGAACACCAGAGCCATTCAGGACAACTCTGTGGCCTCCACATTCAGGTCTCTCATTCCTAAATATGGTTGTCAAGAGACAGCAGCTCAGGTTGGAAATAGTTTGTGAAAGTCAGAACCAATCAGAGTGTGTTCTTGAGGATGCTGGGCTTGATGATGCCTGCTGATAAAGCTCGTAGATCACCTGCTGACGGTGGTGGTGCTGCCCACGAGGTGGGGAAACTGAAAGTGGTCCTGGGAGTTTTGCCAAATAAAAATAGTAACAGCAGATCCTTAGCAAAAAAAAGAACGATTTGGGGGTGAGGGGTGGAGTGGGGGGGGGGGGTTATTCTTTCAATAATTACACTGGCTTTTAAGAAAATGTTAACATTTATCTTACTGCGACATTTGCCTCATTGAAGCTGAGCTGTTTTTCTCTCTTTTCAATGAGATATTGAAGGAGCCCTGAACTCTATGATGAATGTTAACTTTTTAATGAAAACTCTTGTACACTGTGTCCCAGAGGCAGGGCCTGCGTGGGCTATTGAGAGAAGCAAGCTCAACGAACCGCTGCTCAAAATTCCAGGAGGTTAATAGGCAAATCAGCCTGGAAATGAAGAAACCAGCTGTAGTTCTTCTCTTTCTGGGCTTTTCTTACGATTCTAGGCATCTGGGCACCATCTTTGTGCATAAATATTCCATTTTTCAACTTCTGGGGTTTTTTTTTGGCAAAAGGAGCCATTTGTTTATTATTATTATTAATGGCATCCTCTTTTTTGACAAGTTCCAGACATCCTTGCCAGTTCAGGCCACTTAGGTGAGCTAGGAGGGGGCATCTTGGCCTGGATCCTCACCTGACACCTCTGCTCTGGCTGAAGCTGAAAGGTCACATCACCCCTTTGTCCCTGCTTCCTAGCGCCAGTCCCTGTATGGAAATCTACATGGTGGGGATGAAAAAGTCAGAGAGACTTAAGAGCTGAAAAAAACCTTCAGACGATTGAACCCATGGGCTCTCAAACTTAGCTGTACACCAGAATCACCAGGAAGTTTAAAAATTATGGATGCTGGGCTTTCCCCAGAGGTCCTGATGTAATTGGCTGGGGGTGCAGCTCATGCACCTGGAGTCTAAAGAGCTCCCAAGGAATTCTAACGTGCAACAGTGTTTGAGAACCATTGGCCTCACCCAGAATGCATTCTGCAGTTTCGTGGGATGGTGACAGGAGGGTCTCTCCTGAGTACTCACTGACGGCTCCCTCCACCCTCCTTCACCAAACTGCTTCTGAAATAAAACCAAGAAGGTCCAGTGGTCACTGGGATGAGCTAGGCTAACAAACATTTTGTTTTGTTTTATGGGAGATTTCTCACAGCCTTGAATATAACGATGCACATTTTTCATCCCAATGTGCAGGGAGGAAAGCGCTTCCCACATTTATCGGACCCCTAATTTCACAGATGGGCTAAGAGAACTAGGGTCCGGGGACCTACAGATTCCTATCCTTGGGAAATGCTGCTTCTCATCTAAGAAATGAACCTCAAGGCTTAAAACCTAGATGACAGGTTGATAGGTGCCGCAAACCACCATAGCACATGAATACTTATGTAACATGTGCATGTTCTGCACATGTATCCCAGAACTTAAAATAAAATTAAAAAAAAAAGTTGACACTGAAAAAAAAAAGAAATGAACCCCAAATTGGTGGGTTCACATGCCTAGTGTGTTCCTAGCGTATCTCACACCCACAGCAGATCATTCATAACACCTCCCTCCTCTGTGGAACAGCATTGTTTTCAGTAATAAACATGTAATAAAGGACATCATTATCGATTTGATGATTTTTCTTTAGTTTGAAAAAGCAAACATTTTAAAAGAAAGATAAATTTCAATTTAAAAATATAATTCAAATTTAATTATTTCATGAATTAACTAGAATTTGTACTTACCAAATAAAAAATGTACACCTCACAATTCGTACTATTTCACTTTTATAAATTTTAAATAAAAACTTCAAGTAGTCACAGAGAATGACAGAATCGAAGTAACTCAGGTTCTGTGTTTTGTCTTTATAATCCCTTGCTATCATTGTTTATTCCAAATCTACTGTTTAGGATTCTATAGTACCATGGAACGGAAGATGTAAATTGAGCTGATAGCGAGCTCAAACGGTACTAACCCATTGTAAACTTCTCCTAGAAACAATTGTACGTGGTATGTATTGAGTTCACATGGGTCTCGGCCCCATTGTGTAACTGGGAATTTTAAAAATTAACTTCCACGTTAATTTAATAAATACATTTAATAAATAAATTTAATATTTATTTAAAGATACATAATAAAAGATGCCAACTTGAAGCACATATATGTTTATTAATTCATCTATTTATTAAAATCAATTGCTTAGAACTTAGATCAATTGACTCGAGAGGGAGAAGCATTTTATCACTGCTTTTGCTTAGCATGGATGGTGGGTGCTGATAATAAAAAGCAGACTGACTTTAGTTAGTTTTATTATTGTATAAAATTCTCTACAGACAATGCGCCCCCTCACTGCCTACCCCAAGGGCAGACTACTCCCACCATTTCATCTTCGTACATCACTGGTTCAAGGTTAACCAAGGTCACAAAATCTAGCAGTGGAAGTTAAAACTAACACCCAGGTCTCTTGATTTCCAAATCAGTGCCTTTCTGTGTACAACATACTGTGAATAATATATTCGTTTCTGAAAAGGGCTCAGAAACATTAGGCGAAACTTCCAAACCACTCTATAATGAACAATCACAGCAGCACAATTGGAAATCTAAGAGTCAGCCAAAATGTCTATTAGTCCATTTGGTCCGGTATGTATTGAGTTTCAGATCATTTCAGCCCAGAGGTCTGGGTGACATGTGTCCCTTCAGAAAATAGAGATTGCTGTCGCTTTAATAAGGAGAAAATTGTTATTTCATTTTATTAACAAGATGCTTGTATCATACTGAAAAATTCATTCTCTGTGTTCAGCTTGAATATTATATTCATTATGTTTCCTAATCTGTGTGATTACTACCTGTGTAATTTGATGTCTGGCATCTGCTATCGGAATTCTTTCAACCCATTATATTTCCCATCTTTTTTTTTTTTGTAATGGAGGATAAGATTGGGACATGGAAAATTGCTGCAGACCGCCTAAGGCAAACTGCAACCAGCCGGCAGCTGGAGCAGCAAAGGATGCGATGTCACAGGGGCAGCTGAGAGAGGCGGCCTCCAGGTCTATGGTCTGCTGTGACAGCCCAGGGTAGGAAATGGAGTTGGCCAGTCTTCTGACCTGGGGGATTGGCCATTCTCAGATTATCTTCAATAACTCAGGCTGGCATTATCCATTCAAATAAATTATTAGGATAAAATAAGTGGGTGCTAAGTGGGCAGTGAGATGCTAGCAGATTGTTACTTGGGGTACCAAGTGTGAAACGTGGGTATTGGAAAAACAACAAACTTGCTGCAAATTATTTTTAGATAAATATTAAGTGCACACATACAAATAACAGAACAAAAAAATGCAAACTGTCCTTTCGTTTTCTCTCCATTCTAACTACACGCAGCTGTTTAATTTAACGGGTAGTACGAGTCAGGTGCTACAGCATAGCGGAAAGAGAATGAGTATTGAAATCAGGCATACCTAGGTATAAATCCTAAGTCTGACCCACACTTAGAGCAGATTAGAACTCTTGTTTCATTGGTTTAAAAGGGAGACTAGAATATCTACAGTAGTTCCCACTTATCTGCAGTTTTGCTTACTGAGGTTTCAGCTACTCACAGTCAATTGTGGTCCAAAAATATTAAGACGTTTTGAGAGAGAAGCAGAGAGAGAGACACCACATCTACATAACTTTCATTTTAGTATATTGTTATAATTGTTCTATTTTAAGTTATTGTTGCTAATTTCTTACTGTGCCTGATTTATAGATTAATCTTTATCATAGATATGTCTGTATAGGAAAAAACAGCAGATATAGGGTTCAGTACTATCCACAGTTTCTGGCATCTATTGGAAGTGTTGTGGATAAGCAGGAACACTGTACCTCATAGAGCTGTTATTAAATTAACTTATATTAAATCTTACATGATTATGTATGCAACACATCTATTCAGACCATGGATCATAGTTCTCAGTAAGTGATTAGAATTATTTATCTTATTTTTGCATCCTAGAGGCAAATGGGGCATCAATTCCAGAGTACCTGCTTGGCATTTCATTGCCTTATGTAGATTAGATTTAGAAATTCCCAGGCTAGGCGCGGTGGCTCACGCCTGTAATCCCAGCACTTTGGGAGGCCAAGGCAGGTGGATCACGAGATCAGGAGTTTGAGACCAGCCTGGCCAATATGGTGAAACCCCATCTGTACTAAAAATACAAAAAAAGTAGCCGGGCATGGTGGCAGGCACCTGTAGTCCCACCTACTCGGGAGGCTGAGGCAGGAGAATTGCTTAAACCTGGGAGGCGGAGGTTGCAGTGAGCTGAGATCGCACCACTGACTCCAGCCTGGGCGACAGAGCAAGACTCCGTCTCAAAAAAAAAAAAAATTCCCCCAAATCAATCCCTTCTGCCTACCCCTAAGATGCTGTTAATGTTGTGTCAGAGGCTACTGTGGCAATGGGACTGGAATGCAGGCACTTGAACCGTCCAGACCTTGATTTCAACCATGCTTTGCCTTGTGCTATCCATGCAACCTTGAGAAAGTTTCTTAATCTCTTTCAGCCTGATGTTTTTTTCCCCTCTGTACAATGGAGAGAATGCAGGCATCTACCTTATTAGGTTCTTACAGGGTTAAGTGAATTAATCCATGGGAATTGCTCGGTGAAATACCTGGCGTGTATATGTTGGCTGTCATTTAATGTATGATGTGACTTTAATGGCTGGATTTTTTCTTTTAAATAACTGGTTCATCCCCTAGGGGTGGCCAAATAGGTTCTCTTCTATCCTCTGTTTATTTTTGTTGTCACAATCCCCATAGTCCCTGAAATTCCTGGTATAAGTAAGAATGCCTGCGTTTCCTCTTCCTCATGTCCAGGTGTCTACTCTCCCTGCATGCCCTTCGCCATCCTCCTTTATTGTCCTGTGTACCTGCTTTCCATGCAAAACCACGATTTGCCTTTCATGAGCTCCCAGATTCGTAACAAATGCTGGGATAAACAGGGAACATTACTTTTCCTCCATATCAAAATCACAATCTATTCCCCAACCCCTCTGCAAATGTGAACCCCTGTGGAGCCAAGGCTGGTTACACCACGAGGACCAGATGTAGCCTTGTCCCTCCTTGAGACCATCAGGCACAGGTGAAGCCTGCACAGAAGAGCCTCTGCTGGGGCTGAAGATCTTGCTCCAGCCTGACCCTCACTGGGAGACCTGCCCCTTCACAGGGCAGCCAGCCCACTGCATGGGTCCATGCTCTAATCTCCCACTTCCTTCTGTCCTCAGGAAGAGGTTGGAAAGGGACATGTTCATGATCTTTGCTAAGAGCAGACCTTTCAGAGAGTTTGTGAAGGGTCAGTCATATGGCCCTTTCATTCCTCTGCAGCCCCTTCCCCCACCATGCACACAGCAGCCTGAGGAGGAGGCCAAACTGTACCTTCGGGAGAAGACAGAAAATTTCAGGTGGGGCTCTAGTGCTTAACTAGCTGCATGATTCGGAACAAGCTCTTTAAACTCTCTGAGTCTCAGTTTCCTTAGCTGTAAAGCAGGGATGATAATGTCACATACTTTGTAGATCTGTTTTGATAATTAAATTAATAATGTATATCATGTTTCTTGGTACAATGCCCAGAAACATAGAAGGAACGTAGTAACTGTGAGCTTCCTTTCATTATACTCCTATTCTATCTTCCATGCTAGAGACATGTTTTTTTCCACAGGTTAGTATTTCTGAGATTGGTTTGTGTCTTACAATCAATGATGTCTTATGATAAAATACCTTAAAAACTACCATTTATTGTTGTCTACTGTCTATAAATAACTTTCCATGAATTATTTTATTTGACCCTCCCAATAACTCCAGGATGTAAGTACTATTCACTCTTCTTTACAGACGAGGAAGCTGAGGTTCACAGTGGTCGCATAGCTAGTTAGAGGTGGAGATAGGACAGACTCCAAAGCCAATAATCTTGACAGCCCCCAATCACCCATGACAGAGTCACCAAAAATTGTAAAGTAGGGGAGATTTTTCTTTGCCAAGCTCTCACCTCTTTCACTAAAGCTCACCTATCTCCTCCTAGCATTTCCACCAATCTGATCACCTGAAGCTAAGAAGCCCATTGCAGACACTCCACATACTCCCAAAATAGTTTGGGTTTCCTGTTACTCACCCAACTCCATTGGCCTTATGTCCTAGAATTAACTGACTGTCACATATGGTCATTACTCATTTAGGTGTTATGAGTAAAAATAGATAAGAATAACAGAGTATTCATATAGCACTCATGGTGTATCAGACACTGTTCTGAGCCCTTAGAATAAAACTCATTCTACCTCACAACAACCCTATGAACTGAGTACGACTAATAGTCCAGTTTCACAGAAGAGGAAGCCGAGGCACGGAAAGATTAAGTGACTTGCCCAAATCACACAATCGACAATTGGTGGAGCCAGGATTGTACCCACATCATCTGACTTCAGGGTCTGTATAGGCTGCCTTTCTATCCCTTCTGAAAAGAGGGATCCTGGGGATAGAACACATTAACCAAATACATTAATCTTCTAAAAAAGTAGTTTTCAGGCATGAGACAGGTGTAGAGACTGAGAGAATTTTCTCCAGAGCCCCCATCTTGTACTTTAAATGGTTTTTTGAGGCAAGGATCTGTATCTTTTAGACAGTGACATGTCTGTCAATTTCTCTGTGGCATCCCATGAAACTGGGACCAACTTCAGGGCAGGGACTACATCTAGGATATCTTTTGCATCTCTAGCACCTCACCCAGGGTCCCTCTCTAGTTCAGGCTCCTGGACAATTGTGACAATAGTTCAGGCTCCTGGACAATTGAGATAATTGTTGTCTCCCGGACAGTTGTGACCATAGCCTATTTGCTTTCCCTCCCCTACCTCTCACCAGCCCCTGCCTGAAAACATCATGCTTAATGTTTCTTACAAAAGGAATTAAGATGTGAAGCTGGTCGTACCACTCTCCTTTTTAAATTCCTCATAGCCTATAAAAGTTTTGCCAATTGTGTTCCATAGAACACTACTGCTCTGTGAAATACAGGATTTCAGTGGAGAAAAAAAATACGACAGATGGATTTTTTATGACATTTACCAATATACACAGAACTACAACATTAAGCACGTTTATAAAGTTATCATCATGCTGCTGGTTACCTTTAAGACACGTCCATGCCTAAAAGTGCATGGAAGTTATATGAAAAATCACATTGCAATGACATGCTAGAGGATTAATCTAAGCATGGATGTCCAGGCAGCATTTGCCTACTTACAGTCACATTGGAGATTATCAACCTGATACTTGCAGATCTGTTACACACCTCATTTCAAAATTTCAATATATACTTGTGATATTATCTAGTAACTACTATATGTGAAATCTCTCCAACAGAACTTTCTGTGATAACGGGAATTTTCTATACCTGTAACATCCAATATGGTAGCCATCAGCCACATGTGGCTATTGAGCATTTGAATGTAGCCAATGCAACTGAAGAGCTAAATTTTTAATACTACTGGATTTTGATTAATTTAAATTTAAATAGCTGTGTGTGGCAGGTGACTATCATATCAGACAGCACAGCTCTATATTGACTGTGTTGATCAATCTTTGATTTTTCTTGCAGTGACTGATTTAGCTGAGTGACTACTGTCTCCTGCGTCCTTTAGTCCAAGCTGGTGTTCCCTTGACACACCAGCTTCATCTCAAGTTTTTTCTGCTTTGCTTTAGTCATGTTGAAGCCCTTCTTGTTCTTCTTGTATACTCTGCTATTTCTTTCCTTGTTGCCTTTGCTCACTTCCATACCTGCTTTCTCTTCCCTGCCTTCTCTTCCCCGACTCATCCTTGAGGTTCATCTCAGGCCTCTAGGTTGGCTCCCATCATCATGGCACTTCCACTTTTGCCTGTGTATATCCCCAGCTGTTAGCAGAATTCCTGTTTGTCCCATTGATAATATCATCATTTATATATGAAAAGCATTTCTTTTGTGGCACTCTTTACAACGTTGGGTTTTTTGTCAGGCATCTTTCTCAGATGAAGAGTGACAAAGTATTAAAAATGATAACAATCTTCATCCCCTGTAATTTTTCCTTAATGCCTCAGAGCAGAAGAGCAGTGGCATACACCAGGTATTAGTTATCTATTGGTATGTAACAAATTACTCCAAAACTTGGCAGGTTAAAACAACAAACCTTTATGATTACACAGTGTCTGTGGGTGAGAAATCTGGGAGCAGCTTGGCCAGGTACTTCTGGCTCACAATCTCCCATGAAGTTCTCATTGCCCTGTCAGCTGGGGCTGCAGTCATCTGGCTGGGGAAGCATCTACTCCAGAGCCCATTCATGTGGCTGTTGGAAGGTATTCACTCTTCACTATCTGTTGACTGCAGAATTCAGTTCCTCACCATGGCAGCCTCTTGATAGACTGCCCAACTGGCCTCACAACATGCAAGCTCGCTGTCTTTAGAGGGAGTGATGAGAGAGAGAGCCCTGGATGTAGATGTCCCAGAAGTGACATGCCTCCCTTTTTGCCGCCTTCTATTGATCAAACAGAGCAATCCTGGTACAGTATGAGAGAGCCTGCAATGGGTATGGATGTGAAAGAGTAGAGACCTTGGAGGCTGGTTACTGTCCACCTTAATGGCACTATTGCAGCAGGATTCTCACTGAAGTGCCCCTGAACCCAGTAAAGGTGGTGGAATCCGTGAGTGAGAATGCTCCCCAGTGTTTCCCCAGGTGTCAGGCCCTCAGCAACCAACTCTCACAGAACCTTCTTGTGTGTGGACACTGATGAGGAAACTCTCAGGCAGAGGTAGAACTGGGCGTGGAATCTCCAGCCTGTCCTTCCTCTCATCCTTGTCACCAGTGCACTGTGCCAGGGCAAGGCAACCCTGCTCTGGATTTCCCTTGGCTGTTTCACAAAGGCAACCCTCTAGCTTCCTCATCCATTAAATGGGTATGCTCATACCTCCTGAGTTACCCAACAGGACTGGTGTGGACCCACAAAGAGAATTTAGTAGACGTATCTCGTAACCTGCCCAGCATTTGATATGCACAAGGTGAATTTAGTAGATGTATCTCGTAACCTGCCCAGCATTTGATATGCACAAGGTGAATTTAGTAGATGTATCTCATAACCTGCCCAGCATTTGATATGTATACGGTGAAACCTTGGGGGCCTAAGACACTCACAGTGAAGGCCACCCTTCTGTCCTCTTCTTCCTCACACCTGCTTTCCTCCATCATGTGCTCTCCACAGGGCCACACATTGCTTCTACTTTAACAAATCTGACCAGCTGTTTTCTTTCGGTATCTTTTTATTGCGGCTAAAATTCCAAGGGCTGCGGGGGGAAGCTGCTGAAAACACCACAGGCCCTGGGCCTCACTTCAAAGTGGCTTTCATCATTCTTCACACGCTGTTTTCAGAACCCTCCTCTGCTCTCTCCCAGGAACCAAATTCTCGTGGAGATTTTCCTCAGTGATATCACTATTTACAGAACTCTGGCCCTGGACATCATGTTTCTATCTGATTTGTACTTGTCCACATGGCTCATAAAGTTTATAAGGGGGTTAGAGAGGTTTTCCTTGCTCATAAATCTTTCCCTGCAGTCTCCCTCTAGGAGTGGGAAAAAGAGAGGCAGGAATGAGAGAGGAGGGTGCGTGAGATTGGAGGGAGGGCATGAGGCTCTCTTCTTTGAGTGTCTCCCCTTCATTTCCCTCCCGTGGCATCAGTTGGACAGTAGAACGAAGAGGGAGCACATGAGGGCCCAGAAGATGACCATGCTGGGCAGGGAAATTAAATGTTTGGAATCTTCCTCTCATCATCTGTTAAGTGGGGATAATCATAGTGCCTACTCATCAGGTTGTCCTGAGGATTAAACAAGAAGCACAAAGCATTTAGCTTGGGGCATAGAAATTAGCAAAAAATACAATACATTTTAACTAAAAAAAAAGTGACCAGGGTCTTCTGCGTTATCCATCCACCGGGCTGACTCTCTCCCAGGCATCCCAAAATGATCGTCCTAGCTGACTCGAGTTGTTCTCACTCCGAAAACATGGCTGCTCAGAACTTCTTCCTGCAATGGGCAATCTGCTAGCCTCAAGCTCTTAATAATCACTGGTGTAAAAGTAGCTCTTTACAAGCATTTTTTTTTTTTGCATTTTTAAAGCTTAGATTAATTCAATTTTAAAGTACATCTGCTATTGCATACCACTCCATGGATAGCTATGTGAATATTTCTGAATTTTAGGAGGAAAAATTTTGGAACTTAAAGTGAGTATTTCATATCGACTTTCCCCCTGCCCCCGCCCCACTTGAAATAGGAATTGTTGACAGGCCAGCAGAGATACACTGGAAGAATAATAGATCAATAACAATTCACCAGTGGTCATACAAATTCCCCTGGCAGTTTCAGCCAACTGGGGTTCAAGAAAGTCATTACAGGATGTGTCTACCCAGGCAAGGCAAGGGAGAAAAGATTGTGAAATTATGTTTTGAATTGCCTTGAACTATCAAAATAGGTAATCTGGAATAAAAAAGAAATTTGATTCCTGAATTATTTACAATCATCTTGAGGATGTTCTCATCTCTGAAATCCAACCCCACACCTCCTCCCCAAAATTGCCATTGTTTTCCATGATGTAGCCATAGTGATCTTTTAAAAATGCAAATCTGAGTAGCCAATCCTGTTCATAAACCCTCAATGACCTTTTATTGTCCTTAGGTAAAACCAAACAGCTGAACATGGCCTTTGTGCCCCAGCAGGATGGGGCCTCATCTACCTCCCCAGCCACACTGCAAAGCCCATCTGAGCTCCTTCCCACTTCCAAGCCTCACATGCCTTCCCCTCTGCCTGCAAGTTCTTCTTCTTCCACCCTGTGTCTAATTAACTCCTACTCATCCTTCAGATCTTAACCTGTATACTACTCATTCCAGAAGCCCTCCTGACACTCCCCCACCTACCTAGACCACTTAGACTGGCTGGGATCCCCTAGTTACATGCTGTATTCAGCTTAGCGTGCTTTCTCCAGTCATTATTATATGATCCATTGTGTATTTATTCGTATAATGTTTGTATCTCCTGCTAGAATGCACTTTATTTGAGAACAAGGACTTGGTCTTTTTTATCCTTTCAGCACTTTGAACACTGCCCAGAGCCAACTAGGTGCTCAATAAACATACTGTTCCATGAATGTCTAAGTCCCAATATCAGCAGCTATCCAACCATTTCTCCATCATGAAAGGCCTTGATGAACAGAATGTCATCTGCATCAGAAAACATCTGATGGATCCAGAAAGTTCCCAGATTTCCTAGAGTAATTGAATCATAATCTTTTAGCAATTGAAAAGATGTTCAATTTTATTAAACCCCCTCATTTTAAAGATGAGGAAACCAATGCAAAACAAGGTTGAAGTCACTCAACTGCTTAACTACAGAGGCTAGGATGCAGTCTTCAAATTCCCCATCATGCACACTTCCTAATAAGCTAGTAGATCCTCAAAATGCCAAACAAATGCATAGTTCAGACATAACTGTAATTGTGCATTTTGCGTATTGCCACCCCTGCCCCCACTCCCCATCACTTGGCCAGCACCTGTCCCTCTCCGAGAAGAGAAGATGCAAGCCTTCATTACATTGTCACTCTCCCCTATTCTGACACCATGCAGGCCCTTGCTTTGAACTCTGCGTTACCATGGCAACTGCTCTTCACGAACATCAACATCACTGGCCACAATGGCCTATGCTGAGGTGGATGGCTGCCAAACAAATCATAGGCAATTTCTTTCTTTTTTTTTTTAAAGTCAAGAAGGCCGAAATCCTCAGATCAAGTTCAAATTATTTGGAGGATGTGTATGTCAGGGACACTTAGCATCAGTTTCGATGGGAAGGCAGATAAAAGCTTGATTTATGATGAGGATAGGGGAGGCACAGGTCAGTTCAGCTTCAGAGCTTGCAGAGCTCTTTCAGAAGCTCTTTGATGTGAACAAGAAGTTGGAAGTTGCATAATTCTTGCTAATTCTTGTTGACGGTCCAGACACAAAGGCTGCTCAAACGATCTGGAGTGGCCAAATAGGCCGAGGGTGCTTCTTTTGTCCTTCCTTCTCCCCTATTCCCCCTCCTCTTCATCTTTCCCAGCAGGCCAGGACCCAAAACGTAGGTTTTGTCCGAAGGAGAGAGGACCTTAGCTTCACGGGAGTAAATTTACAAGGCTGTCAGGCTTGGGATGTAATAGGCGCTGCGAGGGGTTCTATGTATCAAGCTAGGTGGTCTACCTTGTTATAGAGACTGGCCACGGGGCAGCCTAAGGTGAGTTCTGACTGCCTGGGATGGAGATCTCCCATCTCACAGGGAGAAACAAATGCCTTACAAATTGGTCACATCCCATTTAGATCATATTAATTTCCATCACCGACCCCCAGGGCTAACAGGCAGTATTTTTCTTCCTTTTGTTTCTCCTCCCCATCCCCCAAGTGACCTCCTCTTTTCTTTTCTCTTTCATCCAATAGTGTCAGCCTGACTGTTTCTAGTTTGCTCAAATTTCATTTTCCTATTTAACTGTTGCGCTTGCCAGCCCCCAGATAGTTCGCATTGTAAAACCCGTGCTACACATCCCCCTTACAGCCTGCTTTCCATCAGCTTTGCTGAAATCAAGTTGCTGGATCAGTCCCGTGTGTTAGCAGGGTAATAACTTTCCTCAGCTGGACAAAATGGTGCAGAGAGGGTGTTGCTTTTTCTGCTTCAAAGGCTTCAGAGATTCCTTTAACCACAAACATGAGAATAGAACGTAATGGATATACAAGAGTCCCACGATGGCAATCTCCCTGCTGGAAATGTTCATGAATTACCTGTAATTTACCTCAAAATGTACCATATGTTGGACTGCAAGATGCACTTTTCCTTTTTTACTTAAATGGGCTGCTATTCAGAATCTTTTTTTTTTCCTTCGATGTGGGACTAGATGTTGAGAATAGTTTGGGGGAAAATGCCCCATAGAAGCTTCACAAATTAAAGTTTGCACAGGTTATCATGTGAGTGCTTTGTTGAAAGGAAAGAAAGTGAAATTAGGTGCAATTTTCTCCTTAATACACCATCAGCCCCATAGGGCCAGGATGGGAAGATTACCAACACTTTGGGAGGGGAGAAAGCATGAGTCACTAATTTGCCAGTTCCCTTCATGCATTTTCTGCAATGGGACAGAAATGACATGCCCCTCCATGGCTTGATTGGTGCAAGGTTGATGCACCAATCACAAGTCATGGCAAAACCGCAGTTACTTTTGCACCAACCTAATATGTAGTCAGGAGACTTGAAGAGTAGCTCTGCCAACACAGAGGAAGGGTCCCACATTCTAAGGACACAGGGATCTAGGACATCTCTTTGCCTTTTGTGGTGTCCTAGACAGATTTGCCATGTGCTTCCTCCTCCATGGTTACAGTGATGGCTAATGAACGTGTATTTTTAAAGAGTATCCAAACTTTTACTTCTTCAAATGAAATCTTTTAAATGGTATCAGAACGTGGGTTTTTAATCTCTTGGAATCTGAACAGATGCAGAAGGGGAAGCACAAACAATGGCAAACCTGATTTTCCACCTGGAGCCGTGGCCTTGTCACTAGCCATGTCACATCTGTGCTTTTGAAGGGAAATGTCATAATATTGCTAATCAATAGGAGGAGTGACAGGCCCATTTGTCAAGAATGAGCCAGCACTGCAACTGTTGTCCTCTGCATCTTTCTCTTGGGCTTTGCAAAGGGAAGCCCAGGGAATGGCCTGCTCTGTGTCTGGGGCAGCCCCCTCCTGTGCCAGGGTCAATAGATAGCCCCCCTGGGTGAGAATTGTGAGCCGTCTTGCCAATGTTCTGCACAAGTGGGGCGGAATATGATGGCAAAGGCTACAGAAGAAACATCGAGTTTCCAAGAGTGGTGTGCAAAAGCAACCAGACACCATGCAAGAGGAAAGGGTCTCCTGTATCAGGAAGTCTATTGACCTTTCATCTGGGGAGTGCAGTTGTTCATGTGTTTCTTTTGAACTGCAGATGTTTCTTGCTGCTCTGTTGGTCAGAGGACAAGTAGGTCATTTCAAGAGAGGAGTGAAGCGAAGGGGTAGATAGGATTGGTACTCACTG
The DNA here is from genome assembly GCF_028858775.2 of Pan troglodytes. Lineage (NCBI taxonomy): Eukaryota > Metazoa > Chordata > Mammalia > Primates > Hominidae > Pan > Pan troglodytes. The sequence continues at coordinate 31,223,853 of NC_072404.2, forward strand.
ACAATTTTCATCTTTGCTCTGGAGGAAAACGTAACCAGAGGGTGGAAAAGGGTGGCAGGGCAGTTTGTACCCCATGCCCTGCTCCACACTAGCTCCCTGGAGCTGATATAAAACCAGATGGCAGGGACTCACCACTGCAATCAGATTGGTCATGCATGGGGCCTGGGTGTGGGCTGAGGTGACAGGACTGAAATGCCCTTTCCCATCCCACCAAAATAATTTTTAAATTAGAAAATTAATCTTAATCGACACTTGTATCTCCAGTTTTAGTTGATCCAGAATATTGTTACAGCTTTTCATGCTTGGGGAGTTCCCCCAAGATCAGCAATTTTGTTTGACTGGTGCAAGGGGACAAAAGGTGATATTAATAAGGGAGACTTTTAAAAACAATGGTGACTTTCCTTGTCAAATTGCACGTTTCCCATTTACTCTTCTTGCCTTTAAGGGGAGGTGATGCTTTTGAAAATGACTCTTTTGCTTAAGGTACCCCCAGTTTTTGGCATTAGAAAGCAAATAATATCCAATTTAAGGACAGAGGTAATATTGATATTCTAGCATGAGTTACACATCTTTCAGAAAAATGTGAAAGCAAAAAATATCATGCCAATTAACGTTCCAACCCTGAGGTCAGTGAATGACTATTCAAATCAAAAAACCACTGGAAAAAAAAAACTTGATTAAAGGAAAATAATGAGCTTAAAATACTATGACACATTATCTTCAAAATAAAGCACCCTGATAATAACATTCCAGTCATGGAAATTTTGCAACTCCCCTGAAGGTACAGGTATTAAGTAATAAGACTGATACTTAAAACATACTGAAATACTCATGCAAATGGATACAGTTCTCTTCAAGGTAGTTTACGTGGCAGACAAATGCAACCCCAGGGATGCTGCCTCCGTTCTGCTGGAAATACTTTTGGAGAGTCTCTCCCTAGAATTCAGAGCCAGCAGCACAATCTTGAATAGCTTCAGTAGTGAGAAGTTCTTGTTTTTAAGGGTGATTGGATTCATTTTCCACATCTATAAGTCATTCCAAAAGTTTGGGAGTTACACTGGGAATAAGAAATAAGTTACCATGGTTGGGGTCAACAATAGGATGTGGGTGCAGTAATAAGGCTTAGGGGACTGCCTCAGAAGATGCTCAAAGCGTAGCCTGAGCCATGATAGGTAACGGAGGTTTTGCAGAGCAGAAGGCTAGCCTTCCACGGGGGGAGCCAGTGCGTGTGCAGTACCCGGTTTGGGCACCTCAGGTGCTTTTGAGTTTACTTTGTTTTATTGGGCCCTCATGACATCTTTTGAGGCAGGTGTTTTCATCCATGGAATGGCAACTTTGATTTTGTGGAACAAATTCTAAGTTTGTTCAAACAAAATCCTTATTGATTCTGATGTAATGAAATACCACAGGCTCTGGAGCAGATACAAGTGAATGTGACTCCCAGATTTGCCACTTACAGGCTGTGTGATCCTGGCTCAGTCATATAAACTTTCTGTGTGGCTGTTTTCTCATCTGTAAAATGGGTTATGGTGGAGTACTAAGTTAAATTAGATGAAATAATACAGATAAAACACCCCGAACAATGTTGCCGTATAGCACGCATTCTGCTTACATTATTTCCCATCTCTGTTGCTTTCATATTTGAGGAGAAAAGCTGATATCCACAGGCAGGGATAAAATGGTGAATAATCCCAGTGTCAGCCTCACAATGACCTAGAAATGTAATAGAAGGTACTGGACATTTATCTTAACAGTGAAGTATCAGAGGGAAGGACACTGTAGCTTGTAGAAATGGCTCTGAATGACTTTCCTTTCCCCACGTGGCTTTTCTGGCTTCATTTATTTAAGGCTGTCACTTGGCAACATTTCCTTCTACCCCCTGATCACTGCCTCACTCCTTCCCTGGCTTCTCATTACAGAAGCTTCAGGTTGCCCCGCTTTGCCTCCTGAGCAGAGAAGAATTTCCAGGCCAAAGATTTCTTTCCTGCTATATCAGACCTGACCATGTTAAACTACAAAAGAAATTTTCCAAGATTTGGGCTACAGAGTGGTAGGAAATGAAGACTGTTGGTCAAGGCAGAATGGATGCCAAGGGACATTCCAGTTCTTCTTCCGGCATTTTCTCCTTTGAGTTTTTGTCTTCACATTTGAAAAGCTTTCTAAATCTAATTTTCTTCTGAACTATAGAAAATGGTCAGTTAGTCTAACACAATTGAAGGTGCCTTCAGGGTGGCCCTTCTGTCTGTCTAGGCTCTCCTGGCACACAGGGCTTCCAGTGGGTGACTATTGGACAAGATGGCACTTGTGCCTCTGATAACCACAGTGTCAAATGGCTTCCTGTGATGGGGAGCAACAGTGTACATGCTGACTATATATCTTTTCTAGAACCTGGAGGAATATTCTCAAGTGGTCGTGTGTGTGTGACTCATCCTCTCACCTAATGGAATTCTTACCCACAGGAAAACTCTACTAATGTGTCGATACACTGCTGAGAAAACACCTCGGAATTTTCTGTGACATGTAATCTTTCCAATAGGGAAATAAACTAAAGTTGCCAACCTTTTCCATTCACAGAACCCTCACCAAACAAGTGGTAAATATTGTATTGTCAAGCAATAGGTCATTGGATGTAGAAAAGATATGGCTTAGGGAAAGAAATGTAGGTGATCTAATGTTCTGTGTACTTTCTAAGTTAATGAGGAAAAAAATCTCTTGGGGTTAAAGTTACATAAAAGTCGGTGGCATGATATGCTTGACAAACACATGCACATATCAGCTTTGGAGTCAGATGAACCTAGATTTAAATCTCAGCACTATTTACTGTAAGACAAGTCTCAGTTTCCCTTTTTGTAATATTAGGAAACTAATGGCTACCTATAAATGGGGACCCAAGCTATCTCCATTGGGCTGTTAGGCTGTATGAACCACCACGTTGTAATAATCATCTACTTCCCCTTAGGGTGTCCTATAAAATGTGGGAAATTGAAGAGATTGTATTAAAACCATGGGTGCCAATTTGCAAAGTCTGAAAGAGAAACTGTCACAGTTATAGAGTTTATTGTTACAAAATTCTTTAGAAAACTAAGTTAAAAGAAAGTGGGTTTAAACCTGCAGAACTAACAAGAGATTTTACAAGAAGCTGCTATTATTTAGAAACATGTAGCTTGTGTAAAAAACCTTAAAAAAATGGGATCCATATTTGTTTTACTCTTAAATGGAAAGAAAATCCCTAAACTGTTTTTTACTAGAGGACTTCTAAAGAATGAAGTTGAACTGGAAAAAAAATGGGCTGGGAAGTCAGAGAAATGTGGATTTAGCCCCAGGCCATGCTCTGGCCCTTTCCATCAGGGAGACTAGGGCTTGCTGGTATTAAATTGATTCCTGGGGCTCTCTTATTATATCCACAAAGGCTGCACCTCAAGGAGAACAAAACAGTGGCCCTAATGTCAGCTAGAGGGCTAGAGGGCTTGTTAAATGCACATCTACTTTCCTTCGGCCCATGTTTGTTCTTATTCCAAGTCATCTCCCAATGTTGGATCCCATAGCTGTCCAGATGACCCCGCCTACTGCCACCAAGCAGACACCCTTCCCCAACCAGTGAGGAGGAGAGGACTAAGTGCTCAGATTTGATTTCAGCCAACCACATCTCTATCCTTTTTGACTTATCAACGAGGCTGTGCCCACAGTGTTCAAACTTCGCTGCACATTCTAATCACTTGGGGGGTCTTTTGGAAGTCCCAAGGCCAGGTCACTCCCCATATCAATTAAGTCAGACTTTCAGGCAACGGCAGAGACAGGATCAGTATTTGTTAAACAACCAAAGGTGATTCCAATGGGCAGCAAAATTTGGGAACCATTGGACTGGGCTTTACAAACCTCAAGAGGCTTGTGAACGTATTTAAAACATCTGATACACAATTGGTGTTTAATAAATGATAGCTCCCCTTGCTATTAGTAAGAATGTTTGGTTATAGTGATAACGACGATGATAATAATAACGGGAGGCCATTACACATTTGGGGCCCTTCAGTTTACTCTTGCAGCCGTGTTTGTTTGTTCTAACCCTCCCCATTCTCCCATGAGATGAACAGAAGCATATGAGTACTATCTCTTCCATCTTACAGGTGAGGAAACTGAGGCTTAGAAAGGGTAAATGACTTTCTCAAACAGAGTGTTACCTAGAGCTGGGCCTTCTGATGCCATCTCCAGTGCTGTCCCCACTATTCAACACTGCTTCCGTGTTCAAAGAGCTTCCATCAGGTGGGGGAAAACCCATTCATTTATGTAAATGATAAGAATGCACAGTAGGGAAAACACCCCAAGTTGCTAATTAGTTGAGATTATATGCAGAAAGCCAAATAGGGATCCAAACCCACTGTCAGCTTCCTAATGATGAAGCAGATTAGAGAAGGTGGCAGGGCCTGCTCCTCCCTGAACCTGGCCCATAGACCAGACACCCCTGACTTCCCTAGGCAGACAAGCAGGAAAAGCAGAGCAGATAGAGAATAGACCTGGCCTTCCAGGGCCTGACTCTGCTCCATCTATGTGCTGCATGGTCCATGTGCTGCAACTATGAGGAAGTACAAGGTGAGTCCGCCATGCCCAAATGCCAGGAATAGGTAGGTTCAAAGAATGACATCCCTGCATCCTCCCTAGATCCATGCAGGGTAGCTAACAGTTTACCCTCTTCATTTCCACCAGTCAGATAAGTCTTTCTCCCACCTTTGGGAGAGGGAAACTGTGAAGGTTTAGGGAGGGACTAGAAAGATTGGTTTTCATACCATTCGCTCTCTTGTGGGATGAAATAGAATTAAGTGCACATGGCAATGGGGAGATGCGATTCTTCCTGCAGGAGACAGAATGTGAATACAGGCTATATAAATGACATCAGAAGGAGGGGCTGCAAGTGTGGAGCCATGAAAAGAGCTGTGGTCAGGGGGAGGTTCCATGAGGGTTAAGAATTGACTGGGGTCTTGAAGAAGAAGCTGGAACTCAACAAAGCCTTTCATGAAATATCTTTTGATTCCCTGATCCAGGTTGTCAGGAGTGGTTTTGAGAGTCATGGGGATTGGTTATAATTAATCTGCTATAGCTAGTCGATTACTGAATAAGCAGGCCCAGCTGCAAATGCCTTGTTGGGGATGGCAGTGGCAGCCCAAGATCCCAGTTATGCAGCAGATGCACAGTCTCGTTGAGCCAAGCTGGCTGAACACACCTTTTGGAGAGATGCTACTTTTCATTTGCTTTTGAAACGGTGACTGTAATGAATTTTGCAACTTTGAGAAAAAGAACTTATTATATCACCATATACTGGGACATCACCATGTTACTTTAAATACAGCAACCATGGGGTTCAATCCTAGCCCTGATACTTTTTAGCTATGTGATCTCAGATATGTTATATGTCTGCTCTACAACACAATTTTTTTCCAGTAACGTGAAGGTAATAGTAGCACCTGCTTCAAAGGGTTGTTTTGAGATTTAAATGAGATAATGCATGAATATAGAATCTGGCTCCTAATGTACAGTATGTGCTTAATTAATGTAGTCATAGTGGTTATTTTATTACTATTACCAGGACTCTGAAATTCATCCTACTATGGAGATGCCTCTCAATGGGCTAGACTTGCCTCATGATCAAAAAACTTATCTTGCTTTGCTTTAGTCATCTTTAGACCTCAGCTTTTTTTTCTTGACCTCCAGGAGATTTGTCAGCTTGGATGAGAAGCTGAAGCAGGTCTTTCCCCCTTTATTAACATTCCATCCATCTTTCAAGTTCCATTTCAAATTCCATTTGGAGAAATTAGGAAACACCTTCTGGAGGAGCTGGCATTCATCTCTTCCCCTCAGCTCCCACAAGTCTTTATAATTTTATTATGGCATTTATCACATTCCATCCTGTCCTGTAGTTATAGGCCATCTATCTCTTTCACTGCACAGTAACTTTCCTGAGGGGAGGAAGAACAATCAATTCATTTTGGAATCCCCCATAGCACAAAGCATAGTACCTGGCACAGAGTAGATGCTCAGTAAATATTTGTTAAGTTGGAATAATCACTTTTTTTTTTAAAAAAGACTGCTGTTATATAATTATTCACCATCCTATTTGCCCACTGATTTTTCCAGCTGAGAAGGATAATTTTGGGGATAACCATGAAGCAAGCCCAAGCTCCATGAATCAAAGGTAGAATGTTCATTATTCTTGGATGGAGATGGAATACAGAGCAATAGAATACTACAGCAACCACAGTTAGCTGGTATTTATAAACACCAATCCTGCCATTGTACTACCATGTGACCCCAAACAAGCTCTGAGCCTCCCTGGGCCTCAGTTTCTCTATTTGTAAAATGAAAGTGAAGATCTTTCTCTTTTACTTATAAATTTTTGTGATTTCTGGTTTCTCTATTTAGATATAAAGAAGAATTTTGCTATTGTTCTTTATACTTCCTTTCTTTCAAAACTGTAAGTTGAATAGGCCAGAGTTTTGGTGTCTTCCCATCACTACTATATCTCTAAAGCCTGGGACAGTATCTGGTTCATAGTAGCTGCCCTCCAAGAAATACTTGTTGAATAAATAAATGAACAAATAAATACATTTAGACATGATTTAGGAATGTTGTGGTATAGTGCTTAGGAGTAATTATAGTCCTGGCCTCCCAAGAGTCCCCACTCCTAGAAGACACAGAAAGGCAAAATGCAGAGGAAGCAGACATGAGAAATAAGATCTGGGCTCAGCTTGATCCTTCTCTACATTATGGCATGAGCTGCACACAAAGAGTTTCTTCTAGGTTAAGTCCACCTGTACTAGCAAAATTCATATATTGGGTGGGACAATTCTATATTGTATGGGAGTATCTCACATGATGCAAGACATTTAGCATCTCTGCCCGGTAAATGTCAGTACTACCCCAAGTAATTTGTGCCAATCCCAAATCTCCTCTAAACATAAACATTTCTGAATGTCCTCTAGGAGCAGTATACACCTCCTCATTGAGAAGCACTCATTTATTATGATGACTGGTTTAGCTATGGATGGAAATCATTACATGTCCTTTCATCTTCACTGCAAGAATTTGTAATTTAGATGTGAAGTAGCCTTAGTAACAACTCTGGTCCTTTGTTGAAGAACGACAAGTCAGGCAAAAATCATGGTATTGTGGAAAGGCCTGCCCTTTCTCCAATGTGAGGATAGAAACCCTAGCAAGAACTTGGATCCCCTTCCTCCTGCCTTTTCCTGGAGAGATAATGACCACATCCAAAATGGAGAGCTCAGCTCATGGAGAGGCTGCAGGGGAATTGACATAGAAATGCCATGAAATTGGTTTGATATTGACTTTGAAATCTGCATAACCTGTGTCCTAAAAACCTTGGTTGATATAGCATTACCGGCCAATTGTAAGCTCACATCTTCCTGATGTTGAAGATCCTTTGTTCACCTTACCTCAGGTTTTAGTTCCAAGCTACATGGTCCCCACATCTGAGTGGGACCTGAGATGTTAGAAGTGAATGTTCCTTCCCGAGACCTAATGTTTCTTCCACGTGGAGGGAGCTTTGCTAGTGAAACACCCCTGGATAGTTCCATGGGCGAGGTTTGCAGAAGACAAATTGTCCCCATGAAAGCTGGATAATTAAATTTAATTTTGAGTAATAGTGTTTAACTCAGTGTTAGAAAGCCCACTTACCACCAGTACAGGCTCTCTCCAACATCTGCTTTAGCAATAGTTACAGTAGTATTTTAGTCTTTTTGTATGTTAGCCTTTTGTTTTATTTTGTACTTGGCTCAGAATTTGCAGGATGAGAGGGGTCCTCAAACCCCAACACCAGATATATGGCTTGGTTCTGCAGAGATGGCATCCATAAACACTCTGAGGTTTACAAAGCTTTAGGATAGGTAATGTTACAGAATTCAACATCATCATGGCAATGTGTTGGCTGAGGATACAAGTTCAGCTGAATAGTGGAGGTTTAACGAGGTTGAAGTGCAAGCTGGCTGCAAGGCTCAATGGTGTATGCGGGATCCTGGCTCCTCTGTCCTTTTGCTCCATCATCTTCAGGGAATTACTCTCATACACATGGTCCCAAGTGGCTTGCTATTTTCATTGTTTCAGCAGGCATGAAGAAGGAAGGAGAAGGGAAAATGGTGGGCTTGACCCTTTTCTTTAAGGGAACAGCATGGAAGTTGTCCATATCACCTCCATTTACATCCCACTGGGCACAAATTAGTCATACGGCCACCCTAACTGCAAAGGACTATGGAAAATGTAGTTTTTATTCTGGGAAACCATACACTCAGGATAAAATTAAATGGCTATGGAAGAAGGAGAATGGATATTGAGAGATGTGTGGTTGTTTCTGCCACAACATCCCTGTCTTGAACTTTTGGATCAAGCCTTGAATGTACCAATAAGCCCACCAATATAGAGGGTCCCCTTCTCTTCCCAGAATCAAGGAGATGCCCTTGCTAACATTCCAGAGGTACTCAAGAGACTTCTGCTGGTACCTACTTTGCTCATCTTTAAGCAGTTGGGTTCGCCAGAGCTTTTAAATTACTTTCTCTTCTTTATACCATCACCCTGAATGGTCATGATTTTAACTTCCATTTGTAAGCTGATAGCTCACATGTGACCCTTCCTTCTTGCTGAATTTCTCTCACTGAGGCTTCCTTGTGGCTTAGATCAAGGTTTTTCAACAGGGTAGAGACTAGGGTGAAGTAAGTGAGGAGCCTTGGGAGCAAAATGAAGGAGACATTTATACTCAGGGCCATGCAAGAGGCTTTCTCCAAGACTGTGGTCCTAATCCCCATCCTCATTAGCGCTCAAATCGGGCTACTGAAAAAGACTCCTACCTCATTCTTGTCTCCAGACTTTTCCTTGTACAACTTATCTGCATGCTGCCAGAGTGCTCTTGCTAAAACTCAGATTTGCTCTTTCCTTTCCTAAGCTTTGAAAGAAAAAAAGTCTCCTATCCAACACATTTATGGCTGTTGATGGTTTATAGAGTCAAGTTCACAGTCTGCGACTTGGCAGACAGGGCCCCTCTTTATACTTTCCCCACCATAAACAGTCTTACAGTCCCACCCCCGCCTGCCAATGTTCATGCACTTTCAGGCCATTTACCTTGGTTCTTGTTCCTGTTTTCCGGGAAGACACTCTCCCCTTTCTCTATCTGGACAACTCCTATACATTCTTTAAGAATTCTTTGGCTGGGCACGGTGGCTCAATGACTGTAATCCCAGCACTTTGGGAGGCCAAGGCAAGTACATCACAAGGTCAGGAGATCGAGACCATCCTGGCTAACACAGTGAAATCCCGTCTCTACTAAAAAATACAAAAAATAAGCCAGGCATGGTGGCGGGCGCCTGTAGTCCCAGCTACTTGGGGGGCTGAGGCAGGAGAATGGCGTGAACTCGGGAGGAGGAATTTGCAGTGAGCCGAGATCGTGCCAATGCAATTCAGCCTGGGCAACAGAGCGAGACTCCGTCTCAAAAAAAAAAAAAAAAAAGGCTTTGAGTGTCACTTCTTCTATGAAGCCTTCCCTGATTTTTCCAGCCAGAATTACTGCTCCCACATGCCTTTGTGCATATCACTGTTATAGTTCTTATGACATTGTATTGTACTTATTTGTTAATATATGTTTCCTCTGGGAGACTCTGAGCTCCTAGAGGCAAGGGAGAATGTCTTATTTGACTCTATGCCCCTTGTTCCTAGCATGGTACCATAGAAGAGCGATCAGTAGGTGCTTACTGATTAAATGGATAGGTAAATGACTCATCCACTGCTTAAGAAATCTATGAAATTCACTCCAAGAAGAGTGAGTAGACAATTTTATTTTGTCTAAAAGTTTACTCACGTCCATATTGTGGCTGTCCTGACATAAATATATCTAGTAAATTTGCTTAGTAGAGAACCTTGATTTGAATTCAGGTCCAAAGGCTTCCTCTCTCATTGGCATCAGTGACTTGCTTTTTTAAATGCTAGAATGTCTTGTTAGTGCTACACAGATGCTAAAATCTTTTCTAAACCTCAGTGATTCTTACCAAGTAATGCAAAGCATGCTGCAGGGCTCACACAAAAGAAGAAAAATAAATAAATTTTAAAACCATCTTCCAGTACAAAAAATACAGACAGTCCTGACAAACATTTAAAAACATGAGTTGTTGCCCAGCCTGCTCTGTACTGAGGAATCATGTATTTGTAGGTAACAGAAGAGATGATTCATGGCATGACTTCAGGGAGACCATGGTGCCTGGAACTTCCACTTGACCACGAGCATATGCAGTAAGACACGGGAACCATTAATCTGTCTTCACACCTCTTTCTCACCCAGAATGAAATTGTTTTGCCTAGCAAAAGAGTGGGCTCGGCCCAGGAGAGACACATGGGATTGTGTTTCCTGAGGAATCTGTGCTGTTATAGTGAAAACACAGCAATAACTTGCCAAGGATTCCAAGGGAGATCAACAGACCCCTCCAGCCCCACTGTTCTGGGACCCTTAGTCATGGATGTAGTGTGATGAAATGTAATGTGTGGTGGAGAGGCTAAAGTTACTTCTACATGGTAGGAGTAGGTTTTTTTTCCTCTAACCTCGGAAATCTATAATTTTTACACTGTCACAGAACGAATGGAACTGTGACTAATGTTATACAGTTTATAGAGCTAAAGTCATATAATTTTCACAGTTGGTTCACATTTATGACAGTTAAAAGGTTTTTGTTTTACTCTGAGATTAATAGAGGGGCGTGAATATTGCTTACCCACAGCCCTCAATGCTGTGTTTGCATTCCCAGAGAACACCTCCTCCACCCACCCATTTTACAGAGGAGGAAGCTGAGACTGCCAGCAGTCGGTGACTTGTCCAAGGTCACATAGCTGACATACAGCAGAGCAAGAATCAAAGCCAGGTCTCACAAGTCCTGGTCACATGCACTTTTATTGGATGTTTAGGATTCCACATGAAAAGTGATGTGCTGCCTGATTTTCCTCTTTTTTTCAAAGGAATGGAAATATCTCTCTTCCTTCTATGTCACCATTGAACACTTTTTGAATGGTGTTTTGAATGGTGAACACTTTTGAATGGTGTACAATTCAAAACACCATTTTGAATTGTAGCCATCCAAGCGGTAGGAGGGGAGAGTGGAGAGAATCTCTGTTCACTGCACGCAGAGCTATGGTAACCCTCTGTACCTATTTCTCCAAGCCTCTGGATTTTATTTGGTGGGCTGAATTCCATCCTAGGAAAGGGCAGAAAGCGTTCAGCTTATCCTTTGAAAAATGAAACACATTTTAAAAACCTGCAAAATGTCTCAAGTTCTGACCAGGAATAATAGGAACGTGCCCCCCCTCCCCCCGCCCCAACCAAGCCCACCTCTCACCAATCACAAAGAACTCCTTCTCTTTTTACAAAATTTTACTTTTTCTTCAAAATGTAAAAACTCCAAGGTGTCTGAACTCAGGTTCCCTAGAAGCAGAACCTGAGATGCTGATTCTCAAGCAATAGCTTTATCGAGAGACTTGCTCTCAGAGGAAACAGGTAAGGAAGGGCGGGATATAGCACGGAGCAGGACAGAAGAGAGGCAAAGGTGTGGGCTCAGTTGTAGTCTTGCCTCAGGCTGATCCCAGGGAAACTCGGAGTGTGGATGGTTGTGCCAGTTTGAGGAAAGTGAGTTGGGTTTTATACGATGTCCTGTCCACCAGGTTTTAGCCGTAAGGTCTGCAGGATGGGGTGGTACAGAACCTCCCTAGCATCTCTGAGCTATGCCAACCAGGTGGCCCTGGGCAATCCCCTGGAGCAGGGAAGGGTATAGCTGTCAGCTCTTATCAACCAATTTGTACAGCAGCTGGGGGATGCGCCCACCAGTATAGGGATCTGAGTAGGCCACCAAGAACATATGCTAAGCATTGCTGAATTTCAACATCCCAGAAAAGAAAAAAAAAAACAAACTGTAACTGCTCATAATACCACACAATGAGAAATCAGCATTGTTCACAATAAAACATCATTCACAGTTCTGTTTATCCTCTGATGGCATAAAAGACATAAACAAGACACTGAAAACAAAGAAAAACCATGAACATCTCTGATGGAGAGATTTGTTAGAACCATGCCTGATTGGGAAAATACTTAAGTGCCTCATAGAACTAAGACATCTGGGTGAAAACTGAGGCTTCACTGTGGAGCACCCTCAGTTCTGTGATTCCCCTGGCTTCTTGCTTTCTGAGATTCCTTTCCACAATGCTCCCAATGCCCCTGCCTTTACTTGTAACCTGGAAAAGGGCAATTTGGCTTTCAGGGCCTGAGAAGAGGAAGCAATTATTTTAGAGGAACTGATTGGGAAAAACTGTAAGAAGCCATCTTGAATCAACAAAATCATATCCCAAGGTGGCTTTGGCTCCTTGTCAAGATAGGAAATAGAGGACACGCTTCTGCCACACTGCACCCCAAAAGATGAAGTGAACGAAGGGTTGAACATCTATGATATGTCAATAACTAAACCAGCCATCACATATATATATACATATATATGTATATATATATAGAGAGAGAGAGAGAGAGAGAGAGACTTAATTTTCAAATATTGATTCAACGATGAAAATTGTAGGGATAAGCAGTATTTATTTAAGACAATGCATCCAAACAATGTCAATGCATACCAGTGCTCAAATTAAGCAACAATTTTATAGTTTTTCAACTCCACGTTCTTTTTTGGATATCTAGTAAAAGTTTAAAAAAATCTGTAAAGCAGGGAATAATATTTACTCCACAGCTTTGTCATAAATATTATAATGGGTAGTATTATTGATATGGTAAACTTTGGACTCTGTTACACTTATCTACTATAATTTACGTGTGCCAAAAATGTAGCTTATTTTTTTCTCTTTTATTAAAAATATCTTGCTCATGAGCCCCCATTCCTTCTGATGATGGGGAGGAGATAGGGATGAAATGGACATAATCATGCCAATCAAAGCTGACTTGGTCCCTTCTGGTTTAGGGCCATCATTTTCAGGTCAGTCTTCAGCCAATATGAGTAGAAACTGCCCTTGCTGCTGCTCTTCTTGCTCAAGGGGCCTCTATCTTACAGCCTTGCACAGGCTACATGTGACACTAGGGCTCGGATGTCAATGACAGAAAAGGGTGAAGGTTTCTTCAAAAGTGAGACATACTCGAAATTCCAACTAAAATTCAATTTTAGAGGGAGTCTATTTGGTTGATTGACAAAATGTTCCCTAAGAGAGTGGGAAAGCAAAGAGGTGGGCCTCATAATTTAGTTAGTGTGGCTTTCCTTTGACCCAATTCTCTTACATGTTGGATAAATTTCTCTGGCAAATTGAATAATTTTCACAAGTCAATTACATACATTCCCTCAGCCTGTTTGAGCGTAATGAAATAGCTTAATAGAATAAAACAATAACCCCCAAGATGATGATGTTGGCTATTATTAAGTATAACAATAGGAATTAATTATGACAGGAGAAAGGATAATTGATGACTTGGAAAATATATTCTAAAACTCTCTCTCTTATGACTTCAGAGACACTTCTAGAGCTATGTGGTTTTCTGAATGCTTTTGAATAGGATTATTAATAACTTTTTTTTTAATTCCTTACATTTGGTTAGTTCTTTACAAAACACTGTCATGCACAGAATCTTGTTTTTAATTTAACCAACCCTTACAGCATGCCATGTGGCAGGCCCCGTTCAGAGCACTTCACACATTAACTTGCTCAATGCCCCCACACCGACTGTCTGCTCTGTGATTGAGATTGATCTTTTACAAATGAGGAAACTGAATCTTAGAGAGAATCAGGAACTCATGCTAGGTCTCCCCACTGGGAAGTGGCAGAACAGAGATTTGGATCCAATCTGCTTCCTGAGTCGCTTTTAGCCACAACACTATTCTACCTACCTCTCATTTCAGCCTTACAAATACCCTGCAAAGTAGGAATGTTTAGCTCTATTTTCCCAAAGATAAAACATTATCTGAAACAGAGGTTAAGTTATTTGCCAGAATTGTAGAGCTACATAGTAAGCATCAGAGCCAGAATTCAGACCCTTGTTTTCCACCCTTAAATAAGCACAATTTCTGATGTGCCCTTATGAAGCAATAAGTTATTTTACTCAAAGCTATATATATTTTTAGAACTTTGAAGCACTGAGGAAAAAATAATACTGTATTTCCTTTTGGAAAAAATAATACTGTATTTCCTTTTGGAAAAAATATTGGGCACAAATTTGGAGGGTTAGTAGAAACATATGCAGTTCTTTTTAACTAGAGACACTGTCAATTTAGCAACATAGACACATCAAATGCTTGAACAACAGGGATCATATTGTCTCCTAATAATTCTTAAATTTTCTGTGAAAAAGTGTTTGGAGAAGTTTTCATTCGTGCATGTTCTCAGGCTCCAACCCAGGAATTCTCATTCAGTAGATCTGAGGTCAGGCTCAGGAATCGGAATCTTTAACAGACACTCCCAGGGTAATGAATGCTCATTTTTTAAATGAGGGAAGAGGAGTGACTTGCCCTGCCCAGATTGACTGAGATGCTAGAAAATCACGACTCTAAGGTTGACGTGGCAGTAAGGGTACTTGCTTTGTTCATAAGATGACTTGTTTTATTTATGAAATTCAAAGATCCACTTATTCACATCGAATCACGAACTCACTAATGCAATTTACTGAGTGAGATAGAAATTTCTTATGAATGAAGCTAAGAGCTACTGAATTTTAAGGAACTAAATATTACTGAGGTTTTGCAACTTAATGAATGTAAGTAAGTAGCACCACTTATAATCCCCAAGAACTTAGTTTAATTAATTATATCAACACTAATGTCTGAAATCAAATATATGCAAAATTACTTTAAAGAGACAGAAGGCTACCTAGGGACCTAGAGAGAGATAGACCATAGCCAAATTAATGGCATTAGCTAAAAATATATCAGCAAAAGGAAGGAGTCTGCATAGAATACAAAAATGGGTACTGGAGAGCCAGAGAGGCTCAAAGTATCCAGAACTGTCTGGGAAACAAGAAAACCTGACTCTGTTCCATTCAAGGGTGTGCCCTTGACCCCTTCTGGTGTGCCTGCCCAGCCCATAGCCCCCTTCTCTGAGCCTTCCCCAACTCAGCCCACCGTGGTTGGTCCTGCATGCCGTATTTATAGTATATCAGCTTGCCCTTCGGGCCACAGTTGTTTGCAGGGGTGGTAACAGACCCAGAACTGGGCAGTCAGATTCTCCATCATGGAAAGGTCTAATTGGGATTCAAAGTCTCTCATTAGTCTCTTCTAGTTGCTTCATATATAAACTTGGGAGCTTCTAGAGCCCAAGTGGAGAAAGAGGTGCCTTAAAGAGAAGGCCCAGAGAATGTGAGATATGTCCTCTGCCATTTGGGGGACTGGTTTCTGAATCGTATCTAAGAAATCTAAAGCATATGAGCTTGACTGAAGAGGTGTGTGGCGCAGAATTAAGGATTGTGGCTTGGAAAGTGACAGCCTTCCCAGGGTTCTTGGGGCAGAAGGATGCAGGAATGTTTCCCAGGCCAGATGTGGACCTTTGTGCTAGTGAGAGCCAGCAGAAGTGGGGTTGTCTCATATCCAGTCCAAAAGGGCTGCCTCCACGTGTAAGGGGAAAGAAACTAGAAGTAGATTCTTGAACACTGTATTCATTTGCTAGGGCTGCTGTAACAAAATACCATAAGCTGGATGGCTTAAATCAACAGGAATATATTGTCTCACAGTCCTGAAAGCTAGAAGTTTATAATCAAGGTGTTGGCACAGTCATGCTCCCTCGAAAGCCTCTAGGGAAGGATCCTTCTTTGTCTCCTGCAGCTTTTGGTAGCAGCATGCAGCAGACCTCTAATCTCTGCCTCCATTTTCACTAGGTCTTCTTCTCTGTGGGTCTGTGTCCAAATTTCCCTCTTTTTACAAAGATACCAGTTATATGGGGTTAAGGGTCTACCTCATTTTAATTTGGTTAATTATATGTGCAATTTAAAATAAGGTCACATTTTGAGATACTGGGGTTTACGACTCCAATTTGCTATTTTTATTTTTATTTTTTTGGTTGGGGGTGGGGAGGATGCAACTCAACACGTAACAGGAGCCTAGGAATTCTAAAAGGAATCTCTGGCAGCAGGCAGAATATACATATGTGTGTTTATCTTTTGTTAAGGGCACTGAATGAAGATGTAATATTCCTTCTCTCCCCTTCTCCACTGCCCATGATGGTGGAGTGCTGTTACTCCTGCCCCTGTTGAAAAGCAGTCAACATGCTATAGAATAACGCTGCAGCACCAGTCCAGGAAGAATATGCACCTTACCTCTCCTCTCTCTTCTGCTCCTGCCTGGAAAGGTCAAACCTACTACTCACAGGAGTAGCAACTCAGAAGAGAAAACAGAGAAATTGACCAAACCTGCCTTTGGCTGCAGGTTTCATGTCTATAATCAGACTGGGGCTGGGGCAGGGACTAAGCTTCAGAGCATCAGTTTTCTATGCTGCTGGACAACCTAATGAAGGAACTGAGGCTGTGTTTTCCACTTGAACTGACTGTCGGGCTTCTATTTATTAGTTAGGAATGACCAGAGAAGTCGTTTGGTCTTTCTGAATTTTCATCCTGGAGCAAAGGATGAAACAGTCCCATGGAATACACATTTAAAGTGATGGAGGAAAGCAAAAATAAAGGGACTTGATGCCTACAACTCATGAGCCACGCTTGCTTAGTGTAATAGTTCCATCGAGTTCACATTTAAATGATTAACTTTACATTCCACCTTATCTTTCAGTCTCCTATAAACTTAGTTGATGTTGATCTGTACCCAATTATGTGATCTACATGTGATGTATTGGTAAATATCTGTTTTCATGTTATTTTTGTTTATTTTTGGTCTGCAGGACTAAAGATCAGTCCTGCTAAACTGACTCATCTAAGGTAACAGGGTCTGTATTTTGGTGACTTGTCAATAGGTCTTTCCTTTTGATCTTGCTGTTTATTTACTTCTTCAATTCCCAACACTAAGCAGGTGTATTTATTCACTCAATCATTCCTCAGATGTTTGTTTACTGAGCACCTTCTTTGTGCTGTGTACCATTTCAGGCTTCGGAGATACAGAGCAAAGCAAAATTGGCATTGTCCCTGACCTCCTGGGTGGAACATTCCAGTGGAGGAAGAAATTGACAAGTAAATAAGTATAGGTAGATAGATAACATGTCAGATAGTAATATATGAGCAATATCATGAAACAAAAGAATGTCAGACTCAACATCCTCCATTAAGTGAAGCAGATTAGAAGAATACTCCTTACAAAAAGAAGTGAAAAATACCTAAAGACAGAAAAACCAAAAACATTGAACTTATCAAATGCAATATTTTTCATATAGAATTATATGTTATGTTCTGAGCTGTCACTTTGAGAAATAAATTTTTGATTTTTAAATCTTCCTGGGTTTCTGAAATCCAACCATGAGCTCAGAGTAAGATGAATTTTAACTTTTGTATATTGGTTAATTTCTTATCTTTCTCTGGTTTTCCATTCTTATTCTGACTTCAAAAGTAATACATATTAATTATATAGAACTTGAAAAACACAGAAAATCATAAAATAAAAATCATCTCCAATCCCACCCTAGTTTATTTTTTGATTTTTCATATTTGCAAATTCTTACTTTCAGGGAAACAAAAGAAGAAAACTAAAATGGATTAGAAACATAATTAGCAGGGGCTGCGATTGTGCAGAATTTTCACCATTATGTGTTATGAGACATAGGCACTGCAGCATACTAGATTAAGTTTCTGAACTTTGGATGTTTCATATTGTGCTTTGTGTGAAAATGTCCGATCTGTTCCATGACCCGGTCACATGGAGTTACAGTGCTCCTATTCTATTCGTTTGTACTTTGAATTGTCGCACTCAGAGTGGGAAGAAAAAAAATTGAATCTAGTGTTTTCCATTCCCAAATGACGGTGCAAATTATTAAAGATTGGAAGTCATAGGGGCATGGGCTTCAAGAATAAAAAGTGGTAGGAAGAGAGCTTCAAACCATATCTACAACTGTTCAGGACAGAGACAGCCTGAGAAAGTTAAAATTCAGACCAGTATTTCAGAAAAGCAATTTACACATTAGCAAACCGAGGCTATGGCCAAAGGGCTGTCTCAAAGTTATGGGCTAGCTGTAACCTGAACATGGAATGATGGATATTTAAGGTTTTTGTGACTAATGAAGTGCTTCATGCTGTTGCTAACACCTAACTTGAGCATTTCTTTACTTAAACTTTTTTCTTTTTCTAAAAGAAACAATAAGCTTTTCTAGTTTACCTGGTAAGACTTTGAATGATCAAACCCAAGTCTGACAAGCAATGGCTCACAGAATGTTTTATGTAGACCTTCTATTGTGTAGTTTTTAGAAATAATTTGGGAGAAGTAGAACCAGGTACCAATATATGTTGAACATTTACCTGCAACCTGAAAAAATGATTTACTGTTCACATGTCCTTACTCAACACACACACACACACACACACACACACACACACACACGCACACACGCACACACACGCACACATTCATTTTAGTTCTTTTTGTTTCCTTTTTTCTAGAAAAGAGTTTAAAAAGGTAAAGAAGTACATGGGTGATTTTGGATCAATTTTCCATTTGAAATAGCTCAGCAAACAGCCGACTACGCCTAATGGGCCCTTGAAATGCTCTCTTTTATGAAATTCCAGATGTGAAAAAGGACACACTACAAAGTAAGTGGCAAAGGCTTAAGTGGCTTTTAGGAGCCTAAAGACAGAATTGAGAATCTGATATTAAAATAACATAGCCAAGAAAGAAAGCAGTCAAAAGGTGTTAATAAGACGGAAGGTACTGCAATGTATAGGAAGTAGAGAAAAAAAATGGTTTTAAAAGGAAGTGCCTCTCTCTCTGTCTCTCATATTAAAAAAAAAAAGGAAGTGCCATTCTCATTGTGCTGAACTGGCCTTCTATAATCACAGCTGCTCCTATTAGGTGTGAAATACAATATATATTTTTAAAGAGCTCTTGATATTCCTTATCTTCCTCAGCAGTTTAATGAAAATTGAAAAGACTACACAAACCCATATGTGAGGTCAGCTGTATCTTTCTCTTCCCTTTTCCCTGTTTCATTCTTGGACAGTTCAGGACATTAATAGGATATTTCATTTGATTTTCTCTCTTTCCAGGCAATGCATTATGTACCTATCAAATGTTTGGTAATCAATCCTTGATCTCTCCTGGAGGTCAGTCAATGACACCATCTAAATTGTCATCTCATTTCTTTCTTGAAAGAGAATCCATCTATTTCCTTTGAGCACATAGAGATTTCAGATGCAGGTAAGGTACTAAACCATTCATGAACAAGATGACATTTTTTCTCATCAAGACTGTCAGATTTGGCTTCTATGGGAGAGATGGACTTAGTTATTAAAAGGGTCTCTTTCATTTAAAGTTCCAGTTAATATGCTATTAACTCAACTCTCCTCTACTCATTGTGAGGTCTCGGCATCTCTTTGAATTATGTTTATTTTGGGATGGAGGGCATGAATGGAGGAGGAAGGATGTTGCAGATTCAGATATGAAGAAACAGAGACTTAAAGCCAATATTCTGAGGTTCAAGTCCGGGAAAATTGTAAATTGTCTATATTTACTGAAGTATATGATAAAATGTAAATAGGCTTGGAGTAGCCCCAGGCAGGTTAATAGGAGAAAAGAAATATCTCTGGAAGGGTAAGAAGAGCTGGGCAGAAGTAGAAAAACATTTAAATTGTGGCTCAGTGATTGAGGGGATAATTTAAAAGTTAATGCCTTGAATAGTTATTAACAAATGAAATCCTAAAGTACCTATTGTTTGTTTTCACAATTGAAGTGTCTTTTTCATGCACACAGTCCATTTACTGAGAGCACAGTCGGTTATGTAAACTTTTGTTTCTCCTGCAGATCCTGAATCTTTCAGAGATAGGCTTAAGTGTCATTTTCAGAAGGTTCGGCAAAAACCGAAACAGACGTTGCATCTTTTTGGATGTTCATGCTTCAAATTGGCTGGGGGCCGTTTTTAGCTTTTCAAATTAATAATTTGAAAAAGATGCTATGCCTATACCTCCTAATGACTTCATCTTGTCTGCAGAAATGATTCAAAACAGCAGTTGTTACATACAAGAGTCTCATTAAGTGAGATTTTGATGCAGGAGCACAGGTACCAGTGTCAGCCACTGCTGTTGGGTAACTACTTAACTGTGGAAATAATGGCAGAGCAGAAGGTGTGAGTGAGCATTAACACTGATTTTCATTCTGCTGGGTGTTCAGCATCTCAACTCCATTCTCATTTTGTTTTCCATTTGGTGCAATGTACTGCACTTAAGCAAAATTCCTTAGGGATTGCAAAAAATGGAATTGCATATTTTTTTTTCAAGTAAGGTAAGGAATTTGTTTTGAAGAACATTCTAAGATCTTTATGACGATCTTTGTAAAGACCCTGTTTTACTCTACTGTCAGTTCCATCTCTTTGTTAAAACATCCTGATGAATGTTGCTGACATGCAAATAACTAAAATGAAACAAACCAGTAAAACAACCACAATCTTACAAAATAAGCAAAATCCTATAAATTATCTGGAAAGAAATACTTTTCTTTGATGAACTTTTTTCCCCCCACTTTGTTTAAATGCAAAACAAGGCCTATTAACCAAGTCACTGTATTAAAGACCTAACCAATAATTAGATGGTCTGAGAAAATGCCCAAGGCAAGGCATATCCACAAGGGTCAGGGGAAGGTGATCTAAGGGTCTGGCTGAAACTCCATCAAACCCTGGAGGAATTCCCAGTTCTCCACGCACATTTCAAAACAGCTAGTGCCCTGAGTCATGACTAAATCCACAGGCATAACCCTTGTCCTATTTTTGTAGACAGTCAATCTGGAGAGCCACTCCCATTTTCAGTTTTATTCCACATAGCCTAGGTCCCACCACTCTGCATCTGCGGCCTGACCTTTGCACAGTGAAAATACAAAGCAGCAACAGACCAAGGCAACAGCAACAGACCTTGAGTGGGACAGAAAAGTCAATATGGAGGGGAGTGGGGGAAGCTCAAGGAACATTTCCATGACAGTAGAAACTCCTCCATAAAATACTCACCAATTCTGGAAGGGAGCTTGATTCTTCTCATTTTTTTCTTAATGTTTTTATTGTAATAAAATATACATGACATAAAAATGATCATTTTCACCGTTGGTAAGTGTACAGTTCAGTGGCATTCAGTACATTCACATTGTTGGGCAATAATCACCACCATCCATCCCCGGAATTTTCCATCTTCCCAAACAGAAACTTTGTACCCATTAAACAATAGCTTCCCTTGCCCACCCCCAGCGCTTGGCAACCAACATTCTGCTTTCTGTCTCCATGATCCTTGAATATTCTTGACAGTGCTGCCAACTGTAAGTATTCCTTAACTTTAGGAAACTTTTTGTTGTTTATTTTTAAAACCCATCAGAGAAAATGCACAGCAGCGAGGGAAGGCAAAAGCCTCCAGGGACCCATCTGAAAGAATGATTATGCCAATAATAAGGCCTGTGAAAGGAGCTATCACCCCTGAATGAGGCAGGCTCTCACCCATGCCGTGCCAAACTTAAAGCAATGTTTCTGCTTTGAAATGATTGGTGATAGAGAGCACATTTATGCTGCAAATGGGAGACAAATTCAATCACCTGGGCCGGTCGGTGCCCAGAAAGCCAGCATGTTGAGATGAATGTCTTCTGGATCTGGCATGTGGGTATTATTGGGAGAGGAAGCATTTGTTCTGGAGCCATTGTGATTAAAGAACCACGGGACCAGTCGGCTCATTTGTCTCGGTTTATCTAATTACCAGACCAAGGTGAAGATTTTGGAATGGTTTAAAACACAGAAATGAAACCCATATGGGACTTAAACTGGATGTGGTCCCAGTTGTATGAATGAAATTCAGTTGTTTTCCCCATTTCTCTCTCTCTCCGTTCCTTCCCAATGCCCCTACCTTCCCGAGAAAAACAAAATCAATTCAAATTGAAAAATAATTTTCACAGACAAAGTAGAGAGTGGGAAAACAGGGTTAACAGTCAACCTGGAAAATTCTGACCCTAACAAAATGCTATTCCCTTTGTAGCAGAAACAGGGCCATTTTACCCAAATTATCTGAATAATTACTTTAACTCACCATTTCTCTTTGCCATTGTGGATATAACCTAATGTTAAATTATGCCTCTAGTCCCAGTCACGTCTTTCTGGAAAGTTTTCCTTATACTACATTAAAAAATTGTTTAAACAAATGTGCAGAGTTCACACATGGTGAAAAAATGAGCACACAGTGATGTAAATTTCTTGCAAAGAAAAAACCCTATATTTTGTCTATCAGTTCCAGTTAAACATGCAGTAAACAATTTGGAGACACTCTTCAGCGGTCCTTTTTACTGACGCAGAGGACACGAGTTCTCAAGTACACACAGGCTAGCTAAAAACAGGACATTAATTTCTGCTCCCACAAGCAGTACTGAGAGCCTTCTATCAAGGTTCTAGGGAAATCTGTTCTAGGACATGAAAAAGAACTGAAGAAATGACTTCTTTTTACATATGGATATCGCGATGCATTCTGGGGGTATCAAAGGGAAAAAAGTTCATCATAAAAATGAACGACTTTAGTAGTTTGTTCAGTCACGATCAGAGCAGAATAAATTCCTCTATCAGATTTTCTGGGAATGAGACCTGAGATTGATACATGTTGGTGTGGGGAAGGAGTCACTAAGAAGGTTACAGACACGTGGGCAAGGAGGGCAGTTGACTATGGGGGTCTGTCGTAGCGAGCAGTGCTGAACCTGGGGAAGGGGATATAAAGGCATGATGGGAGGTGGTGAGGGCTCAAAGAGAGGCATTGTCCTTACCTTTCCAGCTGCATAGCTTTGGGCAGTTCTCTACAATGTGATGATACTTGCACTGGTACAGCAGGACTGATTCCACAAGGCCATGATGCAAAAGGGATGTGCCCAGAGAAATTCCCATGGAGGAAGGCAATTAATTGTAAGCAAACCTGGGAACATGTTGGGTGGGGGTTGTCCCTCTGAGGCCTGGTTGTCTAACCCTGAGGTAGGATTCCTAAGGAGTAGGAGGGTTGCTAAGCCTCCTTAGGAGGAACGTGGGAGAGAAGTGCCTGTCTTTGCTCTGCTGGGATGCTCCCTGAGAGAAGGATCATGCATACAAGCTGTGGATCATCAGACTGGTCTGATGCCAACCAATTGAAACAGCAGCTTCTTTTGAGAAAGAACATGCCCAGGCCATGGATCGCTGCCTTTTGGCTTGCTCCATAGTATCCAGTCTCGTAGGCAGGGGCTAATCTACCTGAAGTTCTTCCTCCTAAAAGCCTGTGCTGCATGAGTGATAGCAACTGAAATGGGAAAAGGCTTGTTCTCCAAAAGTATGTGTTTGCAGCCTTGGGGCTTATTGGGCCCTTGATTCCGGCCACCTACATATGATATGAAAGCTGTATTTCTATTTGGCATGTGTGTATGGAGGAGAAAGTACTGTGTGTAAGTTAGGAGCACAGAGTTGAGTATCATCAGATAGACTCAGGCTTAACCATTGCCTCTGTCACTTACTTGTATATAACCTTGGGTAGCTTACTAAACGTCTGTGTCTGTTTTCTCATCTGTAAAATTGGGATGATAATTATGATTGTCTCATGAGATTGTTGTGAGGATTAAATGAGATAATATATGGAAAGCCCTTGGTGTAATATCTGGCTTAAGACTCAGCAGGGTGAGTATTCTTATCACATTCATTTGTATGAAAAAGGAAACTGAGCTCTGAGAAAATAACCAACTTTGCTCAGGGAGCTACCAGGCAGGTATTATTGTAGCCCTTTTTTACAGAAAGGCCTAGTTACTTACTCAAGATCACAACCTCTGGCCTTCAAAATGAGGTGTGCTGGGATTGGAACCAGTGAGAGCAATATCATAAAACTTCTCTGACCTTCACATTCATTCACACAAACACCCATAAACAGCAGGAAGAGATCTTGGTTGAGGCTGTCAGAGCCTCCTCTTGCTTTACTTTTCCACAAGGAGCCATTGTGGAAAATGAGTGCAGGCCTCCTTGTGCACAGGAGAGGGACAGAAGGAAAGAAGGCCCAGGAATGAAGAGAAGAGAACATGGAGAATTCTAGAAAATAGACCTATACTCGAGAATAATACAGAACCCATTAGAGCCTGAGTGTCATATGTGGGCTTATTTATTCAAAAAGAAATGTTTATTTGGTAAATGGATGATTAGAATGGCAAATTTACCAAATGTTTATTTGGTAAATGGATGGTTAGAAAGGCATCAGATATATTAAAAAATAGGATAATTCCTCAACCTTGTTTGAAACTTCAAACAATTCATTGTTTTTGTTTTCCTATTTAAATGAGACAAGTGATTTCATAATCTTTCCCTTATTGAACTGACCATTTTGTTGTTGTTGTTTAACTGAACCAACCCACTGCTTCGCTATCTTGAATAAAATGCCAAATTGAAATCTCCACATGGTTTTGATATTGACTGTCACAAAGTAAGTCAAACCAGTGAAATAGCTACTGAGATTGAACGCTTTACTGAATTAGCAACTTCCCCCGCCATGGTTTGGCCACTTCTTTCACTAAACCAACTAAATCAGCCAGTTGCTTTGAACACAGTTATATTTTTTCCATGCCTTCCATAGCCACAGATAATCAGCATTTAACATCTCATGTATTCTATCAGTAAAACAGGAAAATGAATTTCTTTTCTTTCTTTTTTTTTTTTTTTTTGAGACAGAGTCTCACTCTGTCACCCAGGCTGGAGTGCAGTGGCACGATCTTGGCTCACTGTAGCCTCCACTTCCCGGGTTCAAGTGATTCTCCCACCTCAGCCTCCCGAGTAGCTGGGATTACAGGCACCCACCACCACGCTCGGCTACTTTTTGTATTTTTAGCAGAGACGGGATTTCATCATGTTGGCCAGGCTGGTCTCGGACTCCTGACCTCAGGTGATCCACCCCCCTTGGTCTCCCAAAGTGCTGGGATTATAGGCGTGAGCCATCGCATCCAGCCTAGGAAAATGAATTTCTATTTCCACTTTCTGTTTCAAGATAATGTTGGGAAAATCAATGGGGTAGGTATTGCAATTTTAAAATGATAAATTCACTTTTCTAAATGTTTTCCCAATGTTACTTTATAATGGACAGGTATTTGTGTGCAGTTTAACGGTGGTACCCTATACTTATTTGTTCTATTGATTTTCTTCTGCCACTGATGCACTGAAGTGCAAAGTGTTACATACACTTGCAGCTTGTTTTTGTACTCCGTTGGGGACAGAGTCGTAGATATAGCTGTTTAATCTTGGGATTGGAAAAGATCTGAAAGGCGATATTGATGGGATAGGAATTTTAAACCCTTTTGGCTTTCTCAATAAGAGACCAAATAAATGCAAAGCACTTGATATCTAAATAAAATCTGATATAACAAATATTTCCCAATACTTAGCACAGTACTTAGCAAAATATATATTTATTGATTATAAATGCTGCACAAAAGAGTCTACACTAGCCAATGATAAAATATTAAAGTAAGGCAACTTTTCAAAATGGTTTGGTGCATTGACTACTATCATTTATTTCATCACTATAATATGTGTATATTTGATACTTCAGAAACAAGATTCAGAGAAACTATTCTTTCCCTAAATTGGATACAACTGGTAATACTCTCCCCATTGAAACCACAACTTGCCAAGAAGTTGTCGGAAAACATTGTGACTCATGCTTCACCTTGAAAATCCTTCTTCAGTTCAGTGCATGAGCCCCTCAGAGAGCTCTCCCATGCACAAGGTTGTGCTATTATTCCCATCCACAAATTTCAGCTCTACCGTGCTAATTGCTTAGAGTTTGTGGGGTTGCATTTCCCCAACCAGGTTATAATCTCCTTGATGTATAACAAGCATAAGAAAGAGATCTGACTCAACTTTCCTTTTATCTCTTGCAGCCCAGAGCACGGAGCTAGGCACATGGTAGGTAGCTAGTGAGTATTTATTCATCATTGCTCTGCAAAAGTCAGAGAAAGTTCCCTTCTTCCTCTGTGAGACATGAAAAATATTTTCTCAGTAAATACATCTTGACAAGGAGTAGCTTTCAGTAGAAATAAAACAACATTGAGAATGGAATCTATAGTTTGTGGTTTAACCTTTTTCCTATGAGATGTTTCTTCCAAACATAAAAGGCTTTAAAAATGTGGCTTTGCGTACTTATCTAACATGTAATTCATGGGGCTGAAGTCTCCTTCTTGCCTGTCCCCAAAGCCCCCTCTCCCACCCCTCTTGACTCAAGAGGATCATTTTTCTTGTTCCTGCTCCGTCCTCTTCAGGTTCCCTTCTTCCTGATTCTGTTTATTCTTGTTTCACAACAAGCTGCTGTCAGTAAGACCTTCCTCAGAATCCATACAAATCTCAATATTTTAAGGAAAACTAAGCTTTTTTTCCAAATATAATATCAACCTATTTCCATTGTAGAAAAATTGGAAAGTGAAAACATGGAAAAAAATAAGTAAATTATTATTCTACACCCCAGAAATAACTGCTGCTAAAATTTAATGGATATCACTCTATTTTCTAACCTATATTCTAAGCATTTTAAAGTATTTTTCTGTTTTACAGAATTGGAATTATACTACACTTATTATATAAAAACACTTTCTCATACCATTAAATATTTTTCTACTAAATATCCCTAAACCTTTACTATGCCCAAGAATCACCTGAGAAGGATGCTTAGCTGCATCTTCTTAATTCTTCTGAACAGAGATCTTAAACAAATAATTCTGGGGTAGTATCCAGGAGTCTGTGTAATTCATATGCATCCCTAGCCAATTATGATGCAGTTATTTCTCAAACCATTCTTTAAGAAACTTGTTTCCACAGCATAATTTTTCATGGCTACATACGATTCTGTAATTACATATTCTGTTTAATTATATGCTCCATATGTAATTACATATTATAGTTACATATATAATTACATATCCATATAGTTACATATTCTATAATTACGTATTCCATAATTTATACTATTTTTAAAATTCTCATTTTAGAAGTTACATGAACAAATAAAACGAAGTGGAGTGATATGAAGAAAAGAAGGATTTGAGGTCCTAAAAAACTGAAATTGATTTAATATGGTTTAATTTACTCACAGGGTCTTTTTATTTGAACTATCTCCTGGCCAAATCCCAGAAATGAATAGGCTCTCCCAGAGTATACAGTGAGGTAATGTCTTGGTAAATTGAGTTGGAAAGAATTACATTTGCAAAATTTTACAGAAATTAAAACTACTGTTATAAAATCCATGTGTTGTCCAAAAATATTTATACCAAAAATCTTAAGAAAATCTTCTTGTCCTAAGCCTCCTTACCTCTTTCTTTATCCTAGAACCTCATTTGTGACTGATTCTTCATATCTTTATCTGCATGCCTCTCTGAGTTTCTCCTTATGACTATGCCATTCCCAATGTCTTTCCAGAACATTCTGTTTTTTGAAAACATTATTCCTTTATTAATGCTACTTTAAGTTCATACTGATGTACTGGATAGCCTCATTTTGCTGACCTTGCAGCCAGCATTAGCCTGTGTGGAAAAGACTCCTGGGTCCGTGTTCATTCACATCTCACTGCAACCTCAGAATATGCACTTTATTTTATTTATTAGCATTTTAGAGGGAAAGCATATCATTTTTTCAATTAGCCTTGTTTTATTTTTTATTTATTTTGTTGATTTTATGGGGTACATGTGCAGATTTGTTACATGCACAGAGTGTATAATTACCAAGGCAGGGCTTTTAGGGTATCCATCACCTGATTAATGTACATTGTACCATCTTTCCAGAACATTCTTACCCTTGATGTCTCACTGTTTTAGAAAGTCTTCCCACCATTCTCCTCCACCATCATCTGAGCACCTCTGTGGGTGGATGTCATCTATAAAACCTGACAACATAATAAATGGGTGTTTTAGCTAATGCCCAAGTGAGATAACGGAGGCTGAGATAACACCCGTGGATCAGGGATCTGGTTGTCATGGTGGATTAACTAACTGACCTTTTGTTAATGTTGGAGGCCACCTGTATTTAAAGTCAGCAACGGCAGAACTCTAGAGAATATTGCTTACCAAAAGGACCCAGCTGACTGACTTCACCCCTGCCGCAAGTGAGGTTTATCGTTTGTATCTGTCTGTTGTTGGAAGACTCAGGGAGACAGACACCTCAGGACTGAGGAGGAGACAGAGGACGTGGCAAGGCTAACAGGGTAGCAGGTATCTAAGAGTTTTGTTTACAAATTTTCACATTGCTAAGTTTAATTTTAAACTTTTAAGTTAAATCTTAAAGTGTATCTATTTTTGATGTGTAAAAAGTATTCATCAAGTATAAATATGCTTGCCAAAGAGAAGACTGGAGAACACAAATAAGTGCAGAGATGATGATGATGTTAGAAAGTTCCAAAGGGTTGAGATATTTTACACAATTAATCAGAGAGGCTCCAGCTACCTCAATACAGAGGCTTAGGGAATCAGAATGTTGGCCCTGTAAGTGGCCTGTAAAGTGATAGCCATTTTCCAACATCTTTACAATTCCCAGTGGTGAATGCTCATGCACATGAGTGTTTCCTGCATGACTCCATGGTCTCCAGCTCATTTGTATGAGCACATTGGACCATCGGCCATGATGCTGAGTAAGGTGACAAGAAAAAGACTAGCTATGCCTGGCATTTTGCACAAGACAGCATAATCCTGAGAAGGGGTTATATATCAGAGTGGTTAAGGAACCTGTTGACAATAATACAGATACAATGAGGCATGACTTCAATTTGAGCCCAGATTTTGCCTTATTTCAAAATCTCCCTTGTCTTTCCACTTCTTCCTTGTGTTTCTTTCCTCTCTGTCTAGACATCGTGGAAAACTGGTGCTTTGTGCTGCCCATCACATATTCTGTCTTCTTTTTTTTCTTCAACTTTTAAGTTCAGGGGTACATGTGCAGGATGTGCAGGTTTGTTACATAGGTAAACATGTGCCATGGTGGTTTGCTGCAGAGATCATCCCATAACCTAGTCATTAAGCCTAGCAACTATTAGTTATTCTTCCTGATGCTCTTCCTCCCCACAGCCCCCAAGAGGCCCCGGTGTGTGTTGTTCCCCAACATGTGTCCACGTGTTCTCATCATTCAGCTCCCACTTATAAGTGAGAACACTTGGTGTTTGGTTTTCTGTTCCTGTGTTAGTGTGCTGACGATAATGGCTTCCAACTCCATCTATGTCTCTCCAAAGGACATGATCTCATTCCTTCTTATGGCTGTGTAGTATTCCATGGTATATATGTACCACATTGTCTTTATCCAGTCTATCATTGATGGGCATTTAGGTTAATTCCATGCCTTTGCTATTGTGAATAGTGCTGCAACGAACATACACATGCATGTATCTTTATAATAGAATGGTTTATATTGCTTAGGGTATATACTCAGTAATGGGATTGCTGGGTTAAATGGTATTTCTGCCTCTAGGTCTTTGAGGAATTGCCAAACTGTCTTCCACAATGGTTGAACTAATTTACACTCCCACCAACAGTGTGAAAACACTCCTTTTTCTCCGCAACTTTGCCAGCATCTGTTTTTTATTGACTTTCTAAAAATCGCATTTTGACTGGAGTGAGATGGTATCTCATTGTGGTTTTGGTTTGCATTTCTCTAATGATCAGTGATGTTGAGCTTTCTTTCATATGTTTGCTGGCCACATGTATGTCTTCCTTTGAGAAGTGTCTGCTCATGTTCTTTGCCCACTTTTTAATGGGGTTGTTTGTGTTTTTCTTGCAAATTAGTATTTAAGTTCCTTGTAGACTCTGGATATTAGACCTTTGTCAGATGGATAGATTGCAAAATTTTTCTCCCATTCTGTATGTTTTCTCCCATTCTGTAGGTTGTCTGTTCACTCTGATTATAGTTTCTTTTGCTGTGCAGAAGCTCTTTAGTTTAATTAGATATCGTGTGTCAATTTTTGTTTTTGTTACAATTCCTTTTGGCATTTTCATCATGAAATCTTTGCTCGTGCCTATGTCCTGTATGGTATTGCCTAGATTTTCTTCTAGGGTTTTTTTTTTGTTTGTTTTATAGTTTTGGGTTTTACATTTAAGTCTTTAAATCATCTTGAGTTAATTTTTTATTATTGGCAGTTAACAACTACTTTGACCAAGAATAGCATTCTGCAAATCAGGCTGTTATATTATCACATAATCTAGTCTGTTGTTTCTCTATGTCTAATAATTCCTTGAATAAAAGTGTCAGGATTTTTTTGTAAAAATCAGATTGAACATCATAATCTACATTATATTTTCATAATAATTTGGATTCTAATATCTTAGTTATAACAAAACGGGCAATTGTTTCCAAAGTATTTTGTGCCTAAAACTTCTTATTGATGTGGTCAACTCATGTGTGTATGTGTGTGTAAATATATATATTTATATACATATATTTATTAATAACTACAATTGTTGTTTTGTAGACTTATTCCAAAAATTTATCTATTTGTCCAGTATTTGTCTAATATATTTCATTATTGTTATACCTTCTTGATATAGTCTTTTCCCCTATATTTTCAACATTTTAGTATACTTTTATTTTTTCAATGTCTCCTGTAAGTAGTATACGGCTGGGTTATTTTTAAAATCAGAGCTTAAATTCTCTTTCAATTAGAGTTTAACTCATTTACCATTATTGTAATTTCTTCTATATTAGGACTTATTTCTGACATTTTATTTTATATTTAACCATGTTTTAAAAATTACTCTTTATACTTTCTTGTATTTATTTAAAAAGATAAATGTTTACATTTGTTTAAAATTTTTTCACTGATATTTTGAAGTTATACAGATTCATACATAGTCTTAATTTTCCCTTTTAAAATTTAAAGCTTATCAACAGTTTTGTCTTCCACTTGAAAATGACAAAAACTCTAACACACTTTCACTATCCCCCATGTTCTTCTCTATTTCTTAAATCCTTAAACTTTTGATTCCAGATTTTGTAATATGTATATAAAATATATTAAAATATTTACTGTATGTACACCCTCCCAAGACTAAACCAGGAAGAAGTTGAATCTCTGAATAGACCAGTAACAGGCTCTGAAATTGTGGCAATAATCAATAGCTTAGCAACCAAAAAGAGTCCAGGACCAGATGGATTCACAGCCAAATCCTACCAGAGGTACAAGGAGGAGCTGGTACCATTCCTTCTGAAACTATTCCAATCAATAGAAAAAGAGGGAATCCTCCCTAACTCATTTTATGAGGCCAGCATCATCCTGATACCAAAGCCTGGCAGAGACACAACCACAAAAGAGAATTTTAGACCAATATCCTTGATGAATATTGATGCAAAAATCCTCAATAAAATACTGGCAAACCGAATCCAGCAGCACGTCAAAAAGCTTATCCACCATGATCAAGTGGGCTTCATCCCTGGGAGGCAACGCTGGTTCAACATATGCAAATCAATAAACGTAATCCAGCATATAAACAGAACCAAAGACAAAAAACACATGATTATCTCAATAGGTGCAGAAAAGGCCTTTGACAAAATTCAACAACGCTTCATGCTAAAAACTCTCAATAAATTAGGTATTGATGGGATGTATCTCAAAATAATAAGAGCTATCTATGACAAACCCACAGCCAATATCATACTGAATGGGCAAAAACTGGAAGCATTCCCTTTGAAAACTGGCACAAGACAGGGATGCCCTCTCTCACCGCTCCTATTCAACATAGTGTTGGAAGTTCTGGCCAGGGCAATTAGGCAGGAGAAGGAAATAAAGGGTATTCAATTAGGAAAGGAGGAAGTCAAATTGTCCCTGTTTGCAGATGACATGATTGTATATCTAGAAAACCCCATTGTCTCAGCCCAAAATCTCCTTAAGTGGATAAGCAACTTCAGCAAAGTCTCAGGATACAAAATCAATGTGCAAAAATCACAAGCATTCTTATACACCAATAACAGACAAACAGAGAGCCAAATCATGAGTGAACTCCCATTCACAATTGCTTCAAAGAGAATAAAATACCTAGGAATCCACCTTACAAGGGATGTGAAGGACCTCTTCAAGGAGAACTACAAACCACTGCTCAAGGAAATAAAAGAGGATACAAACAAACGGAAGAACATTCCATGCTCATGGGTTGGAAGAATCAATATCGTGAAAATGGCCATACTGCCCAAGGTAATTTATAGATTCAATGCCATCCCCATCAAGCTATCAATGACTTTCTTCACAGAATTGGAAAAAACTACTTTAAAGTTCATATGGAACCAAAAAAGAGCCCGCACCGCCAAGTCAATCCTAAGCCAAAAGAACAAAGCTGGAGGCATCACGCTACCTGACTTCAAACTATACTACAAGGCTACAGTAACCAAAACAGCATGGGATTGGTACCAAAACAGAGATATAGATCAATGGAACAGAACAGAGCCCTCAGAAATAATGCCGCTTATCTACAACCATCTGATCTTTGACAAACCTGACAAAAACAAGAAATGGGGAAAAGATTCCCTATTTAATAAATGGTGCTGGAAAAACTGGCTAGCCATATGTAGAAAGCTGAAACTGGATCCCTTCCTTACACCTTATACAAAAATTAATTCAAGATGGATTAAAGACTTAAATGTTAGACCTAAAACCATAAAAACCCTAGAAGAGAACCTAGGCAATACCATTCAGGACATAAGCATGGGCAAGGACTTCATGTCTAAAACACCAAAAGCAATGGCAACAAAAGCCAAAATTGACAAATGGGATCTAATTCAACTAAAGAGCTTCTGCACAGCAAAAGAAACTACCATCAGAGTGAACAGGCAACCTACAAAATGGGAGAAAATTTTCGCAACCTACTCATCTGACAAAGGGCTAATATCCAGAATCTACAATCAACTCAAACAAATTTACAAGAAAAAAACAAACAACCTCATCAAAAAGTGGGCGAAGGGTATGAACAGACACTTCTCAAAAGAAGACATTTATGCAGCCAAAAAACACATGAAAAAATGCTCATCATCACTGGCCATCAGAGAAATGCAAATCAAAACCACAATGAGATACCATCTCACACCAGTTAGAATGGCGATCATTAAAAATCAGGAAACAACAGGTCCTGGAGAGGATGTGGAGAAATAGGAACACTTTTACACTGTTGGTGGGACTGTAAACTAGCTCAACCATTGTGGAAGTCAGTGTGGCGATTCCTCAGGGATCTAGAACTGGAAATACCATTTGACCCAGCCATCCCATTACTGGGTATATACCCAAAGGACTATAAATCATGCTGCTATAAAGACACATGCACATGTATGTTTATTGCGGTACTATTCACAATAGCAAAGACTTGGAACCAACCTAAATGTCCAACAACAATAGACTGGATTAAGAAAATGTGGCACATATACACCATGGAATACTATGCAGCCATAAAAAATGATGAGTTCATGTCTTTTGTAGGCACATAGATGAAACTGGAAATCATTATTCTCAGCAAACTATCGCAAGGACAAAAAACCAAACACCGCATGTCTCACTCACAGGTGGGAACTGAACAACAAGAACACATGGACACAGGAAGGGGAACATCACACTCCGGGGACTGTTGAGGGGTGGGGGGAGGGGGGAGGGATAGCAGTAGGAGATATACCTAATGCTAAATGATGAGTTAATGGGTGCAGTACACCAACATGGCCCATGTATACATATGTAACAAACCTGCACATTGTGCACATGTACCCTAAAACTTAAAGTATGATAATAATAAAATAAAAAAATAAAATAAAATATTTACTGTATGTAAATATAAATTTATAGTCATTTCTAATTTATATATTATTAAACAGGTTATTTCTTTGTGCACTCTTGCTTCCATATCCCATTGCTTCTGCTTGGATTAATTAATCTTCTTCACGAAGGAGTCATTTGAGTTCCTCAGAGAACTCGCATTTAATGTGACAAATTATTGGCAACTTTGTATGCCTGAAAATATATTTTTTTTACCTATTCAGTGAAAGTTTAAGTGGCTATAATTCGAAGTTCATTATTTTTTCTTTCAATACTTTGAATGTGCTAGAACACGTATTGTCAAAAAGTCTAGTGTTAACCTGAATTTTGTTCTTTTTAGGTAAACCACTTTTACTCTTTTGAAGCTTGAATTTTTTTTCTCTTTGCGTTTATTGCTCCTAAATTTTGCTATAATATACCTATGTATAGTTTTTCTTATTTGTATCCAGCTCAGTACTCTCTAGTTCTTTCTATGTAAGGTGTTATATCTTCACTTCTGGTCATTCTTAGTTGCTGTGTCTTCAAATATTGCCTCCCATAGCTCTGAAACGCCTATGGGGCAGAAGTAGGCACAGCTATATCTATCTGCTATATCTCATAATTATGGTATTTTTTATTTCTATATTTCTTTTGCATATTTTTTATTTGAGCATCCTTTTCCATCCTGCCTACTAATTTGATCTTTGGTTTCATTGATTTTGCTACTTAACTCATAGGTTGAATTTTCATAGCGCCACCACCCCCAACCCCCACCCCCACCCACACACACACACAGAAAGAGAGAGAGAGATTGAGCATCCTTATCCAAAATGCTTGGGACCAGAGGTGTTTTGAATAACATTTCTTTAAAAAATTCTGAATACTTGCATATACATAATGAGATATCTTGGGGATGGAACTCAATTCTAAACATGAAGTTTGTTTATGTTTCATATATAGCTTATATGCATAGTCCGAAGGTACTTTTATATAATCTTTTGAATAATTTTATACCTAAAGTTTGTGTTAAGTACTTATGCATAGAATTTTCCACTTGTGGCATCATGTCAGTGCTCAAAAACTTCAGATTTTGGAACATTTCAGATTTTAGATTTTCAGATTAGGAATGCTCAACATACATGCATGTGTGTGTGTGTTTGTGTGTATGGATATACATCTATATATATCTCCAGGTGGCTTTTCTTGGTCATCTGTTCTTTGCTTACAAAATACAAAAGAAATAAAATTTGAAAGTGAAGATCAGGCCATGATGAAGATTTTCAAAAGTAATATCAAAAAGTTGGTTGCATTACTCCAAACTCCCTCATCAAAGAGAATATAAAAGAGACAAGAAGCCCAGTGCGGTGGCTCACGCCTGTAATCCCAGCACTTTCAGAGACCGAGGCAGGCGGATCATGAGGTCAGGAGATCTAGACCATCCTGGCTAACACAGTGAAACCCCATCTCTACTAAAAATACAAAAACTTAACCGGGTGTGGTGGCACGTGCCTGTAGTCCCAGCTACTCGGGAGGCTGAGGCAGGATAATCCCTTGAACCCAGGAGGTGGAGGTTGCAGTGACCCAAGATTGCGCCACTGTACCCTAGCCTGGGCGACAGAGCGAGACTCTGTCTAAAAAAAAAAAAAAAAAAGTCAAGAAAGTAGAGACTGGGATACTGGGATAGAGTGATGAGAGATGTCGTTGCTTTACCTCAAACTTGTGAGAGATCTTTAATACAAATTTTTGTGGAATTTAATGTGCAATTTCTGGATTCAATGGGAAACAGAGAACAGATATATGACTCTCATGTTAGAAAGCAAGAGAAGTGAGTAGGAACTTGCTTTAATAGAGGAGTAAAGAAAAACTACCACTGTTTTGGAGTTGACTTACACTCCCAGAGTTTGTCCAAGCAAGTGATGCTCTAGTATTTCTTATGGAAACTTAGAGTCATGTTAAGTTCTGCTCCAGATGCCCCTCTGGAAGGGCAGAGAGCCTAAGTGAAATGGTTTACCCCAAATCCCGGGCTGAGTGGAGTCAATGGCTAAAAGAACAGGATGCGTTTTCTGTAACATAGAAGTTGCAGTTGAAAAGGTTCAGTCAGGGAGCTTTTGATGAGGCCATGAGTTTCTCCATGACAGAAAGTGTTAGTGTTAAACATCAGCTAGACCCAGAGACAGCAAAGCCATCTAACAACAGTAGCATCAAATGAGAACTTTCCATCTTCTTTCCCTCAGCTTTGATACTGGCAAGACCAGAAATTCTGGCTGTCAAGCTTGGGGAGAAAAAGAAATGCTGGGGGAAAGAGAAGGACTCGCTCCGCCTCCCTAAAGGCAGCCACCCTCCTGCAACCAGTACTAGCTGGGGAATGGTGGAAGATTTGTATCAAGATTGAGGTATTAATTAAAACGTTGTGCTGGGTATTCAAAGTGACCATGAAACTTGCTACTCTTGTGAAAGACCAACTTTTTTAGAGGAAAGCAAGGGCTTCTCCTTCTGAGTAGGCTTAAAGGGACACTAGGAGAAACAAAGATAAAGTTTATTTATAATGACACCCTATAAATTCCCTTATTCAACCTACTAACTCCATTAGCTTAAACTTCTTGTTCCATTTTACTGCAGGGTTGATTCCATGTGTATAGGATCTTTTTCTTTGACTCTTTTATTGTGCTTTATGTGGCACATTTGCTCTCGTGATTTCTGGCTGAGTTCTTCAATCGCTACACTTGCACAGCTATCTGGGGGAAGACACGCCCTCCTCCATCCAGCACTGTGTTCTGCAAACCTGTGTTCTTCAGAGTCGGTTTAAACAACAGCAGGTTATACCTCCCAGCTGTATAGTCTGAAGTTTCTTCTGGTTTTCTCTAGTGTTCTCAGTTTTCTTTGGTGTTCCAGCACCATAGAGCATCATTTTGTTCCTTTGCCCAGGATTGCCCTCATTCTGCACAGACATCCTTTTATTAAATTGTACAGCCCTTGGTGCCTGTGGCCCAGCTAGTCTACATCCACTCCCCTTCTGAGCCTGCCTCTGGGAAAGCCGTAACGTCATCATGCTCCTCAGTTCTCTCCTGATCCAGGCAGCTGTTTTCCCTGAATGCCAGGACGCAACAGCCTCAAGTCTCTCCTGGGTTTCTCTCGGTTTTGCTCTATGTCACAGTTTCCCAACCTCAGCACTATGAACAGTTTGTGCTGCGTAGCTCTTTGCTGTGGGGGCTGTCCTGTGTGTTGTAAGACATTCAGCAGCATCCCTTACCTCCACCCACTAGATGCCATAACATTCACCACATCTATGACAGCCAAAAATGTCCAGACATCCAAATGTCCCCCAGGAGTCAGAATTGGCCCTAGTTGTGAACCACAGCTTTAGGTGCTGAGTTCAGCTTCTCTCGGTCTTTCTAGGCATCTCCAGGCTTTGCTATGGCAGGCGGAGCTGACAACTCATTTCCTGTTTTACCGTCTTTCTATTTTTACTGTAACGTCTCCAAGTCAGATAATTAGAAACCCCATTATCTCCCTAATTACCAGAGGTAAAATCCCTCATAGACTCCCCAAAAGGGTCCCGGGGCCACCTAAGAACCTAGCAGGTCAGGGAAGGAATAAATAGGCTTCCTACGAGCTGGACCTGTTCCAAGAGCTCTGCGTGGACCGTCTCGGTTAATCCTCACGGCTCTGCTAGGCTGGGGACGGTGTTCATCCTCATTTTCCAGTTGAGGAAAGCTAGCACAAAGGTGTACAGTAACTTAGTTCAGGCCACATTACTGCAAGTGATAGGACTAGGATCAAACACATCTATTTTGCACCAGCAAACCAGGATCAGGCACAGTCTCCTTCCAAAGACTGTGCTTTAAAAACTAAGCCAATCGGGAACGACCCACACAGGAAGAGAGTCTTTTGGTGGGAAAAGAAAGACCGATGGCATGGCTGATGGCAGCCCAAGGGGACAGTAGACAAGTAATTCCCTGGGGCTTGAAGAAAAAGCCGAGGAGGAGGACTAAAGGGGCTGTCTGAGATCCGTGACCGATGAAGGGGGGTCCTACACCAGCGTCTCCTGCAGGGGTCATTTCCTACAGCGTCGGTGCCCCCTCACACTCCTCCTCTTGTCTGCAGCCTCCTACCCACCTCTGCCCCCTTCTGCATCTGCCTGACTCCTACTTGCTCTGTAAGATTCAGCCGCGGTGTCACCTTCTCTGAGAAGCCTAGGACCCCAGTCTGTACTGGGGACTCCCTCTTACCTCCCACAGCTCTTTCACTCAGTTCTGCGAAAGAGGTTTAACTTTCTGTTTGCCGAACTAGTCAGTCCCGTGGTGACGTCAGGATTATCTTTCTCTCACTTCAGTGCCTCTGGGACTTAATAGGTGCACGAAGAATATTTATAGGTGCCTGAGAAATGCTTGCCGAGAAATGACTGGCTGTTCCAAGGCATTTCCAGGGCAAGGCGGTCCAGTCTGCGCCGGGCCGGGCGGTTGTAGAGGAGGGGATTGGGTTGGGGGAGTGAGCAACCTGTCTCAGTTTGCCTGAGATTGTCCTGATTTTAGAGTTGAAAGCCTGGCATCTTGGGAAAGCCGTCAGTCTCAGGCAAATGAGACATTTGTCATCCTGCAGGAGGGGGACAGTGGTACAGTGGGAGTCAGGAACACTGTTTTTTTTTTTTTTTTTTTGGCTGTTCCTGTAAATGAGGATGGTTTTCAAAGATGGTTTCCAAAAGTTTTCAAAGATGATTTTCAAACCCAAAGGATCAAATGGTATTCAATTGTTCAGGGTAAAAATTCACATCAAAATTTAATGAAAATGACAGCTTTTCCTCACGTCTAAGTTTTGACACAAAACAAAACTCCTACAATAATAGCAACAACAACAAAATTTTCCTAGTATGGTCACAGACTTGCTCTCCTCCTGCGGTTTCCTTTGATTGCTCCCAGAAAGGGACACATATTTGGGAACCTTCTTGCTTTTCCCTGTTGCCACATCTCTTTTGGCCTTGGCCAAATCATACCGCTGAGAGAGACTAACTGTTGCGGTATCTTTTATCAGCCAGGTCTAGAGGAGTCTCATCCCTACTCCCTGGTCCCTGATGTCACTGGGGTAGCTCTTCTCTTCTGGAAACAGGATGGGGACTGCTCACAAAACAGTTTTGCCACAGGCAGAGCCTACACTTTCAGCCTGGCCCTATCTGAGTTCTTTCTCTGGCCCTCCCAGACACGGAGAGGTCTTTAAGATAAAAAAATTTGGCATTGGATTTTAAGTCTGGCACCCCAGGCTGAAATCTGGCACCCAGGCAATGGACTCACTTTGTGTGGGTTCGCTATATCTAAATGTAAGAGAACAGATAACAACAACAAAATTTAATTTTGGCTTTCATCTTCCTGTTTATATCTTTCTTGTTTACTTAAGCATGTGGCCTGCTGACAGCTGGCAAGCTCACAAAAAAAAGGAAGATAGACTAGTTCTGATTGCCCTAGGGTAACCTCCTTAGTGAAGTCCTGTAAGGAATTCTGGGCTGTCCTTCACTGGCCTTTGCTGGAAAGCAGTCCTAGAGCCTTCGCATTAGCAACGCCCGGCACCTGCTTCGCACCCCCGCTTTGCTTTTCCACCCACAAAGTACTTGAAGAACAGAGTAGTGAGGAAAGCCTGACTTTCGGTACTTACCAGCTGTGTGACCTTCAG
Source organism: Pan troglodytes (assembly GCF_028858775.2). Classification (NCBI taxonomy): domain Eukaryota; kingdom Metazoa; phylum Chordata; class Mammalia; order Primates; family Hominidae; genus Pan; species Pan troglodytes. The sequence goes on from NC_072404.2 coordinate 31,263,397, forward strand.
CAATCCTTAAACTTTTTCTCCATTATAGAATGGGTATACTAATTATTCCTATCTCATAGTAATTCTCTTGAAAGATTAAATGAGGTTGCTTCTGGGAACACTTGGTAGGGAGGTGGAATGTTTTAAGCAGTTTGTAAAAGTTAGCTCCGTGATTCTCATTTGAATTCAATTTTGCTCCCAGGGGACGTGTATAAAGACACGTTTAGTTGTCACACCTTGGGGTGGGGGATGTCACTGGCCTCTAGAGGGCAGAATGCAGGTATTTTATAATACACAGAAAAGCCCCCTACCTCCCTACTCCACCAAAAAAAGAAAGAAAAAAAGAAAGGAAGAAAGAAAGAAAGAGAGAGAGAGAGGGAGGGAGGAAGGAAGGAAGGAAGGAAGGGAGGGAGGGAGAGAGAAAGAAAGAGAAAGAAAAGAAGAGAAAGAGTTATCCTATTTAAAATATCAATGGTGTTGAGTTTGGGAAATCCTGCATTAGCTATTACTATGTTATTATTCCTGTGGAAGTAATGCCTCTTTATTCTGGATTAGCTTCATGGAGACATAGTCGTAGATATATGAGAAATTCACAAATCCTGTGATCTTATTTAATAGGTGAGTGTGTTACCAAAACAAGTGGATGCTGATCAATGTAGAATTGACCTGTACATATTGTTGATCATAATGTCCATATTATCTTATAATATATTCTCAGCTGTCTCTCCAAAAAAGAACAGTCTAAGACTCCGTATACATATTAGCTCCCTTTATTCCTTTGGTCTTAGAAGATAAACTACACTTTAAAAAAATTAACAGTGGGCCAGGTGCAGTGGCTCACACCTGTAATCCCAGCACTTTGGGAGACCAACAGGGGCAGATCACTTGAGACCAGGAGTTCGAGACCAGCCTGGCCAAGATGGTGAAATCTCATCTATACTAAAAATAGAAAAATTAGCTGGGTGTAGTGGCAAATGCCTGTAATCCCAGCTACTTTGGAGGCTGAGGCATGGGAATCGCTTGAACCCAGGAGGTAGAGGTTGCAGTGAGCCAAGATCATGCCACTGCACTCCAGCTTGGGCAATAAAGGAACACTCTGTCTTGAAAAAAAATTAATAGTGTTATAATGTTTCCCTTACAAAAGCAATGCTACACAAATTCATTATTTAAAGAATTAAAAGGTACCATTCTTCTTGACTCTCCTATGGGTTTGATTGGATGCAGAGTTAGAAGAGAATTCATAATTGGCTTAGACTGGTGAGGCCGCCAAGCTCTTGAAATGTTTGTTATCAATTCAATTCATATTTATTGAGCACCATCTATTTGCCTAAACCATGCTAGTTGCTGGAGAGATGGTAGCAGATAAAATGAATACATGGTCTGGTTCAGAAGATGGAAACTATACAATTAATTACAAGTATGTTAAATATTATGAAAGGGGACAGAGAGCAAGGAGATTATTTAATAGAGTCCTAGAGGTGCCAAAATGCTCACTGAGGAAGTAACATTTAAGCTCATCACATGAAGAAGTTTCAGGCAAACACGTGTGAAGCCATGAGCTGAGGGAAGGCAATGAAAAGACATATAATTATGGGGTGTACTTGTTACAACTGCTCTCGATTTAGAGTTTTCCATGTGGTTACATCGTTTTGAGCCCATGTGAAGGAACCCACTCACTTGTATGTATGTCCGGCTCTGCCCATGTTTAGATAACACGTTAGGTTCAAGCAAAAATCACTGTACGACTAGCTCTTCCTTGAAAAGCAGAATTTTACGACGTGGCAAAATAAGGACTAATCACGGGCCCTTCTTCTGCCTTTCAAAACCTTCAAATGCTAAATGTCTCACATCTTTTTTCTAATAGGCTCCTTGTTTTGCTTATTTTACTTAGCACAAATCAGAGCTAACACAATCCCATTTTTAATAGCTCTCTTTCAAAGTCTGTTGATATGCCAGTTGGTATGAATCATCCTAAATGTCCTTCCTTATGGGCTAGACCCATCTGTCAAGATCTACAAAATAATATTTCCTGCTTATGGGAGATATCTATGCAGAGCAAGGGCCCTGCCAAGGAGAATGCCACAAAAGCTGCATGCTAATACTCCAGTTCCCTGCAATCTTATCTTCTAGATTTTCCAGAGAAACACAGATCCTATAGACCCACAATTAGCAATGAAATCAGTTTTCCTAGTCTGACCTAGAAGAGAGCTTTGCCATGAGTGTAGGGTTGCCAGAATTTCAGGAAAAAAAAAAAAAAAAAAACCAAGACAAATTGTTTTTTAGGCTAAGTTTATCCTTTATACAGGACATACTTATGCTACAAAACTATGTATTATTTATCTCAAACTCTTTGCTTACAAGGCATTGTTCAATGTTTAAAAAGCACCTGTTTCTTTATTCATCTTCTTCAGGTCTTTGCTCAAATGCCATTTTCTCAGTCATGCCTTCCTTGATCACCTTATTTAAAACTGGCAACCCCCATCTCTCTTCCTTGCCTTTGTTCCCTTTTATCATGTATCATCAAATTATCTACGTATTTTATTTATTGATTGTCTTCCCCTGTAGAATGTAAGCTCCTTAATAGCATGAATTTTGGTCTATTTTATTCACTATTGGATCCCCAGCACCTAGAACAGACTGTAACACACAGCAGGTACTCAGTAAGTAGCTGTTGAAATCATTCATTCATTTGTAAGTTACTGTGGATAGAAGCATGGACTCTAAGGACTCACTAACTTGAGTTTGAATTCTGTCCCTGAAAAATATCTGTTGTGATGTCAGATGTGTTGTTTCATTTTCTCTTCCTCAGTTTCCTCTTCCATAAAATGAAGATAACAGTAGAACCTCTTGGATGGATGTGTTAAGAAAAAGATAATGCCTGTGAAGTACCTAGCGCAGGACCTAGCACGGTACATAGCACAGTACCTGGAGAACTGTAAGCATTTAATAAATGGAATTTATCTATTTAACAAATACTTGATGAACATGTTTTCTGTCTCACAGAATGTTGTGGGTATTGGGAGGACCACAGTGATGCATGGTCCTTGCCCTCAAAGAGGTGATAACCTAGTGAGGAAATAAACAGATAATAGTCACGGATTATGATAAATAATCTATAGGAGCATTAGGAGGGCACTGGACCCAGAGTTGGGTTGGGGGGTAAGGAGTGGTCAGGAAAGGTTTCATGGAAGAATTGCTATCTGTTTTAAAGTAATAGGCTGTGACTAACCAGAAGAAGATGAAATGGGGGTTGGTAGGGTAGAGAAAGTATTCCAAGAAAAGGGAACAGCAGATACCAGAACCCAGAGGACAGAGTGAACACATGACCACCATGTTGGGGAAGAGCAAGCAGGTCAGTGTGTCTGGCTCAGGGACAGAAGCACAAGGAAGGGAGGAGATGCGAGCTGAGACTGAGAGATCAGCAGGACACGTCACAGAGGAACTTATAAGCCTTATCAAAGGCTTTGGACTCACCCGGGGGAAAGAAGAGCCAAATTCCTCCATCTGCAGTATGAAACTGGATTTGGAGAACTGAAAGTAACACTAGATAAAGGGAAGGCAGTAAGGAGGTTTAGGTAATTATCCAGATAAAACAGGATGGGGTAATGGGAATGGGAAGAAGTGACTTAGAAAATAATTAGAAGATAGAACAGAGGGGATTTCAGGATTTGTTGTTCATTGAAACAATAACTTTGTAAGGAGCTCTATTTTCTGTGGATTTTTCTTTCTTAAAATGTTGTTGAGCTCGTAGAATAAATTGAACAATAGTCTATCATCTTGAATGTACTGGAGAAGTTTGTATAGAGTTAGTATTATTTAATCCCTCAAATGTTTGACAGAATTCATCAGTGAAGCCATCTGGGCCTGTAGTTTTCTTTGTGGAAAGGTTTTTAAATACATATTTAACTTATTTAATAGATATAGGTTTAGTTATGTTATCTATTTCTTTTTGAGCACGCTTTGATAGTTTGTGTCTTTGAAAGAATTTTTCCATTTTAGTTAAATTGTCAAGTTTGTGTGTGTAATGTTGTTCATGATTTCCTTGTTTTCATTTAATGTCTGTAGAATGGTAATGTTGTCACCTTTCTCATTCCTGATATTGATACTTTGTATCTTTTCTATTTGTGTCACGATCAGTTTGGCTACAGGGTCGTCAGCTTTATTGGATCTTTTCAAAAAATAAGTTTTTCATTTCATTGATTTTTCTCTGTTTTCTTTTCCTGTTTTCTATTTAATTGGTTTCCACCTTGATCCTAATCTTCGCTATGTGTTATGTGCACTTATTATTTAATCATTTTATCTTCAGAGTGAATTGACCCTTCTATCATTATAAAACATTCCTCTGTTTCTAGTAATTTTTTGTCTTATAATCTATTTTTTTCTGATGTTAGTATAGTTACTCCAGCCATTGTACTAGAACACCTGCAATAGAGTTCTTATAACTTTCATTGTCCTTGTCTGCCATTCCTAAAATCGGTGCTAGTTCTTAGCTTCTATTGGTTGATTATCCTCTTCATTATGGGTAGTGTTTTCCTGCTTCTTTGCATACCTGGTAGCTTTTCATTTTGATGCCAGACGTTATGAATTTTACCTTGTTGGGTGGAGGACAGTTTTGTATTCTCATGAATATTCTTGAGCATAGTTCTGAGATGCAGTTAAGTTATGTGGAAATTGTTTGATCCTTCTGGGTTTGACTTTTATGATTTATTAGGCAGGTCCAGAGCAATGCTCAGTCTAGGTCTAATTATCCCACATTACACAACCCATTGTCCTTTGCATTATAGTTTCTCCAGTCTGGTTGGTAACAGCAGGCACTATTTCCACCTTGTATGAGTTCCAGGCACTGTGCCCTCTTACCCTCTTGGCTGGTTCTTTCCCCAGCCTCAGGTATTTCCTTGACAGCCATACAGTAGTCAGTACTCTGTTGAATACTCAAGGGTAACTGTCCACAGAGGCATCTCTCTCATCGCCAGTGCTCTGTCCCACACGCAGTTTTCTCCGTGGAGTCTCAGCTCGATTTCCTCTCCACAAGGAATCCCTTGGACTCTCTCTTGGTCACATATTTTCTGTGCCATCACCTAGAGACCCTCTCAATGCAGGAAGCTGTGGCACTCATAAGACTCACCTCTTTTTTACCTACCTCGCAGGGAAGGCTGTCCTTTATTGTCCAGCACCCGCTGCCTTAAAAACCACTGTTTCATCTATTTTGCCTTTATTGAGGGAGGGCATTGCTCCAGGCAGCAGGTAAATCTGGTTCCTGTTTTGTCACCTTGGCCGGAAATAGAAGTCCCTCTTATATTATTTTGAACCTGAGAAATACAATTATTTTACTGACAAATACTTTAGTATATACCGCCAAAAGATAAGAATACTTTAAAAGTGCATAACCACAGTACCGTTATCTCACCTTTAGAAACTGACAATGATATCTTAATATTTGTTATTAAATATCTCATAAATGTCTTTTTATTTTAATCATTTGTTTGCTTGAGTCAAGATCCAAATGCGGTCCACACCTTTGGTTGATATGCCTCTTCAGTCACTTCTAACCTGTAGTTTATGCCTCCATCTCCCCTATCTTCCTCCTTTCTCTATCACTTTCTGTCTCTCTTAGTTTGTTTTTTGAGGAAACTAGTCTTTGTTTCGTAGTGTTTTCCATACTCCTGACTGTGCTGACCCCACCAGCATATTTCTCTATCCTCTATATTTCCTGCAAATTGTTAATGGGTCTAGAAACTTGATCAGGTCCAGGATCCATGCACTTTTTAACGTGCTTTATGAACTCTTTATATTTGAGATAATTATGGTTAAAACTCCTAAGGAAGCCACAGAAAAGGATTATTGTAAGTTCTACTACCAGAGGCTCCTGGAGACATTCCTTTGTGAATCTACTTTTTACTCATCATATGTAACCTTAGGTCATTCATTCATGTCTAAAAGGAGTAGTTGGATTCAGTGAAAAGGCTAATACAGGGAGAGACAAAACCCAGGAAAATGTAAAATATCATGGACTAAACTACTGAGCCGAGTGCCCTAGAAAGGACATAGCAAGGAAGACTGGAGATGGCTGAATTGAGGTTGGCCTGTGAATTTAATTTCAGATTTTATTATCCTAATTTACATGTTCATAAAAATGAAATAAGTCATTATCAAGTGCTTAATTTTCAATGTAAGTCATAAAAATGTGTACACATATAACACAGCCTGGAGCTAGAGTTAGGATTTTTATTCCAGTCTCAAGTGATCTGGCATGCACAAGATAAGACTATGATGAAAAATGTTTATTAGTCTTATTAATTTCTTCATTCATGTATTCACTCAATCACTTCATATAGTTGGTCAGTGATTTAGATATAGACCCATTCTTGAATGAAGGCGGCAATCACAGGGTGTATGGCAATGCATAGAATTCTAGAGTTCCTTCTCCTTGAGTACTTCAGTTTCAGGCAGAATACAGGTGAAAAAAATGCAACAGAAACCATCAAATGTTATTAAAGAGAGCTATAAAAATTGCAGTGGAAGTCCAAAAAATGGAGTGACTTATCTATCATGCAAACTTGGGGAGGAGGAGCTTGTCTCTATTTTTGAATTTTACTACAAAGAGTATGTATAACTTTTGATTATCTTCATAAAACAGAACATTTAAAAAAATGTATTTGCAGTAGATGTTTGGGTTGTTTTTACTTCTGACATCCAATGTGTAAGTTTTCTCCTCATATCAACCAATTCTCCCATTCTCTGGACACCAACAGGGTGTTCTACAATTCAATTCAATTCAATTCTGATATGGTCTACCTGGAGTTAGTATCAGATCCTGTGAGTTAAGAGGTCAGGCACACAAGACTGGTCCCACTTCAGATGCCAGTCACAAGTTTCACTTATCACCCATACTTCTGACTGATCAGCTGTAAATTTGAGAATTCCCACATGCTCCTCATTAGGTTAGATAATTTGCTGAAATGACTCACAGAACTCAGGAAAGCACATTACTGCTGTGATCAGCTTATTATAAAGGGTGCAACTAAGGAACAGCCAGACGGAAAAGCTGAATAGGACAAGGTATGAGAGGGGGATGCAGAGCTTCCATGCCCTTCTAGGTGCACTGCCTTCCCAGCACCTTGATGTGTTCATCAATCTGGAAGCTCTCTGAATTCTATTGTTTAGGGTTTCTATGGAGGTTCCATCACCTAGCAAGGTATTATTGATTACATCATTGGCCATTGGTAATTGACTCAATCTGCATCCCCTCTACCTTCTCCAGAGGTCTGGGGATGAGGAGGAAGCTGAAAGTTCCAACCTTCTATCACATGGTTGGTTCCTTTGGCAACCAGCCCCCATCCTGAAGCTATCTAGGGGTCACCAAGAGTCGCCTTATTAGCATAAACTCAGGAGCAGTCGAAGGGCTAGTTAAGAATACCAAAATATTCTCCTATCGTTCTTACCACTCAGGAAATTCCAAGGGTTTTAGAAGCTCTGTGTTAAAAATCAGAGATAAAGACCAAATATGCGTTTCTCACTATATGACAAATATTTTCTAGGATTCTGAGTCCTAAGATTCTCTGAGATGGATTCTGTTGGTCAGGGTGACAGTATAAGTATTGAGGACCAGGGATGTAAATATTTGCAGAAACAATTGTGATCTGGAGTAAATTAAGCAGTGGGAAAAAAAAGGGAAGTGTCAGAGTGGGCAAGGAACATGAGCCAGATCTCAAAATCCCATCAGTGAAGCAGGCTGGGCACCAGGACACACTGAATCCAAGGGTATAAATACAGGATTCATTGTCTGTGTGTATTACTGAGATCATAGTCTGTAGCTAATATTTACGGAGCGCTGACTATATGCCATGTACTGTTTTCAATGCTTTCATTTATTAAATCCTTACAAGAGTGCGATGAGTAGGTTTTATTGTTAGTCCCATTTTACAGGTGAGGAAACTGAGGTACCAGAAGGTTAAGTGAGTCATAGCTAGTCTGTGGCAGGGTTGAAATTTGAATCAGGAACATCTGCTGAACAGGTTACTCCCTGTTGTTGCCTCCTTGAAGTGTTAAATATATAGGAAGAAAGAATTCCAGAGTGACCATGAGGTAGCACCAGTCTCTAGTTGTCATGAGCTGGGTTTGGTTACCAGTTGTGGGGACTCTTCCTGGCTTGGGACCCTTCCCAGAGATGGGAGAACCCATCAATATTGAAAGTATGCCCCTCTGAGGTGGACAGCTGACAGGTTCTAGGCTCTTCATTGCTGAGACATTGAAGGGTCTATGATCAGTTTCACCAAAGGGAGCTTTTCTTTACTGCATTGCTTTCAACCCTAATGGCATCTTACAATTACCCCCAAAGGAGGGCAGTCCAGAAGGACTCAGCAATCAAGTCTTTTTGGGGTTGTGTTCAAAATTACAAAATTAATATCTCCTAGAAAAAATAAGCATGAGGAACCTTTGAAATCACCTCATCCCCAAGTGGCAAATCCTCAGCATTCAGGCCACCGTTTCTCCTGTTCCAGCCATGCTCTTACTGAATAAATTGGTGGCCACATCACTCCTCTCACCTACAATCTTCTTAACAAGGTGCTACAAGCAGTCCTTCCAAATCTACTAGCACTGGGATGAGAGATGATCTAACCTGATCCTTTTATTTCAGAAATGAGGAGACTAAGTGCACGAGTGTAATTTCCTAGGCTGCTTTGTGAAAAATTTGGCTTCAAGTACATTTTGGTTTCTAAATCTAAGGCAGGAATTCTGGATCACGGCATTATAGACATTTGGGGCTGGTTAATAATTTGCTGGGGTCGTGGGGAGGGGGAAAGTCTCCTGTGCATTTTGGGATGTTAGCAGTCTCCCTGGCCTCTATCTACTAGACGCCAGTAGCAGCTCCCTCCCACACCACCCTGCTTTAATCAAAATTGTCTTCACATATTGCCAGATATCTCCTGGGGTACAAGATTGCCCCTGGTTGAGAACCACTTATCTACGTAGTAGGACATCGACATCACTGACATGTACATCTGGCATTGGCAGTAGAATTAGCCTTGAGAGCTGCAATCACAACATGCAGGAACTTGGTGACAGATTGAAATCCCAAGGACTCTGCAGTGCATCACTGGACACTGGCAGGGAACTTTATCTCCTCCAGAAGATATAGAACAATGTGACTAAAACACACGATTGCCCTGAAAAAGACCCTCATCAAGGAAAAACAAATGAATGGAAAAAAAAACCCCAGATAAAATGCCATGCTTTTTAGGAGGTGTAACCAATTTCTTCCAACATGTGCTTAAAAGATAGTCTTGGACAATTTGTTATCATCATTATTAATATAATTACTAGATTTTCCATAGTATGCTGTTATGGACTGAATGCTTGTGTTATCCCCAGTTTCACATGTAGAAGCCAAATCCCCAGTGTAATGGTGTTTGGAGGTGGGAACTTTGGGAGGTAATAAGGTCATGAGGGCAGAACCCTCATGAATGGGATGGTGCTCTTGTAAGAGGAGACATGAGAGAGCTTGCTTACTCTTCCTCTCTGCTATCAGCCAGAGGAGGGCACAAGGAGAAGATGGCCATCTGCAAACCCAGAAATGAGGCCTCACCAGACACTGGATCCATGAGCACCTTGATCTTGGACTCTCCAGCCTCCAGAACTGTGAGAAATAAATGTTTGTTGTTTAATCCACCTAGTCTATGGTATATTTATTACAGCAGCCTGAACTGACTAAGACAGATGGCATTATACAGCTTCTTCCTTATGATGGGCCATACTCAGAAGCATAAAACATGGCAAGTACTGTTTTTTGTTTGTTTTTAATGAACATTTTGTGGTGGGAAAACTGCTTTCTGCATTTGAATCCAAACCAGGTTGAGGGTGTTAGTTGTTCCAAGAGACATCATGGCGAAATTTGAACTCCGTTTATTATATGAGTTGGGAGGAGTATTTGAGAAAGCCATCTCTAAACTAGAGACAAATGTTGGAGCTAAGCATGAAGGGTCTTAAGTCCAACTGAAATGGATTTAAACAGTAGCTTCATGACTTATTCAATCTGAGAAAACTATTCAACTTCTCTGTGTCTTAGTTTCTACCACTAAAAAATTGGAATAAGCATAGTGTCAAGTTTATACAGCTGCTCAAGGATTGCCAAAATCAGATGTAGTTCTTGGTATATAGTACATACTTAATAAATGTTGGATTAAAAGGCAGCAATTTAAGAGGTCTGCTATTTTTTCCCTCCTATTTTTCAGTATTACATTTTTATGAGTGCTTGGCTGGTTTAACCCCAACTCTCTGTAAGTCTGTGTATTACTCAGGTTCTCCAGAAAACAGAAGCAATGTACATAACCTGCAAAAGATATACGTGTGTATATATGTGTGTACACACACATACATATATATGCACACACACACAAACATATATAATGTAAACCAATCATATAAGCCAACTCCTTCTAAAAATTTAAGTACACATAGCCTTATAATAAATTTACTGTAAGGAATTGATTAATTCCTTACAGTAAATTTATGTACCCATATCCTTATAATAATTTTATTATGATCTGTGATCTGCTTTACTCAGCCTACCGACTCAAATGTCAGTCTCACCCAGAATCACCCTCACAGACACACCTAGAGTAATATTTCACCAACTATCTGGGCACATAAAATTGACACACAAATTTGACATAAAATTAACCATGACAGTTGGACACAGAGTCTTCTAACATCACTGACCTCCACCCACCTCCCTCTGTAGTCATGGACCTGAAGTCACTCCCCTAAAGAATGTATATCTCTGGATCTACTGGAGTGGCAAAGTGGGTATAATTTTATGGAGCGCATGAATCCTACCAGCCACTTCTAAGCCCTTGACGGGCCTGCATTCTCCAGACAAGCTGGTTGTTGTCCTTACCAATGGAGTCACAACGTAAGTTATGGCATCCTATTATAGATTCTATTATTAATCTTGAAATTGTTCTTTCCAAAGTCACATGAGTCATGATTCCATAATTGGCACGGTGCTAGTGTCAACTCATTTCCTCCCAAATTCACTCATATGAAAGAGATAAAAATCTTTACCTCCAGAGAGTATATAGGTATGGGAATATTTTTGTGAACGTGATTAGGCTTTCAACTAGCATTTTAGTTTCAGATCATAAACTTGCCTATACTCTTCCAAAATCCAAATGGGTAAGGATGAGGGAGAAGGAATTTCTGTACACTTGAAATCAATTCACTAAGTGACAGTGGTCTGGGGACTGGCCCCTGAACTATCTAATCCAAACAAGCAACTACAATGGAAATAAATTACAAAACTAAACTGTAATTCAAATAAAGATAGAAAATGTTATAAAGTGGTGCTAGAGAATTGCAACTTTGGAAGCCCTTGACAACAAAGTGTCTTAAGAGTTTTCCTAAGTTAACAATTGTAGAAGAGAGAAGGATAGTAACACCAATAGAGAACTGTCTGGATATCAAAGGATTAAAAGAGATCTTTGGGAGACTGACACCCCAAATGTTTATGCAAAAAATGACCCTCTTAGTGATCAATGCTGAGAAAGCAGCAGTTAACTAAAGGAGCTATATGGAAAAATTATCCCCTCTGTCTCAGAAAAAATAAAAATAAATAAAATGTCACAATTCATTCTTTGTTCTACACATTAGTAGTTACAAAATTGTAAGTAAATTTTGATAAATACAATAGACTTAGTTTTCATAATGTTTAGTTTTATTTTCAAGACAGGGCCACAATTATACCTTGAAGTTTTTGTTCCTATTTTAGTTAGATCCAATCTAGTTGGCTTTTCTTTTCCCTCACCATTTAATAGTTGGATAACAAAAGTCTTTCTCTCAGCTGTGCCAAAATGCGTACTACATTTGCATGTGTGTTATTATGTTACAGTGTCTACAGCCATAAGTTACTAGAAGTTAAGTGTTTGCTTATATCTTCCAGGCCTAAGAAACAGTGGTGTCTCTTCTCTATATTCTCTAGGGTCATATTTTCCTCTGGGTTTATCCTGGATATTCTCTGATGAACAGTAGACTTTTGTCAATAGTTTATATTCCTTGTATTTCCATGTCTACTTAAGAATAAGACAAAAAGAAGGCCACAGAGGGCTCTATGTGTGGGGAGGCAGACCACATTAGGGCCAGATGGTTAGGAGAAGGTCTTTGTGCTGTGAGACCCTTTCTTCTGGTCTGAAGCCCCCATCTGACTCCCCTTAACTCTAAATCCTTCCAAGCAGACACATCCTAGTTATAGGTCTACTCTCCTATCTGAGAAAACAAGCCTGAATCTGTGGGAAAATGCTGTGTGGCTTTATTTCTGCCTTTTAATTTTGTCTTCTCAGGCTATTATCTTCTTCTTACTGCATCTGAGGTCTACTTAGATGAGGTCTACTGCATCTAAGCTGACATATGAGAGTTCTCGTTCAAGCTCTGTCTCTAATTGGCTTTGTGATCTCAGACATGTATCTTAACCTGTCTGGACCTCGGGTTCCTTCTGTAAAGTGTATGGCCTGGCTGAGGTTTCTAACACCCCTTTTAGCTCGTAACGTCTACAATTCTAAAAGAAATTTATAAGAGTGTCTCCATTATAAGTCTCCACTCCAGACACTCCAGAATGTCACTCACTGCATGGCCAAACCCCAATCTGCTTCTTTAAACCTGCGCATGAGCACTAAGCTTCATGTCAAACTGGAAGTTCCAGTTCCCTCCATGATCTTGCCCTCTTCTTCCTACTTTCCTATTTAGTGATCCCCTTAGCCCACCCCTGCTTTTTGAAAATGATTCTATGTTGCCAAACAAACTCCAAGGCTAAGTGCTCTCAAAGATTTCTTTAAACTTCTCACCAAGAAAGAGTTTTACCTTCTTGGGATTTCCATAGAATTTTGTTCATAAACTTTCATTATGCCGAATATACTCTACGCTTTATATGTGGTCTTTTTGAACTAAGCCCATTTATATTTCTAAATTCTAACGTCTTAGAAGGCAAAAAGATTGCCAATTCACTTGTTGTGCTTTTCTTTTCCCCCAAGCCCCTAGCGTGGTGTTTTGTGTATAGTGGTACATAAAACAACTACGATCCATTGGAAGAATGAATGAATAAATGAATGTGCAAACCAATGAAGGGGAAAATGAGCAAATGCCTTTGAATCTCATATATAAGAACTTGGTAAAAAAAAAAAAATAATTGCATACAAAGGAAAAGCAGGAATGAGAAAAGCCAGGCAGGAAAAAATAATTTGGGATTCCCAGTGGTTCTCTTTCCCTACTTCTCAGAATTATAGAAAGAAAAGATTGAGACCCACATTCATGGCCATATTGAGGCCTGGTGTCAGTTTTAGGGCAGCTTGCAGTGGATAAAAGTGACATTCAGTTTTTTGGGGAAGTCCACAAAACTGTGGAGCAGGTCAGGCTGAACTCTTGTGAAGTCATTAATTCTATATTTGCTCTCTCCCTTTCATCTTCATGGGTTTAATAGTAAATCATTCCTCATTCCTCTGGACTCTGGCTTCTTTTCTGGAGCTTGTTCCAATGATGTAGAGCCCTAAACACAAAGTACAAATGCTAAATTTCCCCCTGCAAAGTTAAAAAAAAAAAGGGCAAGACATGACATTCAAAATAAGCAAGCACCCCTGAAAACCAAATGGTTATTGCTAAGGTTGCTGCTGGTGAAAAATTTATAAATTGCTTTTTTAGGCAAGCAGTGGAATGGTCAAAAATGCCAATAATTTAACTTCCAAGAGTTTTAATTAAGAAGAAAAAAATTAAGAGGTAAACACTTGGATCACGTATATTATCTAGTGACCCAAAATAGATATATGACTTCTCTCTGGGATAGTTTGATTTCCCTTGGAAGTTTCAGAACACGTAATTGGGGGCAGGGCTACCTGAGGCTAGAGTCAAAATGATTTTCTTAGTGCCTAGTTGCATATGAGGCAGAGAAAGCAATTTCCAGAAGAGAAATCACACTGCATTTGGCTTGCCCATCAATGGCTCCATATAATAGCAACATCACTCACACATAACTTTGTTGTAGTGGCTGATATTAAGAAAAATTGTTGTCTGCAACATGATGCACAGGGCTGTCAAATTCACACATACATGCCCTTTGGTCTGAAAATGATTCTGTTTTTATAGCATCAATTCAGCAGTGCAAAGTTCATAAATTTGTATTAGGAATATGAGGGCCACATTGCATCACAAGAAGAAAGCAAAACTCGGTTACTGAGAAAATGTAGGCCCATCTTCAGAAATTGATGTCTGTGTCTAACTCATGAGTCAGTGGGAATTTTCTAGAAATCAATGTGGGATATAGCTCATATTTTGAAAAGGTAGATCTTCAAAGGGGACTTTATTCAATATTTATGATGAAGATGATTACCTAAACCTCTAAAATGGCAGTAAGCCTTAATTGCATCGTGTAGAAGTTGAATGCTCTTATAAGAAAATCATCTTGGGCTGAACTGGATAAACTCTGAGGTCTGAGTGAGAGAGGTTTATCTCAGCAAGGAAACTGGATTACTGCTTAGAAAAAGAGAATAATGAGTAGCATTATCAACCTAACACAATAAGTACTGCTTTTAGGAGAAGTTTGAAAATAAATGAATAAAGACAAGACTGGAATCAGTCACTTCCTTGTAAGAGAAAAAAACAAGTAGAACTAAAGTCTCAACACCCATATCAGGAAAGTCACTGGGGAGCAGGCTTCTCTGCAGATGTAGTATAGGGGCTCAGCCAGAAAATCAAGAGCAGCGAGCAGAGCAGGTGGGAGGAAGCAATTGCATGATACTTTGCCTCTCACATGCAGTGTTTTGGAAAATAGCTATTTCTTTAAAAGGATACAGCAAGAGAATATTTACCTCTAACCCTCCATGGTCCTGCCTTTAAAAGGGTTCTGAAGGCAGAGAATGGACAACATTTTTCCCAGATTTTTCTTCATTTTCTTAGCCGAGTCAAAACAACCAAGGGAAAAGAGTGGTTGCAGCTGTACTTGAAATGTAACATGGAAAATGGGTAGAATCTATAACACGACTGCTCTGGAACAAAAAGCATTCTCCAGGATTCTTGTCTTCAAAGAAGAAGAATCCAAACTTGGCATGACATGGCCTTTCTACTCACTTTAGAGCCAAGGGGCAAAGAGGGAGCCTGATACTCTAAACCCTTCCACCTTAACCAGCTCAATGGCTTTCTCTTAAAGGACATGATCCACAGCACAGCCAGATATGGCTGGGTGTGTATTTTTATGACTGTCACTGTTGAGTCCCCTTGGGGCATATTCTTCAACTTCTCCTCCCTCCTCTCCCATGTAGGAAAGATGAAAGGGGATCTCCAAGAGGCTTTGTCAACTCGCGGTCTTGTCTCCTGTTTTGTGGTGAGCCAGCTCACGTACTACTTGGAATCTGTCTTTGACCTGATAATTGACAAAATGTCTCATAAGCACAATGTTCAGTTCTGGAGGCAAAAGCTGGAGTTGAGCATCTACCCTCTAAATACATGCACAGAGTACATGTGTGACAAGTGGGGCAATGTTTTTATTAGGGGATCCTGAAAGCAATACAGGAATCAAAAATCCTTTCTTCCAATGCTTGCAAGATGATTTCTACATGTTGTACGTAACATGTCCCCAAATTCTTTTTTTTTTTAGAAATCAAGTGTATCAAAGTTTCAGGTTGACAAGCTCCTTTTATTTCAATTTGAAGGTGATTAAATAACTGAACCAGAAAACCTAAAGAAGGTCCTGCTTTTCTTGTAGAACCTATGAAATCTATCCCATAAGGACTTTGGGCACATACGAAATGAATTTGAGACCTTCCATGAACCCACTTTCCTTTTTCTCAACAAAAGACCCCTATACATGAACAAAATAGCATGGATGTGGCAGAAAATGCAATTGAAAGAGCAAAAGACTTCACTGTGAGAAAACAGACCTCTCTGGTTTAATGACCAGGCAAGAGTTTACAAGGCAGCCTCTTTGGGAGAAGGACCGGACACTTGTTTCTTACTTTCAACATGCAGCATCTCATTTTTGAAAACCACATGAACTTTGCTTTCTTGGCAGGTAGGAAAATACACTGTGCAGCTGAACTTGTTTTTATTTATTCTACATTCCATTAATGCAACTGGCCTTTTTTCTTGAAGTATTAGCAGCCCAGAAGTTAAAGGGCTATAAAGAATCTGTAACTGGAGAAAACAGGAGCACTCAGATCTAGGTTTGCAACAGTTTTATGCAGAGTAAGGACTTGGGGGAGGCGCAAGGGGGAAAAAGATTCTTTGGTTCCTTGAGGTACCTGCAGATGACAATCCCACTCTCTCTCTAACAGTTATTCAGGAAACAGACCAGAGCTGGTTGTCCTTATTGACCTTTGTGACGGTGTGAAGAAAAACTTGTATATTTCCATATCCACTTCTCCCACCTTTGCTCCTTTACCTATACCATCACCTACACTTATAGCTACAGCTGTTTACTTCTCTCTTATAAGAGTGATGGAGCTACTAAACTAAGAGGTACATCGGAAACAAATTCAACTAGGAAGGAGTATGTCTGAGTGTGTGTGTGTGTGTGTGTGAGAGAGAGAGAGAGAGAGAGAGAGAGAATGAGCAACGGACCAGGGAACATGCAGCCCAGAGCCTCCGTTTGTCATCACTGCTCTCTTCTCTGGTGTCACATGCATTTGGTCCCCTAAGGTTTAAAGGATGATAAGTAACTTTGGTTTTGGTGTTTCTCCAAAATGGCCCCAAATTCACAGGGCCACACCAACAGATTTGTGTTTTAAGTGTGTGTTGGGGGATAATGTTCACCTTCCTGGTAGTATCAGGGGAAAAATGAAAAAAAAGGAGGTTGGTGATGTGTGTGAGGAAGGGAACAGAAGAATGGGGCTGGCCCAGTCCTTTGGGTTCTCTGCCTGTTTTCTTATGTCACATCCCATTGTTCAAACTGTTCTTTTAATCCAATTAAAGCCTTTGAGTTGACGAAACCACTCACTCAGAAATCAGTGAAACCCCCATACACTGTTTGTGATCTGCAGATGTCAATGGGTGAGTGTAGTCCTCAGAAAGCTTCAGGCTGTAGCAGTTCTTAGCTTGCCTAGTTGGTTCTTTGCAGAGACATTCTCTGTTGCACTTTCACTCCAGCTAGAGCATGGCTAATATTAAATACTGAGAGTAATAAGAAAGATAAAAGTGATTGCCCAGTGGCTTGCAGAAACAGTTGGGTCCCATGAAACAGGCATTCAGATAGCACACCACGCCAGTCACAGCAATTCTGGAGCATGCCTGGTGACCAAGGGAGCTATGTTTCCTCAAAATGTGAAGATTTCCAAGATGCCTGAAGTACAGGAGCAGGAGTCCCTGGATAAAATGTAATGTCTGGGTTTCTGGTAGTATAGCCCATGCTAGGAATATGAAAGAGACCAGATGCAACACTTGTTCATAATCTGTAGCCCATTTTCAGCCCACACTCCAGAATTGAGACACCTCCCTTTCTCCTTGATGTGCTACTTCCTAAGTCAAGATGAAGTATCTTGTCGTGATTCCCAAAGTGCACATTCACTCAATAGCAGCAAGAGAAGGCCAGTACGGAGCCCACCTCTCACCATGTCACTGGGCTAACCTTCATATCACAGGGCACACCTCCATCTGCTGGTACTGATTCACTGACACAGGTTTGGCATCCAAGCCAGTTAGTCCACAAGGGTGAAATACAGACGCAGTTATAATAGAGGAAACAAATCAGCTCTTGTCCATAAGGTCTTTTAGCCTCATAAAAATCACGAGTTCAATAATAAATAATAAAAATGGCACGAAGATGCCAGATGTGCAAATTCATATCCAGAGACACCTGTCAAGATCGAAAGCCTGGTGCCAGGGAATCGCTTGAGGGATTTCAAGTCCTGGAGCCAGACAGGACCAGTGTTGATAAAGGAGAAAGAAAAGCCTTCCTTTCAAGATGAGTCACAGGACTTTCTGGTGAGGTTGGTGAGTGCAGTAGATGGGAATCAAGATTCGCTTGAAAGCTGCTATAATGCAGTAAACCAAGGGTTTAAGCACAGATGCTACAGAATCAAAATGTGCCCTACACTGCCACTTTAGAGAGCACAGCTTTGATCTCAAGCAAGTTAGTTAACCTCTACAAGACTTCTTTTCTTCATCTGTAAAGCATGGATAATAGACATAACTACCTCATAAGGTCAGAGAGTACATGTAGATGTACATGAAATTTTAGGAGACTGCCTGGCATGTTTAAATTCTCAGTAAATATTGGCTGTCAGTATCCAGTTAAGTGTTTTGTCAGTGCTTGTCTGGCCCAAGAGTCTTTTCCAGCAGAGAGAAGCCTAGCCACAAAGCCTGTGACTTCTGAGATTAGGAGTTCCTGGAGGGCCTGCCTAGAAAAAAGAAATGAGAATGTCTGAGTGAAGCTGAAGGGATGCTTCTCCATGGCACTCCCACTCCACATGTAAAAAGAAAGTCATTTTCTAAGCAAAGGCTCCATGATCAATTTAAAAGGAGCTTGTATGTTTTCAGAAATTAAGTTATTTGTACAGTTTTAGAAGTTAGTTGACACCAAATAAGAACCCCTTTGGGGATGGAGGGGGGAAGAATTTCATTTATAAGAAAAGATTATTCGGCCGGGTGCGGTGGCTCACGCCTGTAATCCCAGCACTTTGGGAGGCTGAGGCAGGTGGATCATTGGGTCGGGAGTTCGAGGCCAGCCTGGCCAACATAGTGAAACCCCGTCTCCACTAAAAATACAAAAAGTAGCCTGGCCTGGGCAGGTGCTTGTAGTCCCAGCTACTTGGGAGGCTGAGGCAGGAGAATCGCTTGAACCTGGGAGGCAGAGGTTGCAGTGAGCCGAGATGGCACCACTGCACTCCAGTCTGGGCAATGGAGCGAGACTCCATCTCAAAAAAAAAAAAAAAAAAAAAAAAAGAACTGCATGAGGGACCAGATCACAGGGAAGCAGGGAGAACTGTAGGAATCATTAGGCCCAAATCCTGCTACTCTTTGCTGCTAATGAGTTACAGACGTTGAAACCTATGAATAGAAACAGAGAGACTTCAGCCTCCTTTGCTTTCAGGCTCAGGTAGCCTTGGGTGAGCAGATGTCACCTGATTTTAGAAATTTGAACAAGCAGGTTTGCAAATCCAGAAGCCATGCATAGAGGCCCTGCCTCAACACATCTGGTTTGTCCCTTTGGCCCTTAGGATTCTTCTTGCTCCTATTACTTGCCAGTCAAGCTGTCAGA
Organism: Pan troglodytes; assembly: GCF_028858775.2. Lineage (NCBI taxonomy): Eukaryota > Metazoa > Chordata > Mammalia > Primates > Hominidae > Pan > Pan troglodytes. Next base: position 31,282,607 of record NC_072404.2, read on the forward strand.
GAAACCTGGGTGAGGGATAAGTCATTGCCCTAGTGGCTACCAAGGAAATTCCAAGTTTACACGAGGTTGGAATCGTGGACTTGGTCAACCTCAGGCAAGATGTCTGGGCAGGGCATCCAGCTGACTATGCACCCAAAGAACACAAGGCTTCTTTTCTTGAGCAACCTGCAGAAGTGGGGCCGAGGATGTGGAAGCAGTTTCTAAACCAAGAACACCATATAAACAGAAGGGCTTGCTCTTATTATAAGGGCTTTGGGGGAATGCAATGGGAGAAGGCCTGGCCCCCGTAAAGGATTTCCTCCGTGAACATCAAAGCATTGACAAGGGGGGGTGGGAGGAGGACAAAGGTAGAGGTTGGAATGTTGGCTCTTCCTCAAAGGCACTTCCTGCAGAGAATCGAATCCAGAGACTCCAACGATAATGATTCTCATTTTTATTACCATTTTATTATTCAGGATTGGCTCAGTATTTTTCCCCCCAAAGGCATTTGAGTGAAGATGAAAAGTACCAAGTTAATATCTTGAGTGAGCCAAGCCCCCTTTCTATGACCAAGGTCTTCGTGGACAGATGTGGCACCTGCTTGCTATTGTAGCTCTGCCTCCATGACGTCATTGCAGCAAGGATCAAGGCTGTCCCTAAGTCGTGGGTTCTGGTGTTTTGAGTGAAAGAGACAGAGGAAAGGGGGCTTTTCCAAGTGATTCCATTGGCCTAATTCTGGATGTGCTCCGAACACTTAAGTAGCAATTCCCATGGCAGACGTGTCGTAGAGACTTTGAGTAAGCACATTGAAATGAACAATGCAGTGCTTAACAAGCTTCAACTTCCTGGGCATCAGTGAACTATGACTGTGATACAATATGTAAACCAAGACCTCATTCAGCTTGTGTGGACAGAGGGACATGAAAGATGGGAAAAGGAAATTAAACAGAAGGCATTAAAAAAATACACGTTCCAAGAAAATAGATACTTAATGATCAAGGGCTCCCTGTCTGGTGCTTAATGATAATGATGCCAATTTACCGACAATAATAGAGGCCACAACATTGTTTAGAACAAAGGGAAGAAGCCAACATTTACTGAATGTACTTACTGACAGAACAGAGGCATCAACCTGCGGTGTGTGAATCAAATGCTGCTCAGTTGACTGAAAATTTTAACAAGACTCTTGTATGTGCTTATAAAGCCTGTAAGACATCTGAGAAGCTTGTCTAATGTGGAAAAAAGTAAATTCACTTGCAACAGATTGGGTAATTTCTAGTACAAAGGGAAGAAAATAAAGTTTATATACAATCTTCCATTTTTCCATTCATTAATAGAATCTGTACTGTGAAATTTGCAAGCCAGGATTATTCTACGTTGAAAGAGAATGTGATTGAGATTGTTGATCTTGTTCTATTTGGCTGTTAATCATGGTCAGTTATTGAGATATTTGTCAGCAGTGAAAACAAAGAGGGTATCACAATTAAAAAAGAAAACCTCATATAGCTAGGTGGTAGAAATTTGTCAAAAAGTTTTATTTAATTGATACTTCAGATAATGAAATGGGAACTAAAGGGTTCTGAGATATTTTATTTTTCACCTCCAGAGTCATAGGATTACTTGTTCTTACTAATGTGGCACAGCATCCAAATCATTTGTACTTGAAAATGAAGGAAAATTAAAAGAACACTGACCATCATTCCTTCTTTTCACATACCAGCTGAGTCAAATAAAGATGTGGATCAAACACTTAACGACTGCAACTTGAATTTATTTCCCAATATCCTCAACTATAAATGTCAAATAACTAGCTATTTAGTTGTTGCTAGGTTGTTGTTGTTGTTTTCTTCTTTGCTTTTGTTAAACAAGTCACAATTTCAGAAGTGAGTCACAGATTTATGTGTGTTTGAGATTGCATTTACATTTCTATTCCTCTTGGAATACCATCTCAGATTTGCCTGCATTATGGAATAGGAGGGTGGAAAAGCTTCAAGAAGTACTGACTATGCTAAAAATTCCCACACAGAAGACACACTATCCCTAGAATTCTGGATCTCAATCTATGAATTTCAGAACTAACACCAAATGTTTGGCCACATGGCCCATGTCTGGGCAGTGTTTGAGCACTTTTAGCTCCGAGAAAAGATATTATCTCACAGACCCATTGACAGTGGTGTAATACTAGAGTCAGAATTGAGATATTTTCTGTCTAGAGACCAGCTCCATCTGTTCAATATCACTTATGGCACAAGTCGTGAGTTGCCTACCATTAGGAAAGAAAGTGAGAGAGAGAAAGAAAGGAGGGAGGACAGATGCAGGAAGGAAGGAAGGAAGGAACGGAGGGAGGAAGGAAGGGAGGGAAGGAAGGAGATATTGAGACCCAAGGGCATATGCCAATTCATAAATATAGAACTGGATGATTTTATTTTTAAGCAAAACAAATATGTATCTGAGTGTATGCCGATAGCCAGCAGATGACTACAAAGCTGTAGATTTTTCTATTTATATGAAATTAAATATGTAATACAATTGTTACATATCCCCCTACTTTCAGTAAACAGAAGATATTCCCTTTGCATCAGTAGTACATTGCACTTACTCTGACATCCTGTTTTTTTTATAATTCCCCATCAGGCTTGCTCTGACATCTTGTTTTTCATAATTCTCCCTCAGTGTCTCCTGTGGCTATCCCTGACAGTGTACCTAGCACATACCACATATGATGAGTCACATTCTTCAACATTCCTCTGTGAGGTTAGATTAAGCCTAGTTTCCCCACACTACACAACAATCCTTTTCCTTTTCTTATGGGTTAATAGAGCACTGCTTTTGAATAGGAGCAGCATGTGTCCAACTAAAGATTATGATTCCCAGCTTCCTTGCAGTTCAATATGGCTATGTGAGTGGCCAACGAGAAGGAGATTGTTGTGGGGACCTTCAGGGAAAATTCTTTAAAGGTGATTGACTCACCTAGGGAATGTGCTCCACTGATTTCTTTCCCTTTGCTCTCTCTTGGTGGGGAGGGTCATTGGACTTTGAGGAGCAAAGTCACATATTAAAACAAAAATGCAAAAGCTTAGAGGGTCTCTGATGACATCAGACCTGGACTTTCTACTTCTGAACTTATTTTATGTTAGAGAATAAACTCTTCTGGGTTTAAGCCACGACTGTATGTGTGTGTGTGCATGTGTGCGTGTTAAGCCCACCTATTTCTAACAAATATACCAGATAAATTTTTAATCTTGATGAAAACTGACCAATGACTAAGCCATAGGCTGAAGTTATGCACTTTTTCGTGAATAAAATGTATCTCCCTATTTTCAAACTGTCTTTTGATTGTGGCTAATATCCATAGTTTTAATAGCTAACAGGTTCATCATTGTTATAACAAATTCTATGTGGTCAATAAAGATTATTGGTAATATAGCCAACTATGGGATAAAAGTACAAGTTAGACACCAGTGGAGGACAACAGCATAGAAATGACACCAGACAAGGCCTTGCAGGAGATGACTGTAGCTTTCCTGTGATGGAGAAGAGGAGTGAGAAGAACGTGCAGGCAGAGGAAATAGAGCAGGCAAGGGAGTGCGGCCTTGAAAGAATATGGCATTATGGGGAATGGCAAATGGCTTGGTGTGACTACAGAGAGAGTGATGGGCACTTTGGGAATTACATACATAACCTTCAGGCCACACTCTTCTCATTGGAAGACCACGAGTAAAACACAGCTTTGCTGTCTCACCAGGTACGTTGTCAGTCAGAAGGCAAACAGGTGGTTTGGAGATATGGAGTATTCAGTCAACAGAATCATTAACAGAGGCCCCATTTGTGTTCTGGGGGAGTCTCACTTTTTTCCAGTTTATGTCCCAACTTTGTCATAAGAAAAGTGGCAAAGTTGTTCATTCAACCTACATTGTAATTCAGCTGTTTATAGCACCAGACTCTGCTTCTGACTGATGACCACATCAGCCGTGAGGCTACGTGCAAAAGAGACTTAGCTTAAGGGAGTTAAAGAAATGTTCTGATTCTCTGTGCCATAAAATGAGAATTTTAAACCTTCAGCCTATCATTTTCTTTCTTTAACTGCTCTAGTACAGTTAGAATTGGCCAGCTCACCCCATAATCCTTATATTTCTTATGCCCTTAATACATACAGCTTCTTGCATAGCTGTATTTGGTCTATGCAAGCCAAGGACCAAATACAGCTCACTGCCTCTTTTTGTAGAGGAAGTTTTATTGGAACACAGCCGTGCTCACTGGCGTATATGTTGCTTCTTTCGTGCTGTAATGGCAACATTGAGCACTTAACACCTGAAATATTTACTATCTAGCCCTTTACAGACAAAGTTTACTGACCTCTGGTCTAATGCAAGAGATGGGAAATGAATTAAATCTCAAAGTAAATGCCAGCCTCTCACTTCTGCTGAGTTATTAGAGGCCTGTCCCTTGACTCCAGCAATAGGACAGCTCCCTGTCTAAGTGGTGCTCCCGCCTTCTCCTCCCCAACCATTACACCCCCCTGCCACATACACACACAGACCAAGACTGGAGGTCCAATGACAGAGATCTTTTCCTCACTGGCTCTGTGGCCAGGAATGAGCCCTTTGGCCTCTTTGAACCTCCATTTCCTCACCTGCAAAAGAGTCACGTTGAGAGGATCCACCTCCTAGTGCTGTTACCAGGATCGAATGAGAAAGGCATGTGAAAAGCTTCTGTGAACTGTAAGCCACCCTTCGAATAGGCATTGGGCTTTTTATTCTTGTTACCACATTATTTTATTTCATGCAGTTACATTTATTTATTCAGCAAATATTTATTGAAACCTTTGAAGCAAAAGTTCACATTGGGTATGGATGGGTAGATGGGGAGTGGAAAGGGAGGGTACAAGAGAGGAATCAGAAATTTTGCCCTCAAAGTGCTTATTGTCTAAAGCGGGAGTTTATAAACCAGCTTCCATTTGTTTGTTTGTTTGTTTTTGAAACAGGGGCTTACTCTATTGCCCAGTCTGGAGTGCTGTGGTGTGATCATAGCTCACTGCAGCCTTAATCTCCTGTGTTCAAGTGATGTTCCTGCCTCAGCCTCCCAAGTAGCTGGGTCTATGGGGGTGCACCACCATGCCTGGATTTTTTTTAAACTAGAGACAAGGTCTTACTATGTTGCCCCAGCTGGTTTCAAACTCCTGGGCTCAAGTGATTCCCCACCTCAGCCTCCCAGTGTTAGGATAACAGGCATGAGCCTCCATGCTCAGCTAAGCTTTCCATATGATATGCTGTAGTAGCAAACAATCCTCAAATCTCAGTGGCTTACAGTAAAGGGTTATTCTCAGTCATGTTCATATTGCCTGCAGATCGGCTGGTGTGTTCATCTCATTCTGAGAATCAGGCTGAAGGAACAACCTCTATCTGGAACATGCTTTACATATCAGAAGGAGAAGAAAGAAAGCAGGGAAAGAAAACAGGCATCGTGATGGCAACTAAAGGGTATGTTCCCATCTCATTGGCCAAAGCAATTCATGTGGCAAAGCCTGATGGGAAAGGGGCATGAATGTTCTTTCCCACAGGGAAGCACAGCATGGCATTGAGCCACAGGTTGGGATGCATGAGCTTCTTGCAGGGTAGGCAGCAAATAGTTGGGAATGATGATGCAATCTAACACAGTGTACTAGTCAGGGTTCCCCAGAGAAACAGAACCAACAGGGGATATGTAGACACACACATATATCTGAGGAAATTTATTATGGGAATTGACTCAAGTGGTTATAGAGATTGGGAAATTCCATCATATGCATTACACAAGCTGGAGAACCAGAAATGCCAGTGGTCTAATTCAGTTTGAGTTGCAGGGCCTGAGAACCAGGGGAGCTGATGGTATAAGTCCCAGAGTCCCAAGGCCAGAGAACTGGGAGTTCTGATATACAACAGTAAGAGAATATGGATGTCCCACTTCAAGAAGATAAGTAAAGAGCTCAACATTTCTGTGCCTTTTTCTTCTATTTGAACCCTCAATGGATTGGATGAGGCCCACCCACACTGGCGAGGGCAGATCTTCATTACCAAGTCTGCTGATTTAAATGCTAATCTCTTCTGGAAATGCTGTCACAGGCACATCCAGAAATAATGTTTACCAGCCATCTGGGCACCCCTTAGCCCAGTCAAGCTGACACATAAGATTAACCATCACACACAGGGAAATTCATGCATACACAGCAAACACACCCACACACCCACACACCTCATGTATAATACATTATTACACTATATATAAAATATATACACTGTATATATATACACACTACATCATATAGTGGACAGCAAGGGGCATCCAAAGTGCAGGGACATTTCCTTTTTCTGCCACTTAGAAACTAGCTATTTGACTTTGAACAAGGCACTTAAACAGGCAAAGCCTGTTTCCCCACCAGAAAAAAATGAGATCATACTACTTGACTTATAGCTTTGTGGTCAGGATGAAAATATTTGATTCAAACTAATTGCAAAGCACAATGTCCAGCATAGAGTTATCACTAAAAAAAGAATTTCTCCTCCTCCTCCTTTACCTCATTTTTCTTGCTATTTCATTGCAGAATAATAAGGAATGCTTTATGGACAATGGCATTTAACCTGAAGCCTCACATTTGAATAGTATTGGAACAGGCAGCAGACAAATTTGAGTAACTCTACAACTCAGTTTCCTTATCTTTAAAATGGAGATAATAGCAGTAATTACTACTTAGAGGTGGGATGGGAATAAAATGAGTTAATACACAGGATGTACTGAGAACAGTACTTGGCATATTGCAAGCATTCTGTGAGTGTTTATTAGATACAAGTACACATGTAAGGGCTGCAAGTGGGACTAGGGGAGGAAGGGTGTTCAGATGGAGAAGTTGGGAAACGCAAATGCGAGGAACAGGGAAGGTGTGAGGGCTGTACAGGGACCAGAGAGCAGATGGTTGTGGCAGAGTGTGCATGGAGAGAGGCGTAGGAGATTCGGCTGAAGAGGCACACAGGGGCCTGAGCTTGCAGACTTGCTTCTGCAGGCAGCAGGACCTGGCTTGAGCTGTGCTTCAGGAAGATCACTGTTGTGAGCATGTAGAATGGATGGGAGAGGGCAGAGATGGGAACCAGGAAGGCCAGAGAGAAGGACTTCGCAAAACATGGTGGAGTTTAGTGAACGTCTCCTTAGGACAGCAAGAGAAAGCATAGAGAGAAAGGGCTGCTGCATGAGGGAACTGGAAGTAAAATCCTACAGGCCTGTGGCCTGATTGAGTTGGGATGGGGTCAGGGGAGAAGAAAGGTTGGAGGGGAGACAAGAATAAGGTTGAGGATTCAAGTCTTGTTGAAGATAAGAAGTTAGCTTTTAGACACATAGAGGATGAAAGTTATGAGGACAGTTTGTAATATTACCTTGCTTGAAAGTACTTCAATTAAGGATTCCTTGTTCCTTAGAAAAGCAACTTGGGGGACAGGTGTTAAGATGCTACCTGTCATTTCCCCACGATGTGAATATTGTCACTCAGATTTCTTTCCAAACTCCAAAAAAGATCAGCTGCACTGAAGATTGTTATTCTTATTATTATTATACTTTAAGTTCTGGGAGTTGAACAATGAGAACACATGGACACCAAGAGGGGAACATCACACACTGGGGCCTGTCAGGAGGTGGGGGACTAGGGGAGGGATAGCATTAGGAGAAATACTTAATGTAGACAATGGGTTGATGGGTGCAGCAAACCATCATGGCACATGTATACCTATGTAACAAACCTGCACGTTCTGTACATGTATCCCAGAACTGAAGATGTTTTAATCAGGGGAATGAGAAGGGAGCCAGGTGGCCTGAGAGCATGCTGCCGTGGTGTGAAGGGGAAAGCAGGTGCTAGTGGGAGATTAAGAGCTGAAATCTGAAAGAAGAGAGCAAGGGCATGGAATACAGGTGCAGAATGGGAAGTGGGACTGTGTCATCTTCCTAAAATATCAACCTTTTATGTGTCCAGTATATTACCAAGTGAAATCAAGAATATTACAAAACAATGTACAATAGAATATTTTTATTTAAAACAATCTATTCCCTACTATGGAGACATAAAAAAAGAATGAGATCATGTCCTTTGCATGGGCATGGTTGGAACTGGAGGTCTTATTTTTAGCTAACTAATGCAGAAGCAGAAAACCAAATATCACATGTTCTCACTTATACGTGGGAGCTAAATGATGAGAATACATGGACACACAGAGGAGAACAACACACTGGGGCTTACTGCAGGGTGGAGGGTGGGTGAAAGGAGAGGATCAGAAAAAATAACTAATGGGTTGTAGGCTTAGTACTGGGGTGACAAAATAATCTGTACTACAAACCCTTGTGACATGAGTTTACCTATATAACAAACCTGCACATGTACCCCTGAACCTAAAATAAAAGTTTAAAAAATGTAAAAAGTATGTATTCTCAAGCTTAGAAAAAATACTAGGTTATATACCTAACGTTAGCAGTGATGAGATTATGGGTGATTAAAATTTATTTCCTTTGTTTCCTGAGTTTTTCTGCATTGAGCACATATTAGTTTCCTTATGTAAATATTAAATACTATGATAAGGGAGAAAGAGTGGGAGAAAGGAAACATCCCTGGCATATAGAGCTCAGAGTCTTTACACACACAGAAAGACATCACACACAAAATTTATGCTATTGTTTTGTGACATTTAGAACATATAGTCTAATAAAAACAGATGTGCAAACAATTTTTTGGCAAGGTACACATTCAAAGATTGGGGCTGCCTGTAGCTGATTACATCGCTGGTGTGTCAGAAATAGTGTTTTAAGTTCAAAATGCTTGCTAACAGAAATCATTACAATACACAGGCTAGTTTGGAGAGAAATAGCCTAAAATTTGGATACATTAAAAAGAAAATGTTTCAATGTGTTTATATTCCAACTTAGCCTCAAAGAGGCAACCTTTCAACTTAAGAGTCATTTTGGACAACTGTTCTTGAAATTGTCTTGTATATAAGACCCAATTAACGGAGACTATTGAAAAATGTTACTTTTTTCTTGTAACCAGACTATGTAGCAAGTAAGAACCCTTGAAGTGATTTAGCAAAAAATTAATCTTCAGGCCCTTTTAATATAGAACTTACCTGTTTTGTTTTTCTTTCTTTATTGGATTCCTGAGAAAGGAAGGCTGCAAGTATTTCCTTCAAGGAAGGTTTGAGGACCCAGTCCTGTCTGCCTCTAGCCAAGAAGAATTTTATTTTGGTTGCTGAAAATTCAAGGAGATTGGCGTTTGCAGGAAAAAGAAGTGGCTTATAAATGTTGTAGGTGACAAATGTCCAGAAAAAAATGACTAAGGAAGTAGCACCATAAGTATAGGTGTTTCCCAAGCATGGCCTTGAAGGGACAAAGCAAAAGGGATCAGTGGTCTTCTCAGGGGCAACCAGAATGGCCATGCTATAAGTAACCATTTCCTACTTCTTTACCCTGCCCCCAAGACTTGGTCCTGCTTAAGACCCTGGAACCTAGAAATAGCCCAAGTTAGAAAAGAAGTCCTGAGCATGACTGAAGTTACATTTCCAATGTATCCCGGCAGGATGGGGACTTGAAGTTGAACTTAAGTAATATCATACATAATATGAAATTTCTTGTGCACCTGAGTTTAAGGACTGTCAAAACACAGTACAATTCTAACTAAAAGGATGGTCCGATGATTCCCTCTTTGAAACATGCACACATTTTGTGAAGATACAAAACAGCGTGTATGTGGTGTAACCAATTCATGACTGAGGCACTCATTCTCCCAGAAGCAGGGAGGATTGGTTGCTAAATGTTCACAATTGTGATCCTTTCTGAGAACTGCCCTCTGCCAAAGGAAGCAGCCTTGCCCCTCCCCAGAGGTGGCCTGAGTCTCATAATTTATTGATGCAGGGATACAAAGGCGCAGCCCCTTGCCTCAATTTGTGACAATTCTGAAGGCCCATTGCAGCTCCAGAGCTCCCAGTAAGATTGGCTGAGTCCTCCATTGCAACTGCATTGTGGTACAACTTCTCCCTCTGCTTCTTCCTGCATCCTTCTCTTCCTTACAAATATTCTCAAGTTCATTCCCAAACAAACTGCCAGCATGCAAATCTCTGCCTCAAAGGCTGTGAGTCTGTTTTCAGGAAACCCAACTTAGGACAATAAACTCCCCTAAGCTTTTCCCATGAAACAAGCACAATAATTTCAATTTTGCCCAAACATCGATACCTTGTACATTCAGACACCTAATTTTTGTGATTGCTTAAAAGAAGTGGATTTTGTTCTAACTTTTTCTCCAACGAGAGCATTCATAGAATGTCTTAAGAATCAAGAATTACTAGGAAAGTACAAATTGTAGGGCATTCCAGAATTTCCTTCTCTGATGGACACAAGCCAGAATTGCATTCCAGAAGCTCATTTTTAACATATGGTAGTTGCCATCGACAAAACAACTGTCAAACATCACAGAAATGGAAGATATAAATGAGCAAATAAGATGCTGATTTATAATGTTTTTATATATCCCTATAGAACAAAAGGGATCATGTTTTCATCAGATGGTCTTTGGGGTCAGTATGGAAATCTGCTCCATGACTCTGGGATGATACAAAGCCAGTCTTTTCCCATGCTGAACCCACTAGGGAAAGAAATAGGAAGGCGTAAAAAGAGAGAAAGTAGTAAGCAATCACTTAGTTGTGATTCTGTATAGGTAAATGCTAATTATGTTCATTATTTCCCCAAATGCCTTCTAACTGGGAGGATTATGGCCATAGGACTGAAGGCGTTGAATGGGGAGGGAGGTGTCTATTTTCTCTCCAGAACTTTTGTTGTTGGATCATCCCTTCATCAATGCTACCAATATTCACCAACAGAAGAGATCTAGGAATACAAATTAAGACAAAAAAATAGAAAATAGAAAAAAATTAAAGAATTTTTTAAAATTAAAAAAGCTTAAATAGTGCACATATTTCACCCTCACTCATTAAGACTGATAAAAATATTATAATCAATTAAGTTGTAAAGCTACATATTGAACCTCTAAAATATTAAATGTAAAGATCAAATCTAGAATTATTAGAGACAGATCTTGAGAGAGGCAGAAAGAGTTTGAAACATTTTTTTTTAACTGAAAGACCATTATAAGGATTTTTCCCCCCTGCAAAAAGCAAGTTCTCAGTGCTGTGTATTTTGTTTGTTCACATTTGGACTAAGGTAAGTGAATATAGTTAAGATGGTACATTGGCCTCTTCAGAACAATATGTTACTTTAAGGAGAGAAGCCCAGATTTTAATTGGGGTAACCAAACCCTCGTCTAGTTTGAACTAGACCAAGATACCTGACATTAAATGATTTGCTTTGTAAAATCAACAAATTAACTAATTGTAATTTACATTGTTGGTGTCATCAGCTGGATATAATTTCCTACGTGTGCCCAAAGTAACTCTACAACTGCCAAAGGCTTCAGAAGGCAGTCTGGGTTGCCCAAATGCCAGTGTTCAGCTTCCCAGTGTTATTGGAACAAAGGTATAGTACTAATTTGACAACAGTTTTCTCTGTATGGGCATTTGTTTGTTTTTAAGAAAAGATTTAATAGGAAGGAACAAAGTTTGAGAAAATCTAGAGAAAGAATGAACCCAGATTGTGGACTATAAACATTTGATTTCTTTGATGTAACTTACAACGCTTGGCAAAGAGTTAAGGAAAAAACTCCAAGTGCTTCATGAATATAGAAATAGAAAAAAGAATGCAGATACCCATTCAGTTTGGGGACTATTATAAACGGAATTGGTCTCCCCCAAATTCATATATTTAAGCCCTAATCCCAATGTGACTATATTTGGAGATAGTGCCTTTAAGAATGTGATTAAGATTAAATGGGATCATTAAGGGTTCAGACCTAATCTGCTAGGACTGATGTTCTTGTAAGAAGAGGAAAAGGTACCAGAGACTTCTCTCTCTCTCTCTCTCTCTCTCAATCTCTCTCACTCTCTCCCTCCCTCCGTCTCTATCCGTCTCTCTCCATGCTGCTCAGAGGAAAGGCCATGTGAGGATATTGAGAAGGCAGACATCTGTAAACCAAGAAGACAGGTGTCAACAGAAACCAACCTTGCTGGCACCTTCATCTTGAACTTCTAGCCTCCCCATAGTGAAAAAATAAATTTCTATTGTTTATGCCCCTCAGTCTGTGGGATTTTGTTACGGCATCTCAAGCAGACAAATACAGGGACATTGGTGATAAGTTTCAGGAGTTTTTCAGTGCACTAGAAAGACCTTGATGAGTAGGTATAGGGATAACTTCACCCCTTCCCATACTTTTCATCTGCTGCCACTTTTTAAAGTTTTGGCATCTTTCAAGTGTTTTCATTTTCCTCATTAGGTTTTGGCACCTCATTTCTTCCCCTCTCTCTCTCTCCTTCTTTCTTTCCTTCCCTTCTACTTTTTCCATATTTCTTGGTGGCAGTTAGGAATAAATTGTGGGAGGCAACTTCACATGCTGCCTTAAGCCAGAATTCACCCAGTTATCAATTAAAAGAAAATATACTTAGTACTTAACTACGTGCAAGTTCTGTACCGGGTTCCTGTTAGAAACAAAAGGGTATAGGTCCTCTAGACATGTGTTATGTTCCTCTTCAGGCTCCCAATAAAAGAATGAATGGCTCTTAATTACATGATCAATGATTTTACCCCTTGAATGAACAGAATTACGGTAAGTGCATTGCAGATGCAAAAAAACAATATTCTGCCATTTGTTTTTAAGTGATGAGTGTGAGTTGGCAGGTTTTTAAATTTATTAAAAAATATTTGGTGAATAAGACACAGACATTTGATTGAAAGCTCCCGGTTTTTAAAGAATCTCCTTCCCTGTAACTCTCCTCTTCTCTTGCTTAGAAAGCAAGTCAGGAAGCTGTGGCCTACCTGACACTCATTTAGTGAGATACCAATTCAATTCATCTTGGAATCAGCATCTAAATATTCACTTTTATTTTGGTCAACCTGGGTTGGGACATGTGTATTTCCAAGGGGCAATGCTAACAAAATGCATGTTTAATGGCTTGGAATAACTACTAGTCAAAAGAATGAAGAGCAAGGGCCGGGCACCAAGGCTCTCGCCCGTAATCTCAGCATTTCAGGAGGCTGAGACAGGCAGATCACAAGGTCAGGAGATCGAGACCATCCTGGCTAACATGGTGAAACCCCTTCTCTACTAAAAATGCAAAAAAAAATTAGCTGGGCGTGGTGGCGGGTGCCTGTAGTCCCAGCTACTCGGGAGGCTGAGGCAGGAGAATGGCGTGAACCCGGGAGGTGGAGCTTGCAGTGAGCCGAGATTGTGCCACTGCACTCCAGCCTGGGCGACAGAGAGAGACTCCGTCTCAAAAAAAAAAAAAAAAAAAAAAAAGGAAGAATGAAGAGCAAGTTAGCCCAGTTTACATTACAGGTTCACCTTTTTCAGTATTTCCTTACTTACAGTAGCTGAACCTGTAGCCTGAGACCATGCTGTTTGAGCTTCCTGTTCTGGACCAGCCATTTATGCAGCTCTTATGAATAATTAAGGAAAGCCCATTTTCCCATCACTAGCTGTTTTGCATCCAATATCCCTAGTCACCCTTCACTTATTCCGCATTCTGTTGTTACTGCTGTTTCTCTTTTCCCTATATTTTTCATGGTCTCCCATTCACAGAAAGACAATCGTCTGTGAAGGGGTGGGGTACTCCAGCAAAGGAACTGAGCATCAGGAGTCCCGGGTTCTGATGCTGCTTTGGCCACATCACTTTACTTGCTCTTAGCTTTGTCTCCTCATCTGCAAAGCAAAAGCATGGGATAATTCCCTTTCCTAGCACCAAAATTAATATTATATTTTAGAAAAGCATTATCCTATGGCTTATATATAGTTAAATACTTAAGGATGAAGATGGGGAAAAAGTGATTTTTTAGAGCTCCATAATTACTTTGTTGGTCGGTCTGAAGACCACTCCCAGGTTCAGTGATTCTCTAGGAGGACTCACAGAGCTCAGCATAGAGTCAGATTATGGCAATGATTACTCCATTGAAAGGAAACCAAGAACTGGATGAGGTAGTGCATGCCTGTGGTCCCAGCTACTTGGGAGGCTGAGGCAGGAGGATTACTTGAGGCCAGGAGTTTGAAGCTGTAGTACTCTATGATTGCACATGTGAATAGCCACTGCCCTCCAGCCTGGGCAACATGACAAAGAAAGAAAGAAAAGAAACCAAGCATATTCAGCAAAAGAAAAAGGCACATGGGCAAGGTCCTGGGGGAACCAGGCACAAGCTTCCAGAGGTCTTTTCTTACTCAAAGAAGTCACACAGAATACACTTCATTCTCTCAGCCTACCTTCGGAGGACATAGCCTAACATTTGGATACTTTTAACAGAAGCTGTCAGAGAAAAAAGTTGTGACAACACGTGTGAAATGTTGTCACTCAGGGAAGCTTGCGCCCAGAGTTTTTACTGGTGGATGGCCACATAAGCAGCCTCTGCCTAGCACAGACTCAAATGCCAGCTTCTCAGGAAGAAAGCAGGTGTTCCACATAAACCATAGTATTTGTACAAATAGTTTAAACATAGTGGGCCACTCTTATCAGTTAATCCTGGTGGGAACCCTCCTGAAACCTAAATTCCAGACACCAGCCAAAGGCCAACCTTGTAAGCAGGCCTGTCAAAGGATAACAGTCAGACCTGCTGTTAACTCTTTTCTGCACGGTTATATAGCATGTTTATTTCTTAAATCACTCTAGGAATTGGCCACTTGCGTGCTCCTCTGAGGTGTGTACAAATTTGTATTAATGGCGGGGCGCAGTGACTCACAGCTGTAATCCCAGCACTTTGGGAGGCCAAGGCGGATGGATCACGGGGTCAGGAGATAGAGACCATCCTGGCCAACATGGTGAAACCCTTCTTTACTAAAAATACAAAAATTAACCGGGTGTTGTGGCGCGCGCCTATAGTCCCAGCTACTCGGGAGGCTGAGGCAGGAGAATCCCTTGAACACTGGAGGCAGAGCTTGCAGTGATCCAAGATCCAGCCACTGCACTTCAGCCTGGCGACTTCAAAAGACCCTATCTTTGTACATTAGAGGACTATTCTCTTTTCTAATAAAAGTATAAAATAAGTAAAAAATTGTATTAAAATAATATTTTCTAAACAAATTTAATTTTTTTCCCATTAGTAAAGTGGCATTTCCCCTTAAGAAAACTTAGAAAGTAAAAAAGTAGAAAGAATAAAAACATTATAAATAGTAGCAGTTTCTAAAAATAATTACCTCTAGACCGTCTTTCAGATATTTGAGCATGATTATCACAATCCCTATTTAAATGATATTCTGTTGTTCTCATTTTTATCTTACAGAAAATTTTTCATATTATCTGAAAACATTTTGCAGACATCATTTGTAATGACTATAATTAACTGTATCATAATTTATACTATGATGAATTTCCCTTTGTCATTTAAAAATATTATAAGTAATCTTGTAATGAACATCTTCGTGCACAAAACTCTTTATGTATTTAGAATTATTTCTTACGATACATTCTCAGAAATTGATTTACTTACCCAAAGGCTATGAACTTTTTAAAGGCTTTTGTCATCACTCGCTAATGGATCTCCCAGAGTTATAAAATTTGGGTATTCACTAAGAAAAGTATTTCTCTAAAGTGAAATGATGTTCTCATGTGTTTTTCTTCCAGTGCATTTCAATAATATTTTTCCCGTTTGTTTTTTTTCCCCCCCATAACATTGGCCTCCATGTTATCTAATCATCCCACTGCTAGGTTGTGCTTTGGGCAAAGGCAAAACATTCATAAGTCTCTTAAAAAGCAAGACTGTCACCAGGGAATCCGCATCATGTCTTATCACAGATTAATTCACCTGTTTCCTGAGCAAATGGGGTACAAGTTCTCCAGGTTTGGACTGGGAGACAAAAGAGGGGGTGGAGAGGGGGACCAGAAGGAGCTGGGGTGCTGAAATATCCTTGGTAGGGTGGCTGTATGGTGCGGCATGCAGCTAGGCCATGGGTAGATGTGAGAGAGTGACAAATGGGTTCCAAAATACGAGGTGTGAAATGATACTAAAAGATCCAATCTAATCTTTATTATAGTCTTGCTCAAGAACAGCTTCCACCCACAGAAGCACCAGAGGTCATGCAGCTCAGAGAAACCAGGGTTAGAGCAGGACAGCTTAGACTGGAGTGCTCGTGCCACTGTCTGCTAACTGAGAGGCTGGAGCACATCACCTAGTTTCTGCTCCTCAGGCCTCTCTTTGGTAAAAGGGGGATAATAGGACATACTCAACCTACTTTACAAGGCTGCTGGGAATCAAGTCCAATTTTGGTAATTAACGATCAGGAAATCATTCACTCTTCACACACAGTGCCTGGTACATGGGATGTATGAATCAGTGATTATTGAAATTAATAGAAATGGTAGGAGAGAAAATCCCTTATGAACTTGCAGAGTGGTAGAAAAAAGAAGAGTCTTCACTCCATCCTCAGCTCAGTCTGAAACATCAGGCAAACATAAGATTCTAAAAATTGTGGTTTTTAAACAATAACAATTACTGTTCTGTTTTCTGTTGCTAAGAATCAAATAAAAACTTATTCCACTGGCAATAATCTAGTTTCATTGTGGTGAGAATATTTTAATTATGAGGCAGTCCTACTGTGCCCTAATATTTGCTCTGTTGGTTTTTTTAAATCAAAAACTCATATATTAAAATGAACTGCTAAAACAAAAATCTCTTGATGAATTAACAATAATTAAGTTTAGCCAGATAGTGTGCTCCCTGATAGTGAGTGTGTGTGTGCGTGTGTGTGTGAGTGTGTAAGGTTTCCTGCCATTATAAAAGTTTTACATATACAATTTAGGAAATATAAAACAATATAAAGAACCAAAATCTTATTGCTCAAAAGCAACCATCATTAATAATTACCACTACTTTCTCCAGTATTTTCTTTTATTCCGTTTTTAAAATCACCATTTGTTCTTTAGGCAACATAGTGAAATAGAAATGTTATTTTAGAGCATACAGAACTTACTAAAATTTTGCCTCTGCCACTTGCTAGCTATGCCATCATGGGAAGATTACTTAGTTTCTCTGAGCCTCACTTTCCTCATCCATAAAATGTAAGTAATGATATCTACTTTCCAAATCAGGATTCATCAAAAATAACATGCACAGATAATTAAAGTGCACACAGATCAGTTCTCAGAAACTGCAGTACATACAAAACTACAGACCATACCCAGAACACAAGCTAGAGTTCAAACTATTTAGAAACAACATAGCAAATAATTTGTATTTGTAATAGGTAATGATGCTTATGCACACTAACAGATGTGCATACAGGGATGTTTTCTGAGCAATGATAATTCTATTGTTAATATTCAATACAACAATAAGGTCTGACAGAATCACCTTCATGCTGACCTGCTGGAGGTCAGAGAGGCTCAGCTGTCTTCACATAAGGAAGAGGCTGCGTGACTATGAATGACGTCGTCTCACCAGTGCTCGGGGCATGTTAGAAACATAAATTTTATTTATTTATTCTCTGCTTCCTTTCAAGAGGATTAGAGAGTATAGAGGTGCCAATACAGTTTAAAATAAGACACACAGAGGGGATCCCATCAAACCGAACCACCCCCATACTGATTGAGCACCTACTGTGTGCTAGAGCACTCTGCAGGGGACTGGAGGTACCGGGATAAAGGAGGCCACTCTCCCCAGGAGCTCCCAGGTTGGGAAATCGTTTCTCAAAGTATGTTCCAAAGACCCCTCCTGATCCCTCATATAGAATCACCTACAGTGCGTCTGAAAAATGAAGAAAAAAAAAAGAAGATTGCTGATCCCCGACTGGGAGTCTCTCCTAATGCAGAATGTTTGGGCCTCTCAACCATTCACCACCTCTCCATTTCATGGTCATGAGTGCTGGGGTTTGAGAATTTTCAGAGGGGAAACAGAATTAGCAACAGTGAATTCTGAAGTGCTGTACCAGTGTAGTGGTCTATTCAGCAGAAGCTTGGAGGTTAAGAATGGTGACTTTGGAAAGCAACAGACCTGGATTCAATTGCTGACTAGCTGAGACTGTGGTGGAGGCTTGCAGTCTCTCTGAGCCTGTTTTATCATTTGTCCAATGGGTTTAATGTTACCTGCCTCCAAGTGGTGTTGCATTAAATGAGACACTGTTCTATAAGAAAATGCTTAACACATTGCCTCATTCATGGGAGGTACTTGAAATGCAGCGGCCATTGTTGTCATCAGTCACATCACAGTCTAGGTCCTACTTTGGCATCAATCAGATCCCAGGGACATAACACAGGTGTTCCCAAGGCCAAGGTCATCCCAGGCTTCAACAAAACCCTGACCCTGGAGCCTGGCCATTCACCTACAACAGCTAAGGGCTGAATTAACCAAGACTCATTTTTCCCAGCATGAAAAAAGAGGACATGCCCTCCTTCTTTGCCTCTTTTCCCTTGTCTCCCTTTTCTCTCTCAGAAAGAAAAGATGCACCACCCCAGGAAAACACAGTGGCAGAAACCTGTTACCAGTTTTGTCAGATCCCGAAATGGCAGATGGCCGCAGCCTGCAGCCTCTCACTGCACCCAAGATGTCTTCATCTATCTTCCTAGGACCCCAGCAAAATGTTTTTGGCAAAAGCAGGAGGAAGGGATAAAAATTAAGTATAAGGTGCTGCATTCATAGGGGCTTTTATGGGTCTGGATGTGTAATGATGGTTTAATGGCAGTCAAGAGGCAGGTAATTAGGAACAAGCGGCTCTGATCACCCTTGTACACAGCCACAGATAGCTCCTCCACACTCCTGAAACCTTGTTTGCTTTCTCCGAGGCAGAAATCCCACAAGGTCTGCACGTTGCCAGCTGTCGAGCTAACGAACTGCCAGTGTGTTCTTGAATGGGAGCACTCAGCCTAGCGAGGCTCCCCTGAGCAGCTTGCACTGTCTTCACCATGTGATTGCTTTTATCTGGCCAGTGCAGGAGCTGCTCCTAATCACCCTGCTGTTTGACTCCAAGGGTCAAACTGGGGACCATCACTACCTAAACAAACGAGGAGGATGTCACCTTTGGGGGAGACTGATAAGCAGTTGGCAGGCAGGCCACGGGCAAGAGAAGGCGCCAGCAGCCAGCAGTCTGCAAAGGCCGTAAATATGTTACACTTTCAGCAGGGAGATGGGCAATATAGGCACCAAGAGGCCTTTGTTTAATGAGCTGTCAGAAAGCAGGCATGAAATTATGTTTGAAAACATGTGCAAGCTGCAGAGACAGAGCGAGGGCCTATAAATGGCCCTCTTCCTTCATGCTGGATGTTTGGAGCATCTTATCAGTCTGAGAACTGTCATAGGATGAAAGCTATCATTAGCAAACTAATGGTGTTTGAAAGCTACAAATTTTTCTATCTCTTCTCCATTTTTGACTTAAATGGATTATAGAAAAAAAATCTTAATGGTTTTTTTCTTTCCTTGGGATTTTGGTAAACATGCAAATTGGAAGAGAACCAAAAACAAACCACAAAAAAAGTATCTCTGGAAGAACAAACCAAATGGTTATACTTAGAATCTCTGCTCAGAACAGTCAGCTGACATTCTTTTCAATTCTGTTGAGACTCTGTTCAGAGAAATCTAATGCAACTCCAGCCACCATTTTATTTCAATCAGGCCCATAAAAGAAAGCATAAATATAAAATAGATTGTTCTCCTATAATCTGAGTATTAAAATTTGTGGGTAGGTATAATATCACTTCTACCACATCAGCTATCAAATAATAGAGAATAATTTTTCAAAGACTAGAAATTATTCTTGTGGGTCCCATGGTTGTGAAGTTTATTTCTATTCAGGGTGAAACCTAAAGATGTTTAAAAATCTGCCAGGACTGAGAGGCATCGCTGATTCAGGGCGTATTTGGGTCCCAATTCCCAAATTCTGAAAGGATGCATGAGGGCTTGGTTGCCATACATGGGTCTTTTTCCTTCAGTGCGCCACAACCCTGCATTTCCTCCCTCTCACCAAACCAGGCAGCCAGGAATGACTTGCACAAACCACTTCCCCATTAAAAGGCCCAAGACTAACCATCTGAAGCCGATTCAGGAGAGGTCGCCAAATTAGCAGGGAATAGTCTCTTGAGACCCATCTTCTCCCCAGATTGAACAGTAGCAAGCTGCTCCCTTCCAGATTTGAGAAAAAAGGAAGGTCTGAATAGGAAATAGGAAATAGCAAAGTTCCATTGAAAAGGTAAAGGGGTGAAGGTTAGAGAAACAGAAACTAAAAGACAAAGAAAAACAGGGAGAAAAAAAATGGTGTTTGCCGTACACCATGCATCAATAACTGACATTCACAGGACACTTTGTTTTCCTGCCTTTTATGCTGGTCCCCTGTGTGTAGATGAGAAATACAAGGTACCCAAAGTCATCCAGCCGATACGTGAGCCAGCCGTGGAGCCAGGGCTGGGAACCCAGGGCCCACGTCCCTCCTACACGGGGTTATCATCTTTGAATGCATTCTGCAGGCCCTGTCTCTGGAGGGTGTGCATGGATTCTACGTGCAGATCCTGACACAATGTGGGTGCTCAGTCTGCATTTAATGGGGAAGGGAGAGCTTTAGTCCACAGAAGAGACAAGAGAAAATCAAGACAGAAACAAAATTGGAAGGAGTACAAGCATGGCTATTCTGTGTCCAGAATAGGGCCTGTGAGGCCATGTATTCCTTTTCAGTTTCCCAAGTGCAGAGAGGAAATCATCCTTCATTAGGGCTGAAACTACACAGTGGCTTGGGATTGTGGAGATTTCCTGAGGCTGTTCTGTGGAAGTTGGGATTCTTGATATCACTTTTAGTCTGGAAAAAAAATTTTTTAAACATTTATTCCAATTCAATAAATATGGAATGCACTCTTATTAGATGCTGATGCTGTGCTAAGTACTGTGGGGAATGCCAAAAGGTACCTAACAGGATCTCACAGTCCTACCCTCCCATTCTCTCCATCCCCCAACCCTCCCTTCATCCACTTGCCACTCCCAGCTTCTTCGAGGAGTTCAGGCAAGGGAGAATGATGGTTTGCCAGAATTAAGATTTTTGTTCTTCAGCATCCCCAAGGACTTATATTTATTGAATGTCTACTCTGTGCAATAATCTCAGCAATACAAAAATATTCATATTGGTAATCTGTGCTTATTTATTTGAATTATTTTTTAATTTTTCACCATTCACATGGTTCAAAACTCTCTCCTGCACTTGTCCAGTCACCTAGTGCCCCTATCCAGAGACAAATAGTGTTATCAGTTTCTTAAGTATCATTCCAGACATTTTTCAATGTATATACAAGCAAATTTTTAGGATTTTTATGGCTTTAACTTTTTTGACATTTAAGCCTCTGATTTCCATTTGGTACGTATTCTGGTGTGAGAAGTGAGGTATAGATGCACTTTAATTTTTTTCCATAATACTACCCAGTTATTCAAACATCATTTATTGTGTAATCTATTTGCTCCCCAATGATGGGAAATGCCACCTTAATCATATCCTAAAATCCTTAGGTATACATGCATCCTTTATGTCTATATTCTAAATTTCTGTATGTATTTTGGCCTATGTTAGGCTTCCTGTTTTGTTACATTGATTTGCTATTTATTTATATGTTAACATTATGCTGTTTTAATTATTGTAGCTTTATAATATGCTTTAATATCTGATAGGACTGATATTAGAACATTGCTATTCTTTTTCAAAATTTTTTTTAGAATTTTTAAGATATTGTTTGTTTTTTACTTGAGGTTTGGAATTAGCCTGTCTTATCAAAAATTACTATTACTATTATATTGTAATTTATTAAATGTATAAATCAACTTAAGAAAAATTAACATATTGTTGAAGACATCAAGTCTTCCTTTGCCTTTCCATTTGTTGAAATCTTTTGTCTCAGGAACATTTTAAAGTTCTCTTTTCAAGTAGCATTTAAAGTTTATTTCTAAATATGTTATATTTGTTGGAACTCCTGTAAACGTGACTTTTTAAAATTACATCTTCTAACACTTTTTGATTGTTCTAATAACTTTTTGTAAGCTTCTGTATGTTAGCTATGTGCTCAGTCATCTGTTACTGTTTGTAACAGGTTTAAATAAATACGTGGAGGTTTTCCAGGCAGGAAATTCTGTCATCCACAAATAATGATAGTTTTATTTTCTTCTTTTCAGTATTTATATGTCCAGTTTCTTTATCTTGCATAATTATATCATCATCTTCAGAAAAGTCTTACATAATAGTAGTGAAATTGAAATCCTAATATTCAATGTATTAAGAATAAAACTTGAATGGATATTAAATTTTATCAAATGCCTTTTTAACATTTATGAGACTGATCATATGAATTTCTTCCTGGAATCTATTAATATGGTGAATAAATTAATAGATATTCTAAAATTGAACTCTTTGCATTTTTGCAATAAAGCCCATTTGCTCATTGTGGCAGAGACTTTTAGGAACTTTTTTCATGACTTCTATTTTCAAGATATTTAACAGTTTTAGTTTTTTACCCAAAAGTTACCCAAAACTTATTTAATGACAAGCTTTTAATATCTAGGCAGTAAGAACTTTTTGTTTTTATTATTAAGTCCCAGTTGTATTGCATTGTGACTTTTTCTAATTTTTGGAATGTATTGAGAGTTTCTTCTCTCATAGATAACTATTTCACTAATGTGTGGCTCCTGAAATCTCTAACACCTCTCCTCTATCTTCATTTTTAGGTGATGAGCTTGTTTCCCACTTCACTGGAAAACAAAATGGGAATATTCAGAAGATAAGTTCCACAGCTCCGACAGCATCTTCCTATCTACCAGGATCTGGACCTTCTACACCCTGCTCCCATTAAGGAATTAGCCTTGCTCTTGTCCAAAACTAGCCTTTGCGTATGCCTTAGATCCTATCCCCCTTGCTTGCTCACAGGCTTTGCTCCAGCAATTCTCCCTATTTTTCCCCTATACCGTCAGCTTCCTCTCTCTACTAGGTCATTTCCACCAGCAAACAACAATACTGTCTCTCTCATCTTAGAAATGGAAACTAACAAAATTGAGTTCACTTTTCCTTCTGACACTATCCCTTTTCTACCTCCCCCACTTCACTGCAAGACTCTTTGAAAGCTGCCTGAATTTCACTGCTTCCATTTCCTCTCCTCTTCTCACTTAAACCTACTGCTGCCAGAACCGGGACTCCACCACCTCACCAGACCCCTGCTTGTCAATATCATCAATGACTTCCATCTTGCTAAATCCATTTCTTGTCCCCATTGAACTTGACCCTCAGTAACACCTTGTCAAATTAACCACTCCCTTCTCATGGAAATGATTTCTTGTTTTCTAAGACACTACACATTTCGTTTTCTTTCAACACCCCTGGATGCTGCTTCCCAGTCTTGTTCCTTAACCTCCTAGCACTGAAGTGATGCAGGGCTCAGTCCACAGATCTCTTCATCTTTCCTGTTCACTCCATACTCACCCTCTTGGTAATTCCCTTCCAGTTTCATCGTTTAAATGGCATCTGTCTGCAAATGATTATCAAATGTATGCCTCCAGCCATGGCCCCTGCTCTCAACGTTAGCTTATCCATCTAACTGTCAACTCTGTATCTCTACCTGGACGCCTGATGGAGGTCTCCAATGTATCATACCCTAAACTGAAATTTTGATCTTCTTTATCCACAGAATCTGCTCGACCCTATCTCAGTTAAAGGTATCTATGCCCTGGTCTAGAAGGCCTTCAGTAATTAGAAAGCATGTATTTTGTGTGTATGCCTTGATAAGTGTTGACTGTAGCTATAGCAAGGGATAATTCATCATCAGGAAATGGTCAGGAGAGTGTCTCCAAATCTTTTAAGCATGTGCTAACCTTCATATATAGGGTCCTTGTATTACCTTTTTTCAAGTTGTACTATAATGTCCCGACCTTCAAAAGACCTTATCCTTGTACATTTGAGGACTCTTCTCTTTCCTAATTAAAGTCAGATGGTTGTCTTGTGGGTTTTCTTCCTTTCTCTTTTGTGAGCTGCCTCTTAACAGCTGTGGTGTGTTGCTAGTGAGTTATCAGTGGACAGACGTGAGATTCCTTTATGATGTTAAATGACATATTACAGTGTTTTTTCTCCACAAACTACAAAAGCTAAACATCATAGACAATATTAAATCTTATGCAAGAGTTATCTATTTTACAAAACATTAGTTGATTTCTAAAATAGAGTTGCACATTTTTTTGGCTGTTTTCCTAACATGTGCTCTGTTTCATGAGAACTATTTTCAGAGCGTTAAATGATGGTTTCTGGCTTAAACGTTTTAGACAACAAACAACAGCAAAAAATTTTCTCTGACCTTAAATGCTGGAATGAGGTAATCATTATTAAGGAACAGCTAAATTAAAATTAAGGCATGCCAGTGTAATCATTGACTCAGGCAAGGGTCATCAACAGATGCTTATACCATTGAAGAATACATTACATGGTTTCAAGTTATCATTATACAGATTACTTATTAATTACAATGGAGAGAATTGCAAGACACCACCTAACTAAGTGATGTAAACAGGCATCATTAATAGTAAGACAAACTGTCATTTTTTGCCTCCTGATACGATGGGGAAGTTTATAACATCACTTGCTTAGAATTCTTACCAAAAATATTTAACCTGAATATGACCAGGGGGAAACAAACAAAAAAAATGAAAAATCCAGCAATAATAATACTATAATTACATAGGAACAAGTCCTTTGTCTAAGAATATGCATTTGAGGCTGAAGTATCATAATAAGCACAACTCATTGTCAAATAGTTCACTGATGGGGGTGCAAATTGTTGACAGTTGTTGAATCTAGACAAAGAGTATATAGGTATTCATTGTACTCTTCTTTCCAATTTTCTGTAAGTTTGACATTTTTCAAAATAAAAAGAGGAAAAGTCATAAATTAGTGGTTCTGGGAAGAGAAAATATCTGTTGTTACAGTCATATATCTCTGTAACCTGCACTCACTGCAATGTTTCATTGAGATTTATTAAAAATGACAAGAAGATATGTCTACCTCAAAACTCCAGCAGAACATTTTTCTCAAGATGGTAGACTAAGCCACCATTAAAACTAAAGATGTTATTTGAGCTAAAGGAATAATAAACACAGTCACCGTCTACCTACTCTTTCAAACTAGCAGGTTCATTCACTCTTAATTCCTCCCCTCTTCCACCTTCCAGCCCCCATGTTTAATCAACCAGTTACCAAATACTGAAGATTCTACCTCACAATCTCCCCCAAATTTAGCATCTCTTCTCGATGCATCAGGTACTACATGATCACCAGGAAGACTCCACGACTGTGTGCATGCCAGTCTTCTGTAGGGAACACCTTCCCTTCCTTCTCTCTCAAGTGACTTTCGCCTCTATTCAGGTTCAAAGCCATCTGCTCTGTGGAGATGGAGGCTTGTTGCTCCTTCTGCTGGTTCCCACTGCGTTTTGTGTTTCCTATAGCACATCTCCCATAGGGCTGTGCTGTGCTCTGACTGGATGTTTCCGTGTCTTACCACTGGACTGTACCTCATGGATCTTTGGTCCCAGTTCCTACCACTGCTAACAGGCACACAATGATCTTCAAATTATATTTGTAGGAATTAATGAGGAAACCAGGGAAGACAAGATAAGCTAATCGTGAACTAAAATGAAAAAACTTGTTTTAAACAAGACTGTTTCTAAAGTTATACTGGCCCAAATTGTACATCTAGTCTGTTATAATCTTTATTTTAAAGCTTTCTAAGGGAATCAAGATAAGGTTAATTTGATGCACTGTGAGAATGTAGAAGGCAGACGTTTTGAATACTGGGCTCTGTGAAAATAACTCTGTTACAACGGAAAATCTCGTAAGGCATGGATTGTAAGGGAACAGGTCTTAGGGAAATAGGGTTGTCCAGTATGTCAGAATTTTGGAAGAGTAAAGGCTGGAGAAATAAGGCTAACTGGAGTGGGAGTGACCCTAGAAATTTCCAGTCCTTGCCTCTGAGATCCTCACCCCATTGCTGACCAGGAGAGTCATATGTTGTGATGCATCATGGAGGAGTCACTAGCAATGTTTCTCTCACTCTTATGTCTTTTAGAAACTGTTTAGGAGGAATGGGAAACAAGATTTTCATGCTGTCACCCATTCAAGTTCACTTTTTGTGTTTGTTTTTAAGAGATAGGGTATGGCTCTGTCATGCAGGCTGGAGTGCAGTGGCATGATCACAGCTCACTGCAACTCAAATTCCTGGGCTCAAGAAACCCTCCCATCTCAGTCTCCTGAGTATCTAGAACTACAGGTGCACCACCATGCCCAGCTAGATGTGGTTGTTGTTGTTGTTGCTTTTGTTGTAGATACAGGGTCCTGCCAGTTGCCCAGGCTGGTCTCAAACTGCTGTCCTCAAGTGATCCTCCTGCCTTGGCCTCCCAGAGCACTGGGATTACAGATGTGAACTATCGTGCCTGGTCACTTAAGTTCAGTTTTAATGCAGCTGTTCTGTGATAAAAGGCTGTTCAGTTCTGTGACAAAAGACTTCAGAAAACTTCTTCAGCATCCTGTGTAGCAGTGTGCAAGGGCATAAAAATATTTTTTTGAAAATAATATATTTACAAGGGAGCAACTGGGAATCAAAACCATATCTAACATTAAATTTCATTTCCAATATGAATGGATTTAAAAGCACAGGGGCATTATTGTGTTTAATGGGTACAGAATTTCAGTTTGGGATGACGAAAATGTTCTAGAGATTGATGGTAATGACAGTTGCACAACCACATGAATGCACTTAATGCCATTGAATTGTATAGTTTAAATGGTTAGAATGGTAATTTTTATGTTATATATATTTTACCACAATTAAAAAAACATGAACGGAGAAACATCTTGAGTTAAAGAGAGATATTTTTAGATTTGCCAAACCACAGATTTTTGAAAAGCTGTTTGGAAAATTCTGAGGGAATCTCTCTTTCCATCCTGGCTCTGATGAATTCATTTATATTGTTGCATGACATTGCTCAGAGTTGGGGGGATGGGGAGAGTCTCATAGTTTAAACTTTCCTCTATATGGAGATCTGATTCTAAAACATAAGATCCACAAGATAGTCTCAAATCTCTTTTCAAGGGCCCTACTTCTGCCAAGCTCAAGCTTCCTGGTCTGTGCCAGACAAGGTGCCCATTCACCAGGATTTCCTCTCATCTCTCCTTACTTGTGGATATTACTACCCAGAACATGGCCCTGGTAGATTTTGGGTCCAGGGAAGAGGAGGTGCATGTTACCTGGCACATCATAACTATATTTTTGTCAAATGTTGAATAAATGTGTGTGTGCACAGGAAGCATTCAAAAGCAGAGGATGCTTTTTGAAAAAAACTTTGTCTGTGAGCTAAAAATATAAACCTTATTTAGCGTTGTCCTCCTGTGTCTAAGGATTTGTTGATATAACACCTTTGCTTATAGCATTAATATTGTGATGAGAGAAGTCTAACAGAATGTATGTTTTAAAAACAGTGAGCTCTTATAGATCATCCTGAAAAGTTTCTCCTCCCCTCCTCTGGAGTTGCCAAGCTTTCTTCTCTTTTTTACAATTGTTCACATGGACTCTGCATTTCTTTGCTGAAAGAAGGGAACCCTGTCTCTTTTAGATATGCTTTCTAGGGTTACATTGAGATAATCTACTTTAAAGCCGAGACCCTAAAGACCTCAAGGCATAGGTAGACACTGAGGCACAATGGCCATATATTACATAACAATTGCCAAATTACTGCATGAATGCAAAGGGAACCCAATGATACATGTGCATGTCCATTTTTGTTGGAAGAATATCTGGCATGTTTCCCTGTTATACTCTAGTATTGTAGAGACGATGCAGATGTTTCTCTCAACAAGAGCTTTCCAAAGTTTTCCTGACAATGATGTGTTTGGGCTGACAAAGACGGTGCCAACAACACTCTGGCCTCTCATCCTATTTCCCCTTTCACTCTTCACAGTGTCTTGAGCACAGACAACCTTTATCTTGGATGGTCTCTGAGAACCCTGTTTCTTCCCCTGTATTGGCAGCTTTCCCTTATATACTGATTTTTTAATATATTACTATCATTATTAATAGTACCAATGATAATAATATTTTCCTTCTGTGCACCAGCTACTTTGCATATAGTATCATGTTTCAATCCCAAGAGGTAGAATAGATATTGTCAGCTACACTTTCTAGATGCAGAAATTAAAGAGAAGCGAAGGGACATAGTTTGTCCAAATCTCTGTGATGCATTTAATGTGCTGTGTATGCTGCTTGAGACTTCATCATACTGTGTAGGCCCAACTTTGGATCTGCAAATAGGTAGCACCTACATTCAAGGTTGGGAGGTCTTTCTTCCTCAGAATCCTTTGTTATTCCTCAGCCTTTTCTTAGAAAACCCTGTTGTTCTATCCAATAGGAAAGCAAGTTTAATGTAAATAACATCTAAAGAACACTTTCCAGACTTTTACCAGCTGCAGGAAACAAAGAAGGCATATAATGCTGAAAAGCACTAAGGTATCAAGAACACATCTTAACTCTATATGAACTGATCACACATAATTTGGTACTCTAAGCACACTTCACAAAATTTTTCATTTTTGTTCTCCCAAGTAGCCTGGCTACATGTATGGCAATAAATTACCTTAAAAAAGAAATTCAGTGTCAGCTAGAGGGGTTTAAAAACTATTTGAAAATAAAAGGACAAAATATTTAATTTACTAGGAATCATCAACTACTTTTATCTGAATTCCACTGGATAAAATGAAGAACCAGAATGTATCCCCCTGTTTTATTTCTTGTGTGTATGTGTTCCTTTGTTGTCAATAACAAAGAGTAGGAGGGGCTTAGCACTTAGCATTATCAGAAAATATAATATTTTGAGAGGAGGCAGAGCAAGATGGCTGAATAGAAGCCTCCAGCAATCATTCTTCCCGCAGGAACACTAAATTGCACAACTATCCACACAAAAAAGTACTTTCATAAGATCCAAAAATCAGGTGAGTAATCACAGTACCTGGTTTTAACTTCATATCACTGAAAGAAGCACTGGAGAGGGTAGGAAAGATAGTCTTGAACTGCCAACACCACTCCTCTCTCATTCTCCAGCAGCAGGCTTATGCCTCAGAGAAAGAATCTGTGCACTTGGGTGAGGGACAGCACAATGACTGTAGGACTTTGCATTGGAACTCAGTACACCAGGCAGAACTCAGCCAGCACCTATGGAGGAAGCATTTAGTCTAAACCTAGCCAGAGGGGAATCATCTCTTCTCCAGTCACAACCTGAGTTCCCACAGCCCTGCTACCATGGGCTAAAGTGCTCTGGGGTTCTAAGGAAACTCAAAAGGCAGTCTAGGCCACAAGGACTGCAATTTCTTCGCAAGTCATGGTGCTGTGCTGGACTCGGAGCCAGGGGACTTGAGGGGGCATGCAACCTAGTGAGACACCAGCTGGAGTGGCTAAGGGAGTGCTTGCCCTACTCCTCCTTCTACCCCAGGCAGTGAAGCTCACAGCTCTAGGAGAGATTCCTTACCTCCGCTTGAGGAGAGGAGAGGAGAGGAGAGGAAGAGTAAAGAGGACTTTGTCTTGCAACTTAGGTACCAGCTCAACCACACTTGGTTACAGCACCAAGCAGGCTTGTAGGATTCCAGATTCCTTGGCTATGGGAAGGCATTTCTGGATCTGCCCTGAGCCAACTGGGGAGCCCACTGCATTGAAGGGAGAGTCCCAGGCCTTGCAACATTCAACACAAGCTGACAGAAGAGCCCATGGGCCTTGAATAATCATCAGGGATAGCCAGGCAGTACTCACTGCAGGCCTGGGATGGTGGTTGCTATGGGAAGAGACTCCTCTGTTTGTGAAAAGAAGAGAGAAAAGTGGAAAGGACTGTTTTGTGGCTTGAGTGCCAGACCAGCCACAGTAGAATAGAGCACCAGGTAGACTTCTAAGGTTTCCAATTCCAGGCCCTGGCTCCTGGATGGTATCTTTGACCTGACCAGGACGTTGGGAACTTGCTGCCCTGAAGAGAAGGAAACTAGGCTGGCTGACTTTGCCACATAGATGGAAAATATAGGGATGGAAAAAGATGTCCCATGCAAATGGAAACAAAAAAAAAATCAGTAGTGACCATACATATATCAGATAAAATAGATTCCAACACAAAAACTATAAAAAGAAACAAATAAGGTCATGATATAATGATAAAGGGGTCAATTTAGCAAGAGGATATAACAATTGTAAATATATATGCACTCAATACTGGAGCACTTTGATATATAAAGCAAATATTAGCGCTAAAGAGAGAGACAGACCCCAATACAATAATAGCTGGAGACCTGAACACCCACTTTTAGCGCTGGACAGATAATCCAGATAGAAAGTCAATAAAGAAACATCAGACTTAATCTGCACTATAGACCTAATAGCTATTTATAGAGCATTTCATCCAATGGCTGCAGAATATACGTCCTTCTCCTTAGCATATGAATCATTTTCAAGTATAGATCATATGTTAGGCCACAAAAGTTTTAAAACATTCAAAAAAACTGAAATCCCATCAAGTATTTTCTCTGACCACAATGGATTAAAACTAGAAATCAATAAAAAGAATTTTGGAAACTATACAAACATATAAAAATCAAACAATATGCTCCTGAATGACCAGTGGGTCAATGAAAAAATTAAGAAGGAAATTGAAAACTTTCCTGAAACGAAAGACAATGAAAACATAACATACCAAAACCTATGGGATATAGCAAAAGTAATAGTAAGAGGAAAGTTTATAGCTATAAATGTCTACATCAAAAAAAGTAGAAAAACTTCAAATAAACAGCCTAATAATGCATCTTAAAGAACTAGAAAAGCAAGAGCAAACCAAACACCAAATTAGTAGAAGAAAAGAAATGATAAAGATCAGAACAGAAATAAATGATGTTGAAGCAAATAAAACCATACAAAAGATCAATGAAACAGAAGATTGTTTTTTTTTTAAAAGATTAACACAATTGACAAACCTTTAGCCAGAACTAACTGAGAAAAAAAGATAACAGGCCCAAATAAATAAAGTCAGAGGTGAAAAAGAAGACATTACAACTGATACTGCAGGAATTCAAAAGATCATTAATGGCTACTATGAGTAACTATATGCCAATAAATTGGAATATCTAAAAGAAATGGATAAATTCCTAGACAAATACAAGCTATCAAGATTGAACCAAGAAGAAATCTGAAACCTGAACAGATCAATAACAAATAACAAGATTGAAGCTGTAATAAAAAGTCTCCCAATAAAGAAAAACCAGGGACACAATGGCTTCACTGCTGAATTTTACAAAACATTTAAAGAAGAACTAATACCAATCTTACTCAAACTACTCCTAAAAATAGATGAGAGAATACTTCCAAACTCATTCTATAAGGCCAATATTACCCTGATACCAAAACTAGACAAAGACATATCAAGAATAAAAAAACTACAGGCCAATATCCCTGATGATCATTAATGCAAAAATCCTCAACAAAATATTAGCAAGTTGAATTCAACAACACATTAAAAAGATCATTCATCATCCGGGCGTGGTGGCTCAAGCCTGTAATCCCAGCACTTTGGGAGGCCGATGGGGGTGGATCACAAGGTCAGGAGATCGAGACCATCCTGGCTAACACGGTGAAACCCTGTCTCTACTAAAAAAATGCAAAAAACTAGCTGGGCGTGGTGGCAGGTGTCTGTAGTCCCAGCTATTCGGGAGGCTGAGGTGGGAGAATGGTGTGAACCCGGGAGGCAGAGCTTGCATGAGCAGATATCGTGCCACTGCACTCCAGCCTGGGTGACAGAGCAAGACTCCGTCTCAAAAAAAAAAAAAAAATCATTTATCATGGCCAAATGGGATTTATCCCACGAAGACAAGGATGGTTCAACACAAGCATATCAACAAAATGAAGGACAAAAACCATACGATCATTTCGATTGATGCTGAAAAGGCATGTGATAAAATTCAATGCCCCATTCATGATAAAAACCCACAAAAAACTGGGAATAGAGGAAATATACCTCAACACAATAAAAGCATAAATGACAGACTCACAGCTAGTATCATACTGGATGGGGAAAAACTGAAAGTCTTTCCTCTAAGATATGGAACACTACAAAGATGCTCACCTTCACCACTGTTATTCAACATAGTACTGAAAGTCCTAGCTAGAGCAATCAGACAAGAGGAAGAAATAAAGGGCATCAAAATTGGAAAGGATAAGTCAATTATCATTGTTTGGAGATGATATGGTCTTATATTTGGAAAAATCTAAAGACTCCACCAAAAACTATTAGGACTGATAAACAAATTCAATAAGGTTACAGGATATAAAATTAACATACAAAAGTCAGTAACATTTCTGTATGCCAACAGCAAACAATCTGAAAAAGAAATAAAAAATTAATCCCATTTACAATAGCTACAAATGAAATGAAATACCTAGGAATTAACCAAATAAATGAAAGATTTCTATGATGTATAGATATTGGTAAAAGCAATTGAAGAGGACACCACAAAGGGGAAAGAGATTCCATGTTCATGGACTGGAAGAATCAATATTGTTAAAATGTCCGTACTACCCAAAGCAATCTACAGATTCATTTCAATCTCTATCAAAATACCAGTGGTGGCATGCTTCACAGAAATAGAAAAAGTATTTCTAAATTTTATATGCAATCGCAAAAGACTCAAAATAGCCAAAGTCATCCTGAGCAAAAAGAACAAAACTGGAGGAACCACATCACCTGATTTCAAATTATAATACAAAGCTATAGTAACCAGAACAGCATGGTTCTGGCATAAATACAGACACATAGACAATGGAACAGAAGAGAGAACCCAGAAATAAATCCATACATCTACAGTAAGCTCAGTTTTGACAAAGATGCCAAAAACATATGTCGGAAAAAAAGAGTCTCTTCAACAAATGGCACTGGGAAAACTGGATATCCATATGCAAAAGAATGATACTAGACCCCTATCTCTTGCCATATGCAAAAATCAAATCAAAATGGATTAAAGGCTTAAATCTAAACCTCAAACTATGAAACTACTAAAACAAAACATTCAGAAAACTCTCCAGGACATTAGTCTGGACAAGTATTTCTTGAGTAATACCCCACAAGCATAGGCAACCGAAACAAAAATGGACAAATGGGATCACATCAAGTTAAAAAATCTTCTGCATTACAAAGGAAATAATCAACAAAGTGAAGAGACAACCCACAGAATGGGAAAAAAATACTAGCAAACTATATATCTGACAAGGGATTAAGAACTAGAATATATAAGGAGCTCGAACAACTCAGTAGGAAAAAAAATCTAATAGTCTGATTTTTAAAATGGCAAAAAGATCTGAATAGACATTTCCCAAAAAAGGACATATAAATGGCAAACAGGCCTAGAAAACGTGCTCAACATCATTGATCATTGGAGAAATGCAAATCAAAAGTACAATGAGATACCATCTCACCCCAGTTAAAATGGCGTATATCCAAAAAACAGGCAATAACTAATGCAGGTGAGGATATGGAGAAAAGGGAACCCTCATACACTGTTGGTGGGATTGTAAATTAGTACAATCATAATGAACAACAGTTTGGAGGTTCCTCAAAAAGCTAACAATAAAAGTACCGTATGATCCAGCAATCCTACTGCTAGGTATATACCCAAAAGAAAGGAAACCAGTATATCAAAGCGATGTCTGCACTCCCATATTATTCACAGTAGCCAAGATTTGGAAGCAACCTAAGTGTCCACCAACAGACGAATGAATAAAGAAAATGTGGTATATATACACAATTGAGTACTACTCAGCCACAAAAAAAGAATGAGATTCTGTCATCTGCAACATGGATGGAACTACAGGTCATTATGTTAGATGAAATAAGCCAGACACAGAAAGGAAAACCTCATATGTTCTCAGTTATTTGTCAGAGCTAAAAATTAAAACAGTTGAACTTACGGAGATAGAGAGTAGTATGATGGTTACCAGAGACTGGGAAGAGTAGTGGGTGGGCTGAGTGGGGATGGTTAATGAGTACAAAAATAGAGTTAGATAGAATGAAAAAGATCTAGTATTTGCTAACATAACAGAATGACTACAGTCAACAATAATTTATTATACATTAAAAATATATAAAAGAGTATAGTTGTTGGATTGTTTGTAACACAAAGAAAGGATGACTGCTTGAGGTGATGGAAACCCCATTTACCCTGATGTGATTATTACACATTGCATGCCTGTATCAAAATATCTCATGTACCCAAGAAATATATACCCCTACTATGTACCCACAAAAATTAAAAATTAAAGAAAAAAATAGAATTTTTAACTTTTACTGGAAGTTCAAAAAGATATATAATGCAGTGCAGTATTCAAATGCAGCTGTTGAGTGTTGATGATAGATAGCATGTATTAACATTCACAACATAGCAAGACTAAATCTGCAATTTCAAGGAAAGTTTTTCTATTCATGAACACAAATCTTAATATTTTATGTAAACCCCAAAGTAAGAAAAACAGCAGGGTTCCCATTCATTGAGCACTAAGGGCTTAATCCTATAATCTTTGGGAAATTGATACTGAAAGATATTGACCTGGGAGTCTGGGGACCTCAACTCCAGTTTCAACTCTGCCTTTTAGTCTGTAATCTTGGACAAGAAGTCTAAGGGGTTTTTGCCTTCATTTTCTTATATGTAAAACATGGTGACCTAAAATGCTATTACAGGCCTTCCCACCTCTAACTTCCTTAATGTTTTCATTTGCACATAGACTGGAGTTATCACATGGAAACAACTTCCAGGAACTTCAAACACTTTATTCTAGTTGATCTGAACGTTAGAAAAAGATCAAAACTAACTGTTCACTCTACTCTAAATTTCTTTTATAAAATGGGTTTATGGGGGAACTGTGAACAGTTTGACTTAGTATCTTTTTGCTCAACTTTAAAAATAATTATACTACTAACTGGCATTTATTAAATACTTACTATTTGGCAGGTACTCTAAATGCTAATGCTTTACATACACTATTTTATATTTTACATCTCCCTTATTAGATGAAGCAACTGAGGCTTAGAAGATTATATGGCTGTCAGCAGACCATTCAGCTCTTTCAAATCCAAGTCTATTTCTTTTTGAAGCATTCACTAGGAATAATTATATAATATAATTATATAATTATATTACAGGATGCAGGGCTTTACTCTTCAAAAAGTGTAGAGAACTATTAAAATATAAACAGTACTTCAACAAATGTAAGAAGTTAACTCTCAAACTAACAATTCATTATGCACATACTTTCATCAGTAACTCCCTACCATTTAATATTACAGTTATTTTTAAAGTAATAAGAAAGGAAACTGAAGTAATATTTTGTGTGCTTCAAGTAAGAAAGGAAGTAGGGGGAGAGCAATGGTTGAATCCATTTGAATTCAATTCTAGTGCAGCCAATCTTTTACGGAAATGAGGTTATAATATAAATGAATGTACACTTGTGCTAGAGAGAAACATACATTGTCTTCAAAGTTATTCAATTTATATTGCTACTCGGTTGTTAAAGTGTTGGTGAAGTAGCATGTATATAAATATGACACCAGTGACAGCTATAAAGATAAACCTTTTACATTGTAACTTCTCAATTTAAGCACACAAGACAGTTTGGGGAATAAATCATGATAACGGTAGCCACTACATTTACATGAAAATGAATAAATGTTCTATAGTATCAGTTTATTAACCTGTAATGCGTAGATACTTTATCATCACTTTGTAGATTTTTTGAAATGCCTTGGCACAGTTGTGTTACAGATAATGCAGCCTCATCTGGTTGCTAAGAAATTAATTTTATTACCTAAGAAATTGATTTTCTCAGCACCCAATAGTAAGTAAGACTGCAAGAATGCATGACTGACCCAACACATTAACGAGCTATGTGACAAACCCAGTGGGAGTATGTTCACTCATATTATTCCTTTATCTGGGGAAGATAAGAAGGGATAAAGATTATATACAGACAGGGAGAGGGAATAAAGGTGATAAAAGCCCTCAGGCCACAGTGATGAGGCACTTCTGGGAGGAAGTTCCCAGGAATCTTCCATGTCGTCAATATTATGGAAATGCTTCTTATCCAGGAGAGGAAGGCCCACAGGCAGCCCTCAACATGGCATATTGTAATAGCCATTTCTGCAGCGTGATATGAGGGTCAGTGCAAGATCCTTTGGTCCCATATTTTTTACTATGACATACCCTGTTGCTCAATGGTTCCATTATGCTGGATTTGCCCAAGAATGAAGGCTTTAATTTCAGGAAGCTCTAAAGTGCAAAAAAAGAAACAAGAGGATTGTCCAAAGAATAACCCTAGGAATTTCTCTTGGTTGCACAGCAACCAGGCAGCTGGAAGTCCCTTCCCCTCCTGCTGGAGAGGCTGGACATCCCATTTTGTGTCCAGGGAAAAAGAGGAACCAAGACCTCCAAGTATTGCCCAGCACTCCTCTAAACAGCTGGTACCCAAGCACAGACTAGCACCTGAGCCTAAAATTGGCTGTGCAAAGACATTCTCATATTTGGTCTGTTAAATAAAAAAACAACAGAGGGGGAGGTCCCTCTCCTGGAGCAGAGCCCTAGAGTACATCCAGCCTACCTCTCTACAGGATGCTGAGAGAACAAGGAAGCCAGGCATCTACTTACTGACTCTTCTGCCCACAAATTCCAGCCATTATCCGGTTACATCGGTGTTGTTTGCTTGAGCTCTTTGCATAACATTTCATGAATAACGGAACTCAAGGAGCCTTAGGGGTTGGCTAGACCAAGCCCCAGAGGGATGTAGTGACAAGTTTAAGATCACGCAGCCTGTTAATAGCAGAAACAGGGCTAGAATCAGTTTTATATGCTTTCCATAAGGGGAGCACATCTCTGTGCCCTCTAGACTTCTATTTTAGGTTAACAGTAGCTTCTGAGGTCTCCAGTTAACACTGAAGTTGTCAACTATTCAGTTGACCATTTAGATGAGATGAGTAAAATGGAAGTCACTTAATTCTCTCCTCTTACTGTACTTCAAACCAGTGAAGGCCAGTCATGCTTGGAGACCTACTGACTATAACTTATAAAAGTACATACAATTCCATTTCTAGGTAAAACCCCAAAGAATTGAAGGCAAGTACTCAAACAGATATTTGTTCATCCATGTTCATAGCAGCATTATTCACAGTATCCAAAAGGTAGAAATGACCTAAATGTCCATCAATCAATGAATGAATAACCACAATTTTATATACAACAGTGGATATTATTCACCCTTAAAAAGGAAGGAACACAATATATGCCACAACATGGATGAATCTTGAAGGCATTAAGTTTAATGAAAGAAGCCAGACACAACGGACAAATATTGTATGATTCCATTTATATGAGGCACATAGAGTAGTCAAATCCATAAAGACATGAAGTGACTAGAGATTACCAGGAGATGGTGGTAGGGAATAATGGGGAATTATTGCTTAATTGGTACAGAGTTTATGTTTGGGATGATAATAATTTCTGGAGATGGATGATGGTGATAATTGTACAACACTGAATGTACTCAATGCCAATGAACTACACTCTTAAAAGAGTTAAAATGGCAAATTTTATACTATGCATTTTTTTACCACATAAGTTCTCACCATAAAATTATAAATGTTTGAGGTGATGGATATGCTAAATACCTTGATTTGATCATTACACAATGTATACATATATCAAAACATCACATCGTATCCCACAAATATGTACAGTTAGTGTATCTTAATTCAAAATTAAGCAATAACAACCCCCACAAAAGTACATAAAAGAGACTTATAGAAACCAAAAACACTTTTGGATTTAGTCATGTAACTCTATAACCTCTCTTTTTTTCTGGTAAGTCTCTTTGTTACACCACTTTCTGTTCCCAGAAATCCACTCACATCACTACCCAATTGCCTGGCAGAATCCAGCCATTGCATTCATCGTCTTACATGGTTTTGCTTTAGTGATGGAAAACCCCATCAGTGCTATTCCTGCTTAGATATCTTACTACTCTCTTACATTCAACCTATCCAAACCAAACTCATTCTCCTTACTCTCAAACCATCACCCCTTCCTGTTTTCTCTGCACCTGATAATGGCCCCAGTATTCTCCTAGACAATTAACTTCAAAAATTTCAGAGTCATCTTTGATTCCTCATTCTCTCTTCACCTGTCCCGATCCTATACTCTGGTTGGTTGGTACTTTTGGATGTAGAGGTGAAAGCATGAGCTTTGGCCAAATCTCTGGGTATGCTGGACTTTTATTTCCAAGGAGGAATGTCCTGGTTAAAAGGTGTTAATGTGGTTTTGTCAATAGGCATATGTTACTAAAGCCAAAATCAGCAAAGAAGGAGCCTCCATGCTTGGAAACAGCCCAGCTAACTGCAATCTGTGTGGTAGCTTGAGTGTGGATTGAAGAACAGAGAGTTGGGTAAGAAGGAAATTTACAGACAAATAGAGATTACAAAATAATGTGACTGAATCAAAAAATGATGTTGGTTCAGAGCAAATGTACCAAACAGGTTCAAATCTGAGGCTTATCCCTTATCGTTGTATAATCTTGGACAAGTTGCTTAACCTCTAGGGCCTAAATTTCCTTTTTATAAAATGGAAATATCCATTTATTTCTTTCAATGTTGTGATAATTAAATAAAATAATCTATGTAAAGCCCTGGCACAGAGTAAACATTTGTAATGGTTACTGCTCAGTTATTACTGCTTCCAAGTGTCTGTTACATTTGTTCCCTGCTTGGCAGGCTCTGGTGGCCCCTAGCCTTGTATTTTCTTGTCCCTACCCTTATCCTCCTAATGTCAACCCCTTTTCTCCTCCATTGTAAACCATCTATCTTTTTCCTCATAACCCCAACTCAGCCTCTTAATAAAAGTTTTTCCTTGTGCTTCTTGACCCCATCTCCAAACATTGTCTTGTCCTCAGTTCATTGTCTAAGCTCTCCTATGGTTCCCATCTGACGCTTTACATTCCAGCTGCCCATTTCATTGGATATACAGCTATTTCCCCTATTAGATTGCAAACTCCTGGGGAAAGACATTATGTTGTTCAATATTTTATGCTTTCTACAGCAAGTAGAACTCTCAGACAGGGTCTTTATTTTGTTCACTGCTACATTCCAGCA
This sequence comes from Pan troglodytes, assembly GCF_028858775.2. NCBI lineage: Eukaryota > Metazoa > Chordata > Mammalia > Primates > Hominidae > Pan > Pan troglodytes. Next base: position 31,321,861 of record NC_072404.2, read on the forward strand.
CCTAGAACAGTCCTTGGGACATAGGCTGAATGAATAAATAATAATGAATAAATGAATTTTAATCTGGGTGTGTCTCAAGACTGGTGCATTTCTTGTGCAAATCAAATATGCTCCTTTGGATTTGGTTCTTATTCTTCAAAGTAGAATTTGTAGTGAGAGTAAAAATTCATCAGACACTATCTCCTGAGAAATAAATTGTTGAGTGAAATGCTCAATTCACCAACAACTGCCTGTCCAGCCAATCCAGGAGCAGCCCCAACAGGGTGAGGTCATCTCACTCTGAGTCACTTACTCTCAGTAAGCATGCCTTCAAGCTCTTGAGTAAAAGTGTTTATATAGAATAAAATAGTTACAGAAGAAAGATAATTTTTCTTAAGATGATAATAAGTACATTAACCCAGGAAGCAACATTCAAGTAACATTAAAAACACTTCCTGCTTACCTTAAGATAGAGAAAGATCTCAATTCAATAATTAAAGTTTCTATTTGAATATTATACTTGAGGTAGAAACTTTAATTATTGAATTGAGACCTTTCTCCATTCTAAGGTAAGCATTTAGTGTTATAAATTTTCCTTTCAGCAATGTTTTAGCTGCATTCCACAAATTCTGGATGTTGTATTAATATTTTCATCTTAATTTGGTTCTATGCATTTAAAATATTTTCTTAGCAACATCTTCTTTGTCTCATGGATTGTTCGTGTGTTTAATTTATAAGTATTTGACACTTTCCTATTGTCTTTCTGTTATTGATTTCTAGTTTGATTCTATTATAGTTAAAGAAGATATTTTGTATGATTTCAATTCTTTTGAATTTATTGAGGTGAGGTTTGTTTTATGTCCCAGAATATAGTCTATTTTGGTGAATGTTTTATGGTTGCTTGAAAGAATGTGTATTTTGCTGTTGTTGGGTCAAGTATTCCGTAAGTATCAATTGGGATAGGTTGGTTGTTGGCATTATTCAGTCCCTCTGTATCTTTACTAGTTTTTTCCCCAGCATGACTATCAATTGCTTTCAGCTCTATCAGGGTTTTTTTGCTGTTTGTTTCGTGTATTTTGAAGCTCCATTGTTTATTGTATACATATTTAGAATTACTATGCCTTCTTTTGAAGATCTGATCCTTTTAACATTATATAATGTCCCTAGTAATTTTGCTCTGAAGTCTGCTTTATCTGATATTAATATAAGCACTCCTGCTTTTCTTGAATTAATGTTAGCATTATATGATTCTTCCATTCTCTCACTTTCAGCCTAAATATGTTGTGTTTGTTTTTAAAGTGAGTTTCTTGTAGACAGCATAAAGTTGGATCATAATGATCTGTTTTTGAGTTCATTGTTTCTATCTTCTCACATCTCTGCACTCTACCATTGAGCCCATCCAGGTGACTTTTTATTTCATTATTGTACTTTTAAATTTCCATTTGGCTCTTTTTATAACTTCCATTCTTTTGCTGAGGTTTTCTGTTTTTTCATTTGTTTCAAAGTAATTTGTACTTATTGAGAAGATTTTATGATGACTCCTTTAAAGTCTTTGTTAGTTCCAATATGTGATTAACTTCAGCTTGGCTAATATCTGTCTTTTAATTGACCAATTACATTTAAAGTAATTATTAATATGTTAGGAGATTATGGATCCTTTCTATTTTAGCAGGTAGTCAAGTCACCCTGTTTAAGGTTAGCATGTATGTTCTGGCTTAGTTTTGCGGGCTTGTAGTTTCAATGACACTTCAGTTTTCTGAGCACTTGCAGTGCTATTCTGGTCTGCTTTGTCCTTCTGGCTCCACTGAAGGTCCTACTGGATACCCGCTATTGCTGCCTGTGGTGTGCAAGGCACTTGTGTGAGCTACCTAGTATGATTATGCAGAGAGTTGTTAAACCCACAGGATGGGGAGCGTGTCCCTCAGCCTGTTCTCCAGTCTCCTGATGCTAGTGAGCTTCCCACTTGATCTCTGTCAGTTCTGCAGAAGGACAGAAATTCCTGCCTGGGCCACCTTTTGCTCCTGGGTAGAAAGCCAGAAGCCATGAGGTCTGTGTAGCTCTCTGCCACTGGGTGGAAGGTAGAAGACCCAGGGCCTACTTCACCTTCTGCTACTGGGTGGAGAGCTAGGCAATTCTAGGCCTGGTTTGCTTTTTGCCATCGGGCTAAGGGACCAGAAACACCTGGCCTGAATTGTCTTCTGCTGCTGGGTAGGGCCTGGGAGACATTGGGCTTTCTGGAGCTGCCAGTGCCGGCAGAGTGGCCCACCTGCTGACAAGTTGTGGGGAGGGAGAGGGCTTGGCCTTGTCAGAGGCTGATGTTGCTGCTGCTGCAGGCAGATGAGGCTCACTGTTGCCACTGGGTATGATACTCCCCACTAAGTTCCCACTTAGTACCTGCTGGGTTTAGAAAGGGGACTTACACAATTCCCTTTCTCAGGGCATTGGCTAGAGAGAGAAGGCTTTTCTTGTTTCTTTCTTTTTGTTTATGCCTGTTGGTGGTTCCAGCTTATAGCCCTCTCTGGCACCCAGTCTGGGATATATGGAAGACAAAAAGAAAGCCCAGGGAACTCATCTTGATTTTGTTTTTCAAGTCCTGAAATTCACATTCTTTCTTCCTATATTTCCGTTCTCTTATAATTGTTGAACTCTTTCCAGGATATTTAGTTGTATTCAAAGGGGAAGAGCAGGAAGGTATAAGTCTAAACCATCTTGCCCCAGAACTGGAAGACCTGTACTCCACGCTTAAAATGACATTAATTGATAAAGACATCATCTGAGAGTGTTACCAACCTGTCCACTTAAACCCAGCTCCTAAGTTAAACCCTACTTCTCCTTCCCGACGTGGATTTCAAGTTCTCCCTTAGTCTGGTATTTATTGTAATGTGAAACACAGAATGTTGGAAGTATAGCAATCCCAAGATTAGCATTCCCTCTTAGAAAACCATCTTTAAAGAACAAATGCATTAGGCAACAGTCTTGAAAATCTTTATTTATCCTTTAAACTAAAAAAGAATCCAATAAGTTGTATTACATACCACTCCCTTTTTAAGGGACTATGAGAAATTTCTCCCGTCTCAAGAATAACTATTTCTTCAAAATAATCTACTTTCTAAATTCTAGGAATAATATGAATCCACTGTCTGTTCAGGCTTTCATCTTTATGCTTGTAATGAAAGATGCTCTGAGCTAAATTTGTGCTCCCCCTCCCTACACCAAGGTCATTTATAGGACTCTATGGCACATATTCTGTGTACTTCTTTCTGCATGTATTTCCCCTTTTATCCTTCCCATTTTGATCTTATGACCTGTAATTTTTATATCAATTTTGGAATGTGATGGGATAAAAATTAACAAAATGTGAAAGTTTCACTTTCATAGACATATTTTTAAAAATCCTCCCCCCATTACATTTCTGGGGGAAGGAAAAGCCCCCACCCCAACCCTCCAGGTACTTCCAGCAGCATTAAGGCCAAGTGGGTACAGGCAGAGAAGAGCTGCTGAGCTTGTTACAGGGAAAAGAGGGAGAGCAGGGCATCCCAAAGAAGAGCCTGGTGCCTCCTGAGCAACACGAGAGTAGGAGCCGTGTGGTATTCAGTCTTGTGTTCCCATCCCTAACAGTTTCTGGCACATAGTAAGTGCCCAAGAAAAGCTTGATGCATTAAACTGCATGCTTTGTTTAGAAGGGATCTACTCTGCAAAATCCAAACAAAGTGCAGTGTGGGAGGAAACCTAGCTTCCTCTCAAGTGAACTCCCCATCTCCACTCACACTCATAAGGTCTCCCATAGAGACTTAGCAGCTTAGTAACTTGCAAATAGCAACAGGCTTGGCCTTCCCAGTCGATGACTAAAAAAGCAAGATTTGGGCTGGGCGTGGTGGCTCACGCCTGTAGTCCCAGCAGTTTGGGAGGCCGAGGCCAGCGGATCATGAGGTCAGGTGATCAAGACCATCCTGGCTAACACGGAAACCTGTCTCTACTAAAAATATAAAAAATTAGCTGGGCGTGGTGGTGTGAGCCTGTAGTCCCAGCTACTCAGGAGGCTGAGGCAGGAGAATGGCGTGAACCTGGGAGGCAGAGGTTGCAGTGAGCCAAGATTGCGCCACTGCACTCCAGCCTGGGAAACAGAGCAAGACGTCGCAAAAGCAAACAAACAAACAAAAAAAACCAAACAAACAAAAAAAGCAAGCTTTGAGAGTGCAGACTTCAGTTACCAAACTATTAACTGAAAGGATGGTTCATAACCTTTTCAGTCATCTGTAGACCCATGAGGGTGATTAATTGGAACCATCCAGCCATGTCGGAATTGTTTTTCATGTCAAATTTGAAGGTAGCCCCCACTTTCTGCCATTGAAAACTGCAGCCAGAAGGTCTCTTTCAGGAGACTTCCTGTCTGTATTTCCCCAAGATGATGAAGGAAGGATCAGAAAACAAGCTCAACTCTTCACCAGCTGACTTCAAACACACTCAATCTCCGCTCACTGGAGTCTGAAGAATTCAGCTGCTTAAGTGCAGTCAGAGGTCACTGCAAATCAGCAATCTTTGCACGGGCACCTTCCAGGCTGGCTGCTCCTGGCAGATGTCCACATCCATCCAAACAGATCTGCAGACAATGTGAATGACATCTCCCGTTGCCCTTTAAAATGCTTTGGTACTAGAGCTCTCAGCATCCCCATTGTAAGCCACTCAGGTACATAAGAGTCAGTCAGCAGTTCCAATTAGAGGATCAGAAAAGAAATGGGTAAGTCTTCTCCCAGATGGCTCTGGTATGAGGAGTGAGCGGCATGGATTGCACTAATAGATTTTGCCCAATCTCTAGACAAGGAGCCAAACAAGCACAAAGCACCCATTAAAGGGCGAGCCTGCTTTACAACTCCCAGCTTCCTCATCAAGACTGTTCGGCCACACATCAACTCTGGAGCCAATTTGGTTGCTGAGCTCCTATCCTTTATTTTATCACCAGCAAACAAGGCCCATGGTGAGCCAGTGAAATTATCTTCAGCCCATTATCAGAATCCTGCTGTTCTCCCACTGGGTCCTCCACTTTGCAAGATTTCCATGAGGCGATTCCCAGAGATGATTTGAGCAGCCATGCCAATTAGCCATGACCTTCAGCCCTAGCAATGCAGAGGGTAATGCCGTGGGTAAGGGGGAAAATGGTTTATTAGAATGGAAAACACATCTCGCCGCACAAATGGTGTCTCTTTGGGGCAGTTAGTACTCATATAAATAGAAAGCTTACATCCTAGGATGAAAGAGTAAATAGGTCCCGAAATGGCGACTCATGCCCTCTCCCTAATTCAGTCACCAGGATCTTGCCTCCTTAACTCTTTTTGGGGAAGGAAGGACAAAAAGGAAAATAAAAAATCACTGAGAAGTATATTTGTTAGCTATTCTATGTAACAAACCTCTTAAAATGTTGTCACTTGACTCAATGGCCATTTGTTCTCTCTCCCAAGCCTAAGGGTGGGGCAAGTGGTTTTGTGGGTGGTCCTGGCTTGGTAGATCTCAGCTGGGCCTGCTCGCGCTTCTGCAGTCACCTGCTGGGCTGGTTGGGGCCTCACTGATCTAGAATAGTCTCACCTGGGATGACTCAGCAACTTCCCCTTGGCAGGATTCTAGGGGAGAGTGGAACCAATGGCTGGGCTGGAACCCGCATGCCAGCACCTCCCCCACATGCTATTGGTCAAGCCAGATTCAAGAGATGGGGAAACAGACTCCGCCTCTGGATGCGGCAAAGTCCCATGGCAAAGGGCAGGAATATAGAGGTGAGTGGAGAATTGGAAGCATCATGATGCATCGGTAATGAGAGGAGAAGGCAGTGGGAGAAGTAATTTGGGGGGAAAAGAGGAACAGGCTCAATCTAAAAGAATGGGATTGCTCCTCACTTCGGCTGCCCCTGCCCTCTCTTCAGCCCTCTCCTCAAGTATAGGAAGGTTTAATACCATTTGTCTAGAAAAAAATTGATCTGATCTGATCTGATGACTCTGGTGAGCCTCCTACTTCTCTCTGAGGAGTGCCATTGGCTTCTCTGAGGTATTGGGCACACATCTGAGTAGGCAGCTTTGAGACCAGCAAGTCAGGAGGGCTCCTAAGGCCAGGAGCGATGTCTCAGCCTCCAGCAGCACCCAGGCCACTTTGTCAGAGGAATCGGAGGGCAAGGAGGAGAATCTTAGCATCACCCTATAAGATCAGGGCCCTGCTTACCTGTCCTATGCCATCATTTGCCATTTCTCCTCATACACACCCACTCCCTGGCATACTGAGCTACCTTCATTTCCTGAAATTGTGGTGAAAAGAGCCTCATGTCTTTGCACACTCACTCCTTGTGCTGAGAATGCCTCTCCCCACCCAGACAACTCCCTTCCCAGTTCAGGGTGAGGGTCACACCTATAGGTGGCTCCCCACTGTGCTTCCAAACTCACCTCCACCAAAACAGTCATCACTCCACTGCAATTGTTTACTTTCTGTCTTCCTTGTGATTTTTGTCAGTTCCTCTAGCGCAAGAGCCAAGTCTTTAGTTTCCATATTCCCAGGACTTAAGGCAGAGCCAGGCACATAGAAGAGCTTAATCAACATGGCTCCATGTTCTCCTTGGGGAACACTATAACTTTTCTTTATGGAGTAAGTGGAGGTTTGTAAAATTCTCACTTTACCTTCCTTTCACCTCTGGAGCAAAGAAGACTTGTTTCATTCTAATTTGGCCTTGGGCAGATTTTACCTAATTTACCTAAAATCAACTGGCTCTTAGGTGGCAGAGCAAGAATCGAAACTTCAGTCTTCCAAGACTTGGCCCAGTGTCTTTTCTCTTTAACTTCAGGTTTTAAAAATACTTATTTATGTTTCAGTGCTCTTACTTATACCAAAAGTATTCAACAGATACTTAAGGGCCTACCTAATATGTCAGGGGCTGTTTACGGAGCTAAGGAGACAGTGATATGTAAGACAGACCAAGTAAGGAGTCAGAAAATAAACATCAATTCTTTATTCCTTCAAAAATGAAATACTCAGTGTTCACTATGTGCCAGGCACTCTTTTCTATGCCTTTCACTTGCAGATGAAGAAACTGAAACACAGAGAGGTAAAATAATTTGCCCAAGTTCACACACCCACTTCCTGGTAAAGCAGGAAGATGAACACAGTCTGATTCTGAGTCTGTGCTTATAACCACTCCCCAGGCTGCCCAAGATAAACTGTTTTTAAATGAGGTATGATATTGGAAAATATATATTCATCTTTGTCCAGTTTACTGGCATACAACTTCTAAAATGCTTAAATCTTCAAACTGTGTCTTTTTCATGTGTGTGCTAATGAGTTGACTGAATGAGTTGACTGGTGGCTGGCAGACCCTAAGTAGTTTCAGGATGGGGACTGGTCACCAGGAAGACAAGGCATGATTATAGGGTTGGGACTTTCAGCCCCCATCATCAATGGCCAATGATTTAATAGGGAAATCTTCCATAAAAGCAGAAGAGGACAAGAGTTCAGATGAGCTTCCAGGTAGCTGAACATCTAGAGTTTCCTGGAGAGTGGGAAGCCCAGAAAGCTCTTGGAAACTTTGTGATCTCTCCTCCATACCTCATCCTATGCATCTCTTCATCTGTATCCTTTGTAATATCCTTTATAATAAACCAGTAAACATGTTTCCCTGAGTTCTGTGAGCTGCTAGAGCAAGTTAATCAAACCTGAGGAGGAGGTCATCTAATTCCTGATTTATACCAGTCGGGCAGAAGCACAGGCAAAAGAACCTGGGGCTTGTGACTGTCATCTGAAGTGGGGGGCAGTCTTATGAGACTGAGCCCCAAATTGTGTGATCTGACATTATCTCTAGGTAGATGGTGTCTGAATTTAATTGGATTGAAGGATACCCACCTAGTGTTCACTGTAGACTCTACATCATTACTTGCTTGCTTGCTGTTGGGGAGAAATCCCCACACATCTGGTGTCAGAAGCGTGTTGTGAGAGTATAGAGGAAACATGGTTTGTTTTTCTAATCATTAGGTCATAAGAAATATTCCAAGATAAGTGAAGCAGTGGCGTGGGGGCAATGGGGGAGGTAGTAGAGACAGAGAATCCTGCTTTAGACAGGGTGGACAGAAAAGGCCTCTCTGAAGAGCTGGCATTGAATCAGAGGCCTCAGCAAAGGGAAGGGGGGAGCCTTGTTGGAGAAGAGCATTGCAGCAAGAGGGAACAGCATGTGCAAAGGCCCTGGGATGGAAAAGTCCTTGGTGAGTACAAGGAACAGCCAGGAGGCTGGTGTGAACAAGGAGAAGAATTATGAAAGATGCATTGAGAGAGGTGACCAAGGGCAAATGAGAGAGGAGTGGCTTCTTTGGACATACTGAAGAGTTTGGATTTTATTCTCAGTACAATTTGTGGTAGTTTACATAATGACAAATGACATAAAGGGTAAAAACAAAATTAAATAAGTGAAAAAAGAGTGGGTATGGAGGATTGGGATAAAGGTAGAAAAACAGAGCAATACCAAGGGTAAGGTTAGATATAAAATGCAGGTCTTATATTACATCGCATATTTTGCCACCAGCATCAGGCTGCAAATTTGAACATGAGCTTCCACATGGTCATCACAAAGAGGGAAATATAGACAGCTTCGTGGCTCATAGTTTCAAAAGATAAAAAGAAAGATGTCATTTAGAAGCACACCTGTTCCTAGTACTGAGTCCTTGGAGGATTCTCTTGCTGACTGAAAAGTAAGTTGGAATCTGGAATTGATCAAAAGGAAAATTAAGGCATTTTATAACTAGACAGAGATATTTTGTAACTACACTGAGCCATACAAAGTTTGAATGGTTTGTGCATGCTGAGAACATTGAAACTGAATATTAAAATCTTTCTATGTTTCTTCATATACAGAAATTTCAGTCCACACAATTTGCAAAGCCCACATTTTGAGGCTCAGATCATATCCATAATGATAGAATGGCCCGAGAAATTGTTGATTCAGTGGTTTAGGCTGATCTGAGGGTGGGTGTGGGGGCTGCATAGTCAGTCTTCTTACATTGTCTTTATGATGGTCCAGAAAAAGAAACTGATCACATGATGTCCACTTAGAGGAGAGGCAGAGCAAGGGGTTTATTATTGCTGGGCTATGAGATGAGAGAGGAATCTGCTCTATTACTGTATTCTCTCAACGATAGTTATTAACAACTACTTTTTTCTCTGCTTACTAGAAAATGGAGTAAACCCGCAGATTGGTTAAGGAAGTCATGAGGGGGAAGTCTCTCCACTAATCTGAGCACTCATTTATACTAATAACAGCTCCTTATAGTAAGCACTTACTCCATGCAGTCAGGTTTGATTCCTTTCCACACATTGCCTAAATAAAGCATATTACCTTTGGGAGGCGGCAATTGGTCTAGCCGGTGGCAAGCAGTGATGGGATTTAATGGGATGTGGAGCCTCACAAGCCTCAGGTGGTGTGTTTTAATCAAGTCCCAAAGTGTAGATGATATAATAGAACATTGGGAAAACATTCAAGTTGTTCAGGCTATTTGAAAACTACATTATAATCTCTAACACCAGAGCTCTAACGGTCCCTAGGGGTTAAGGAAAGGCCAAGGCTGAAGAGGAAGAACCTAGATCATGCACAGAAGTAATCAATGATGAAGATTCCAAGAAACAGAGAAAGATAACATGGGGACATGAACAAACTCATACTCTTGATCCAGTCCTCTTCAGCCCTCTTGATCCTTTGCATTGTTTGAGTCCTTGGTTCCTCCTTCATGTAACTTTGCTTTTGTCATGGAAGAGGGGGACTGAGAAAACACCTCTGGGTTTGCTGTTAGAAAGACATGGTGCCTTTCTGAAGGGCGATGACAGGAGCAGGAGAGGCAGGAACCAGACTTTGAGTGAGCAGATGGTGAGATGGGAAGCATGGAGAACTCACCAAGAAAGTGGCAACAACAGGAGAGAAATAACATAGCAGTCTGAGGATACAGTGGGGCCAAGAGCTGTCCTTTTTCCAAGATAGAGGAGACCTGCTGTGCATGTTCGGAAGGAAGGGTTTGAGGCTACAAAGGCTGGGGTCAAGAAGGAATGGGCAGTTATCTTTGGGGTTAGTTCTGGAAGGGAAACAAGACACTTCTGAGACAGGTTGATAGAAGGGGGCACAAGAGTCTCTATTTTGAGATGGAAGGAACATCTGCAGTCCACGTGGCCTCATAACTCTCAAGAGGAATGTGGTAGGGCAATCACACATTTCTAGGAAAGAAAGAACTGGGGCTGGAGGGAAAGGGGAAAGGACCAGGGTGGCTTCTGTCACATCCTACAGGCTCTTAGAACTAGCTATGCAGGGAACAGGTTCTCAGTATGGATGTCTGGAATTATCCTGGGTAGTGTCGGGAAAATAAGAATAAAACCCAAGGCTGGCTGGGTGTAGAAGCAGGTTTTCTCTGCTCAGGACTCAGGTGCAAAGACAGTGAGGGGGAAAAACAGTTCTTAGCAGATTTAGGAAAGACCTAACAAATATAAGATCCAGTCAAAAGCAAATATAGGAAAAGTATGTTTCTAAATCTTCTAGCTATTCAAGCCTATGATGTATTTCCTCCGATAACTGATTTAATCTTCCATAAAAATACTATTTCTCACTCAATCACTTCTTTCCATGCTTCCACATTTATTAAGTGCCATTGGACCATAGCATGTGCCAGAGACTATTTCTAATAATATTTCTACATTTGGAGGGCACTTTCCTTCTAATTCAATTTCGTGTTTCACATGAAAGCCCTTAAGAGACAATAGGAAGGGAAGTATGTCCAGCTCCACTTGATGAATGAGGAAACAAACTAAAGATGGCCTCAGGAAAGTGACTTTTTTTTTAGGGGGACAAGGTCTCGTACTCTGTCACCCAGGCTGGAGTCCGGTGGTGCAATCTTAGCTTACTGCAACCTCTGCCTCTCAGGTTCAAGTGATCCTCCCACCTCGGCCTCCTGAGTAGCTAGGACCACAGACACATGTCACCACACTCAGCTAATTTTTGTATTTTTTTGTAAAGACAGGGTTAGGAAAGTGACTTCTAACCCCTAGAATTGTAAATACTCCCCAGTCCAGACCTTTTTTTTCATGGCTGTATCATAGTCATCATTATTTACTTGTGTAATGATTTACTTCAAGTCTGCCTTTCCTGCTGGATTGTAGCTTCATGCAGGCAGACTGAGGGTCTTGTTCCCTGTTATCTTTCCAGCGGATCACATTTACCACTGAATCCTCACTGTCTACACGTGTAGTTGATAGGCAATAGATTTGCTGGTGGGGTTCTTCCTGGTCTTTCTTGCACAAAGCCATTTTTTGAAAGAAATTACAACTTAAAACTATATGAATTAAGATTCTTGAATTTTTAACATTTCCCCTCAATATGTTACCATGATCTGGTCCAAATTTATTTGTGCAGCACTTTTTTTCCAGCAACTCACTTTATCAGATCTTCCCAAATCATGCAACTCTATTTTTATGGAAACAACTCTCTGCCTCTTCACTCTCATAGCTCATCAGTCTTACATTAATTAAATAAAATTATTATAAACATTAATATTAATATAAATTAACCAAGTACAACTGCTATAAATAAATTTAGGAATAACTACCACTGACTCTTGGTAAGGGCACTACACAGCTAGTAGGAAAAAAGGCACCCGGGCATATTAGAGCAATATCTTTCGAACTATTTGACTGCAGATCCACAGAAAGGCATTTCTTATTGCAACCTAATATATCCACATAAATACTCACACACAAACATGCATACTCATACAAATGCAAACACACCTGTGCCCCTCAAACATAATTTTTAGAAAACACAGCTTATCCTTACAACATGTGATGCATGCTTTTCTTCTATTTTACGTTTTTAAAAATTCTGGTGCAACCTTCTAACTTGTTTTCATGATCCACTCATGGATCTCAATGTGCAGTTTGCAAAGTGTTATTAGAGAGTAACTTTGGAGTCAAGAGTATTCTATTTGATGTGGTCCTCAGCCATCACATTTTACAGAACGGATGGAGAGGATTAGTTGGCCTGGCAAGCTAATGAAGTGGAGGTTGGTTAAGAGCGTTTCAAGTGTATATGAAAATGCTTTTTAAACATGTCAAGAGCTCTGCAAATGTGAGCGGTGAAGGCGGGCTTGGGTTTCTTCCTGATCAAGACTCCCTGGCAGTTGTTCTTAATCTGCATGCCAGATCCCCCAGTGGTTCCAATAACTGGGTAAGAGATGGATTTCCTACACCCTTCTGAGGGTAGTGAAAGCCAATCCAAATAGGAGCAGTGTGTCCTCTGTCAGCCAGTGGAGATTCTGCGGATGGCGCTGGAGACAGAGCGTCAGCTTTGGTTTGCCTTGACACATTATACTCCTCATCTTGCCCTTGGTAGTTCAGCAGTCAGATGGGCTGAGACAATTGTATCGTACATGCTGAGAGGACTGTCAGCTCAGGCCACGTAACTAGAGGACCATTCATCTTTAAACCCGAGATCTCATCAACTCTTATGGAAACGATCTTTCGATTGTTTTTGCAGGAAAGCATGAAAGACACGTCTAGGGTCTGAAATGAAACCTGAAGACAAATATAAATACTAGAAAGGAGAAAAGACAAGATGATGATCCCAGGCTACAATTGCTCACCCAGCCAGACAGGGGTAGAGCAACCTCCAGGAAATCAGAAGAGTGCTGAGGGAGATTTGTCAGTTTTGGGGGTGCTATGCAAACATAAGAGCAATTTATTCCTGATTTCATGGTTTTGCACGCTGAAAAAGGAATATGTCCTGGAAATGTTCATTCCCATCTCAAGGCTTTCAACACCTGACAAAATGTTAAACCTATTGTCATCTGAAGCCTCCCTGGCCCTGAATATTTAGATAAGATGGGCTGAAAACTCCACGCTATGTTCCGAGGCCATCCCAGAACTTCCTCTTAGTCTTTATGAATTCTAAAGGGTTGGGGGATCATTATTTTGGCTTTGGGGGCTTCTCTACCTAATTAGTTCAGTTTAGGGATCACTGCACCACTCCACATGTGCAACCATGGTGATGCAGATGTAGAACTGACTCCTTCCTTAGTCGACACAAAAATCTGCTCAAATGGGGGTTTCACATGCCGCAGACACACTGAAGGTCTTGAGGAAGCAGAAGGGGTTTTATTGCAATAAGAGCAGAGAGCAGAACTGGGGACAGCTGAGTTGGCTGACCATGTAGTTCACTGCACTGCCATGGTAGTGCCAAAATGGTGAACCATTTTCAATTGTTAGGCAATCTACTTTATCATTCTTTCACTCTTTCTCTTGACCCTTGTCTTCCACCCACCCCCAGATATATTTTTAAGGACTTCTTTATTCTGTATACCAGCTTCAGCCTCATATTATCTCACAAGCCTCTAGTGCTTTTCCAACCCCAAGTGTTTTCTGTCTTTCTGTTAATTAAAGCAACTTCATTCTCTCTGACTCTGTTTGTTTGTTTATTTGTTTTATTTTTAAAAATTTTTTGTAGAGACAGAGTCTCACTATGTTGCCCAAGCTGGTCTCAAACTCCTGGGTTCAAGTGATTCTCCCATGGCCTCCCAAAGTGCTTCCACCAGTGCCTCGGCCTCCCCTTGCAGGCCTCCCTGCTGCGTTGGGACCCTGCCTGCAGGGCAAAGCCGCACCAGGGCCATGAACCCCAGACCCCAGGGACCCCGGGACCCCAAGCATGCTTGGCACAGGACGGCCGGGGCACCGGCCCCTGCTCTGCCTCACCGGGTGGTTTCTGCTTGCACCGGTGCCTCGGCCTCCCCTTGCAGGCCCACCTGCCGCGTTGGGACCCTCCCCGCAGGGCCCAGCATGAACCACCAAACTCGGCCTCTGTCTATTCTTATCACCAAACTCAGCTCTGGCAAACCCAAATCCACAAAAAGGCTTATGCCTTAACAGGATCCAGCCTCAATAAAACAGTGTTGTGGTTATAAAGAAAATTTGTTTTCCTCCCTTCTTAGAAGAGGAAAATGTTTGGTCCCATAACCCATAGTCAGAATATGGAACCATGACTATATCCTGGGTCTTCTCGACCTCATGCTTTGGTGACATAATAGGTAAATGCTAATATAGGGCTTTTTGCATTCTTTTTCTCTCTCCATGGTGAAATAACTTCACATCTCTGAAAGCCCTGATTTTTCATCTGTGAAATGATAAGGCTGGATGTGGTGATCTCTTAGTCCCTTTGGCTCTAATGCTCAGACAGTGCATGGATTCTCTGTACTCTCTGGGCCTACAGGGGCCAAGCTATTGCCTCCATGCAAAGAGCAGGGCTATATTAGTCAGTTCTTGCACTGCTGTAAAGAAATACCTGAGACTGGGTAATTTATAAAGAAAAGAGGTTTAATTGGCTCATGGTTCTGCAGGTTGTACAGGAAGCATGGCGGTGTCTGCTTCTGGGGAGACTTCGGGGAACTTTTACTCATGGTAGAAGGCAAAGCAGGAGCAGGTGTCTTACATGGAAGGAGCAGGACTGAGAAAGAGCAGGCGGGGAGGACCCACATACTTTTAAACAACCAGATCTCCTGAGAACTCACTCACCATCACAAGAACAACACTGAGGGGGTGGTGCTAAACTATTCATGAAGGAGCTGCCCCCATGATCCAATCACTAGGCCCCACTTCCAAAACTGAGGATTATATTTCAATGTAAGATTTGGGTGGGGACAGAGCTCCAAACCATATCAAGGGACTTTGGTATCATATAGGCTCTGTAACTTGTAGCTGTGTCACCTTGGACAAGTGCCACCTACCTGCTCAGCCTTATTTTCCTAACCTCTTATTCCACTTAGGTCTTACAATATTCTTCAAAATGACGACAGTGGCTAGTATATACTAAACCATTACTATATGCTGGACATTGTATTTAGTAAATTTTTCACATTGTCTCTTATTTTATCTTTTCAGTCAGAACTCTTTGTTGCAAGTGGCAGAATCAGAACTCAAGGCTGCTTCTGCAAAATGGAAATGTCCTGATTCATTTCATTTCACGCTGCTATCCTGCATGTAGGCACGTGCTTCTTCACATATATACACAACTTCAAATATGCCCTTGCCTGACAATGCAGCTGTCCCATACACAACAAAAATACACTCAGCCCATCCCCAAAAGGAGGCAACATGAAATCTTGTCTAGTTAATGCACCCAGTTCTAAGTCCAGAGACTCTGATGGATAGGAATTCCCCTTGGTCAATCCAGATGTAGCTTCACATAGCTTTACAGAATTCCATGGCTAGAAAGTAACTCTAACTCCCTGTTACATCCAACATTCAATGGTGGGAGCAAAATAGGGTAATTGGGGAAAAAATGTGTTATTTAGGAAAAGAAAATAATAAAACAACATACAGGGGCTACTGTCTTATAACTGGTGAGATCTTATGCTGGAGAAGGTAGCCTGTATTGGCTGCCCTGGCAGTGGAGTGAGTTGTGTGATCAGCCAATCAGGAAGTCCTCATTTCTGCTTTCTGGAAGGCTCTTTCTTGCACACATCCACCATGGCCCCATGTGAGCTGCCTCAGGAAAAAGGTTCCCTTACAGGGCTCCCTTCATTCCTCTAGCAGCCCACTTGCTGTTAGTGCAGGTTTGGGGCCTGCTCATTTCAGGGGTCAGGCAATTACAAGCATTTGCATGCCAAGCTTTGGGTTTCTCTGGCAGTTCAAGTTGTTTCAAACTATCCATCCATTATCTTGGCTAATAATAATAGTAGGTGTTGAGTAACTAACACATATATTAAATGCTTTCTATGTGCAGGCACTCTTCTAAGCTCTTTACATACATTATCTTAATTAAATCTTGAAGACAGCAGCATCACTTAGATACTATTATTCTCCCTCTTTTCTTGGAAAGAGATAGAGGAATAGGGAGGTTAAGTAGCTTGCCCAAAGCCACACAGCTAGTGAAGTTTGGAGTGAACTCAGCCGAACCACCTCCAGGCTTTTTAGAGCTGTGTTGTTTAACCAAAGCTCAGTTGAGTCATGGTCTTTGAATGTAGTCTTAGGCCTCAAAGCATCTGTCCCTTGGCAACATGTCTTTGTGTTCCCATTGTGGCCTCTGCCCCTGGGCAATATTAAACAATAGCTGGGTGGGGAGGAGCAGCCAGTCTGCCCCTTGTTCCCAGAAGGTTGTCCAGTGGGTGGCTCTGTGCAGTGTGATTTGATGATCACCCGCTTTGTTGGCTGGGAGCCCACCACCAACTGGAGATCAGGCTTTCCCCAGATCCCAATACATATCTTATTGGGATACATATACATATACAATACATATACAATACTTATCTCCCCCTGAGTTTCCAGCTTTTCTGCCTTTGCTTGCATTAACCATGACTTGGAGAAGACGGTTTGGCTTGGCCAAGCCTTCAAAGCTCTTGAATCCCTGACTTGCAACCACTTAACCCTGCTGGTCATAGGCCCTCTCCTAAGAAAGTCACCCCTCACCCACTCCCCACTCCACCATGCTTTCAGATAAGTCAATTTGTAGCTTGTTTTCTTTCTTATAGGGCCAAACTGAAGGCTGCAGGATGTAATCCTGACATTTCCTATCAAGTCTTTTAAGGCTTGAGCTTTGATAGGAATATGGTCTAAATTTCAAGATACACGAGGTACATGAGCCATGAAAGACTAGGTTATACTACTCTAACCAACACCTCCAAAATCTCAGTGACTGACAACTACAAAGGTTTATTTCTTCTTCATGCATCATGGCCATTGCTGGTGAGCAGGGCTGCTCTGCTCCTGACCTATACTCAGGACTCCAGGCTGATACAGCAGCTGGCATCTTCAATGGAATGAAGGCAATAAGTGCCCTGGAGAATCTTGCACTAGCAATTATGTGTTTAATTTTGTTCAAAATTTATCGGCCAGAACAAGTAGGTGACATGGCCCCACCTGATCACAGGGGCCATAAAATTCAATTCTAACATGTGCCTAGAAGGCAGAGAGTGGCAAATATTGGGTGAGCTATTAATGCTTACAAAAGTAAGCTTTGAAAGGGTAACCCACATTATAGGGTAACCAACTTTCTAGCCAGGAGAGTGAAAAGCCTCTCCATTCCATCTCCTACCCTGACAACTAATTCCATAGTTTAGGTTTGTTCCCTGCAATTCCCAATCTCTGGATGCCAATATCTACGGTATTCAGAATTATTCTGGCTTTTGAATATACGGAATTATTTTGTATATATGATTAAGAAATACAGGTTTGCACTGTGCTTTGGGCATAGCTGGAGACCACAGCTCAAATATTCCCAGGATATTGTCTTTCTCCATATTTTCTGACTTTGCTGCTTTCTATGATGGCGTCATTCTCGAAAAGGGTCCCATATGGGATAACAAAATAGCCATTCACAGTTTCAGGCTTACATTCTATTGGTTTAGCAACCCTTATGGAGAGGATATACTGATTTTCTAATACCACTAGTGTTATGCCTAGACTGTTAGTTCTTCAAAGAAGACTACCAGAGTCTAGAGTCAAAGCCAAGCGGCAAGGATCTTTACTACAAGTTCGAACTTGTAGTAAAGATCCTTGCCGCTTGGCTTTGACTCTGGACTCTGGTAGTCTTCTTTGAAGAACTAACAGTCTAGGCATAACATCTGGGGGCCCGTCCGGGATTCCCCAAGCCCACCAGACCCCTGGTCAACGGATCTGCTAGGATCGATCTACTGATAGGTGAGCTGGCTCGTCTCCGTTTGTCTGTCTGTGTCTGTTCTGAATCCGAATCTGTGACTCGCGAGGTCTGAAACTGGAGCCAGGCACATTCCTCAGCCCCAAGCTCAAAACAAACAAGCCCAATACAAACACATCCCATCCTCCCATCCCACCACATATCGCCATATATCTCTCAAACTTCCTGAGCCCAGTACAAACACCACCAAGAAAGTCTCCGATAAAAGGACAGCCGTTCAAAGTTTTACTGAAAGAGCAAGAACCAAAAGAATTCCTTTGTTCCCCTGTAACTTTCAGGCTATAAAAAGCAAACACTCGCATTGTTCAAAGCCCTCTTATATGCTGTAGAATAGAAAGACCAAGTTCGAACTTGTAGTAAAGATCCTTGCCGCTTAGCTTTGACTCTAGACTCTGGTAGTCTTCTTTGAAGAACTAACAGTCTAGGCATAACACTAGCAGAAGTCAGTGGTTCCACTTAGGTTACATACACATCACCTACCACTGTGGCCAAGTGTCTTAGTCCATTCAGGCTGCTACAACAAAATTCCTTAGGTGAGTAATTTATAAGCAACAGAAATTTATTGTTCACAGTACTGAAGTCCAGGCAGTTCAAGGTCAAAGCAATGGCAGATCTGGTGTCTGATTAGGGCTTGCTCTTTGCCTCAAAGCTGTGTCCTTGCATGGTGGAAGGGGCGAACAAGTTCCCTTGAGCCTTTTTACAAAGGACGCTCATCCCATTCATGACGGTTCTGCCCTCGTAACCTGTTCTACCTCTCAAAGACCCCATAATACCATTGCATTGAGGATTAGGTATCAGTATATGAATTTTGGGGTGACACAAACATTCAGCCCTTAGCACCAAAGACATAATGTTCTCTGATGGGCAGTTCTGAGTCATGTGCACAGCCCCAAACCAGGAGGCAGATTAGCTCCATCAGAACACTATGGGCTGAGAATAGGGGAGGGGTAGTTCCTGAGAGAAAAGGAAATGTCCTGGGCCAGAAGAGGAAATGCATGATGGACGGGCAAAGCCAATAGATATTTGCTACAATCAAATGCTGTTTATATCCCCACTTTCTGATTGCGGAAATTAAAACTTAGCCAAATTAAGTAGCAAGCCCCAGATCGTGCAGTGGTAAGCCTGAAATTCAAATGCAAGTCTGATTGCAAATGACGTTTGATATTTACTGTGCTCATTTGCTGGCTAGACATTCCTATTACTGACCTAACAATCTGGAATGTATGACAAAATTGTTGCATGAGCTTTTGAGTGCTTAAAGCAAATAATGAGATCTACAGTATTTCTTAATATATTTTTTAATGTTGATGAATAAAATGACTCCGAATATAATATGAACCCCCCCAACCATCTAAATCTTTCTACAAATTAAAAGACCCCACAATGAATATTTTTTAAGTTCAAAATCTCCTTTAGAAAAATTAAATGGTGGTAATGAGTTAATTGATAAATACAAATTCCCTTTTAGAAAGGACACAGATTTAATATAAAATAATTGCCTCTTTATGACTGATTTATCTTAAGCCTGACTGCATTTAAATTATATCTTGCCCTTATTCAGACCTTATCTAGGAAAATAAATGAACCTTTAGCTCTGGAAGGAGACAGAATGGAGAATGCCCTATAAGGAGACAAAGAAGAAATAGTCTGAGTTTTTAAAAGATGGATTGAGATCCCTTTCTCTCCTCCTGGTTGCTGAGGAAGACATACATATCCCACTGCAATAAATCGTGAGTCACTTATAAAGCAGTTCCTTCTAATGTAGATCTATTAGGAATGGCCTCCCTCCCAACTCCTCCCCCCAGAGCCCACCACTGCTGCCTTGTCCATTCAGAACCTCCTCTGAGGAGTCTGATGCACAGTCATCTCCCCCAGGGTCCATGGAGAGACCATTTGGTTGCAGACTGTTAGGACAGGGTGCAGCTTGCTTCATTTCTAAGACCTCATTCTCATGCTGCACATTTTCCTTTAAAGTAAAATATGTGGCATTCTAGACCTTCAATAGTAATACCATGGACTCTTCTCCCCCTGTCCCCAAAAGGGAACACAAGGAAATACACAATTTCTCACATCCTTTAAGACCAAATAGTGCCAACTCTGACCCCCAAAAAAACGGTGGCTGGGGAGAGGAGCAGGCATCTCCGTTATTCTACTTCTTTGTCTAAACAGCCCCAATTTATTGAATAATTGCTGATGCCCCATTTTGTATGTATAGACCTAGAAGAGTTTATATTTTAAATTGTATGGGCTCAATTTTCTCATAAAATTATATTGTACAAAACAGGGCTGGACGTACAGGGTTATCAAATTTGGGAAGCAGTTGAGTAAACATTCTTTCTTTCTCCTTATGATAGCCTGAGTGTCTTTCAAATGTGCAGTTCAGGAACAGATATGAGTGAGACAGTAGACGGCACATTTGAGGCTGGGCAAGTAGTTATAACCAATATGGTATTTACTGGTGACCTTGACCAGAGCAGTTTCCACAGAGCAGTAGAGAGGAAACTCTTGTTGGAGTGGATTCAAAGAGAACATGAAGAGCTGAAATGGAGACCGAGAGTAGAGACAGCTCTTTTGAGGAGTTTTGCTGAAATTGGGGCAGATAAATCTGGCCATAACTAGAGAGTGATGTGAGATCAAGGGAGAGTTCTGTTCTGTTTTACAGTGGGAGGGATTGTAGGTTTGCATGCTGAAGGGAATGATCCTGGAGAGAGAAAATAGTGATTCTTGACTTAAAAAAGGAGGCAATTGTTGAAGCATTGTCTTTGAGTAAGAGAGAAAGGGTAAAGTCTAGTGCACAAGCGAAGGGATTGGCCTTGGAGTTCACCCATCCCAACCAGGGGGCATGAAGTACCCCCAATATAGGTGCAGGTAGCTGGGAGGATATAGTGAAAGGAGCCTATGAAAATTCTCTTCGAGTTGCTTTAGTTTTATTAGTGAAATAGAAAATAAAGTATTCAGCTGTGATGAAGGCAGGAAAAGAGGTATTGGAATTCGAGAAGGGAGAAAAGGATATGAAATAATCATCTAGTTGAATGGCAGAAAGAACACCCTAGAAGAACAATCCAAAGATGCTTATTTCTTGTAAAGTGATAAACTTAAGCTTGACCCCACAGACTCTGGCTGTCAGTGTAAGTTTTGAATTCTGATTGGAACTGTCATGTGGTGATTAAATAATGCCTGTTGCACAGTGGCGGAAAGTCTATAGATGATGAATTTAACCTCATGGTCTTTCAAATATTAAATAGCCTATAAAACAAAAATGTTCTCAATTAAATAAAACAAAGATTGTCTCCCTGATAAGGATAGGCCTGAAACTAAAACTGTTCTAAGATGCATTAAAAAATATTCCAAGGACTTGAGGAAAAAACATTGCAAGTTGAGATATCAAAAGATAATGCAGCTTCCAAAGTCAGAAACATAATCTAAACCAGAATAATATTCAAATGCTATGTAAAAAGGCTCATTAAGAATATTTTTACAGTATAATTTTGGAAGTGCAGAAGACATTAGTATTTAGAGAAACATTTATAAATAAACTTTTAGACAGTTTTTTGACCTGACTTTCACACTCCAGTAGGATGGCATTCAGGTGGTCCATAATTCCCTGAATCTGCACAGCAAATATCATCTGTAGATGAGTATGTGCATATTTCTGCAGGTGAGCACATAACTTTTATTGAATTTTCAAAATAGATCATGAGTCCAAAAGCATTAGGAACTTCCTAAGAAAAGAAAATGATCTACATCAGAAAACTTGTCACACAAGTAGAATATTTTACATCAGGAAACTTCTGAAATAAAGATTCAGAAACACCTTGGAATAATAGAAACACAATGGACCAGGAACCAAGAGTTTGCATTCTACTAGTCTTGCTTCTATTAATAATAAGTTTTTTGATAATGGACAAGCCTCCTCATTTATTGGGCATCAGCTTCCTCACCAGTAGAGAATGGTGTTGGAACATGTGATTGCTAAGGTCTCTTCCAGTCCAAACATGGTAAGATGCCATGAAAATGTACCACTCTGTATGGTTTTCGTTCATAAAAAATGAGAGAGACTGGCTTTATCTACAATAGAGACTTTGGATGGGGCATTCTGGCTCTTCCTGGATCCTTCTTTTCTCCTCCCTTTAAGTCACAATGAAAAATCATCTACCAAATACAGAGAAATAACAAGTTGTCATCTAGAGGCTGCTTTGGCCCAGCTGGTAATGCTAAGTGACGATGAAGACACATTCCCCTCTCAGGTGCTTGCCAAGAATGGATTTCTAAATATTTACATGTGACATGATGTCTTAGTCCATTTTCTGTTGCTATAACAGAATATTTGACAATGGGTAATTTATAAAGAAAAGAGATTTATTTAGTATGGATTTGGAGGCTAAGAAGTCAAAAATTAGGCAGCTGCATCTGGTCAGCATCTGGCGAAAGCCTCGTGTTGTGTCACAACGTGATGGAGGGTATCTCAGGGTGAGAGGGGCACACAAGATAGAGCCAACTCTGTAACAACCCACTCTTGTGACAACTAACCCAGTCCTGTAACAACCTACTGATCTACAAGCCCATTAACCTATTAATTCATTAATTCATGAATGAATTCATCTATTCATGAGAGCAGAGCCCTTGTGACCCAATCACATCTTAAGGGCCCCACAACTTAATACTGTTACGTTGGGGATTAAGTTTCAAAATGTGTTTCAGGGGGGATGATCATTCATACCATGACAAAATGGCAGAAAATGTGCAACTCCAAGACCAAGAAAAAGTGAAGAGGCTGTGACTACCTCCGTGTGAGAAACATCTGAGTTCCTCCTGATCCTAAGACCTCCCCACAATGTATGTATGATAGCAATTTCCTCTGACAGAGCAGTGAATTTGATGATAGTGCATCGATTGCTGTAAATTGTCTGCTGGGTTACCTGTTCCTACCACCTTAGAGCACTCACAGCTCAGTGACTGTGGAAGTCAGCTTCCAAGATGTTCCCCTATGATCCTCCCCTCCTTGTATTCACATCTGTAAAGATTCCTCCCACAATGAATCACAGTTTCGTTTTGTGACCAACAGAATACAGCAGAAGTAAGGAAATGTGACTTCCAAGGCTAATGAATAAAAGGCTTTGCAGTTTTCTCCTTGGTCAGTTGGAAGCCACCTGCCATGGACACTCAAGCAGTTCTGTGGAGAGGCTCATGAGGGAAGGAACTGAGGCCCCTCTACCAACATCCAGCACCAACTTGTCAGCTGTGTCTGTGAGCCATCTAGGAAGGAGACCCTCCTGAAGCCCTGGAGAAGCCTTCAGATGACCGTAGCCCCAGCCAACATTTGGCTGCAGTCTCATGGCAGGCTCCAAGCCAAACCCTACCAGTGAATTTGCTACCAAATTCCTGACTCATGGGAACTGTGTGTGTAATAAATGTTTATTGTATGATAAAGCCACTAAATTTAGGAGTAATTTCTTACACAGCAATAGATAACTAGTAGAGTCACTTTGCATCTCTTAGGGTCTATGGCAAATGACACATAATGAATAGAGAAATTGGAACAGACAACTGGTTGTCTGTTTCAGTACAGAAACTGGTTGGTATTAAGAGTGACAATTTTTATTATAGTTCAAGCTATAGTACTGTATGTTCTTGAATAAACTATGCTAATCTAGGCCATCCAAAGACTTCCCAAAATGTATGGTGAGAATAACATTTCCAAGATACTAAACCAATGTTTGTAGCTCCTGATAATTCCTAATTCCTGGTTGCCCCAAGCCACCACCTGCCCCAACTAAAACAAAAGAATTGATCACATCATAATAAAATTAGAACCTTCAAAGAACAGGCACTGATCTCTTGGAATTTTTATTTTAAACTTAAGTTTACATGACAATCTGCTTCCACTTACATGATAATCTGAAAGCATATGTTGAAATGGCATGGTTCTTGGTTGCAGAAAACAGAAATGAAATCTACCTAAGCAGAAATTAAAATTATAGGAGGGATATTGGGAGCTCATAACATCCAGAGGCTAACTAAACAAACAGACTTCAACGTCAAAAGCAGCCCCCACCCTGGAGGCTAGGGATCTATGAGAGCAAATTGAACATCTGATCTCTCAGTTCTCACCAAACTCACACCATGGCAGAACCTTCACGAAGGGAGGAAGAGACTCAGATGCTAAACACAAGGAGAGGAAAAAACGTTGTAAGATGCTTCTTCTGTTTTTCAAAGACCCAGAGTTTGTTGTGAGAAAGAGCAAAGACCTTCTTCCTAACTGCTAAAGCTGGAATTTTACACATCAGGGACCAAGCCTGGTGGGATATGAACATTAAGTTCATTTGTTTAAGTCAATGCAAGGAGGATTACATGAGGCATGGGCAGAACCTGTGAGATAAAGAGAAAGGAAGAAACTCATAGGGTGTGGGTGGGGAAGAGGAAGCCACTAAGGAAGAAGGGTAGGAAGTCAGATAAGCATCCTTTTGGCTCCCACATCTGGAGTGCCAGGCTGAACTTCAGCAGAAGATATTGGGGTAGGTGTAAGGTGCTTCCAGAATAGGAAACTATTTTCTTACTTTCCTTGGGCTCATCCTGTAAATACTCCATGCCTCTTAGAGAAGCCCTGTGGCCAACAGGGCGCTGCTTGCTGCATGGTGCCTGAACGAAAACAGACAATTCTGAGGGAAGTTTCTGAGACCGGGCCAAAGGTTACCACATCCCTGGCCTAGTATTTATGGGACATGGAAATTCCCACGTGCTCCAGAGGAAACATAGATGATGACTGATGACGCTGGCTTCCAAGCTGTCCTGGGGAAGACGATTACCCTGTAGACTCAGCTCCACAGCAGACTCTGCCAGCCAAATTCTCAGGAGCAGCCACAGGCAGGCCTCAGGGGATCAGAAGGATGAGGAGGAACCAACAGGCCATGGGTGCCTGATCACAGGTGGACACACCTGCCTCAGCTACTCAGCGACAGATGCAGCCCAGGGACCAGGAGAACATCACGATGCCTGGAGGATACACGGGCTTCCCTTGCAACTGACCATGATGCTTCTTGGTGAAGGTGGAGCTGGGGAATGCCCTTGAGAGGAGGGAAAGTAATTACCCCACAGAAGTTATTTTACTCAGAGGAGACTGTTGTACTTGAATTGGGAAGACTGAGCACTCTCCACCATCTGCAGGAATGGGGCCTTGTCAGCAACTAAGGCTTTCGACGGGAGGCGCCCCCACCCAACAATTTCGGTCATTGCCCTGCTGTCATCTCCATGATGCTCTGAGTTCTGCTCCTTTGCCTTAATCTCCCATGGCTCTTGAACTCCCAGATTTTTCCTGTAAGAACTGGAGGAGGAAAAGGACTATCTAAAGAGATCTTGCCTATAGTTCCAGTGTTTTGGGAGAGTCAGGTAGGAGGATCACTTGAGGCCAGGAGTTTGACACCAGCCTGGGCAATATAGCAAGACCCCATCTCTACAAAAAATTTAGTAGGTATAGTGGTGTGCACCCATAGTCCCAGCTGCTCAGGAGGCTGAGGCAGAAGGGTCACTTAAGCCTGGGAGATCCAGGCTGCAGTGAGCCATGATTGAGCCACTGCACTCCAGCCTGGGCAACAGAGCAAGACCCTGACTCAGAAATAAATAAACAAAAATAAAGAGATCTTACTTTAGAGACTACTATAGAGGTCCAGGTGAGATATGTCACTGCCCTAAATCATGACCTTATCCAAGGACGTGGCCAAAGAGCAACTCAACAGCAAATGTTTTTGATTCTTCACAGCAGCTCTCAGGTTCTTTGCAGCAACCTCATAAGCCAAGCCCCATCCTCAGCATCTCACTTGCTGGGTATCCCTGGACAGGCCCCTTCACGCGCTTGGCCTCTGCTTCCTCATTTTTTAAACAGGGTGGAGGTGGTAGTGGTGAGGAATGAGTAGATGATTTTGTTTCTTTTTATTTGTGTGTGTATGTGTGTGTGTGTGTGTGTGTGTGTGTGTGTGTGTGTTTTGCTTTGGTTTTTGGCCTAGACATGGGGAGATGGGGAGGGGATGGGACCACATTTGATTCTCTTAAATGATGATGGAGCTGTAACATTCTAAGGATTTACATTACAGCATTTTCTCATGGAAATGCTGTTGCTCCCACAGATCACTACACTTCTAATCTACAAGTCAACTATTTTATAAACATAACCTGCAAAGTGCTCAGGAAATAGGCCAAAGCTAAGAAAGAAGCCCCTTAAACTACACAACTCATGGTCTTCACCAGGAGGTCAACAAGGGCATGCCTTGGTTCTAAGTTTAACAAAAACTATTACCTACAGAAATGGGTGAAGATTACCTCCTAATAGCTTGTCCCCAGGTAGCTGGTCTAACAATCTCACAGACCAGAAAGGCCAATAAATTGGATCCGAACTGAGTCAACCAGCAGGCAACTCCCCCTGCCAGCTCTTTCCTCACCCTGAAATTTAGCGGCTGTAACCATGGCCAACCAAGCCCCGGTGCTCAGAACACAGCCCAGTACAAACAAGCTCACAGACTGTCTTAATCTTCTAAGGAAATAAAGACAAATAAAAATCGGCTGACTTGTTCAAACATTAAAAAATAATGGAGGCAGAGAGAAGGAGGAGCAAGACAAAATATTTTATCATTTTGCGACCAAGCACAACCTTGTAGGAAAATATTTTTGCTATCTCAGTGGTGAAATTTAGTAGTGTGGTGTCTGTTTTAACTTTTTTTTGCCAGTTCTCCCAAAGGTGGTTTTATTTTGCTGAAAAGGCAAAGAAAGGGGTTAGAAAAATTAGCATTAATTAAGCTTTATTTCCCTTGGCTACTGGCCACAAAGTTCAAATAAAGTGCAGCCTCTAGCTGAGTCCCCTCACAAGCAAAATTCAGAACGCATGGCTTAATTCATGGACATTCTGTTTTCCTGACAAGAAAAAGGAGAAATATAGGGATAAGGCTAGAAAAAGTAAAAAGGTGAACAAGAAGTATGTCTTCTATTTGGCTTCCTTTAATTTCCTGCTTTGAGGGGAAAGAATTGGTGGAAAAAAGAAAGGATACAGACAGGGTACAGTTAAGTTTCAATCTTGTCAAGTATGTGCAGGTATATTAATAAACAAATGGTCATTTCCGCGAACAAAAGCTCCATTCTTCCAGGTCAAAACCTTGGTCAAAAACCTTGACATTGTCTTTGACCCCTGCCTCACACATCACATCCCTGTAATCTGATTTCAAAATAAATCCAGATCCAATTGCTTCTCAACTCCCCCCACCGCACTACCAGCACAAGCCAGTATTGACCCTTGTGTGGAATATTTACATATCCTCCGAACTGGTCTCTGTGCTTTTTTCCAAGAATGTGTTCTTTACTCAGTCTGATCTGCCTCCCTCCTACCTCTATGACTTCATCCCCTGTTTCCCCACCTCATTCATTCAGTTCTACCCATGAACTGTTCCTCACACATGCTAAGCATCCTCTCACCCCAGGGCCTTGGCATTGGATGCCCCCTCTGCCCAGAACACTCTTTCCCCAGATAGGCTCCACAGTTTATTCCCTTGTTCTTTCATGTCTCTAATGAATGCCTCAAGAGACCAGAGATCTTTCCAGACCACTCTACATAAAATAAGCAATCTCCACACAGTATTCCAGAGCTCCCTTGCTCATTTTAATTTCTTCTTCTCCATAGCATGTACCATCGCTCTACATACAATTATTTGCTTATTTATATTTGATATCCCCCAATAGAATTTTTACCACCCACCATACATTTATTTGTTTACTTATTGTCAAAATCTCTTCCATCAGAATTTATACTCCTTGAAGTACTGTTTTGTTTATTGCTGTATCCCCAGTGCCTAGTATACTAGATGATGCTCAAATAATATCAGTAGAATAAATAGATAAATGGGTGATAAATAACTAAATCCAATCAATACATATGAAAGAAAGAGAAGATGGAGGCGAATAAAGTAAGAAAGAGAAAAAGAAAGAAACGCAACTCCTAAATACATCTCCCGAAGGTAATAATAGTGTGGGTGAATATTTTGTACTTTTCTCAGTTTTCCTAAATATATAAAATAAAGATATGTTACTTCCATAATTAAAAAAACCTGCTATTTATCTTAAAATACTTTGTGTCAAATTTTAAGATTTTGTTAAGATTTGAGAATAGAAAATGAAAGTATATTTTTTGGTTTTTGTTTTTTGTTTATTTAAGTCAGTGCTTCACAGTTTTAGGAGGACAAGTCAAACGGCAGGGAGGGTTCTTGAGGTGAAGGTTCAAATTGTCTCATTGGCACCATCACCCACTGAGTTACCCAAGTCAGACACACGGGCTCCTTGCCCCTCCTCTGTGTCTCCCCTTCTATCCCCTCCTCGCCAGCGCTGTCTAGTCCCACTGCCATCATCACTACAATCAGACATCCAGCCGTCATTTTTACTCCCTGCTCACTTCCACATCTAAAAGTCAATCAGATATTCCCAATTTTTCTTCCCACAGTATCAGCCTCTTCTGGCCCACCCACACCATCATTGCCTCAGGGCAGGCTTTTCTCATTTTTCTTCTAGATTCCTCCATTCTAATTCCACTCTCTAGTACTAATCGCTCCACTTCAGATGGCCTCCCAGTGTTGAGGGAGTGGTTTTTCTAAAACACAAACCAAATCATCTCATTCTGCATACGTCTAGCATTCCTCAGCTGAGCACACAGCCACGCCCCACCTAACCCACCAAGAGCCGACCCTGTCTGTCCTTCCATCTTCCTCCTGCAAAGACCCACTGCCCAACCCAACTCCAGCATGCGTGGGTCCCCAAATTCCTTGGTCATCTCCCGACTCCATGCCCACCTGTCTTCTTGGAAAGTCAGTCCCTCCCCTTCTTGGTCTATTATCAGGCACCTACCCTTTAAAAGCCAGCTCTGTGGCCACCTCCTCTAGTTGGTTCTCCCTGGCTCCCATTGCTTTAGCTGCTGCTCCTCTGGGTTCCCAAAGGAACGTGGACTGTGTTTTAGCCATTGATTTACTCCTCGGAATCTTACATTGACTGTTAGCTCCCTAAGGGAAGGGCCCCTGTCTTAATACTGCATTTTCATCATCACACTTAACTCAGGGTTTAACGTCTAGTAGAAATTTAATAAATCCTTGCAAGAGGAAAGAGACAGAGGAAAGAGAAAACCCAGCTAGATAATTAGATAGGTTAGGGCTATAAATATGTTGAGGGAAAAGTACACAAAGTCTTCAGATGTGCCCAGTAAATCTCTGTGAATGTTTGCAAACCTTACAGCAGAGATATTTGAAGTGAATAATTTGTATTGGTTAAGGGTAGACAGACCTCACGGATTTGAATCCCAGCTGACCCACTTGAAAGCCAACTGACCCTCAGCATGTTACTTAACCAATTTGAGCCTCAGTTTCCTCCTCATTTAAGTGAGAAGAATAATACTGTCTCCCTGCTGAAGCTGGTATGAGGTTAAATAGGATAATGCATGTAAAGGGCTCAGCACAGTGCCCGAAAGCAGTAAACGGTCAATAAATGTCACTAATGATCATGATGATGATAATCACTATGAAACAAGACACTGAAGTGTTTTTAACAGAACAGTTAGGGGAGGTTCAATAATCAAAGTATCCAATATATCAAACCGGAATCTCAATCAATGGTATTTCAAAGGCCAGCCCCTAAATTAGCATCATCATTTAAGGGCTTGGGGACACCAACCAGCTGCTGTTGATAGCATACAAGCCGGTATCACAAGAAAAGGCAGGGGCTGTTCAGATTTCTCATGATTGAACAGCAGTTTTGAAGCTGTGTATTCAGAATCAATCCACAGAATGGCAATGTGTGTTGTATGAAATAAAGTGTTCCCTGATCAAATAGAAGCATGAGATGTTATAAACCGGGTCCAACAGTGATATTTACTGCAGGACTTCTCTCAATGTCTCTGCGAAGGGGGAGGCAGGATTTGCCCAGCACTTTTTAACCACAATGTCCTGTGCTTTTTAGATCCTCTGGGACTTTTCAAAATGCCCCAATTCAAGGGAAACTCTGAGGATGTAGTAATTCTAATCCCAGGTCAGCTGGGAAGGAAGAAAAAGAAGGAAAGAAGAAAAATAGGAGGAACACACAATCTCCAAATACATATTTCTATTGTAATAGTATAGTGTGAGTAAATATTGTGTGCTTTATTCAATTTTCCTAAACGCATAAAATAAAAATATATTACTTCTATAATAAAAAAGATTACATTTACCTTAAAATGGTTTTTTCAAATTTAAGATTTAGCTAAGATTTGAGAAGCGGAAAGTATATATTTTTTTAAAACATTGACATCTCATAGTTTTAGGAAGGGGAGTATCATGTTCGTTGTGAACTAACAGACAGGCAGAGGTCCTGGTTAATTAGTGCATACTCCTAGACACCCCCAAACAGGGAGGCACATTACAAAACACAAAACAAAGCAGGGAGGCCCTACCCAGGCCTTACTGCTCCTGGAAGGCCCTTGTATTGGTTGCTGGCACCTGCTTTGACCTGGAGGGGGAAGAGTACAGCATAGTTGACGCCTCACTGGACAGATCTTCCAGAGCTATGTCGGTGCTGGGCTCCCAGCACACCTCAGCCTTCTCTTTCCTTCACCCTGCACAGCTCCAGCAGGACAAGTGGAGCCAGGCACAGGGAGAGCTTTTGCGCAAGCCCCTGAGCTCTGGCCAGGCAGCAAAGGCCAGTCAAGCCTCTGACCTCCCTCATCGCCTCCAGTTGCAGTCTCTTTCCTTTTGTATTCATTTGGCTTCAAGAATCTCTGATGATTCTCTCGTAAGTTTCTCTTCTTTATTCCAAATTGGTTTCCTGTCATTTTTACAGGAAGGAATTTATTGGTGCTTTAAAAAAAATGTAAAAATGTCTTTGTGCCTAAATCTTTCCATAACAGCCTTTTCTACAACGTTGGCTCTCTATCCTGTGTTTTTTCCTTTCTTTGCTGCATTCTGTGCTTCTGGGCCCAACTAACTGGAAGCAGATGTGATCAAGGCTGGAGTGGGGATGGGGTGGGGACAGCCCAGCCTTGGGCGGCTGAGGGCTGTGCCCCTTCCTAAGGTCCATCACTCACCTAGCCATGACCAAGACTCTTTCCCTTGGCAGCTCATTCTCCTGCCCTCTCTGAATAACACACACCACACACAGAGCCACCACTTACACAAATAGCCTCATGCACCTTTTTCACAGTGTTCAGCTACTGAGGATGCAGATGGCTTCCAGAGGCTGGAGGGAAGTGCATACTCAAGATCCAAGTCTAAGTCTGCAGACATCACCCCTAAACCAGCCTCACAGGTGCATTCTCTGCAGGGCCAAGTGCCAGTCACATTTCGGAGCCAGGGCTGCCCTTCTTCATCCTAGGGAAGGTCATCTGCTCCTTGCCAGTGCTAAACAAGAGGCCTCCTTCTGGGTTTCGGCAAGTGATGGTTCCATCACTATGCCAGGGCAAGGAGGAGGGGTTGGGAGAGAAGTGTAGGGGAAAAGGGTTTGCGGGGTTGGGGGATAAGGTAATGCCAGCGGGCAATGCTTGGTCTCACCTTCTGCTACTTCAGGCAGACCCATCAATGTAAAAGAGGGAGCTATGGGGATGCAGAACTGGGACTCCCCAGTTCTGGAGTCAGAGCCACACAGCCGTCACACACTCATACTTAAACTGAGACCTCTGTAAAGAAATGCATAAGGTAGGCTCAACATTTGTTTCACAATCATAGGGGATATAGGGGTGAGTGGAAAATGGCAGTGTGCTGCACTGTACATACCATGATCTGTGTCATGGAAAAGGCGTACCCACAAAATATTCATGAAAGGGAAACGAATGAATAAAGCAGAGTTTTCTCTGTTTAGTGAAATTAGAGGTGGTATTTATGTTTCTTTTCACAAATTTCTGCTTCTGATTTTTCTACCATGAGTGTTCTTACTTTATCAACAGAAAAAGTCACTAAGCTATTTGTTCAAAAATGTGCTCAAGGCCGGCACAGTGGCTCACGCCTGTAATCCCAGCACTTTGGGAGGCCAAGGTGGGTGGATCACGAGGTCAAGAGATCGAGACCATCCTAACACAGTAAAACCCCATCTCTACTAAAAATACAAAACATTAGCCGGGCGTGGTGGCGGGTGCCTGTAGTCCCAGCTACTCGGGAGGCTGAGGGAGGAGAATGGCATGAACCTGGGAGGTGGAGCTTGCAGTGAGCCGAGATGGCGCCACTATACTCCAGCCTGGGCGACAGAGCAAGACTCCGTCTCAAAAAAAGAAAAAAAAAATGTGCTCAACACCTCTTTCCAGAGTCACAATTATGGATAAGACAGGTGTGTTTGTATGCATGCGTAAACGTACATATGTATACCACACATATAGATTTATGAATGAATGAAAATATATATGCTCATGTGTGTCTATAACTGTATATATTAACTTCAAAGACCCATCAATACAGAGAATTGACCTACTGGTAAATGCACAGAAATATATCACACCCAGCAGGTCAACAACAAGTAAGACAAAGAGATACCCATTTTCTGTGACATGGTTTGTCTTCATTTTCTGAGTTTAAGTAACTGTTACAAAATAATCTGTTTGCTCTTTGTGAAGATGGCCATCTTGACAGAATAAAATGGGAAAGGTCCTGCCTGGAGCAGAAGCTATGTGCCACCTTGGTGACAGTGATCTTAATTGATATTTGTGCCCAGGGGCGGCTCCTCTCTCCTCTTCCTCCTCCCAGCTAAGAAACTGCACTTCACACAATAGAACAGCGCAGGGTAGGATGCTTTGTCTTGGGGCAGTGTGGGCCCAGTGCCGGGCACTGAATTCTGGGGCCACGTGATTTCCTGTGTGCCCTGCTGACGTGACTGCCCCACCAGCCTGTCCTGATGTCCCTTCTAACAGGTGCCCCTCCGAGGACCCTCCTAGGAGGAAGAGCTTTTGGACTGCCTCCAAGGTCTCAGGCACTCACCCTCCACATCTGAAAGTTATCAGAACTGGCATCTCACGAATCCTCCCTGCACTCTTCCTGCTCTGCGCAGGGCAGGGCAGAGCCTATAAGAAATAAAGTACTTTGTTACGTATAACTTAATCCTCAAAGGTATAGAAGGTTGGGCCCCAGATGAAGAAAAGTTAGATGGAAAGCAATAGCTGAGTCAGATGGCTGAATTTCTGCTCTGGGATTTCTACATCCATTTGGAGTTCTCATAATTTGATCCCCCCATTAGCACTACCTGTGGGGGAATGGCACTCTTTTTTAAACTGCATGTTGGACAATTCCTGTAAGTATTTCCTTTAGAGAACTTTGCTTTTTTCTGGTTAATCCTTGTAGGATGATGTGGGTCGGTGTATGGGCATGCATGGTTAAGAAAAAAGAATCATTCCTTCAAATAACCAATTGACAGAATAGAGGATTACAGTTGGTGCTTGGTGAGATCTGGGGGACTTTAGCACGTCTGTCTGTCCAATCATTCATTTATTCTTTCAAAACATAGGATCCAAAGACTGGTTAGAATGAGATGCGTACTGGGCCTGAAAGTTATAGTCAAAAGTTATATTTACCTTCTGCTCTACAAACTACTTTAGCCCTTTGTTACTGACATAATAATTCAATATAAATGTTTCCATGAAAAAAATAAGTATTACATTCACTAGTCAAAATTTAAAAGAAATCTGAGCAAACCCTATGAAAAGCCTTCTTCTTAGCCAAGACTCCTTGAGTTGTATCTAATTCTAACTTACAGCAAAGGAGGGAATCCATTGGTTCCCATAACATAAAATAAACAAGAGTCAAGTTTTCCTGGCATCAGAAGTGACATCAAAATCTCTCTCTCTCTCTCTCTCTCTCTCTCTGTCTGTCTCTCACACCTTCTCTCTCTCTCTGTTTATTCCTTACACTGAAAAGATAGTGCAGGCAGCTAAAAATTCATATCCTTCCAGCTATTGTTCCAAATTGAAGAGTACACACAGTCTCTCTCAGTATCCATACAGCAAATCTTGAGAAAGACAGTGATTGGCCCCACATAAGTGGTGGCTCTTTCAAAGCTAATCACCCTGGCTTGGGGATAGAGGACTTGGACTGGCCTGCTAGGATTGCATACCCTCTTATGCATCTCAGGCCACGTAGGGTACTTGGGGTAGGATGGCTTCTCTGGGACTTGTAGTTACAGGAGGATCCCACGGCATAGGGAAAGCATGGTTCCTCAAAGGAAAAGTAAGGTGTACTTATCTGAAGAAGGGGAAAAAAACACCAGACAGAAAAATAACTTCTCAATGCATCATTGTAAAATGTACCTGAAAAGGAATTGATCCTGTTGAAAATAATTTCCGAAAACTAAAGATGAAAGTGGAAAAAAAGCTGAGATTTTTAATACTGTTGGATCAAATATTATGAAGAACATAAGGTGGCTCAAGAGATTTTGCTCCAGAAAACCCGCCTTCATGGTGAAAATCTAGGAACATTGGTATCATCTTGATTAAAATGTTTGTTTTCATAAAAAGAGCCCAAACAGCCTTGGGATCAAAACAACTTTTCCTGGAACTGAGACATGCTTCATTCTCCTAAAGAAGTCCAAATTTAATTACGATTGGATAAACAGCATCTGGACATTCCTGATCTTATATCTTGACATGATTTAGCCTCAAAGGCAACGGTATTTTCTTAGAAGATGATCCTGCCTTTCTTTCTGACGGGTTTTATCCTCAGGTGGGGGAGGGGAGACACGGCTGGAATCTGTCACGGCCCAGCACCACTATGCAGCCTCTTTCTGTGGGGCCTCTGCACGGGAGGCCAGAGGGGAACCCAGCACTTTGCAAAAGTATCCAAAAGGCTCTTCAAGAACCCTGAAGGGGGATGCCAACCAAATCTTAGCTGTCCTGTTTTACGCAGTTTTATGACTTCTAATCTACTTCTATCAGTTATTCTGTTTTATGGCTGCAAATGATAAGATAAATTGGGTTCTCTTTCTCTCTCTCTCTCTCTCTCTCTCTCTCTGTGTGTGTGTGTGTGTGTGTGTGTGTGTATGTGTGTCAGTGTCATAGTTTAGAGGACTCATGACTTGTCTGTAAACCAAAACTGATCATTCCACAAACCCATGCCCTTTCTGACCCTGTGTAACCTCATCCAGTAACAACTAATGCAGAGAGAATATTGAACTCCAGAGCATATCTCTGAGGGCAAGAGACCAACCTGATGCCAATTTCGAATTGGCTTTAGTAAAGCTGTCTCCCTCAGAGATCTGATCATGCCTCTTTTATAAGGCCAGTCTCCTGGGTCCTGTGGGAGCAATTTCCCCTTATGTCTAAGCCCCTCACCTATGTGACATAGACGCATCACTTCACCTCTCTGGACTCATCTATAAAATGAGCAGATTGGATCAGGTGATTACTGTGGCCCTTCTAGTTCTAACATCCTACGATGCTATGACACCCTAATGCTGTATCCCGCCACCGTGATCTACAGTAGTTTTCTACAACCATAACTCTTTCTAGTGTCTCTCAGATAAAGGCCAGGTCCTAACCTCAAACCTGCATGGTATGTCTGCAATAGCAGGAACAGATGGGAGACAGGCACCAGCAACGTCCAGAGGAAAATGGGTAAGGTTAAATCAGTAGCATCCTTAATAACGTGGCCGTTCCTTTCTCCTTCTCCCCTCTGGGATTAAAGCTTGTGTGCTGACTGTTGAAAAATCAGTCATTAACAGCTAGGAAATGACTTCCCCATCCATCAGAACACTGCTCAGCCATGTTTCAGCTTTTCCCCCTTTCTCTGTGTAATTATTCTCATCCACCACTGATTACAGTTTATAATAGCCATAATTCTCTCCAAATCAATCATTACTTTACTTTACCACGGGGTTACCAGCAGAAACATGAGGGAATGCAGATACCCCCGGCTGGGCTTTATTTTTTGGAATTTGCAGGCTTTCGTCTGGATCTCATTTAATCATCTGGATGTTCAAAGAAAAGCAACGATTTTAATTCAAAGGCATTTTTTCTACTCACTCTTAATTCTTCCCCTCATATTTTTTAAATGGAAATGATGGCTGGTTAAATGAGGCTAATACCGTGTGAAACCTGCTAGTGTTGTCACGTGGAAAGATTGGTAGGAGACATCACAGGATTCTCGTCATGAATCGATAAACTTCTTTGACACTTTACCTACCTGAATATTGTGTAGACTTCTCAGCCTGGGAGATTTCCTGGGAAGTTTAATAATAGCTTTTTCTTTCCATGGACTGATTAGAACAAAAATTCCTACCATGGAGACAGTTTTTCTTGTACATTCTGTAGAGGTATGACAATCAGTCATTTACACTCTAGTTAGAATTTAAGGCAACTCAGTTTTATCCTATATTTAACAGACTTACTATGTACCGTATACCGGGCCAGTGTTTGGGCAGGTTTCAAAAAACTAATTTGATCTATTCCTTGTATCCACATGGTTGCTGGAGGTAGCAGGAAGAAAAACGTGTAAATAACCATTTTGGCATTCATCATAGGCATCTTGGCTTATGGGGGTACACAGTACAGTAGGAGAATAAGAAGGGGAGGTATTTACATTCTAGGGATCTTAGAGTTCCTAGACAAAATGTAATTAGAACTGAACCCTGGAGGAGGGGGCGGAACTTGAGCAAGTTGTCATTCCAGGAGGGGGCAGCAGAAATTAATCACAAAGTCTTGTGGAGGAAGAGAGGATGAGGGAGATCAAGGCCAGTGGGAAGTGTCTGGAATAGTGAAATGCCCCGAGATGATGGGATGATATGAAGACCAGCAATCTGAAGGCTAGTGGCTGACTGCAGCATCAGGAAAACCTTTGGAGAACCACAGGGACCCTTCCCAGGGAGCTCCAGAAACGTTTACTGAGGCAACCCTGGCAAATACAAGAGGATGAGACAAAACAGCAGGTCATTCAGGATGCATTATTAGAAACGTCAGCTCATTCCTAGTGAAGTTTGGGACTTATAATGATGAAATTAGTAATTTTACAGTATTAGACTCCCCACCTACCCCTCAAAATGTGGTCTTTTCAAAGCCCCCAAAAAACTGGTTAAAGTTAACACTCTAACATAAGAATTTGAATAAGAAAATAAACATAACATTTTGGAAGTACTGAATCAGCAGTGGTGGTGAGTGCTCTCAGACCTATTACACAAAGGCAGGGTTTGTATCCGCGGTGGGAATGACGGCAGCTTATTCAATTTTGCATCCATCCTTATTAGGATATGCTTGGTCTACTAGGGAACCTTTAACTTTCATAAAGCTCCTCACATCTTCATTAGCCATGTTAGCCCCATATGAGACATGAAATAATTTATGCAGCAAAAGCCCAGGGGTCTCCAGTCCAGGGGGAAATGTTCCAGGTAACTGCTAATCTGGAAGTGATTTTCTTTCTCAAACAGACTGGGTGGTCTATATCAGTGGTTTCCAGTTTTGTGCTTTTTGTTTTTTTTAATTTCATGAGCCAGTAAAAAAAAAAAAAAAAAATTTTGAGACAACATCTCACTCTGTCGCCCAGGCTGGAGTGCAGTGGCACGATCTCAGCTCACTTCAACCTCCACCTCCCAGGTTCAAACGATTCTCCCACCTCAGCCTCCTGAGTATCTGGGACTACAAGGACGCACCACCATGCCCGGCTAATTATTATATTTTTAGGTAGAGATGGGGTTTCACCATGTTGGCCAGGCTGGTCTTAAACTCCCAACCTCAAGTTATCCACCCGCCTCGGCCTCCCAAAGTGCTGGGATTACAGGCATGAGCAACTGCATCTGGCCAGATTTTTTTTAAAAAATTGTAATTGGATGGTGGTTGGTGATGGCGAGGGGAGTAACATGAGTTTGCCTACATTTTATTTTGCCAAGCCAGGGCATTAAAAATAACCACTACTATCTACTCTCTCCATTGTTTTACACCAAAAAAGCATAACTTTATACCAAAAATATAAGCAAGCCACAATCTCAGCATAAAGGATAAAGGATAGTCCTTTCCATTAAAAGCTTTATTGAACAAAATCTCGCTTTATTGTCCTTACTTTTCTTATTTTGCAACAGAATGCTCAAAGACATGTTCTTGAAGGGCTTGGGTCCCCTGAGAAGTTCTGGTCTGGGCGAGCCCTCCCTCCGGCTGCTAGAAGGTAGCCCAGAGAGACACAATCCTGGGGCCACTTCTCTGGACACACATTGGAAGAAATGGAAAGAACAGTCTCATCTTCCAGCACTGCCCAAATTGATTGGGAAGCAAATTATGACGATTCATCTTGACTCATGTTCAAAGTGTGACATTCAAAAACAGCAGGAGACAGAGGCTAAGAAGTTTGTCTTTCAATTAATATATAGGCCCTGTTGTGGAGAGATGCCCAGCCTGTTAGGCTTTTTGTGAAAGAGCACGCATGTGGCATAGAGACCAGCCAACTCCACAGAATTAGGACAAAAAGTGCTAAATGTTTGGAACAGGACCTGGCCAGAAACGTCCTCTTGGCTAAGGTTTTCATTCATCCCCAGAGCGGGGGCAGAAAGAAGGAAAGGATTTGTGGCTAATAGTGATTATTGCTGAATACCTACAACATTCATGCTAAGACCTTCACCTACACCATTTCATTTAACCCACAAGGCAAGTTTATGACATAGGTATTCAAGGCAACTTTGTAGTGAAAAAAAAAAAAAAAAGGCTAAGAAAGGGTAAGCTTTTTGCCCAAGATCACACAGAGGTGGGAACAGAACTCTTGTCTGTCTGACCTCAAAGTCTGCCTTGACCACTGCACCAAGAAGCTCCTGTGGGATCTGCGGTTTGTTTTGCATCATCGCCTACCTATCCACATGCACGGTCTACAGTTATTTATTTAGGAAACTGTTTATACTGTTTTCCAGCATGGGCCTTTTCTGAATCTCAATGAATCCTTTGTTATTTTTATGAAGTTCTGTGTTGAGAGGCAGACTTAGCTATTGTTAGGGGCCAGCCAAAGGAACACTGGTACAGACAAGGGTCCGGCATCAAGAAGGCTGGCCAGGTAAGCATCGGTCCTCATAGAACGGACCGCACTGGATCTCTCCACACGTGAGCAGACTGGCCTCGCCTTCAGGACCGGATACCTCATGATTTCCCGGGTTTTGAGAAAGCGTCTGCAGTCCCGCAGGCGATGGCCACTGGCTGCTGTGACTACAGGGCTGGATGCAAATTCCCAGAAACAGGAATCACCTTCTTTCCTCTAGGGCTTCCCTGCATCTCTGGCCCCAAATATTTCATAGCAGCCAGCACCAAGAAGAAATCCTGGGAGAGAGGAAGGCTTGCATGTTAATCCAGTGGTGATGTAATGAGAATTTCATTATCTACTCTGAATTCCCTGGTGTCCTCCATCCTCCTCTTGACTCATTAGCTCTCAGTATCTTGCTCCCTGCTGAATCTCAAGAGAATGCAATGAATGTCTCCCCCTTCCTCCAACAGACTGGCCATGGCCCTCTGCCTCCCTGCACTGACCCCAGGCCCACCCTGTGCCTTCCCTCCTGGCCCTCACAGAGGTCTTTATCCAGGCCCAGAAGTGCGCATCCTCCTTCTCCAGAAAGAATGGCACCCTTAGGGTGAGGTTTACTCTCAGGTCTGGAGTCCTTATCGGCTCTGCTGCTTCCATTCTGTGGGGTATGTGTGTGTGCGTGTGTGTGTGTGTGTGTGCGTGTGTGTGTGTGCTCCTGTAGTTCTGGCCACCCCCCAACACCACAGATATGTATTTCAGAGAGGGCTGTTTGGGTCAAAATATGACAAAATGCTTTCCAGTCTTCTGAGTCTAAAATTCCAGATAAAGATTTAGAAGTATAGGAGATGATGCAGGGGTGGAGAGTGGGGTTGTGGTTTGGGGAGAAAGTATAAACTAGAATTTTGAAAGTATAAACTAGAATTTTAAATCCATTGCACAGAGGTTACACTCGAAAGATGACAGTTACATTCTTGACTTAGATAAACAAGGAAATATGTTTTCATATTTTAAAAAATCTGATTTCATTCTGCTGAACACTTCTGTCAGAGGGTTCTTAGAACTACCTGTCCAGGTGTTTGTGTGTGTGTTTGTGCATGTGTGTTTGTGTGCATGTGAGCATGTTAACTGGTCCCATAAACTAAGACGTGGAGAGGAAGGCAGGCTCCTCTCTGCCCTGTAGACCTGCTCCAGCTGTGCTCTCAAGGTGGCTGCTACCCTGAACAAGCTGTTCAGTCTTTCAGAGGGGCAGGATCGACTTCATGCTGGGCTCCATACATATACAAAGGCTCTGCACTTAATGTTTTGCTATTGCCGTCTTGAGATTCATAGTAATCCGCATACAGGGGTTCTGCATTTTCATTTTGCACTGGGCCCCACAAATTATACAGCCAATCCTGTTGAGAAGAATATCCTAGATAGAGCAATAGATAAAAAAAAACAAATACAGATTTTTGTTGTATGTTTTGGGGTCACTTTACCTCTCTGAGCCTCAGATGGACTAGAATTTGGTGGCTCGCAGCCCTGACTGTACCTTTAAATCACCTGGAAGTCTTTGGAGAAATATCAACGTACCAGAACGAAGCCCAGTTTCATTTGGAAAGAAGCCCAGTTTCAATATTGTTTTGGAGTTTTGTTTGAAACTCTGCAGGTGATTCTGATGCATGATCAGGTCTCAGTGTGCAGGCCTAGATGATTTCTAAGACCCCTTTAA
This sequence comes from Pan troglodytes, assembly GCF_028858775.2. Classification (NCBI taxonomy): domain Eukaryota; kingdom Metazoa; phylum Chordata; class Mammalia; order Primates; family Hominidae; genus Pan; species Pan troglodytes. The sequence goes on from NC_072404.2 coordinate 31,362,188, forward strand.
GCTCTGTCTTCTGCAATCATGCATTCATTTCCCTCGGTGCTTGTTCAAGTTCTCGTGACTGCTGCATTCAATTCCATAATATAGTCATGCTTGTTTTAATTTAAGACTTACATTTTAAGTTTGTTATTGCCTAGTAAAATTGACACTTCAGGAAGATGTTTCATGTTTATTTGTATGTAACTCATGACTTTGTACTCTTAAATGTGTGTGCAGCCCACATTAAGATTGGACTAATGATGATCTTTAAGGACCCTAATTTCTTCAATATTCCTTGCATTTGTGATCTATGACCCAAAGATCTTTCCACAGACATCCATGTTCATGTGAGAAATTAATTCCTTGGATGTGTATATGCTGTCGTGCTAACATCAATCCTGGGCCTTTGAGAAAATTTAATGTCTATACCAGACAGGACAAAATAGGGAGTGATTGACTTCATTCCAAAGCAGAAATTCAAATTCTCAGTTGCCCCAATAAGTTAAAAAAAGTCCCACCCTTAGTTGGTTTGGAAAACACCAATACTGTTGAACAGCTGATACCAAGCCCTACACTGGGATTCCTGTAGACAAAAACTTGGCATGGGAAAATTTGCCTTCCATGTTCTTGGTTCTTTCAGAGATCCCGCAAATGCCCAATGTGCTCAAATTGTATTATGCCCGCCTAGCCAGGCCTACCCTCCAAAGAGTGAGTACCCTATATGCCCCAAACCCTTCCTTCTTTCTCATAGCTGTCCCTGGAATAGGATTTTATAAGCTAGTTCTCACTAAAGTGTTAATGACTGATACAGTGAACTTTGTTATTTCTAAGTGTGTTATATTACATTTACTTAATCAAAAAGAATATGACTTTAAGATGGAATTTCAGGCATGTGTGGAAAGCAAGGGAGGAGTATATTTAGAACCAGAGCGGGTTTCCAGGGTCCCCTCAAATAACATGGCCCCCTCTGGCAACTAGCCATGTTTGTCATTTAAGCAACACAGAATGCTATGGGCAAACAAGTCTTTGTGAAACATGTGAAAGCATGTATTAAAAAGCTCAACCAACCAAATAAACAAAAGAATCCAAGGATGCCATTGGAATTCCTATTCACATTGCTCAATGCTGTAAAGGTGAAGGTGCTTCAGTAAAACCTGGCAGATAAACAAGAGGTTAAACATGAATGCTGTGAAAGAGAGGAAAGAAAAAAAAAAAAGCGAATTGCAATTGAAAGAGAACTAAGCATAAAGGGTAGGCCTCTGGTGTCCCAGAAATATCTTGGGTCCGAGAAATAAGCTAAGAGAGACTTGTGAAAGATTTAATGAGAGAAATGAACCAAGGCACCCTGTGGAGAGGGAGTGGGTGTTAAAATGCAGCCCGCCCCCCCCACAGAATCTGGACCCCGGTACACAGCTATGTCCATGCAGAGAGGGGCTCCTTTTCCTAATGTGTCCCTTTAGAGGAAATGTCATAACATCATTTTCTAATTAGTTTGTCAGAAGACCACTCTTCTAATTTTCACAAAGATTCCCTACAAGCCAGCAGCAGCCCTGGAAACAATCCTATTTAATCTGCTGTCCCCTGGAAAAATATTTAAAGGCAGGAATAGCCAAAAGAAGCAGAATCTCATAGGAATTCAGCCATAGACCCAACCAGGAAGGCACCAAAAAGAAAAAAAAGAAAAAGAAAAAAAGGCAAGCAAAGAAGTCACAATTAGTGGTAAGAGAAAAACACAGAAACACATTTTGTAGGTCTCTGAAAATTTTCCATGGTATCAGGTCACCAATTACCAGTCAACTCTTGCCTGGAACAAACAAAAAGAAGTGACCTATCTCTCTTTCCTGCAAAGATCAGCCTGTAATTTAAGAACAATGTAAAAAAAAAATCAGAGTGTAGGGCTAAAGGGGTATCTCTTGAAACCTACAAGCCAAAGAAGTCGCCCTTTTTCATTTTGCTAATTTAATGTGAAAGTGAAATAGGTTCCTTTGCAACCTTGACAGCTAGCTTTCTGGGAAGGTGTCTAATATAGGACATAAAATGGAGACATGAATCGATGAGACTCATTAATATTCATAGACAGCAGATTAAGGTTGGTGGAAAAAATTATTTATGAAACGGGGGTATTGTCTTCCTTTCACCAAAAGGATTTTGTTTAGAGAGGATTGAACTGAGTGACAGGGCTATGACAGATTAGGTATGAATTTGCAGATTTCTTGGTTTATCTCCCAAAGAAACTAAAGCATTTGCAAGCAAAGAATGTCCTGGGCTGATCACAGTAAACGCTTCAGCACCACGTGCCAGTGGGTGTAATGAGGTGTCTCAAACGTGAGGTTCAGAGGCCACGGTGTGATGGAAAGCACTTGGGAGGAAATGAAAGAATGGATTGAGAGTGTGGTTATGTAACAAAGGAACAGGCTGAAAGCAAAACAGGGCTTACTTGATGTCAGAGAAAGGTGAGGGGATGAAACGGGCAATTCCTTTTTAAATGTATACATTGAGGGGATGAGAGAGAGCATAAAATCCAATAACATTGTATGTAATTTACAATTTCTCTTCTCATATTAAATATGTATTTGTTGTACTGCCTAAGAAGCCTTGTGTTATTTCTGACTGTTGTTCCTATGTGCTATTCTATAATCTAATAAAGACAAGAGTGAAGGCAATGAGTTAAGAAGCAGGCACAGATCCTCAAGTGAACTCTGTGAACAATGCTTTGTACACATGCCGTTGGAGGATATATTGCTAGTTCCTTATCTCCATGAGCCCTTTCCTCCTTTATCTTTCTGATCCTTTACAGGCTTAGTGGAAATAAGCTGTTGGGATTTGCTGAAATTTTAAAGTGACAGATGAAAATTCTTTTTTGGAATTCAGCATTGAGAATGGCAGTGTGGGAACGTTGGAAGAGACCTTGAATTGTTCCCAAGGGCGTCCAAAATGCCACAGATATTTAAAAGAAGTTTTCTGTTGGTTGTAATCGAAAAAATTTCAGCCTCCTATGCACGGGCCCAGCTCATTATAGTTTGAATTGTTGCTGTAATGTTGTAAGGATAATTGAAGAAGGGGAATATTTCATTAAAGACATCTACCCAAAAGGCCTAAGTTAGGTAAGATCTCCAAACTGGTTTCTAAATTTTGGGGATACATATAAATGGATAGAATTGAAAAACATGTGCTGAGGAATTGAATAGGCTAATCTTTGAAAACAGGTCAGTTAGAACTGAGTCAAAGCAGAGATTGATGCAAAACAATGCAGCAGTGGCTAAAAGGAGGGTGCACAAACATAGTTTGAAAGCTGGGAGAATCCTTAGCCATCGTCTTCCCTAATCTCTTCATTTTGCAAGTGTAGAACCTAAGGCTGAAAAAGAACTTGGCCTGAATGGATCAACAATAAACCACATGTGGTACATCCATACAATGGAATATTATTCTGCCATGAAAAGGAATGAAGTCCTGACATATGCTCCAACAGAAGTGAATCTTGAAGATATCATTCTAGGTGAAAGTAGCAAAACAGAAAAGGCCACATACTATATGGTTCCATTGATGAGAACTGTCTAGAATAGGCAAATCCATAGAGACAGGAAACAAATTAGTCATTGCCAGGGGCTAGGACAGGGGGAGTGGGGAGTGATGCTAACAGGGATGGGGTTTCTCTTTGGGGTAATGAAGTGTTCAGGAATGAGATAGTAGTGATGGTTATAAAATCTCATTAATATACTAAAATCCAGTGACTGTACACTTTAAGATGGTAAATTTTATATTATATGAATTTCATCTCAATTTTCTAAATTGTCCAAAAGAAATACATTAAAAGGAGGATTGATCGAAGGTGTTTAGCAAGTACCATACCCCAGGCCTCCTCATATGAAAGGGGGCTCTCTATTCAGAGACTTTCTTCTCAGACCCATGTTTTTAATGTATAAAATAATATACGTGAGATTAAAAAGAAAATCAGTTATATAAAAATGGAGTTATTAAAATATTTTTATAAAACCAAACTGTGACATAATATATGTATGTGCTTCTCTAATATGTGAGTGAATTCGGCATCAGTTGTGTGATGTTCGTCTAGGGGAAATTATCCAGTGCAGACATTTGGTGTGACTTTTCCTTTTAAAAACAAAACCCCATTGATAATTAGCATCCCACACCCTACCAGTAAAATGCAGTTTATTAGGAAGCTAGTATGGAGAAAGATATTAACATGTAGAATTACCTCTGAATGGTGATACTGTCTTGTTTAAAATACTATTAAGCTCTGCTTTTTAATTTACTCAAGCCCCGCAGTTCCTCCCAGAACTAATCTCAACTCACAGTGAAGGTTTCCAGACACCACCAACATCGTAGGTTTTGATCTGCTCACAGCCAAAGGACAAATTGCTTCTCTAACTCTGCGGTTCACACTCCACAGTCCCAGGGAGTCACAGCTGATCATGAGATCAGTTTTCAGGTATCTAACCCACAGGTGGCTGCCCTCTAATCTTGAGTTTTAATTGGCTGCCTTTAGTCATTTGCTTCTAATTAGTTAGAAAAGACAACTGTCTGATGCAGACCAGCAAGGGAATAGGGCTTCTGGCTCTTTCCTTAAGTTGTTCTCCTCCATATGTAATACAGATGAAGCAAGTGTAATGTATATGATCTGCGTGTGTGTACCCATACTCAAGTGAGATGTATATGATCCACACGGGCGTGTGTCTGTACTCAAGTGAGATGCATATGATCTGCACATGTATCTATACTCAAGTGAGATGCATATGATCTGCACGTGCATGTATCTATACCCAAGTGAGATGCACATGATCCAGACGTGCGTGTGTCTATACTCAAGTGAGATGCATATGATCTGCACGTGCGTGTATCTATACCCAAGTGAGATGTATATGATCCACACCTGTGTGTGTCTATACCCAAGTGAGATGTATATGATCTGCACGTGCGTGTGTCTATACTCAAGTGAGATGCATATGATCTGCACATGTATCTATACTCAAGTGAGATGCATATGATCTGCACGTGCGTGTATCTATACCCAAGTGAGATGTATATGATCCACACCTGTGTGTGTCTATACCCAAGTGAGATGTATATGATCTGCACGTGCGTGTGTCTATACTCAAGTGAGATGTATATGAGCCACACGTGCGTGTGTCTATACTCAAGTGAGATGCATATGATCTGCACGTGCGTGTGTCTATACTCAAGTGAGATGTATATGAGCCACACGTGCGTGTGTCTATACTCAAGTGAGATGCATATGATCTGCACGTGAGTGTGTCTATGCTCAAGTGAGATGTATATGATCTACACGTGTGTGCATCTACACCCAAGTGAGATGTATATGATCTGCATGTGCGTGTATCTATACCCAAGTGAGATGCATATGATCTGCACATGTGTATGTCTATACTCAAGTGAGATGCATATGATCCTCACGTACGTGTAGCTATACTGAAGTGAGACGCATATGATCTCCATGTGTGTATATCTACTCACACACACATAAGTATGAGTCACATATATGTGTGTATACATACACATCCCCATCCACCTTGTCTCTTTGGACTTGCTCTTGCTTCACTATTCAAAATGGGAAGGAGCAGAGGACCCAGCTTGCTCCTCCTATCTGATGGGTAGTAGCCCAATTTCCTGACCCTTAACTCTAAGTCAGGTTACCGGACAATTTAGCTTGGCCCTCTGGCTTCTACTTAACCATCCTCTGGAGTCTTGATTCTTCCAAACAGCCTCATTAGCAGTGAATTTGATTTCTGATACTTCCAAAGCCTGACATAATCATGTGTTTTGCGCTTTGCAGCAGGAAGTGCTCCTCCTTCTATCTCCTCTCCCACTTGCGAGTGTGACGTTCCCCTGGTTTTTGAGGCTTCAGCCAGCTCCACTTAAAGTGCAAACACCTCACTGGGTGCAGTAGGGGGGTGGCTATGACTTCTCATCTTCTCTACCTCTCATCCAGGGCGGACCTCACTAATTGAATGAACCTGGACCAAGCCTCAGACTCCTTCTGAACACAGTGAATCAATAAAGTCAACACGTGAGACAAAACTTACTTGACAACCCTGAATTAAGCCGTTGTCCATGAACAGTGAAGAAGTAAGGTTTTTCCTCACTGACAGACAAGTAGCTCCTCGTACAGTGAAAGGCTGTCCCCACCCACAGCTAACTCATTAAGACCAGCATGTGGACTTCCGCATATAAGTTAAATGCTGCTGGACAACAGCTTCTCTAAAAGCAAAACAACATGTTTGAATCGTTGGTTAATATATGTAGGAAGAGCTGGTGCTAGGGAACCACTGGGGAGAGAAGAGCCAGAAGAAAGCTGTCTGTTCCCTGCACATTGTGAGATACCCCACTCCCCTGGCATGACAAGCAGGTCCTGACACAGCTGCAAGGGTCCCTCTCATTCCCTGCACTGCCTCCTGGCCCCTGCAGTCAGCCCACTGAGTCCTCCTGGGCCTGGCAACCTGCTCTCCCTCTTCTCCCTGGACTGCTCCTGCCTTCTCTTTCTGAGCATGATTTGTTCACCTTCACGTGGACCTTAATCCCTCCAATTTCCCTCACGTCTTCAGATGCCAGCCTTAGTTTTTGAGCACGTCAGGCATTGTTTTACCCATTAGCGTTTGATTATATTGTTCCATTATAACAGACCCCCCAGTTCCCTCTGCTGTTTCCACCTCACTTAACAGCATTCCTGCCATCAAATCAGGAAGGCCACTGGGAGGCTTCCTTGTTGAAGGAAGTATCCATTTATATTGTTTTACTCAACAATTCAGGTCCCATCTGTCATAGGATGACTTTCCTGGAACCAGACTCTTCTCCAATCCAAACACATGCCACAGCCTTACCCTCTGCACCATCAAATTCTTGATTGTTGCATATTTCAGGCAGCAAAAGATCAGCTCCACGGCCAAAAGCAAGCCTGGTGGTGGAATAAGCCCATAAACTATGCTGGTCATCTTGGCTGCAGCTCCATCTTCGGCACAGAGATCTCTCTTAACACTACTGCTTCCCAGCACAGGGAAGAGCATAAGGAATTCATCTTCCTCTCTCAGCTCTCACGCAGGCAGGGAGGGGGTGCCTGAAGGTGAATTTCTACCCTCAGGTGAAGCCTTCTGGAACACCATTTAGCCTGGAGCCTCCTGAGCCCCTGAGCCTGTAAGCCTGACTTGGGATCTGAGAATTGTCTGTGGGATGCAGAAAATACAGCCGTGTGCAGAGCATGGGGTGCCACCTCCCACCCCTGTCCCTGCCAGCCCAGAGAGGGAAAGCAAGCTCAAAACAATCAACCAAAGAGATCAATGCCTGTTTCCCAGGCACAGCTTGTAGTAAAAGCTGTAGCCAAGGGCAAAGGTGCCAGGCAGCTAAGAAGAACATGGCTGATCCTGAATGTTCACTTTCCTCAGAATCAAATTTTTCATGGTGTCTTTCCCATGGCTACTATTCAAACAACCAGAAGACCAGCAGGGCCATGGAAATGGTCCTGGCTTTGGAATAAGAGTTGTGTGGGGTCCTGGCTCCTGCACTTGCTGGCAGTGTGACCTTAACCAAGTCCTGGGCAGAGCAATCTCAAGGCCCCTCAGTGCCCTGCTGATACTGAGGGATCATTACAGCATCCTGTTCTCTGCAGTGGTTATGAGGTTCTATAGTGCAATGGAGACACACAAGCCAATTATGTACTGTAATTGGCATTACAAAGGCGAGAACTTTTCCTTTCTGTCCTTAATTCAACAGCCTGTGGTTCTCCAGGGAGAGCTCCTCTGCCCGCAGCTTCCCTGCCTTGCTATCTTCAGCATTTGCAGGGGCCACCCAAGGCTGGGAGCGGGGTGCTTGGTGGGTGGGTGAGGGGTAAGTTCTCCATGCCTCTGTCTCACCCATGCAGATGGATAAGGCAGCTGAAATTAATGATATTCTGAGCCACTGCCGTGCTCATCTGCCTAACAATCCAATTTCTAGGACGTTTTAGAAGTTGTTAGCTGACTGCCAAAAATGAGGATCATTAAAAATAGATTCACAGCTGTTCAGGAAGCCAGAGATATAATTTTACCTTCATTATGCCTTATTGCAGATGTTATTGATTTAATCTCATTGCATTTTACTGTGTAATATCAATTTGCACTGTCTTTGACTTGGAAATCGGGAACTGTATTTATTCTTCTTATTCTCATCATAGCAGAAGATCTGCTTCGACTGACAGCCAAACTGACACCAGGCTCCAAGGCAGTGGCAGCATTTAGGCCAGGCCCAACAGTGTGGAGTGCAGAGGCAACTTAGTGGAGCTGAGTGAGAGAAAAATAATCTAAATATGGGGCCAGTGCCTCTTTTAGGAGTGTGTCTATGCTCACAACTGATTCAAACAAACGAATCAAAATAATCCTTCTGGCTTTGCTTGCATGTCACCAAATAAGTTGGTTTAATAAATCCTTCACTTTTCTGTCAATTATTTTATCCTGAAATTTTTACAGTGAAAATGCTAAAATAGAATTTAATCTAAAATAAATTAGGATGCATTAGGATATTATTTTCCAAGAGGCATTTCTCAGAACACTTGTCACGAGATACTCAATGATTTTTTTTTTTAAGTTTCCAAACTCAAAAAGTTTAGGAAACCCTACCCAATAAATATTCCTTTAAAAATGTTGTAATATGTGGTAGCATATTAAAGGTTCCAAGAAGCAAATAAATGTGGTTGACTTTTTTTAATCCAGCATTTCCCAAATGAATTTGAAAAAACATTTATTCTCCTCATCCATTAACATCCCTCAGTGCTAGAGTGCCCAGGAACACCCTTTGGGAATCACTGGTTTAAGATCAATCTGGAAGAAGGAAGGCCAGCTCTCTGCTAAGGAGTCTTGCATCTTTGTTCACTGCCACTGCTGCCACCATCTTGAATCGACATGAACTGTTCTTGATTTACAAAGATTTGGGCCAGGCGCGGTGGCTCACGCCTGTAATCCCATCACTTTGGGAGGCCAAGGCAGGCAGACCACCTGAGGTCGGGAGTTCAAGACCAGCCAGACCAACAAGAAGAAACCCCATCTCTCCTAAAAACACAAAATCAGCCAGGTGTGGTGGCGCGTGCCTGTAATCCCAGCTACTCCGGAGGCTGAGGCAGGAGAATCGTTTGAACACTGGGCAGTGGGCGAAACTCCATCTCAAAAAAAAAAAAAAAAAAAACCAAAGATTTGGTTCATGGGCTTTTGCACCTCAGTGGCTGCTGGTGCACCCCCCACTCTTTCCCTCGTTTCAGTGCCTCAGCTTCCAAACTCAGATTCTATACTACTCACTTCCAATCTCCTGCTTCCCCAAAGCCCATGCACAACCCTAGCCCAGAAGAGCGGGGGCTGTGCTGGCCACATCACCAGGAAGTGCACTGGGGCTCAGAAAGGCCCAGCACATTTTTACCAGGTTCAGCCCATATGACAGCAGGGACAAAATTATTCCAAGTGTGCACTGTTTTTGTAACATTAACAGGCTTCACAGTTTTCAGCAACTCATTTAGTCTTGGTGATCAGTCGACATACCATTCGCTAAAATGTGCAACTGTTTCTGTCTATTTTATAAGAGGTTAGAAAGAGCCCTGTGACACCAACACGGGCATTTAAAAGGGCATTTAAATACCAGCTCCAGTGGACTTCATCCAGGAGGGCATGTCTTGAGGACTTTTACTGCCTTGCAGACTTCATATTTCTAGCTTCCAGGCTAGTGAACATCTATGTGAACCTGATGTATTTACAGCTTTGCCACTTTCTTTTGTTCGATAGAAAACATAACACCTTTGATCATGATGTCTAACATTCGCTATCAGTTGGCAAAGAATGTTAAGCAATTGTATGAGCATCCCTCTCCAGCCTTCATCTGCTCTTCTGTGCCCTAATTCGATGATTTCCACCCAGACCCAGCCAGTGCCCAGTGGTGGCTTAGCATCACTTCTCAGGATCACAGCTGTGGGCAATGGTTTGGGCAGGGGTTAGGTCAGGGACACAGATCCAATATCATTTGGCACTTATTCCCCACTATTACTAACCTCCCAAGACAGGACAACTCGTGCCCCTCATAGATTCTCAGGTACAGGGCCTGGCCTTTTTATTCTCCACATCTTCCTCATGGGGTCTGCTGTGGAGCTCGCTGCCTGTTGCTAATTGACAAGTCAGTGTCTCCCAGCTACTCAGGGACGGAGCCAGAGTTGGATTCGTAGTCTCTCCCCGGGCAGAGCCAGCAAGTTCTGCTCCAGGGGTGCGATTCTGCCAGGGCAGGCAACTTATTCCTCGGTGTTCAGACTTCATTCTCACAAGAACGCCAGTCGAGTAACACGGATTGAAAAGTTGGCTGGGGCTCATAACTGCATATTTTGTGCCACTGAGAATTATCTAGAATTTTTTGAAAAGTCATAGTCTATGCATGTATGTTCAAGAATTGTGTTTGGAACAGGCAGGGGGCATAAGTTTGTTAATATACTCATAATTTCACTGCTTTTCAGATTGCCAAGAGATCTTTGAGAACGTTTAGAGGAGCTGCCTCATTTTTATAATTAGGAATCCAAACCCCAGAGAGGGGCATAATTCACAGACACACAACTAATTCACTAAATAATTAATAAGACTGAGAGAAACTCCTCCTTATGCAAATTTAAATAGGAGAATCCATTCCCAGCTCCTTTATTGTTACCTGTTTTTCTTTTCCACTTTCAAGCTATGTTAGATTTTTGCTGTTCTGATATGATTCAGAATTATGTCTCCTCTTTTAAAATCAAACTACTATGTAATTTTCAATAAAACTGTAAAGAATAAGAGACAATGACAGACCAAAAAGGAAAACTCAATCTGGACTCATATTTGAATTCCTGAAAAATACTGTGAAAGAAAATACAACTAATTTATGTACTGTAAAGAAAACATATTAACATAAATAACTAGTTCTACCTCTCTTAGCATACTTTTATAAAGGCAAAATGACAGACCCAGACATATTAAGAAAAGCATAGGAAAATAGAAATACATTTTACATCGCTAAAGCTAACCATTACAATTACTACTAAACAAAGGAATAAAAAAACGAAATTAAAAGCAGACATGAAGAAAACTAGCAGAGCGGCGCCACCTAGTGTCCATTTTATGAAAAGCGCCTAACATTTCCTGCGCCCTCCTGTGGTAGGATTTAGCAATCGGCCACAGACAAGAAAACAAATTCTATAAACATGATTTGATTTCTTTCCTCTGGAAGGAAGACAGAAAGAGATAGCATCTCAGCATACTTTCTAAGCAAGATATACTTTCATTCACCATAATTAAAACAGAACAACTACAAACATGCAATTTCCCATTGATCACAGCATCCTTTCTTTGGACATAATTTCAAGTAAACCCCAACCATTAACCTTTCTAAATGAAGTTACATTTTTTTAAGCCTCTCTGCCCCTGTGAAATTTTGTTCAGGACAAAATTTTGTGAATACCGTTCCTGTATCAACATTGTGGTAATATTTAAAAAGCAAAATGTAAAGAATTAATGTAGAAGTGAAGATGAGAGAATTTGAGGCAGAAATTAGAATCATCTTCCACGCCTCAGTTTACCTATCTGGAGTGTGGGGATAATTCTAACTCCAGTGTGCTACCTTTCTTTGGTGGTCGAGGGGAGTTGTCATTGGCAAAATCAAGTGGGATTAATGTCCATGGAAGCTATTGAAGAGTAGAAAGTATATGACTTACATAAAATAGATACACTTTGTTATTTTTGTTAAGAGTTGAAAACTCTAGTGAGACATCAGCACTGGCTGAGTTGAGGACAAATCAGTGAATCAGGAAATTAGAAGCCCTGAACTAGCCCCACAGCTTCTCCTTGGACTAGTCATTTAAGTCTGGGTAGGGGCCCCTTTGTTCTATAAAATGAGGATATTTTGTGCTATATGGCCCATAGTGTCTGTTTAGCTCTAAAATCTTAGATTCAATAATACAATTGCTTTCTCCCTGCCTCTGTGCCTGCAAAGACCCTCACTGCCTGTTCTCTGGATTCTTGCAATATCTTTCTAACACATCTATCCCAGCTCCAATCAATCTCTGGCAGATTAATCAGGGAAGATGAGTATTTCCAACATACATATGAAAGTGTAAGTTCAGTCATCTCATTGCCCCACTTAAAGGCCCAAAATGATTTCCCATGGCATTTTGGGGGGCAACCAGCTTTTATGGGCATCATCTGCTCTGTGCCAGGCAGTGTAACTCATGCTTTCTGTGCCCAGTGTCATTCCATCCACACAGTGACACCTTAAGATAGACAAGGTATGAAGCATTTTCATGGAGGAGGAAGCTGAGGGTACCAGAGACTCAGAGAAGGACTTCAAGTCTCCCAGTGAGCGAATGCAGAGCCTAGGATGAGAATCCAGGTCTCTGGTGCCAAATGGTGTAGCCTCTGTGAGTGATTAAGAGGTAGATTTTGGAGCCAGAAATACTGGAGTTGAAATCTGGGCTTTGTCACACACTGTATAACATTGGGAAGTTTCCTGAACTCTCTATGCCTCAGTTTCCTCATCTGTAAAATGGGGATAATAGAGATAATAATGATGTTTTGGTCAATGACGGACTGCATATATGATGGTGGTCTTACAAGATTATAATGGAGCTGAAAAATTCCTATCACCTAGCGACATCATAGCTGTCGTACCGCTGTAGGCATTACTCACACGTTTGTGGCGAAGCTTCTGTAAACAAACCTACTGAGCTGCTGGTCATGTAAAAGTATAGTGCATACAACTATGTACAGTACATAATACGTGACAATGTCAATCAAAACTATGTTATTAGTTTATGCATTTACTATACTATCCTTTTAATTGTTATTTTAGATTATGCATTTACTATACTATCCTTTTAATTGTTATTTTAGATTATGCATTTACTATACTATCCTTTTAATTGTTATTTTAGAGTGTACTCTATCTACTTATGGTTTTAAAAGTTACCTGTAAACAGCCTCAGGCAGGTCATCTAGGAGGCATTCTAGAAGACGGCACTGTTACCACAGGAGACGACAGCTCCATGGGTGTTCTAGCCCCTGAAGACCTTTCAATGGGATAAGATGTGGGAGTGGAAGGTAGTGATATAAAAAGGAAATAAATAAATAAATAAACGCATTTAAAAAATAGAAAAAAGCTTATAGGATGAGAATATAAGGAAAAAATATTTTTGTACGGTTATACAATGTATTTGTGTTTTAAGCTAAGGGTTATTACACAGGAGTCCAAACTAAAAAGTTTATAAAGCAAAAAAGTTACAGTAAGCTAAGGTTAATTTATTATTGAACAAAGAAAAAGATATTTTATAACCTCAGTGTAGCCTGAATGTGCAGTGTTTCTAAAGCCTACAATAGCGCAGTCATGCCCAGGCCTTCACATTCACCCACCACTCACTCACTCATGGACCCAGAGCAACCTCCAGTCCTGCAGGCTCCAGTCATGGTAAGTGTCCCATACACTTACCATTGTACCATTTGTTTTAAATCTACTACTGTATTTTACTGTGCGTTTTCTATATTTAGATACACAAATACCATGTGTTACAACTGCCTACAGTATTGAGCACAGTATCACGCTGTTCCAGTTTGTAGCCAAGGAGCAATAGGCTATGCCACACAGCCCAGGGGTGTGGTGGACTCTGCGGTCTAGGTTTGCGTAAATACACTCTGGGTCTAGGTTTGGGTAAATACACTCTATGACGTTCACACGGCTTTGAAATCGCTAAACATGCACGTGTCAGAACATTTCCCCGTGGTGACACCTCACATGACTGCATTGGTACCTCTCTCATAGTGAGTCAGTGCGTGTTGGACACTGGAACAGCACGTATCACAAAGCGCTTCCAAAGTGTTTTGTTATCACCACATTTTCTCACGGAACTAGGTAGAAAGATTTTCCCTTCCCATTTAAGATGCTTCTAAACTTGACTCCCACTTGCCTTCCTGCCTTTTCTTCTACTTCGTAAGAGTTTAACACCTAATCGTTCCTGTCCCCTACCTCCCACCCCACCTCAGATACTTCCAAGCATATACAATCCTTTGTCCAGGTCTCTGCTTTTGCCGCTACTGCTGGTGTTTCCGCATTCAGAAAATCCATCTCCGCCTCGCTACCGACCCCTGGCGGTTAGCAGGGTGACCGACGAGTGGCAAGCTTGTAATAAATAGTGGGTGTTGTCGATATTGCGGTCATCAATTATCAACAGCATTACAGTAGTCCCTCTTTATCCGAGGGGGATACGTTTCATGAACCCCAGTGGATGCCTGATACCACGGATAGTACCAAACCCTATGTCTGTGATATTTTTTCCTATACATACATACCTATGGTAAAGTTTAATTTATAAATTAGGCACAATAAGAGATTAACAAGGATAACTAATAATAAAAGAGAATAATTATAACAATATACTACAGTAAAAGTTACATACTTGTGGTCTCTTTCTCTCAAAATATCTTTTTTTTTTTTTTTTGGTGGAGTCTTGCTCTGTCGCCCAGGCTGGAGTGCAGTGGTGTGATCTCAGCTCACTGCAACCTCCGCCTCCAGGGTTCAAGCGATTCTCCTGCCTCAGCCTCCCGAGTAGCTGAGATTGCAGGCACACGCCACCACGACCGGCTAATTTTTTTGTTTTTTGTTTTTTTTTTAGTAGAGATGGGATTTCACCATGTTGGCCAGGCTGGTCTTGAGCTCCTGACCTCAAGTGATCCGCCCTCCTCGGCCTCCCAAAGTGCTGGGATTACAAGCATGAGCTACTGCACCCGGCTCAAAATATCTTATTGTACTGTACTCACCCTTTTTCTTTTTGTGATGAAGAAGGGATGGAGCAGGACGGCAAGAGAGTTCATCAGGCAACTCAGAATGGCACACAGTTTAAACTAATGAGTTGTTTATTTCTTGAATTTCCGTTTAATATTTTCAGACCATGGTTGACCACAGGTAACTGAAACTGCAGAGAGCAAAACCACCGATAAGGGGGAACTCCTGTATTGATAACATCTTTCAAGGCCCAATCCCAAAGCCACCTCCTTCATAGAGTTTTTCCTGCCTCCCACACATCTGAGACCTCCTCCTCTGAGTTCCTTCTGACAGTTACCTGGTCTACCTCAGGCTGCTTCTCATACTCTGAGGCTACACTTTTAAAAATATAAGAACCTAGTGATATTATTTTTAATAACACATTTTATTTAACATAATATATCCCAAATATTATCATTTCAACAAGTAATCAATAAAAATTAATATATCAAAAACTAAAATTAAAATGAAAAATAACAAAACTAAAATTGCCTGTGTTATTTGCATTATATTTCTATTAGAGAGGCCTAGTCTAAAGTAAAGTTACTTTTTCTCCAGCTTAATTAAAATACAATTGACAAATGCAAATTGTATGTATTTATGGCATACAACATGATGTTTTGATATACATCATACATTGTGAAATGATTAAATCAAGCTAATTAACATATCCATCACTTCATATGCTTATTTTTTTGATGTGAGAATATTTAAGATCTCTTAGCAATTTTCAAGTATACAGTGCATCATTATCTATAGTCATCATGCTATACAATAGACCTCTAACATGTATTCATCCAAAGTAACACTTTATACCTTTTGACCAACATCTCCCAATCCACACCCTACCCCCCACCCCGGGAATATTAAAAAGCGCGGTATAGAAAAGGGAGATCCTTAGCATCCCACCTTTCAGGAAGAAACACTGATGTATGGCTTCTATTAGGTTAATGCAAAAGTGATCGCGATTTTGGCCATTGCGTTCCATGGCAAAAACCGCAATTACTTTTGCACCAATATAATAGTTTTTTTTTTGTTTTTTTTTTTTTGCAAATATGTTTATTTTTGACAAAGTCAGGATCCTTGACAAAGTCAGAATGCTCACCAATCCTGTCTCCTCTTCTTGGGCATAGTGAAGGGTTATACTTCCCGGTTATAAGGATTATAACTACCCTTACAGGTAGTTGTGGTCATACAACCAGGTTCTGGCCAAAGAATGTGGTCAGAATGATTCAAGCCATATCCAGTCCATTACCTATCCAGGTATTCCTGTTTGCTCTTTCTCTTTATTCATCACTTGGATGAACTCGGGGGATCCAGAGGAAGAATTTGGGGTTCTAAAAGAGAGTAGGACTACACGACAGAATGAGCTAGGATCCCTAAACCACTGAGTGGAAGGCTGCCAAACAACCCACCTCGAACTGTATCCTGAGCAAAAAATAAGCAGTTATTGTGTTAAGCCACTGAGATCTTGTATTATTTGTTAGAGCAAGCTACCGTTAATTACCTGGATAGCTCATATTGGGCATTTGGATCCAATTTCCCATTATTATTATTATTAATAAGCCCATTATTTCCAGTTTTTGTTATTATAATCCATATTTTTAGGATGAATTGCTAGAAGAGTAAAGAGTATGTTTGTTTATTTATTTATTTATTTTTATTTTGGATACAGGGTCTCGCTCTGTCACTCAGCCTGTAGTGCAGTGGTGCAATCTCAGCTCACTGCAACTTTGACTTCCTGGGCTCAAGTGAGCCTCCTGCCTCAGCCTACCGAGTAGCTGGGACTACAGATGTGTACCACCATGCCGGGCTAATTTTTTTTTTTTGGTAGGGACAGGGTCTCACTATATTGCCCAAGCTGGTCTCAAACTCCTGGGCTCAAGTAATCCACCAGCCTCCCCCTCCCACAGTGCTAGGATTACAGGCATGAGCAACCACACCTGGCCAGGTATTAACACTTTTATAACTTTTTGAAACAATTGACAAAATTCCCTTCAGAGAGAGTTTAATGTAGTATCTTTCTTCTTATATCTCTTATAGATGGGAAGCCAACTAAGGCGTTTGACTTCATTTGTTTTCAAGTATCTTGCAGATAACAGGCATGTGTTAAACAGTAAACAAATTAATTATTCAGCTCTCAGTGCATATGCAAAAGGAAATACTGTTATTTTTTAAATAATGACTACGAAGTATAGATTTCAGAAACGGCATGAATTGTATAGGCGCTTTCAAGAAACAAGGGTGATAGAAAAAATGGCAGCAAGCAAAGTCTACATGCTTAACTAGTAACTTCAGCTAAAAAGAAGGTGATTTTATTCTTCTAATTCTCTCTAATTGCCATGGTGAAGCCATGGATATAGCCAGCCAGTTTTGGTAAATACCTCCCACACCTTGAGTTGGCCCCTGGCACTTGGGCTACTAGGTGCATCTTTTCATTCCTCCATGAATTCTCTGTACAAATCTCATTGCATACATCTCTGCCAGGCATTTTTAATTTATCAGAAACTAGTGAGTTATTTGTCACCATATTTGGTCTTTTAAGAGACACAAGTGTTGAATTTGGGAGGGGTAAAGATAAGAACAAATGACCTGTAAGATTCTTTCCAACTCTGAAATTTCAAATGAGAGGTTCTGCAAGAAAATAAATAAGATTGTCCGCTGCATGGGCCTACTCTGAAAGAAATCACAGAGCAAGCTGGGGGCCAAATTTCAATCTATCATGAATGTAGTTTTCTAGAAGCCCAAGCAGTGACAATAGCATATCTCTGTTTCAACCACAAACAAGGGCTGATTCTTGTTATCCAAGTTTACCCTAGTTTATGTCCAAAATTCTTTCAGAAGATTATGATTTCACTTTGAGTGGAGTTGAAGCTTTCTAGTCCTCAGGATGCTGAGAACAGCACAAACCCAGATTCCAGCCCTCTACTAACAAGGATATTCTCATGCTATTGTAGTATGAACCTCCTCTGAGTGCAATGAAAAAACATCATGCATTTGGAACGAATGAGGTCGCCATGGCCTTTGATGCTATTTCTCAAAGTTTTATTATTGATTAGGGGATGATGACCACAGAGGGATGAGAAAGAATTCTATCATATTTATTCTTGAAGGAAATTTCAGTTGTGGATAAGTGGATTCCAGAATGTCCCAAGATAACAAACTGGCAAAAAGATTTTAAAGAAAAGAAGATCATCTTTCTATTGTACACCAAACAACTTGCTAGCTAGATTTGTTTTCTCTGGCTGAATTGAACTGATTGCCCAGCTGTCAAGTGTCACCAAGACACCCTTCATTAGGGAAAGTAGAGATGGAAATTGTACCTGGTAACTAAACCTCATGCCTCTTGAAGGAAAGTCAGAAAGAGATGGGCTTTAGGGAAGCAAAGCTGCTGGCATAGCATTTTTTTGTTTTCTTTGGACATTTTCTACTCTTTGATAGTAATATGGTGACTTGTAAACTGTAAACTCATCACCTTTTCAGACTTCTAGGTGGAAGGTGACTTCTACCAATGTCCTTTGCAACCTATCATGCATATACATATACATACACATATATACATACATATATACATATGTACATGCATACACTTTTATATATACATATGTGTATATATACACACACTCAGGTAAGATCAAGGCTTAGAAAATGCTGCTTGATGGAAGAGAGCTTCAACAAGCCAAAGAGGATCAGAGCCTAACCATGGTACATGTGAACACAAGGACCTCATTCTCCAGTGCCTAGAGAATTCCTGGTGTGTAGAGGGTGCTCAAAAAATACTTTTTGACGGGCAAAGAGGGAGAAAGAAGGGGAGAACCATGAAACTCTTACTGGAGAAACTTTTTTTTTTTTTTAAAAAAGAACATAATTGCCAGATCTCCTAACACCTAAGTGGAGATGTATTGACCACCTCTAATATGTTTAATATGCCACCCAAGATGTATTGACCTCCTATGTTTAATATGACACCCAAAATATAAGCAATAACAGAATGAGATTCCAATCACTTTTTAGTCAGAAAGCAGGTTCATTTCTATCAACTAACTCTTGAGAATTGATCTCAAAAAAGGACAGGAAACTACATATTGGCAATGCAGTGAATCATATGCCTTTCATTATCAGCATGTTCTCTGCTGTTCTGCACCAGCCACTTCCGCTATCTCTGTATCAATTTGTGTTATGAGAATGGCTACCCAAAGTCATATCAAATAGCACACTCCCAATTTTCTTGCCATCTAGTATACATTTTAAATGACACAGTAGCACTGAGACTTTTCTAAATTCTGAAAGCACTGAATGAAACAACTGTGCATTGTGTTAATTATGGGGAGGATGGAAAAGCTGACAATTGTGGGGACAAAGAATCAAGGCAAAGTAGAATGTTTCTTCTTTTGTATTGGGGGAAAGGTTTTAGCCCCAAAAATGATACAGCCTTTCTTATTGTTCATGGCATTGGTGATTGATCCTTCTTCCTTCATGGAAAAGCACCCGGTGCTGACCCTTGTGGGGGTCTTCAGAAAACACAGCGTTCATTAAGTTTCATAAAATCCTCCACATCTGGGTTGAGCAGCTATCTCAAAAATGCTTTCCTGGCCCTCTAAACTGAAGCCTATTGTGCTCCTCGTCTCCTTTTTTGTTTGGACACCTTCATTTTGGCTTTAGCTGTATAAGGTACTTGGGAAAATGACTGCCCTAATCATAATCTTTAAGATCTCTACAGAAGGTGTCCATAACTGGAATTTCCTCATTACTTTAATATCCTTCTAGTCATAGCTTCATGGGCCTATTATGTGTAAATTAGAAACACATTATTCCACCAGCAAAGCTTTTCTTTCAAATGTGTAGAATTTTGTAACCTGTCACAATGTATTAAATTCTGGATTGTTTGTACTGAAACTGACTTTTTTCTGTAAGAAGATGTCAAAGAATCTTAATTTCAGCTAATTCTGGCAACCAAAACAAGTCTCCTCTACTTAATAGCCGGCAATGGTCTCCGCAGCAAAATGCTTCCAGCAACAATTGGAAATTACAAAGATAATAGTGTGTTTCTTTAGATTAGTATCACCTCTGAAATGTGAAGCTTTTGCCAATTCAAAGCTGCTTTGCTGTCATTTTAAAACTGAATTTCCTGAAAACTGCTTAAATATTAAGAAAGGTTGACACAGGTAGACAAGAAGACAGAAAACAGGAAAGTTAATGGGCAGATTGAGAATGACCTGTACAGAGTTCCAGAATTTCATACGAGCTACTTCCAAATAAGGGAAAACTTGGCAGGCATGGATTTGGAATCTTCTTTAGTTTATCCTTCTTTGCAGAGTCTGATAATCTCATTACTATTGCTTTTTGGCTTCATGACCATCAACTGGAATATTTCCAGGGATGATATATTTTGGGTGGGAAAATCATTATTTCCTTCACAACCAGCTCATAAAGTGTGATGAAAACTCAGCACTGGAGTAAAGAGTTTGCCATTAGACATCCACTCTCTATCTTTGGATATTAACTCAAATATCTAACACCCAAGAGACATTATTGAGCAAATCAAGAAAAGTTCTATGCTTGACGAAAAGTAACTAACAAAAACAGCTAATTTTAACTAAACACTAGGCATGATAGTAAGTGCTCAATGTGCACGATCTTATTTAATCCTTAAAAAAAATACCTATGGGGTAGATTTATTATTATCCCTGTTTTACAGAAAATGATCCTATGACCAAAGAGGTAGAGTCAGGATTTGAACTCAGATCTTCCTGAGTTCATACCTTAAAATTTTTGTTTTAATAACATCATCAGTTTCTCCTCTCTCTTTCTCTCTCTCTCCCTCTCTCATAAGATTCACTTCCCCCTTTTCTAAGAACCCAGGAATGTCAAACTCTCTATAAGAATGAGCTTGCCTGAATCATAAAGCAGATTCTGAGCCAGATATTGGAACTTCTTGTTGGTACCCCTAGGTCTCTTTGCATTTACGTAACCATAGTATTTTTGTTCCCCATTAAGTAGGGATGCTGTGTGGCTGAGAATATTCCTAAAAGATGCAGGCCTTTGTATTCAAGACAAACAGGTTACAGACAGATTTCCAAGGTACTCCAACTGACTAACCAATTCAATCAATTTGGGATTGAATAGAGCAAATCAATGGGTTGTCTTGGCATTGTGCCAATGGAGTTTCAGCCAGACTCAGTCAACTTCTGTGAATCTATCATTCTAGCTGCTTGGCCCTGAGCATGCAAACCAGTTGGTAGATGTTTTTTACTTTTCTCTCATTTAAAAAAAATTATGATTTTCCTTGTATTTTTGGCAAAGTCTTCCTGAACAACTCTAAGCTTGATATTAAACTATTTTACCGATTATCCTCATGGTAATGTCAAATGCAGGTGTGCTTAATTTAAGTATTAACAATAAAAATAATTAAATTTGCTCTAAAATAATAACAGCGTATACTTGTCATGCTTTATGGGCTATATTTTTTTTATTTGCTTTTATCTGCATGTGGTTTCCAATAAGAAAATTCTCACAAATGATATTCTCAGTTTTGTTGTTTATGCGACATGGGAAACTTGGACAGTCTCCTTTAAGACAGATGTAGCTTGGATGCCTCACACCTGAACAAGGACTATCTTTTAATCAAGTGACTGCTGGGTTGCAATTAATAGAAAGTCACTCAAACTAGATGAAAAACAAAATGTACTTTATTAAGAAAGTGTTTTAAAAATAGAAACCAGAGCAAAAAGTATGTGTCAATGAACCAGAAGTTCAATTAATCAGAAAGTTATTTCCCAAAGTGTTCTAACTCATCCAATTCCAGGCTTCTATTTGTTTGTTCATTTATTCATTTGTTCCATTAAGATGTACTGAGTGTCTATGATCAAACAATTATTGGGGACACAGAGATGGGGTGTGCGTTAGTCTGTTTTCACATTGCTATAAAGAAATGCCTGAGACTGGGTAATTTATAAAGAAAAGAGGTTTAATTGGTTCATGGTTCCACAGGCTGTACAGGAGGCATGGATGGGAAAACCTCAGGAAACTTACAGTCATGGTGGAAGATGAAGGGGAAGCAGGCACATCTTACATGGCCTGAGCAGGAGGAAGAAGAGAGGCAGGAAGGTGCTACATACTTTTAAAGATCCAGATCTCATGGGAACTCACTATCACGAGAACAGCAAGGGGGTAATCTACCTCTTGATCCAATCACCTCCCACCAGGCCCCTCCTCCAACACTGAGGATTACAAATCCACATGAGATTTTGCAAGGGACATGGACCTAAAGCATATCACGGTGCTTGTATCTTTGCCTTCAATGAGCCTCATCTTCCCTTCCTTGGTATTCCTTCCTTCTGAGTGTCTCTGTTCACATGCTATTGAAGCATTGCTTAAAAATAATGCAAAAGATAGGAGTGAGTTAAGGAGAAGTTATAAAATGGTCATTCACTCTTTTTACTTTTTTTTTTTTTTTTTGAGACAAAGTATCACTCTGTCACCCAGGCTGGAGTGCAGTGGCACGATCTCGGCTCACTGCAGCCTCCCGCTTTCAGGTTCAAGTGATTCTCCTCCCTCAGCCTCCGAAGCAGCTGGGACTACAGGCATGTGCCACTATGCCTGGCTAATTTTTGTATTTTTAGTAGAGACGGATTTCACCATGTTTGCCAGGCTGGCCTCGAACCCCTGGCCTCAGGTGGTCCGCCTGCCTTGGCCTCCCAAAGTGCTGGGATTACAGGCATGAGCTGCCACACCTAGCCTTAAATATCTTAAATATTAACTTTGAACACCGGAATTGTGGACTTGATTAAAATGAGTACTTAGGTAAATTTCTGTAGAATGCACTACTTATTGGCTTTAAGGAAAATACAACTCAAAATTTTAAAAATTGAGTTCAGTAGGTCAGTACTGACATGATTATTTCCTTTGACTTGTACTTAAGGTTCTAACAGAAGAAATCTCCTAACACCCCTGTTGTCGTCAGGCCTTTGCCCTGCTCAGCTGCAGGAGCAGTGGTTCTCCAACCTTGCATGCACCCTCTCAAGTGCCTGGAGGACTGGTAAAAGTCCCCATGGCTGGGCCTCATCTCCTGAGTTCCTGATTTCTTAGGTCTTGGCTGGGGACTGAGAGTTTGCATTTCTAACAAGTTTCCAGGTGATGCTGCTGGTCTAGGGCCCACACTTTGAGAACCATTGATCTAAACAAAGGTTACTCAAAGTGCCATGTGCAGATGTGAGCTAATTGTTACTGATCTGCAACAAGGCAAGCATGGAAATAGAAAGTATACATTTGGAATGTTTTATAATTTGACACTTTTATGGCTTCCCAGTGCATGATCAGTGGGCACACCTCATTAAATAGGATATAGATGAGTTCAGAGCTGTCACATTTGCATCATGAGGCACATGTGGGGCAAGGTGCTGCTGGAGCCCACATTTCATTCTACGGTAGGTTGAAAACATAAAACACTGGTCATTCACCATGCATAGTTTGAGAAGCATTGCTTCCTAAACCATCATGCTATATTGCCTCATTATTAAAAATCAAACAAATAAATGGTTAACACACAAATAAGTCAGGTTCATTCTTTCTCGTATTGTATGGGGCAGATGGGAGGAGGAATGGGCCAGACCTTGGCCTGGAACCCACTTCCTCAGGAGGCCCAGGGGAAATGGGCAGAGCTGAAAAGACTGGACTCGAGTGTGACACTACACATCATTTGGGGGACAGAGGACAGCCCAGAGTCCAAGGAGCTTAGGCCCCTTTGAGGTTTTAGGTCTGAACAGAGAAATTGACCAGTCAGAATTAGGATGCCCACTCCTGCTTGAGGATTGAATTGGGTAAGCAAGAAGGTTGGATGCTTCCCAGTGAGGTCAACATGGATCCCTCAATTACAGGTAGTCAAGGTGGGTTGAAACCCAATACAGAAGATTCTCAATTGCCACAAGTCACCTAAACCCCAGGTCTGGGAAACTGAGGTATATAGCCTGGTCTTGGGCGTGACTAAGTCTGCAGGTGGAGACCAAAAGCAGCCCTGGCCACAGCACACATGGGAAGGCAGGGACCAGGAAAAAGTAGGTTAGAAATCATCTCCTGATCTCAGCGAATTGGCTGGCATTTTCTTTTATATCTTTAAACACTTTTATTAAAATTCCCAATGATCTGATTCCTAATTATGAGGATTCAGCTGTTCTCTGCCTTCAATTGTAGGGTCCTCTTGAGCTGGCTAGAAGGATGCCCATGTGAATGAGGGCTTCTCTATGATTTTAAAGCTTGATGAATGTGCTTCAAATAGACTTTGCTAACTGTCTTTTCTAATGGATCTCCTGATAGCTCTACAATTTTACTAGCAGTGATTTATTTTTTAATATTTTGCACTTCAAGCTCTGATAAATTCAGTGTTCTTTCTAAGCACTTGTACAAATTAGATTGCAGTCAGAGGAGTTCAGCATTTTTACATGCTCAATACATCAAGACCTGATAAGCAGCTGTTGCAGCTGTCTGCTTACCTCTCTGGTCCTCATTGAAATCTGCCCTACACCACAGCCTTCCTTGGCTGGATTGATCCCAAGAAGAGGTTTTCATTACTTTATATCTAGAAATCGCCTTCAGCTTGTTCTAATGATCTCCAGTCACCAATTTGAAAGAGTGCCCTTAGATGTCCACCAGTTACCTCTTGAACTTCATTCTTCCAGCCAGAGAACAAACTGCTCCAAAAATGCTGCAGACTGGCTGACTCAGCAGTGGTGCTACTGCCTGCTGATAAAGGTGTGAGTTTAAGACCATCAGCTAGGAAAGTGGAAAGCAGTAGGACATGAGGTTTCACACTGGGGTCAGATAAGCCTGGGTTTGAATCTTGCTGTGTCATTTAGAATGCTTTTGATTGCAAGTAACAGAAAAAACAAGTGAAACAGGTTTAACACCAAAAGTTAGTAGCTGATATTGGAGCAGAGGCAGAGGACGCTTCCAGGTTGGTTGTTCAGCAGCTCAATGTCACCAGTAGTTCCTTTTCTCTCTACTCTGCTGTTTCAGCTCCATCCTCAGACTGATTCCCCGATTCCTCTCAAAGCTTCAGGCTGGCTCCAGCAGCAAGTGAGGCTAACTGCTTTTTCATTAGGGGCCAGCAGGAGAAAAAGAGGGACAACTGCTCTCCGCCAGTTGTCACACTGCCAATCGGATTGACTAGGGGAATGTCCTGCACTGATTAGCTGAGGTCTGGTTTATCTGAGCTATCCAATAAAACCACTGTCCAAAAGAAATAGGATTACCACAGTTGTTTTAAATCAATTACAGTCACTCAATGGAGTTGAGGATGGAGCTGATCACACCAAAACCAGAAGTGCACCTGGGGAAGAAGAAATGGATACTGGGGAGACCACCATAACATTCGTGATACTGGCTCTGCTGGTTGTATTCTCTTAGCCTAATCTTTTAACATCTCTGAGCCTCAGTTTTCTCATTAGTAAAAGAAGATTGCCTTGGTGTCGACCTTCCTGGCTGTTCTAGAGATTAGGAAAAACATAGGATCATAAAGAGCTTTGCACTGGGCTTGGCACACTGTAAGGGCTCAATAAAAATTATGAGGGAGAAGATAAGTGAAGGGAGGTGCCCATTACATTTAAACATTACATTCTTTACAAGGCTTGTTTCAAGTGGGTCTTTTTCCTTAGCGTATGCACATTCAATGGCTATAAGTGAACAACAAAGACTTAGTTCAGAAACACCATTTATATGACTTATCAGGGCATGATTCACGTGAAGAAACTCAAGCTAGGCTGTTCTAACACATGCAAAGAATATCTGAGTTTAACACTACTACTAATAATGTTAAAACCCAAAAGATGAAATAAAGAAAAAGAAGAAAGCAAAGAGAGAAGTAGTTACAATTTATTGAGCATTTAGAGGTGTTATACTAAGCACTTTACAAGCATTGTGAGCCCTTGACATTGATTTTATTACGTCTATTTGCATATGAGAAACACATTTACAGAAGTTGAGGAGTTTGCCCAAAGTCAATAGCCAGTAAATGACAAAACCTGGATTTGAACCCAAATTAATATGACTCCAAAGTTTATTTCATGTTCTCTACACCAAAACTGCTTGCAAGGGAGGGCACCCCATTCATTCATTCATTCATTCATTCACTCACTTGAGCTCTCAGCAGATGGTCCCAGAGTCCCTGCCATGGATCAGACACTGCTTGGTGTTCAGGGAAAGGAAGATGAATAGTACACAGGGGTACTTTTGAGATTTACACAGTGTGCAAGTCCTGGACTCCTGGCTTGTTTTTGGGAGTTTTTCAGGGCAAGAGTTGCGAGGGGCAGGGTTTTATGCCCTTTTCTCAGTCAAATGAGAAGTGTTGGATCACGGAGGGTGATGGAGGCTGGCCATGGGCTGCTCTCCCCCAGTTCCCTCCACCATCTGCTCTTCCCAATGAGACAGTTGAATCTTGAGATATCTCAGGGTGAAAGAGGTCGGAACATCAGAGGTCACCTTAACTCTCCATAACCCTGCTCCAAAAAAATAATTGTTTCAAAGGGAAATGGCATGACCAGTCAGATTCCTCTATGTTTGGAATCTGGACTAGACAACATGGATGGGTCTCAATGTTTATATTGTCAATTCTGTTCAATTTAATTTATTAAAAAGTAAATGCAGCTGTTCTGGGATGGCTTATGTGCTGCAGATAGGGCTAGGTGCCAGAGATGTGTTAATGTCAGCATCACAGTGCCCCTGGCCTGAGTACACAGGCTGGCAGAACAGACAAACATAGAGAATATGGTATGCATTCTAATAGATTCCTGCCTGGTATGCCCCAATGTGGCTGAATAAGTTGTTAACATTTGTGTTACATTTTGGAAGATAAGTCCAGACTGGTTGGTAAATGCCCTCCTGACTGCCCAGGATCCATCCACCACCTGCCCCCCGGATCCATCTTCTACCCTTTCTGCCCTGACCCCTTCTCCAGGATGACTCCCCTCTGACTACATGTGCACTTGCCCATGACCCAAAAACTTAAGCCTCAGCCCCTCTCCAGCACCACAGTAGCCATCTGTTTTAATTGGTCCACATCTGTGCCATAACAGTACTTAAATACTTTGAGTGTCACCCCTAAATAAAGACACATACCACATGCTTCCTGGGAGTCCAGGAATGGGGAGAAAAAGTTGGGACCAACCAAAAGAGAGATTGCCTCTGAGAACACACACTGCTGGAACATTTTTGCTTCCTTGGATCTCTGACCACACTTCAATCATGGTCCTAGCACTTCTCAAAACTTCTCGCCCCTTACTCCCATCCTGCAGTCATCCTGCTCTGAGGCTCGAGGCAGCTGCTTACTGCCGAAGTCAACCAAAAGGCGCCAAGACATGTCTTAAGCACGGGGCTCCCAGAAGTTGAGGCCTGCCTCCAGGGAATAAGCTTCTGTGAGCACTTTGGTTTTGGTTTTTGTAGAAAATAAAGGACAAGCAAGTGGCTGGGTTCCCTTTAACTGATGATGGGAACTCTAACCATTAGGATGCTTTTGTCTGCAAGTGAAAAAACAGAAAGATTCAAATGACTTAACAGAAGCGAAAGTTCAAAAGAAGAGTAGTGTGGATCCCAGGCTGGATTCAACCTCTGTCCTGGTGATCTCATCAGGGTTCCATGTTTCTCCCATGTCTGTGCTGTGCCCGTCTCAGCTTAGCTTCAGCCTCAGTCAGGGTCCCTTATTGTTGCAAGATGGTGGGCAGCATACAAAATCTAAAAAGCTGTATTTTCTGGTGTTTCTGTCCTTAGAGGAAACCTTTCCCAGATGTCCCCAGTTGGTGCGTGGGCCTTTCTCATAGTCAGAAAGGGGTCACATATTCACCCCTGATTAATGGTCCTTGAAGGGATTGCAGCCACCATTGCTGGCTTTTAAAATCAAGATTTGCCCTTAGAGTTGGAATAGGGATCTCTCTCCATGTCTCATGGGGTTCTGCTAGCAAATGAATATCATAGGCAAACAGTAATTGATGCTACCAGAACCTACTGGAAAGAGAAAGACCAAATTAGAGCAGATGTTGTTGGTAAACAAGGTGGAGTGCATGAGAGTGTGTCACTAGCGACTAGAGGTTAAAGACAAAGGGCTTTGGAGTAAGGAAACCTAATTTAGAGTAATAGTATTACCCTGGGCCATTGTTTCAGTTATTTGTTGCTGTGTAACGCGCACCCCAAATTTTGGTAGCTTAAAACAACTATCCATTATTGCTCACGGTTCAGCAATCAGTTGATGGTTCTTCCAATCTGGACCAGGCTCATCTGAGTTCATCTGGACTTTCTCATATGTCTTCAGGAGGCTGGCTGGTCTAGAATGGTCTCTGCTAGAATGGCTTATGGGCTCCACGTGGTCTCTCATCCTCCAACAGGCTAGTCCAGGCTTGTACACCTGGCAGCCCAGCAGTTTCCAAGAGAAAAAGCAGAAGAGTAGGAGGTCTCTTGAGACCTAGGCTCAGAACTAGGACACTGTCAGCAAAGCCTCGTTCTATTGTCCAAACGGAAGCCATAAGAACAGTCAAAAGCTGTGAAGTCACATTGCAGAGTGTGGATGCCAGGATTAATGAAGAATTACGGCCACCTTGCAATCAATCTACCACAACGACATTTGAAAGTCATTTCTCTTCTTTGCACCACAGTTTCATCACTTTTTATGAGGAACTAATAATGGTATCCACCTCAAAGTCTTGAGAATTAAATAAGAAAATGCATATAAAGTACTTAACATAGTATTGGGCACATGGTAAGCATTAAGAAAATAATAACTCTCATCGTGCTTGTGTATTGATGATCGCAGTTAGAGTTGTTATCATTATTATGCTTATTTTAATAATTATGATGATGTTGAATTTCTATCTGCTGGCTTTTAACACACTTTAGGATATAAGTCTAGTGAAACTGTGTCCAAAAAATTCTAGACTTTGTGGAAACCCTAGTTGGCAGAGCAGAAGGCTACTGATCAGAGATGGGTGATTGTTGAGAGTTCCCCATCTGCCTCCCCATGCTGTTTGGTGAGTATCATTCTCTTCAGGTTTTTGCTGTGCTGGCTGCTGGGAGCTCCCTAAGCTCATTTTCTGTTCCTCAAGTGGAACAGAGAATTCCTACGCTTCCTTCTCTAAGGAAGTGTAGTTTCATACTGTGATTTCAGCAGAAACCACTAATTTTGGCCAGCATTGCCCCCTGAAGGAGAGGAGCAGGCTTCACTCCTGCGACAGCTGACTTCCTGTTCCTTTCTGCTGTTGCCTCTGTGCCCAGTGCTGAAGTCCCTGGAGATGATCATGAAATTCAGGGTGGCCAGGTTGGGCAGTGAGGAAGCGGAGAAGTCTCCCAGCCTCCTCTCACACCTACTCCTCGCCAAATCTCCAAGAATTAAAACCAGTTGGCAATTTCTTGGAAAAAGGGAATCGGTCTCTTAAATCTTGAGAAAAGAAAAAGGGTGTTTTTTTTTTTAATGGCTGTTTTGTTCCTGATGATCCTGGCATTTGTACCCCATCCAGACTCTGAACACGTGCAGGAGCTCGTTCCACAAGGCAGCCTGCTAATTTCATTTGCCACCACAGTTTTCCCATCTGCTAAGGGATGCACCCAGACAATTTTCCACATATAATTCACAGTCCTTTGTAATTTAGGCTCAAATAGAATCAACAGCTTGATCAAGACGCCATGGCAAGGATTTCAAGGGCAGGGCTTCCATTGTCTCCCATCTTTGGTGAGTGCATCCTCTCTCTGGCCGTTCTCTGCGTCTCTGTTTATGTCTCCTCCTACCTTGCTTCACAGTCCCTCACAATTTGTATTTGTCCTTCTCTTTCATCAAGCACGATATTTCTGTCTTGCAAATGTGCAGGTCTAACAAGATTCCTCCCATAGATTATGCAGCACAATGATCATTTTTGGGCCCCAACTTGCTAATTGCAGCCCCCACCCCCACTTCATCTGGCCAAGGCTAAGATGGATGCTCAATTTGCATTATTTATGTCTTTTTCTCTGTGTTTCTGGTGATGGCTTTTGCATAACATATGTAAAATTTTGCTGACATCAAGAATTCATTTGGCTCGAGATGTTCAAAAGATTGTAGGAGTGGGGGGGACCCGGTTTGTGTAAACTCAAAAACCATCAGACATCCTTGCTCTCATCTGTTTCTTAGAGAAAAGTGGGCATTTGCTCCTAGCATTGGAAGGCGGCTTTTCATGAGAGTTCTCTGGATTACCTTGGACAGTCAGGTGAGCTCTTTTGTTTAAAGAGCTTTGGTTCCTTTTGAGCTGTCAGTACCCTTTCCTTGAAAGGGCAGGGCAAGGCACCAAGGCTCATTTTAAAGTTCAAACACAAGTCCGTTGCCACATTGCAACTACAGCTAAAGATCATCAGAGCAAGGAGATCTCAGACAGTGTCTAATTTGACCTCCATATTTTGTCGAGGAAGAGACTGAGGCTCAGAAACAAGCAATGGCTCACCAAGGTCACAGAACTGCCACCAGCTAGTTCTGTGGTCTATCATTTTATTTGGTCCTTAAATCCCCTCCAATAGAACAGCAACCTTAAAGGGATCAGTCACTATTCTAAGCACTTCGCATATATTATCTCATTGAATCCTCATAAAATACCTATTCACTGGGACTTGTTGCTATCACCTTCGTTTCATAGATGAGAAGACTGAGGCACAGAGAAGGAAAATAACTTGCCTAAAGTCACATGGCACTAAGTAGCAGAGTTTGGATTCCACCCCAGGTAGCCTGGTTCAAGACTCCTTGATGTAACCACTCTGTTCTCCAACCTCGCTGAGCTGCCCCATTCCCCATATAATAATGCCCAAATTCCTTATTTTGCAAGATAAAGCCTTCTACTCCTGGAAAAGCAGCCTGGTATTGGGAAAGGCAGTCTAGTGTGGGCAGTTTTGTGATTCTGCTTGGCCACATAAAAATGGGCCTTGGGCCTAGAGCTCTTCCTTACCAAGAGGTAGGGGCCCTCATAGCCTGTGCTGGGCTCATCACCTTGTGCAGGAATCTTCCTCTATTTCAAACTCAATGAGTACTGCTTAGGCACAGGCATGGATGGCCCTCAGGCATGTCCCCTCACCTGCCCCCCGCCACCCCTTTTCTGCAACTCAGACCCCCATGGGGGAAGGGGAGGGGTCCTTCTATTCTCCACAAAGTGGGGTGCATGTAGCCACATCACCCACTTTTGCTGCAGGGTGGATCGATGGCCCTAGGGGCAATGCACTGCCAGCTGGATCTCATGCACACTGTCTCTACTCTCTTGCTGTAAGAGAACTGAATGCAGGAGAACCAAGGAGGCTGGTGTGTGTTTGCTCAGCTAGCAGCCTCTAATCATGCACTGGTCTCTTCCTTGGGTGGCACTCATCTGCCTTTTAACCTTGGCTGTACTTGTTATATTCTATTCTGACACGCAGCCTAACACCCAGGGAACTGTTTATGAAGCTGCTATGCTGGGGATGACTTTTTGGCTACTTTCATGCATTCACTCTTCTTTGGGTACGCACGGATTTTCTCCTGGAGAGATACTCTTGGCTCCAGCAGAAGGCATGTGACTCAGGACTGGCCCATTAGAGCATCCCATTCCACGTAAGAGCTGGGTGTGTGATCCCTCAGAGCCATGTGCTGGAAAAGACTTGCTTATACCATCAAGAGAGAAGTAAGATTCTCTCTTCTCCACCAGAGCTCCCAGAGCTAAGGACATGAGGTGGGAGTTATCCATAGTTGTCTAGAGAATGAGGCCACTATGGGCCAGATCAGAGCTGAGAGATCTGGGTGTGGTGGTGCATGCCTGTAATCCCAGCTACTCAGGAGGCTGAGGTGGGAGAATTGCTTGAATCCAGGAGGCGGAAGTTGCAGTGAGTCGAGATTGCACCACTGCACTCCAGCCCGGGTGACAGAACAAGACTTCATCTCAAAAAATAAAAATAAATAAATAAAAGAGTGATATAACAGTAGAAATGTGCCAGAAATTGCGTCCTTCGTAACTGTCAAACATGCCAGAAATTGCGTCCTTTGTAACTGTTACAACTTGTGATTTAAAAAATTTAGATGCTAACTTAAAAGTGTGACAGGGTCCATAGTTTCAAAATTCTTTCAGGGGAATCTAAGAAAAAGAGATTAAAAATCCTTGCTGAATCCACTAATGCTCAACAATTTTTTTGGACTCGTGTTCGTTTTCTTGCATTAATACCTATCTACTCTCCTCAGAATGCATTTTAGGAAGAAAAATTTATATACCCTAAAAGTCTTTAATTGCTACAGTGGTACCAAGAGGCTTGTGCTTCTTAGCATCATTTGTTCATTATTCATTTACTTAATACATTTCAGTTGAGCAGATACTAGGTTCAAAAACCTGTGCCAGGTCCCACAGAAATACCCACAGGGATCCGGTACAGATCCTCCTGTTAAAGAGCCTAGCAGTGATCAAATTCTTAAGCTCTGCCCTTGTTTAACACAGTCAGATAAGCCCAGTGAGACTCTTGCAGTAACCTCCTGAAAATTGAAATGGTCTTAAGAGGGTCTTGCACAACCACTATTGAAAATGAGTAAAAACTAAAAAATAATATTTCAAAAGGTATGTTCCCTAATTGTACTCTTAATTGAAATTGCTTCTTGGTTCTCTGGTAGCGCCTCTGGAAAGATGAACTAGAAGCCAATTTATAAGGAGGTCAATGTCAGAGAATCCATCCTTATTACTGGTAGGAAAAAAAAACACAGGGAGGACAGGCTACAGAGTGATATCAATAATCAAGATCTGTCACTGCATGCCCCTAGACTTTGCAAATGCCCCAAAGATTATGTGTACATGGAGTTCTGATCTGAATATGATTTATCTGCAGCAGTCTGACCAGCTCTGTTGAACAGAGTCAGCTATATTTTGGGGGGCTTAGAAGATGACATTAATATTGCCCATATTTATCACTGTGCGGAGACATGGAGTTGCAAGCTGCAGTTCTGAGTTCTGTGGGTACAGAGTCGCAAGTGTATAATGGTTTCTGATGTGTGAATGATGCATGTGTTAAACCCAGTGAGCTTTTTAAAGAAATTTTTTACTCTTTTATGTATTTCTATCTACCAGCCTTCCTTACTGTACACAAACTCACACACTCATTTGTCCATTCTTACACGAAATAATCCCTTCTTTGATTATTCAGAGAAAAGCCCGTGTATGACTGGGACGTCGAGGATGCAAAAGTCACTATTTCTTACTGAACAGTACTCCAGGCCTGACTCCTCTGGCAGTACATCAACAGGATGCAGTTCTGCAACTCTGCTTTTTATCAGTTTTGTGTTTTGTTTTGTTCTTAGCAATCAGAAGAGCAATCGCCCACCCATTCTCTCAGCGATTACTTAAAACATCAAGAAGGGATCTAGCCCACTGTTCTCAGTGATGGGCTCTAGGCATTATAAACCAGGCATTTCTGCTTGTCAACATTATTCACTCATTCAACAAATGCTTATTGACCACCTATGGTATGCAAAGCCCTGGGCCAAGCATTAGGGAGAATTGTCTGTATTTCATAGATTCTGAAACAGTTATTTTTCAACATTTGAATGTCTCTGAATTTGGGGAGTTTACTTGGCAAGGCTTTTTTCTTTCTTAGTGATACCTAAAACAATGCCGTCCTACAATCAATGGCCTCTCAGATTTGATGAAATCCTACATTGTCCATGACATCTCTGCTTTCACCAAAAAAGGGATTATACAGAAGAAGAGGAGGTAAAACTCAGCTATCAGTGGGCTTTTCACTGATCGTCAACTTTCAGAGCAAGAGAAGTCTGAGCTTCTGTGGTTTGAAGATGATCTGTGTGTTTCATTTCCTCGTGCCCTCCCTGGCCTTACAAGCTGTCATAACTTCACACGGATTACCTATTATTATCCTATAGTTCTTAAAATCACAAATGAATTTTTTATTGATGTTGGGTGTGTGTGTGTGTGTGTGTGTGTGTGTGTGTGTGGTGATTTCTATAAAATAATTCATTAGGAAATTGATTTTTCATCCATTATTGAAGCCATCATTTGAAGAGACTGTTTCTTAGAATATATCTACCATGTGGATATATATGCCAGTGGAAACTAGTTAAAATATTTTTATTAAAGCAAAATAAAGGTTTCTTTGTGGTTGTTTTTGTTTTCCCTTTATTTATCCAAACATTTACAAACTCCCTATGATGCATCACACACTGCTAAGTACTGTTAGGAGACAGTGAAAAATTGGATACAGTTTTTGGCTTCAAAAGACTTACAATTAAAGGAAGGATAAAACCTGTAACTACCAATGCTCATATAGGGAAGAATGAGTGAGTCCTGGGGCCAAGATCCAAGAATATCTGAATGAAATCTGCATCATTCCATGGCACTACATCTACCATTAAATATCACATAACAAAAGCTGTTCTTCCTTTCCTCAGAAACACGGCTGCATCAGGTCTACCCAGGTAGACCACAGAATGATGAACCAAAACAGCCCTTCCATGGTTGATATACAAAGACAACTCCCATCCCCTAGTGGATAGAAAGGACCGCATATTTTGAAAATTTTACAATAAGCCAAGTGTTCCATGCCTCATATACCTGCTGTCATTGTTTTCTACCCACTGATCAGTGTTACCACTGTGTGGTTTCTACCCACTGATTGGTGTTTCCACCCAGTAGTCAGGGTGCTCCCCTGTTCTCCTTCCATAATGTTTCATACCCTTTCACCCCTGCTCAGCTTCTCCCAGACCCCTCCCTCACGACTTTTTAAACTGGCTTTCAGAATCTTTTACCTTTAATTCCCTTGTAAAATGCTCCCTCTCCTTTATTTGAACTATAAGCTCTTTGAGGACAGGAACCAAGCATGGATGACACAGAGTAGACAATGAAAATATGCTTTGCTTTGTCAAGGAAGGATGAGAAAGAAGAGAAAATAGCTTATCTTCTTGAATATGGGAGTTTAGGAAACTGAAAAAAGCTTTGGCGCACCGACAGAGCAGGAAATTTTACCATAGAAGGCTGAAAAAGTTCAATCCCGGGTTTCCCCTCTTGGAACTATCTGAGACCAGTGAATCCTTATCTTCTTTTTTTGCCCCAGCACACATGACAGTTGATAGTCACATGAATAACAGATTGTTGTGAGCAAAGTCAATTTATCTGGAATTCTCACATGATTGACTTTCAAGCCACCTTTCTGTCCTACTTGCTATGCAAGTGATTAAAAGTGACGCTAATAAAGAGATAATATTGAATCCATTCTAATCTATGGGGAAAAAGTAAACCCACTTGCAGATTTTGCTATTTCATATTTAGTAACATTCTTCTTGAGACAAACCAGTCTGTGGATGCTCCCACACCGTCTTCAGCCCCTGGCCCTGCACACCCTCAGGACAGCTTAGCTTGCTGGCCACACCTTGTGCCAAGACCCAGAAGTCAGAATCCACAGCCACAGGAGCTCTTCCCACAGCTGGGACCCAGAAATGGTTCTACTTTCTTCTTTCAATGCATAAAGGATATGTAAATAAAAGGAACAAAAGGAAAAGCAGAAACATTATCAACATGAAAAGAAAACCATCCATTTTAATATGTCCATTTATTTTAAAACAAAGCATACCAACACAAAGCTTTATTTCTAGTATATCCAGGTTTATGGTGCCTAATTTTTAGAGCCTCCCATCTTGGGGGGCGAGCCTTTATAACATTTGTTGAGTAAAATTAACTGACTCATCATTCTTCTTCTAGTGATGCAGTCAATGTTTGTAGTTTATTTGAAACTCAAATTGAACTGGGTGTTTTGTGTTTTACCTGGAATCCTATCCCTAGAGACTGTTGCTTGGGATTCACCAAACACTATATCCACTACTTCTGATCACGAGGATTTGAAGAAATAAGTACTTAATAATGGTGGCACTTCCAGTACTGGGGATCCTATCAAGAAGAAGGATTGGAGACCTCCTCACAACTCAGAAATCACAATACAGGCAGGGGCTCTACTTCCTGTATGGAAGGGGACCCACGTCATCATAGCTGAGAAGGGAAGGCAACAGCCAGCAACAAAATAAAAGATAAAAGGGAAGCCAAGCACTTGCAAGAACTACAGTAGATATCATCTTCTGGGCCCTGTACTGGGTCCCCTGTGCTATCCCAGGAGAGCTAATTCTGTTCAGCCTCCTTCCCTCCTGAGTCTCTGAGAAAGTAGAGAATAAGACTATAGTTCAGTGGTTTGAAAGCCATAATATTCTGACAGAGGTTCAATTTATGTTCAGCATTTTTTTTTTCTTTTGCATCCCAGTCAGGACTTCCACTCAAGTTCTCTTAAAGGAAGGTAAATATTTACAGGTGGAAAATGGCACTAGGTGCCTTGATAAGTTAAAAGAAACAGTTAAATTTGTGTGTGGATCTTTGTTTTCTTTTTTCTTTTTCTTTTTTTTTTTTTTTTTTTGAGACCAAGTTTTGCTCTTGTTGCCCAGGCTGGAGTGCAATGGCACAATCTTGACTCACCACAACCTTCACCTCCTGGGTTCAAGCAGTTCTCCTGCCTCAGCCTCCTGAGTAGCTGGGATTACAGGCATGCACCACCATGCCCGGCTAATTTTGTATTTTTAGTAGAGATGGGATTTCTCCATGTTGGTCAGGCTGGTCTCGAACTTCTGACCTCAGGTGATCTGCCTGCTTCAGCCTCCCTAAGTGCTAGGATTACAGGCGTGAGCCACCGTGCCCAGCCCATGTGTGGATCACCATATCTGGAATATATAAACATGGCACATATTATCTTTGCCACCCCCTGCTTTTTTGTAGCCTCAAAATTTGATCCAAGACTGGGAGTTAAAAAGTCCCATTTTGTGTAATCAGGTTCTGGTTGAACATGATTGCTGAATTATTTTAAATTAAAGACACATGTCTGGGGATTGAGCTGTATGTATTATTTCAGGATGGTGTCCATTAGGCCTTATCCACAGGGGCTATCTTCAACTTTTGCCACATTCAATGCATTCTTTATACATCAGTATTTTCAAAATGGTGAATCACATGTAAGGGAAAATTGGAGGGAATATGGTACTCGTTAAATGGTGATTTTTTGAAAATTATCTTGAACGCATTATTCAAACCTGTTTCCAGTCTCCCCTGCTAAGGGCCCCACTGCTGGTTGGAAAAGTTCTCTAGGGGGAGAAAAAAGAATATTTTAAAGTCAATAACAATGCATAAATAAATAAAATCCTACAGTTGTGCAAGGCCGTTTTGCAAGCCTAAATCTTTGAAGACTTTACAACTGAATCAACATTTACTTTAACTCCTTGTCAGCCCTAAACACTTTAAATGTCTTAATTGCAGATCTAAATCGTTGCGGCTGCCATCAGTTTTTCACTTTGAATGCAGATGTCCCTGAACTGAGGCTCTGTCAGACTTCACCTCGTAAGGGCAGCCTGCCTATTTAATAAATCGTTGCATCATGTCAAGGGCTCCTGCCCGGACTTAAAGGTCGCCTTTCGTGAGGAGCAGTCAGGGTGAGGGAAACTGTGTTGCTGAATTCGTCTGTTGGCCCAGCCACATCAGACATCCCTCCACTCCAAAGATCTCCTTCCTGCTAGGAGCTGGTGCGTCTGCTGCATGGTTGTTCATTTGCACAGCTTTATGGAGGTATTATTTACGTATCATAAAACACACTCTTTTGAAGTCAAAACTCAATGATTTTTTTCATAAATATTCAGAGTTGTGAAACCATCACTGCAATCTAATTTTAGAGCAATTCCATCACCCCCAAAATAAACCTCATGCCCATTTGTAGTCATTCCCTCTTCCCACCTCTGGCCCATGGCAGTCACTAATTTTTCTGTCTCTATAGATTTGCCTTTTCTGGACATTTTATATACATGGAATCATACAATATGTGATCTGATCTTTTTTACTTTGCATAACTTTGAGATGTGTTCATGTAGCAAGGAGCAATACTTTTTTCATTGTAAGTAATACTCCACTGTGTAGATATACCATATTTTGTTCACCCAGGCATCCACTGATAGACATTCATTTGGGTCACTTCCACTTTGCAGCTATTATGAAACAACCTTCTGTGAACATATGGGTATTTTTTAATGAATTGGAGGTCAGATTGCTATTGTCATTCACAGTCAACTTTAAGTTGGGCTTACTCTTTTTTCAAGAAGTCACCTATATTTTTGTTAAACCTGCCTATTGGAACATTCCAGAATAAAGTAGACTCCTGAGTGCTTCAAAAAATAATATTTATCAGAGTGAGACCCTCGGTGATTCCAGGGCATCAAGTGGTTAAGCATAAAGGAGGGAACCATTGGAAGGAAGTTTCAAGACCAAGAGCAATTTGAAGAGCAGCAGGAGCCCCTTCTATGCCAGTCGTGACCCAGAGTTTAAAGAGCTCAGACCCACATGCGCCTGCCACGCAAGTGTTCCTTCTGGCAGCCTCGGCACTGCCGGACTTCTGCAAGCCCTGCTGACTTAAATAACGTGGGGGCTACTCAGGGAGAAGTCAAGTTGGAAG
Source organism: Pan troglodytes (assembly GCF_028858775.2). NCBI lineage: Eukaryota > Metazoa > Chordata > Mammalia > Primates > Hominidae > Pan > Pan troglodytes. The sequence continues at coordinate 31,400,453 of NC_072404.2, forward strand.
TGGCAGGGGAGGTGAACAGGTCATAACACAGGGAATGGAGTTGTCAGGCTTTGTTTATTTTCATGTCTTCTAAGACTTCAGCGACTGATAGGAGAGGCCAGCCATTCTGCCATCGAGGAAGGAGTGTTGTACTTGATGCGGAAGCAGCTAGATCAAAAGGCGCCCTTCTATGTTGCTCCAAATCACCCATCTAGAGCCATGAAAAATCCGTGTCATGAGAAATCCTTTCCCCAGAAATCATCATGGAAAGCAGGCATATAAAAGGCAAGCTGGTTTAGGAAATGTAATGTTGATCAAAAGGAAAGCCCCGCGTCCTGGGCCTGGCACAGCTCTAACTCTGACTGTGGCCTTGGGCAGGTCACTCACCACTCTGGGCCTTGGCTTCCTCATTGTGAAATGAGAGAGATTGACATCTGGATTTCTGCCTGAGGTTTTTTTTCCCACATTCAATATTCTGTTTCTCTGACGACTATGAAAACTGAAACTTTTGAAACCCATATTTAAAAGTGAAACCAGTAGCATCATCCCATTGGCAATCAAGCTACTGATGTCAAGAGGCATGATCTGGAATGCCAAAGGGTGAATAATTAGCATAAGGAACACAAGGTTTTTAAAATGCTGCCCAGTGGCACCCCTCCTCTATTTTGCAGATAGGAAAATTGTGGTTGGTTTTTTAACATATTCTCTTGCAGGTTGTTTAGCTTCTTTGTGTCGGAGTTAGGAATTGACCTAACGTTTTAGGATTTCCAGACCTTTACTGTATCAATTAATCCAGATTGCCTAGGAGAAAAGAAAATAATCATTCAAGAGCCTGTATAAAATAAGCCAGCATTTAAAAAAACAAGGAAGAAACTCTGACCTTCTAGCCAAAAACAAAAGCCATATTATTCTTGTTTTTGCTTTATGATTTAGGTTCTTATTGGAATGATGAGATCCTGCTGGGGAAAGAGGATGAAGGGTGGTTACAGTCTGATAATAAATGATGAGGCTGATGGACTCCCAAGAAGAAAGAATGTTCCTGTTGAGAAGAACGTCAGCATGTCTCTTCCTCCCTTTTCCTCAGTTGCTTATGTCCTCTCTTGCCCATGGGGCTATCTGACATCTCTTGGCCAGGCTCTCAGACACATAGCCAGCTTCGGAGGGCTTAGCACGCTTTCATTAGGACTTTCAAGTACATATCTTGCTGGAAGCCAGCGATCTCGGTCCACTTCCCCATGGCAACAACCAGCCTTAGAGTTCACAGGGATGCCTGCTCCTTTGAACTCCGTACAGAGTATTCCAGAGCCCTGGATTTTGACTGTCCTCCAAAGCCAGTGGCCAGCCTGGTAGTGAAAGAAATCTGGGGACAGATGGTATGAAATTGAAATGACATAATCACTACCCTCTCCCAAATGCTGGCCTGTTATATTAGCGAGTCTCCACAAAGTTCTGTGGCACTCATGCTGGTCTTGCTGGAGGCCTGCATCTTAAACATGGGCGCCTGAACATCAGGGCTGATGAAGAGCTGGCCCATTAAAGAGGAATTGCATCAACGTCGTGTGGTCCCTCCGTGACCATCAGAACCACATGTGCATTTGAAGAAGTCCTCATGCCACTGGACCAATGACAAGGTCTCTTTCAACTTAGACCCATCTGTTGTTGAAAAACTACTGTATTTGTGAGAAGCCATTCTGAGGTGGAAAGGGAACCTGATCTTTGGGGGAAAACATGGCTACAGGGGTTCTTTCCTCTGAAAATCTGTAAATTTAGCTAAAAGTTACTTCAGGAGAAAAAGCCATTGGTAGCAAGCACTTGGCATCATGGAAAGATCCCAACATCCTCTTTTGATTTACTGTAGATGTCTGGCAACCTCTCTTTGCTTCCCCTCTCTCAATTGTAAGATAGAAATGGTCAGTGTTCATGTTATAAACCAACATTTGCCTGCCCGAGCTGAATTCTTGTCAACCTCTGAAGCTACTGAGTGGGGAATGAAAGAAAGTGAGGGGAGGAAGAAGGCCCCGGTGCACCCTGGAGGAACAGCACAGATTCCAGCTGAAATCTACATGAGGCTGGTTGATTCCACTTCTTCCAATCCTCAACTTTCATCAATGCCAGCAACAGCATATGGGACAATAGGATGCTTTGGTTGGCATCGACTCCTGGTCTGATGGTGTTAGTTTATTTTCATGGCAAATAATTATATTCTCTCCTTTCCTAAATATTTCGAAATGGTGCAAATAATATATAAATCCATAGGCACAAAAGTCATTAGATTCTTCAAGCAAGGGATTTTTAAGAATACACAAAATGACATATTAGATTTCTCCAAGCTCTTACTCAAAAAAAGCAAATAAACATTTATTTATTAAAACATGCTTGTCTCATTTTACCCTATTGTCATCCAAAAGGAGGAAGAAAGGCAGAGAATTTGGAGTTTAATAATTTGTATTTTAAAGTGCCTCTTCCACTGCTTACTACTTGGATGATTAAAAAGAGTCTGAATTTCAGTTGTCTTATTTGAAAAAGTCAGTATGATAATAGTAAATAAAAACAAGAGCAATTTTAAGGGATTCTTGTAAACATTAAAAAAGTTATTATTATAAATATTAAAAGTACATGCTTTTTAAATTGTAAAGCCTTAAACAAAAACTGGTTATTATTGTCCATGGAGAGTAAAAGTGAATTCACCAAAACATCTGGAAAAGGTTTGTCTTTTGCACAGGGTTGTTTTTAGTGCGAGATGAAGAGAAAAATTCTGAGAATAGCATGATGAGAAGTGAGCTAGTTTCAACAACTTCTTTGTCTGCATTTCTCTCTTTCTGATTATGTCTCCAAAACTTCCTCGCTTCTTGAGCAGAATTCTCTATATTTCATAAACAGGGAGACATTGTTGTCAAAAGAACTCAAACTTGTGTTTGAGACAATCCTCCTGCCGTCTCCTATCTCTTCCAACACCTTTCCTCAGAGATCAGATACATTTTCCTGGCAAGATGTTCATTATTCAGAGGTTGCTTTGCAATTTCCTACAATTTCTGTTCACTTGCAAATAAAACCATGCCTTTATTTTAGGATATAGGGAAAGCTTTTAAGAACAGAAGTTAAAGTCAAGCATGAATAAATTTTATGCATGGCAAATATAGACTTTGATAACATTGTCTCCATCAGGGTTGATTGTAAGTGATTCATCACTTTCTTACTCATGTTACTGATAGAAATACTGGAGTTCTGAGTTTGTAAATTAATAAAACCCCTTATCGATAGCACAATATTCCTTTAATAATATATTCCTAACACAGACCCATTGTATGAACATACATTGATTGCATTCTTAAATGGATCACATTACTGCATTTTTATCTATGGAGTTGGAATTATCCATCCCTCTAGAAGCCAGAAGTGCCATGAATTTTCTTTAGCTAATTCAGAGGGAAAAGGGTGAAAAGACTGGGGGCCAGGAGGCAAGACAGCATGGTGTTCAAAAGAAAGGTGGCCTTAGATTTTGAGAAGAGATGGCATGCTAAAGCACTGTGCCATCTTCAGTTTATCTACACTGCCAAAAGTCTTTATGGAAAGTATAGTCTTTGGATTGCACTGGCCATCCTATGGACAAAACAGTAAGATGTTCTTTAAAATGTTCATTTTCATCTATATGTTAAGGAGACAAGCAGCAAGCTTTAGCAATCCTGCTAGCTAAGTAGTTCTGAACTTTTTCTAAGGGAGATGGGCAAGGATACTTTTCCAACTCTGATGAAGATTCCTCTTCCAAGCAAAAAGCAAATATAAAACATTGCCTACCAATTCAGGCATTTTATGAATTGCCTGAACCCCATTTACTTCAGCTATTAAAAATAGCTGAAGTACTCCATGCCTCCTGAATGTACCCCTTTCTTAGCTCTTTTTCACATAAGTAATGGTCATGTTAACAACAGAGACTCTCCTTTATATGAAGCCATATGTCATAAATAGTATGTGATATGATTTATATGGTCAATAGTATCAATAAGTAGTATAGTCATATGTAATAAATAGTAACCTTTTTTCTAAACCTTTTTAGCCCTTAATGGTCAGCCGAGGACAAAGACATCATCCTTTTATTAATTTTTTAAATGCCATAAAGTTAATAAAAAGTAAAACTATTTTCTGGAAAAGATTCCCCAATTCTTTGCTTTCCAGAAGGAATCTACATCTCTGTATCTATTTATTTAACTATTAGTCATCACTGCAATGAACACTTTCTTAATAATGAAACAAGTAAAATCAATGTGACAGGAAAATCTTAATTAAAGAAATCCTAGCTAAAGAAAGAGCTAGGCATTACAAAACCTTGTGTTGCAAGATGGCCGAATAGGAACAGCTCCGGTCTACAGCTCCCAGCGTGAGCGACGCAGAAGACAGGTGATTTCTGCATTTCCATCTGAGGTACCGGGTTCATCTCACTAGGGAGTGCCAGACAGTGGGCACAGGCCAGTGGGTGCGCGCACCGTGCCTGAGCCGAAGCAGGGCGAGGCATTGCCTCACCTGGGAAGCGCAAGGGGTCAGGGAGTTCCCTTTCCAAGTCAAAGAAAGGGGTGACTGACGCACCTGGAAAATCGGGTCACTCCCACCCGAATATTGCGCTTTTCAGACCGGCTTAAAAAACGGCGCACCACGAGACTATATCCCACACCTGGCTGGGAGGGTCCTACGCCCACGGAATCTCCCTGATTGCTAGAACAGCAGTCTGAGATCAAACTGCAAGGCGGCAGCGAGGCTGGGGGAGGGGCGCCCGCCATTGCCCAGGCTTGATTAGGTAAACAAAGCAGCCTGGAAGCTCGAACTGGGCGGAGCCCACCACAGCTCAAGGAGGCCTGCCTGCCTCTGTAGGCTCCACCTCTGGGGGCAGGGCACAGACAAATAAAAAGACAGCAGTAACCTCTGCAGACTTAAATGTCCCTGTCTGACAGCTTTGAAGAGAGCAGTGGTTCTCCCAGCATGCAGCTGGAGATCTGAGAACCGGCAGACTGCCTCCTCAAGTGGGTCCCTGACCCCTGACCCCCGAGCAGCCTAACTGGGAGGCACCCCCCAGCAGGGGCACACTGACACCTCACACGGCAGGGTATTCCAACAGACCTGCAGCTGAGGGTCCTGTCTGTTAGAAGGAAAACTAACAAACAGAAAGGACATCCACACCAAAAACCCATCTGTACATCACCATCATCAAAGACCAAAAGTAGATAAAACCACAAAGATGGGGAAAAAAACAGAACAGAAAAACTGGAAACTCTAAAACGCAGAGGGCCTCTCCTCCTCCAAAGGAACGCAGTTCCTCACCAGCAACAGAACAAAGCTGGATGGAGAATGACTTTGACGAGCTGAGAGAAGAAGGCTTCAGATGATCAAATTACTCTGAGCTACGGGAGGACATTCAAACCAAAGGCAAAGAAGTTGAAAACTTTGAAAAAAATTTAGAAGAATGTATAACTAGAATAACCAATACAGAGAAGTGCTTAAAGGAGCTGATGGAGCTGAAAACCAAGGCTCGAGAACTACGTGAAGAATGCAGAAGCCTCAGGAGCCGATGCGATCAACTGGAAGAAAGGGTATCAGCGATGGAAGATGAAATGAATGAAATGAAGCGAGAAGGGAAGTTTAGAGAAAAAAGAATAAAAAGAAATGAGCAAAGCCTCCAAGAAATATGGGACTATGTGAAAAGACCAAATCTACGTCTGATTGGTGTACCTGAAAGTGACGGGGAGAATGGGACCAAGTTGGAAAACACTCTGCAGGATATTATCCAGGAGAACTTCCCCAATCTAGCAAGGCAGGCCAATGTTCAGATTCAGGAAATACAGAGAACGCCACAAAGATATTCCTTGAGAAGAGCAACTCCAAGACACATAATTGTCAGATTCACCAAAGTTGAAATGAAGGAAAAAATGTTAAGGGCAGCCAGAGAGAAAGGTCGGGTTACCCTCAAAGGGAAGCCCATCAGACTAACAGCAGATCTCTCGGCAGAAACCCTACAAGCCAGAAGAGAGTGGGGGCCAATATTCAACATTCTTAAAGAAAAGAATTTTCAACCCAGAATTTCATATCCAGCCAAACTAAGCTTCATAAGTGAAGGAGAAATAAAATACTTTATAGACAAGCAAATGCTGAGAGATTTTGTCACCACCAGGCCTGCCCTAAAAGAGCTCCTGAAGGAAGCGCTAAACATGGAAAGGAACAACCGGTACCAGCCGCTGCAAAATCATGCCAAAATGTAAAGACCATCGAGACTAGGAAGAAACTGCATCAACTAACGAGCAAAATAACCAGCTAACATCATAATGACAGGATCAAATTCACACATAACAATATTAACTTTAAATATAAATGGACTAAATTCTCCAATTAAAAGACACAGACTGGCAAGTTGGATAAAGAGTCAAGACCCATCAGTGTGCTGTATTCAGGAAACCCATCTCACGTGCAGAGACACACATAGGCTCAAAATAAAAGGATGGAGGAAGATCTACCAAGCCAATGGAAAACAAAAAAAGGCAGGGGTTGCAATCCTAGTCTCTGATAAAACAGACTTTAAACCAACAAAGATCAAAAGAGACAAAGAAGGCCATTAAATAATGGTAAAGGGATCAATTCAACAAGAGGAGCTAACTATCCTAAATATTTATGCAACCAATACAGGAGCACCAAGATTCATAAAGCAAGTCCTGAGTGACCTACAAAGAGACTTAGACTCCCACACATTAATAATGGGAGACTTTAACACCCCACTGTCAACATTAGACAGATCAACGAGACAGAAAGTCAACAAGGATACCCAGGAATTGAACTCAGCTCTGCACCAAGTGGACCTAATAGACATCTACAGAACTCTCCACCCCAAATCAACAGAATATACATTTTTTTCAGCACCACACCACACCTATTCCAAAATTGACCACATACTTGGAAGTAAAGCTCTCCTCAGCAAATGTAAAAGAACAGAAATTATAACAAACTATCTCTCAGACCACAGTGCAATCAAACTAGAACTCAGGATTAAGAATCTCACTCAAAGCTGCTCAACTACATGGAAACTGAACAACCTGCTCCTGAATGACTACTGGGTACATAACGAAATGAAGGCAGAAATAAAGATGTTCTTTGAAACCAACGAGAACAAAGACACAACATACCAGAATCTCTGGGACGCATTCAAAGCAGTGTGTAGAGGGAAATTTATAGCACTAAATGCCCACAAGAGAAAGCAGGAAAGATCCAAAATTGACACCCTAACATCACAATTAAAAGAACTAGAAAAGCAAGAGCAAACACATTCAAAAGCTAGCAGAAGGCAAGAAATAACTAAAATCAGAGCAGAACTGAAGGAAATAGAGACACAAAAAACCCTTCAAAAAATCAATGAATCCAGGAGCTGGTTTTTTGAAAGGATCAACAAAATTGATAGACCGCTAGCAAGACTAATAAAGAAAAAAAGAGAGAAGAATCAAATAGACACAATAAAAAATGATAAAGGGGATATCACCACCGATCCCACAGAAATACAAACTACCATCAGAGAATACTACAAACACCTCTATGCAAATAAACTAGAAAATCTAGAAGAAATGGATACATTCCTCGACACATACACTCTCCCAAGACTAAACCAGGAAGAAGTTGAATCTCTGAATAGACCAATAACAGGATCTGAAATTGTGGCAATGATCAATAGTTTACCAACCAAAAAGAGTCCAGGACCAGATGGATTCACAGCCGAATTCTACCAGAGGTACAAGGAGGAACTGGTACCATTCCTTCTGAAACTATTCCAATCAATAGAAAAAGAGGGAATCCTCCCTAACTCATTTTATGAGGCCATCATCATTCTGATACCAAAGCCGGGCAGAGACACAACCAAAAAAGAGAATTTTAGACCAATATCCTTGATGAACATTGATGCAAAAATCCTCAATAAAATACTGGCAAACTGAATCCAGCAGCACATCAAAAAGCTTATCCACCATGATCAAGTGGGCTTCATCCCTGGGATGCAAGGCTGGTTCAATATACGCAAATCAATAAATGTAATCCAGCATATAAACAGAGCCAAAGACAAAAACCACATGATTATCTCAATAGATGCAGAAAAAGCCTTTGACAAAATTCAACAACCCTTCATGCTAAAAACTCTCAATAAATTAGGTATTGATGGGATGTATTTCAAAATAATAAGAGCTATCTATGACAAACCCACAGCCAATATCATACTGAATGGGCAAAAACTGGAAGCATTCCCTTTGAAAACTGGCACAAGACAGGGATGCCCTCTCTCACCGCTCCTATTCAACATAGTGTTGGAAGTTCTGGCCAGGGCAATCAGGCAGGAGAAGGAAATAAAGGGTATTCAATTAGGAAAAGAGGAAGTCAAATTGTCCCTGTTTGCAGACGACATGATTGTTTATCTAGAAAACCCCATCGTCTCAGCCCAAAATCTCCTTAAGCTGATAAGCAACTTCAGCAAAGTCTCAGGATACAAAATCAATGTACAAAAATCACAAGCATTCTTATACACCAACAACAGACAAACAGAGAGCCAAATCATGAGTGAACTCCCATTCACAATTGCTTCAAAGAGAATAAAATACCTAGGAATCCAACTTACAAGGGATGTGAAGGACCTCTTCAAGGAGAACTACAAATCACTGCTCAAGGAAATAAAAGAGGACACAAACAAATGGAAGAACATTCCATGCTCATGGGTAGGAAGAATCAATATCGTGAAAATGGCCATACTGCCCAAGGTAATTTACAGATTCAATGCCATCCCCATCAAGCTACCAATGACTTTCTTCACAGAATTGGAAAAAACTACTTTAAAGTTCATATGGAACCAAAAAAGAGCCCGCATCGCCAAGTCAATCCTAAGCCAAAAGAACAAAGCTGGAGGCATCATGCTACCTGACTTCAAACTATACTACAAGGCTACAGTAACCAAAACAGCATGGTACTGGTACCAAAACAGAGATATAGATCAATGGAACAGAACAGAGCCCTCAGAAATAACGCCACATACCTACAACTATCTGATCTTTGACAAACCTGAGAAAAACAAGCAATGGGGAAAGGATTCCCTATTTAATAAATGGTGCTGGGAAAACTGGCTAGCCATATGTAGAAAGCTGAAACTGGATCCCTTCCTTACACCTTATACAAAAATCAATTCAAGATGGATTAGAGATTTAAACATTAGACCTAAAAACATAAAAACCCTAGAAGAAAACCTAGGAATTACCATTCACGACATAGGCCTGGGCAAGGACTTCATGTCCAAAACACCAAAAGCAATGGCAACAAAAGCCAAAATTGACAAATGGGATCTAATTAAACTAAAGAGCTTCTGCATAGCAAAAGAAACTACCATCAGAGTGAACAGGCAACCTACAAAATGGGAGAAAATTTTCGCAACCTACTCATCTGACAAAGGGCTAATATCCAGAATCTACAATGAACTCAAACAAATTTACAAGAAAAAAACAAACAACCCCATCAAAAAGTGGGCGAAGGACATAAACAGACACTTCTCAAAAGAAGACATTTATGCAGCCAAAAAACACATGAAAAAATGCTCATCATCACTGGCCATCAGAGAAATGCAAATCAAAACCACTATGAGATATCATCTCACACCAGTTAGAATGGCAATCATTAAAAAGTCAGGAAACAACAGGTGCTGGAGAGGATGTGGAGAAATAGGAACACTTTTACACTGTTGGTGGGACTGTAAACTAGTTCAACCATTGTGGAAGTCAGTGTGGCGATTCCTCAGGGATCTAGAACTAGAAATACCATTTGACCCAGCCATCCCATTACTGGGTATATACCCAAAGGACTATAAATCATGCTGCTATAAAGACACATGCACACGTATGTTTATTGCGGCATTATTCACAATAGCAAAGACTTGGAACCAACCCAAATGTCCAACAATGATAGACTGGATTAAGAAAATGTGGCACATATACACCATGGAATACTATGCAGCCATAAAAAATGATGAGTTCATGTCCTTTGTAGGGACATGGATGAAATTGGAAACCATCATTCTCAGTAAGCTATCGCAAGAACAAAAAACCAAACACCGCATATTCTCACTCATAGGTGGGAATTGAACAATGAGATCACATGGACACAGGAAGGGGAATATCACACTCTGGGGACTGTTGTGGGGTGGGGGGAGGGGGGAGGGATAGCATTGGGAGATATACCTAATGCTAGATGACGTGTTAGTGGGTGCAGCGCACCAGCATGGCACATGTATACATATGTAACTAACCTGCACAATGTGCACATGTACCCTAAAACTTAAAGTATAATAAAAAAAAAAAAAAAAAAAAACCTTGTGTTAAGAGAAACTGCAGAAGTTTCATACTAGATATAGAGGGGGAAATTACCTGGTTAAGGAAGAGAGCAGAGATCAGAAAGGAGTTCCTGGAGGAAATAATATTAAAGAGCAATTATGTACCAGAAGAAAAAAAAGAAAAAAAAAAAAGAAAGAGCTAAAGAACATAGTAATTCCTTTTTGTGGAAAATGGGTGAGGAGTAAAGACCTTTTATAAGAAATAAATTTCCTATGCAAATAAAAACTTGGTTTTATTTTTTAAATACAGTACTCTATTATTTTTGAATAATGACAGAAGACTTAATGTGTCAGTTTTTTTCCTCATTTCATTGAGAATTAAGGGCCACCAATACTTTTTTTTATAAGATACATCAAAAGCACATAAAGATCTTTCAAATTTTACCAAAGGTTTTCATTTAATTAAATCGACTTATTTAAAATATATTATTTTATTCTGAAATAAATAGTTGCATAAATTCATATTCTTTGTTAACAATTTTAAAAACATTTCTTAGTATAAAAAATCAAAAGCAACTATAGCCAAGTTAAACTTCAAAAATTAACTTCAAACAACTGAAAATTATAAAAGGCATATGTTTTTGTTTTCTTTATTGTATCCCCAGGTAAATTATGGTATTAAAAATACCTCAGTCAAGGGCTTTACTCATGCCATAAAGCCTCATGTTACTTCTCAAAGAAACGAGAAAGAAAATAATTATATATGGGTAGATTATATGGTGATAATATTGTGTCAGTATACTTTAAATGGAGTTGCCAAGATGGTTGCTTTATATTAAAGTCTATAAAACATATAATTCATAAGTGGACTCTTCTGCATTAGTAGAGTGAATGTTTCATTTTCAGAATTACAGACATATAAAAATTATACTTCCCTGCTATGAAAGACCAGTAAACATCCTTGTTTTCTGTAAAAACTTAAATGCTGGAGGCCAATACTCACAAAACATAATAATATTTCTGCTAAAAAAGCCAACTTTTTTTTAACGAGGAAAAGAAATCAAACATATACATCCTAAGTGCAATATTTCCAAACTTTTAAAAAAGGACAGTATGTGAAATTGCCAATTCTATATTTTTAATTTGCTCATGTTTGCTGAAATCAATTCTATTTACAGGAATGAATGGAATCGTTAAATACATACTGATGTGACTGGCTCATCTCATCTTACCTTGCTTTGAAGGAAGCCAGCTCTTATTGGAAAAAGACAACAAGGTAAAATAAGAATGGGACTTTTTAAAAAAATGTTTGTGAAGCAAAACAAACAAACAAACAACCCCACAAGAACAAAAAGCAGGAACAACTCTCTTTCTTTTAAACACCTGTTACCATTAAACTCTGGGGATTTTATGCAACTGGATACCTGAGCAATATCCACAGTACATGCCTTACAAAGGAGTAGTATGCTAAGTTTCTCTTTCATAATCTGGAATGAAGAACATTTTTTCTTAGAATCAAATATTCCACTGGATAGGAGGATTCTCTGGTTGACTCACAAAATTCAAAACAACCCACAGTTTAGCTTGCCTTATATATGAATAATGTTTAAGCAGCAAACAACCATCAGATAAAATACTTCCTATAGAAAAATGTACTCTATATTCCATCTCACAGTGCCAGAAGTAGCTCAATAACAACCCAGAGGCGTGGCTAGCAGTTGGAGGGAGGAAGGAAGAACAGGTCAGCTAATCTTGACCACCATAAATTCCTACATTCTATAATGTTGTTTGGAAAAGGTAATATTGTCTACAGCCATACTACTCTGAACACACCCAATCTTGTCGGAAAAAGGTAAAATTGTGACTCTCATAAAAAGATAAAATGACCTTGTTTCCAAGACTTTTTTCAGCTCATTAATTAATAATGGATAAATAAGATGTTATAATCAGATCAAAGAAGAATTCAACAATCCACACATATATGGGCAATAAGGAATGTCAGAAATAATTTACAACAAGATGCAAAAGGATCTATCTGCAGGCAATGATCAATTACATTCCACCAGGTATAATAAATTTGACTTCTATAGATAAGAATTATTTTCCTTATTATCAGTTTTCTGCAACTTGCAAAACTATAAAATAGCTCAAGAACAATAAAACGTGGAAGTAACCCCAATTATACCCGTCTAATTAGACAGGACACTTTTCTTTTATCTATTTCAAAGTACTTCATAATTTTCCCTGGCAATATATACAACAGTAGAGTCTATTAAGGCCAATCACATCCTTGATGTTGTGAATTGGGGAGGAAATACTGAATTCCAGATAGCAATACTCCCACTGTCTATTAATAAAGGCTATAATACCAGTGCTGTCCGGTAGAAATATAATGCAAGCTACCAATGCAGCCACATAGATAAATTTTACATTTTCTAGCAGCCACGTTTTTAAAAACATAGAAATTGTTAATTCGTTAAGTTTAATAAAATACATAAATAACTAAATGCAAAGTATTATCTCAACATATAATCAATAAGCAAAATATCAATGAGATATTTTACATTCTTTTTTGCATTCCTTGTCTTCAAAAGCCAGTGGATGTTTTACACTTACAGCACATCTGAATTCAGACTAGCCACATTTCATATGCCTTACTGGCCATATGTGGCCAGTTGCTACTGAACAGCACAGGTCTACAGAAATCAAACTTTGGCAAGCTAGCTAAGCTTTGCAGGGTTTGGAATATTAATTAAAACATTTTAGGTTTGTCCCTATCTTATTTTCAAGATAGCCAGGTTCTCAGATATCCTCCTTTTAAAAAGAAGCATGATCAATGCCCGAGGAAATTGTACAGGCATACCTCGGAGATATTTCAGATTCAATTCCAGTCACTGCAATGAAGTGAGTCACACAAAAATGTTTTGGTTTCCCACAGCATACAGAAGTTATGTTTACACTATACTGTAGTTTATTAAATGGATATGTCTAAAAAAGAATGTGCATACCTTCATTAAAAACACCTTATTAATAAAAAATGCCAACAATCATTTGAGCCTGCAGTGAGTCGTCATCTTTTGCTGGTGGAGGGTCTTGCCTCAGTGTTGATGGCTGTGACAGATCAGGATGGTGGTTGCTGAAGGCTGGGGTGGCTGTGACAATTTCTTAAAATAACACAACATTGAAGTTTGCCACATCAATGAACTCTTCCTTTCACAAGAGATTTCTCTGTAGCATGTGATGCTGTTTGATAGCAGTTTACCCAGAGTAGAACTTCTTTCACAATTGGAGTCAATCCTCTCAAACCTTGCCACTGCTTTATCAACTAAGCTTATGTAATATTCTAAATTATTTGTTGTCATTTCAACAATGTTCAAAGCATCTTCACCAGGAGTAGAAGCCACTTTCTTTGCTCTTCCATAAGAAGCAACTCCTCATCAATTCAAGTTTGATCATGAGATTGCAACAAGTCACTCGCATCTTCAGGGTACACTTCCAATTCCAGTTCTCTTGCTATTTCCACCACATCAGCAGTGACTACCTCCACTGAAGTCTTGAACCACTCAAAGTCATCTATAAGAGTTGGAATCAACTTCTTTCAAACCCCCATTAAAGTGGATATTTTGACCTCTTCCCATGACTCATGAATGCTCTTAATGGCATCTGAATGGTGAATCCTTTCCATACGGTTTTTAATTTACTTTGCCCCAGTCCCTCAGAGGAATCACTTTCTATTGCAGTTATAGCCTTATGAAATGTTTTTCCTAGATAAGCCTTGAAAGATGAAATTGCTTCTTGATCCATGGGTTGCAGAATGGATGTGGTACTAGCAGGCATGAAAATAGCCTTGTGCATCTCTATCAGAGCTCTTGGCTGACCAGATGCATTATCAATGAGCAGTAATATTTTGAAAGGCATCTTCCTGAGCAGTAGGTCTCAACAGTGGGCTTAAAATATTCAGTAAACCCATGCTGTAGACAGATGTGCTGTCATCCAGGCTTTGTTGTTTTATTTACAGAGCCCAGGCAGACTAGATTTAGTGTAATTCTTAAGGGCCTTGGGATTTTCAGAATGGTAAATGAGCATTGGCTTCAATTTCAAGTCGCATCTTCTTCCAAGAGAAAGCTGTTTCATCTACATTGAAAATTTGTTTAGTGTAGGCTCCTTCATCAATGATCTTAGCTAGATCTGGATAACTTACTACAGCTCCTCCATCAGCACTTGCTAGCTCACCTTGCACTTTTATGTTATGAAGACACCTTCTCATCTTAAACCTCATGAACCAGTCTCTGTTAACTTCAGACTTTTCTTCTGTAGTTCCCTCACCTCTCTTGGCCTTCGTAGAATTGAAAAGAGTGACAGCCTTGCTCTGGATCAGGTTCTGGTTCAAGGGAATGTGATGGCTGGTTTGATCTTCTATCCAGACCACTCAAACATTCTCCCTATCAGCAATAAGGCTGTTTCACTTTATTTTCATTCATGTGTTCACTGGAGTAGCACTTTTAATTTCCTTCAAGAGCTGTTTCTTCGCATTCACAACTTGGCTGAGTAGTGCAGGAGGCCGAGCTTTCAGCCTATCTCAGCTTTAAGCATGCCTTCCTCACTAAGCCTAATCATTTCTAGCTTTTGATAAAGAGACATGTGACCCTTCCTTTCACTTGAACACTTAGAGGCTAATGTACGGTTATTCATCAGCCTAATTTCAATATTTTTGTGTCTTAGGGAACAGGGACGCCTGAGAAGAGGGACAGAGTCGGGGAAGGGTCAATCAGAATGGCTGGCAGTGGGGTAGTCAGAACAGAATTTATCAATGAAGTTCACCATCTTATATGGGCACAATTTGTGATGCTCCAAAGCAATGATAATAATGACATCAAAGATCACGGATCACCAAAACAGATACAGTAATCATGAAAAAGTTTGAAATATTGTGAGAGTTACCAAAATGTGACACACAGACACCAGTGAGCATATGCTGTTAGAAAAATGGCACCAACCGAGTTGCCGGGCACAGGGTTGCCACAAATCTTCAATTTGTGAAAAAATGCAGTATCTGCAAAGTGCAATGAAGTGAAGTGCAATAGAACGAGGATGGCCCGTGGCTGAAATGGCTGTCAGCGCGGCCCCATGGATGTCCTCATTAGCAGTCTGTACCAGTGTCTTTTCCAAAGGAAACCATACTTACCCTGTGATGTCAGAGGGAAAAATGAACACACAGGGACATGGCAATAACCATAACAATAAAGGTAATATTGCTGTACCTGTCACCTGAGTGTGACAGCGTGCATCAAAAACATTAACTTTTTCATTTTCAAATCACTCTTGTGGGATAAAGAAAGGTAGAATGCTTCTCATAAGCCCTCTTCCACTGCAGCATGAGAAGAGACATTTTGCTTCTTAGCAAAGAAGTAGCTAAGGCATATCCAACTCAGTGTCTCAGAAACCACAAAGACCTCAACTAGTCACCAGAAGATCCAGCTCAAAGCTCCACCTCTGAAGGGAGAGAGCCCCCTTCCCCAGGGCACAGCCCTACAGCATCCCGCAATGCCGCAGCACCACGTCATCAGTGCCAGGCAGGTGCTGAGGAGGAAGGTGGTAGGAGGAAGCCCAGCTTACCTGTGTGAGCCAGGGCAGGGATGGCTCCTGGAGGGTTCCCTCATCTCTGTATTTATTTACTCCTCTTTATTGTGCCTTCTCCCCACAGGGGTTTCTGAGAAAGGGATTCAAGTCCCAGGGGTAGATGGCCTGCTGGGATCCCTAATAAAAAATTATTTCACAAAGTAATACAGTAGCACCTGGAATTCTTCCTTTCTTGTCATGTTTCTGGTGTTTTATATAATCTCAACTAGGAGAATATAGGGCCATGTGTGTGTGAGAGAAAAAGAGACAGAGAGAGCAAAACAGAGAAAGACAGACAGCAGAAAAGAGAAAGAACTAGCCAAACGCTGGCTCTCAGACTCCAATCATATCCTCCCTTCCCATTTCCTCAGGATATCAGCTAAACTCAGTGCTCCAGGGACCAGTGGCCTCCAGATCGCCTTTGAGTCCTCTCCTCCCCCACCCTCACACCCTCTAGTGAACTTTCAAAAAAGCATGGAAGTCATCCTGCTCCCCACCCATCCAGCCAACTACCTAGACTCTGGTGGCCGCCATGTGCAATCACCATCTCCTCTGCATGAATGGTACTTTCACCACCTGAGCGACACAGGCTTCCCATTCAATGGGCAGCATCCGCCTGTATTTAACATTAGCTGCTCAATAATAACCCATTGAAGGAGTAGGCCCTATGATGTTTGTATAAGGAGAGGGGCAGTGAAGAAAGGGCTCCATGTGCTGAATTCAAGAAGGGGGTTATTTCTTTCCTACTATAAACAGAAATGATTATAAAACCAGATCCCAGAAAGAGCCCCTCAGCCTTCATTTTGGCACGAGGGGGTTTCGTTTCTCTGCAAGACTACCTCCGCGTGCTGACTTCTCCAAGTTTTTACTGCATTCCAGGGAGGGAGATAGAAACCAAAGCAAATAAAGTGCCCCCAAAGGGCCCTCTCCTCCCTCTGAAAAGCTTCTATTTTTAATTCTCTGCAGCTTTTAAAACAGTCAAATGGGGAAGTTTCAACAGTCTGTGGTGGAAGAGAATGCCTGCCCTCTCTAAGGACACCCACTTTAGATAATCCCAGTTGGCCACGGGACACCAGGGCCAGGGCTGGGCAAAGGGGTTTTCTTGGCAGTTTCTTTTCAGCACATTTCTGTCATCACAAAGTAACTTTTAACAACTGTGTTTTCCTCTCTACAAATGAGAAGAAGGCAGATTTTGAGCTGGTGGCTCACTGCATGCAAAATGTACCTGCTTCCCCCATAGCGTCTGGTTCATGCTACAAGTGCGTTTTCCTGGCACTTACTGCTTTATAGAGATGCTAAACTGGAAACCAGGGATTCCTAAGCTCCCTGCAGAATTTCCCACATTCACCCCGCGTCCACCTCACCAGGTGGGTGGCAATCATGAGCCCATCATTTTCAGGTGGGAAAATGGGCAAAGCCAGAAAAATGGCAAGTCGTTTTCCCAAGCATGTCTTGGAGGATGTTAGCAGGAAGAGTAAACATTTCTTCTCTGACTCAGTCCGGTTTGTGGCCTCATGGTTACTCTCTCCCAACCACACAATCCTGACTGTCACCCTGTGAGCATCTCTTAAGCCACATACCATGCACTCTGACCCTTAAAAACCTGAGGTGCCCCCACACAGGTCTCCTGAGGTTGAAGCAGCTTTGGGCACCAGTCGCGTGGTGAGCACAGAAGAGCAGGATTGTGGAGGAGGATTTCCTCCGCTTCCTCCTAGGCCACCTTTGCAGAGCTGTCTCTAATACCCACAGGGCCTACTTTCAAAAAGACATATTTAAGGCAATTGGCCGTAGAAAGCTCTAGATCCAAATAACCTTTCAGGGTTCTTAAGGACAGGACTTGAAGCTTGGGGAGGAAGCAGCAAATGAGCTCCAGGTGTGAAGGGGATGAGACAGGCTCCAATGCAGTGGAGAGGTAGGAAGCCCAGATTTCAAAGTTATTTCTACCTCCTAAGGTTACAGCCATTACATCAAGAATTTAAGTCTTTAGCCAAAATGCCCTATTTCCTAATACAGAGTTTTTAGTTGGCAAAACCCGACTTATAAATGTCTCCTGAGCCCTCCTCTTCTCTCCAGCTTTTAGAATTCAACCAAAGCCCATTTTACATGAATGAAGGAACAAAACAGTAGAAAGAAAAAAAGAAGAAGAATGAATGTGGCTGTGCCTGTCCATCCTTTGTCCTATCATTTTTTATCAACTTTGAATCCAGTGAAACCTAACAATAATTCAGCCATGAACTTGCCGCATAAACTGGAGAAATTTGGAGCATATATTTCCAATTCATTTACACTTGGCTCATCAAAATACGTTGCACTTAAAAAAAAACGCTATTTGATGTTTAAGGAATTGTTTCCACCTTTTAAAATAAGCCTTTCTCAATTCAAACAGGAAGCTGCAGAATGCTAAGAGAATAGAAACTCAAATACAGGAAGGTTCAGGGACTGTTCAAAACTCAGAGCCATGAATTTAGAGAGGGTTCAAAAGTTGGCAGCGTGAACCCTCTCATCCCCATCCACAAATAATAAATATCACAACAAGGAAAAGGAGAAAGGAGAAAGCCACTGGAAAGCCATAACTTATCCTGGCTCCAGACTTACAGTTCTCTCCAATAAACCAGGAGTTCTTGGAGAACTTAGGTTGTGCTGCCTACAGGGAGCTGAGCTACTCTTGTGCCATAAATTACCTTGCTGGGGATAAACTTTCCTCCAGGTTCAACAGACAGGCAGCTCTGCAAGACCCATCACCCAGCTCTGTGCTTCCTAAATTATACTTCATCTGGTTGTGACATCTGAAAAGCTACAGGGAGAATGATCACCCCAAATTTGACCTTCCTATGCCACTGGGTCTTTTTTTTTTTTTTTAAAAAGAATAATAACTACATCAGGGGAAAAAAGATACAATAACATCCTATTTGAAAACACAAACAGGTAAAAAATAGAGCTTCCTATACACCTCCCCAAATAATAGTATGATGTTTTCAAACTTGTCTACACTAAGGGTCTTTTTAAATTGCAATGTGACCCTAAGTTCTTCCCCAACTGAAATAGCAACAGTGAAGCTTAAAGTCATTGAAGTGAGAGCAGCAGGGATTAACTTTTCCCCTCCTTTCTTACTTTGCAATCAGCAACAGCCTCATTCCAGTTCTCCAGTCATATTCAGATGTGTACACACAGAGAGACACATGCACTCAAACATCTGAGAACCCAGAATATTTAAGGAAGTGGCTACAGTGCCTTGAAATGTGATCAAGCCTCTGAGAGCAGGTATCAGGCCAAGAGAAATAACTCTTATCCGTAAAGAGTTCTCTAATAAATCAGAAAGCCTTTTCTTCCACATGTCACCAGACATGTTTAATTTATCTCGTTTGACAGAATTGTGGCAAGCAGACTGACCAGTGGCACAATTAGAATGGGCCTTTGTGACCAAGGGCAGAATATCAGGCACGGAAGGGCACAGAAAAGGAATACACACAGTAGGTATCCTATAAATGCTTGTGGGCCAGCTCAATGTGATGGTGGATGCAAAAGAAGAGAACGAAGATTTCAGATTTCACAGGTTTACAGCACATCAAGCCAATGCATAGACACAGTAACCAGTCTTATCTAATCCAAGAAATTTAATTTAACTGGTTTGCTTCTTCCTGGAATTTGGCCTCTGTCATAAACTCTAGGGAATTGCATAGGCTTATTCATTTTTGCTTCTGCATTTTACTTATGGAACACACGATTTACAAGGAAGAGTAGGAAGAAATGTACTCTTTCTAATGTCTGCACCTTCTGAACTTGTGAACGCAGTGGATTTATTAGTGTCAGCTGGCTAACCTTGCATCTGGTCATACAATTTGTTTTGAAAGAAAAAGCCTTTACCTGGAGAAAAAAACACACCTTGATCTTGCTATCAAAATGGCTTTTAAATACCTATACTTTATTTATTTAGGAAAAATGATCACAGTTACTAGCCCAATGTTCCCTTCCCTGCACCAACTGCTACATTCTAATTACCAAGGCTCTCCTGGCATCGAACAGGAGGAGACTGTCTTCACTTCACTTCTAAATCTTTATGTAAAGTAGGACTAAGCTATCCCCAGTTACACAGGTGAGTAAACTGAGACATGGACAGAGATCAACTTATTTTCTTCAAAATTAACTAGTGGCAGGGCCTAGACTTACACCCATTCTGGACCCCAGGTGTATGTTTTCAACTTCCTGGCAAGGCCACCTCTGTGTGCGTCCAGTTCATCGATCTTCTTTCAGCAAGAAGATTATTATTGAATACCCAACGGGCATTCAACTTATCATTGATCATATACATATACTTTAATTATTTTTGTTCATTTACTTTTTCCTATTTTAAGATAATTGAAATATAATGCACATAAATAAAAGTGCATAAGTATTCAGTCCCACGAATTTTCCCCAAGGTGCATGTAAATCAGCACCCAGATCAAGAAACAGATCATTTGAACCCAAAAGCCCCCTCCTTTTTACCCTCTTCATTATACTCCTGTCTTCATTCCCAGCCAATATATGCCTTTCCTTTTGTTGGGGGCAGTAATAAATTTGGTTATAAGCACATGCTTTGGAAGCAGATTATCTGGGTTGAAATCCCAGTACCCCTTTTATAAACTTTGTGTCCTTGGGCAAGTTGCTTAATTTCTCTGTGCCTCAGTTTTCTCAACTCTAAATTGGAATATTAATAGAAACTCATGAGATCATGGGGAAGATGAAGGGCTATAATATGTATAAGCGCTTAGGAAAAGGTAAATAGAAAAGCTCGGGGTAAACCCGCAGGAAGAACCAGCTATTATTACTGGAACATTTCTCCTCATTCTCAGAGACTGTCCAGGGAAGACCAATAAGATGCAAAGATAGTAGAGCAAGGTAGATGGCAAGGGAGAGGGAGATAGAGGAATTCAATCAAGCTTGTGCCTTATGTCAATATGAGAAATAAATCCACCTCTAGACTAGGGAGAGGATGAGAGCTGGACAGGTTGAAGAAGAGCTCACTAGACAGTTTGCCAGTCACACAGAATCAAGTTTCTAAAGTAAAACTCTTATTTGAAACGTAATGTATTTTCTCTTCAGTCCTACTAATGCCCCATATGTGTGCAAATATATATGCCAAAGATGATAAGCATGAGTGCTCTTTTAGATCACCCATGGGCCTTCCACTCCCACCATGACTCCTAATAGTCTACAATTAGATGTATATTTGTTAGCTTCCTACACTAGAAAGAAAAAACGTGTAATTTTTGCCATCCAATTCACAGCTTAATTCCTTCTCCCTACTATACTTCATTAACTAGGCCATTTTGACGGACAGTGCAAAAATCTCTATTTGGCATAGCTTTTTAAGTAGAACAGATTCAGGCATTTTTTCCATGCTACATCTCTTCACATTTTTGAGTCACTTAAAATATT
The DNA here is from genome assembly GCF_028858775.2 of Pan troglodytes. Taxonomy (NCBI): domain Eukaryota; kingdom Metazoa; phylum Chordata; class Mammalia; order Primates; family Hominidae; genus Pan; species Pan troglodytes. Next base: position 31,421,793 of record NC_072404.2, read on the forward strand.
TTTGATCCATTTCATTTAGCACTTTTCAAAATTCTCTGCAGTGTAAATCAAAAGCTATAGGTAGCTTAAAGCATAGTTTCCAAGAAGCCAGTTACCTCAGGGATGTAAAAATACAGGACAGATAATCTGCCATGCAAATTTCTTTTTACGTTTTCTAGCTGAAACAATGCATTTGCTGGAACTTCTTTCTTAGGTCTACATGTTTTATGTAGACATCAAAATATTTAACCAAGTTATAAAAGTCAAAAAAGAACAGAGAAAGAATAAAAACATCTTTCATGTAATATTAAAAATGGCAAGCATTTAATATTCATTTGAATAACGAGTTGACTACCGTAAAGAATTAACATAGTTTAGATTCTCAACAGTAACAGACAGATTGAGGCCTGACATATTGACATTATTAAGTTGCAATAGGATTTAGGAAAACTCAAAATAGATAGGAAAAGAGGCCCATGTTTGGTTTCTTCCCTCCCTCCCTTCTCTTGCTCTCTCTCCCTCTCCTTACCCTCCCTCTCCCTTGCCTCTGCAGTTTTTCTTTTCATGTTTGTTGTGAGGTAAACAGACCAGAGATGAATATTAAACTCTAACATGCTGTGCACTCTCAAGCTCTAATAGATCTTTTTTTTTAGTGGGATAGAGATAATGTTACTTACAGAGCCTTTCGACAACATGGCCATATGGCTGGCCAGACCCCCTGTCTAAAAGGAACAAAATGCTTCCTTCCTGGGTGGCTGGCTGTGGGCTGGAACAGTACATGATGTTCAAGATAAGAAAACGGAAGTTCCTCGTGCTGAGCTTAACCAAATGAGGTAAAATAAGAAATGGAAAGACAATGAGAAGCTGCCTTATTTGCAGCCTGTGTCAGAGCCAGCACAGGGATTTGGAGTTGAACAGCATCTCTCTCGATCATAAGCGGGAAGGCCTTGTCCCAGCTACTTAACTCCGTGTAGACATAAATATGAGATGAAGCTGCTTTGTTACCTTTTAGGGATATTGCAAATACCACAGAGATCATTATAAACTGATTCTTCATGCCCTTGAGCTTGCTGTGTAAAATAAATTGAGCCTGTAATTTCCAGTCCAGTGGCTAAGGATTCTGTCTACCCATTTCTAAGGCCAGTGATTCCCATTTGAAGAGTCTCTCCAACCCTTTAGAAACTAGATCTACCCTCCACAGGACGCTGGTGACCATCTCAGCCATGGCACTTGCCCTCCAGACTTTGCAATGCACCACGTGCCCAGCCTCTGCCCCAAGAAGCTCCAGCCACCACCACCTTATTCTGAGGCTTCATTTCCTCATCTGTAGAACAGGGAAAACATTAGTTTCTGCCTGATTGGGACACTTCTGCTCAGATTCTCTTTATGTGCCCAGCCTGCTGCAATCTATAGGTGATCAGGGCAATAGGCATACCTGGCCATAATCAGCTCTGTGACCCTAAGCAACTTATGTAACTCTCCGGGTCTCCCTTCTCTCATCTGTAAAATGGGAATAATAAGACTGCTTCATAGTGCTGTAAGAAGAGTTCAATGGCATACAACTCTCAGGAAGCCATTGCTAAGTGAAACAAAAGGATCCTCCTTCTGGCCTCATTCCTTCACTTTCCTCCTTGACCCATTCCTCATGCTGTCTTTTAGGGTGGGACCCTCCAATTAGTCTTTCAGGTACTCCTTTCAGTTAAACATTTTTGAGCACAGTCACCAATATATATTTATATATTTATAAATTTTATGCCTATAGGGCTTTGTTAATATGTTTTGTGCATTCTGAAAACACACACATACTACACAGAAGTTTTCAAAGAATGAGGTAAGAAAGTCAATAGAAAAAGGAATTTAATCATGTTCTTCATGCACTCCAACTAATCATCTAGGGCTCCCTCTTCTGCTCTCTAGCCTCCCTGGCCCTGCAGGAGGAGTGTTCTCCTGTGGGATCCTGTATATCCCATCTTCTTGGGAGAGTTGCACACACCATAACCCAAGCATGGCTTCACTGGTCAGGATAAGCCTCCATTCTCAACACAGTAGCATGATCCCCGGTGACAGTCAGCTTCATGGACGTGTGATCCATGCAGTGCCATAGGGTCTCATGCTCAAGTGGGTGCCATGCTTGGTTAATTCTCAGATGTTGCCATCTTGAAATTCTTAATAATTCTACCTTTGAACTTGTGCTTTGTAGGCAAAGTCTGATGGGACAACGGAATGTATATGTGAGCAGAGAAGACATGCACAGTACATGTGTGCACTGTTTCTTGCTGTCCCATTTATATGTATTGTTGGTGATGCCTCATGAGCACAGCAATTCTAGTGGGCCCAGCTTGTGTGAGAGTTCAGTGAGACTCCAAGTGAATACAAGGTGAGCATATTATGGAAGCTACCTGCTTCCAGAGTGCGGTAGAATATGCGTGTTTCAAGAAGTGAAATAAAAGCAGTGGAGTTTCGTGCAGTGTTTTCACTGTTCTGGCAAGAATCAAATACCTATGCACGTACAAGCTATGGAAACCAAATTGTATATTTTCAGTGATTCTACACACATGCTCTTACATTTTCATTTAAAGCTGACATTGCACAATATAAAGATAAATGGGAAAATTTGTGCTAATAATTTAAAACTTTAATTTTTCTTTACTAAAAAATGACATCAGATAGCAAATAAATAACATGATGACAAGAGGAGAGAAAGAAATATGGAAGAAAGAAAAAAGTTTTCTATCTTGGTACCTTTAATACACTTCTTTAATGCTTTTTAAACAAGGTGCCCCATGTTTTTATTTTATACCATAATCAGCTCTGCCCCCAGTCCTCTGACTCAGGTCCAACATGACTAATGTGTCTCTATGAGGAGTGAGTCCTCCCCACCATCTTCTCTCACTGGAAAAAGGGGAGAAGGCTCTCCATTCCGCCCTAAGAAATAATTTGTCCTTCCGAGACCACAGGTAATCACATTCAGTTGATGACATGCTTCATATTTCACTTATTCATTCAACAAGTATCTGTGTGTTTATTGACTCTAAATGTAAATAATATAATGTTAAACATTTGCTCAAGGGAACCGGTACCTATTTTACCCTGTTTCTGACAACAGCAGAAAGTTCCTGCTGAAATGTCAAGATCTCAGTTCAAAAGAATCCTGCTGTTGAAACTCGAGAACTGAGCTCTGGAGCATCTACTCTTCAGAATCCTTTACCCATGCCCAGAAGCTAATGATTTCCAGAGGTGGCCACAGCAAAGAATTCATAGGAACATTGGTTATTGTGTCAAGAGTCATGTCAAGAATGGAAGGTCACTGGTTCCAAAAATTCCAGAGGTGAAAAGTCACTCTTACAAATACCGTGTCCTCCACATTCAGCACATCATGGTATGTGCTTTATCATAATTTGGTGGGCCACCAGATGTCACCAAGGCAGACATCATCCAAATGAAATTCTTCAACCTCACTAGCCAGGTGTCACTTTTACAGCTGGTTGACACTTTCTGCCAGGCATGGACATGGGTCAGGTTTTTGCCTCTTGAATGGACTAAGTCAGTGGTTCCTGAAGTGTAGTCTAGGAACAACTGGGGGTTCCTGAGACACTTCCTGTGGGTTTATGCAGTTAAAATATTTTCATAATAATCCAAAATGTTATTTGTCCTTTTCACTCTTCTCTCACGAATTTACAGTGTAGTTTTCTAGAGGCTACATAACAAAGATTTCGTTGTTCTGATGGCTAATGGAATGGGTATTCTTGTATTTTGAAAATTTTTCAATTTTAATATCTAATATAGTTAATATTTATAGATATGGCCCAGATAAACATAAGCTCTCTGAAGTCATCAACAACTTTAAGAATGTAAAGAGATCCTAAAAACAGAACATTTGAGAAGTGCTGGACTAAGTGAAGCAGGTATCCATTACCATTTCCATTTCTTCGAAGACAGGTCTACCCTCTTCTTTCCCAGATAATTCCTTCTCACAGTCCCAGCAATGACTAGTGTGATCCTTACAACTCACCAAGGAGACTGCCATGCCAATGACTAGCGGGCAGACAACTATAATTGAGCCTTGGTCACTTTGGCAAACAGAATACTAAAGATGTACAGCTATAGGACTCTGCAAAGTCACTCATCATATGACATAAGCCACAAACTACCCTTAGTATAATCAAGAGAATTTTAAACTGTTTTAAATTTTAAACTTCTTTTGCATAAAGAAGGATGTGGTATATATTAATTTTTAAAGTGCATTTAAAAAATATTACCTGGTTTTCCCAAACGAAAAAAAAAAAAAAAAAAGAAAAAATCAGTTGAATAAATTGCATCTGACAGAGCATATCCTTGGAAAAGGAAATCCCTGCTACCTCCTAAAGAATGTCTTCAACACACACATGAAACCCTTCATAGACACATATGGTATTTAATACATACCTGCTACGGAACAGCTGATGCTTTTACCTTTTCATGAACTATGAGTCATCCCCCTGCCCTGGAGAACATTTTCTGAGCTTCATAAATATTGATCATACTCCCTAAATTCTAACAGGTGGTTTCTTCAAATATGAGTAATACTTCCCAACGTCACCCTTTATTTTCTACATTTAGTCACGATGTATTTGTTGACTACCACAGAAGAAAGAGGTATTCCATATAAATGAATATTCTGGATCACTGAAACTTAGCCACTTCAAATCCCAAGACATTTATTCATTCAAAAACATTCCTGGACCATGAGCTGGGCCTTGAGACTACTACGACCAATTAAGCAAAAAGTGCCCTTAGAATTGCTCATATTCTAATGGATGTTGAATAGAATCTGTCCTAAAATTTATTCCAGTTGTCTTAAAAGTGGTGTATGTGAAGAAAAGATTAGAACATGTAATTTAATCTTTATCTTATTTTGGAGTATGTTTTATTATATAAACAATATATTCATTTAATAGCACATGCATAAATTATAAATAAATAAAAACACATCTATTGAGAGTGAGCACCCCCAAATTTTTACTGATGGGATGTGCAATTTTCCAAGGTTAGAGACACTGACTGAACGCCCTCTTCTAGGCCTTCTTTTTAAGACAAGGGGTCAGTCATCCTCATGAACCCTTCCTCAATCACTCAGCAGCTGCATGGGCATTTGTTGGAAAATTAGAATACACTCTAAGCAGGTCTGGCTGTCAGGGAATTTAGAGATGATTGACCTTTTATTTTACAAAAGAATCAGGGCCCCAATTACTAAGTGACTGCCTAAGCGGTTTCCCAGTTTGGTGAAGGAGTTAGCAATGATTTCGAAAGTGGGAATGTGAGTTAGCATTGCAGTGGGTGGAGCCATGTGAAAACGCAGGATCCTGGACTGAGGATACAGATGTTTTTGGTCAGAATCTCCCAGTTTGTTATTTTCAGCAAGCTCCCTGGGTGATTCTCAAACATTCTCTGATTGGAGAACCGTGGGAGTTGGAAGAGGCCGAGGTCTCTGCACGAGCTGGCTCCTTCTCACACGTTGTCTCAGCTTTTAGAGCAGGAACTATGGTGTTCAGTACCACAGGGAGCCCTCAGGGCTTTCCAGATGTGTTTGACCCGATATATATGGCTGTGGACAGCTGATTTTGCTAATTCTGGGACCACTTTCTAGGGGCTTGTTTCTGATTCTTCCTTTGATGTCAGGCTGTTGGCCATCATTTCTTACTGCCTTCGGTGTTATCCCTACCAATCTCTCTTACCTCCTTTGTTGGCCCCCTCCAATTTTCTGCTTTTAATTCGTTATGGGCTGAGAGACTATATAAATTGGCTTGTTAGAAGTATGTGTTAATTACAACTCAATCAGACATAGTTAAAGTGCATTGATTTGTGACTGGTGTTTCCGCTGCTTCGAGCCTGTTTTGCTTCCTTCCTCTTTCTCAAGCTGAATTCCAGAAGGCGGAGGTTGGGGGACGTCTGACCTCTGGTTAAGTGGGGCACTAGGATATTTACTTTCTTGTCACCTTTCACTGCTGTCAAAGCTCAGAGTCTGGTTGGCCCCCAGAGGAGCCAGTGTGCCTAATGATTCAGGACACCTGGGTCGACCCACTCCTGCATTTCTCTAAGCTCAAAGTGATTTACAGGAAGAACAGGAAGAGGGGATAGGAACCAGAAGCAAGAGGAAAGGCCCACTCTCCAGGGTGGACCAGGAAGTAGGAATCAGCTTCTCTGACAGACACACTAATTTCCAGTTCAAGAAGAGTCTAGGTCTGTCTCCCTCTAAGAGCTGCTGGGGCATCTCAGCCATGAAATGCCACATTAGGCAGCAAGGTTTCATCTGGCTGTGGGTGAGGAGGCATCTCTAGCCTAGAAGGCATAATCAATATATTTAACACTAAAGTTCATTCCATTCAAAAATACTGCTAGTTTCTAAAACATTTTCAACATATAATAATATCCTTATAGCCTAACCTTTATTTGGCTGTGATGCGATTGTTGAATGACATCAGGACAATTAGAAAGATCATAAAATTTTCATCTTCATCTTATATTAGGAAATAAAAATTAATTATCCTCACAATGCCCCAGGATCCTTCACTCTCCCTTCATTATACATAAACATACAATCTTCTGAGTGAAGAAAGCTCTCTGTCTTTACAAAGTTATAAAATGACAAAAATCAACCCAAAGTCAAATGTTATTTTATTTCATGGGGTTCTGGGCTTCTTGTGAGCTAATGTCTTGTTTTTTCCAGAAAAAAAAAATAATGTCTTTAGCTAATATCCCAGGTCAGGACATGCTTGACTGAAGATGAAGCGTGTGTTAATTTTGTTAAAAATGGGGTTTTGAGAAGAGGCAAAAAGCAAAAGGTACTTGTACACAGGGAGGGATCACACTGATCCATTTTCAGTGCTTAATTACAAATCTGCTCCAACTAATTTCCTTATTGTGCCCACAGCTGCTATTCTTTTGTCACCAGTTTATTTTTCTTTGAAAATCTGAAAAGCATCAAGGCTCGCCCTGAAAGGCATCAGAAGCAGAACTAAGGTCCCAGATGCCTCATTACTGGTCTCGTTTGCAGGCCTGTTTGGTTGTTTATGTCTTGCATTCAAATCATTTATTTTGTTCAGACCCTCTTTTGCTTTGAAAATGACTTTAGGACACTGAACCGCTTTTATCACTCAACCGTTTGCTTGCTGGGTAACAGGAACATCATGGTTTAATTAACATCATAACTTCTCAATAATCTCTAGGCAGGTCTTATTCAGTAAATATCAAAAAGTTTAGAGTTCCAAAGACTTTCACAATGACCCAGGGGTCTGAGTATCTTTGTTGGAAAGAAAAAAATGTTGCTCATATGAAGTCATAGTGATTTTGGAAGATTTTCATCTGTAAGTTTTCATGTCATATAGAATGGCTTGGAACTTGCAAAGGCTTTGCTTTCTCAGCCAGGAAGATTGGCTGCTAAAAGCAGCTAAGGCACTTGGTGGGTTGAGGGTGCTGGGGTATTAGTAAAATACACTATATTGCAAGCAGCATGGTAGAAAGCTTAAATGTTTGTTCCCAAGAGGCAGAGAGACCTAGGTTCAAATCCTGGCTTAGGCAAGTTATCTTAACCTCTTGAGGCTCAATGCTCCCAAATGTAAAAGAGAAATGAGTAGCATCTGACTTCTAGGGTTGTAATGAGAATTACATTAGCTAATGCTTGGAAAGCACTCCAACTCAGTAAACAAGAGCTCTCATTATTACCATTATTAATATTTGTTTCTTGTAAGAAGAGCTTAGTTGTTTGGCTGAATATTTCTGTTTTTTTTCTGGTTAATATCAGTATTGTGAAAAACAACGTAAGCTGATCTCAAGTGAAAATTGTTATGTTAACTAATCTAGGTAGGGTGACTATATAATTTGTGGTCCTAACCAAGACATTTTAAGAATGAAATTGTGCACTATTAATAATTATGCCAGGACAATAGGCACAAATCAGGACCATCCCAGGCAAACCATAACATATTCATCCCTTGCCGTAAGGAATCTCAAACCAAAAAATTATTAGAACTGAAGATAACCTTAGATATTTTCTAGTTCAATGCTCCAGTTTTACAGTTGAGGAAAATGAAGTCCAGAGCAGTGAAATAACGTACCCAAGGTCACACAGCTAGTAATTGAAAACCAGGGTCTGGAATTCCAGTCTTTTAATTTTAACTCCAGTGACTGTTCCACAGTATGGCTCTGCTTTCTAATGTCTTTAGCAAGGCTGGGGACTATTTTCCTCCTGTTTCTTCTTCGGGAAGGATCTCAAGCCATCCTACTTTGTTTTCTTCCCTCCACTTTACACCAGAACAGATGACGGCCTGTACAAAACAATCTTCTTAAAAGAAAGCTTGTCATTTTTCTAACCTAAATCCCTCATGCTGTTGTTAAAAGCTATTGTCCCTTTTTATTTATTCAGTCATGAGTTGAGAAAGAAAAAGAGCAACTGTTCCCCCTTCTATAAAGGAAATTATTTTTGGTCACTCTCAATTATTCTGTTTCATTTTCCCTTGGGATTAAAGATTTAGTTCTAAACCAGAATGCCCCTTTGAATGATTTTTTCCAAAACCTATCACCAGAAAACTTTTGCATCTAAGACCCCTGGAAATTATACATGTGAACGTACATCTTTATCCCTGTAAATTATACCACACGTATAATATTGTCATGAATAGATCTCAGAAGCTCTAATTTTAGGTGATTTTGTTGCATTATTTAGACAAAGCAAATATTCCGTAGACAGGATTTGACTTTAAAGAGATGAGAGAGCCAGATGACCAGAAATCACACATGTCAGGCCTTCCTGAGGTATATGACCAGCCTCTCTCTTTAATGAAGACCACATTTTATAACAATGCTCCTATACAAATGCAAATTTATGGAGATTGTTTATTTAGACTCTCGCTTTTGTACATCAATCTCCATGTTCCATCCTCCTCTCCTTTTTGCTTTGAAAGAGATAACGTGGTTATTCAGGTTATATCTCTCCAGGTTTTATGGTCTGGCATGCCCATAAAGATGACAGGAGGTGCATTTCGCAGGCAGCAGCCTTCCTCTCCCCAGGCTGTCTTGTGTTGTAGACCAGGTACCAAAGCAACTGCTACAGGATGGGTCCATACTTTCCTCCTGGATGTGTGGTTCATTGATGAACAAGGCATGAAGCCAGACAGTCATGAAGCTCCCAGACCCTACTGAGCATTGGCTGGGTGGAACAGCCAATGAATACCCTTAAAAGTTATCTTAACACACCGCCTCTACACAGTATGTTTGTTATGCACATAGATTTATCTCTAAGAGTTAAAATATGTGAGACTCTTTCTACATCTCTGATTAAAAGCCCATTTTTGAAAGAAGGGGCTAAGATATGTAGATGGCAAACTGTGTATTTACTCAGAACCTGGTCAGAAATGAATGAGAACTCAAAACCATCCATGCAGAAAAGATACCAGCTTCATGATACCATTTAAGCAGGCAATATAAGTTGTGGTTAAGAGTGCAGACTAATGTCAGAGGTGAGTTCAAGCCCAGTCTCTACCACCACATGACTTCAGGCAAGTTACTTATCCTCTCTCTGCCTCAGTTTCCTAATCTGTAAATTAGGAATAATAAAGAGTATCTGCCTCATGGGATTGCTACGAAAAGTAAATACTATGAGGTAAGTAAGTCACTTATCATAGTAATTGGCACATTGGAAGGACAAAAGAAACTTTTGCAACAATTTTCTTTTTTACATAATAATGAAAGTTATCTGATATACATACATATATATAGTTTGTTGTTTTATATATATAGTATATCATAGAGCATGTTTTGGAAGGAAAAGTTAACGCAAGAAATATACATATATATAGTTTCAAGAACTATATATGTGTGTGTGTATATATATATATACATTTATATATAGTTTGTTTAATAGAAGGCAGCAGAGAAGTTCAGGCTATGGTTAAAGCCAGCAGAAAGTGAGAGACTAGGACAATGATTTTAAGAACCGAGTGGCAGGCACAACAAGAGACAGAGACAAATGATGATGTAGACATGTGATGCCACATGGCTAAGCAAGAGCAATAGGACAGTAAGGAAAGGGCATAGTCAAAAATGCCAGTATGATCAGGATCATGTGTGGCAGGCCAGGCTGGTGCGGCATTTGATAAAGTGGCCCTATCTCTATAGCAAGATCTTGTAGCACCTCTTGTGAAGGGTTGCCTGAGGGCTCATCAGGGACCTCAGCCTCCAGAACCTAGGAGGAGAGGGGAATCTTCCCAGGATCACCAGGTGTTCCTCCGTAGAGAAGTCAGTAAGCAGGATGTATCTGCCTGTGCATCAGACATTCATGTGCCCCCATCCCCACACTATAACCTCAGCCACAGAGAAACTGCAGCCCTGTGTGTTTATGAAAACCCCAGGGCCCAATGCATCTGGTTTTCAGCCATGGAGCTGGAAAGCAGAGCTACCCTGCCATGCTCTGCATCGGTATGCACTCGATCCAACAGCTAAGAGAGTCAGGGGGGGCTCGAGTTTCACGGCCAGGCACTGAGGCCCTCCAGGTAAATTCCAACTGGTCCATTTCATGTGAAATGTTCCAGCTTGACCAAGAGTCGCTGACCTCGAGAGCAGTCGTTTAACCTCCATTACTTGGTTTATATTGGTAATATTTACATTGGGAACTTGATTAAAGCTGACCTTTGGTGAAAACGGAATCCAATATGTATTAGAAAACTCCCCGCCTTCTCCAGCCGTGTCAGGAGTCATCTGTTTCACGTCTCCCCTAATTGGCTGACTGCATCCACCTCTTTCACTGAATGTGTGCAATACTTTCCATTTGGTTTTGTGCCTTTGTCCCTCATTAGCACATTTGAAAGTTAACCAGGCTAGGAGCCGCTGCCTGGTTGAGGTTGAGGACAGAGTTAGTCTGTCATAAATAGATCCTATTCATCACAAGGTGCAGAGAAGGCACTGAATGTCTCCTGGCCTTCCTGCTCTAAGGAACCTTGCCCCAGTGTGAAGTGATCCAGATGTCTCAACTCCTACCCTTACAAGGATAACTGAGTCCCCTGGGGAAGGAAGGTAGTGGCCATTGACTCAGGATAAAACTCCTCTTCCTACATGAAAATGTTATCTGTATTGCTTTTCAGATCAATAGATCCGTAAAATTGAAAAGGAGGATACTTGATGAAATGTTTGTTTGCTGACATGTCCAGAAATTGCTCCTTACCACTGAATCAGTTCAGCAAGTATTTATCAATTACCTCTTTAAAATGCTGGACAGTCTGGGAGTCGATATACCTTCAAGGAACTTTAAATCTGAGGGCTGTGTGTGTGTGTGTGTGTGTGTGTGTCTGGTTGTGTATGTCTGTGTGTGTGTGTGTTAGGAGTGGAGGCATGAATAGGAAACATATCTACACACAGAAGTTAAATAACAATCTCAGGTGATGAAAACACTATTGGCCCATGCATCAAGATACCTGGCTTTGCCACGAACTAGCTTTAATGCCCTTAGTAAGTCACACAACCTCTTGGGTTTCAAGGACATCCGCAGTAACGTGGAAGCCTTGGCCCAGAAGGTAAATTAGGTAAATTTCAGCTTGACAATATTCTGTGACTCCATCAACAAAGAACAACATAAGGAACGTCACAGACTGAATGTGATGAAGATACAAACGCCCAGTTTATTCAAGAGAAGGAGAAGCCATGGGTCACTGGCAGGCATAGAGCACAGAGGCACTGGGAAGAGGGTAACAGCACAGAGCATGGGCAATCTGGGAACACTGGTCCTGTAGCCTTGGGTTTATGGTTCCTGCTACAACTACGTAGTATGAGGCACAGACAGCTCAATATTCCCGATAGAATGGATTTCCTTTTGCAGAGATTAGGGGTAAACCTTTCAAATATGGACTGTTTTTCCTGTCTCAAGCATGCAATTTTATATCATTCTTATCACAATCCTGTGAAACTGGAATTATTATTCCCACTTTCCAGATAAAGTTGGAGACTGAGAGAGTTAATTTCCTCTGATCATGTAGAGAATAGAACCAGGATGTAAACTTAACTCTGTTCATTCTAAAGCCCATACTCTGGTCTGGTGCAGACCCAGCCCTCTGTGTTCCCCAAGGAGTCAGTCCAAGTTACACCAGTTTGCTACACTAAAGGAGACAGGTGAGGAACACTAGCTGTCAGTGTTACTCACCTTGAGCACCACTCACTGAAAAAAACAATAGGTGCATGAGCATCCAATCTACCCTCCTACAAAATGAAAGGGCCTGAGCATCTCCAGAAGGCAGGAACAAACAAATGTCTGGAAAGAAATAAAATGAGTATGCATGGCAACAATTTAAAAGACTATATTGAGAGGAAGAAAGGCCACCAACTGAAAACTATTTGGGGAGCTAGAGCCTTGTCTTTGAACCCAGGAGGCTGTTGGGTGTACCCTACACGATGTAAGGAGGCAAGGAGATTTCTCCCCATTCCTTCTCTCCAGTCCACCTGGCAAAAGCAGCCACTTGCAGTTTGGGCTGTCAAGGTCAAGGCCTAAAGAAAAGGTAGTACAAAGAAATGATAAATGTTTGAGGTGATGGAGATACTAATTACCCTGACATGATCATTACACAATGTATACATATGTCAAACATCACATTCTATGCCCATAAACATGTACAATTATTATGTGTCAAAGAAAAAATAAAAAGAAGAGGTAGTGACTCCTCTTGAAGTCACCTTGACCATATTTTCTCCAGCAAGCTCCCCACTGGGGGCAGGACACCCCAAGTGGTGTTGACACAGTCCCACTCTGCAGTCCCTTTGGAAGCTGGGAGCCCAGGAGCAGAGCATGAGTGCTGGAACCAAGATGGCACTAACTTGGGGGTAGGCTTCGGGCACTGGAAGCCAACCCCACAAACAACAGAAAGAAATATCAAATTATTGGGAATCATGTGATAAATTAAAATTTCTTTTCAAGATAATGTTCTTTTTTCTATTTCTAGCCAAAGAATCTCTTTTCCCTTATCTAAACAATCAGAGAATTTGGTTCCCTCAAGTCTCAACCTTCCCTGTGAAGGTTATTATTGGCTCGGTTAAACAAAGTACTTGTTTATAATAGATACAAGAGATGACGAAGTCGTTTTGAAATTACACAGTTGTTGTAATAAAACCAGTTAAAACCTTATTTAAAAAATGTCACAGCTGGTCAAATGTATTAATGGCATATGGTTTAGTTTTCTCTTTTTTTTCCCGCAGAACAATATGTGCATTGTCATTTCACAGAGTGAGTAGAGGATTAATGGAGCAAGATAAACTTTCTGCTGGCTGTTCTTATAGACAATCTACACTTTCATTAACTGACTCAAGCTTTACTTATCCCTTTCTATGTCTCATCTTCCCTGGCTTGCCATTTTCTTCCCCAAAGCACCCAATTACAGAATTCCTAAAATTCCGGGTAATGTAAGAGATGAATATTATATCATATAGAGCATGTTTTAGAAGGAGAAGTTAATGCAGAAATTACACACTACATAAACAAAATGCCCACAACTGGCAGACACAATTATTTTTTCTCCTGTTGATATTACCAACTGTAATAATGAAGTCAAAAATGTGCCCTAAAACATAATATTTCAGCTGCATGTAGTCATCATACCAGCAAAGAACATAATTGCATTATTTGTCCCCTCTGAAATCTCTCACTCATAGCTATACCTTTCCCAAGATCTCCTATTAGAGAATTATTTGGCTGTTTCCAAAAGTAACGCATTGACTGAAGTTTTGAAGTCTGGACTTGCCAACGTAGCTGTACCTCTTCACGTGGGTCATCTCAGAATTGTGCCTGGATTCTGCCTGGAGCTTGGAGATGCCATCTCTAATCTACAACCCTGCCATGTATTTGTTTTTTGTCATAAATGAAGCATGGGGCTGTGCTTTAATTTTCCTTACTGCCCTCTGTCAAGTAATAACCATAAATATTGTCCTGAATCATTAAGTCACAACCTGAAATGTGATCCTGCCCAGCTCCCAATCAGACGGCCATCTGGAAGATGAAAGAAGTCTATTTGGGTTTCGGAATGATCCAGACTCTAATTTGTAGTAACAGTCTTAACAGGCTGTTTCAGAGACATTAACCAGCAACTTGTCTCAAGTTCTCAAGGAAGGCACATTGTCCACAGTTGGAGGCATTTGCTTCAAGCAGAACCGTGAACTGTAACTGTTGGAAAACCACCAGGCTCACTGGCTTTCAATCAAATGCCACATTCTTCCATGGACACTGGATTTCTACCCAAGGGCAAGAATATATGCATAGAGCAAATGCATGCATAATATATCTCCAAATATTCTCTATGTCATAAGGAAAGCAAACATTTCAACAGAGGAAAACAAATTGCAGCTTCTACAAGCAAACAACAATGCAACATGATAGATACATAATTTTTCCTATCACCCCAAGGTTACTCTTGCAGGGAAAATAAATTGTACTCTGATTTTGCCATAGAAATAATTTTGTAAACATAAAAAGAAAGTCACTATCTAAAGTCTAAAAACATATGCTTAGATATGAGTGCAGTACTGATTAAAAGGACTGTTGGCCAAACAATTGCTTTAACTATCTGAGCTTCCTGATCATTAGAGATGCAAACAGTATCAATAGGAGATGCCTTTCCATTTCTACTTGACTTTGGATTGGAAAACCAAGTAGAGAAAACAACTGTGAAAAATTATGCTTCTTCTCCAAGTTATACCTAGCACTGTTCTCTCTACGGAGTGAGTTGAATTTAATTTTTGAGCATTGAAAATACACGTAAAAATTAAATGAAGATATTCACTCATAAATAAATGATATTTTAGGCAAGTATGTCAATGGTGACTCTGAGAGAACTAAACAAATGCTAATGAATACAAGAGAGTTTCTTTTCAGCCTTCAGGGAAGGAAATTTCACGCCAACTTTCAGAAACCCTCTTTTTTGCCTCAAAATTTGGTTTGGCACCCCTCACTTTCAGTAATTAAAAATATTTATTAATTATTCATTAAAATTAGTGGCATGAAAAAGATAGAAGAGATTTAATTGTATTTAATAGCCTTATTTGAGCCTTTGAACAAATCAATTATTAAAAAGTCCATGATATGAGAGAATCTGATCATGGGCTGGGTATTAGATAATATTAAGGAATTATTACTACTCTTGTCAGATGTGATAGCATCGTAGCAATTTTAAAAGTCCTTATCCTTCAGAGATACATACTTAAGTATTCATGAGTGAAATGATATGGTGGCTGAGATTTGCTTTAAAATAATAGGTGATAGATGTAATGTAGGCAGATGAAATAAATAATACTAGGTAGACGATACAAGACTGGCAAAATATTAATACGTATTAAAGAGGAGTGGTAGATACCTAAAATTCATCATTTTTTTTCTACTTTCATCTATACTTAAAATTTTTCTATTAAAAAATATTTTTTAGCGTATTGAGAACCTAAAGCAGTGGTTCTCAACCGGGGTGATTTCTGGCTACTACAATTGAGGAGGCAGGGTGGTACCAGCATCTAGTGAGTAGAGGCCAGGGATGCCGCTACACATCCTGCTATGCACAGGACAGACCCACAGCAAGGAATTACTCAGCCCCAAATGTGAATGGTGCAGAGGTTGAGAAAACCTGGCCTGGACAATGTCTTGTTAGGATGGAGCTGATACATGGGTAAAATATAGTCACTGCCTTCATGGAGTTTACCATCTTCCAAAAAGAAGAAAACAAATAACTATCCTACAAGGCACCCTGCACCTGTCTTCTATCACATCTCTTTGTCAGTGACTTCCAGGAGGAATGGAAGGAAGATGAACTCCTTATAGTCAGGGGTTCAAAGGCAGTGCTTTTCGTTATTACTTACTTATGACACTAGCCTCTGGAAATAAGATTTTTAAAAGGTCTTTGATAGGAAGGTAATTTAATGGGTTACATTTTAGATAAAGATTGGTATATACACAGTGGAATACTACTAAGCCATAAAAAAGAAGAATGAAATAATGTCTTTTGCAGCAACTTGGATAAAGCTAGAGGCAATTATTCTAAGTGAAGTAACTCAGGAATGGAAAACCAAATCCCATATGTTCTCACTTATAAATGGGAGCTACGCTATGGGTATCCAAAGGCAGACAGAGTGGTATAATGGACTTTGGAGACTCCAAAAAGGGAAGACAGGAAATGCCATGAGGGATTTTTAAAAACTACACATTGGGTACAATGTACACCACTCGAGTGATGGGTGCACTAAAATCTCAGACTTTATAGTAATTGTATTTACTACACAATTAATCTATGTAAGCAAAAACCACTTGTACTCTAAAACTTTTTTAAAAAATTAAGATTGGAAGGGAAGTTGTTCTAAACAAAGAGAATAGAGAGTACAGAATGCAAGGGTGTGGAGGTAGTGGAAACTACAATTGGGAGAAATCTCTGATGAGCCTGAAAAGGAAGCATCTCCAAGGCACACAGGCAGAGGCACTGGTCTTTGTACTTTCTGTGTAGAGAAGTTGTTCTGGTGTCCTCTCTCCCCCAAGCTACCAGGAGGCATAGTTATAAACATTCCCTTTCACCTCTCCGAATGAGGACATTGCATGCTCGGGACAGAGGAATGGGCCTGCACACCACGGAGGCGTCTGTGCAGGGGAGGGATCAGAAGTAACTGGATCATTTCCACCAGCCGCCCAACACTAAACCCACTGAAACCAAGCCACCAGCACTCCCTTATCTCTTCCAGGGAAAGTGTGCAGAAGTGTCCTCTTATTTTTAGAAACCACTCAGCCACAGAACAGGTGTCCATAAGAAGAGGAGTGATTGTTCGTGTGGATAAGTGGAGAGGAGAGAGTCACATCCATGGAGGGCCTGATGTGCCAGGCCTTGTCCCAGACACCTCTTATGAAACATCACCTTTAATCCACACACCAGCCCTGAGAGGTAGGTGGCATGAGCCCCACTGCACAGATAAAGACACTGCAACATGCTGAGAAAATGTGGCTTTTCTCAAGGTCCTGCAGCTCCTAAGCAGCATGTTTGGGATTCAGAGCCAGAACTCTCTGATTCTAAAGCCACACAATGAGCCTCCCATTCTCCATCCAATCTGTGCACATCAATAACACCAACAGTAACAATGAGTGGAGGCACTTCAGGCTGGGAGCTCTTCCTGGCCTTGCTGTGGAGGTGGGCAGTTTAGGTGAAAACCGGTGCAGGCTGAGGCTGAAGCCAGGTGGACCAGGAAGGAAGAAACAGGCACCACTGTTTTGAGTCGGGACTTCCAGAACAGGGGTGGACAGCTGTCTCCTGTCTGAATGGAGGAAACTGGACATCCTCAGCCAAGGGCTGTTCATCGAGCACCAGCAGTGCACTGGTTTGGGGCTTTGAGAGGCTTATGGTACTTGAGCCTCAGGCCCAGGGGAGTTATCAGGAGGACCAGGAAAGCTGCCAACTCCATGTCAGAGTTCCCAAGCGAGCTCTGGCTAAGGAGCAGTTTGGGTGGTCCAGAATTGGTGCCTTCCCAAAACAAACAGGAGACGCCTATGTTCCTGGCTAACTCCCACTGTGACCCTAACATCTGGCATCCCAGGGCACTGCCTGGGCTTAGAGAGCTCATTAGTGCACACAGAAAGGAAGCTGTCCATGTCTCGGCAGAGGGGGTGGAAGAGCAGGTGGGTGGGACGAGAACAGTTGGAAACCACCCACTCCAAGAGACTCAGCTGAGCTAAGTATGGGCAGGGGGAAGGATCCCGAAGCAGGAGGCGGGAACTCAGAGTCCTGTATCACCCGCTGTGTACCTGTCAGCAAGTTACCAATGCCTTGTGGACTGAGTTCAGTGTCTGTGAGCAAGGACTTTTGGTCAGCCAGATCTGGGTTCAAATCTAGCTCTGGCACTAACTAGATGTGTCATCTTGAGTAAGTCACTCTCTGAGTCTCATTTTCCTTATCAACAAAATGGCCAAAAAGAGGTACCTTCCTTACAGGGCAGCAGTGAGGATTAAACAGGCAACTGTGCATAGAATACAGGGCCAAGGCCCCATACATTGTAAGTATTCAATAAATGGCCTAATTTCTTAATATCATCACCATCCTTATGGATAATGCCACAGGCTCTGCTCTTTCTCAGCACAAGGTTGTTGTAATGATCCAATGAGACTGTCTACACAAGTGAAAGCATGA
Source organism: Pan troglodytes (assembly GCF_028858775.2). Taxonomy (NCBI): domain Eukaryota; kingdom Metazoa; phylum Chordata; class Mammalia; order Primates; family Hominidae; genus Pan; species Pan troglodytes. The sequence goes on from NC_072404.2 coordinate 31,439,927, forward strand.
TGAGGCAGCAAGGCACTGTGTAGACAATGGCCAGACTTCTAAGTAGGGACATGCTGCCTCTGCTCCCTTATTTTCTCTCCTGGGCTAAAGAAGATGTCCACAGGAATATTCCCTTGTTGAGGGTAACCAACTCTCTCATGGGGACGATTAATGGAGTAAATAATTCCATTTTCAGAGAAGTTACATGTCATTGGTTATTGGCTTTCAGCACATAACTAACAGCAAGAAACCATGTACTCACATAAGGCTTGGGGTTCAGATCATTGCACCCCTTCAAGTAGGGTCATAGCTTTGCATTCCTCTATTCCTTATCTACTAGCTTCCCCTCCACCTTCAGCTGACTGTCTTAAACAGAGCCTTTCTCAGTACACATTTGTTGGGGAAGTGATTTTTGTAAACATTTTAACAAATTGCTTGGGCATCATGGAGAGCCAGTTCAGTATTATGTGTAACCCTTCCCAGGAGGCTGCAGGGAACACAGTGAGCATTTGCTATTTCCTCAGACCACTCAGACCTTCCAGTCTGGAAACCACAGTGAGAATCTCCAGAGAGAAGAGGCCTTATGGCTTGTTGACTCCTTCCTGCTTTCTATAGGACTAGCTCCAGCAGGATCACAGATGCTTCCTCTGAGTTTTATCTAAGACAGTTGAACACTCACAGGCCTGGGCAGGGCATAAAAATCTGGAAGGAACTTCCATGATGATCTGAAAAATGTCTTCTTTTCAGCCGGCTGGAAGTTTGGCTTAGGTTTGGGTCATAGATCAGGTCGATATTGAAGTGCCCCTCCCAGGTCACCCCAAGCTGGGAAGGGGAACTTTTGGGTCTGCTTTAATTTAGCCATTGCCAGTCTCCTTGTCATCACTCTGTCCTGTTTCTTTGGAGGCTGTGCTGTGAATGTTTTGCTTCTCCTGATGCTAGATGAGCCCTGTGGTCACTGGCCCGCCCTGGCCTACTGCCCACCACATCAGTCTTTCTGTCCAGTCTGCAGAGCCAGTACCTGCCTGGTCACATTTCCACTTCCTGGCTTATCTCTGTGCTCACAGCAGGTTTGGCAGATTCTGCAGATTCTGAGAATGGTGCCCAGCAGGACTTTCTGGGCTTTTCTTTTCTCCCCGTATAGAGGTGACTATGGATAAAGTATTGCCTCCCTAGTCACAGAGAGCTGCCTGGCGAAGCTGCAATGAGGGGCAGCCTTGCCTTTGGGCTAAAGATCTGAGGGATGGAATGAGAACTATGGCCTGCTCTGACTATGCAAGCTCTCAAAACCACGATTCAACTCTCTGGGGCCTTTCTGAGCCGTAGAGGACTGGGGAGGGCGTGGGCAGCTGGGGAGGGATTCAAATGCCCTTGTGATGAATTCTAATGCACCTATACGCGTTCTACATCATTATTGTGTTCCGAAGACTCATCCACCACCTCCCTTCCTTGCTTGCTCATGGCTGCTGGTGTTCTCCCAAACCCAACAGCCCAGTGGGCCTCAGCTGCTACCAGGTATGAGGGATAGCGTACTGGGTGAGACCTGGACTCTGGAGCCAGATGGTGGGTTTGAACCCTGGCTCTGCTGCTTATTGGTCGTGTGACCTCAAGCAAGTTACTCAACCTCTCTATGCTTCCATTTCCTCATCCATAGAATGGAGGTGATAATAGGACCTACTTCACTGGGTCATGGTAAGAATCAAATGAGTTAACATATGGAGAGTGCCTGTATCAGCACCTGGTATGCAGTGAGTGTTTGCAACATATAACAAATATTCACAGACCCAGTGTTAATTTTTCCATGGGATATAGGGGTCATTACTGAGCTTTGAGCTCTCTTGATGCTGGGGTTGAAGTTAACCTAGAATAATACAGTGGCAAGAAAACCACTTGACATCCTCAGCACTGGAGCAGTGCAGCTGTGTACCTTGGTTTCCTCTGCTGTACAATGGTAAACAAATACAATTCTCCAAATAGAATTCTATTTTGGAATGAAATAATTCCAGTAATGTTCTTAACAGAATACCTGGAAACTATTCAATATGTGTTTAGCTATACTCATTAATATTATTATAATGGTAACTGAGACAGGCCAAGGAAGGGTAAGGTTGTTCTTGGACACCTGCTCCCCAAAGGACATCAGCAATGTCTGGGGTCATTTTGGGATGTCATAGCTGGGGTTTGCTACTAGTATCTAGTGAGTAGAGGCTAAGAATGCTGCTAAACATCCTATAATGCAAGGGAAAGTTCCCAGAGCAAATAATTATACAGCCCAAAATGTTTATAGTGTCAAGGTTGTGTGTTTTGAGTATAGCTACTGCCACAGGGCACCATATCCCTGACTGCTGTGTGATCACCCTTAGAAGGGAAATACCCTTGAGCAGGCTTTCCACTGTTGCACAGAAAAAAGGAGATAGTAACTCCAGATTCACTGGAGCAATTGAAGAGAGATGTCTCTCTAGGGCTAACTTCAGGTTTTCAAGTACCAGAATCAGGGAACCCCATGAAAGCAGCAACAATCCCACACTGTGCACCTAGAATAGCTGCTTTGCTGAATTCTCCCTGATAATATTTGTAATCCTACCAAATGTGGGTACTGGCTCAATGGGCTTCTGCAAGCCAAACTTTCTCCCCAATACAGTCTCCACTGCTGTGAATGGCCACATCCCCTTCCATGCAGTCACTCAAGCCAGAAACCTGGAAATCACTGTCAATGCCTCACTCTCCCTTGTCCCCTGCAGCCAATCATGCTGTTGATTCACTGTTCCAGATGTCACTTACATCATTCACCTCTCCCCATTCCCACTGCCATTGCCTCGGTCTGGGTTTTCATGATCTTTCACTCAAGTTACTCCAAGAGCTCCTAATAGTCTCTGTTTCCAGTCCCTTCCAACCCCTATCCATCCACCACCTTGCTCCAAGAAACATCTTCCCAAAACATAAGTCATGTCACTTATTTACTTAAAATTCTATCAGCAAACTATTGCCCCAAGCACAGGGCATAAGATCCAAAGCACTTTGTGATCGGCCTTGGCCTGCTTCTCCAAACTCACCTTGCCTTCCTCATTCTTCAGCTGCTTGCATGTCGCCAGACATATGTCATATACAGTTGAGCCTCTGAGCCTTCTCATGTGCTGTTACTGTGCCTACAACACTATTTTCAGCCTCTTCTGTGGGCTGACTCCTATTTTCCTTGAAGACTCAGTTTAAGCATCACTCCCTCTGGAAAAATTTCCTAAAACTCTCCCCGGGAGGCTGCATTTAGGACTTTCCTTTCTGCTTCCATAGTTCCTCATGCACACTCTTCTAATCCTGTATTATAATCATGGATTTCCTTACCTGATTCTTCCACTAGACCATCACCTCCTTTAGGTGAGGTGCTGTAATCATTTCTATTTACCAGCATTCTAGTACATGGCTTTGCACATGATAAGATGGTCAATAAATGTTAATGGAATGAATAACCATTGGGGCTATGAACAATATATGGTTGTTGAATTAATTGAATGAATTATTTAATGATCTTTCACCCAAGTTACTCCAGGAGCTCCAAGGATGTCACTCACTATACTAAGCATCTGCTTTTTTTTTCCTTTGGTGGATTTTTCAGGCACCTAGTATAAGCCAACCACTATACAGGTCTCTAGAAATTTCAAGATGAATAAGATAATGTAGTCTCTTCCTTGTGAAGTTTGTAGTCTGGCTAAGGACACAGACCCACTAAGTAATCCCTTCCTGCCTCCCTCTCCATTCTTTTGCTCAAATAAAAAAATAGGATTCTCTCTTCATTGATCTCTTTTACTCACCCCCCTCATCCAACCCAGCAACAGGTCTCACTGAGTCTACCTCTAAATCATAATATCCTTCACTTTCATCTCCATTTCTAGCATTATAATCCAAACCAGCATCTTTCTCTTTGACTCATTAGTCTTCCAGCTTTCACTCTTGCCCTTTACAATTTATTATCCCCATAACAGCCTGAACGATATTTTGACAATGTAAAAAGAGCATGTTACTTCCGTTCTTAAAATAATTGCTCCTCATCACACTCTTACCAGGCCAATGAGGATGATTGAGCTCAATTCTTCACTTCATCCCTTAACAGAATTTTGCATCCATACCCTTGCTATGGCTTCTTGGTAGGAATCATGTACTTCTCTACCTCTTGACCTAGAAATTGGCCATATGACTCCTTTGACCAATAGGATGTTAGCAGACATCACCAAAGCAGAGGCTCAACATGTGCTTGTAGAGACTGGCATGCCTCTTGTGCTTCTCTGACCTGCCAAGAGATGTTAAGCCCTGGTACTTCCTGTGCCAAAGAAAATGTGGAGACATGTGGAGCAAATTTGAGGTGAACCCAAATCCTGGAGCAAAGCCCCACCAACCCACACACCTGCAAACAGGTGCTTAACCTGTGTAGTTGTACAGGACTCCTTGCTTAGAAGAGCCCCATGCTTGGTTTAATGTTCTTTTGCTACTGTTTTGAATGTTTTAATATTTTTAACAAGGGCCCTACACTTTCATTTTGTTCTAGGCCCCCAAATTATGTAGCTGGTAAGCAAGAATAAATGTTTGTTATTATAAGCTACTAAATTTTGGGTGGTTTTATTTATGTTCTTTCTTTGTAGTACCTATCAACTTCTGAAGTTGCCTCCACTTACTTGTTGACAATTGTCTTCTCCAAATAGACTGTCTTCTCCAAATAACTTCTTAACAGCAAGGACCTTGTCTATCTTGTGTGTCTTTGTAGGCCCAGGGCCTGATGCATCCCAGACTTCCAATCAATGCTAGTCAAATAAATAAATGAACAACTTCCATAATTTCTAAAATCAGGCAAAAAGCACAAGAGCCTCATGGACAAAAGTATTGGTTCTATCCAAAGACAGGAGGTTTACAGAAGAGGCAATGCTTAAATTTCTTCATCTCCTTCACTCATCCTTTCTTGTCTTTTATCTATTCAGAGTACCCAGCACCTGAGTGAGATTAGCAACTTCTATAAAATCAGGTTTTTCTACAGTCATCTTCCAAAAACATAGATGGAGGAGAAAACAAGAAACACCCCTTTTCTCAGACCACTCCAAGGATAAGTTCACTGCTCGATACGTTAGAGGGTGGACAGAGGTGTTCACTGTCCCCCTGGCTTTCTTCTTCCTATTTATTTAATAACATGACGCCAAGAGTTTTATCTGGGCACTGATCACTCAGCTCAAGCCTCCTCTGCAGCCAGTTGTGCCACGTGACTCATTTCAGCCAATATAACATGAGCAGAAATAAATTACGCTCAAACATTTGCTTCACAAAGTTGCTATAAGAACCTTGTGAAGTATGAGCTAACATCACACATAAAGGGCTTAGAAGAGTGTCTGACTCATAGTAAGCACCCAAGAAATGTGAGTCACAGTCATCATTAATATTTGAATCTTCAATTTTGCACTCATTATAAAAGAATAGTTTATGAATCTTCCACCGTTCTCACAGCCATGTAGTATCCCAAGTCTCTGGTTATCGATTCAGAGGCTGTTCCTTCATTGTCCTTCATTATCTTCCATTGTCCTTTCTTCATTGTCCTTCCAGTGTATTACATTGGAGAAGACATTGCAATGGAACAAGTCACTAACCTAGCATTTCCCCTGCTATATTCCAACTCCCATAGGTAAAGGCGTGCCGGGGTCTCAGGAAAATGCATCCCATCTCAGATCTTATGGGCTGCTTTGTGCTCACCAGGCGGCTTTACCCAGCATCAGCATTTCCAAAGACATTTAGAGGCTCAGTAGAAGTGCCCAGAAGCACTTGACTGCTCTTGAGTAATAACTAGCTTCCTATTTGCAATATTTTGAAAACACTGTGCCATAGTCTATAAAACCAGAGGCAATTATGTGAGAAAGTCATAAAATGAAATAAACTATTTGCCCTGGAAAGCCACTGATTCTGAGGCAGTGTTGTAGATGCACGGTTCTTTCTTGAATCTTTCTGGCACAGCCAAATGATACAGTTAGGTGTTATGAGCACATGACCTTCAACATAGGCAATCTGGATTTGAGTCCTAGCTCCACCCTTTCCAACTGGGTGACCTTGGGAAAGTCACAGTCTCACCAAGTGTTTAAATGTGGCCCACTTCATACAATTGTAGTTTATGTAAGGAGCAAATGAGATGATGGAGGCAGAGCACTCTCAATAGCACCAGGAGCACAGTGGGTGCCACTGTTATTGTCGCATTGCTCAAAACTCACCGGGCCCAAGTCAGCTCTGTCACATGACTTTCAGCAGCACTTCCTGACAACAAAGCTGTTTCTGCAAGTCACCAACAGCCAACAGACCCAGTGGACAAATAATTTTAACTGTCGCAGAGAGACTTCAATGTCCTATTGGTCAATTAAAGAATTCGTAACTGCCTCCTGCCCTTCTTGTTCAGCGTTTTAAATGGTGCTCCCTAAATAGAACATGCTTCATCCTCTTTTAGCCAAGCCCTTCCCAGTCAGGAGAATCTTTATGTGGGTTGTTCTAATCCACATTCATTTTCCATTTTGGAGTCCAGCTTATAACCTTGGGAATCAAGTCCTCCACTGGCTTCTCACCACAGGTGATTCTGGGAACAGGCCTCCCAGAAGAGCCTCTGAAAAACCTCCTGGGCAGAGGTGTGGCCCTAACATATTTTAAGCAGAGGAGGAAATTCTCTTCAAGCCACACAGGCAAAGGTTCGTGAGAAAGTGCTTTCACACAGACAGGCTCAAGAGACTCCTCGACTCCGAAGAGGCAGGAACAGAATTCATGAGAAAATGGGATAAGAATTCAGCCCTCAGACCCACAGCACTTTCAGATATTAACACCCTTGCCTTCAGTTTCTCCCAGATAGCAGGAAAAAGCAGCATGAACCATCACAGCTGAATCAAGCACAGGCTGGGCAAAAACAAACTCCCTCATGTCCCCATTGCAGAATTCACCTCTTGGCCAGCATGAAAATATCCAGAACAATACAATTCAGGAATAAGCCATCTTATTTCCTACTGGTTTCTGTTATTGAATCAATAAAAGTTTTCCGTTTTAAATATATACACTACTGTCCTGAAAATAATGCTCAGAGCATTTTAAAAATAAGTTAAGAATATTCCTCAATTGCATGTAACCCCCCATATCCAAAGGAAACAAGGTATCAGGTTATCACGTGGACGGAATGTGGTTGTGAGTAGGATGAGAGGCTCAGTGGGTCTCTAAGAGCTCTTCCAGTGCAATAATGAAGGCATTAAATTACCAGGTCAGAGGCCCCAGTTCACAAAGAAATAATATCAGTTTATTATTTCTAATCTTATTAAGTTAGAAAATAGTCTGGAGATGCAATGTCATCCTAGAATGGCTAAAGTATTGATTATGTGAAGCTGCACTCATGGATAGTTCAAGGAGCCTGATTTTATTTAATTTCAGTAATTTTTAAGGCATTCTAACAAATTTTCTATAAAGTAAATGATCCTGAATTATTTCCATAAATAATGTAGATATATGGTCAGATTTACTTAGTATTTACCAGTTACATATTTTGCATTACGAGTTAGAAAAAAAAGAATTATTTTTAATCCTATTTTCCCAATCCCCAGTGTCTTCCTTGAGAAAAATAGACTTTTAAAAATATATATTGCAGTTTTAAGAAAAATATGGATGTTATCAAACTAGAACTTGTGACAATCCATTGATGCCGTCATTTTCTTATAATTGCATTATGTCCAAAGCTGAAACCTCAATGTGCTATGATTTCAGATTATGCAAGGAAAAGCCTATAGCCAGGCATTGTTATAATGTCAACCTGCTGCAGCTGGAATTATAGACAGCAGTTAACCCTGCCAGTGCCCCTTTCTCCCCTGCCTACCAGCAGAGCTCCACTTGAGGGTAGGGCCAGAAAGAAGCTTCAGTCTCCTCAGCCACAAACCACATTCTCCCCTTATGTTCAAGGAAAGTGGCCCCAGTCTCTGGTGAGTGGGCAAGACTGGCTACTAGAGCCAACAGCTTAATCCAACATTGAATGAACACCTACTATATGCCAAGACCCAGGCCAGGCATTCAAGGATACAAGGTTTTCTTCCTTCTAGAAGTTTCCAGTTGGATGTATGTCTGGATAATGAAAGGCTTGGGAAAGTAATGTCCAGGGTGGCTAGGGACCTCTTCTCCATGACTAGATATTACCAAGGCTAAAAAAGTCACCACCCTCTGCTACCACCACCACATTCATGACATTGTTCTCAATATCCTTCTTTCCTTCCATATGGACAATTTTTTTTCATTCTCCAGGCAAATAACATGGCACCTGCCACGTCCCAGGTGCTGTGCCAGGAATTAGGAATACAGCAGTCAGTAAGATCTAGATTAGGCCATTTAGAGCCTTACAGTCTAATGGAGAATACAGGCAGGTCAATGAAAACCATATGGCATCATACACTGTATAAGAGTAGACACTTGGTACGAAAGGATCATGGAATTCTTTCTTGGGGAGGAGACAGCTAAGCTGAGTTTCCAAACATGATGACAACACATACAAAGGGAGATGGGAATGGAGTGCAGCATTTTAGACAACACATGCAAAGGCCCAGTGGTGAGAGAAAGAGACATGACAGGGAACTCCTAAGTGATATGTCAGGAATACACAGTGCAAGGAGGCAAGGGAGGAGCCCCAAGTCCTGCTCCCAAAAGGCCCTGCATGATGTGCTATGGAATTGGCTCTATGGTTGACTCACCTGGGGTCAGCCTCCACCAGTGGCTCACCTTGGCCTGTGTCCCGTAGGCCAAAGAATCCAGCAGTCTCTTCCCTGCCTCTCACTCACATCCCCTGAGGTTGTTAATTAGACTTTTCCTATCCCAAGATTTCATGAGCAGTAGGCAAAGTGCCTTCATGCAATTAGTGAGCCTGAAGTTACCAACCCAAACCTGAGACTCACGCCCTCAAGAATGTTTCCTCTCAGGATATTTGTTAGCTCAGAAGACATGTGTGAGCAAAGTATGTTATTTAGTGACCTATAATGCCTGAATAATGATCACAGTAAATCAGACCTCATTATGTGCAGGAGAGCCGGGCAGCCCAACTGGCTAGGTAATGAGGTTTAATTTAATGCCCTGGTATTATTCTCCACATGTTTGCTGGGAAGTTAGGGGTGGGATGGCGGGGTTGGCCTGGTGGATCCAGAAGCCCTGGGATGTTCAGCAGTTACCTAGGGAGGCTAGTACACATGTTAGGAGCTTGGGAAAGACTGTGCTCAGCAATGCTCAGTCCCTCCCATTGGGTTACAACAAGACCTGGTCCTCTCACAGTGGCTTAAACCAGAAAAGCTTATAGTCACAACTTATAACAAACAACAGCACCCTGGAAGCTATTTCTTTGAAATAAAAGGAAGGTTACAAAGGCAGGAAACGCCAGCACAGATAGCAAAATCAGAATCTCCATGAAAAGAAATATTAACTGTCAGAGGGTTCACTTCATGAGTCATGCGTCTCAGACCAGTTTGTGATCGAGTCTGCTCAGCATGCCAGAGCCAGGGGAGGTGGCTCTTGGTCCAGCCTTCTTTGAGTGTGAGTAGCCCTCACTTATTTCTTGCTTTGAGGAGCCTTTTCCATAGCAATCCAATATTGTGGTTTTTCATTCTTCATGCACAGCCTTTTCTCATTGATTACCTAACATCATTAGTCCGGGCCCGTCCCATACAAAAGTCAATGGAGAGATCAATTTTAACCATTTGATGTACAAAAATTTGCTCTTAAAACATCCAGAGACTGAAATCATTTATCTTTTGTTCACCAACTCATAAATCTTTTCCTGCTATTGGTTTCTTGTTGGGTAGCAGACATAAAGAAGGAGCCAGCCAGAGACCTTTGTGCAGGTGGCCTTCTCTGGATCCCCATGGAACTATCATCTAGGAAACCTCTGACATCCGATGGCAGTTTTAAAGTGTAATATTTGCGTGTGACATCAGGTGCCAGACAGGCTATAACACTCAACACGCTATCAGCTGAAGCTCCCTCACTGCCCCCTTCATCAGTTTTCAGTCCTCTCATTCCTATCAGTGGAATATGGTGAAACCCAACAAAGCAGACTGCACTGCCATGTGTTGGGGGCTCACATAAGGCGGATTGGCTCCCCACATGAAAAGCAATGTTTGGTGCCAATCCTCCTTGACTTCCATATCAGCAAAATAGCAGGATTCTCTTGCATTTTCCCTGAGCAACAACTGGAGCATTTATTTCTACAGGGCGCAGGAAATTGCTTCCTCCACATTCTCTTTGGACTTGAAAAAGATTCTTAGATCTCCCCCTCTTCTGGGAACTCTGGGCTCATAATCAGACAAAAAACCTTTTAGTAATACCAAACTATGATGCAAGATAATCATCCCAAGTGTAGGAGAACAGCAGAGAGAGACTCAATTGTGTTTTAAAGCACTCTGAAAAATAGCAAACCCATTCATTTGGACTCTTCAAAAGTATTCTGTTATAGGTTCTCTAGCTGGTGTTTTAGCTGAATATGGCATTAAATCTTCATTGTATGGCAAAGCCTCTAACAAGCAAAATGGGAAGAGGCTAAGTGTGCATTGGCTGCCAAGGCAGAGGTTTCTTTATTGTAAACCAGAACAGTGAGATGGGTGTGGGTGCAGTGGGCTAGTGGAGCAGAATCTGTCTGGGATTCAAAGTGATCACAATATGGTGAATATTGACTATGGTCAAAATATCCTGGAAAATCACATAGGATGGTGCCCATTGATGATGGACACACTGCCTCTCGCTAAAGTCAGCCCTGCTAGATTTTCTCTAGCATTGAAATAGGCTTATGTCTACACTTGAACTTCTGTCTAGGGACTAGTTGTCATGAAAACTGTGTGCCTATAAACAGTAGAATGGCACACAGCATTAAAAGAGGCTGATGCTGTGAAGGGCCAGGAAGACTGAAGTCATCTGCAAGAACAGCAAAGTTATGCTTCCCACGTCATGTACACCTTCTCCCAGTGGTCCTCAACCTTCAGCCCTCATCAGAACCACTGGAGGCTGGTTAAAGGACAGATCAAGAGTCCTACCCCCACAGTTTCTGATTCAGTAGGTCTGGGGTGGGCCTAAGAATTTACATTCCCAGTGAGGCTGTGGCCAACTCTGCAAACCACTGATTTGGGGGGTTGTGTGGACTGATGGGAAGAACTTTCTATACTAACCACTTTCCTGCACTCCCATGCTGCCTTACTTGTACATCTGTACCCACATTTCCATTTTCTCCAATCTTGAAGTAATCGTCTGTCTCTAGCTATAGTTTCTACCAGCTTTGCTTCATTCTATTATTGGCTTTTTTTCCAGGTTGCAGAGGAATGTATGATGCCCTTCCTAATGTCTAAAAAATTTCATCAATCTTCAATTCCTTGCTGATATTGGTCTTGCATTTTCTCTACCACCCCACCAGCAGTGCCTAGATTTGCCAGAACACCAACCCTTTAATATGTAGGGCAATACTCTTTTTTTGTTCCTTTGAGCTAATTCAGGCATTCTCACATGCACACATTTTATTGGCCATTATAGGTCAAAACCTACCCCCACAAAGGCCACAGAGAAGTAAATAACACACGTGGCACAGTGTGTTCAACTCAAGATGAGAGTCAGCACATTTTCAATAAGGCACAGTAACTATTCCTCAGATTATTATAGGATTCAGAGCACATAGGAGATATACAGTTGTGTATTTAAGAGTGTGTGTGTTTGTGTGTGTATTTCAGAGACAAATAATGCTAAAATACTGCAATCCTTCAGAGGTAGGACTTCAGTATCATATTCATGCTAAGAGTACATTGTTGGCATCACTTAAATTGTCTGTGATGTACTTGATTGACTGTGTTTTATGGCTAGTGAGAAAAATAGAGATATATAGTTTACAGTAACAAAAAAGAGAAAGGTGGCTATCCACCTGATATCTAATTCCCTGGTTTCAGAAGGTAACTCAGAAAAGGTTCTCTCCCAGGCAATTAAGTGAGCTAATGAAAGGCAATTTACACAGCAGAAAGAGAAAATAACTAAACAAACTTATTTAACCTATGGCCTCATCAGGACCAGAGAGTCTCTTTCCTGGAGTCTAGAACTCCTGAACCTAAGAAACAATTCAGTTGATTTTCGTCTTTTGTCTGCAAACATCTAAGAAATGTTGGTTGAGAATAGAGTTTTGTGTTAAGCTGTTTGAATTTTTGAAAAATAATATATATATATATATTCATGCCTTATATGTCTCTAATATCACTAAATTTAATCAATAGATAGTGGTTTTTAAACAAAGGATTATTTTCTCAATAACTGAAAACAGAAGTATTTTCCTTTGTGTCTGTCTTTGAGTTTTCCATATCTAAAGCTGAGAGTAGTGAGGGGCTCACACTGTCCCAAACAGATACCACCATACAAAGTGACTATTTTTATAAATACTGTCTTCCAGGAGCACAGCGGCCTCTGCAAAAGCATTCTTGCAAACTCAATATTATCTCATGGTGGCAAAGTGATAGACCTATAAGGGGTCCAATTATTCAGGAAAGACTTGAGGAATGTTCTGCAATAATGTCGGAGTAATTCAAGTCTCTACTGCTCCCATACCTGCAGTCTCCTCCCATCAAAGTGAGGAATCTGTTGAGAGTTTTTTGAAGTCATAACTTCCTACTTTGCTAAGAATATTATAGCCAGTATACCACAACATCTTTATCCACTGTGTGTTTTTTCTCTCCTACACTGTAATTAAAATGTCCAACATTTAAATACTTTCTATTGTTTCCAGCTTAGTATGGGCAAAGGTTGTAATTCTGGGATAGATCTAATTACAAAGTCCCATGTTCCATTCTGAGCCAATTGCAAGCTTTTGCAAGAATTTTATAATCTGGAGCTCTGACATTTCCCAAGTGAATATCCACAAGTACTGTTAGTGCCCTATTGTCTGAAGAAATATTGATCTCTCCAAGCTACACGCATTTCATGTTTGGAGAATATATGATCCACACTAGATATTATTCTTGATCTACACTAGATATTCTTTTACTCCAGATGTAATCTACATTGAAGATTGTGGAGGATCTGTAGTTCTTCTTCTTTCTCCATCCATAATAAGCGCCATTCTCCAGTTTCTACAGGTTGTTCCCAGGCTTTATTTACGTATCTCGTTCTTTCAGAAAGTCCTAGACTGATATTGTATTTTTCGAAGTAATGCTACCTGTTCTATCAGCAGAACCCAGAAATTTCAGCGGTTTAGCAAAAGGAAAGTTTCTTTCTTGCTCATGTCACAGTCCAGTGAGATTATTCCTGATTGGGAAGCTCTCCTCCATATGATGAATCAGGGACCCAGAATCTTCCCATCTCGTGGCTGAGCATCTTCATCAGGCAACTCCCAAAGCTGCCCTAGAAGTCATTTCCATCATAACCAGCTGAAGGGACAATGAACATGGAGAACCTCACAAGGGAGCTTGAATATGACAGGCCTCAAAGTGGTGTAATTACTGCTGCTCATGTTTCCCAGGCTCAAACCCAGTCACACAGCCACTTAATTGCAATGGAGGTTGGAAAATGCAATGGGCTGTGTAAGCCCAGGGGGAAGAGGAAGCAGGTTTGCTAATTCCCAAGCAGCCTCTGTCACAAGGGCTTTTGCATCCTTTTGGACATCGTCACTGATGGAAGATGGCCATAGGACTGAAACAGCTGGCTTGCTCTGTGCAGACTTCTCCTTCCTGGTCTTCTGATTTCTGGGTAAGGGAACTCCTGGGCCTGCCCATGGGGAGCATCTTCTTTTTTCTTTTTTTTTTTTTATTATTATACTTTAAGTTTTAGGGTACATGTGCACATTGTGCAGGTTAGTTACATATGTATACATGTGCCATTCTGGTGTGCTGCACCCACTAACTCGTCATCTAGCATTAGGTATATCTCCCAATGCTATCCCTCCCCCCTCCCCCCACCCCACCACGGTCACCAGAGTGTGATATTCCCCTTCCTGTGTCCATGTGATCTCATTGTTCAATTCCCACCTATGAGTGAGAATATGCAGTGTTTGGTTTTTTGTTCTTGTGATAGTTTACTGAGAATGATGATTTCCAATTTCATCCATGTCCCTACAAAGGACATGAACTCATCATTTTTTATGGCTGCATAGTATTCCATGGTGTATATGTGCCACATTTTCTTAATCCAGTCTATCATTGTTGGACATTTGGGTTGGTTCCAAGTCTTTGCTATTGTGAATAATGCCGCAATAAACATACATGTGCATGTGTCTTTATAGCAGCAAGATTTATATTCCTTTGGGTATATACCCAGTAATGGGATGGCTGGGTCAAATGGTATTTCTAGTTCTAGATCCCTGAGGAATCGCCATACTGACTTCCACAATGGTTGAACTAGTTTACAGTCCCACCAACAGTGTAAAAGTGTTCCTATTTCTCCACATCCTCTCCAGCACCTGTTGTTTCCTGACTGTTTAATGATTGCCATTCTAACTGGTGTGAGATGGTATCTCATTGTGGTTTTGATTTGCATTTCTCTGATGGCCAGTGATGATGAGCATTTTTTCATGTGTTTTTTGGCTGCATAAATGTCTTCTTCTGAGAAGTGTCTGTTCATGCATCTTGTAAGACAAGAAAGGAAAGAAAAAGTGGCAAAATGAATTACCAATAAATTATAGCTCCTTGCTTATCAGGGACACGTGTGCATACATTTCAAACAATTAAGCAGACATGTTAGGAAGCTAAGTGTGCACAGTGAGAAGCTCTGAGAAGTAACTGGTAGGTGGCCCACACAATTTCAACCCCTCCTTAGTACACAGCTGCGGCTGGCATTCTGCTACAGATCTGCTAAGTCAACTGCCCTTTACTCATTGTTTCCCTGGTCCCCAGCATCAGAAGGAAGTTCAACTAGGGAGTTTGATTTTGCTGAGCTGGACAAAGCAATTTTCTGGTGTCATCTCATTTGTTAGCAACTGTGAGATGTCAGCACCATGCATGGTGTGGACCCAGGTGGTATGTGCATGCCCAGAAACACAAAGAGCATACAACAAATGTCTGGAGAACTGTGAGAAAGACTCTTTCAGAGCAATAATTCTGTGTGATATAAGAAAGCCAGAGAGTTAACTGTCACCAAGGTCCTGGGAGTAATTTGATTTTTATGGTAAACCCTGGGAGACCTTTTTCCCTACCATTCCTATTTTGAGTGTAACTTTATCTTGTTTGCTTTTATGGATGCTAAAGGCTGGAAACCTTTAACACTGAGAAAGTTCTCAGATTTAATCTGGACATTGTTCAGCCAGATTTGCCAATCCAAATGGGATTTTCGGCCTCTGTGGAGAGAAGGGATCTGGAAGCAGGGAGATGCACAAATGCACAGTCACCTCTTCTTCCCAGCCCTCATTGCTAAGGCCGAAGGAAGAGAAAGAGGTCAAAGAAAGGGCTGGGTATTCCCCTTTAGGCTCTACCTTCCTGAGAAGAGTTACCCTATGTGGGTTTCCTCCTGATCCCTGACATGGAACAAACTGGATCCCAGAAGAGACTGGGTATCTGCAGAGCTTGCTCTTTCGTGGATCTGGGGGCCCACAGTCTTTAGCCTACCACAGAAATGTTTCATTGCTTGGGCGAGAGACCTCACTAGAGCCCTGCAGCCCCCCACGGGGGCAAATCAGCAGGGCCATTTTGTGTAGTGCTTAGGATTAGAATGCCTGGTGTTCAAATCTTTGTAAAAGTGTCCTGCGACATTATTACAGTGCCCTATGTAATTCAACTGCTCAAAATGCATTTGAGAATTTGTCACACTTCTTGCTTTGCTTCTTTCTTTTTCTCTCTGGCCTCCCATATCATATTTCTTTAAGCGATCATTATCTTCACAGCCAGTGAGCAGGAAGAGGAAATAAATGAATGTCTCCTTCCTTCAGTGAATGAGGAAGGGCCCCCTCCAGATAGTCCTTTATATCCTCTCCTGAGAGACATTTGATTCCAAGTTGATCACGAAGGTCATAGTTCACAGTCAACACCCAAGCATCTACACAGCAGCATTAAAAAGAGGAGTTTTGTCATCAGTGATGAAAAGGAGGACAATTGGGTAATTTCAAGTAGCTCTAAAACACAGTAGAGTTCTCACACTCAAAAGCAGACAAGGGTCAACAAATAATGAAGAGTGAAACTGGCTGGGAGGAGATTGGGGGCAAACTGAAGAGCCCTTGGCCCACTGGAAGGGGCCACCACTCCCCAACATCCATTCATCACTGCCAGGCCAAATGGGGGGCCACTGTTGCTAGATCCATTGATTTTCTAGAGAAGCAGGGGAAAATGTTCCCATATGAATTATCCCATTCTCCAATGATGAAAATTAATTCATGCTTTCAAAAATACTTTGCTGGCCAACCCAGACACACTGAATGGTGGATGTCCATGGGGACTTCACTTTGCAACCTCTGTAAGTCTACCTCTCTACAAATAATTGAGGGCCAGCTATTATTGATATGCTCTTCTTGTCCATTTGTACATTTCCTGGTCATAGGACTTCTGTGTGAGGTAGTAAAATGAAATAATCCTCATTAAGAACATATCACTAGAGACCAGGAGCAGTGGCTCATGCCTATAATCCCAACATTTTGGGAGGCTGAGGCAGGAGGATCTCTTGAAGCCAGTGAGCTATGGCCTCCTGTGAGAACCACTGCACCTACTGGACAACAGAGTGAGACTCTGTCTATAAAAATATAAGTAGATAAAAGTAAAAATAAGAACATATAACTAGGAATACAGATAAAATAAATTCAATCTATGGTGGAAAGTAAGAATCTACCTCATCTCCTTATAAAACTATGGTCTTTTCTCAGCAGTTTAAATTATTCAACATTATTAGATGTAATGTTCATTGAAAGAAGATTTTTGAAGTCATTCAAATCCAAGAATTTGTTCTTAGGAAGCCTGGCCACAGACATTACTAAACAGCAGCATTGGACAACTGTGGAAAATTCCTCTCAATCAGACCTCAAGAAAGATCTGTTGATTGATTGGAAATGGGAGAATTGCTTGTCCTCAGGAGGACAAGAAGAGAGGATTTGAATAAAAGTGCTGAAAATCTGAAACAAAGAAAGGGTCCTGTAAACAGCCTAGATAACTGGGCAGACAGGCCTGCCTGACTTATGAAGGAATATGACCCATCCATGATGGGTTCCATTAAAGGATCAAGGAGGCCTTCATAAGGAAGATTGGAGGACATGCCTGTGGCTGTATGCACATGTACGCACATGCATACACGTATGTACGCACATGCATACACGTATGTACGCACATGCATACATGTATGTATGTGGCCTTTGGCTAAAGGCATGGACCAGAGTCCCCCAGAGTTTGGAGTTTGATTACTTCAAACATAGACATCTACACTACTAGATACATCTTCTTTACTAAGTGTAGGCTTCAACTCCATCCCACTCCCACCCCCAAACTCATCCCAAGGTTGAGAATCACTAGTTAATTGGCCTGAATTCATAGTCACTGGACAAGGTTATTGGACATACACTGATTTCGTTATCACACACCTTCTAAAAGTTAATGAAAGGTTTTTATTAATCCAGGTTTTAATAGGCTATATTTCTTCATACCTAAAGAAGTAAAATGGGGGGAAAATTGAAAATAGTAACAGGAGTTGATTATTTTTAATCTTTGTAAGTTCAAGATAACTCAGTTGATTGTTTTGTATCTCTTTGACAGAAAAACGAAATCAGGCACACACAAAACCGGATTCTCTGTGTCCTCATGAAACCTGCCTCTAAGGATGCATTTCTATTTATTTTTTAGTAGAAAAATTATCTTCCTTATGGTTTGCCTGTGCTTCCTTTTCATTGCTGCAGGGTTTCAGAGCCTGGGGAACTGGGCTTCTGGGGTCCAGGAGAGTCAGTGATGCCGGCAGATGCTGTGTCAGTGCCTTGCACGTGCCATCCTGGATCTTATGGAGGTCAAGATTTTTCCTCCTTCTTTTGTTCATCTTGTTCTAGGGGTATGAGAGTGCTTCTCCCTTGTTTAAGAACCCTAATTAGGGATTTTAAATCATATACTTAGTAATAACTGTAAGAGCAATTTTTAAAAAGTTTGCAACAGGGTAGGAAATACAAAATAGTCACACTAATATAAAAAACACCCTCAAAAACAAAATGCATAGACAAAATATCAGAAATATTTTTCACAATTTTCCTTGGTCATGGGAGATTTTTCCAATCTTCTTTCTACAATTAACAAAATGAAATGCCATTTAACTTCAGAGAGATGCTTTTTTTCCTTTGATGATGAAAGCAAATAATGGAAATAAATGAGAGTTTTATTACATTCAACTTTTCTTTGCTGAACATCAATTCATTCTACAATTAAAAATGTATTTTATAATTTACACATTTTTAATTTATGAAGTTAAGTGTCCTTGTTACCTGGTCTCAGTCATCTACAGCAGGGAGCAGGGACAGGATGTTATGAACTGATGGTCTCCACAGTCCAGCCCCTAGTGCTCAGAATCCAGGGGTACTCAGGCACTGGACATTGGATCTCAGCATCAGCAATGAGCTGCATCATCTCTGACAGGAATGGGTGATAAGAACATTTCCCTTCACCATTTTTAAAAGCCAGGTCCTTGATTTGCATGGGCAGGAAGGGGGAACATGGTTGTGGGGGTGGTTAGTTTACCACATCACATTTTCACATTTTCATCTATCATAATTTAGATCTTTACATTTCTTGAGTTGGTGATTGATAGCCTCCAAACACATAAACACTCTCCACCTGTAGAGAATGCACCAGGGACTCTGCTCTCATAAAGTCAGGACCAAGGTAGAAGTGAATAAAATTCTAAAGCCCACTCCTTAGCAGTAGTAAGTCCCAGGATCGGCCACGGCTACAGAAGGTGACAGTTTCTGGATGCTGTTAGTTTGCAGCAAATTGAAGTTTTGTGGTTTTATCTATTACCAGAAAAGCCCTCCAAAAAAATGTAGCCAGTGGGGAAGAAAGCAGGAGTCCCACCGTCTCATTTTTAACAAGGACCAGCTGAAAAATGAAGGCGCACACCACACAAACCATCTTATGTCTGCCAATTCATTTCCTGGCCCCAAAAGAAAAAAAAAAAAACCCTCGTGTTTCCTCTTATGCAGGCCAAACATGGCAAAGCACCAAGGGAATTCTGAATGGAATCAATTGCACTTGTTACTAACTGAGTTTTCTTTTATTCTTATATTACCAAGGGCTGGATACTCAGCTGCAAGCAATTATAATGAAGAGTTACTGAGTAATGGTTTCCAGATTGCTCCATGATGGGGCATTAATTGAAAGGGACAATTTAAGAGCTTAGGCCATGTAAATGCATTTCTTATTCTGTCAGATTGAGAAATTTCTGGATGCAAAAGGCTGAAATGCTTAGAACTGATAAAGACTTAATAATGCCCATTTAAGCCGGTATTTTCAAAACAAGTTTCATGTTTTTAAGAGAACAAATATTAAATGGTGAACCTGTGAGCTTGTTCATTCAACCAGGACAATGATCTAAATAGCACATTGGCATGCTGCACTCATATTATAAACATATACATTGTATAAAATGTGACTTGTTTAGTCTGTTGCATTGCAAAGCCGGTTAAGTTTGCAAGTAAACTTTTATTTTTCAGTTCTCATGCTATTATGATGCATATTGAGCACCCTCTCTTGCTCTCTATATATGCTTTAAAATTTTAAACAGCATTTAAAAACACATAAATGAGTTTTATATGTGTATTCATGCTTTAAAATTTAAAACATTTCTAAACAGATTTGCTTGCATATGAAAGTGGACCTTCTCAAAAATTAATTGTGAAGTCCGTATCAGAAAGCTTTATTTTGGCTTTCTTAAAGTGGGCTTTTATTTCCCTGAGCCGCATTAAGCCGTAACATTTTCAAAGAGGTTCTCTGATATGCCACATTAAAGATAAGTATCATAAGACAGTAAGACAGTTAATGCCAAGCAAGGAAGAAAATCACCAGCTCTCTCAAAAAGGGGGAAAAAAAGAGTAGTACTCATTTTTAAAGTCTAATTTCAGACTTCTGCATTAGTACTAGTTTTACTTATGAAAACGAAGGAAGAGAAGGAAGGAGGGAGAGAAAGAGAAAGAAGAAAGAAGGAAAGATGGGTGGATGGATGGATGGATGGTAGACAGAAAGAAATAGATGCAGATACATTTTAAGACATGAATTCATCGTTGAGGAGAGATGGACACCACTGCTTTTTCTCATTCTGTTTTCTAAGTCTGAATTGCCATCTAAGAATTGGACTTTTACCTTTCCTTCTGACTTCAGTCTGGCATTCTGGATTTGTGCACAGTAGCTGTGGTGCTGATGGTAGACTTCTCCTAGAGTCTTGACACAAACCATGACATGGATGGCAACATAGGCAGAGGAAAGAAGTTGTCAACCTGGGGAAATTGAGAGCATTCAATCCAAGAGAATGAAAAGGAAAGGCCTCGTGTTATACTTGTTATTATACATTGCCTATTTTTACTCATTCATTCAACAAGCTATGTTGTACCCTTTCTCCATCTGTACTTCACATGCTGGCAAAGCACAAAACAAGGATGAAGGCATCTTATCTATTCATGGGCATATCTTCATTTATTAGACAATTCCTAGACTATTCCTTGGATGGAAATCTTCTTTCTTATTGGATTAGTCATTCATAGAATGAAAGCCCTGAATTAATATCTGACTCTTCACCTTGGGCTGTTCTTTATCTGATAGTTGTGAAAGTAAGCTCAAGCAGCAGTGAAAAAATCTGGTGGTCTTTTCTGCTCACTGTAAAGTCAAGGTCAAGCCCCATCAGAATGTCCC
This sequence comes from Pan troglodytes, assembly GCF_028858775.2. Classification (NCBI taxonomy): domain Eukaryota; kingdom Metazoa; phylum Chordata; class Mammalia; order Primates; family Hominidae; genus Pan; species Pan troglodytes. Next base: position 31,460,728 of record NC_072404.2, read on the forward strand.
AAACAGAAGTCAAAAACACAACCACTTGAAAAGTGGAAGGTCAATTTGGGACAGGGTTGAATACCATCATAAGTAATAAAGTAATCCAAGCTAATTATTCAAACAGAACTGTCAAGAATCCAAGATGAGATAGGGAAAGCATTCTTTGCCAGCAAAAAGCATTGCCTCAAATGATCCCTTTTTAGTCACAAAAATCTCCACTATGTATCTGTCCTTTACTTTGCTACCCTTTCTTTTTTCCATTCATTGCTGAAATCTGACATTTTAACTGAAGGTTCAAAACCCCTTTATTTATTTCTAAGATTTAAGGGGAAAAGGTTTCTTTTAAAACATCCTGAATTTAAAAATAAATAAACTGAACAGGAAGACTTAGACTGTCTATTTCATCTTGTGATTTCTCATTTTGTGGATTGTACTGATAAATTATTGTAAGTCACATCGTAATTTTGCCTAAGAAATGTGAGCATCATCGGGTGTTTTTAAAATATAATAGGGGCCCTCTTTCACCCAGCCATTTCCTGGGCTGCTGCTGTTCCTAGTAGCAGCCAAACACCTGAACAAACCCAGGAATTCCGGGCCAAATGGTTCTGATAACAGCAGATTTGGGTAGAATTGATTTGATCAAATAACTCATACAAAATGCAGCTTAATAGGTGTCCTTACTCTCAGGACTCCACTCAACTAGAGAGAAGAGAGTGAAAACACATTCTCTTTTGATAATGTAGTTTATTCCAAAAAAAAATTTGTACGAGTACATACACACATATTTGAAAAATATATGAGTGTAACTACTACACGAAGGAGTATCATTATAATCTTGGATCCTGAACATATGCTTAATTTCAACAGCTTACAGAAAAGAATTAATGTTGCACGCATAAGGGTGCAGTGAAAACTTTGGACGTTGAGTTAGAGGGTTGGTTTTGTTCTGTTTTTTAACAATTTCAAAGTTCCTAAAATGCAGATAGTATGAAGAAAAGAACTGATTTTCTACATGACTAAAAATTCAGAGTCAGCAAGTTCATGCTTATGCTAAGCAGTTTTGCTTGAATCAGTACCTGGAAAAATTAAGGTAATTCCTGTGTTTACAGGCTCTATTCAAGCAAGGCAGGAGCAACATTTGAGAGGGATTAACAATCAAAAATTGAAAATCTACCATCACCACACAAGCTTGCCTTTTCATTTTGTGCAGATCATAAAATACGTAACACGGACCAGACCCTTGTCCGGCAAATGTTCACATCCTAATTTTTAAAAATAGCTTTTATACACAATTGCTCTCTTTGCAATAAAACAAAGATTTGTTTATAGCTACAATTTAATTAAGAACCTTTTCGAAGAGGAAGATCTGGAAACCAGGGATCTTATTTTTTCTTTTTTTTTTTTCCACCAGGGTTGTTTGTTTATTGGTTTAATTTTCCCCGAAGTAAAAATACACTTTGAAATGTAACATGTCATTATGTAATTTGTAGTAACAAAGTGCAGGCCCTTGCACACGACAGCAAACAGGACCGCTCCGGCTCACAGACAGTCCCCATATCCACAGCCCCCTCCCCAATCTGATTAACAGCCTGTATAAACATTCAGCCAACCAGAACAGCGGCCAGTGCACAATTTGGTCAGCCATAAAACTGCCAGCCAAACACAGACACGGGGGGGTTATGCAGAAATCTTAATTTGGGGGAAATGATCAAAACTGAGACAACATGGCCCCCACGGAGATCAGGAAGGGCTAACCTTTATTGTCATTAATCCCACCCCACCTCCCAAATAGCAAGGGATGCTGTCACCACTGAAGGTAAAATGCTAAATAAAATGTCCCTGAAATGCAGCATTGCAGAGGGAGCATGGTCAGGAGCTCCACCCCTGAACAGCAAAATCTTAAGGGCAAAAATAAGCTTCTATTTTAAGGAGCAATTTTAAATGGTCTGAGTTGTTTGGGAAAGGTCCTATTTTGACATATCCAGAATGGATTCCCTCCATCAGCATGTTTTCTATTGATGCAAGAAAAACTAATATGTATTCTAATTGTGCAGAAATTGGTGAAATTTATACAAAGGGTGTTTTGTGTTTTTTTTTTCCTTCCCACCATTTTCATTGCCCTTGGCAAAAGACTTTAGACCCTTCACATAATGGAAAATTCAAAATGTTCGATGTAAATCAAATAATTAGTAAGAAACAGATTTTAAAAAGTTTTTTTTTTAGAATACTCTCGCAAGATGGTGAACTTGTTTTTTCTGGCTTGGGACAGGATTTCATAGCTCACTTTTGAGACTATATGGTACCCAACTTTTAACAGAATTCAGTCTTTTAAATATTCTCTTTTCTGAAAATATGCTGGTGGTAATGACAGTGATTGAATTAGCTATAGCAAAAAGACATTGCGTTAGTCTAGTTCCTTTCTCCTGAATAGCTTTTTGCTAACTGGTTACTATAGAGCATTGGGCTTCACAGAAATTTTTCACAATTTTCACCTTTGTTCTAGTCTTGCTCCTTAATTTGGAATCTCTAATTTGTTTGAGAAAAAACAAAAACAAGAAAGCATGATCAGCCACCTTACCAATGCTCTCCCAGACCGGGTTACCCACGTCTTCCTTGCTATATCTAATTGTGCTCACAAGCGTTTATTTTTTCCTCTCATAAGAAACCTGCATGCTTTTTTCTAGGTGGCTTTCTGCTAAAGAAATTAATAACTAAACATAATGCAAGCTCCAAATAAAATGAGAAAATGTATAGACATATTGAATAATTATTTTTTCCAGGCCTTAGGCAAACCACTTGCCATTTCATTTAATTCTCACAAAACCTATGAGTTGGGTATATGTATTATCCACACTTTTTTTTTTATTTCACAGATTAGGGAACTGAAGTACAAAGAGTTTCAGTAATTTGCCCCCAAGCCACATAGCATGTGAACAGCAGAGCGAGAGTACTAGCTCAAGCAGCCTAATTCAAGAATCAATCTACTGCCCCTCCTAGATATGATGTTATTGCCTTTGTCGAGAGGTAGGTATGTCTCAGATCCCTAGGGTCATTGCAAAGAGGTGGACAAGGAGCCCTCCATGATGATTTCACTTAGTTAGTAAGTGAGGTAGCCTGGTGAATCTAAGGAGCATCAGTTTCAGAGTTTGAAAGCTATGGGTTTCTTCACAAGCTCACCATTGATTAGCTGCAGGACCTTGGAAATGTTTACTCACATATCCCAGCTTCTGTTTCCTCATCGGCAAAAAAGAAAAAATTTTGTGAGAGTTAAATGGAATGTCATTTTTTTTAATGCTTCACAAACATATAGAAGATTTTCAGGTCTTCTTTTCTCTCCCCAAGCTAATCCATTTATATCACTTTGTGATCAGTTTTAATCATTATAACATTACAAATATACTTTATGAAATTACCTTTCTAGAGTATAGCTTGATGAAAGGATTTCATATCTAAAACAAAATTTTAAACCGAATATTTGGGTACATTTTTTTTAACTCATTGGATCAAACTAAATTGTAGATACTCTAAAAAATGAGTTAGGTCTCCTAAGTATGGCTGAAAAGTAGGCACATTTGCCTTCACTCCAAAAATCAGCAAGATAATTTCTAATATTCATGAATGTTCATTTCAAAAGCATATGGCAATTGCACATGGGCTACTCTTTGGTCAGCAAGTTAAAGAAGAGCAGAGATGTCAAAGAAGCTTCCTCTCTGATATCATCCATCAACTTATGGTTGTTGGACCTTCTCTGTCACAGCCTGCCTTCAACCGATTCTCTCTCATTGTTGGAAAAAGGGAAAAATGAGCAAAAACTACAACAAGCAATAATTCAAATCATTGCCCAAAATGTTCTTCCAACTCTGTGAGTTACATAACCTTAATCTATCTTGAAAACCACAGATTTCCATCTCCTCGGGTTGGCAGAAAGCAACAGAATATTCTAAATGACATTTTCAGGTTTATGGGTTTAACATATCTTTCAAAACATTTCCGAATTTTCCCCACTTAATTCCCCAACACCTCCCAGGAGCACTTGCAGAGAGCAGGCCTAATGTTTTCGATGATAAATTAGTTGTCAATATATAGACAAGTTACTTCTTCCAAAGCCTCTTGGAGCAGAAGCGTATTCTACTTCCTCTCAAAGGCCCTAGAACTACCTGTGTACTGGCATGCTCACAAGAAAATTTTTATTCACAAGAATAATCTGTTGAAAGGAGGATAGATTTTCAAATGGAGTTTCAAATAATCCTCACCTTTGAGATCATCCGTGCTCACAGCCCAGTATTTTTACAAGATGAAATGATTTACAGAATCAAGCCTGGAAAAATTGGAGGGCAACTCCAAAAGGCAAGAACATGTTGCCGAGTCAATCATTCATCCTGCCAGGGAAACTTTTGTAGTTTCCAAACTGTTATGAGACACCGCTCTCTGTCCAGGGCAGAGGAATCGTTGAAAAGGCAGGAGGTATGCTGGCCACACAGCCAGCATGGAGAGCTGGAGTTTTTGGCAGGGCACTTCCACCCCAAAAGCAGACAGAGTCCTGGAAGGGCGTTCGTGTAAACAAAGCAGGGAGATAGCTTCAACTCTGCAATGAGGCGCAACCTTTCCCAGATCAAAGCCTGGATCACAGAGACAGCCCTGAAGAACTGAGTGTCCTTTCTGGAACATCCAGCTCCAGGGGAGAGACTTGAACTGGAGCCACAACTTTGCCACCTGTAGCCAATGACTTGGCACACGAAAGCTCTCACAGGGTGGGGAGCCTGCAGCTGCTCCCACAACAGAAGATCAATGGAAAGATAAGACAACACAGGGAAGAAAGGTTTCTTACTCGAGATACCGAAGCTGAGATCATTTAACTAAAGCTTGCATCCAGGCAACCCAAGTTCTCTATGCAGTGTTGAAAGGGGATGGAAATCAGTACAGGGTCATAAGCTCTGAAGCCAGGTTGCTGGGGCTTTGACTCTCTACTCTGCGTTTACTAGCTGTATGACCTATGCCTCAGTTTCCTTACCTTCAAAAGGACCTAATAGTGCCTCCTCCATAGGATTTAATGAGTGACTGGGACACTAGAAAGCTCTCAAAATGTTGCCATTATTATTTGAAGTTACACAGACCTGGGTTTGAACCAGGTTTGGCTACTTAGCACTTTTGTGAACTTGGAGAAATGACAATCTTTGGGTGAACTCCCCAAGGGTAAAATGGATGTTAATACGGCCCTTGCAGTATTGCCATGGTGATTTAATTTTGTATGACACACAGTAGGCACTCAGTAATTGGCACTTCTGATTATTTTCATTTTTCCTGGTTTCTGACAGAGAAACCTGACAGGACTGGTGAGGCTGCAAGAAACATAGCCAGTAAAATTTAGGATCCTCTTAAGTCCCCAAAGCTTCATCCATATGCAAAAGAGATACATCCCCAGGGAAGACTGGGTCCTGGATGTTTTTAAATACACAACTTATTTTAAGAGCAAAAAGAGAACCTGGAAGTGTTCCCAAATTTAACATCTGCAGGCAGATAGGATGACGAAATGTATTAGTACTGAGGAATAACTTTCTCCCGTCTTCTTGGAAAACATCTGGGGTATTACCCTTTCCTCCACTCATTCCCCCACCTCTTACCCCAAAGCTGACTCTCAGCCGACAGTTTATCAGCAATAAATGGAAACACCTGTGTGGCAGATAAGGCCAACTGAGTGTGATCAGCTGGGGAAACCTTAAGGACGCATGCCACTCAATATTTCTTTTTCCATGCCAGGCAGGGCAGAGGCACAATCTAGCCTGTGACAGATGGCAAGGTTCACTTTCTCATTCATTCATTCATTCATTCAGTCAGTCAGTCATTCATTCAAAACAACCTCAGGAGGTCAGCAGGCCCAGCTCCCTGCCTGAAATAGGTCAATGCCTGAGCCACCAGGTGAATTAGAAGGCTATTGATCCTGTTTTTAACCACATCTGCAAAAAGACATTCTAGAAACTAACTCTGTGTCTTGTTCAAATCTTTAATCACCCTTTCTTTTGTGAAACCAAACCCCCTCCAGCTACAATTTCTCATCTTTATAGAGATGAGAAATATCATCTTCTGTACCCCATGGCCAGTCAAAAAGTATTTTTATTGCCATCTCTGCTTTAATAACCTCCCCAAACTTGAAAACTCTAAATCCGGTTTTCTTCCCATGTCCCCACACCATATGAAACAATCCCCACCTCCTTTGCTCTTTCTTCAAAGGTCCTACTCATCTACGCTTTAATTAGCTTGTTTCTTTTCTCTCAACTCATTCCAGCATCTACACATCATTTAGAAACCAAAACTTGACACAGAACTCTAGTCGTTGACAAGAGATGTAGCTGCTATTAAAGTGAAAATGATCCATTGTGTGTTTTCACAAAGCCACTACCTGGACCCCCAAGCAAGTTACTTAACATTTCTGTTTCCTCACCTGTAAAGCTGATTCAATCATAAAGAATGAGGTCTGTGAACATGACATTAGGAAGACCTACCAGCAGCTGGTAGTCTGTAAAAGGTAAAAGTACTTCTTTTACTTCCTAAAAGAAGTAAGTTCAGAAAGACATATAGAAATTAACCAGGTCAAGAGAAGAAAGCAATCCTACCAGAGGCAACTGCCTGTGCAAAGGTCCTGAGGCCTGACCTGAGGACCAGGATGAGTAGATCCCAGAGAACAAGAAAAGGGTTGTGAAATGAGGCTGGTGAAGGAGGTAGAACCCAGATAACACAGGTCCATGTAAGCCAGGATTTTTGTTTTTTTTTTCAAGGCACTGGGAAGATGATGAAGTTATAAGCAGATTTATATATATTTTTAAAGGCTCCTGGCTGCAGAATAGGTTGGACACAGAGAGGATGTGGGGAGAGTAGGAAGCTCTCCAGGTAACCCAGGAATGGGACTGTGAGAGCTCGGACTACGGTGGCATTTGTGAAGATGAAGAGACATGGCTAGATTTGGAAATGAGAATTAACAGCACTTCACTGATTCACTGAATATGGCAGTGAGCGGGAGGGAGGTGTCCAGGGTGCTGCCAAGTGTCTGATTTGCTCATCTTGGATGGCGCTGCTGTTTACTGAGGTGGAATGCTGGGGGAGGAATGGGTTTGAGGAAGAAGGCATGAGTTCAGTGTTTGGACATGCAGAGTCTGAAGTGCTGTGAGATGGCCAAGTCGAGATGTGGAATAGGCCATGGGATTTATGATTGGGAGCTCAGAGGAGAGCCTAAGCTGGAGATATAAATTTAAGAGTCACCAGCATATAGATAATAATTGAAACCATGAGTACGAACGAGGTCACGGAGGGAGGGTGTAGAATGTGAAGGAGAAGAGGGCAGTGTATCAAGCCTTGAAATTCTCCAATATTTAATGGTAAGCAAGAGGAGAATGAGCCAGGAAAGAGACTGGGGAGAGTCCCAAGAGGTGGGAGAAAATTAGAATGTCAGGTCATGGAATCCAAAGGAAGAGGATATTTTAAGAAGAAGGTGCTGCCAACAAGAGACACACAGAATGGCCGAGCAGGACCCATAGAATGTGACCTGTCAGGAAGTGAAATGTGGCATTTGTTTATCCTTAAGGATCTCATCTAGGTTACATTCCTGTGGGATTTTCAGGATTGTGTGTGCTCCTGGGTTTTGTTAACTCGGAATTTTTCCACCTTTCCTATGCACAGCTAAGGCTTACTGTTGCATGTTATGACTGAACTTTCTATCCAACGTGATCAGTTTAGCAACACCGGGGTTATATCTCATCTATCCAGATGCTTCTGCTGTTCAGACAGGAAAAAAGTCAAAAATCTCAATGATTCTTGCTAAAGTCCTGTCACTAATATTTGTGTGTTTACTAATAGAAGCCTTTATTTAGCTTTCACTGAGAGCTATTTAACCTTTACAGGTTTTACAAGGATCAATGTTCGGTTTCTCAATCCATAGTAAAATGGAAAAAAACCTGTGGGCAGGGGCCAAGGTGGAGGAAGAAGACCAAGAAGGAAGGTCACTGAGGCATGTGAAAATTGTTACAGTACAGTCAGTCCTCATTAGAAGTAGATTAAAATCTACAAAAACCAGGCAAAAGAACCACAAAATTACAGCAGTCTGAGTCCATTTAGTGAGGAGTAAATACACCTTAGTCCTCAGTAACCTTTGGAGAAAACATCACAATATACTGCCTGTTAATAACAGAGCAACCAAGGAAATTTTAAATAAATGCTTGCTACGTTAAAATAAGTGGGGGGAGCCTATCATGTGATTTTCTTTTCTGTCCCTTGTATTTTCTATAAAGTGGTTTTGAGAACTATAGGCTCAATCAGTTTCAAGTTAAATTTTTGGGTAAGAATTCACTCTAGGAGGTAATGTACACATCAGATTGTTCGGGGATGGTAGGATTGCCCAGAGGGCTCCAGGATCATCAGCCTTATCCAATAGAATATTTCCTGTTGGCCTTTCACCTAATGGTTTCACAGTTATTAAATATGGTCCCCTAGATGTATCATTTTATTAGATATTAATACATTCAGAATGTGGCAAACTCTACAGTGCAAATAACTTAGTTTTTTAAACAAATAAATTGCAAGGAAAAAAGCCAGTGGGAAAGGGAAGCTACAGATTAAAATATATTTAAGAGACACAACAACCAAATCCAGTGTATAGGTTTGTCCTGCTTATTAGTAAATGGACATTTACTAATTAACTGCAGAAATTTTAAAACTGACTGGAAATCCAATCCTATTTTTTAGGTGTGATGACGCATGGTAATTACACATTTTTTAAAGTCCTTATCAAGATACATACTGAAGGATTTATAAATAAAATGACATGATGTCTGGTATTTGCTTCAAAACAATCCAGTGGATGGGGGTGGTGGGCCATGGAAGAACAGGGGAGAGGGCTTGGGGAGAGAGGAAATCAGATCAGCCTTGAGCTGCCGTGAAGGCTGGATGACGGGCACCTGTGGGTTCTCGGTGACATGCTCTCTACTGTGGATGACTTCTTGAAATTTCTCTAACAAAAAGCTTAAAAATAGGGAGAAGAGGCCAGGCATGGTGGCTAACGCCTATAATCCCAGCACTTCGGGAGGCCCAGGCGGGCAGATCACCTGAGGTCAGGAGTTTGAGACCAGCCTGGCCAACATGGTGAAACCCCGTCTCTACTAATAATACAAAAATTATCTGGGCATGGTGGTGGGCACCTGTAGTCCCAGCTACTTGGGAGGCTGAGGCAGGAGAATTGCTTGAAGCCAGGAGATGGAGATTGCAGAAAGCCGAGATCATGCCATTGCACTCCAGCATGGGGGACAAGAGTGAGACGCCATCTCAAAAAATAAATAAATAAATAAAGGGAAGAAGTCATTTCTTCTTCATCTTGTTATTTTGGAAGAAAACATTTCTAAACATCTTCTTCAGCAGGGTAGACTGAACAACACTAAAAACAGATTATTTAGAAAGTCCAATGGTGAATACAAAGATAAATTAAGAAGAAGCATACCTTGGAGTAATGGAGGTGTGACCATATTATTACCTCAGTAATTGAAACAACCAAATTGAAGCCAGGCGAGAAATCACTCCACACTATGATGGGTTAGAGAGCTCCAATGCCTCAATTAGAACTGATTTCTAATTGAAACACTGCTGAACTTCAGGCAGCAAAACCCGCTTCTGTCGCACCTCTGTGACTCTGTTCCGAAAGATAGGGTTCTGTGCTTCAGTGAGCTCCTGTATGAAGCCCAATCCCCCTACGCTTCTCCTTCCTTTGCTCTATGTTCCTCTGCTCCAGAGAAGTCACCCATTCATTTGCTAACTTAGGAGTGGCAATGCCAGTAAATATTTTGAGAAGTTTTAGGGAAAAAAAAAATTTAAAATGAAATTCAAACTACTATGGAATGGACTCTTCACTTTCAAGCCATCAGCTCTCTTTCCTTCTTACCTGGTCATGTGGTTCCCATCCAGATCCATCGTTGCCCCCTTGGGCTCCCTGGGCTACCTGCTTCGACAAGGGGAAGGCCACCATGTTGCCCTCTGCAGCTCCCTGGGTGAAGGGAGGACAGGTTGGCCAGGCAGGGAACCGCAGGCAAGGGCCTGTGACTGACTGACTTTTTGGTTCATAGTCATCTGGGCTGCATATGCCTGAAAACTTCTGGGGTTTCAGGGTACATCAGGGTCACTGGAGACAGCCAGTTCAGAGAATACCCAGCATCTGAGGTTTTTGCCCCCTCTCTGCTTGTGTTTTTACCTACACCATTTCCTGAGCTCAATAAGCCAATCACCCACTGAATTCCTATTCATCTTTTAAGAGCTCACTTCACCATCACCAAATCCGCAGATCTTTTCCCAACCTGCTCATCAGAGCTAAGGGACCCTTCCTCTCCTTCCAATAGTTCTCTGCTTGTAAAGTTCTTATAAGATTTAAGTATCTAGGGAACCAACTATTTGGTGAGCTCCTCGAGGGCTGGACTGTGTCTCATTTACCTGTGTATCCATGCCCCGAGTAATGCCCATCCCTAGACAGTGCCTCATGTTCACCCCTGTGCATGTGAACAGGACACATGAGCTCTGTCCATAGCTCTCCAACCCCCTTCCACCACTTGTCTCTAACCAGCCCCCTTTGCCTCCTTCCTGCTACCCCTCCTTTTCCATACCACCACTTTCCCACACCATCTCTTTCTTCCCCTGAATCAAGAAGTGAGAACATCAGGAAAGAGAGGGATCAATTTCATGCCAGAGTCTCAGGCTGTCTCCACGGATTTTCCCATGCCAGACCATTTGGCTAGTGATTGCTGAACTAGATGAGAATTCTCAGCCCTACCCAGGAGTCCTCCAGCTCCCACTGCCTCATGGGCCCATCACAGCTTTCTGGATCAATAAACCTCTCCTTCAGTCAATAGGAGCTTTGTGAACTAAACAACAGATGCCACAGGGCCTAGAAGGCAAATAAATATGGTTATTCAACATTTTATTGCACTGTGTGTAATTCAGGAAATTTAATTATGGTCTCCCTAGCAACAGTAATGCAACTTCAAGCCTGGTACACAGGCCTTGTTTTCTGGTGCACAAGGGGGTGACCTTCACGCCTTCACCTGGATGGAGACCATGCAATCTGGCCGACTTACAATTGCCATGGGAAACCTCAGTGAGTCTTCCTCCCAAATCCTCTGCTTCCAAATTCAAAGCTGATTTTCAGCATTTGGTATAAAGACTCGGGTGGGGGAAGGCACTAACATAACTCCAGACAAGTATAGGTAGTTAAGCATCAAAGGCACAGATCCAGACGCTGGATACACTTGAGACACAGAATGTCTGAGCAGGACTCTCAGAAAACGAAGTGTCAGGATCAGACCTGCCTACTGTTCTATTGCCTAGAGCAGGGGTTATTAACTTGGGGTCTGTGATGTCCCCAAAGAGAGACTGATGGCATGGTGATTGGGAGCATGGATTCCGGTGCCAGACTTCACAGGTTCAAATTCTATTTACCTCTTCCATTTATGGAGCTATATGACCTTAGGCAAAGGACTCACCTTCCCTGTGCCTCAGTCTCCTCATCCATAAAATAGGGGTAACAATATTGGGAGAATTCCGGGTGATTTGATTAGTTTTGCTTTGGAGCACAGAGTAATACTGGACCTCTAGGCAGGATTTACTAATGACAGCACTTAGCTATTTTGCATGGCCCCACTTGTAATCCTGTGCCTGAGCCAAGTCAGAATTGGGACATGTCACATATGGGCTCCCTTGAGTTTGTTCTTTTTTATTTTCTGAGAAAACTGTATTTCTTTTTCCACTCCTCACTCCTCTGCGAACTTTAATTAAGCCCTCTCCCATCTAGAGAGCCAGGCGAGGGTTAAGTTTTGTTTTTGAAAAGCCTCACAAGCTTGCACAGCAGCAGGTTTTGCCACAGTTTGACAGTTCCAGTTCAGCTCGGTGCGGCTGATTTATAAGACACTGAGCTCATTGGCTTTATCCTCTGTTCTCTCCCAGTCATTTCTCAATCGAGTCGCCCTGGCTGGAAACATCTGAGAAAGAAATTTACTGAGAGATGCACAGACAGCCTATTCACATTTCATAACTTTTCAGGAGCCTTCCCCCAGAGGAGCCAGCGGTAGCCAGTTAACTCATGCACAATCCCTAGCTAGTGTCCCTGCCCCCATCACTCCACTCACCTGTACAGACAAACCCAGGTCCCCTCCAAACTCGGCTTCTTTGACTCTAATGCTAAGTGATGTAGCCATCACAGCACATACTGTTCTTAGACTTCGCCCAGTCTCGCCTGTGACAGCAGGATTAGACAGGGAAATATGAACGGAAGGCACCCGATGGATTTAGTGATTTAATTGTCTGAGCACTTAAAAATTCAGGATTAATTCCACTTAAGTGCAGTTGTTTCTTTCTCATTAACAGGGATCTGTTTAAAATAATTTATAGAAATAGGAACCTAATGGAGGCTCAAAAGAAGCCTTTGCATTACTTATCGACCTTGCTTTCCCCTTCTCCTCTAGCCAGCCCCTCTCCCTGCACCAATTTGGTCTCAACATATAGAAGCCTCTAATCTGAAACTGGTGTTTCCCACTAAACCCTCCATTTGTGCTTGAAGTAATTTGCAATGGCCACTTTCTGTGTCTTGTTCTCAGATGTGTCTTCGTCAATTAGTGCAATGTCACAGCCGTGTGTAGTTATTGTAACTCCAGCTGTGAGCTGTTAATAATAAACTTGCCCACAGGACAACCCTGTCATATGGTTGATGGTCAATCAAGACTAAAATATGCATTAGGAGGAAAAAAAATGCTCCTGTCAACAGTGAGTGGGTGGAGGTCATTGGTTAGGATGCCGGCATGTAGCTGCCCAGTTCGGGTTAATGTCGTGTCGCCGGCACCCTTGACTCGCTCCCACTCTACGATGTTTGTCCTGAGACACAAAGGCGTGATAACTAAAATGACACAGCTGGAATCAGAAGACAAGTAGACAAAACATGGTGAAACATAGAATATGGGTCAGGGAATAGGGATTTGTTGAAAAGAAACATAGCTCAGATTCTTTAGTAGGAAAAGAAGACAGATCTGCGTTTTGGTCATGGGAAATGATCTGTGGGCTACAAGACAAATTTTACTTAATGGGAGTTCTGAGGCAAATAAAAACAAGCTGATTTGTGGCAAATGAGTGAAGAAGGAACAGTCACCCACTTGGGTGATTCCTATTAATTTTCTTCACAGGATCACAAGGTGTTTTGATTATTTTAGTTCAGTTTTAAATTTTGGTTTTCCAAGGGGTGGCTATGAGTGGGGAGACTCTTGGCAAATAGATGAACCTTGACTTAGATATCTGCCCCAGTATGAAAATCAAATGGCATTTACTTGTCTCGATGGCTAAACTGCTACTTACTCATCTCTATGTCAGTTTCATCTGCAATTACTAAGAACGAGTACAGAATGGTAAAAAGCTATGCCAACTGTCTCAGTCAGTCCATGCTTTTTTGTGTGTTTAAATAAGTTCTCAATACAATATCTATCATAGATAGCATTTCATAATACCCTGAAGGCCACACTCTAAACAATCTCCAGTCTCTTCACTACCACAGGTCTCGGTTCAACATTTTCTGTTAATAACTGAAAACCCAGGGAGGCCAAGGCGGGTGGATCACCTGAGGTCAGGAGTTCAAGACCAGCCTAGGTGACATGGTGAAACTCCATCTCTACTAAAAATACAAAAATTAGCTGGGCACGGTGGTGCGTGCCTGTAATCCCAGCTACTCAGGAGGCTGAGGCAGGAGAATCACTTGAGCCCAGGAGGCAGAGGTTGCAGTGAGCCGAGATTGTGCATGCACTCCAGTCTGGGCAACAGAGCAAGACTCCATTTCAAAAAAAAAAAAAACTGAAAACCCAGGTTAAAGCAGTACATGCAACTTTTTCTTTGAATTCAAGCATTCCATTGCCTCCTTTAAAAAAAGACATGTTTTTTTTCTCCTTTCTTTATCTTTTTTTTCTGTGCTGGTCAGGAAGTGAAATGATTCAATTCCTACCGAGGTTTCTTTTTCACAGAAAGAATGAAATATTTGTCCTCTACTAAAAACAGAAAAACTTTCAATTGGCATTCAAAGGGTAATCACACAATAAGGGCCTTATTAAAAGCCTGGAGCCCCGTTTACTCACTGTGGAGCCTGACTTGATTATTTGATAATTAGAAACACCCTGCTAATGACTGGACTGGAGTCTTCCCTGAGGGAGTGCCCCCTTCAGGCAACGCATTATTTGTGATTACACTTTTGTCATTAAGAAGGTAAATTACTCACTTCTCTTTCCTCCCATATTCTTTCCAGATTTGCCTGAAATTTGTGGGAATCCAGAGAAGGCTGCCCTGTCTGGAGATACCCACGCACAGGCACATGTGCACACACATACATGTGTGCTTCTCCTCCATCCCAGTTAGTTGGTTGCTAAGGGTTTGCTGAATTTCCTGTCATTCTGAGGCTGTTTCACTTGCTCAGTGGTTCTCAGTTGGGTGCATGGCAATGTCTGGAGTTGTGTTTGGTTATCAAACTGCGGAGAGGAGAGGAGCTACTGGCATCTAACTAGTGGAGGTCAGGGATGCTACTAAATCTATAATGCATAGAACCCCACCCCCACACCCCCCACCTCGGCAAAGAATTATCTGGCTCAAAATGTCAACAATGCCAATGCTGAGAAATACTGCACTAATGATCAATTTAGTTTGAGGTGACATGATCGATCTATGGGTTAATGTTCAGAATGAAAGCAAGAAGACAAAGGGGTATCAAATTCCTCTTACATCATTTTCCCTTCACCCCACCAAAAAATTATACCTGATTCACCCCAACTCTGCCTAAGCCAGTTTTCCACATGATATTGTAAGGTGGGGATCAGCAACCTGCAGCTTAATGCATCTGCCACCTACTTTTGTACAGCCAACAAGCTATGACTGCTTGTTACATGTTTAAATGGTTGAGAGGAAACAAAATGAATATTATTTGTGACCCATGAAAATTATGTGACATTTAAATTTAATATCCATAAATAAAATTTTACTGGGATCCAGCCACACCCACTTGTTTACATATTGGCCATTGTCACTTTTGCAATATAGCAGCAGATTAATTTTGACAGAGACTATATGGCCCCCAAAGCCTAAATATTTACTATCTGGCCCATGACAGAAAAGGTTTGCTGGCCTGTACTATAAAACCCAAAACCAATTATGTGCCCTGCACAAAAGACAGACTCAATGATTCCCGGAGGTCCCAGGTCCCACAGTGATTAGGAAAGGTGCATAAATAACACTGCACTGTTTCTACATTTGCTACCCTCAGATATCACCAGATTGGTGGGAGGTCACTTACACACAAGTTATTTGTTTTTCTAATCTTACCACAGTTATAACTTTCTTGCCCCAATAAAACTCATCATGTGGTTTCAAAGCTGGGCTTTCCTCTCAATTTCCTTCCCCAGCATTAGCCTGAATCGAGGATACAAAACCAGAGAGAGAAGACAGAAGGGTCTGATTTATCCTCCAACTGGATCCTCAGCCATGAGTAACTGAAAGAAAAACATAGGTGCACCCTAGCCGCAAATTCTCAGACATCCCCTGACTCCCCGCCGAGATTGACAGTCCTCTCCCTATTTCAGAAATAGTTTGATCTATTCTCCTGCCCCAGAAAAAAAGGGTATTTAGGGATGTTACCCACACAGACAGAAAGAGGTTAGCTGGAACAGGGTTCTACAATCACAGGGATTAGTGCTGTTTAACCTCACCAATTTAAAATGTAAAGGAATACACGCAAAAAGCCTGCCCCTGGCACTGTGCATGCCAAAGGAGTTAAGCAGCCCCACATGCATGTATTCTAGTTTGGAGACATGACAAGGACACACATAGAAGGCTGTGAGGATGCAGAAGAGGGAGAGATCATTTCTGGATTTGGAGATGATAGTGATAAGGAGGAAGTGGGGCAAGAGAGCATCATCATTTATTGGTGTCAGAAGTACTCTGAGCACTTTACATAGATCTTCACAGTAACTCAAAATGTTGATAGTGTTCAACCCGTTTTATAGATGGAAAAACTGAACTTCAAGACGTTAAGTAACTTGCCTAAGGGCACAGATCCAGTAAGGTAGTGGAGCAAGGATTCGAAGCACATCTGTCTGACTGCTCTTCTCCATGTTGAGGGGATTTTGTCATTGAGAAAGTAAATTACTCACTTCTCTTTCCTCCCATTTTCTTTCTAGAGTTTTTGCCTTAAAATTGTGGGAATCCAGGGAAGACTGCCACAGCAGAGGCAGGATGTGAACAGGCCTGGATGAGTAGGATATAGATTGGAAAACCAAAGGGAAAAAAAACATTCTAAATAGGATAAAGGGATATGAATAAAAGAACAACTCTGGAATGGGTGTGTTATATTAGGGATGGTTCAGAGACAGAATAGAGGAGTCTCTTGGAAGCAGAGTTTACACAGGGCAGATAATACTCAAAGGTTTGATGAGGCCCAAACATTGCCAAATGCAACCATTGTTAGGAATCGATTTTGCAAAGTCTTGACATTTGACATTGAGTCCATGTGGAAGGAATGTGCTACAGTAAGAGCAGCTTTATTCATGACTGCCAACACTTGCAAGCAACCAAGATGTCCTTCAATATGTAAATAGATCAAACCAATACAACCATGTGATGGCTGTACTTATTCAGTGATGAAAAGAGTTATCAAGCCACCAAGATACCTGGAGGGAACTTAAATGCATACTGCTAAGTGAAAGAAGTTCATCTTAGAAGAACTAAGAAAGAAGCTACATACTGTGTGACTCCAACTATATGACATTTGGGAAAAAGCAAAACTATGGAGACTG
Organism: Pan troglodytes; assembly: GCF_028858775.2. Taxonomy (NCBI): domain Eukaryota; kingdom Metazoa; phylum Chordata; class Mammalia; order Primates; family Hominidae; genus Pan; species Pan troglodytes. The sequence continues at coordinate 31,477,545 of NC_072404.2, forward strand.
TAAAAAGACCAGTGGTTGTCAGCAGTTACAGGAAGAGTAGGATGAAGAGGCAGAGGATTTTTAGGGCAGTGGAACTATTCTGTACAATACTATAATGGCAGATACGTGTCATTATACATTTGTCAAACCCATAGGATGCACAACACAGAGAATGAACCCTAATGTAAACTATGAACTTTAGTTAATAATATGTCAATATTGGCTCATCAATTGTAACAAATGTGCCACACTAATGCCAGATAGTAAAAACAGGGGAATTTGGGGTGGGTGGAAGAAGGGACCTATGAGAACTCTATGTACTTTTGGTTCAATTTTTTTCTGTAAACTGAAAACTGCTCCAAACAAATATTAATTAAAATTTTAAAAGGTTACTGGACCCGGATTCTAGACCTGTCTCTGACTTTGAGCAAATCACAGCCTCTCTGGGTCTTATGGACCAAGAGATTAGTGCGTGACCCGCTACCATAGGACATCCTATGACTGGAATAATGTATATTTGTCCAACTTACTCTTTTCATTGAAGAGTGAAAGAGAGATGGAGGGTGCTTGGGCCTCAGGCTCATGAATGTAAGCCCTGAGGGTTTCTGGGTATTTGCAGCAGTGGATCAGGATCCATGAGATCACTTCCCTCTAGCACATGAGGTCACTTTGCATTTAGGGGCCCCAATACCAATGTGTTTGTGGTGTGGTCCTGGTTTGTTTAGAATGGTTACCAAATCCCAACTTCTTCAAACATTTTTTAAAGTGATGATTATTTTGCAGCATGATAGAAACTGACACCCACAAAATGTGTTGACTTTAATGAAGTAGATGTGAGAATTAAAACATCTTCCTTTCCACACCCAGCTTCTGAGCTTGTGTGCTGAGCTGCCTGACAGAAAGTTGGCCTCTGCAGGCCCCGCAGCTGCCATAGAAATGGCAGTGTGACTGGCAGCTCTCAGCAGTGTGTCCAGGATGTACTAATATTTACCAGAAGAGGCGGCCTCTGGTGTCACTGAGTCCCCACTCACATCATGTGACTGCTGCTTCCCAGCCTGCTTCACAGAGTTGGCCCAGAGGAGGGTGTGGTCTGAGTTTGCATCAGAGATCTGGTTTTACCTTAATCCCTCAAAAATCACAATTATATTTAGCAGATCTCAGCAGGCATAGTATAAACAATAAAAACCAACCTTTAAGGATATTGTTCACAAAGGATGTAAATGCCAAGTAAAATGGGTAATTTAACTTTACATATATATGGATGGAAACATATATGGCTTTTAGATTGTGCCTGAATTTTCTACATATACAAACACATACTTTTTAAACAGTTTGGGTACAGAAAATAATATCACCAACTTTTACTTGTGTGTGAACTTTGTAGACACAAAACTTAAACAGATGTGCATGTTTATGATTTTTAAAGATGCACATATGTAAAACATTCAATAGTATATTTGTTCACACAGTTGATTTAACTGAAAGACCCTGTATTTACATGTTTTAATTGTGTTATGTGAGACAGTGCTACGTATATTATGTATGTTGACATTTATGATTGAAAACCAAGTGGCTCAGTAAAAGTGAGTTCTTCATGTGTTTTGAAACTGTTCCAGACCTAAAAGTTATGCACCACTTAGGAAGGGCTAAGCAATAGGAGGGGAGCTGAATGTGGATTGATTCCAAAATACTTCATGAAGGTAAATCACAAGAAATTAAACTTAAAATGTTTAAATGCCCTGCTCCACACAAATCGCAAAATCTGAGGCTATTTTTCTCATTCAGAGAAAGCAAGCAGCCTTCTGCTTCTGTTGACGTGTGACATTTGAAAGAAGAGTGGAGTCTGGGACTGGGGACGGGAGGTGGGCAGGCGTCTATGGAGGCTCCTCCAACCAACACTTCTCAACGAGGATTCCAGGAGGCCCAGCCTGTAAATGCTTATATTGTCTTCCCGCTCTGCAGTCACGGGCAGCTGAACATTTTGCTTGGTACGTCCACAGAAGTTTTCTTCTTGCATGCAAGATTTGGGGTTTTAATACCCGCTGCGTTTGGAAAAATTCTAAAATCAGAAATGATGTGGTCTGAAGTGTTGACATGTTTGGCCCCATATGGACTACACAGCTCAGAGAAATGAAGTGGCACATTTATCAAGTCTCAAGTTTGGGGTCCCATATAGATTTATTTGAGCCACACTGGCCAGAGGTGACTGAGCCTCTACAGTCCTTAACGTGCTTATGTTTTTTATTGTCCTCTCCAGCTGTATAAGTGCCTCTGCCCTTTGGCACACAGTATTAACGGCACTGACAATTCTGCTCATTTCCCCTCTTTTTATCAGTAATTCAGCCTTATGAATCCAATAAATATCAGCCTAGGCTTGAATTATACATTGGTGAATTCTTTATCTGTCCTTTTGCTAGTTTTCCACAGCTTTGGAGCAAATTATCATACCTAGTGTGACAAACTTGGCATGGAACAGTGTCCCTAGGGAAACTCTGGTAAAGTTATGAGGTCATATCAAGTCAATCTAGAAATACAAGCAGTAGTACCAATCTTCAAATGCAGAAACTAGAGGCTCTCTCAGAACTTACAATTGCTCTCCATTTTATAATTCCAATGAACATAGAAAAAATCAAGGCTAAGGAATTTTCTGCTCCACTCTGCAGAGCTGCGTAGTGCCCGGGTCAGTGTGAGGGGCACCAGGAAAGGGGATTTATGTCTCTTTGCCTTTACCCCTAATTCTCACCTTGACCATATCCAGTAAAATCAGCAAGTAAAATCTAGCAAGCTCCAGTGAAATCAGGTTAAAATAATCACATGGGTGGCTTTCAGGAGGCTGAAGGTAACTGGGGCAAGTTTGTACGCATAGGAACTTCAGGCCTCTTCTAGTACCTGTTCCTCAGTCACAGCCCAGAACCAGCCCCACCTCCAGCCTGGGCCACCACTGTGGCTCCACTGGGGGGCCCAGTTTCACAAAGCCATAACTGCGTCCTCTCAACATTTAGAGAAACCAAGAGGCAAGCTCTAAACAACCCGTAAGGACAAAGTACACAATAGGAACGCAAAAAATTGGGAGGGAAAGCAGGCATTCAGAAGATTGTGTCAAATAAGCAGATTTCTGTAATAGTGGAAAGATAGAGTCAGAAGTAGGAGAATGTATGATGAAGGGGTAGGGGTGTGTGTTGCAAGAGAAAAATGATATTCTCTCTTAACCTTTTCTTTTGTCCCTCCCCCAACTGTTCTGCACCCTGCCAAAGGGGAATTAGCAAAGAAATAGACCTGCTCCTATCACACAGGTAATGCCAAGAAGCCCATGGAGAGAAAAGGGGAAGATCAGGAGGCCGGGCCCACCTTTCCACCATATTTGAGCATCACCACCACCTCTGCCAATCACTACTACCAAAGTTTCTTTCTCTACACCTTTTAGGGGATAGGACAAGTTTTGTCTGAGAGCAAAGTTTTAAATCTGAGGGAAAGACAATCACTATGGATTTCAAGAGGACTAAATGTCTTAGCAGCTTGCAGTTAAATGTCTTAGCTTGCAGTTTCCCCTGAGCAGCTGCAGCTCTTGTGGTTGCCCCAGAGGTTGCAGATGGAAGGAGCCCACCACTCCTGCAGGGCTTAGCATGTGGCTGGTCACTGCCTCGGTGGGGTCGATCAGGCCCCCTCTCTCTGCCATTCTGGGAGAAGTATCTATCATGGTTCTTTCCACACTGATTTTATTCAGGAGTTTCTACTTTAATCCTCACGTCTTTGCCCGCTTGTTTTGCCTGTAAAGAACTTCTCTGTAAGGCCTGGTTTTCCCTCCTTTTTCAACGTGAGCCTCAGCATCTTCTGCTCTTTGCTGCCCCACCAAATCTCCCTCTGTGGCACCAACCTGCCATCACACACATTGTCAGAGGTGGCATCGGGCAACGCAACTTCAGAGTTCCTTGTCCTGCCGATCTCTGAGAATCCATGGGGCACATTATTCCACAGGACACTGGAGATGTGTCTTGAGGAGGGGAGATGCTGTGTGCCACATTCCACTCTTGGGTGGAATTCTGTAGTGCTCATTAGTCCACATTGAAGGTCCTAAGGCTTCTCACTGTTAAGTGGCCTGCTTAACTGCCCATAAATTGGTGTTGCACCAACTTGTTTTACCATGGCCCTTGCCTTTTGAGTCATACCTTCTACCATTTTGCAGAACTGCTGCTCTGAGGATCATGTCTCAGGAAATGTTGCTGATCCACATGGAGGGTCTACCCAGGAGCCAAGTGCTTGTTATGTGCCATGCTTCAGGAAACAAACTCCCTTTCTGTCCTCCTTGCCTTCTCTTCGACTCAAGCACACAGCAATTCCTGTTCAGGCCCAAGATGCAGATCTAGAATTACCAGCCCTGGGATCCCAGCCCCAACTCAATGTACTACTGCTACCACCCAAAGAACTCCAGGAGGTTCCTCCTGTCTGCTTTAATGTAGCAAAGACTGATGGTTGTCCTATAAAATCTTTTCTTTCTTTCTTCTTTAATAAAAGAACCTCTGATTTCTGGCTGGACATGTGGTCACTCTGAGTAAAACTATAGTTCTCTGTCTCCCTTGCACCTAGGTGTGCAACTACAGGAGGTGCTGGGTACAACATCTAGGAACTATGTTTAAAGGGAGGGAGCATGTGCTTCTTTGTCTTTTTCTCCTTTTTACTGCTGGAATAAGGATGTGATTACAAGAACTTCTGCAGCCGTTTTGGGTCATGAAGTGGAAGCTACATGCTGAGCAGGATAGAAGGGAACTGGGTCCCTGACATTATAGAGTAAAATCGTGTTCTAAGCTGACACATTTGGGCTTCTTTTTTTTTTTTGAGATGGAGTCTTGCTCAGTCGCCCAGTCTGGAGTGCAGTGGTGCAATCTCGGCTCACTGCAAGTTCTGCCTCCCAGGTTCACGCCATTCTCCTGCCTCAGCCTCCAAAGTGGCTGGGACTACAGGTGCCCACCACCACGCCTGGCTAATTTTTTTTTGTATTTTTAGTAGAGATGGGGTTTCACCATGTTAGCCAGGATGGTCACGATCTCCTGACCTCATGATCCACCCGCCTCAGCCTCCCAAAGTGCTGGGATTACAGGCGTGAGCCACCACACATGGCCATACCTGGGCTTCTCTTATGAGAAAGAGAAATAGACTTTTTTTAAATAATTTAAGCCACTAGTTTTTTATGGTTTTTTTTTTAATTTTTATTTTTTATCCTTAGCAAACTAACACAGGATTAAGCCACTATTATGATGGGGTTTCTGCTACCTCAACAGAGTCTAATCCTAACTGCTTTGGTTCCTCTCTTCAGCTAACCCCTCAGACCTCTCAAGAACAAACTGAAAGCACAGATCATCTCCTAGAACAACCTCTCAGAAAGTCATCTTGACTGGGAACAAGTTAGCCTCAGGATGACCCCACTGGAATTCCTCTCCTGATGACCATCAGCCCCCTGTATCCAGACCCTCTGTCACTCAAGACCTTTTTTGAGGAGATGGGGAGATGGGGCTGGCTGGGGAAGTCTCCACACCACAGTGATTTGCACATCAGCAGATCCAACTGGGTGGTCTAGTCTAAGTGGCCATATGTTTTCCCACTGTTTGCCCCAAATAGCCATTCCCTGAGTTTTCCAAATTTTTAGTCTTCATGTGTTCACTTGGCTGTGTTCCCATTCACTGTTGGTGCCTTTCCCACAAGAACCATCGAATTTGTTCATTAGTATATACACACCATCTATTCTGAAGGACCTCAGCGTGATTTGGTTCCAATTCAACCTCACACAACTTCTAAGTTAACAAAGATATTCTAATCTACTACCACGGTCCTGCCAGTCTATTCCATGTTTGAATCCTTGGTGCCAAGGCTAGTAATTCAAACAAAGGCACAACTCAGGCTATGTCACCCACAGATACCACCTGAGCTGGGCAAGCCCTGGACCAGTGATCGTTGGCTGGAATTTGGTTCTCTGCACAAAACCAAAGCATGCTAATGTAGCAACCTGATGTGTGTGCTTCCAGTTTTGATGAATTTTTCTTCATCTCTGCTTATGAGATACATGAATAAAGATTAATTATATATCATGACAGTAAAACTAGGCAACTCTGTATATATACAAATGTGGTTATCAGCCTTTTTGTTTGTACCCTTATTGTAGCAGATATCCAGTGCCTGGAATTAGAAGAGTTCACGGCATATGCTTGTCCTCTGCCATTAGACTGTGAAGTGCTTGTCCTCTGTCATTAGACTGTGAAGTGCTTGCAGCACCTTTACATCCTCTGCAGTACCTAGCTTCATGCAGCAGTTAAGGAAAAGCAAGTGTGTTGGACTCGCATGGACTTGGCCTGAAATTTTGAATAGCTGTGTAATTCTAAGTGAATTACTTAATCTTGCCAAGTCTCAATTTCCTCATCCAAAAAAAACAGGGATAATAATACATACCTCTTAGGTTGTGCTGAAGATTACATTAAATAGTGTATAAGGCTGATAGCAAGTGGGAGCTGTGACTAAGTCATAGCGACACAAGTGTTAAGTGCTCAAGAAATACCTAATCAAATGGAGTTTTCAAGAAGCAAGACCCCCATGTCCATAATCTATTAATTATCCTATATATCACTAGGTCCCCTCTCTAAGATATTGAGTCATTTGTTATTTGTTCAGCCAAAAAGCATTAAGCATACATTACCTGCCAAGTGTTAAAAGAAGCTAGGGATACTGAGATATATTTGACATAGTCCTTGCCCTCACGGTGATTAGAATCTAGTAAAGAAACAGAAAGGTAAACCAGTAAGTGCTATAAAAAGTTATAGATGCTGTGCTAGAAGTGTTCTAGAATTCATGGAGTTCCCAAAGAAGGGAGTAGTCTGCTCTACTTGAAGCAGGTGTGAAGATGGCAAAGTCATGAAAGTCTTCAAGAAGTGGTGATTCTCAAACTGAGACTTGAAAAACAGATTGGTATGGGGCAGGCAAACCATCCTCAGCACAAATTAGTGTGAGCAGAGGCAATGGAAAGAAGTGCATTAGGCTGGTTTTGGGGGGAAACAGCAAATAATTCCTCATGGCTTAGGGTCAACAGAGGAGAGGACACCTGGGTGAGAGTTTGAGTTGGAAATGGGGTATAGGCCACCTAGGGAGGTTAGTCTTAATTAGTGGCAGGGAGTTAACTCAGCAAATTCCAGTCACCATCCAAGGGAGACAGACAGATACCCAGAGAAGGAACGAGGTGACACCACAATGGCCTGGTTTTCTACTATCCAGAGACAATGGAGCAATGTCTATACATCTAGGTTATAGGGCCCTGGTCTTGTGCACTCTCACAAATCCCCAGCAATATTCCATGTTCTGGTCCATCCCTTCCACCATCAGGCGTCACCAACCTGGTGTTTCCCTTTCCTTAGGAGTCAGTTCTCTGCTAGATGATAGTTAATTGTATAATTTTTAAAATCTCAAACATCTCAGTACACATCAGTGTATGTTATTTATCCCAAGTTATAGACTTGCACTTGAACAGGGACTTTCTGGGCTAATACTTTAAACCAAATGGACAAAAACTCTAGTGGTAGAATTTCAAGCACTCTGGCACCTCTGTGAATGTGAGATTTTTGTACAAGAAAGTGGTGTTTTACCACCAGTCTTAGGCTGTGGGATCAGCTCCTTCCTTCATGTTTGTTGCCAACAAAAGGGTTTACAGAAAAAGAAAATAATTTGCCCTTGCAAAGACTGTGAAAACAGTCATATTTATAAGCACAATTACATACACTTCTGACTCTATCCCAGTGGCCAGTATATGGTAGCTGCCTAATATATGACCAAAGAAGGAAGAAGAAAAAAGAAAGGGAGGAAAGAAGAAAGGAAATAAGGTTGTCCATAATCTTTTTTAACATGGCTTCCAGCATAAAACTTGGTAACTAAAAACAGATGTTTTTTCATTCCTAAGGGGGCAGGGCAAGGGACATAGATATCCAATTTATTACCACTAAGATTTTTATCCTAAAATTTGAAATATTTTGAGTGTACAAAAAGCTTCATGTTGTATGCTCTTTATTGTATGCATGGATCTATGTTTATGGAAAGTTTTAACGGTTGCAAAGTCAAATTGCAAAAACGATTCATTTTTGTAGAGATCTTGATATATCATACTGCATTCTAATAAAATTTCCAATACTGGCAGTAACGTAGATTATAATACTAATGTTTCCCATGGGATCCCATGATCATAACTCCTTTGGTAAATGTTCTAGAGTTAAGGTGAATGCACCAAAGAGCTGTAACTCACTGACATTTAATATTGGCTAATGCAATATGAAAAATTCGGCAGCAAATACAGGCTGTAGAGAAACACTCCTTCAAGATTTGGAGTCCATGTCGTTCACAAAATGTTTTCTCCTCATATTCTGAGATTAATGCAGTTCTGACACCTTCCTCACAGATACACGATGATTTAGGAAAGACAACAAGAAAGTCATGGAGATAACAGATGAATGGGACCTTCAAGCAGTAACATTGTGACAAGAAATGAAACTTGAACTCTTTGAACAGAATTTTTCCAGGAAAGCACTTTCAAACTCTTGAAAGGGAAACATCAAAGTCTGAAGGGCAGATATGAAAAAAGTTTCCCCTCTTACACCAAAGTGACACAAATTCAATCTGACACACATTTATAGTGAATTTTGTGTGCCAACAAAGATAAAAAGGAAAAGGATACATGGTTGTCCTCAAGGAACTTATTACAATTATCTCTCAGCTGACTGGGACCTCTGTTTTCTGAATATTGTTCCCTTCTGTCCTCTGCCTACTTCAAAAAGGACTGAAGTGGTACAGGATTTTTCAAAGTACTCTTTAAGATGCTCAATTTCTGTCAAAATATTAGGAAACACAAATGGTAACTGCCATGAGAAAACATTTTTTCACCAATCAGCGTGGCAAAGATCAAGAGGTTTAAAAACAGAATCTGTTGGTAAGAGTGTGGAGCAACAGGCACTCTCAGACATTTCTGGTGGGCATGGAAAGAGATATGACCATTACAGAAAGCAACCTGGTGATGCTTACCTGAAGTTTAAATTCATTACAAGGTGATCCAACAACTCTTCTTCTGGAAACTTATTGCCCTTTACAAGTACTTTACTCATGTGAAATGATGGATATTAGGTATATTTGTGGCACCACATATATTCGGAATATGTCCATAGGCACATGCATATTGACACATATATTCTGAATAAGCAGAAGCTATAATAACTGAGGAATCTCTATATGAGCTCATACGGAACCAGAGCCAGATATATTTCTAGGAGAAACAAACAAGGTGCAGAACGACCTTATGGTGTGTTCCTATTTACATTTAAATAGGTGCTGTGGGTGTGTGTATAGAGAAAGAGCCAGGTTGTGCATAAAATATCCCTGGCAGACGACACAAGAAACTGAACACGGTGGCTCCTCTAGGGAGGATGAGAGGGGGGCTGGGTCCCTGGGATAGAAGGGAGACTTACTGTTCATTATCTACCTTCCTTTTGTATCTTTTGTACTAGGTGCCTCTATTACCAATTCAAATAATTAAATTTAAAGGGAAGGTTTCTAGAAGGGCATGTTTCCAAACCAGAGATCTGAGTGAATGCACAATGCACACTATTAAACTAGTCATTTCTACAAGGCCCTACCACTTTTGAAGGCCATCAAATAGAAGGAGTTCGTTCTGGAACACAAGTCCTAAAACTAGATCCCCACAGACAGAATTGGGGTAACTCTGTCCAGGGGTCTTTGGGACTCACTTCCCAGGTCAGCATTTTGGGACGCCAGTGCCCTCTTTCTGCCTTGACTGTTGCCACCTTGAGGAAAAGCTCAGTTCCTCGGATTTCTGCGTCTATCAGCACCCTCAGCTGCGCTCTGTGCACCCCTGTCATCGGGGTGCCCCATGGCCTTCCTCACCCATGCTTGGTCCTGTCTCCATGTCCTCAAGCCCCACCCATCCACCTGGAGATCACAGGCAGTCCTAGCCACCATCACCCGGGATGTTTACTACCTTCTGTCTCCCGCTGCTGCTGAGGAACACTCTCTGTGACAGGACATCTCAGTTATAGCATTTTTTTTCATAGCATTTATTTGTTTGTCTCCCCAAATGGAATGTGAATTCCCTGGAGAGGGATCTGTTCATCTTTGTTTCCCCACAAGAGCCATTCAGTGGAGATGTTTAATAACTGACCATCAGCTGAAGAGCTGCTTCAAAGCTGGTGCCCCCTGTGCCTCCTGTGCCCTCTGTACACAAAACGTTAGCCCCCACTGCCCAGCAGGGCCCAGGGATGCCAACCCTTTGGGGACTGTGCCGGCCCAATGGCAAAGGAGTTGCCTTCTTCCCAAAAGGTCCGTCCTGCCCCACCCTTCCAGAATTCACTCTCAGGCTTGGAACTGAAAAGAAGCCCCATGCTGTGATGGAAAAACAGGGTAGCTGTTCCACCAATTCATACTCTTTATTACATACCATGTTACACCCAACACCAGGACACAGTTTGACCTGCAGCTGAGGGCATTTCCCCTAGCCCACTTTCCTTCCCAGGGCCCCCAGTCCCCTGATGTTGCCTGAGAAGTTCCTGCTCAGGGCAACCGACCAGCAACAGTGTCCCCTGAGCTCCCTGAATGCCCCAAAGAGACAACTCCTGGACTCAGCAGTGGGCTGTCTTGTTTCCAAAGCCCACCCTCCGAGAACGGAAGCTCTGCCTTGGTTCTATGAAAACACAGTCAGTCCTGGCATTTCTGAAAATGAAATTTCCCTGGAGGATATTTCACATCGACACGCAACTGTGCAACTTTCTGCCACACTTTCACCCCTGACACCTTGGGAGTGGTGCTGCTGGTGCCTCTAGCACCTGCTTCCCTGTCCTGCCACCTGGATAAGAAACAAAGTGCAGTAGCCACATGCCTTATAGGGGCTGGTGTGGGGGTGGGAGTCCTCAGGATCGGCTTGGCTTAAACTAGTATTCAGAGTCTGGCCATGTCTAGAGAACTTCTGAATCAAAGGGGTTGGGTGTTCATTGGCATGAGGAGTGCGACCTGGAAGGAGGAAGGTTCATGCTTCAGGGCCCTGAGCAGAGGCACCAATGCCCCGGGAGAGACGACGGAGTGGCTCCAGCACAGTGAGTCCGGAAGGGGGCCTGGGATCTTCTGGCACCACTGGAAGCTCTGACAATTGGTGTTCAGGGCAGCCACGGGGGAGAAGGCATGAAAGTCCCCAGGAAACAGCATTCTCAAGTGGCTTTGCAGGAAACAGACACTAAAAAGGAAACCTAAGTAAAGAACCTGTGAGAACTGTCCTGAGCCCATGTGAAACACAACCATAAATAAAATCAGGGCAGAGGGCAGAGGCACTTCTGTCATGCAGCCGGACACAGTGAGGCAGCCAAGTCTGATGGTTCATGTCAAGGTGGCAACCTTCCTACACCAGGCAGAAGAGGCCTGAGGAATTTCAGGCTACAAAAGCAACTTGCAGATGTCAAGGGTACTGAAAACTGAACCGACAGTCTTTCATCCCTGAGGATGACAGCTCCCAAAATGTAGAACATAGTCTGCCTCAGGCTCTCCTGCCCCACCAACTTCACTCCTGCCCTTCCCAGAAATGAGGTATGCAGGGACCAGTGAAATGCCAGCCCTTGCCCTTGTTTCGGCTGCTCTTAGAAATGACAGCTTGTCTTGACTACAGACACCTCTCCGGATGCACCCAGAGCCTCTGTCTATTACGCAAAGGGAATATAACTCTTGACAAGAGGAAATAAATCTGATCACCCAAAGCAGAAGCCAAAACCAGAAGGGTGATGGTGGTTTTCCAGCAGTGAAGAAATCCATGGCTTGATTTTTTTTTTTTGAATATACATTCCAGATGTTTAAGAGAAATCTACAAGCCACATCTCTAGATTCCAAACTGGCCTCTCTGTTCATCTCCTCTCTGCCCTAAGCAACTCTCCTCTCTGTAGCTGAGTTAATTTCCCCCAAAGCCCACTTTGTTTATTAATTTGCTGAAGAGGTTCTCCAGTCATCACACATTTGCTTTTAGAACTGGGTGGACTGAACCAGTATTTCCAGGACTATCCCCTGCTAAGCTTCAGGCTCATCTGTTCTCCAAAAAGCATTTTTCCATCTTTGTTCTTGTTGCCTGTCACTCACCCCATACCCATAGTCATCTGTGGATATCTTGCCATCTTTCAAAATCCAACTTAACACCACCTCTTCCAGGAAGACCTTCCTGATTCTTCCAGTAGGAATTGATCTCTCTCTCTCTGTCTCCCGAACTGCTACAGGCCCTTGTTGTCTCTGCTCCTTTCGCGTGATTCCTCTCATATTGCTTTATGTTATGTTTGCTTTCCAAACAGGCTGTGCTCCTGAGGAGTGAGCTGTATTTTGGATTTTCTGTACTACAAATTTTCTGGTATCTCACAGTACTTAGCATTACACCTCACATGTAATATAGACTTGCAGCCTTTAGACTGCAAGGGGCCTGCTATGGACTAAATTGTATTCCCCCTCAAATAATTAATATTTTGGAGCTGCAACCCCCAATGTGATGGTATTTGAATATTAGACCTTGGGGAAATAATTAGGTTTAGATGAGATCATGAGGGTGAGATCCTCACGATGGGACTGCTGTCCTTTCAAAAAGAGACACCAGCTGGGTGTGGTGGCTCATGCCTCAAATCTTAGCAATTTAGGAGGCCAAGGCGGGTGGATGATTTGAGTCAAGGAGTTCAAGACCAGCATGGGCAACATGATGAATCCCTGTCTCTACAAAAAATACAAAAATTGGCCGGGCGCGGTGGCTCACGCCTGTAATCCCAGCACTTTGGGAGGCCGAGGCGGGCGGATCACGAGGTCAGGAGATCGAGACCATCCTGGCTAACACGGTGAAACCCCGTCTCTACTAAAAATACAAAAAATTAGCCGGGCGTGGTAGCGGGCGCCTGTAGTCCCAGCTACTCGGGAGGCTGAGGCAGGAGAATGGCGTGAACCCGGGAGGCGGAGCTTGCAGTGAGCCGAGATCGCGCCACTGCACTCCAGCCTGGGCGACAGAGCGAGACTCCGTCTCAAAAAAAAAAAAAAAAAAAAAAAAAAAAATACAAAAATTTAGCCAGGCATGATGGTGTGCGCCTGTGTTCCCAAATACCGGAGAGGCTGAGGCGGGAGGATCTCCTGAGCCCGGGAGCTCGAGGCTGCAGTGAGCTGAGGTTGCACCACTGCACTTCAGCCTGGGTAGCAGAGTGAGATCCTATCTCAAAAAAAAAAAAAAGTTGGGGGGGAGAGAGAGAGAGAGAGAAGGAGACACTAGAGGTTTTGCCAACTGTCTGTCTGTCTCTGCCGTGTGAATGCACAGTAAGGAGATGGTCATCTGCAAGCAAGAAACGGAGCCCTCAGCACAACCTAACCATGGTGGCACCCTCATCTCACACTTTCCAGCCACCAGAACTGTGAAAAAGTATGTTTCTGTTGTTTAAACTCCCAGTCCACCTATGGCACTTTGTTATGGCAGCCTGAACTGACCAAAACAGGCTGTCCACTGAGCCGGCCTTTTTATTTTCTACAGTGGTTAAATACCAGGTCCAAAGCGACACAGAGCAGAGCAGGGATCAAAACCCAGTCAGTCTCCTAACCCCCAGCCCACAGCTCAAGCAAATAGAACAAGCTTGCCAAATAACACAGAATGAAAGAAAAGGCCCAAAGCAATAAGTATATTTTTCTTAGACATGTCCATATCTTAAACTCTTTTTATCCTAGCTTTGAAATAACAAACCGAAGGTCCAAGGGGACTTCCAGCAAGGTCTGAAATTGAGAATTTGGCTTAAAAGACTGCAAGGGATGAAGAAAAGACCGGGAGAAGGCTAACTATTTGGTTAAGACAATATCATATTACAGAGTTATGAATTATGCAAATGAAACCACGGGATTCACAACCTCATGAGATTTCTTGTACCTATACAAAAAACTGTGCGAACAAGCATTTCGGAGCTTTGCTTTAAAATCTTCTGTTACTACCATCCTGTTACACTAGTTATAGGGTTTTACATCTCATGAAGGGCTTCCACATATATCGTCTCATGGAATACATGCAACAGCCAGCACAGGTATCACCATCTCCCTGAAGCAGAGTACACTCTTGAGCCTTAGCTCGCTAAGTGACCAAACAAAGTCACAGAGCTGTTGGAACTGTGACTGGAATACCCTGTGTGTCTATGTGTGTGCAAGAGAGAGAGGGAGAGACATAAACAGAGAGAGAGTTGGGGTGGGATTGATCCCACTTCACTATATTTTCCCAAGATGGCATTCAAAGAAGTCCCACAAATGTTCCCCATCAGCAGGCAGCTGAAAGAAAATAAACCACCGATGAGAGCCCTGGGCTTAGCCCTTGTTCTGTCACCAATTCAATATCGACTGGGGTGAGCCACTTAGCCTCTCTAGTTCTGTTTCATCAACTGCAAAAAAAAGGTGTGTTGAATTGTTTTGTCTTTTTTTTTTCCAGTCAATGAAAGGGACACTTTATTGAGGCCCCAGGGCCATGGGGCCTGGGCAGGAGGCTGCCCTTGGGGGAAGGAAGAGCCTTATTTGATCTTCCTCTTGGGGCACAGGTTGTTGGTGTGGCCTCACTTCTTGCGGCAGTTGACAGCACGGGGGTGCAGGCGAGCACAGCACTTGCGGCAGATCATCTTGTCGCAGTTGTATTTCTGGGCAAGCTGGCAGAGGGAAGGCTCAATAATGCCACCTCACAGGTGCAGCCCCAGGTGCAGGATGGACTCTTTCTGGATGTTGCAGTCTAAGAGAGTGCGGCCATCCTCCAGCTGTTTGCCCGCAAATATCAGACGTTGCTGGTCAAGTGGAATGCCCTCCTTGTCTTGAATTTTGGCCTTGACATTCTCAGTGGTGTCACTGGGCTCGACCTCGAGGGTGATGGTCTTGCCTGTGAGGGTCTTCACAAAGATCTGCATCTCTGCGTCCGTAGCTCAGCCGCCTCACTCTTGTTTTGTCTTTGATTCCCTTTAAGTTCAGACAATCTGTGGTTTTCTAAATTAGACAGTTAGATAAAAGATCAGGCCAAGTCACTTCCAAAAATGTCTGAGCTCTGGATCAGGTACTCAGGAGGAATATATATTTTTTCATGATGTTTCTTCCCCAAACTCTTCACAGGGGAAGGGAGCAGAGACAAGACTGCAACTGGTCTGAATGCAACAAGAATTTAAGCCAGTGCTGTCCTTAAAAAAACTCAGCTTTAGCCATTGGCACCAATGTGGGCAACATGGCTTTGCAGGAAACCAGATCCAAGTATGCAGAAGATCACAAGCTTTACTCCACTGAGACCAGCAAAAGGCACATTTCTCAGACACTCTTCTCTATGGAATTTAAGATCTTGTGACATCCTGCCTAATTTACACCCTAAACACCATTAATTTCAGGCCAGTGACAGCCCCAGATCAATAAATACTCATATCATAGTAAATCAGAAAACAATGTTAATAGCACCAAAAATTGCTTTATATGGCAGCAACTGTATTTATTCACCATATGTATTACTAATAAAATACAGAGAAGGTAAGGGCTTAATATGTCATTCTGTGAGTTTTTAACACAGACTATTTTTAATCAAATTCAAAAGATTTCCTCAATGATCCCCTGGCTCTAGAGCAACTAAGAACATTCATCAAGAGAAAGACATTAGGGCAGGTTTTTAACAAATGAGAAATAAAGTCATTCTCTAGAAAAGATGAGGGTTTAAGACATAATTATTAGGTCTTGAAAGCCTTGAAATTAAAGCCAGTACTAATACTGGCTTTCAAGTCCCATATTGTTTAGTGGGTATATTAGTCAGGGTTCGTTAAAGGGACAGAACTAATAGGATAGATGTATATATAAAGGGGAGTTTATTAGAATTGACTCACACAATCACAAGGTGAAGTCACACAACATGCTGTCTGCAAGCTGAGGACCCAGGAAGGCAGTCTGAGTCCAAAAACCTCAAAAGTAGGGAAGCTGACAGTGCAGCCTTCAGTCTGTGGCCGAAGGCCCGAGAGCCCCTGGAAAATCACTGGTGTAGGTCCAAGAGTTCAAAAGCTGAAGAACTTAGAGTCTAATGTTCGAAGGCAGGAAGCATCCAGCACAGGAGAAAGATGGAGGCTGGAAGACTCAGCAAGTCTTCTCTTTCCATGCCTGATTTTATGCTGGCAGCTGATTAGATGTTGCCCACCCGATTGAGGGTGGGTCTGCCTCTCGCAGTCCACTGACTCAAAGGTTAATCTCCTTTGGCAATACCCTCACAGAAACACCCAGGGACAATAATTTGCATCCTTCAATCCAAACAAGTTGACACTCAGTATTAACCATCATAGTGGATAAAGTACAATACTTGCTTTCAAGTCCCATATTGCATAATTGTTGTATTTTGTATTAATTCATGTTGGCACATATTATGGAAATTTCAAGGACTCTCTACCAATGAGTTTCTCCTTATCAGCAGATGTCCGTGAGGAAGATGGCAGGAAAACTCATTCATCAGAAGAAATGTAGCTCATGACTATGATCGCTTTCCCAGCTCCAGCACTGAAGTCCCAACTTCACAATTTTTTGCCTTTCCAATATACAACATTACCTACCTGGCATCTTACTTTATGTTCATACTAAACAATGAAATTGGTGAAATGGGAAGTTCAATATCTAAGTTACAGTTCTTCCCAAACACATTAAACCATATAATACCTATTTAAAATGTTTATTCCAGCACCCCTTAAAATTATGCATTATGCACTCACACAACAAGTTGATCTGTAACTTTCAAAGTGTGTTGACTGTAATTTGGGTTTCAGCATTCATCACTTATCAAATACTCAGTTAATATCTGCCCTATAGATATAAAATAAATACTCCACAGTCCTTGCCACAATAGTCACCATATAGTGACTATTATAGAGACAAACATTATATTATATTATAATATAAAGACAAACATTATATTATAATATAAAGACAAACATTATATTATATTATAATATAAAGACAAACATTATATTACATTATAAAGACAAACATTATATTATATTATAAAGACAAACATTAAAATGAGTAATTACAGTAATGCAGCTAGTGGTTCAATAGAGATATGTATAGTGGCTATATCTATTGACATTTATTCTATTAAATTTAAAACTGAGAATTTTAAGTATTTATTGTTCATTGAAATAACAATAAGAAATCCATTGTATGCTAACATAAATAACATTGTTATGAAAATGACTATATTTCAAAAAAAAAAAGCAAGAAAGTTACTAAGTGAAATAAACCAGTCACAAAAAGACAAATACTATATGATTTCACTTATATGAAGTACCCAGAGTTGTTAAATTCAGAGACAGCAAGTAGAATGATGGTTGCCAAGGGCTGAGGGGCAGAGGGCGTAATCGGGAGTTATTGGTTAGCGGGTGTAAAATTTTAGTTTTGCAAGATGAAAAAAGTTCTAGGGATTAGTTACCCAACAATGTTAATGTACTTAACACTACTGAACTGTACACTCAAAAATGATTAAGATGGTAAATTTTATGTTCATGTGTATTTTACCACAAATTTTTTTTTAATTTTAAAAATTTAGTAACAAGAATGGCATAGTTTTACAGTTTTATGCATCTTATAAATGTCTAGTTTAATAGAACACAGCTGGATTCTTATATCTGCTCCTACATTCAATCTGTTACAATATATTGTTTTGATTGAAGTTTATGAAGATTATCCAGCATCACACGTATTTTTTTCTAACTGCGATTAGGTACTTAGAAAAGGAAGAGCATTTTGATAGCTTTATCTGATCATTGCAGATATTCTTTGGTATCACACCAAAACTTAACAAGTGGTAGCTTCTTAAAGGTTAGTTATAATGTGGAATCTGAAACTATACAAATTAACTGTTGCTATATTCTCTAACATTACCATCCACTGTTTACTTCCTACATTGAATGAATCTTTTACCCATGCATGATTTTGTAACATCAAGCATTGGTCATTGGGGAAATATTGGTTGACTCTGTTAGTTATGCAGTTTTCCAGATGTTGCCATATCTTATTTTATATCACAAAATTGCATGTGTTAATTTCACTTCTGAGCTCAGAAAAGTCTTTAAGTATCCTGAAGCTATCAAGCTCATGGTGGTGAATACAAAATCTCCAAGATTCTAATTTTCTCTTGAAAGCTCAAATTTTATTATTAGCCATAAATACTATCAGTGAGTTTCTTGACACGATAAGCACATTTTGTTTATTTTTGCAAAAATGCACCACTAAAAAGATCTGCCATGTCTAAGTATCCATCGTTTGTCTTATTCTTTCAAGTAAAAATGGGGCCCCATGAAAGAAAGGACTAGACAGCTCCCAGTTCAAACGATCAAACAGTGATAGCATTGTACTTCAGTGTGCAGAAGAAGGGCCTTGTGCTCATGTCTCATTTTGTCACACAGAATATGTTTTAAAATTTTTTCATAAGGGCCAAGGTTTAGAAAAATTAATAATTTCTTACTCCTTCATCAAGGACGTTGTTAAAAGAAATTGTCTTTTTTATCTCCCCACAAATACGTGGCAGTGAAGAACACAAGGACCACTAGCACAACTTGATTTTAACACTTTGATTCATGCTAAGAAGCAGCAGTTTTCCTGCCATTGCTTCTGCACCGTTAGCACAAATGTCAGCACAGAAAGGCAAGTAACCTCTTAATGTTAATATGAAAATACTTTGATCTCATGGGTTCCCAGAAAACAGTCCATGAACCACAGTTGGAGAGCCTCTGATCTAGAAGGTTCTTGACTCTGGAAACAAATTTCCTAGGAATGTGTCCTGGCTTTTTCATCAGCCATATGGTGTTAGGCAAATTACTAAACTTTAGTGAGCCTCAGTTTCCTCATCCGTTAATAGAGATAATAACAGTACCTACCCCAAAAGAGTGCTGGAGGAAAAAATAAGCCAAACTATATAATGCGCTTACCTCAGTGCCTGGCTGATTGTATGTAACAAATGTTAGCTCCCAATGCCAGCTATTGTTATTAATGTTATTACCTTCTGCTCCTTTGCAAAATGCTGTAGATATTAAATGTCCTATAAATGCTGCTTAAAAAGCAATGATCTTCTCATTTCTCAGATGAGAAGTTTTTATTTTGCCAAAACAAGATCTCATTTGACAACAAATCCCTAAAAATCCTGTCAATAAATTAAATATTGACATATTAAATGTCCCATACATATTAAATGTCCTATAAATGCTGCTTAAAAAGCAATGATCTTCTCATTTCTCAGATGATAAGTTTTTATTTTGCCAAAACAAGATCTCATTTGACAAGAAATCCCTAAAAATCCTGTCAATAAATGTTGGTGGACTGAATAAAGAGTCCCATATGGGAAGAGGTCATTGCACATGTATGTTTATATTTAGGCATTATACCGGAAATGCTTTAGCTCCTCAGTGTAAAGGAAGACTATCATGATGTTTCTAAGGGCCAAATGGAGTGTTTTAACATTTGAATGTAATGATTTGGAAATACCTAGATCTAAGACAACCCTAGCATGGAATCTTCAGTGTTAAAGAAAAAATTAAAACAGGTAGCATATCAGAAATGCAACAATAAAACAAAAATCATCCATCCAAGCCAGTTACTGGGTTTCTGTCTCTAAGAGAGATTTTTGGCTTTTAAATGTTGCTTCTTTTTCAAGAGGATGATTTTTTTCTCTTTCTCCCAAGAAAAATTTAATAGAGAAGAGGGAATCCCCAGTCCTCATCTTATTTCTTTATTTGGGCAAATGTCGTGGCCTTCACAACCAATGACAGCAGAAACCTTTATGAAAACAGCACAGCCTTTTCAATCTCAAACACTTAAAGGACTATTAGATTTCAAGGAATGAAATAGCTGAAAAGTGACTACATTTGCCGTATTTCAAGCTGAGTGTGTAAATAACTAAGGTCAAACTCAGAAAACAAGGCTGATAATTCCATGGTGACCAGCCAGACTCCGGTTCCCATCATTTATTCATATGTTGATAGACTTCCCCAGGAAGCCTGGGAAAATAACAGAAGTTACTCAACTTCCCCCAAGAGAAAAGGGCTTCATTTTTCCTTGGCAGATTCATTTCTAATCACATAGCAGGGAACCATTATTAACATCTGGATATTCAAAAAGAGCCACTGAATTATTATAAAAATGTTTCAAATCATCAGCCTAAAACTCAAATGATCTACAATGTGTACGTTCTTTTTCCCTCTTTAGTCAAGAAGATAAATGGAGAAATTCTTTATATGTCAACTTTCATTACACATTTGTTTTTAATCTAGGAAAATTCATGTCTGCCTACTATACCTCCGTATCAAAGACTGATATGTCAGCATTGGTTTCTGCTCCTCCCACCATAAGCTTCTTTTGAGAACAGGTTTTTTTCTTTCTTTTAGAGACAAGGTCTTGCTCTGTCACCTAAGCTGGAGTATAGTGGTGTGATCACAGCTCATTTTAGCCTCAAACTCCCGGGCTCAAGAGATCCTCCTGCCTCAGCCTCCCAACTCACTAGGATTACAGATGCATGCCACCATATCCAGCTAATTTTTAATTTTTTATAAAGACAAAGTCTCACTATATTGCCCAGGCTGGTCTCAAACTTCTGGCTTCAAGCCATCCTTCTGCCTCAGCCTCCCAAAATGCTGGGATTTCAGGCATGAACCACTGTACTTGGCCAAGAACACGTTTTTTTAGGAGTGAGATTACGGCAAAAATTAGTTGGTTCAAAACAGCCACAGTCTACTACTATTACAGATTAGTACTGAGTTATATTCTCTTTAGCACAGTTATATGCTGTTAGGTTGAACAAGAATGAGGCAGATCAAATGTCATCATGTTTAACCAGCCCCTTCCTCCTTTACAGTTTTTAAAAATTTAATTGTCATGACTTGTTACAAACACACTCAGATATTTTGATGCCCTTTGCCAAACCTCATCCAAGTCCTCAACATTAGAATCTGACAGCACTTGATAAATATGTAACACTTCTCATTAAAACTGTCTAGTAGCTTCTCATTGCTCTTAGGATATTATACAAATTTCTGCCATGGCCCACAGGGCTCTGCTTGCAACCCCATCAAGAATAGGTCAGAGGACAAATGTGGTTCATGCCTACAATCTCAAAATTTGGGAGGCCAAGACAGGAAGATAAGGATTGCTTCAGGCCAGGAGTTTGAGACCAGCCTGGGCAACATAGCGAGACCCTAGCTCTGCAAAGAAAAAAAAATTAGCTGGACATGGTCATTCTCACCTGTAATCCCAGCTACTTGAGAGGCTGAGGCAGGAGGATTGCTTAAGCCCAGGAGTTCAAGGCTGCACAGAGCTATGATCATGCCACTGCACTCTAGCCTAGGTGACAGAGTAAAACCCTGTCTCTAAAAAAAATTAAAATTTAAATTTCAATTTAAAAAGAATAGGTCAGGCCCAGGTGAAAAATGATGGACCATCCCCTCCAACCCCAAACCCACCCCAGCAAGGATGGACAGGCTAAAATCTTTGCAAGCAATATTTACTTAGGCAAAGCCCATTTCAAACTTCTTGCCCTACTAATGGGCACCAACTTCCCACCACTGCACTCCACCTTCTGCAGGACCAGGCCCTCCCCACCCACCTAATCACCTGCTCCAGCCTCCTCTCCTGCCACACTGCCCATCTCTAGCCACCCTGAACCAAGACTCTGCCCAAGGTGCTTCCTGTGACTGTTTTTTCTGGCCAAATGCTACTTAACCTTGAAGTCTCAGCATAAGAGTCACTTTCTTGAGGACATCTTGCCCAGCTCTACCTCATACACACTCAGACTCCACAGGCATCCTTTGTCACACTGACCATAACAGTAAATAGCTAACAAGCTATTGAAGTAGCCTGCTGTTCAATGTCCATCTCCCCACTTAGTCAAAAATGCAAAGATTAGGTCTGTTTGACTAGTGTAACCTCCCCAAAGCCCAGGATATAACTATATATAGGCACTCAAAAAACATTCCTTCACTATGCGAGATAGTTTTTAACAAGGCGAAACCCCTCCTGACTAAACTTCACATTCAGATGAAATTCAGTACAGATCAAAGAGTATTTCAGAGGGGAGAAATCTTTACAGTCTATTGGCTGTAAGGTAGAGAAACTGAAGAGGCCAAGGGGTTTTGGTTGGTTGCAGACTTAGGAGGGCCAGGGCTCCCCAACATTTGTGTGACCCCCACACAACAGTAGGGGTCCCAAAACCACTGGTCTAAATATTTATAATCTTCAGATCAAGCTAACAAACAGTTAAATAAAATATGTCCTCTAGTTTTATCTTGAAAATATGCCTTCAAATAAATTAGAGGTCCAGATAATTAAACATAGTGAAATATAGAGACTTTAATCAAGTTGGGTTTTCAGCAAGAAAATTATCCACATTTTAAAACTCTTGAGTGGGGGATAATCATTTTCTTCATCACGTGCACAAATACACACACACACACACACACACACACACACACACACACAGAGTATGTAGTTATCCATTAAGAAAGAATGGTTGCCACTGTTTTGAAAAAAAAAAACAAAACTAAGATTCATAGGATGCTCAGAATCCAGTTCTACTGAATTGCAAAACCAACATGTGTACGCATGGGAATTCTTGCCCATAAAGAAAGTGCTGCTCTCACTTAATCATCTCTCTTCTTCCATATCTACCCCAAGAAAAAGTCCTGCTATGTTCCTCCTTTGTACAGTTGTCAACTTCCATCCTACATTTTCCAATATTCATCTTTGGTGCCTCCCAAAGAGTGGTATTATGAGAGAGTCTTTAGGTCTCAACCAACTAGCAGCAGTGTCCTGTCTTGTAATTACCAAGAGCATTTTGCACATTATCATGGGGTGAGGATCCCAAAAAGTGAAGAAAGACATTCACGATGTAGCACGAGTATACCTCGCACTACCACATGGATGTGATCTGATGCACTGTGTTCCTTCCCACCGACTCCCGCTTTCCCTTCATCTTCCGTGTCTTTGCAGATTGTTCATCTGCATTTCTGACAGTGACTTTAACAAGGGTCTTTAATTTTATCCCTTCTCATTCTCTTTGTTAGGTAATTACCATAAACTGCATTCAAATACTCTATGAGAAACTTTAATATATGATTTATAATTAAATATAAAAAGAATATTAAATATAAAAGGACCCATGAATCCCTTTGAAGAGTGAAACAATCTATTGTGATGTGAACTAAATTACTAAACTATACTTGTTCTGTACAATTCTGTTTTTCCTGTGTTGTGATACAACCATACCCTGGAGAAGGCTTTGCTCGGGCTTCTGTTTGCTTACTTGCTACTGCACTTACTACTTTTTTGTAAAGACAAAAGTATCTCAAAACGCTAACTTGGAAGAACCTGACATTCCAATTGTTTCACTGACAATATTGGTTGAGACACAAGGAATTACTTTGAGTGTCAATGTACCTGTGTTGATGAGAACTCCTAAATGATTCTGAAGTGGCTTCCCAGGCTGAAACTTGCCGCATAACCAGTAGTAGAGGGAAGAAGGATAAAATTCCAAGGTGAAATGTATTAAACACAGACTTATTTTTCAGCTTCTCCTTTCGCTCCGCCTCCAGGAGAACTAATGCCTAATGATTCCAGGAAGTGAAAAGTAATTAAATTTCACTTGGTGTAAAGTTGAAGAAATTGTCCCATGTGAAAAGAATGTTTCTTTGCCACATTCCATAGGTGGCAATAAACAGGCAAATTTCACTGGTTTTGATATAGCAGTATGAGCTTTCACAGGGCTCAGGTCGATTTCATTTTAAAAAGTTGAATTTATGGGACAGAGGATTGAAAGGTTTGTACTGACATGTTTAAAACCCTCTTTTAAAAAGTGGCATATTGCATCGTTCCATTTAAGTGTTCACACCGCAGACTGAAACATAATCTGTTTACTGAAAAAACAACCTTTTATTGCCCTGTGAATAATTTCCCATTGAAAAAGAAAACAACGTACAGTATTTTAGTGCTTTGTGAAACATCTGGAAATTTTTCTTCAGTTGTGAAAGCTATGAAGAATTTGCATCCACAAATTACAAATTTTTTAAAAATGTAACACAGGAAAACTTCAAACATACTATTGAACCTACCTAACTTTGCTCCAAAAAAGCAAGTTTCCAAAGGCCCACTGAAGACACTCAGAGAAACAAGGCAACCAACTCACCTGAAGGCAAGTCTGGTTTCACAGAGAGCCCATTAGAGATGTTTTGCTTTTTTGTCCTCATTTTCTGAACACAACATAAAGTGGATTGTATCAGTTGTTAGGGTTATGCCAGGTGTTCAACAAATAAACCCCAAGTTCCAGTGGCTTAGCATAGTGGGAGCTTTTTTTCTTGCTCACTTAACAGTCCAACGTGGTGTGCCAGATAAGGCAGGCATGGAGGTACTGACAGTGCCACCTCTGCCTCTGCCATCTTCAACAGGTGGCTTTCCAGCAAGGAGAAAGAGTCTGCGGCCTAGAAGTCGCCCATTAGGACAGGGACATTCCATTGGCTAAAACTGGACCATGTGACTAAGCGAGCTGCAAGGGAGGTGGGAACTGTAGACTAGTTGTCCCAGGAGGGACCCAACCAGCACTTTACAAGATTATACTCTTTCTCCACATTCCAACATGGACAGTGCTTAGTACTGGCTTATCCAACCCTGACTGTGGGCTCTCTGTCAAGCACTCTGCTATGGGTACTGGGGTGTTTCTGAGGTAACACGTGGAGGAAAGCCACTTGACTTTAGACACTGTTTTGTGATATCAGCTCCTAAGCCTGCAGTGGTATTGTAAAATGGCAGTTGTAAAATGGAACTAATTATTGAGATAGCAAGTTAACTAATTGAAGCTCTACGAAGAGTTCAAGCTTTGGAATTAAAAATCCTTTTGGCATTTTATTCTATTTTATTTTTTCCCCTGAGACTTTTATTTTCCCGCAAGGTGTGTCCGGAATTGGTTCCTGCCGGTGGGTTCTTCATCTCACTGACTTCAAGAATGAAGCTGCGGTCGCGGTGTTACAGTTCTTAAAGGCGTGTCCCGAGTTTGTTCCTTCAGACGTTCAGATGTGTCCAGAATTTCTTCCTTCAGGTGGGTTCATGGTCTTACTGACTTCAGGAATGAAGCTGCAGACCTTCGCAGTGAGTGTTACAGCTCATAAAGGCAATGTGGACTCAGAGTGAGCAGCAGTAAGCTTCAGGGCAAACAGTGAAAGAGCAAAGCTGCCAAAGCTTGAAAGGGGAATCCAGCACGTTGCCACTGCTGGCTCCCCTGGCCTACTTTTCTTCCCTTATTTGGCCCCACCCACATCCTGCTGATTGGTCCATTTTACAGAGTGCTGATTGGTCCATTTTACAGAGTGCTGATTGGTCCGTTTTTACAGAGTGCTGATTGGTGTGTTTACAACCCTTTAGCTAGACAGAAAAGTTCTCCAGGTCCCCACCCGATTAGCTAGACACAGAGTGGTGATTGGTGTGTTTACAGACCTTTAGCTAGACACAGAGCACTGATTGGTGCATTTACAATCCTTCAGCTAGACAGAAAAGTTCTCCAGGTCCCCACCCAATTAGCTAGACACAGAGTGCCGATTGGTGTGTTTGCAAACCTTTAGCTAGACACAGAGTGTTGATTGGTGCATTAACAATCCTTTAGCTAGACAGAAAAGTTCTCCAAGTCCCCACCCAACCCAGAAGCCCAGCTGGCTTCATCTCTCAAAGGGAGCTTCACGCAAATTTCAGACTCAGGAGCTTTGTGCAAAAACATCTTTCCAAAGTTGTAAGTGCTTCTTCCTATCCATCAGCATGGGATGTTCTTCCACTTGTTTGTATCCTCTTTTATTTCGTTGAGCAGTGGTTTGTAGTTCTCCTTGAAGAGGTCCTTCACATCCCTTGTAAGTTGGATTCCTAGGTATTTTATTCTCTTTGAAGCAGTTGTGAATGGGAGTTCACTCATGATTTGGCTGTTTGTCTGTTATTGGTGTATAAGAATGCTTGTGATTTTTGCACATTGATTTTGTATCCTCAGACTTTGCTGAAGTTGCTTATCAGCTTAAGGAGATTTTGGGCTGAGACAATGGGGTTTTCTAGATATACAATCATGTCATCTGCAAACAGGGACAATTTGACTTCCTCTTTTCCTATTGAATACCCTTTATTTCTTTCTCCTGCCTCATTGCCCTGGCCAGAACTTCCAACACTATGTTGAATAGGAGTGGTGAGAGAGGGCATCCGTGTCTTGTGCCAGTTTTCAAAGGGAATGCTTCCAGTTTTTGCCCATTCAGTATGATATTGGCTGTGGGTTTGTCATAAATAGCTCTTATTATTTTCAGATATGTCCCATCAATACCTAATTTATTGAGAGTTTTTAGCATGAAGCGTTGTTGAATTTTGTCAAAGGGCTTTTCTGCATCTACTGAGATAATCATATGGTTTTTGTCTTTGGTTCTGTTTATATGCTGGATTACATTTATTGATTTGCATATGTTGAACCAGACTTGCATCCCAGGGATGAAGCCCACTTGGATCATGGTGGATAAGCTTTTTGATGTGCTGCTGGATTTGGTTTGCCAGTATTTTATTGAGGATTTTTGCATCAATGTTCATCAAAGATATTGGTCTAACATTCTCTTTTGTGTGTGTGTCTCTGCCAGGTTTTGGTATCAGGATGATGCTGGCCTCATAAAATGAGTTAGGAAGGATTCCCTCTTTTTCAATTGATCAGAATAGTTTCAGAAGGAATGGTACCAACTCCTCCTTGTACCTCTGGTAGAATTCGGCTGTGAATCCATCTAGTCCTGGAATTTTTTTGGTTGGTAAGCTATTAATTATTGCCTCAATTTCAGAGCCTGTTGTAGGTCTATTCAGAGATTCAACTTCTTCCTGGTTTAGTCTTGGGAGGGTGTATGTGTTGAGGAATTTATCCATTTCTTCTAGATTTTCTAGTTTATTTGCATAGAGGTGTTTATAGTATTCTCTGATGGTAGTTTGTATTTCTGTGGGATCGGTGGTGATATCCCCTTTATCGTTTTTTATTGCATCTATTTGATTCTTCTCTCTTTTCTTCTTTATTAGTCATGAAAATGGCCATACTGCCCAAGGTAATTTATAGATTCAATGCCATCCCCATCAAGCTACCAGTGACTTTCTTCACAGAATTGGAAAAAACTACTTTAAAGTTCATATGGAACCAAAAAAAGAGCCCCCATTACCAAGTCAATCCTAAGCCAAAAGAACAAAGCTGGAGGCATCATGCTACCTGACTTCAAACTATACTACGAGGCTACAGTAACCAAAACAGCATGGTACTGGTACCAAAACAGAGATACAATGGAACAGAACAGAGCCCTCAGAAATAATACCACACATCTGCAACTATCTGATCTTTGACAAACCTGACAGAAACAGAAATGGGGAAAGGATTCCCTATTTAATAAATGGTGCTGGGAAAACTGGCTAGCCATATGTAGAAAGCTGAAACTGGATCCATTCCTTACACCTTATACAAAAATTAATTCAAGATGGATTAAAGACTTAAATGTTAGACCTAAAACCGTAAAAACCCTAGAAGAAAACCTAGACAATACCATTCAGGACACAGGCATGGGCAAGGACTTCATGTCTAAAACACCAAAAGCAATGGCAACAAAAGCCTAAATTGACAAATGGGATCTAATTAAACTAAAGAGCTTCTGCACAGCAAAAGAAACTACCATCAGAGTGAACAGGCAACCTACAGAATGGGAGAAAATTTTTGCAATCTACTCATCTGACAAAGGGCTAATATCCAGAATCTACAAAGAACTGAAACAAATTTACAAGAAAAAAACAAACGACCCCATCAACAAGTGGGCAAAGGATATGAACAGACACTTCTCAAAAGAAGACATTTATGCAGCCAAGAGACACATGAAAAAATGCTCACCATCACTGGCCATCAGAGAAATGCAAATGAAAACCACAACGGGATACCATCTCACACCAGTTAGAATGGCGATCATTAAACAGTCAGGAAACAACAGGTGCTGGAGAGGATGTGGAGAAATAGGAACACTTTTACACTGTTGGTGGGACTGTAAACTAGTTCAACCATTGTGGAAGTTAGTGTGGCGATTCCTCAGGGATCTAGAACAAGAAATACCATTTGACCCCGCCATCCCATTACTGGGTATATACCCAAAGGATTATAAATCATGCTGCTATAAAGACACATGCACATGTATTTATTGCGGGGCTATTCACAATAGCAAAGACTTGGAACCAACCCAAATGTCCAACAATGATAGACTAGATTAAGAAAATGTGGCACATATACACCATGGAATACTATGCAGCCATAAAAAATGATGAGTTCATGTCCTTTGTAGGGACATGGATGAAGCTGGAAACCATCATTCTCAGCAAACTATCGCAAAGACAAAAAAACCGAACACTGCATGTTCTCACTCATAGGTGGGAATTGAACAATGAGAGCACTTGGACACAGGAAGGGGAACATCACACACCGGGGCCTGTTGTTGGGTGGGGGGAGGGGGGAGGGATAGTATTAGGAGAGATACCTAATGTAAATGACGAGTTAATGGGTGCAGCACACCAACATGGCACATGTATACATATGTAACAAACCTGCACATTGTGCACATGTACCCTAGAACTTAAAGTGTAATAAAAATGTATATATTAAAAAAAAAAAAACCCAAAGTTGTAAGTGCTGCTGTATAGGCACAATACTTAGACTTCAAGGACATGCAGTGATATCAGCCAATTTCCCTCAAGAACAGGTCCACCTAGAAGGTATAAATGAAAATATAGATAACTGAGGGGGATATTTGTCTGTGGATTCTTCTGCCCTTGTGCCCCAGTTTATGAAGCAGCCTTTTTCTGTGCTACCATCAGACACTCTCCTGCTTCGTCACCCTATGGGAATTGTCTGTTTCCTTGTCAGCCTCCTTCATTAGACTATAAATTCTGTGAGGAAAGGGATCCTTGATACCTCATTTAACCCCAGCACATGCCAGAGTCTGTAGCTCCTGATAGATGCTTGTTAGGTATTTGTGGAATAGGTACGTTAGAAAAAGTGAGAGCCAATCCCAGCACTTTTGGAGCCCGAGGTGGGTGGATCACGAGGTCAGGAGATCGAGACCATCCTGGCTAACACGGTGAAACCCCGTCTCTATTAAAAATACAAAAAATTAGCTGGGCGTGGTGGCGGGCGCCTGTAGTCCCAGCTACTCCGGAGGCTGAGGCAGGAGATTGGCTTAAACCCGGAAGGCGGAGCTTGCAGTGAGATGAGATTGTGCCACTGCACTCCAGCCTGAGCGACAGAGCAAGACTCCATCTCAAGAAAAAAAAAAAGAAAAGAAAAAGTGAGAGCCATAAGATATAAAAGAATCAAAGAGCTACTAGTGTTCTAAAGAGGGAGCAACACGCAGGGGGTCGGGGAGGAGGGAAGGTTTCCTGAAGCATTTGAAGTGGACTTTAAAGGAAGGATAGAGTTTCAGCAAGCAGAATCTCCGGGATGGCATTGCAGGCAGAGCAGCGGCATATGTAAATGCTCAGAGGCGGAGAAGCAAAGATGTGTTTGTGGAATAGTCAGTATTCTTGTTTATCTTGTGCCTAGAGTATGTGGAGGAAGGGATAACAGTTGTGGCTATTCCAGAAAGAGTTTTAGCTCTCGGGCTGGTAAGCATCTATTTAATTCTGTGGGCAGTGGGGAGCCAGGTATCTTGGTACTAAAAGGATCAATTTACTAAGTGGGTAGGGGGTGCAATATGTTGATGTGAGGCAGGAAGAGGAGAGACTTCGTGGAAAGCATGATAACCACCCAGGTGAATCGTAGGGCCCTAAATAAGGAAAATGACAGTGAGGAGGGACAGGACAGGAAGAGTTCAGGGCATAGGGCAGAGGGAGAGCCAACAGCTCTTGAAAACTGGTCACATTTTAAGGAACGATGATGAAGGAGGAGTGCAAAGTGGATGACAATACCGCGTGGCCATTTACAGAAGGAAAGACTTTACAAGAAAGAACTGATTCGGTGATTCAGGGCAAGGTGAAAAACTGGGTTTAAGATATTTTGAGCCTTGGGAGGGGCAGGGCAGGAGTTAGGGAGATGAGACATCCAAATGAAACCAAGAGGGAGTTGCAATGCAGAGCTGTTAGGTAGGGGTGGGGATGGGGGAGAAGGAGGGCCATTTGGCCCAGGCCTCATATTCATGAATTTCTCAAACTGAGACTTTTGACATTGCCTTTAAATGAGTGCCATGATCTGAATGGCTCCTAAAATTCATAGATTAAAACTTAGTCCCCATTGGGGTGATATTAAAAGATGCGGCCTTTTGGGAAATGATTAAATCATGCCCTCATGAATGGATTAGTGCCTGATAAAAGAGCTGGAGGGAACTAGCTTAAGGCCTTTTTGCTCTTCTGCCATGTGAGGACACACAGTTCATCCCCTCTGGAGGAGGCAGCTACAAGGCGCCATCTTGGAAGCGGAGACAGGGTTTCACCAGACACGAAACCTGCTCGCACTTTGATTTTGAACCTTGTAGCCCACAAAACTATGAGGACTAAATTTCTGTTATTTGTAAATTACCCAGTCTTAAGTATTTTATTATATAATAGCAGCACGAATGGCCTGAGATGATGAGTTAATGTATACAGTCCTTGAATTCATGTGGGTATTGAAGTTTGATAAATACAAACTTTAAAAATACCACAATTTTGCAGCTCTATTGATATATTAATTTAGTGCTCTAATATACATGGAAATGTAAAAATATTATAGAAGTGCCTTCTAAGAACACTGACAAGGGATCCTCTCATAATTGCATTTACCTCCAATTGTAGCAATATTTTCACTGAGTTGTAACTGCTGCCTCCCTGTCTGTCTTCCTGCCTGCATGAGGAATAGAATTGTGTTCTGCTTAGTTGAAATTCCAGTAGCTAATCTAACCTCTGGCTGAAAGAAGGTTACCAAAAATTAAATAATTTGGGAGGGATAGTAAGAAAGGAAACTCATCTATATTGAAGTAAAATAAGTACAGACATCAAAGTGGAGAACAACTTTATAGAAGAAAACAAGTATCTTCCCTTCAAAAAGGGCAACAAAACAATCTTGTGGTATTAGTAATTGTAACTAACATATGGCAGCTCTCAAATACAAACCAGGCGCCATCTTTTGTGTGAAGCTTCCTGACATTATCAGAGAAGTTCTGTCCAACTCAGCGTTGGGGTTGGGGAAGAGGAGAGGAGAGCTATCAAGGGGAATACCACCCAGTTCTTTTTAGCATCTTGGATTCTGCTTTTGAGCTCATAGAAACTTTTCCAGAGAAGCTCTCTGACCATCTTTTCTATTTCTTCCTTTGGCTCCAGAGTGAGCATGGATTAAGAGAGATAAAATCAAGATCTGGGAGATTTAAGCAGATCTGAAGACGAGAGAAAAATAATCCTGGCTATTTTTCTTCCCCAGTAAATCCTGGGCAGAATGTTTTGAAAAGAAAGAACATCACATTGCCCAATTATTACAAGAATATACTTCTGATACACCTGTTCTACTTCTTAAAGTCAACTTTGATTATCTTAATTTTATCTACACTACAGTATAAATTTTCACTGAGATTTTTATCTCATCCTGACACCAATTAGCACATGCATTTCAGCAGAAGAATCTACAGCAATTTAATACATACCTTCAAAGAAAACAAAACGCTAATCGAAATGAAGACTGTCCCAAAACCAACTGAACAGGTGTGCATTTCCATAATGGCTGCACAATTCAGCAACCAAGTGGTGTTTGCTGCTTTTGCTTGTGAACTGAATTAGTAATCTTCACATGCCCTGTCCCGGTGATTGAAATAAATTACTTTGTTAAATTGCGAAGCAGGTTGACCCATCTGTTGGCCCATGAATGTTCAGATTCTCAGAGGGTTTATTATTCCAAATAATGACTGCCATATGCAGCGGTAACAGTTCCTTTAAAACTGACTGAAGGATTTGGTGCTACTTTTGAAGGCAATTTATAAAGCTATTCATGTTCCTCTAAAGGATCTGCCCTTCAACTAAACTTCCAGAAAGGTTGTCTTGATCTGTTAATCCTGACAGAGACACGTTGTTCTCTTTGGAGAGGAAAGAGGAGGGAAAAAACAGAAACAAGTTCCAGCAGCACCTACTAAGTGTCAGGTGCCGGCACATATGGTAGCACTGCCCTATGAAATCTCACAACAACTGTGTGAGGTGGATATTACAATCCCGGAGAAAACAGGAGATCAGAGAGGTTAAGTGACGCATCCAAAGACAACTGCTATGCTGGGGAACTGGGACTCGAACCCAGTCCGCCTGGCTCCATGACACATTGTGCTGTCGGAGCATCTGATGAAAAGTGTTCACACTGGGACTCGCAGTGAGTGATAATTCTTTTGCACAATTCAGATCCATGGGAGAAAAGAAGTAAAAAAAAATTTTTTAAAAGTTTATGCCACTGTTCTGATTCTACTTAATTCAAACTGTTCTAATCATGCTTTCCCCTCTTTTCTAAAGTATAAGCCCCACTATTCTCTCCCTGATATTCTCCTTTAAGGAGGAAGAAGGCAGAGCTCTGAACTCTCATTGGTAAGAATTGAATAGGAATGTTTTAAAGACAAAATTCTGTGAGCCCTCTTCATATGCAGCTTTCCTTACTTCAGATCATCCTCATTTTCAAATCCCTGGGAAGAATGCAAGCTCTGCCCACACAAGGTCCATAAACTGCTCAGACCATGAACCAGCCATGATTTGTTCATGATGTTAACAGTGACTCGTTGTGGCTAGATTACAGATGTTAGATTGCTGATGGATGGCCCAAAGCCAGCACATGGTCGGCTCTTCTGGTATTCAACTGCAAAATTAATCATGTGTGGAAAGGTACTTTTTTCCATCTGTGAAAAATGAAATGGCTAATATACAGTATGGAATGAGTGCCCTGGAACAATTCCTTTCTTAACGGGCAAAGAATAAAGCTATTAAAAGAATAAACTCCTATATGTGACATGATGACAGTGGGATTTTTTTTGATGAGCTAAATGAATAAACTCTCTCTCTCTCCTTTGATTTATGCCAGCGCAGTCTCTCAAAGCTTCAAAAGGCAGAAAGCACGTTTGGAGATGCCGATGGTCTCTACTCTCTTTGTTTAAAGGGAGTGAGAAGCTATGATTGGGCCAAAGGCAAGCGTCTGACAGGCAAAGACCTGAAAAGGTCAGCACCCAAGTGCTCAATCACAGGGAAGAGAAGGGGTGCCTTGGGGGTTTGCCAGAACCTTTGGTTAAGGAAGCTTGCCCTCATTTCAACAACCCCCAGGCACCTCTGCATGGGCCGAGGCCAAGCCCTGCCTCTGTGGTTGGTCTCCTCCCACGACCAGAGGAAATTAGACCTGTTCTTTGCTGTCAGCTTAAATCCTTAGGAGGGGGCTAGAAATTAAGATTGTTCTTCACTCTACCAATGATGGAACCAAAAGAAACAAAGCCCACATTGAGAAACTTAGAAAAGGCTTAACATATACAGTGAAAATAAATTCCTGGCCAAGTACATTGAACATCAGAAAAGATCACCCAGGTAAAATGTAGTTGGGTTATATAATTAGTTTATTTAAATCAAGAGCAAGGAATACATGTTCAGAAAAGCATAAAACATCAGACAAATCCAAATTCAAAAAAAAACAACAACAAATTCAGAAATATGCTACAATCTCTTTAAAATTGTAAAAAACAAAGACTAAGGAACCGTTACAGATCGGAAAAAAGTAAGGAAAGACAATAGCTACATGCAATGTGAGATCACAGGCTGGATCCTGGACCAGATCAAGAACATAATGGCATAACGAAGACACTCATAGATTAATTAATGGCAGTTAACCATCAACCTGCAAATTGTTAGCAATGCTCTATCAGTGTTAATTTCTTGGTTTTAGATCATTGTAGCATGGTTATGTAAGATGTTAACATTTGGAGAAATCTCTGTAGCGTTTTTGCAACTTTTTTGTAAGTCTGAAATTATTTCAGAATAAAAAGTTTTGTTACAAGGCACTGATGCAGAAAAGCCTACAATGAGAAGCAGCAGCCCAGGGGTCACTGTTCCTCCATCCCAGTCCTATTCCCCATATGCAGTCACTTTTATCTCTTTCAACTGTTTCTTCAAATAGTTACTCATGTATTGCTAAATAGTATGCTTAAAATACTATTTCTTGATTTATTAATTGTATACAATAACTACTGACTTCACACCATGATGGGTAAGAATTTAGCTCACTTTCACCAACTTTTAAATTATTTTTCAGGCTGGGCATGCTGGTTCATGCCTATAATCCCAGTACTTTGGGAAGCCAAGGCGGCCGGATCACATGAGCCCAGGAGTTTGAGGTGAGCTTGGGCAACATGGCGAGACCCTGTCTCCACAAAAAATTTAAAAAGTAAAAAAATTAACTGGGCATCGTTGTGCATGCCTGTGGTTCCAGCTACGTGAGAGGCTGAGATGGGAAGATTGCTTGAGCCCCAGGAGGTCAAGGTTGCTAGGAACTGTGATCACACCACTGCACTCCAGCCTGGGTGACAGAGTGAGACCTCATCTCAAAAATAAAAACAAAAATAAATTAAAAATAAAAGGTAAAAAACTAAATTACTTTGAATTAATTTCAGACTTTTTGAAAGAACTTGCAAAGACCATAAAGTCCCCAATTACCCTTCACCCAGCTTTCTCCAATGTCAACACCTTCCATAACCATGATATCAAAACTCAGACATTAGCATGGTCTAATTCTGTTAACTAAACTATAGCTTTTGTTGAGATTTCTCTGATCTTTCCAGTGCTGTCTCTTTTCTGTTCCAGGATTCCATCCAGGACACCATATTGCACTTAGTTGTCATCTTCTCTGGTCTGTGACAGTTCCTCCATCTTTCATTGTGTTTTGTGACCCTGACATATTTCAAAACAGCTGGTCAAATATTTTGTAGAATGTCCATCAGTTTGGGTTTGTCTGATATTTTCTCGGGATTAGATACAGTTATAGATTTTTGGAAGGAATGCCACAGAGGTGACATGCCCTTTGCAACATTTCAGGGATATTATATCAATATGTCTTATTATTGGTGAACTTAACCTTGATCACTGGATTAAGGTAGTATCTATGAGACTTCTTTAAGGAAAAGTTACTAATTTCTCCTTTTCATTAGAAGCATGTCATGAAATCCAGCTCACATTCAAGGGGAGATGAATTAAACTCCAAGTCCTAGAGAGAGATATATCAAAGAATTTGCAGACACATGTTAAAACCACCACAGTAATAAACAAACATTTTGGGGAAGACACTCTGAGGCTACATAGCTATCCCACTTCTCTTTAAAGTTTCACCCACTATTCTTAGCATTTCTTGGTGGATATTGCCTGCGGTAATCACTATTGTGAGGTTCTTATGGCAATTTTCAATTTCCCTCATTCCATCATTTCTTAACATTATTTAATATATGTAAGTAAGACTTGTTCCTTCTTCCCATGTATTTATTTAAACATGTATTTATATCAGTATGGATTTATAGATATTTGTTTCATTTGGGGGTTATAATCTAATACTGCCATTGTTGATTCTGCTTCTCAGATTTTCTAGGTTTGGCCATTAGAAACTCTTTCAGGTTGGATCATGTGTCCTTTGGATATGTCCCATCCTTTCCTTTTTTTTCTTAACCACTTCTTTAAATTCTGGCACCATGAGATGCTCCAGGCTCATCTTATGTTTTCACTGCCCCAGCCCTAGAATTAGCCATTTTCCCAAGAACATCGAGTTCCTTTTATTAGAGAATAATGTTTAGAAACCAAAATCTGGAGCTAAGTGTATTCATTGCTCAAGGATGTCACTGATCCTAGCTCTCAGTGAACAACATTAGGTTATGTGTGTATGTATACTAACCCATGTATATTTACTTCTGTATCTGCTTAGCTGTATATGTATTAAAATAAACATGACTTCATACGATATCTCTGACTGCAATCCAGCACCACAGAGTTTATTCTGGCATTACTCCCTTATTTATCTGTAACTTCTTTTCAAATAGACAATCATGTTGTCTGCAAATAGAGACAGTTTTGTTTCTTATTTCCCAGTATGCATGGACTTTCTTTCTTTTGCTTTTCAAGCTCACTGAACAGTGATGAGAGAGGAGATCCTTGCCTCATTCCCAATTTTTGAGAGAAAGCTTCCAGTCTGTCACCATTAAGTATGATATTAGCTGTATATTTTTCATAGAAGACCTTATCAGGTTGAGAATTTCCTTTCTATTCCTGATATGCAGAGAGATTTGTCTTGAACGAATGTTGAATTTGTTAGATGCTTTTTCTGCATCTATCGAGATGATCACATGACTTTGCCTCTTTGATCTGTTAATATTTTCCCATTTTTCCCAAAAATTTCCAAATATTTTCCCAACTATACCCATTGATTGTGAATGTTCAACCAGCCAGGCTGAATGGTCCAGGTTCATTCCTGGAATGAACCTTGCTTGGTCCTGATATATTAACCTTTTTCTATATTATTGGAAACAATTTGCTAATATTTTACAGAGGATTTTGAATCTATATTCACGAGAGATAGTCTGTGGTTTTCTTTTCTTGTATTGTCTCTAGTTTTGGTACTAGTAAGGGTAGAGTATAGAAATAGAAGAGGAGATGGTGGGGAAATACCTCTAAAGACTGCCTATCACTTTAGAGATTGAATAAGATAAAAATCAACGCATCAGATGAAACAAAGTGAAGCTGAAATATATCAATTTAACAATGTAAAAAGAAACATGAATTCAAAACATTGATACTCACACAATTGGTCTTAAAACCAAATTCTGTCCTTCCCTGAAGAACAAATGGAGCTTGGGTTAGCTGGCTCTGGCAAAGCCTGTAGCCTTCCTCTCCCTACTTTCCACAATTAGAACACTATTGGCCAAGGTCCTTTTGGATCAGCTACTATATAATGTTGACAATAATGTCAACTGCAGTATCCTGGGACTAACTAATTAAATTTCAAAGTTTAATCAAAAGAAAGTGTACATGTTCCCTATTAATATGCTGACTTTTTTGGAAGTTGGGTGAATGTTAGCTGCATTTTCAAAATAAGCTAGGGATTAGTATACAAGATACACTGTGAAATTGAGGCCTAGGCTCCTAGAATAGAAAGCCAGAAAATATTGGCCTGAATATAGTGGGTGTTAATAAATATTTGTTGAATGAATATATTTAAAACTTGTTGTACTCGGAATGATTGTCAAGACTCATACTACTCAAATTTTCAAGATTCTCTGTTTAGCAAAACTAAAATGTGGATTTTTCTTAAAAAGTCTCATTCTCTTCTACTTTCTATCCAGTTGTGTCCTAGAGGAAAACTTACCCCATTAGTTTCTCGTTTGATCATACTTATGCAAAGTGTTGTTTGTCAAAAGTCCAAAGTAATATTTTATTCACATTTGTCTCAAGAGCTACTATACTGCCATTGTCCAAGAGCAAATGAGGTCACAGCCTACACTGCCTGCTCTCAGTTTCAAATTTAGAACAAAAGGATTCTCTAAAAGTGTGGCTGTTTCCCAAGACCATCCAGCAGTGAAAAATTGGTCTGAGAGCTTAAAATACCTGCATATGCATAGCAGCTGTTACTTTTTGTTTCCTTTGTGCCAAGCACTTTGCTAAGCCGCTTTAATACATATTATCTCACTTAATTCTCACAACCAGCCCATGTGATTGCTGTCAAAAGCGTCACCTTGTTCATCTTGTCTTGTTCAGAAAACTGCATCTCAGTGCAGGAGGTGAAGGGCACCTGAGATAACAGTTTCCAAAATGATGCCTCAAATCTCTAGCCCCAGCAAAATTTTTATCATTGAGATAACCATGAGATAATTACAGCTTAGATTTTGCTGATAGTTCAGAAGAAACCCCAGTTTTGAATGTAAGCAGGAAGAGGAGGTGAGTAGGGAAGAAGGAGACTAGAAACTAATATTCATTGCATGCCAATATCAGTGACTGGGATGGAAACTTTATATTAACTCATTCAATTTGCACAAAACTCCAGGTAGATATTATCCCCACTTTACAGAGAAAAAAAAGCTGAGGTTTAAGGCTGAAGAGGTGGAGGCAGCCTTCAAACTCAGGTCTGTCTGACTTCAGAACACATTCTCTTTCAATACATATAACACGCTTCCCCATTTCTTCTTGATGGAAAAAAGCAGCCAATGGTTTAGATTGTCATTCCAGTTCCCTATATTACTACCTCTTGAATACTGAAAAATTGGTTCCATATTAAGAGTGGTGAAAACTTTGGTGGCCAAATAGAATCCTTTTTCCAAACACATAGTTTTAGTTGTACCCAGAGAAAGGTTACATTAGATGCATCTCATGCCTTTTCAGAGTTATTTGTTGAAACTTATAATCAAATTAGACATTGATAAGTCTTTGCCAAGAGTTTTCAACTGCAAACTCTATGAGCTCAGAAACTTTATCTTGTTCATAATTTATCCCCATTACCTAAAATATTGCTTAACTAACAGCAGGCACACAACAAATATTTATTGGGGAAACCAATGTTTTCAAGTACAATAATCCAGGATTTAGCTTACATAGTGCCATCTGTCATATTTAATAAATAGCTTCTCCCCTGTGTGCATGTCCTATGTGTACCCTGAGGTCATAGTCTAAAGAGGGAAATCTTTCCCCAAACCGTAGGACTGGATAACAGTAGCAGACAATATCCCTGGTAATATGTTTGCAGCTTAATGCCTGGAATGTAGAAAATGCTCAGTAAACATTTGTTGACTTAATTATTGATGAAGAAGACCTACACCTACTGAATGCTTACTCTTAGTCCGACAGTCTACTTGCTTTATCTCATAAAAGCATCCTACGGCAGTTCTATAATAGCTCCCTTTTCATAGAAAAGCAAAGTAGGATTTAGAGAGGTTAAGTAACATGCCCAAATTAGTACAGTTATTATGTGGCAGCACTGAGATCAAACCAGGACAGCCTGATTTCAGAGTTCTCAGCCTGAGTCACTCCATAGCACTTGGTGAACTTGCCAATCCCATTCCTCCCTCAAGGCCTTTGCTCTTCTCTCCCCTGGATCTTTGCACAGCTGGCTCCTTATTCAAGTCTCTGCCCAGTGTCATCTCAGAGACCTTCCCTAACCACTCCCTACTCTGTCTCCGGATCCTCTTAGAGTGCCTTCACAGCATGACCCACCATCTAACATTCTCTTGTTTATGATTTGATTGCTATCAAGTCCCCCAACCAGACCTTGAGCTTCATGAGATCAGGGCCTTGTCCATCTTATTGGCCACTGTGATCTACAGTATGGTTCTGAGCCTAGGATATAAAGGCCCTTTCTAAATATTTGCTGAATTGCTGAATGACTACTGCAGGCTGGATAACCCCTGGTGTGTTAAAGAGGACAGTTCTTTGCAGGCCAGTCTTCAGAAGAGTGTCTGGTGCATGACTGATGCTTCTCTCCAAACCTATTAAGCCCAATTCCCATATTAATGCTTCTCTGCCATTTTGAACAAAAAAAATAGATTTATATGTGGGCCAATTGAGCAAATGTTTTATGCAAAGAGGAAGGTTCAACGACTTAATGATTGTAGCATGCTCTATAATTTCTCCAACAAAGACACTTTGCTGAATAAAAATAATTTCCACCCCTCTCAGATTGGAGCCATACCCTACTTAGCTTCTAAAGACCAAAATGTCAGTTGTTCCTGGTTTACAGAATGCTTCTCCACTGACAGCCTTAAACTTTATGTATCTCACAGGATAAAATCCAAGGAAAAAAATTTATTACAGAAAACGCTCTCTGGCCTGGGTCCAACATTTGATGATGGAGAATATTAATAATATTGCTTGGGCTTGACTCTCTTAAGTCTCTCACTTCCCCCAACACATGTCTGAAAGAGCTTGATATATGTGACACACATCTTGTTTTCAACCTCCGTCAGTGAGCTAGTTACCAGCAGAATTGTTTTGCAGATCTCCAACCAGTTTGAGACCTCCCACCTTGCTGCCAGGTTTGTTTCTTCAGAAAGTCTGGCCGTTCTGATAACATCACCCTCCTCTTCATCCACCCCAGCTTTGTGCTTTCCAGCCCAGTCACTTGGAATCACTCTGAGCTCACTCACCTTGAGGTACCGTACTCCTTGCTTAGAGTCGCTCTCCCCCTACTTATGTCTTCCTCTCCTTCTTTTTAAAGACTCACATCTGCATTCCCACCTCCTCTTGCCTGACATTATCCCCAGTCCAGGCTCACTCACTCCCAAGTACTTCCCAGGTTAAGTCAGATGCCCTTCCTCTAAAAGAACTTTATACAGACACGTGACTTAATTACTTACAATACTCTACTTATCAATGGGCTCCTGGCATGTCTGCTGTATCCTGCACATGAAAGGTAGCTCCTCGTAAATGGCTGGGAACTGAATTTATCCTGGCTCCCCCACCTCACCTTTATATTATCTCATTTAATTTGTACAAAAGTCCAGGTAGACATTATTCCCATTTTACAGAGGAGGAAACTGAGGCTTAAGGTATAAGAGGTGGAGGCAACCTTCAAGGTCAGGTTATCTAAGAGGAAAAAAAAAATCATTCTCCTCTACTCATTCTTCAGAAAGTTGATTTCACTCATCAAATAAGAAGGCAAGATTTTAGTTCCTGATGTCATTCTCCCAAATCTGTCTCATGATCTACGGTCACCCAGAATCATGGTGGGTAGAGGTGATGGCCTCAGGAGCAAAGAACACCTGGACATCAAGAGCATGAAGGCATTCCTTGGACAGAAAGTTTCTTACACTCATATGCTCCTATAGGTCATTATGCATGAACCAAAAAAAGGACCAGGATGGGCAAGAATCAAGGAAGCTTCCTTGTTTTTGCCCAGCCTTCATCTGACTGAAAACATACCTGCATGTATAAGCTTTCCCTTTAAATCACTGTACCCATCTCCAAGACACAAAGGAAATAATAATTGTGTCCTCAGTAAGAAATGACCATCTAGTAACAAGACCGGTGTCATTTATAGCTTGCAGAATGAATTGCTCATGCAGCCACCTGCCAAACATAGTTTAGGATAGCATAGCTACCGGGCACATTGGTATGCTTTTTCCTGGCTGCCACTATTTTAGAAAACATTTTGAGAACTTGTCCACCCTGGACTCATTGAAGACATTTTATGGTAAAGTCAGTTTAGGCAGAACCTGCATCTGGGACCATGGCCAGGCTCTGCACACCTGGCATACTTCTCGCCACTTCCTAAACCCTCTCAACCATAGGGCCATCATCTCTTACAGCCTCCAAGGAATCACCAATGTGGACTTTCTATCCCAGGCTTCCATTCTCCATGCCACTATCTACACGTAAAATATAGGCTAAGAGGCAGCGTCAGACTTAGAGCCCACAAATTCCTCCCCTGACCTACTTTACCCACTGAACCTCGAGAGCCCTCAGCAAGACTCAGTGCTGAGTCACCACACCCAGCCTGCACCTCCCATGCCTTCCTTCCTGGGAATCTTATAAGGAATAGTGATGTGGCATCAAAGAAAAGGTACCTTCCTCCCACTCCCATGGTTTTGCTACTTAACTTGGCCAAAATATGTTTTCACAGTCAGTCTTAATGATCTGACTTCCCAATGGGCTGCACCAAGTCCAAAAATACAAAATACAAACAATACTTCAAAGTGGCCGGGCGCAGTGGCTCATGGCTGTAATCCCAGAACTTTGGGAGGCTGAGGAGGGCAGATCACCTGAGGTCAGGAGTTTGAGACCAGCCTGACCAACGTGGAGAAACCCCGTTTCTACTAAAAATACAAAATTAGCCAGGAGTGGTGGCGCATGCCTGTAATCCCAGCTACTCGGGAGGCTGAGGCAGGAGAATTGCTTGAACCCAGGAGGTGGGGGTTGTGGTGAGCCAAGATCGCATCATAGCAATCCAGCCTGGGCAACAAGAGTGAAACTCCATCTCAAAAAAAAAATTTTACAGAGGAGGAAACTGAGGCAGGAGACTGAGGCAGGAGAACTGCTTGAACCTGGCGGGCAAAGGTTGCAGTGAGCCAAAATTAAGCCACTGCATTCCAGCCTGGGCAACAGAGCAAGACTCTGTTTTTTTAAAAAAAGAATTTCCACAGATTATTCACTCCACAAATGCTGTTGTCTGTCACCCTGTGCTGAGCACTGTTTGAGGTGCTAGAGATGCAATGAAGAACAAGATATGTAAGGCCCCAGCTCCTACATTCTAGAGACAGGGATGGGCAGAGACAAACAATAGTCAAGGAAATAAACCAACATGATCATATCACAGAGTGGCAACTATTAGGGCAGAAATATAAAAAGGTGATACAATAGAAAGTCATTAAATCAAGAGTGATTGGCAGGGACAACAGGAGTGATAGTAGCTGGCTAGAGAAAGCCTCAGAAGGAGGTGATGTTTTAAAGGGTACCTAAATGACGAAAGACTTGACCAAAAAAAGGGCCAAAGGAAGAGAGGAAAGAGGGTTATGGTGATTTACAGAGAAAACTTGCACATAGAGGTATGTTTTCAGTCAGATGAAGGCTGGGCAAAAATGAGGAATCTAGGCCTTCCTTGACCCTTGCCCTTGGTCCCTTTTTGGTCCATGCAGCTTTGCTGCCTCTCAGCATTCATCCGTTGAAGGCTGAGGTCCACTTAAGGACCAGTAATGGCAAGGGTTATAGAATATCATATTTAGTGTAAATTACATACAGACGCTGAAATAGAAGGTTTATCGTCTCACATACTGTGAAAAACTCTTCCCACACCTCAGTATGAAGGATGCTTGCATGGTGATGTGCACTGGAAAGAAATATTCAAGATGCTGTCTCTAGGGAATAAACTCTTAAGACACTGGGAACCATGTTCATAGCATATCTGGGGAAAGAAGATCAGAAACTGCCCCTTTGGTCTGCATGAAACAGCACCTTTTCTGAGAGCAAAACAA
The DNA here is from genome assembly GCF_028858775.2 of Pan troglodytes. Lineage (NCBI taxonomy): Eukaryota > Metazoa > Chordata > Mammalia > Primates > Hominidae > Pan > Pan troglodytes. The sequence continues at coordinate 31,520,543 of NC_072404.2, forward strand.
AGCAAAATTCCTAATGACCTAATATAAAGAAGAGGCTTATAATTTATATAATGAAAATATAAATTACAAGTTGTAATATGATAACTTAGTAGAGGTACATGGTTATTGCTTTACAATATAGTCTCTTGGAAAGAAAGCTGAGGTCGTTATACCAATATGGAAAAACAAGTTCATTCTTTCCCAGTGGTTAACTATAAATGTTTTCTTTATTAAGCAAAATATCCACACAAGTGTTGTTTTCTTCATTGTTTCAAGGTCAGCAAGGCTAGGAACTGATTAGCAAAAGCAAGCAGTGTCTCTTAGACACAGGAGGACAGGCCAGATGGGGGTAAATATTTTTCAGAACAGCAGATTTTCCTCCACCAGCAATCTTTGGGGAAGAGAAGGGAGCTCCTGGGACAACTATCAACACAGTAGCAGCCTGGTGCATTTTCTTGTCCTCCCCTGGAGACCTATTTTCTTTGCAAAACTACTGTAATTTTAATGGGCTGCCATTTGCTCATTAAAGTCACCTGGGAATTTAGTCAGCATACGGACCACAAAACAGGACCCTGTATAATGTTTAGGATTTTGTCGTTTAATAAAACATTTTATAAGCTCAGTGCGTACCTATTAACTAATAACTGCCCTTCTCTGGGCTCAGCAGCCTACCCTGTGGTCTACAGTGCAGTGCACTGACTACTATAGGTGAGTTATAGAGAGATCTTTTCCCAAGTTCCCATTTGTCTTTATTATGACACTCAAATAGCAGATGATGAGCAATCAGTCATTGTTAAATTCCATCCCTGGGAATTGAACCAGGCTTGGCTTCTTTTCATTCAAAGTCTTCTTGCAGGAGGCCTCCTTTGGAAAAGGGAGGCCCTGAGCTTCTGATCCCATGGAGGGATTTATTATCTGCTGCAGAGGAGTGAGTGAATGAGTGTGTGTGTGTGTGTGTGTGTGTGTGTGTGTGTGTGTGTGTGTGTGTGTGTGGCTATCACCGATGGAGCAGTTCCTAAAGGCCAGTCCATGAATTGGCCCTGTCAGAATCTCCCAGGATGAGTGACAAAAACAGGCATTCCTAGTCCCCAGCCCAGACCCACAGAATTATCCTCAAGGACAAGATCCAGAATTGTTTGAAAACCAGTGCCTCCAATTTTTTCTAATACACAGCCAGATTTGGGAGGCACTTGGAAAACAGAATATTCACCAGATCAAATGTTCATCAGATCAAATGTTCACCAGATCTACACACTCTGTCTGCATAGTGGAATAGTTTGCTTTTAACAAGAAAAGTGAAAACAAACCAAAACACAGATGCTGGTGCATAGCCACAGAATGCATCTCAGAGCCTGACCCTCCCATTCCATGAGTGCTGATCACAATGGTGGAAATGTGAAAGGTGCAACACAATCAATCACCATGCGTAGAAAACTTAAAAAAGACACCACTTACTAACAGGCATTGTTTTCTTGCACTTATTACTTATTTCTAGCATGTTTTCTCATTTTGCCTTCAGTTCCTACAACTATGGGAGAGAGGGCTTACATAGCCCCAGGTTCCACATGAGGCATGACTCAACCCTAAGAAGAAAATGAGTCCCCAGTACAAGAAGGCAAGGAAGGTGGCAGTGTTTGAATAGCAATGGGGATGAGCTGAGGGTGAGGTCGGCCAGAGAGCAGGGCCCACACCAGGGACAGGCAAGAGAATGCACACAGAGAAAGTTTCCACCCTGGCAGGTGGCGGTGGCTCACACCTGTAATCCCAGTACTTTGGGAGGCGGAGGCAGGTGGATCACCTGAGGTCAGGAGTTCAAGACCAGCCTGGCCAACATGGTGAAACCTCGTCTCTACTAAAAATACAAAAATTGGCCAGGCGTGGTGGCAGGTGCCTATAATCCCAGCTACTCTGGAGGCTGAGGCAGGAGAATCGCTTGAACCCGGGAGACAGAGGTTGCAGTGAGCCGAGATCGCGTCACTACACTCCAGCCTGGGTGACAGAGTGAGACTTCGTCTCAAAAAAAAAAAAAAAGAAAGAGACAGAAAGTTTCCATCCTTTGACTACCTTGACTATGTTCCATTGACATATTTCTCAGGGCTTTCTTTAATATCTTCTCACCATAAATACAACAAATCTCAAGTCAAAGTATCCTAAAATTTGTTGAGAAGGCACCACTTTTTGAAGATTGTGCTTAGGGAAAGCAGTTGTTCCTTTGAAAAAGCCCAGTTTTGTTTCTGATTGGGAGGTGGGCATTGGAAGGGGAGCACATGCCCCCGAGAGTTCCTAAGGGAAGAAAATTGTGACCAAAGGAAATGCCCCAGTGCTGTCTGAAGACAGAAATCAGCGACATAAATTGTGAGACATCAAGCCTGGTTCTACTTGTCTTGTCCTATTATCAACTAATGTCCACTAGGGGCTATCTCTGCTCAGCGACTGCACTCCATTCCTGGCCAGCACTGTCACCTTTGTTCCTCCCAAATCCCTTATCAGCTGGGTGTTATTATTATCCCCATTTTAAAGATGGGAAAACTGAAGCTCAGGGAGAGTTCAATAATTTGTCAAAATTATGACTCAAATGCTTTCATCAATCTTTGTTCCCAGATTCAAACAATACCATCTGGGGCACTGCAGGCTGCCAGCTATTCTTTCCTAGCTAAGGAAGGAGAAGAGAATGTTATCTGCAGCAAAATGATCTTTTAACCAAAAACTTTCCAACAGGAAACCAAGCCAGTTTTAATGGACAAAAAAAAAAAAATAAAATAAAATAATACTTATTTAGAACATGAGGCATGAGAGCCACTACAACCCAGCACACTTGTAGTTTGGGATTTGCAGTCCTTCTGTGACCAGCTCCATCTCTCCCCATCACCTCTGCCCCTCAACAAAAACACAATTGGGATAAAAATTTTAAAAAGTTAAAATATCTTTACCTTCCCTCAAACAACAATCAAATCTCTTTCTAGAACTTGTCTTTTCTGAAAGCCAAGCCCTCCCAGAGAGCATCTTAGATCTGGGACCCCTTCTCAATAGGCGATTGATGATGCGGGACCCAGGTCCCTGCATTCCTCGGGCGGCTTTTCTCCAGGGAGTCCCACCCACACTTGAGCTTTCTCTCAACCTCTCCTTTCTGGATCCTGCGCCTCAGAGAACATCGAAATTTGGCAGGAGGTAAATTTGAGTCCTTTGGAGATTCTAAGAAGCCCGCTATGACCCAGTAGCACATCAAAAGCATCTGACTTTTGCCCTGCACAGAGCCTTCATGCCCTTTCCAAAGAGCGTCCACCCACTCTCTATGATGATTAGTATTGATACTTAGTAAGCAATTACAATGCACCACACACAATGAGAAACACAAAAGCTCCTTTACCTTCCTTCCACCCAGTGCCCAGCGTCCTACAGATGAAACGAACAATAGCTGCCATTCACTGTGCCCTTACTATGGTTCAGATCTTGTGCTGACCAACTGACATTTACTCTTCACAAGAATGTCAATAGGTGGGAAGACTTAGGTATCCCCATTTTATAGATGGTAAAGCTGAGAGTTGGATTCTTTCCACGCTAGTGAGTAGCTGTGCTAAGATCAGCAGGTTCCAAAGCCCAAGCTCTTAACTAGTGTACCATAATGTCTTCTACCACTTAGTAACTATTCATGGCCAGGACAGAGAAAATGATGGGCTTTGAGTGACACACATTTTCTGCTCAGGTTATCTCCCATCTTGTCTTGGTTGCACTATTAAATATTTTAAAAGGAGAGGCAACAAGATGGAAAAAGACCTTCACATTTCACTTGCATTTATTTTACCTTCAGGCAGGCTTTGCAAACACTCTACAAAGGGAGGTAGACAAGACACAGAATAGCAGTAAATGCCGAGGAAAATGCAAATCCCTTCTTTCACAGACACAGTTATCATTATTCCAATAAAGTGTAATGAAATAATAGAACAGCCATGCAAAGTGGGATTCAAGGGGACTTTTATGTTTTCTCTATACCTATTGTCCACAAATGCTTTCCAGCATGACATTTTCCCAGGTCTGGGTCAAAACTGAGAAAAAGAAGGACACTGAAATGATCATGCTTTTTATAAAACTAAATATGTTTACTCTAACTGGTTATTCTTTATGCTAAAAAAATTTTTTAGTATACTAATATCCTTTCTCCATAGAAGTGATGATGAGAGAAGCTGTTCCTTTTCTTTCTCTGTCTTTTAATTGTCCTTACTTGATCAAATAAGAGTCGGCCACCTTATGTCAGTTTTTCAAAAAACTCTTTTTAAAATTTTACTTATTCTAGAAAGTCTTGGGATAATTGCTTCTGATTTTTCTATTTTTTCTGAATAACATGTATTGTTTTTGAAAAACTAATAAAAAGTTACTTTAAAAGAAATAAACCATAAATAATTAAGGGAACTACATATGCATACCTGTCCTCCTGACTATAATTTTATTTTTTTTTAAATTTTAATGCAGCCATTTCTGATTCTTTGTGTTACCTTCCATCACTGGTGGGAAAATGCAGAAAAGCAATGTCAAGGGGTTTTTTGGCAATGTTGAAAAATGTTAGAGGTGAGAGAATAATTAGAAGCAGCAGTGGGTCAAGTGAAATTTAGCAAAAGAATATTTTAAAATTATTTTGATGAAACCAAACTGATACAATAAGAAATCATTTGTTTGCTGGGCAACAGACAACATTTTTCTCTATTGCAGAAGTGAAACTTAAAAAACTTAGCTTTGCCATAGCTTAGACTGCGGCAAAAAAAAATGGTAAATATCTGATTTAAAAAATTTTAAAGCTAATTATCTGACCTTACTGACAGTCAAGGAACAAAACCTCTATTGTGAACAGACTCTATTTCAAGAGCAGACCAAGGAAGGATTTGGCAAAATGAAGTTTAGACTTAGACTAATTTCACATGCTAATGAGAATCTCCAGATAAAAGCTGCTTTGTAATGGGTGCTAACCAATTGGCAGATTAACAAGATTCAAACCAAACAGCAGGAATTAGTCATGTTTGTCATAAGACCATATGGCTAGAAAGAAACTGGGTGAATTTGGTTTAGCCTGTGTTGGAGGGTATTTTTTGGTACAATATAGTTAAACAACCAGAAAAATCAGAGTATCTCATAGTCTAACAGCCTTTACAGGGAGATTGTGCAAGGTTCATGTAACCCCTTGGAATCCCTTTCAGGGGGAGAACGTTTGTATCCATCAAAATAAGATGCTAGAGTTTACATTCATTCCCTTTCTTTCAGTCTCCAGAATCCCTGCACCAAAGAGAGAAAACATGGCAAGGAAAAGAATATAGGTTCTCAAGCTACTATCTAATATGTTAGCCCTAGCTACATGTGGCTATTTCCATTTAAATTCAAGTGAATAAAGTTTGTAAAAAGTAATAAAATTTAGAATCCAGTTACATCACCACATTTCCATTGCTCAACAGTCACATGTGCCCTGGCTACTGTATTGACAAGCATAGATATAGAATATTTCTATCATTGCAGAAGCTTCTATTGGGCAATGCCGCTTCAGAGTCAAGGATCTCACTACATGAACTTGAACTTCACTTAATTTACTCATCTGCAAAATTAGGAAACTAATAATACCAATCTCACAGGAATGTTAGGAGAATCAAATGTATGCAAGAGTTGTTTGTAAGCTATAAGACAAATAAATGTTAGCTATTTGGATGAGGATAGTGCTAACGATGATTGCGACGATGATGATTAATGATTTCCATATAGGAAGGCTTCAGATGGTTAGGGATGATAAGCACTCTTAGCCTTTACTCAAAGTTTGCACGACCCCAAGTTGTGAGGGTTTTCCTCCAAGTGTATGCTCCCTCTTTCTTCTTGAAAGTTTTTCCTTCACTCCATGCTGGGAACAAAGACCTAGACAACGTAAAAGGAAAAGATCCCAGAATTCTATCTGAACACAAATTATGTGTGACTACTAAGCTTAAAATATATATATATATTTATATATAAATATCATATATAAATATATAATATATAAATATTTAAATATATATAATATATATGTATCAGACAGAATTCATGTTATCCACCTAATTTCGTGTTTCCCAAGGAAGTGCCCCTAACCCCAAGGAGCCTGTGGAAGTATAAGGGTTGGCCAGAGCAGGGGCAGGTGGAGGAAAGGAAGGGAGTGTCAAGGAATGTGGTATTAGAGTTATTGCTACTATTACAAAAGTTTTCCCAGAACTAGTATGTTTTCCAGGATGAATCTAACCTGGCTGATTTACATATAAAGCATTCATTCTGTCTGAAATTAAATTAATTCAGTCAACAATATTATTTGGCAGAGCCACAAACAATTTTCATTTTTGTAAGTCAAAAATAGTCAAACACTGGCAATTTCATATGGTTCAACCTAATATTGCCTCAATTTGACCTGTAGCAGACAAGCCAAGATTTCAGGTTTTAGTTGATAGACCTGGGTTCATATCTCACTCTGCCATAATTGCTTGTCTTTGGGAAATTAAAAAATAACAGGAAAAAGAAATTTAGTATTTGGACTAAATCTGAATCTTTGAGAAAAGAAAATAAGAAAGTGGTTTTTGGTGGCAAAAAGGTTGACAATCATTGATTTACTCCGCAAGGTAGAGCTTTTAATTGGCAACATACTGCCCCCTTTAGGCAATTTTAATCATCTAGAACATAGAGAAGAAGAGAGATAAGTAAGCAAAGGATATCTTAAAAAACAAAGACTTATCAAAAAGTCCATGTCCTTCATATCTTAGGCGTGATAGAAGCACTTTCAGGTTTGACCAAGACAATTGTGTGTAAAAAGCTATACCAATGGCAGAAAGAAGCAAAACTAACTGCAAAGGCCGGATACAGAGGTTAAAAATATATTTATCTAACAGAACTGACAAGAAACTCTTGGTCTTGACCTTGTCAATGGCCTGACAACTTTGCCATATTATAATAATGTTAAATATCACTACTCGAGAAAGCAGAAACGTATTATGTCGTCAGGCTGTTCCTATATAAATAAGAAGTCATTGCGCTAAAGTTATGATGCAGAGAAGGGGCAGCCCATATGCCTGCCACCAATAAGGGAACCAAGGGAGAAAGGCTGCTCAAATACCACTTGCCCATCATGGCCATGCATGAGAAGGGAAGCTGTGTCTGCGAGGACACCCCATCAGTGCCAGAAGAGGAAGGCCAAATCAGGTTGTTGAGACCAGGGGTGAGATAGAACACCAGCCAAGACACAGAATCCACACAAACCGAGAGAAGTTGAAGAACCAAGAGATCTGAAAGCAAAAAATCGCAGAGCAGACAATCAAAAGGTGGGCTAGATGGATTCTGGAACAAAAAATTACTAAAATTGTGGCTTTTACACAACATGAGCATAGCTCTATGTGGACAAAAGGGACCAAAAGGGATACACTTTTTACTGAAAACTCACCCATGTAGGAGGCCCTGTTTCAAACCACAAAAATTCCAACTTGTTACTGGAAATAAAGAAAATACGGTCTTAATTTTAAACAACAACCTGATATTCACTTAGACCAGCTGTTAAAATGACAGTATGCAGAAAAGAGCACAGAATTTTGATTCAGACAATCCTGAGTCATGTGGCTCAACCGTTTATTTTTATGCACAAGGTCACATACTTGAATCTCGGAGGATGTCAGTGTCTTCATCTTTGAAACAGAAACAGTAGTGCCACTTTCCCAGTGTTGTGGTAAAGACTAGATGAATCCACATATGGAGAGTACCTGGGTCAATACCTGGTACTTAGTGTGTATTCAATAAGCCTTAGTTCGCTTCTCTTCTCTGTATTGATAATTCATTTGTTAGCAACTGAAACAACAGTTTCTAGACTTATTTTCTCTGTTCTATTTGTGCTTCATCAGTCATTCCCCTTGCACACTACCAAACATAAGTTGCTACCTAAGAAGGCTGCCCTGTTTATTCTTCCAAAGCAATGTCAATTTCAATCCCCACTTTTAGACTTACTTAGAAAGAATATCTGAGCTTTATTTTTGGTCTTAGTGATGATAGTATCCTTTAGCTGGATGTCAACTCTAGGAAGATTTCATTGTCAGCTGATGGCAGCACGGTGGAAAAAATCCTTTAAAAGCAAGAATAACCTCCCCCACACCTGCCCAAGAAACAAAACACCAAAGCCAGCAGCCCTCGCCTCCCACCGTGAGCAGCTGCTCTGGGCTGAGCCCTTAGCTCTCCAGGCCAGGCTGCTGCCTACCTCACCCTCCAGAGGAGCCCTTGTTGGGTCTTCAGTCCCTGGTCTCTGGACTTATCAGGAGCAGACATCTGCAGCCACGTCTGTGGGGACCACCCAGAGGGCAGCTGGAGAACCCTGGGGCTCCTTGCAGAATTTGCAGAAAGGTCAAGAGTCACATGCCCCAACCCGTTCTCTAAAAGCATCTCAGAAAGACCCGGTGGAAAGGTCATCTTAAGACAGTGACAGGGCACAGCTTGTGGGGGGAAAAGAGGAGAGGACAGAAGAATTTCTTTTTTAAGTAGCAGAAAGTACATCTGTTTCTTGCTCAGCTTAGACTTTCAAGTCTGATTTTTATTTCGATGGCATTTCCTTGGCTTTTCCAATTCATGTCTAAATCACAAAATGTGTCCATTGTGCAATTCTGGGCTTGCGTACATGTGCCACAGAGCACAACACCGCAAATGCATTTTCTCACTTCATTAAACATTGCTTTAAAATGGCATCCAAATGTCCGCTCTCACAATCGCGTCTAGGGGAGATTGTGTTACTTTTTCCCCCACAGTGGGAACAGAAGGAACAGCTAAGTCACAAGCTGTGATGTTTAATATTTTTCAATTTCACACGTCCAACTCTGAAAGCTGATTGTAGGGACAGCCTGGTCAGCCATGCCACTGCGTGCAAGGGCTCTGGTTGTCTTGGGGAGGCTTCCCTTTAGCCTTGCAATTCTGTGATCTACACTGCAACAGCCATAACTGGCCTCACCCCAGGGGATCCCTTCTCACTTCACTGGGTGAGGTGCTGACTCCACCTCCCCCAGGCAGGCCAGGACGCATTCTGCTGACTTAAGAAGATGCCACGTAAATTAGAACTCATGTAACCATATGGTTCAAACCCGCGGGTCATATTTTATACACAAATGACTATGACAGGCAGTATTTTTGTGCTGACAAGTTGTATTTCATCCATGTTTACTTAGAATTCCATGCTATCATTAAAAGCTGAACAAGAGAACTTTATCTTATTTTCACGCAAAAATTTCACTGAGTGTCCCTCTTATTAAAAGAAAGAAGAAGAAAAATTCACCATGAAGCTTTTGCTTTCTCTTTAACTCTTATTATCCAAGTGTTGGGTGCTAAGATGCTTTCATATATTCTGACATCGGGAATTTGAAAGTTCTTGAGCCCTGGCTTCCAGACTGGCCAGCATTAAGTGTGCTAGACAGCTATTTTATTTGGGTCCCAAAAATAAAAAGTATATTAGTTTACCAACCACCGCATGCTATGCAGTGACCTCTGGATGTTTGAAAGCTGAACCAATTGATTCAGTCTTCTGTGACTTTACCTCCTGTAGAGCAGCAAATAAGAGAATCTCCAATATAGTGGCCAGTTACCTCCCAGACCTCTAGGTTAAGAAAGAAAATAGTAAACAAAATGCTAGCTGGGTCACTCTATAGCCTCTGGTCCTTCAAAGACAAACCTTAGAAAATACTTCTCATGTTTCCTAGAATTCTGATTAAACCCACAACCCAGCAAGTCCTAGAGACTCTGACTATATTATGGTTGCAGGAACTAAGAGACTTCAGCACAAATCTTGAACTCAAGCTGGAAAAAATAAATATAAATATATATATATACACATACACATAAATAAATATATACACACACATTAATAATGCCTTCTACCTTGAGAAAATGTCTTAGACCCCCACATTCTCCTCTCTGCTTTTGCAATCCAATGTGACCCTACTGGCTGGGCATGATGGCTCACGCCTGTAATCCGAGCAATTTGGGAGGCCAAGGTGGGAAGACTGCTTGAGCCCAGGAGTTCAAGACAGCCTGGGCAACACAGGGAGACCCTGACTCTATGAAAAGTAAAAATAAAAAGAATCATCTGCAGTGTGACTCTATTTTCTCAATCAAAACTAGGCAAGTGGTCTGGGAAAGGTATTTTTCCAATTTATAAATGAATTGATGGAAAATCCTCTGACAAAGCTATCAAAATTATAGTCATATTGGATTATATATTTAACAATTGACCCTTCTTGGGGTCATTTCTTTTAAATCAGGACTGCCCTGATCACTCCAGGCACATGGTTGCCAAATCTCAACCCTCCCCAGAACCTTCAGAAAGCTGTCCTGAAGTCTGAGAGGCATCTCTGGAAGCTCGGGGAAGACAGTTCATCGCCTCTCTCCAGACCTGGCTGTGAATCCTCACTACACTTCTTACTTTCTTTAAGCAACTCCATAGTGCCACCGAGCCATTTCCTCACTTGTTAAATGGAATGCAATATACAATGCCTAACGCATTTACCAAATGATCATGTCTTCACTCTATCCCTAATTGAAAGAACAACATGAAATTGCAGCCAGGTAGCTGCCCAGGACAAGGAAAAGTGCGACGGGACTGAAATCTGATTTTGCTTCCTTCCAGGCTCCTCCCTTTTGGAGGTGTCTGTCTTCCCCAGGTGTGTATCTTTCAAGTCTTTACTGATGATGGCTTAAGAATTGATTCATCCCAGGTGTATTTTAATGACATACTGCAAAACTTTAAAGACTTTAAAGATTGAAAGGAATTATTTTCTTTCAACGAACATGTGTCATTCTATTATTAAAGTAATATACGATTACTATAAAAAATGAAAAAATGCAGAAAAGTAAAAAGCAAAAGAATTGCCCATCATTCTGCTACTGAAACACAAGCACCATTAAAATTTTGTTGTATTTTTGGCATGCATATTTTTTGTAGCCTTTACGTGTGTGTGTGTGTGTGTGTGTGTGTGTAAAAGGGGATGATTATATTGTTTTTAGTTTTGACTTAGGAAAAATTGCATATACAACTTTGTATCCTTCTTGTCATTTAGTATGGTAACCCACCAAGCATTTGCCGCATTACCATACCCTTTTCATAAATAATAATTTTTAATGGCTGCAAAATAAGGGATGCATTTTTGAAAGTAAAGTTCTTTTAAAAATTTTTTTAAACAAGAATTTCTAACTCTAATAGATCCTGGAGAAGATAAATGTATAAAACCAAAATTAAATGTAAGTTCTCTGAGAGCAAAGACTTCTGTCTCTTTTTATTCTCTGCAGTAACCTTGGTGCTTAGACTACTGCCTGGCCCATGATAGGTGTCCTCTAATGAATAAGAATAAAATCAGAGGAACATGAGGCCTCTAGGACTCCAGCTTCCAATGTAGCACTGTGCCCTGGTTTGCTATGAACTCATTCTACAGAATGATTGACAAGTAGCCTGCTTTCTCTATGTTTTTATTTTCTCCACGGTCTTTTGCTAAGACACAAGTACAAGTAAACACATGATTCATCAAAATATCAATTGATTTTTAAAAGCACCTGTTTCCCATTTAAACCTTCACAACCATGTTTTGAAAACTATGGGGAAATCTGAAACTGTCTCAAAATCTTTTTTAGAGTTCTTTAGAAATTTTTTTTTAATGCCAGTTGTAAAGTCATGTCCATGTCAGTGATTCTCTGATCCCCAAATATCTAAACCTGTTGGAAACTGTGCAAACAGATAATAATAGGACCTCATTTAAAGCAAAAGTAAATTATAAAAAAATCCATTACTTTGTTTAGCCAACAGCTTTGATTCCCAAGAAAACACATCGAGACTTTGCCCTGTCCTGGAAGCATTTGGGTAAAGTGCTGGCGAATGTGATATCTAATTAGATTCTAGGGTCTCATCACCAAGAACTAGGGGAAAGATCAGGAGTTCAACCCAAGAAACCAGTTCATGGAAAATATCAAATAACAGTTGGGCAATGCTGAGAGGCTATTTACTGAAATGCTCATACCTAGTGAAAAGACCTCCTGGGCAAAAACGTTTTTTTTCTAATCTAGGAACGACTATTGAATTTACTTTTTGCATTATACTGAATAATTCTTCTTTTTTTTTTTTTTTTTTTTTTTTTTGGAGACAGAGTCTTGCTCTGTCGCCAAGCTGGAGTGCAGTGGCACGATCTCAGCTCACTGCAACCTCCACCTCCTGAGTTCAAGCAATTCTCCTGCCTCAGCCTCCCCAGTAGCTGGGACTACAGCTACGTGCCACCACACCCAGCTAAGTTTTGTATTTTTAGTAGAGACGGGGTTTGACCATGTTGGCCAGGATGGTCTTGATCTCTTGACCTCATGATCCACCCACCTCAGCCTCCCGAAGTCCTGGGATTATAGGCATGAGCCACTGCGCCCGGCCTATACTGAATAATTCTTAGTATATTACATTAACGTATTGCCATAATTTGGTTTTGCCCTTCTGAAACCTAAAGATATAATATATGCCTCTGTAAATGCCCACAGAACTACTGTGTGAGCAAAATTTGACTTGGAAAACAATTATAATGTGGGCAAGAAAAATGTTAAAATCTTTAAACATTATCAGGGCCATATATAGCTTGTTATATGAGTTCCAGCACAGGCAGCCCAAAGAAATAAGGAGAGATGTGCATTGCCACTTTCTCCCATCTCTCCCAGCCTACAAAATGGGCTTCAGATGACAGAGGAAGTGTCTGAGGCAACGGCAAATGTGGATAAGAGATTGGAAGATGGAACTACCAAGGGAAAGAAGGCTAAAGGAAGTGGGGAGATTCAGTGAGATAAAGAGGAGATAGAGAACTTTTTGGATTTTAAAAATTAATCTTCAATTATGTGAAAGGATGTTTGTGCAAAATGGTGACCCACTTTTTTCCATCTCTACTGGGGCAGATCAAAAGAAAATGGACTTAAACTGAGGCCGAGTGGTTTAGGTAAGACAGAAGAAGGAATTTCCTGAATGTGGAGGTCGTTAAAAACTAGAATGAGTTACTAAGGAAGTCTGTGGACACTCTTCCTCTGGGGAACATTTAAAAATAAGATAAATTTTCATCTGTCAGGGCGAGTTTAGAAGTAATCCTACTAGAAGGCCTCTCAAAGCATTTTCCAGCCCTATAACCTGAGGGCCAAATTCCCTCTGATTTTATTTCTAAAGTTAACTAGATGTGAGATGAATGCCTGAAGCAGAATTCCAGATTTTAGATACAGTAACTGGAGGCTGTCACCTTTTGTTCTATAATAAGATGCCACTTTGCATAAAAACTAAAGTCCTAATCCTTCCTGGAAACCACAGCAAGGAAAAAATTCACAACTCAAAACTTGGCAAATTAACTCTTGCTCAGACACCTTCACTCTCATCCTTAAAAATACAAAATACCATCTCCTCCTCTACATTGTTTTTTGTTCCCTTATGCCTATGGAGCACGTCTTTCCAGTTCTTAATTTTATTTTTCCCAGACAGCCATTCCGAATATTCCATTTTTACAGCTAGTCAGTTTCTTTAAACAGTCTTTTGAAACCTAACCAAATACTTTCCCAGCAATTATTTGGCGATGTTTCAATCTTAGATATACCAAGCTAAAAAACAAGTTTGCATTTTGAACAGCTGTACTCAGACACATTCCTTTCTCTTCATCTTCTTCTGAGTTTTAATCAAGCCAATCGGGGGCTTTCATTACACCTCCCAGGATGGAATAACCTGACATGGTGAATATTGATATAACACCCTCCCTTATAATTGATCAGCTTTGTTTCAGTTCCATGGTTTTCTTTTCTTTTAAAAGCTTCGGGTCTCCTTTGTTTCAGGTTAAATCAGGAACATTAAAAGCAACTGATATCTAAAGCCTCTTCCAGGTCACTGCTGCCTCCTCCTCCTCATTCTTAGCCTAAGGTTTTTTTGTTGTTTTTTTCTTTTTTCTTTAGCTTCTCCATCCTCCTACTCACCCCTCACCCCAAGGCATTTGTCAAAGGTTTCCTCTGATTTCTCCAACCCTTTTCTCCAGTGTGAACTCTGGATTCAAGTGTGAGGAAAGGAAATCTGGCTTAGGTAAGGAAAGGGGAGACCATCCAGGGTAAAGGGAAAAGAAAGGGGTTTCAGTCGCAGCGATCGCTGGCCAGACACTTCCTAACAGTTACCTCTCAAGGACAGCAAGAAAAGTCCTTGAAAATCTCATCTGGGCACATGGATGGCAGGATGGGGCACAAAGAGCTATGTGCGCTCCTAGAGAGACAAGGTGAACTTATTCCTCAGTTAGGAATCCAAATAAATCATAATGCTTAAACTATTCGTGAAATCATCAAGTATCTACAGATTTTTTTCCAGTTCTAAATGAAAGTAGCCAAATGATGGTCATTAAAATGAAAGAAAATCATCCTTATTTTTACTTCTGTACAAGCTTCTCGAAGAACTTCAAGTCTTAGTGGAGATGGGGTGAGGAGCTAGTGACAGGGCTCTGATGAGTGGAGAACACCAGGTTCTTCATCTCGAGTAGAATTAGAAAAAATGAAACGGACACACATGGAGTAGTTTTAAGGAGCAGAGAGTTTAATAGACAAGAAAGAAGGGGGAAGAAAGAAAGAAGCAGCTTCCCTGTACAGAGACAGAGGGAGGGAGGGCTCCAAAGCTGAGAGGGAACCCTGCTATCAGCTAGCTATATTCGATGGCTGGAGGAGGCGGTGTCTGATTTGCATAGGGCTCAGGGGATTGGTTTGACAAGGCATATCATTCACGTAGACCGTGAAAAAACTGGCTCTCTCACCCTAGTCTTTTAACATGCAAATGTAGGGCGCCATGATGTTCCACACACCTGGGGATATGTGGGGGCAACCATGCTGCTAGGCACATGTGGGGGCAAGGGTAAGAGGGCAACGGTGGGAATCGCCATGTTGGGTGGACCCAGTTTCTAACGCCTTGCATTTGCATATTAAAGGTCGCCAGCCGGCCATGTTGGGTGGATCCAGTTTCTAACGGTTTGCATTTGCATATCAAAGGTTGCCGGCTGGGGTCTAAGAGTCAGGATTCTCTTTCATGCTAGACAAGAGCCTCGAAAAATCTTCCAAGGACCCCTTTTTTCCTCTCTATCTGCCTAAAATAATTTCTTAGTAACTCCTACCACACTAGATCGTCTTAGTCTTTACACTGAGAAAAGTAATAGAGGTGTGTTCTCTTTTTGTACAAATGGGGAAAGCCAGGAATAGAGTGATGACATATTTTACCCAGAGTGACATAAGTAATCACAAAGTTCTCTGCATCTATATTACTATATGCTTTGCCAGAATGCCCTGTTAGGATGAAATTTACTTATATAGTTAAATAGTTAATTATATAAAGGAAGGAGAGAGGAAAAATAAAAACTAAATATATATGTGCACAAAAAGATATTAAATTGAGCTTATGAATAATATATTTCAATAATACATTATTAAATATTTAACATGAGGAGAGGAGCTGATTAGTAGTAGTCAGTCTTCTTGGCCATAGTCAGTTTCATCAACCTCTTCAGTTCTGAAACCCCAAGGCTCTCCCAAGGTTTACCTGGGGAGATAACCACAGCCCCTGTCCTCTTCAGGCAACTCGGAGTTCAACTTTCCTTTCTCAGAAAGAGAGATAGCAACATCTCAAGAGATAGAGCTAGAGAAAGGTCACAGAAGCATCTATGAATTGGTTCCCCATCAAGGACACCCAGACACACCACCCACTCAGAGACAAACCTTTCTGGAATACTTCACGTTGGAGTGGTTAGCCCTGCTCTGTGAGCTGGTAATCCAGTCCTTTGTGGAGCCATCTCTGGGCTAATTGTCTCTTTGTTTCTTGAAGGTTGAGAGATTATCTTCAGCAAAATTCCTCCGTTTAACCCCTGGACTTCCTTATCCCAATTCATCCAACCACCACTCTCATTTGCAGATGAGAATCTTCATTTGCACACATGGCCTTGGCCTTTGCCTCAACCCTTTCCCTAAGACAGCTAGCTGGTTCTGTCTTGCTCTCTCTCCTTCCTTTGTTTTTGGTGCAGATCAACAGCAGAGCCAACCTTGGACAGGACAGGACGAATCCACACTTCCAGCTCACAGAAGCATGGAACCCAGTTAGGGAGAGTCTCCCAAAGCCTTAAGGTACCACAAGGCACCATGTCCTCTGCCAAAACTTTTGGAAACAGGGCTGGTTCTACTGCAGCAGAACAGATCACCCTTTGAACAAAAAGCTCCAAAACTTACAAGAAAGAGAAGATGAAAGCTGCAGATCTCTTCTTTGAATTATATATTATCTATGCCTAGAATGCCCAGAGGGGTCATGAATTTAGAGAACTCAACAACAACAAAAAGTCAATATCTGACACCTTGTGTTCCTAAAACTCATTACAGCTCTGGGAATGAAAGTATAGGAAGAAAAAAAAACAGTGAATAAATTATTTAGAAGAGGAAATGTTTTGATTATTTTCTTGCGTTTTCTTGAGCTTTTCCCAATAGTTTCAGAACTGGTGGAAAGAGAAGGAGTTCTGTCTCCTAAATTATCTCTTGAATTCAAATTATCTCTGGTCTGGGATTGGAAGGATCCTTCATACTTTTATAAACTGGACTGAAAAATACAGAAGCCCCCAATCTTAACCTTTTCTTCTCTTTCTAAAATATCCTAAGGAAAAGCAATAAGAGATTTAAATCCCATATCATCTGAGAAAGGGACTGGGTTTTTTTCCCAAATCAACCTTTCCAATTAATGAAGCCCCTATTCCTTATACTGAATTGGGGAAATGTCTTGTGAAAAAGTTGCTGACCCTTCTCTGATACCTGGAACCCTACTACATAGTCTCACATTTGACTGAGAGAAGGTTCCAGAGGTGTGTCTGCGTTGTGCTGTATTGCACTGAGCTGGTGCCTGACATTTTAGATGCTCAGTGAACATGTGGCTCTAACTCAGTCGCTGCAAACTCCTTAAGATGTCTTGCTCATCTCAATAGCCACAGTTGGTAAACATTCAATAAAGCCTGATTGACTAAACAAATAAATAAATGAGCAATCATGTCTAAATCACTAAGGGAGAGGTTTGCCCCCTCCTTCCCCACTCCAATCCTCCAGATCGATCTTTTCTGAGAATCACTGCTTGTCCGTTTTCGTCCCCTAAGACATTTTAGTAATCAAAGGAATGTACCCTATTCCAAGAGTCCTACACATTCTGTTTCTTATTTCATCTGAGGAAGAATTTACTGAAGAGTCCTCCCCACCACATGTGGATTGAATTTCCATTCTCTTCTCCCCATTTCCACCTTTCTTTTTATTTCTGTCTCCATCAGAGCAGAGCATTCAATATGCTGCAGAAATAATTTTCTGCTGAATGAGGTTCGGCCATAAGTCAAGGGCAGATTTATTAAGGCCCCTGCACAGCCTGTTCCTCGGCTTACTGTCGACATGACAGTTTAAATCTTTGATCACCCTTACACGTAACCCCTTCACTGCTGAACAGCCCAGATCTACAAGATGAGCAGCTCCTCCTGGTACTTGAGATGAGTTGAAAATGGTTCTAAATCCAAGCAGATAGGGCATCTTCACCAGGACCCAGGGGCGTCCAGTGTGTTCAGGGATTTTCAAGGTACAGTGAGGCATGGCTTAATGACAGGGACATCTTCTGGGAAATGCATTGTTAGACGATTTCATCATCGTGTGAACATCATAGAGTGTACTTACACAGACCTAGATGGTAAAGCCTACCACACACCCAACCTATATGCTGTAGCCTATTGCTCCCATGCTACAAACCTGTAGAGCATGTTACTGTACTGAATACTGTAGGCGATTGTAACACAGTGGTAAGGATTTGTGTATCTAAACATATCCAAACCCAGAAAAGGTAATGCATTTTGTGCTAGGACCTTATGGCAGCTATGATGTCATTAGACAATAGGAATTTTCCAGCTCCATTATAGTTTTGTCGGCTCACTGTCATATGTGCGGTCTGTGGTTGACCGGAACACAGCTATGCAGCACGTGACTGTATCCCTCCTCCCATGCTCACTTCTCTTTTCTACCTGCTTCTGCTTCCAGGCAGCAACTTCATCATCTCCACTGCTGTGCTGTGGGAAAACTCCACTGCAGCTTCTGTTCCCAGAATAGCTGTTTTATCTAGTGAGTTCACTGGCTGTTCTGTGAGAGACTATTATTTCTGTGTTCTGTTTCTGTTTTTAGTAATTTTACCTTTCTGTGGCAAACACCTGGCATCACATAAACCAGTGTTTTAAAACCCATGAACCAGTCGGCTGGTAAGGTTGTATGGGTGCTATGACAATTACTTTTACATGTAATTTGATGTTGTATATTGCATTTGAGGTACTTTGGTTGCCACTACATACACACATACACACACACACACACACACACACACACACACTTCACAAAACAGTGCTAGAAGCTGCTATTAAGAATATTAAAATGCTTGCACAAACTTGAAGGCTCCAAGAAAAGATTCCTCTGTCCATGCTAACACACGTAAAATACCTGTATCGTGTTTCTTTGATATTCCCTTGTCTTAGATTCCTTGGCCTAAGTCTGGCTCACTGATTCCCACTGAGCAAATGATTACTATTGTTATTCCTCCTATATAGATAGCATTTTACATGTATCCATGTATCCACTTTACACATATCCTCATTAGCTTCTAATAATTCCTGCAAGTGGGTGTTATTCTGATTTTGCACACAAGAAAATCTGAGGCCTTAACCCGATGAGTTGCTCAAAGTGAGTCACTAATGTAAGTAAAAGACAACCCTCAGATCCTCTTTGGAGGCACAATCTCCTTACAAATAACTCCTTAAGAAATCAACACAATGCTGAATGGCTTGTGAAAGAGGGGTGTTAGTAAAATACCTCTTTTTGTCTGAGTGTAAGTACAAGTTTGCACTATACAGAAAGGTATTAAAAAGGGGGAAAATGACCCAAATCCCCCAAAGAAAAACCATGCTACCATTTCGATTCATATCCTTCCAGATTTTTTTCAACGAGAAGATGTTGCTGTGTTTCTTTGTTTGTTTTGTTTTGGTTTTTTGAGACAGGGCCTCACTCTGTCGCCCAGACTAGAGTGCAGTGGCGCGATCTTGGCTCATTGCAACCTCCACCTCCCAGGCTCAAATGATTCTCCTGCCTCAGCCTCCCCAGTAGCTGGGATTACAGGCATGAGCCACTACCACTGGTTAATTTTTTGTTTGTTTTTGTATTTTTAGTAGAGATGGGGTTTCACCATGTTGGCCAGGCTGGTCTCGAACTCCTAACCTCAAATGATCCACCTGCCTCAGCCTCCCAAAGTGTTGGGATTACAGGTGTGAGCCACCATGCCTATCAGTTGCTGTTGTTTTAAGATGAGATACTAATCCATTTTAATCAAAAATGTTCACAAAATACCCCTTGAGCATATAGAAACAGGAAGAGGGGATTAGACATTGGCAAAACTGAGATTGTATAGCTAATGAGAAAACCCCAGCAAATAAGTTCTTTATTAAAAAGTAGTTTAATTGATTCAGCCTAGAAGTAACCTTAAAGATTTCTCTATTTTTGAATATTAAAACAGAAGGCAGAGACTGGCAAACTCCTTTTGAATGATGCAGGAGAGTTTGGAGAAAAAAAGATAAGATACGGACTAGAAATGTATAGATTAATTATACAGCATGTGTATAATGGATGTGAGGAAGAGTTATTCCACCTTCAGGAGAGAATGATTTCTCACAGTTATCACAGGGAGAAGTCAGCCTACCAAATCTTCAGTTAAGGAACCTTAACTTCCCTTGGTGGAAAACAAAATGACAGGAATTGGGGTGGAGAAGACAGGCATGGAGAAGAAAGTATAAATGGAGGAAATATCCAAGAATTTGGGGTAGATTTCCCCTTTTACAAAGAGAAGGAGAAAACCATGACCAGACATGAGGACCAACGCAACCACCATCAACTCATCAGCCACAATATCGCCCATGGGGTATATTCCTCTAAAGTTGCAATTCTAGAAAAGAAAAAGAATCTCAGAATTCAGCCCTAGACTGGTGGAAGAGCTAAGCCACAGAAGTGCTTAGAGGTCATACATCTTCTGTTTCTGTTCAGGTAAACACAAGTTCCTGCCCACACCCAGTTATTGCCAGCCACACTTGAAAAGAAATAAGAATACATTTTTCTTTCAGCAGAAGATTAATTGTGCATCCACTGACTTGAGTGTCAGTGTGGTCCTCGGGGCCTGAGAAACTGCTCGGAAGAAGCAAAAGAAAGCAATACACAAAGTACGCAATCAGCTGAGGAGAGCAAAATCATCAGGACCTGGCTTGGTGCTCTCAGGAGAAATAACAAAAAAAGTAGTCAAATTCCCAGAAAGTTGAGTGTTTGCAAAAGACCCTAAGTGTTTCCTACTTCGGGCAACCCATATGAGTACACTGTGCTGGTCCCCTGTTAGCCCTGCAGAAACAGCCTAGCACCCTGCACTCTGTCCTCATCCTAAAACTGAGGTTTATCAAAGGGGAAAACTGTCCACTAGGCTGCCTTTTTTCTCCCAGCAAGTCCTCAATTGTCACTAACACCAGCCAGCTGTACAAGGTCATCCACCCCGCTCACTTGCAGGATATTGTCATTATCTGCCAAATGAGCTGGGGGAGCTCTTACTTGCAGAGAAATATATGTGCTCCCTCCCTAATCACACCCATTCATCTCCTTCTTGGAGCGTTTTACTTGGGCCCTATTAATGATTTCAGGCAGGCATTTATCTTGGAGTTTATGGGATATTTGGCCATATCTGCTAATACCGTGAACATATCTTTAATCAATGTGCTTTGATGTGCAGTTGTAATAATATAGGTGTATCATTCCATAAAAGTTTCCAATTTTAAAAAATTCAAAATACTATTTATGATTGAATTTGGTCCCACAAATTCTTATTTATGAAAACAAGTTGCCCATAAATATGTTTGAAAAGCTACTTTCTCAACATTTCTCCCAAAATACCTTAAAAGCCAAGCGTATAACAGCCGCATTAGAACAATGAGGAACAATGAGGATAACTGACAGGTTTTGTGCCTGTGTATTTTTCTCCTTTGTGCCACAAAGTTTCTAAGCCTTTGGGAGCCCCCAGGAACAATGACTCTGGTTTAATAACTGTGAAATGCTATTGAACTAGCAATAAAAAGTATTCTCCACTGCCAAACAATATGATACAACAGCCAGCATTCCTGCCAATCACAGGGTATTCACGCAAAAGTGGCCTGAGTTCCTTTAGCAACGAGAGTGCCCCTTATAAAATGTGTGTGCACAAGCACGAGGGTTTGGCAACACTGGAGGAGCTCTGCAGCTTGACATCACAGTTTAGACTGCATTCAACTACTGTATTTATGTTCACCTAGAAGAAAAAACATCTCTCTTGTTTGCAGAAGATAAATTAAAACATCAGGGTTGTGTGCAAGTGACAATGGCCTCTACTACATGCATTTTTTGCTCTGTAAGTCCATCTTTCATAAATTAGAGCACCTATTCTATAGGTCCACTAGTACGTTCCCAAGGTTCCTTATTTTGATGGATAGATTTGGCAAAGAAGCAAGTTATTCCACATGAAGGTGATTTTCTCTTTAAGTGAAAGAAGTGAGCAGGATAAAGCGAGGCCTCACTTAAAATAAACAAGAAAGGAAGAAACCATCCATTTCTTTAAAGCTGAGAAGTATTCCTTTCTGGGAAGCAATCTGTAAGGCCCAACGAGTCCTCAACCGGACGGCTGAGCAAATGACCACGCACGGAAGGTTAATAACCATATTCTCCCTGCAGGGAATTCTTTTTCTACATGAGATAAAAACTGGCCTGAGTTAGGCAATTCGTCTATGTTTTCAGGTACACATTATGTGGAGGAGAATTGGTGGGCAAACACTCTGAAATTGAGATATTTAGAATAAATCATCACTGCTTGATCACTGCTGCACCAAGTCTGGAAATCTAAATCAAGATATATGGACAGAGGAAGCGTAGAAGGTCATCTCAGATGCCATCTAGTTGGAGAACCCAGTTTTGCATAAACTGAAGTC
The DNA here is from genome assembly GCF_028858775.2 of Pan troglodytes. Classification (NCBI taxonomy): domain Eukaryota; kingdom Metazoa; phylum Chordata; class Mammalia; order Primates; family Hominidae; genus Pan; species Pan troglodytes. The sequence goes on from NC_072404.2 coordinate 31,542,583, forward strand.
ACAGTAAAATTTCGGTAATTCTTCTGCTATGCGCCATTATTATTCTTCACCCTCTGCTTGTGTGAATTGGGGATTTGATGCAGCAACAGATGAGATTTTGAGTTGGTTCTTTCCCAGACAAAAGGAATGAAAGGAGAAAATTCAGCGCTGGGCGTGGTTGTGCAAGCCTGTAATCCCAGCACTTTGGGGGCCCAAGGCAGGTGGATCACCTGAGGTCAGGAGTTCGTGACCAGCCTGACTAACATGGTGAAACCCCGTCTCTACTAAATACAAAAAAATTAGTTGGGCATGGTGGCGGGTGCCTGTAATCCAAGTTACTTGGGAGACTGCGACAGGAGAATCACTTGAACCCAGGAGGTGGAGGTTGCAGTGAGCCGAGATCACGCCACTGCACTCTAGCCTGGACAACAACAGCAAAACTCCATTTCAAAAAATGAAAATAAAAAAGAAAGGAGAAAATTCTCATGCAGGTGGGGTGAATCAGCACAGAGACCAAACAAAAAGGCATATTGTATTATGTTCCGTATTTTCCTTGATTCTTGACTTTGGGGGCTGCAGTGTAACAGTTTCTAAAGGATTCAAAGAAGACAGAGGTTGCAAGCAAAGGAGTTCTAGGAAGTGTAGCAACAGAACTCTTCTTCGAATTTGACACTATAAAAAGATCCTTCTCAAATTGTACAAATGACATTTCATTGATAAATAAGAAATCTTTTTTTAAAAAAATACTAATTTTTTCATTAGTTTAGGGAGTGAGGCCAACAATATAATCAGTGGTTTCTCAGTAAGTTCTTGGTCCCTCACTTGGCTGTGACCTCCCTGAGAAGAGGGACCTTATGTTCTCCATCCAAAACTCCCTCACAGCACTTAACACAATATCCACACATAGTAGGTTCTCAACAAATGTTAACTGACAGTGTGGCTACTTTCTCAGTAGCTGAAAACATTATTAGTTTAACCATGTGAAATTGCTTCTTCTGTAGTCAAAAATGGTCAAATAGTGGTGATTTCACATAGTTAAGCCCAATACTTACTAACTACCTTATACTGTTAGGTACTTCATTCATTCCACAAAATCCCTAAGAGGGACTGTGTGCCCACCACTGCAGCCAAAACAAATCCCACTTTACAAGTGAGGAAAGAGATACGTAGCTTAGCTAAGAGATTGCCAAAGCCAAGAAGTTGCCCGAAGAATAGAGAAATCTTGTGTATTACTCCCTAAACCCAATATAAACCCAATATAAACAATTGAAAGCAGAAAAGTGGGTTTAGGGTGGAAATTTTTTCAAGCACAGTGCTCAAGTAATAAGAAAATTCTCTTTCTCCCTCTATCTTTCTCTCTCCATCTCTCTGTTGTACTGGTCTCTCTTCTTTTGTATGTTGACCTCATTCTCTCTTGTCATAGGCTTTCTGTGTATACAGCTTGCCATCCAAAAGTATCTCAAATCTGTCCCAGTGCCCACACACTAGCTTTTATGGAAGGATATAACTGACCCTACTTGGGCCATATGCCCTGGCCCAATCCTTATGGAGAGAGCAAGATTGAAGTTGGCCAGGCCTAGACCATGAGCCTACCTCCCAGGGCCAGGGATGAGGCTCTGTAATTGACAAGTCACCAGAACCATCAGGGATAGAAAGGCAATTTCCCAGTGGAAAGAGAGGGAGTGGCAGACAAAACCACAGATGCCCAATATATCAAAGGAATGCCTGCACTCGCATGTTTATTGCAGCACTATTCACAATTGCAAAGATGTGGAATCAACCTAAGTGTCCATCAGTGGAGAATAGGTAAAGAAAATGTGGTATATATACGCAATGTAATACTATTCAGCCATAAGAAGTAATGAAATCATCTCATTTACAGCAGCATGGTTGGAACTGGAGGTCATTAACTTAAGTGAAATAAGCCTGGCACAAAAAGACAAATATCTCATGTTCTCACTTATATGTGGGGCTAAAACTCTGGACACAAGGGGTAGAGAGTAGAAAAGTAGATAAAGACTAGGAAGGGTGAGTGCAGGGGGAAGATGAAGACAAATAGATTAAAGGGTACAAACATACAGTAAGATGGAAGGAATAAATTCATTGTTTGATAGCAGAGTAAGGTGACTCTACTTAACAAAAATATATTGCACTCAGGTGATGGACAGCCTGAATACCCTGAGTTGATCACTACATATTACATACATGTAACAAAATTTCTCCTGTACCCCATAAATTTGCACAAATAAAAATAAAACACCACAGATGGCCAATATCACTTTGCTGCTGTCCTGCCTGAGACCTCTAAAACTATTTATTTGCTGACTCATGAACTATGTCTGCATCACAGAGTTCGAGACTGAAAGACCAAATCACTACCTACTCCAATTTGGATGACCCCAACTTTTTCATCCCCAGCCACAGGATGTATCTGTCACTTGCTTCTTGCCAGGGCCAAGACACTATAGGAATTAGTACACACTTTTGCTGAGCCAAATGGATTTGGTGTCCCTCTGAGCCAGTTAGTTCTGAGCTACAACCGAGCTATATCACGTCTGCAGACTATACTGTGGCCAGGTCAGACCTGCTCAAGGGTTTCTGAATTAGGTGCCTCTTATTTCACTATATTAACCAAACAAAAGTGTGTGTGGGCATCAGTGCAAGCCTGTAAGAGGTGAGAACCAGAGAGAGCACTGTGCTGCCTTTCTAAAACAAGATCAACATTACAGGTATTTGAGAATTAATTTCGGCAGGGCAAAGGTTATCAGAAAATGTAGTTAAAATAATCTGCAGATTTTCTTACATTCTTATATTTATACAGGAATTTATTGATAGGAAATAAAATAAGTGATTAAAGGCATCTATAGGTGTTTAATAAATATTAATTGAACTAACCTGGATTAAATTTAGGGTTGTTTGTCCTTCCAGTTAAATAGGAAAGCATGCTATGACTGCTAGACTTAGCTATCTTCCCAAAGGGAAAGTGACAAATCTGGTAGCAATTAGGAAGCGGCGGGTGCAATGCCCTGGCAGGATTTGGCTGTGGTTGAAGCCCAAGGGGTGGGACTGCAACCACTATATGAGATGGTCTGGAAAACACAAAGGTGGCCAAAGGAGGGGTCCTGGTTATCAAGAATAGCCTCACTGCACAGGGATGCCCTGCCTCCTGCCTATGCACCCTGCTGAGGTCTTCTCTAGTTTCCAGGCTATTTTCTTAACAGAGGGACCATTTGAATATCATGTATTAGCTGTATATGGACGTGAGGGAGAGTCACGACAAGTTTAACGAGACAAAGGTCAAACATCTTAGATGAATATGGCCTTCAAGGGCCAGGCACAGCCCTTCAGAGACTGCCCAGCGAGAACAGACAGGTGCCCAGAGAGTGAGATGCCACCCCCAGGGAACTTAGAAGCCTTTGGCCACCTCTGTGGAAGCCTAAACTGCACTAGGACTAATTCAGTGTTGCCCTGAGGTAAATGCCTCCCTGAAGGGTTGCCTGCTCACAAGGGAACTTTCCCAAGAAGGTTTTTTTTTAAACCATTCACTCACCAGAAATTCACTGTTGCAAGCCTTGGGCCATTTTATATGCCAACACGACCACTACTTGGAGGATGCTTGGTAGTGAGAGGAAGGAAAGGGCTTATTGCCGTTGATAAAGAATGCTGTTCCCGGAGGAGGAGTCAAGATGGCCGAACAGGAACAGCTCCGGTCTACAGCTCCCAGCGTGAGCGACGCAGAAGACAGGTGATTTCTGCATTTCCATCTGAGGTACCGGGTTCATCTCACTAGGGAGTGCCAGACAGTGGGCGCAGGCCAGTGGGTGCACGCACCGTGCGCGAGCCGAAGCAGGGCGAGGCATTGCCTCACTTGGGAAGCACAAGGGGTCAGGGAGTTCCCTTTCCGAGTCAAAGAAAGGGGTGACGGACGGCACCTGGAAAATCGGGTCACTCCCACCCGAATACTGTGCTTTTCTGACGGGCTTAAAAAACGCCACGAGATTATATCCCGCACCTGGCTCAGAGGGTCCTACGCCCACGGAGTCTCGCTGATTGCTAGCACAGCAGTCTGAAATCAAACTGCAAGGAGGCAGCGAGGCTGGGGGAGGGGCGGCCGCCATTGCCCGGGCTTGATTAGGTAAACAAAGCAGCCTGGAAGCTCGAACTGGGCGGAGCCCACCACAGCTCAAGGAGGCCTGCCTGCCTCTGTAGGCTCCACCTCTGGGGGCAGGGCACAGACAAATAAAAAGACAGCAGTAACCTCTGCAGACTTAAATGTCCCTGTCTGACAGCTTTGAAGAGAGCAGTGGTTCTCCCAGCACGCAGCTGGAGATCTGAGAACGGGCAGACTGCCTCCTCAAGTGGGTCCCTGACCCCTGACCCCTGAGCAGTCTAACTGGGAGGCACCCCCCAGCAGGGGCACACTGACACCTCACACGGCAGGGTATTCCAACAGACCTGCAGCTGAGGGTCCTGTCTGTTAGAAGGAAAACTAACAAACAGAAAGGACATCCACACCAAAAACCCATCTGTACATCACCATCATCAAAGACCAAAAGTAGATAAAACCACAAAGATGGGGGAAAAAACAGAACAGAAAAACTGGAAACTCTAAAACGCAGAGGGCCTCTCCTCCTCCAAAGGAACGCAGTTCCTCACCAGCAACAGAACAAAGCTGGATGGAGAATGACTTTGACGAGCTGAGAGAAGAAGGCTTCAGATGATCAAATTACTCTGAGCTACGGGAGGACATTCAAACCAAAGGCAAAGAAGTTGAAAACTTTGAAAAAAATTTAGAAGAATGTATAACTAGAATAACCAATATAGAGAAGTGCTTAAAGGAGCTGATGGAGCTGAAAACCAAGGCTCGAGAACTACGTGAAGAATGCAGAAGCCTCAGGAGCCGATGTGATCAACTGGAAGAAAGGGTATCAGCGATGGAAGATGAAATGAATGAAATGAAGCAAGAAGGGAAGTTTAGAGAAAAAAGAATAAAAAGAAATGAGCAAAGCCTCCAAGAAATATGGGACTATGTGAAAAGACCAAATCTACGTCTGATTGGTGTACCTGAAAGTGATGGGGAGAATGGAACCAAGTTGGAAAACACTCTGCAGGATATTATCCAGGAGAACTTCCCCAATCTAGCAAGGCAGGCCAACGTTCAGATTCAGGAAATACAGAGAACGCCACAAAGATACTCCTTGAGAAGAGCAACTACAAGACACATAATTGTCAGATTCACCAAAGTTGAATTGAAGGAAAAAATGTTAAGGGAAGGCAGAGAGAAAGGTCGGGTTACCCTCAAAGGGAAGCCCATCAGACTAACAGCGGATCTCTCAGCAGAAACCCTACAAGCCAGAAGAGAGTGGGGGCCAATATTCAACATTCTTAAAGAAAAGAATTTTCAACCCAGAATTTCATATCCAGCCAAACTAAGCTTCATAAGTGAAGGAGAAATAAAATACTTTACAGACAAGCAAATGCTGAGAGATTTTGTCACCACCAGGCCTGCCCTAAAAGAGCTCCTGAAGGAAGCGCTAAACATGGAAAGGAACAACCGGTACCAGCCACTGCAAAATCATGCCAAAATGTAAAGACCATCGAGACTAGGAAGAAACTGCATGAACTAATGAGCAAAATAACCAGCTAACATCATAATGACAGGATCAAATTCACACATAACAATATTAACTTTAAATGTAAATGGACTAAATGCTCCAATTAAAAGACACAGACTGGCAAATTGGATAAAGAGTCAAGACCCATCAGTGTGCTGTATTCAGGAAACCCATCTCACGAGCAGAGACACACACAGGCTCAAAATAAAAGGATGGAGGAAGATCTACCAAGCAAATGGAAAACAAAAAAAGGCAGGGGTTGCAATCCTAGTCTCTGATAAAACAGACTTTAAACCAACAAAGATCCAAAGAGACAAAGAAGGCCATTACATAATGGTAAAGGGATCAATTCAACAAGAAGAGCTAACTATCCTAAATATATATGCACCCAATACAGGAGCACCAAGATTCATAAAGCAAGTCCTGAGTGACCTACAAAGAGACTTAGACTCCCACACATTAATAATGGGAGACTTTAACACCCCACTGTCAACATTAGACAGATCAATGAGACAGAAAGTCAACAAGGATACCCAGGAATTGAACTCAGCTCTGCACCAAGTGGACCTGATAGACATCTACAGAACTCTCCACCCCAAATCAACAGAATATACATTTTTTTCAGCACCACACCACACCTATTCCAAAATTGACCACATACTTGGAAGTAAAGCTCTCCTCAGCAAATGTAAAAGAACAGAAATTATAACAAACTATCTCTCAGACCACAATGCAATCAAACTAGAACTCAGGATTAAGAAACTCACTCAAAATCGCTCAACTACATGGAAACTGAACAACCTGCTCCTGAATGACTACTGGGTACATAACGAAATGAAGGCAGAAATAAAGATGTTCTTTGAAACCAATGAGAACAAAGACACAACATACCAGAATCTCTGGGATGCATTCAAAGCAGTGTGTAGAGGGAAATTTATAGCACTAAATGCCCACAAGAGAAAGCAGGAAAGATCCAAAATTGACACCCTAACATCACAATTAAAGGAACTAGAAAAGCAAGAGCAAACATATTCAAAAGCTAGCAGAAGGCAAGAAATAACTAAGATCAGAGCAGAACTGAAGGAAATAGAGACACAAAAAACCCTTCAAAAAATTAATGAATCCAGGAGCTGGTTTTTTGAAAGGATCAACAAAATTGATACACTGCTAGCAAGACTAATAAAGAAGAAAAGAGAGAAGAATCTAATAGACGCAATAAAAAATGATAAAGGGGATATCACCACCGATCCCACAGAAATACAAACTACCATCAGAGAATACTACAAACACCTCTACACAAATAAACTAGAAAATCTAGAAGAAATGGATAAATTCCTCGACACATACACTCTCCCAAGACTAAACCAGGAAGAAGTTGAATCTCTGAATAGACCAATAACAGGATCTGAAATTGTGGCAATAATCAATAGCTTACCAACCAAAAAGAGTCCAGGACCAGATGGATTCACAGCTGAGTTCTACCAGAGGTACAACGAGGAACTGGTACCATTCCTTCTGAAACTATTCCAATCAATAAAAAAAGAGGGAATCCTCCCTAACCCCTTTTTTGAGGCCAGCATCATTCTGATACCAAAGCCAGGCAGAGACACACACACAAAAAAGAGAATTTTAGACCAATATCCTTGATGAACATTGATGCAAAAATCCTCAATAAAATACTGGCAAAACGAATCCAGCAGCACATCCAAAAGCTTATCCACCATGATCAAGTGGGCTTCATCCCTGGGATGCAAGGCTGGTTCAATATATGCAAATCAATAAATGTAATCCAGCATATAAACAGAGCCAAAGACAAAAACCACATGATTATCTCAATAGATGCAGAGAAAGCCTTTGACAAAATTCAACAACCCTTCATGCTAAAAACTCTCAATAAATTAGGTATTGATGGGACGTATTTCAAAATAATAAGAGCTATCTATGACAAACCCACAGCCAATATCATACTGAATGGGCAAAAACTGGAAGCATTCCCTTTGAAAACTGGCACAAGACAGGGATGCCCTCTCTCACCACTCCTATTCAACATAGTGTTGGAAGTTCTGGCCAGGGCAATTAGGCAGGAGAAGGAAATAAAGGGTATTCAATTAGGAAAAGAGGAAGTCAAATTGCCCCTGTTTGCAGATGACATGATTGTATAGCTAGAAAACCCCGTTGTCTCAGCCCAAAATCTCCTTAAGCTGATAAGCAACTTCAGCAAAGTCTCAGGATACAAAATCAATGTACAAAAATCACAAGCATTCTTATACACCAACAACAGTCAAACAGAGAGCCAAATCATGAGTGAACTCCCATTCACAACTGCTTCAAAGAGAATAAAATACCTAGGAATCCAACTTACAAGGGATGTGAAGGACCTCTTCAAGGAGAACTACAAACCACTGCTCAAGGAAATAAAAGAGGACACAAACAAATGGAAGAACATTCCATGCTCATGGGTAGGAAGAATCAATATCGTGAAAATGGCCATACTGCCCAAGGTAATTTACAGATTCAGTGCCATCCCCATCAAGCTACAGAATTGGAAAACACTACTTTAAAGTTCATATGGAACCAAAAAAGAGCCCGCATCGCCAAGTCAATCCTAAGCCAAAAGAACAAAGCTGGAGGCATCACGCTACCTGACTTCAAACTATACTACAAGGCTACAGTAACCAAAACAGCATGGTACTGGTACCAAAACAGAGATATAGATCAATGGAACAGAACAGAGCCCTCAGAAATAATGCCACACATCTACAACTATCTGATCTTTGACAAACCTGACAAAAACAAGCAATGGGGAAAGGATTCCCTATTTAATAAATGGTGCTGGAAAAACTGGCTAGCCATATGTAGAAAGCTGAAACTGGATCCCTTCCTTACACCTTATACAAAAATCAATTCAAGATGGATTAAAGACTTAAACATTAGACCTAAAACCATAAAAACCCTAGAAGAAAACCTAGGCATTACCATGCAGGACATAGGCTTGAGCAAGGACTTCATGTCTAAAACACCAAAAGCAATGGCAACAAAAGACAAAATTGACAAATGGGATCTAATTAAACTAAAGAGCTTCTGCACAGCAAAAGAAACTACCATCAGAGTGAACAGGCAACCTACAAAATGGGAGAAAATTTTTGCAACCTACTCATCTGACAAAGGGCTAATATCCAGAATCTACAATGAACTCAAACAAATTTACAAGAAAAAAACAAACAACCCCATCAAAAAGTGGGCGAAGGACATGAACAGACACTTCTCAAAAGAAGACATTTATGCAGCCAAAAAACACATGAAAAAATGCTCATCATCACTGGCCATCAGAGAAATGCAAATCAAAACCACAATGAGATACCATCTCACACCAGTTAGAATGGCAATCGTTAAAAAGTCAGGAAACAACAGGTGCTGGAGAGGATGTGGAGAAATAGGAACACTTTTACACTGTTGGTGGGACTGTAAACTAGTTCAACCATTGTGGAAGTCAGTATGGCGATTCCTCAGGGATCTAGAACTGGAAATACCATTTGACCCAGCCATCCCATTACTGGGTATATACCCAAAGGACTATAAATCATGCTGCTATAAAGACACATGCACACGTACGTTTATTGCGGCATTATTCACAATAGCAAAGACTTGGAACCAACCCAAATGTCCAACAATGATAGACTGGATTAAGAAAATGAGGCACATATACACCATGGAATACTATGCAGCCATAAAAAAATGATGAGTTCATGTCCTTTGTAAGGACATGGATGAAATTGGAAAACATCATTCTCAGTAAACTATCGCAAGAACAAAAAACCAAACACCGCATATTCTCACTCATAGGTGGGAATTGAACAATGAGATCACATGGACACAGGAAGGGGAACATCACACTCTGGGGACTGTTGTGGGGTGGGGGGAGGGGGAAGGGATAGCATTGGGAGATATACCTAATGCTAGATGACGAGTTAGTGGGTGCAGTGCACCAGCATGGCACATGTATACATATGTAACTAACCTGCACAATGTGCACATGTACCCTAAAACTTAAAGTATAAAAAAAAAAAAAAAAAAAGAATGCTGTTCCTAATTGGTGGAAGCTACCCTCACGTTATTCATGTAGGCTACACAGTAGAACAAAACAATAATAATAGTATTAACACTTATACAGCACCTGTGGTGGACCAGGAATACTTCCCTGGGCTTTCCAAATACTAACTCATTTAGTTACACAACCAACTTGTGAAGTCCATGCTATTATTACCCCAATGTGATAGCTGAGCATCACAGGCAGGGAGCAGTTGTCACCCAAGGCCAGGCTCTTAGCCACCATAAACATTGTTTCAAAGAGGAGGCTTTTGTCTTTTAAATAATATACGGAATGCATGAGGAATGCACTTAGCACATGTTATTATCATACAAATAACATATAATCAATACATTATATTATCATTAATAATTATTACCAGAATTATTATTATTACAAATAATTAATCACAAAGATGATCTAATTCGACTAAAAATCACACAAGAACTAATAATGAAGGAAATGGATGGCCAGGCCAAGGCTCTGACTCTGTTTCCAACCCTTAGTTACTGATTTACTAGTTTACAAACTTGGGTTTAGTTTTCCCCTGATCTTCCTGTAGAGATGGCCCCTCAAGTCTTTGGGTAATCTGGTTTGGAGATCTTCAGCTAAAACTCCAAGAGTGTGCTATTTGTGTAACTGACACTTACGTTTCTGAATATTAAAATAGATTTGAAAAAGGAATTTCAAATCTTAATCAGTCCAAAAAATAGAAAGAATTTAAGCATTATCAAGCAGACTTTCAGATGTAGTTTTCAGTTGTTTCTGCATGCAACTCCAGAAAGGAAATTGTGTTTCTTAGAGCATCCATCTAAGACAAAAGATTTAGCAACCATCCTAATGAAAGCCCAGCAGGACAGATGTTTTGCAGGCATTATTTAAGTATGAAGGCTGACAAACTTACCATGGGCAATATCTGAATGTTATGTCCACGCACCATCAAGCCACAGAATTGACTGTATTTGGTACTGAGTGGGAAGGATGTTCAGGTCACGTGTGGGCACAACCACACCAGCCATGACAGGATCAATGCCGTGTGGCTGGATTGTGACTTCACAGCAGCCTCTCTCTACGTCTCTCCAACCACAGCCATAGGAAAGGACACAGGGAAATTGAAAAGCTGTTTGCTCCTAACCGTGCTTTTATGGACTGAATTTGGGAGCTGCCAGAGCAACACGTAGGATTTTGGTTTATTTGTATTTTTTGGTTTGTGTGTATGTTTATTTGCTTTCTAACCAGAGCAATTTTTTGAGTGTCACCTGTGAAGAAATGGGAGGATTAAGAGCTTTATCTGAAGTGTTTTTCCCCCACTAGAGAACACGCTGCCATTTTAAGAAGTATTTTTATCAGCTGCACGCTTTCGCTTGCAAGTGTTTGCGTAGCTATTAATGTTAAAAACAGAAGCCGTGGCATCCATTTTAAGTCTCGGGGATAAGAGAAAAAAAATGTTTCCCTTGTTTAGAAGGCTCCAGTGTTTCCCGGCAGTACCCGAATAGGATGTTTGTTTTAGGCTGAGAGAAGGAATGGCAGGCAGGCAGAAAGTGAACTTTTCATTTATAAAACATGGCTTTTTTATAAAGTGTGCCAGATCGTTAATAACCAGTGAAGGATGGACTCAGGAAGCCTCAGAGCACATATTTTTGGAATGAAGCTGAAGACTTCATTACTATTCTAGAGGAATATTGTTCCCATGAAGTTTTCCATGGGCATAAAATCTAACCGATAGTCCCTTCTAAACAACTTGAGGCACTGCAGGCTCTAAGATAGCTCACAGAACCTGATTATCATTTGAGAAAAGACTTTCTTTCTCCACCTCAGTATAGAAATAAGTTATCGTGCTTTTGCTTTGTTGTTAATCCCTTCCCATTTAGTCCATCGTGATTCTCTAATTTCATAGATGGGGGTAAAATGCTGAAAATTCATTTCTTCGGAAATTGTTTAGCTTTAGTAACAGAGAGTGTGCCATATTTATTTTAACATCTTTAGACCTACTTCAGCTTGACAAAGTTTATCAGTCTACGCCAGAGGCCTTTCAAATTTCAGTTTAGTCTGTCTAAAACAGGTTTATACCTAGGGGCCCATGCCCATGGTTAGAAAAAAACACAAAGTTTACACTTTTGGCTAGAGAGGGATGGAAGGAGAGAAGAAGGGGAATTTTTCATTGCCTAATACACCAATGTAACGCGAGTGGTCCCAGGAGCTGCTGGAAGATGGACACCCCAATACCTAGACCTGAGCAGGGGATAAAAAAGAGAAAAGAAAAGAAACAAAATTTTGCTAACTGACTAATTTGGGAAGTGTGTTGGGAGGTAGAAGGTAGGCATGTCAAAGAAAAGAAAACTGCAGGGCCGGGGGGAAGTAGGGAAGATTGCTCTTGTTTTATACAAAATCTCCTGAGGAGAGGCAAGAAAACAGGCAAGTAATAAATAACATACTCAAGTTTATCCTGAGCCCAAACAACCCTCAGGGCTGAGGCTCTGCAGACCTCCTTCCCTGCCAGACCCACTGCCACTCATCTGCGGCAAGGGGATGCCTTTCCTGCCTGAACACCCAGGCCTTCAGCCCTGGGTAAAAATATCTGTATTGGTATTTTGTAGCTTTTTCTCCTGCACGCTGATAAAAACAAACCCCGTTTGTTTAAAAATCAACTTCCCCACTCCCTCCACCCTATTTCCACTCTACTCTCATCCTTTTCCAACTTTTTTTTGAAACCCCTTAAAGGAAATGTCACCCAAACATAAGGAATTGGTCATTAGTATGTCTAATGGTGGACATTTTTTATGTAACGCTCTGAATCTATAGTGAACAAAAGCAACTGTTGAGAACTCTGCAAAAAAATTGCCCAGCAATTTTAAGTTAATGGGCAAGATTAATGGATTGTCATATAATGTGAAGGGAAAGTGGCTAGACAAAATTGGTTTGGAATTGGAGTCTACCTGAAGGCCCCTCAGCAAGAACATTACTGTCTGCTGAATTTTCAGCTAAGCAGTGTATTAATTTGAAAGCCATGCCTCGTACGGATACCCAGCACTTAGTGGTTGGTTTTATGTTTAAAATGCTTAGTATGAAACCTGTGCTGAAAATTTGCCCAAACATCTCACAGTTGATTGCAAACCCGAGTGCCTGGGGGCTCTGAGTCCACACCTCAAGAATGCTGGAGTCGGGGGACTTTCCGGCTCCACACCTGGGTTTGTCAAGGCCTCTTCGGGCTGCTGGGAATGTGCCCTGCCTGGGGCCCGCTGCTCTCCTCATCAGCCCTCTGACAGATTAAAACACAACAGGGTCTGTTGCCTGACTGACACATTCCTCTCCTGTCTGCCTCTGAAAGGACTTTATTTAACAGTCCTGGAGTCAGGCTTTGACTGACAGATTGTGAAGGGTAAAAGTCATTCAGTTCCATTAAGCTCTGTAACTGCCCTGGAACAAAACACCTTCCAAAAAAAGTGTCGGGGGGAGGGGAAAATAGAGCTGTGGAGAGTGGGGGCATGAGCTTTCGGGAGAAAAAAAGGGGTTTCTTTTCAGGTTCAAAAACAATCCTCCTCTTTGCCTTCTGTCTATCAATTAGGGCGGCATTCCCAGAGGGAATACAGGCCCGGCCTCATTGGTGTCATTCAGCTGCCAATCTCCTGACAGAGACACCAAAGGGCCTCATGTAGCGCTGCGGAAACTGTCTGTCAGGCCATCAGCAGCTGCTATGACGACATCGCCTCTGTTTTTCTAGGACTCTTATGGAGGGGGGAGTTCACCCCAACAGAGTCTCAGAGTCTCGACTCCAAATCTCTGTTCATATTTTCCTTTTACAACCCATCCCCACATCTCAATCCCAGTGTGAATTTTTTCACGAAAACAACCCCGGGCTCCCTTGCCTGGCTCGGCTACGAGGTAAATAATAACTTGCCAGCCAAGGACATGGTCTTGGGTGTGAGAAGGGGGTTCTGCTTCTGGGAAAAACCGAGTCGTGACTGAACACATTCAACGACTCTGGCTCAGATGGGTCCAAAGAAACCCGATTTGCAGTGAAAGGTCTCCATCCACCGAAAGGCCTGCACAGGCCGCGTGTGAAGAGCAGTGTGGCCCCACAGACGGCCTCCTGCTCAGCCTTAACCTTGTTTGGGTTGCTGTGGGTTTCATTCCCCTGGAGTTTTGCTTGGCGCCTGAAGGCTCAAGCACAGCTCAACACTTTAAGCCAAACTCAGCACCAAGCAACCACTTCCCACTGCTCTGTTTTTCTGCGTTGCTCCCCGCTTTCCCCAAGGCCTGACTTACACAGCTGCCTTGAGTTTGCCCCAAAGATTCCTCAGCCTCAGCTGATCACACAGAAGACCCAAGAGTACAAAGGAAGGGCCCGTTTACCCGAGCTTTCTGGCTGGACTGGGGAAAATATCTTTACCCCCTCCCTGCCCTCAACTCCCTCCTGTCCACTCCAGATTCTGCCTAAGACTTGGGGAGGCAGATCCGGGCCACCAATGGCCACCTGCAAAGATAGTGGTTGTCTCTGCATTCTGTAAAGGCTGTGTTTGTGATTCCTGGCATTTCCCTGGAAGTGTTTTCACATTACAGGGAGCTGCTTCCAAATGGTAATGATAGCACTTTGTACCAAACTGAGAGCTGGAGCAAGTTGCTGCCAAGCCCCCATGGTCGGGCCATCGTGTTGCAACGCTTCTGCTTCTATTACAGTTCTTCACATGTTCCACCCGAACCGTACAAAATGTTTAGCCAAACCCTGTAAGAACATGTACATAAAGCTGTCTCCATGCTGCCAAGGTGGTAAAGTCGATCTTTTTTCTTCCTTAAGTCTGAAAGCTCTGCTAAGGTCCAACACTTCCTGAGCATAAACTCCATCTGGGGTGGCTAAAATCTGTCTACATGGCAATATACTGATTTTAGACACCCAGATGCTGGGCCTTGGATATGCACTACCTAAATGAAGACACTGCCTGGGGAAATTCAGAATTAACTAGATTTTTGGCACTGGGAGTATATGCAGAGAGGAGCAAATGGACAGGATGATGCGAGGGAGAGAGAGGTTAATGTGATTGTCACCTTCCTGCTCTGCAGCCTCAGGAAGACACACTCAGAAGCCAGCCCTTTGCCATCTGCATGGATAGAAATGGCAGCAGTCATGGGAGGCACTGATAGTTCACTAATGAGTGAATATTTCCACATTGCTTTGCAGGTCTTTGGTTATTGCTGCACATTTTCATTACTGAAGCAGAGAAGAAACCAACCTAAGGAATTGGGCAGGCCACCAGGGATATACACAAAGTGCTCTCACCTCCTGGGGCATCACCAAAAAGAGACTTTAGTCGCTGGATCAAAGGCTATTGGGAACATTTCACTCAGGATGAATTATCTTGAAAACACCACCTGGAGTAGCCCCAAATAAGCAGATGCTTTGGAGCTCCTGGATGCTGAGTGGTGGCACAGATTCCCATCCTGGGGCTCCGTGTCACCATCCAATGTCTGGTAACCCCATCCATTCCCTTTGTATCTTCCACAAAGACTTCAGATCCTCACACTTCAGGCCTTACCATAGTCAGTGGTTTCCAAAAGCTTCTCAATTGAAGGCCCAATAGTCTAAGATCTGAATATTGAATTGCCTTTGCTGGAAAGACAACTGTCTTTGTTTACCGCTTTCTCAAGCAATTCCTGGCTGTTTATGCCACCTGAGATTCTACATAGTTCTCTCTGGCCTTGTGTTCCAACATCTATTATATTAGGTACTGTGCCTCTCCTGTTTTTCTTTCCATTGTGCTAGGGAAGAATTAAAGGGTCCTTTGAGCCCTCAAAACAGTGATGCGTATAGTATTCATTGTGTAACATCTTATTTGAATTTTTTTTTTCTTTGAGGTGGAGTCTTGCTCTGTTGCCCAGGCTGGAGAGCAGTGGCGCCATCTGGGCCCATTGCAAGCTCCACCTCCTGGGTTCACGCCATTCTCCTGCCTCAGCCTCCCAAGTAGCTGAGACTACAGGCGCCTGCCACCACGCCCAGCTAATTTTTTGTATTTTTAGTAGAGACGGGGTTTCACCGTGTTAGCCAGGATGGTCTCGATCTCCTGACCTCGTGATCCACCCGCCTCAGCCTCCCAAAGTGCTGGGATTACAGCCGTGAGCCACTGCACCTGGCCCTTGGTTGAATTTTTATCCTTACAGTATTTCCCCTTGACTGGTTACGTTGTGGGTAATCTTCAACCAAACCTGTTACAGTTTAATTTTAGCTAAATAAATAGTTCCTACTATTTAGTAAATATATGTAAGTTTAGACAATTTGTTCTTATTTCTGTGAGTAGATTCCCCCCCACTGTAAATTAGCTTAATCCTAATTAATCTTAATTAACATTACTCAGGTTCGTATTATAGCAATAAAATCCATCATAAGCACCACCATTCCATCTTTCCATTTCATTCATGCAAACTATGAGGCCAAGAAAGACATGCTTGCCATGCACCTCCCCAACTCAGGAAAATTCTAATTCACAAATATAAATACATAACATGCCACTTGGTGTTGGTGTTACAACTTTTAGTCCATCTCCAGAATGCGATAGAAAGTAAGGACTTGAATGATCACCTAGCATCCCCATGGACACAAATCTTATGAGGATGGCACCAATATGTTCCTCAGAATGTTATGAATTTCTAAAATGTCACATATGCCCATGTGCAAAGATATATAAAGCTTCATTATTGTTACAATTATGCACCATTTTCTGTTAGCCACACAAAGAAATCTCTTGATAAAACAAAAATAACTTTGAAGGACATGGTATACAGAAAGTGTCAGAATAACCAAAATGATTGACTGAAAAAAATCCAATGTATCATCCTTAAATAACAAAACTACACAGATGAGAAGTGTGTTCTTGGCACATCAAGGAAGCATTTGGAAGAGCTCATTTGAATAGATGAATGGAATTGATCTATTAAAAGCACAGAGACAGCTGTCAGACCTCAAAACAGTAATGAGGCTAAATTTTCCCAAGTTAAGACTTTGATCCTCAGCAATGATCTTAGACTTGTGATCAAAGATACCCAGGCACTTTAATCTTCACTTTACTTTCCTAAATCCCATGGATTATAATATCATGACTTTACAAGAATAATCACTATACAGGAGAAGACTGGCTTTTTAAAAAGGAACTCAGCTAAGAGAAGCCAAGCTAAAGGTGAAGTTACCTCTGGTTAGGACTGTGGAGTACCCAGTGCCCTCTTAATGACAGTGGAGACTATAAATCTAATCCAAATATTTATGAAGTACCTTGTTTCTTTTATATGACTGGCTGGTTTACAAAATGTTGTGCCCTTTAACCTCCAAACTCTTGTGTTGTTCTTAAATATAGAAGGAGAAGGAATGGAAGGAAAAAACAGAGAGAATAAAGGAAAAGATGAGAAATAAAGATGGTTATGCCTGTCTCTCAGGTTACTAAGGATCATCTTTGAAAGGTCCATTCATCCACTGGGTTGAGAAAGCCACTGAGCCCAAAGGTGGGTCAGAGCAGCACCCAGAGAGTGCTGAGCCAGCCACAGATGACTTTTCTCAAGATGTTGACATCTGATTAATGCTTAAACAAAGCAATGAGAAAAAGTTTTAACTTTTTCACAAATGAAATTGGTATCATGGTGCCTCCATAGCCTGAAGGAATGAATTGTCAAACGAATTCTGTTTCATAATCTTTTTTTCTAACTTTTAAGCTTTATTGCCTTTTATGCATTTAGAAACTGACATCATTTATACTAAAATGTGGTTAGCCTTTTGTGAAGAAGCAAATTCTCACTCGACACAATGACTTCAGCCGTCCTAGGAAAACATGCCTCTAATCAGGACTGAAAGCCTAGCACCGTTTGTGTGTTGAAAATGAACGTATTTCACTGAATTTCATGGTATTTTTTATTATAACTTTAACAGGAGTGGGCGTTAAGAATCTTTGACAGAAGATCTTTGTTTTAGAAGGTTGCTCCAAGGTCCAAACCTCAGTTTTCTTGCCTCACAGGCATTCATTTCTTTATCTACTGATGCTAAATTCACAATTCTTATTCCTTTCCAGACCCTCCTCCTCTTTCCTGGGAAAGATGCTTTTTGAAATATCCAAGTTTCTTCAAAGACTCTGGAAATAAAGAACTAAGAAAGAAGCTAGCTCATTCTGGTTTCTATTTGTTCCACACAACTTGAGAATATTTTAAATGCCCAATTTTCTATAAGAATTGATTAATACCTGACCTGTTTCCTAGTCTTGGTAGTTAAATATGTGAATGTGGAATTCTTACTGTGAATGTTGAGCGGTGATAATGGTGTAAGCTACAAACTCATGACACTGAAAGATGCCACTCCTTTCTTCCTAACAGTCTTGTACACCTTGGCCAAGTCACTGTCATCTCCAATTCCTATCCATATAACATGAATAATATTTCATCTCAGTTTTGCCATGATAAAATGTACTTGTAGCCTATTGTTGAGTTCCTGGGAATGATCTTCCATGAAGCCTTAGTCTTTCTTCTTGTTTCTTCTATGATTTAGGCCACAGGGAAAATCAAAATCCAAGGTGGGAGCCAACCAAGAACCTAAAACCAACTTCTCCATTCTGACATGTTTGTAAACATCAAGTAAATTAAATTTTTTCTTCAGTTCTTTTAGATGTACATTTCACCAAAACTGAGATTTTTCTGCTTTAAATGCTTATCTAATTGGCTATTTTTCTGTAACGGTTCACCACTCATGTACTCTTAAATGGGTTCAAAAAACATAGTGTGCCCTTAATATTGGCTTGACATTTCCAATTCTGGTGGCTAATGTGCAGAAGTGGCTTCTGTGCTAGGTTGATGCATTGCCTTTTCTAGACAAATGTACTTTGTGACATCTGACAACAGTAACATGATTAAACCATTGTAACCTGAGTGTCAGTTCCTCAGGGGTGCTTTAAAAATACTTGAGAGTAGGATCTTACATGTAACAGAAGAATGCAAGCCCACACTTGCCCGACTGTAACTATCAACTACCACACACAGAAAAGACCAGAAACAAATAAAGCTTTCCTTTTAGGTTCGGTTTAGAACATATCCCAGTACCAAAATTTGTTTTGTATTACAGTCCTCTTTATTACTGGTTTTCTATACCTATTAGGGTATAATTTCAAATTAATTTCAATTTAAATTCAAATTAAAAAAATAAAAATAAAAAACTCATTTGAAACAAATACAAAGCAATAGCAAGGAGTCACTTTGAAATCATTATGACACCGAGGCACAAAAATGTCCACTTACTAATTAACCTTACGTTCATGTTTATAGTACACTTCTGGGCAAATCTAAAAGGTTTTATTTATAATTATGGCATTTCCCCTATTGTGAAAAGTGTATTATCTTTACTATAACTTTATTTTCATCTCCATTAGTTAAAAAGCAAAGGAATGTGGCACAGAAGGCAAAATATTTTAAGACATGGAATCAACTGTTTAAAAATACATACCCACTAACACCAGTAGCATTTATAACAACATAATGGCAAGATTCTAGTAACTTGTCTTTGGCTGTTTTCAGAGGTCCAATGTGAAATGGAAACATTGAATTCAATTATGCAGCTATTTTAGGTTTGGTTGCTTGGCTTGAATGATTAGGATAATTGTCCCAATTATTCTCTGTACTTTGTGTGTGCAGACCCAGACCTAAAATGTGATTGGGTGTAGAGTATCTGATGGGAAGACAGAAAACCTGGATTCTGTGTTTCAATGGATCCATGATTAAGCCTGTAATTTTGAACAGTTGCATCCTCTATGTGCCTCAGTTTATCCATCTTACAGAGAAATAGAAATGCTATTTTATCAGAGCAAATCAAGATGATTGAACTTAAAAATTTTTTCAGCAGCTTTTAGAGAAAATGTCATATGAAAACAAAATAATCCTATGTTAGCCCAGTTCTCCTAGAAAACAGAGCTGAAGCAGGAATTCCATCCCAGTGCTTTCTATGGGAGGTGCAATCCCAGAGCAACGAAAGTGAAAGAAAGAGAAGTGAAGCAGGGAAGGATAAAAAGCAATGCAAAGTGATGCATGAATATGCTGGCCATTACTTCACAATGGGCCTAAAGAGACGCAGGAGTCCACTGAGGAAGGAAGGAGAGGGAATTGGTCCTCCAGGTTCCCTCCCATCTCCTGTTTGCCATTGATCAAAGCACATACCACAGGGAATTATGTCCCTACACTTCCAGGTTGCACCATCTGGCCCCTCTGACAGAGCCGATGCCCTGCCAAGTGTCATTTCATCAAGTTTGGGAGAATGTGGGAGAACCCGGGAGCTCAGGTGTGTTAACCAAATGGCATCAGGCTGTAGAAAGACATGGGTCCCCACAGAGTTTCAACACAGCAGGAGCTGAGTAGGGTGAGCAGCTGAGAGCCTGGGGACAGAGCTGAGAGAGGCTGAGGAGGCTCATAAGAGGCATGCAGTGCACACGTGGTTAGCCAGTTGGCTCCCTGGTATAATTACAGATTTGGTATATCAATAAGTTACCCAAGAGTTACCAAAGTGCCAATCAATTTGCCTAAGTCCACTGGCCCAAACCAAAAACTTTGAAATTTCTGACTTTGAACAGCTAAGTTGGAATATTTTCTCTAAATAAATGATTTAAATGGAAGGGATAAAACGCTAAAAACATAGATGATTCCCAACCTTTCTAGAACAACCATGTCACTAATAGGGGACAGCATGGAAGAGACAGCACCGCACTAAGAATTCAGCTCACATTGTCCTTAACAAACTAACACAGGAACAGAAAACCAAATACCGCATGTTCTCACTTATAAGTGGGAACTAAATGATGAGAACACGTGGACATAAGAGGGGAACAACACACACAGGGGCCTACTTGAGAAGATCATGAGCCAGCCGGGCGTGGTGGCTCACGCCTGTAATCCCAGCACTTTGGGAGGCCAAGGCAGGCGGATCATGAGGTCAGGAGATCGAGACCATCCTAGCTAACACGGTGAAACCCCAACTCTACTAAAAATACAAAATATTAGCCGGGCATGGTGGCGGGCGCCTGTAGTCCCAGCTACTCGGGAGGCTGAGGCAGGAGAATGGCATGAACCTGGAAGGCAGAGCGGGCAGTGAGCCGAGATGTTGCCACTGCACTCCAGCCTGGGCAACAGAGCGAGACTCCATCTCAAAAAGAAAAACAAAAAAAATCCAAACAGCATAGAAAGTAAAGAAAATAAGGTGTTAAGATGAAGGCAGGTTTTCATCACATGAAGTAATCCAATGTGTTCGGTAGGTATGAGTCTAGGGAAGTTCTAGGAGGAGCTGGGCAAGTAGAAAGAGCCAAGGAGTAAAAGACCTTGATAGAGAACACCTGGTGCTTGTCTGTCTACCATCCATACTGTCTTTAGAGAGCTGCTCCTTCACTGTGTGCAGTCCCAGAGAGGATATCATCACTGTCCAGACACCCACAGTCATGGAGGTGAGCACGTGGCTCAGACGAAGATCATTAGAACAGACATTAATGACTGGTCCGGGGGTGAACACAAGATCAGAGCAGGGTCAATCAGGACTTTCTGGATTAATGTAAGGATATCCATTTCTGGGCATGAGCACCAGGTAGTTGTTTTTTTTTTTTTTTTTTTTTTTTGAGACAGTCTCACTCCATCGCCCAGGCTGGAGTGCGGTGGCACGATCTCGGCTCACTGCAACCTCTGCCTCCTGGGTGCAGGTGATTCTCCTGCCTCAGCTTCCCGAGTAGCTGGGATTACAGGCACGCACCACCACGCCTGGCTATTTTTTTTTTAATTTTTAGTAGAGACGGGGTTTCACCATCTTGGCCAGGCTTGTCTCAAACTCCTGACCTCGTGATCCGCCCACCTCGGCCTCCCAAAGTGCTGGGATTACAGGAGTGAGCCACCACGCCCAGTCTCAGACGTTGTTCTTCTATAGGAAAACTCAAGTTCTAGGCAGGGAGGGCAATGGCTTTTTTTTCTGCATTACCCAGCATCCATTCTTCCTTCTTCTAATAATGGTTCCCCAAATATGATTTGCGGACCTATCTTCCTCCTAGTCTCAGTCATTACAGTTTAGATAGGACAGACTCCATGCACAGCTTCATAGGCATCTACCCTAGGCCCAGCCAATCAGAGCCACAAGATTGGTTCAGGAGTGCTTCTGAGCCCATCTGAACCAGTCTGGCAGAGAGAAGGTCCTCTTTTTCCCCTCTGGATTTGGAGCTGTGACAATCTATGTCTAGGCTAGTGGCAGCCACTTGTCCTCACCAGTTAAAGCATGCCAGAACAATGGAGCCAGTGTGGAGGAAGGTGGGACTGAGAAATGGAGAGACTGGAGCCAACTAAACATTTGGTTACTGAGTCAATAACGTCCTTTTTTTGTTTGTTTGTTTGTTTTGATGAAAATAATTTGAGCTGAGTTTTCAGTACTTGCAGCAGAAAGACTCTGACCTGATACAGAGGGATAGACACACAGGTAATCACAATGCAATGTGATAAATCTTAATGTGAAAAGAAAAATAAAGTGCTTTGCGAGTTGTGGACAGTCAGTGTTGCTTCTTTGGTTCTTCGTTGGTAAAATGGCTCACCTGCCTAGATAACAATTAAAGTGCCCCCCAACCTGACCCTATGCCCACATATTCTATCATTCAGGGAAGCTTTGGCTCATTAGGGCATCTCTCCTGGTATCCAGAACTGCTGCACAGGGAATATGCATGTTCACGGCCATCTGTTTACTAGTAAAGCAGTGCTGCTTCCTCTGCCTCCTTAAAGATTCCGTCGCATTATTAACATAGTAGGTCACTGGTTGGAAATGCAAACCCATAGCCAATTAGTGGAAGACAAGGTGAGCCCGCCAATCGATAATCACCACACCACCTGTTGCACTTTGAAAAATGACCTCACAACATTCTTGGGTCCTTAGGTAAATCCGTAAACTTCATCCTGAAGAAAATGAATCACATATGTGTCTTCCTCTCCATGGGATGTGCATTGGTCTGGGTGAAGCATTGTAGCTGTTCTATACAAACATGAAAAGCATTTGAATACAGGGGATAATGGGCATCATAAAAGGGGTAATAAAAAGCAGAGTTCCTGGAGTTGTCTCACCTAGCAGTAGGCTCTATTCTGGGATTCCTTTCCTGTAGCGTCTACAATTATGCTATTATAAATAGGCACAGAGTTTATTCATAAAATGGCTTGGTTTCCTCCCCTCAACCGGTAGACCCTTCAACCAGGGACAGGGGATCCTCCACACACTGGGTGTCATGTGGTCAAAGGGGGCTTCTGCCCCTTGCTCTGCAGGCTGACTGCACATTTCAGATGCAGTGGAAATAAAAACTGCTGCTGCCAGTGTTGCTCTCAACTGAGATAACTGACCTCTAACCATCCACATATTCCACCCTCTCAGTGCATCCATCATTCTGGTCATTAGACAGTAACACTGTTATCCAGGTAGCTACAGTCAGAACTGAGAGTGTCCTTTTATGCATTCCCAGTATAGACTCACACAATGTGACTGACATGACTACCCTGAAAAACAAAAAACAGGTACCTTACTTGTACCTTGGCTCTGAGGCTGGGGGAGCCAAGCTTCTACATGAGCCCCTATTAGAAGCCAGGTACTGTGTCAAGTATTCCACATGCATTATCTTGTTTTATTCTCATAAAAGTCCTATAACATAAATACTCTAGTATCACTGCTTTACAAAGAAGAGACTGAGGCACACAGACGTTAGTCAACTTGTCCAAGATCACATAGCTAACAAGTAGCAGAACCCGATTTCTACCCTGGAGGCTGCATTCTTGCCATTATGCTCAACTTCCTTCCCCTAGCTCCTCCTCTTTCTCCAGGGAGGATGCATGTCAGTCCTGCATTCATTCCTACAGCACTCCCAGGTTTTTTCACTTGATACATTTTCTCCTACAACCCCATTCACAACTCATCATCCTCCCTAACCCAGAGATTAAAAAGTCACCAGTAAGACAATGTGCTTGTAACTAAGCTAACAGTGTTATTCCCAGTGTATTACTGGGAATATACAAAAGTCCTATGTGTGTATCATTAAGCAGATATTATATATATGGAGCCTGAGTGTGTGTGTGTGTGTGTGTGTGTGTGTGTGTGCGCGCGCACGCATTTGGGTAGATTTAATACATTGAATCCTCTCAAAAAAAGACCTTGAAAGAATGCTTCTCCAACCAACAAATGTTTATTGCCTATCTCCTATGAGATTACTAGATGCTTAGAGCAATCTTGACATTGTAGACATGTAAACAAGTAACTCCAAATAGAGGGGAGAATAAACAAACTCTCTAAAAGTTTTATCAGCCAAATCCTTTGGTGGCAAAGTGGAAGAACTTGAAGTACAGGTAAGGGTTTTGAAGGAAGCAGCATTTTGATTAAGCCTCGAAGACTGAGAAAAATTTTGGTAAGTATAGAAGGGGAAGAAAAAAAAATCCAAGGCCGGCGCGGTGGCTCATGCCTGTAATCCCAGCACTTTGGGAGGCCGAGGCAGGCAGATCACAAGGTCAGAAGATCGAGACCATCCTGTCTAACATGGTGAAACCCCATTTCTACTAAAAATACAAAATATTAGCAGGCATGGTGGCGGGCGCCTGTAGTCCCAGCTACTCGGGAGGCTGAGGCAGGAGACGGGAGTGAACCCGGGAGGTGGAGCTTGCAGCGAGCCGATATCGCCCCATCGCACTCCAGCCTGGGCGATAGAGTGAGACTCCGTCTCAAAAAAAAAGAAAAAAAGAAAAAAAAATCCAAACAGCATAGAAAATAAAGAAAATAAGGTGTTAAGATGAAGGCAGGTTTTCATCGCATGAAGTCGTCCAATGTGTTTGGTAGGTATGAGTCTAGGGAAGTCCTAGGAGGAGCTGGGCAAGTAGAAAGAGCCAAGGAGTAAAAGACCTTGATAGAGAACACCTGGTGTTTGTCTGTCTACCATCCATACTGTCTTTAGAGAGCTGCTCTTTCACTGTGTGCAGTCCCAGAGAGGATATCATCACTGTCCAGACACCCACAGTCATGGAGGTGAGCACGTGGCTCAGACGAAGATCATTAGAACAGGCGTTAATGACAAAGATCATTAGAACAGACATTAACGACTGGTCCGGAGGTGAACACAAGATCAGAGCAGGGTCAATCAGGGCTTTCTGGATTAATGTAAGGATATCAGAAGAAAGAAATGGCTGTTTTATCTAAGGTTGAAAGGATACAAATTTGAGGATGTTAGCAGTTATCTTTCCCATTTTCTAGAAAGATGCTCTCTGCAAAATGAAGCTATGACAATGAAGAACCGGGAACCAAGATATAGCAAAAGACAGAGAGAGCCCTGAGAGCATTATGTGATCCCCTGGACCCACCTACGCCTGAAGCTCTAGATCCTTCCCTGGACTTTTCAGTTACATGAGTCATTCAATGCCCTTTTGCCTTGAGCTAGTTTGAGCTAAAAAAGTCCTGGCTAGTACAGCTGTGAGTGTTATGCTGAAGAGTTTGGACTGATTGATATAGGACTGGAAAGCCTCTGAAAGTCCCCCATTCTTAAGTGGTTAGAGAACAGAGACACACAGTGGACAGAAAGACTATGAAGAGATTAAAACCTCTTATCTTCAGCCTCCTAAATTCACATGTCACAAGATGAACCCTTACCAAATAGGAGCTACTCAGGGCTGGGAAAAACTTCAAGTGGGCACCTGGTCTTCCAGCATAAGAGGACATATAAGCCCAACAACATGCCTCCGTGGAGCTGGAAGGGTCTGCTTGTGGGGTAACTTCTTACCATGCCAACAGGACCTTCCAATCCATCATGTAAGTTAAGCCAATAATACTACAGCCACAATAGAATGACATACTTTGCTAGCCAAAGCAAGATCCACACAAAACAATGACGAGTTTGAGCTAGAAATTATTCCCAATATTGTTAGCAAAATGTGGATAGTAGATGTCTCACCCCAGAGGGTGATAATACCTCAAGAGGAGCTGGTGATTTCTAAGGTCAAGGAACAGGGCCTGAAACAGCATTACTGTAGCAAATGTGAAGGGTCTGGTTACCTCCCTGTCTGAAACCCAAGACGTTTGGAGGAAAAGAGGTGCTGAAATATCTGCAGTTGGTGGTGACACCTGAGAACCTGGGTGATCCTACCTCCCTACATACAAGGGCAGGGATCATGCCTTTTGCTTCAAATAGCTTTGAACCTTCTGGCCCCCCTCCAGCCCTGATTCTATCTCAGAGAAAAAAGAAAACCACTTTGCTCTTAGGCCCAAGGCCAGGGCATCAGGTTATTTGTCACTTTGAAAGTAACCTAAGATGAACCCTTATTTTTCCTGAAGTAAAACCCAAATTAAAATGACCCCTAGGTGTACTAAATAAGGAGACTTCTCAGCCTCCCATCTGTAATTACAAGATGAACCCTTACCAAATAAGAGCTCCTTGGGCCTGGGAAAAAATTCAAATGGGCACCTGACCTTCTAGCGCCTCTGGATAAGAAAACATATAAGCCGGCCGGGCGCAGTGGCTCACGCCTGTAATCCCAGTACTTTGGGAGGCCAAGGTGGGTGGATCACGAGGTCAAGAGATCGAGACCATCCTGGCCAATATGGTGAAACCCCGTCTCTACTAAAAAAAAAAACACACACACACAAAAATTAGCTGGGTGTGGTGGCATGCACCTGTAATCCCAGCTACTTGGGAGGCTAAGGCAGGAGAATCGCTTGAACCCGGAGGCAAAGTTGCAGGGAGCCGAGATTGCGCCACTGCACTCCAGCCTGGTGACAGAGCGAGGCTCCGTCTCAAAAAAAAAAAAGAGAACATACAAGCCAGGCAACGTGCCTCCTCGGAGCTGGAAGCGACTGCCTCTGGGGCAACTTCCTACCGTAACCTTACTGATCTATCATAGCAAAAAGGAGACTGAAGGATGCATTGCCAGGTCATAACAGAAAGCATCCCATCTCCTGGGCTTTGCATTCTTTGCACACCTCTGCTTAGTCTCCACCAGCAACTCCACCACTGCCTTCACAGGATAAAAGACCTGGGAGAAGCAAGAGGCCAGTCAGTTGCAGCTTAGCATAGGGGTGCTCAGCAGTGCTATGGCTGCAATGGAGGTTGAGGCAAGGGCAGGGAGCAGGGAGACCCCAGCACCTGCCATGACCAGGCTCAGAGGACTCAAAGCAGATGTTTGCAGCAATAATCTTGCTGTAATTTGACCAATTCTCAGACATTCATTTTTCATATTTTAGTCACTCTGAAATAGGGGTGCATCTTGTAATCAGCAGTGTGTCATGCTTTAAAGTTGGCAGCACTTTTGCCTTTCCTGGTGATTTATGAAATGATGGTGTGTTTTACAATTGATGATATTGTAGGTTCAACAAAATATGGTACATCAGGACCAGCTGTTCACAATGTTAAACTAAAATGCTCTAACGATTCCAAAGAGACATTTCTATTATCCAAAAGCCCATAGCAGCAGTGGGAGCTGGAGCCACAAAACCAGAAGGGATCGCAGTGCAGCAAGAGACAGAAATGATCGGCCCCACTCAATTTCTCAGAAGTTGAAACATACCAAAATAAAAAGATATGGCATATGAACCATTTACACTTGGAAAATGCCATATTGCTGGCTCCTATAAGAGGTCATCAGCTCCAATGGACATTTCTCATCTTGAGGACTGGGTTGATGGCAGATGGTGACAAAGGTGGTAAGGTGAGAGAGATGGTAATTTGACAGTTTCCACAATAAAACCTAACATCAAAATTGTACTTTACAGTTTTCAAACATTTTCCTGGAACAGCATGGTGGCTCACACCTGTAATCCCAGCACTCTGAGAGGCTGAGGCAGGAGGATCACTTGAGGCCAGGAGTTCAAGGCCAACCTGGGCAACAGAGTAAGACCCTCTCTCTAATTAAAAAAAAAAAATTAGAAAAAATTTTCCTGAGCATTACACGATCTCAGGCCTAGCTGGTGGTATCGTCCCCTTTTTAAAGCTGAGGAAAATGAACCACAAGCAGCTGGGAGATTTATCCAAGCTCGCACAGTTAGTCGATGGAGAGAAGTGACTAGCCTGCCGAGAAAAAGGATCTTGCCTTAAGAGCCTTCCACTATTCCACAAAAGACAAGAGAAAGACTTAGTCCTGGGCAGACTTTTCTTCAATCTTTTCAAGTCTCCGAAGTTGACTAATTTTCATGCTATGTCTTTTTACCAGCATTCCAGAAATAAAAGGGTAAGGAGAGTTAAAAGGGTGAATGTATGTTTTAAATGGCCATGTGCAAAAATGTCTGCATGGATCCTGATAATTAAATTTTTAGTATGAGAGATAATTTGTGCCTTGGTGGCACATTTTTCTAATTGTTAAAGTGATACAAATTTAGAAAATAATGAGGTTCAAACTGTTGAAAGTATTTACACAATCAATTAGCCCACAGTTAATAAGTGATTTCACCGAGCAATCAGCACTAAAAAAGCATTAAAAGGCTGTGACAGAATTCTTCCCCCACGGAAGCAGACAGTGCAATTTGAAGAAAAGAGAAACATTAAAAAATATAGTAATACAATTTGGAAGGGATGAGCTCAAATAAAGAAGGAAGGACTATAGACTGGAATTGTCAAGGCAGCCTTCTCAGAGAAGGAAGGATTTGAGATGGGCCTTAAAGGATGATTAAGATTTAGCTCAGCTGAGAGGGAGGTGGGTGGCATTCCTGCATCTAGTAAACAGGTGAAGAAACAAGTGAGATGCTATATAAGAGCTTGGCATGTAGCAGGGTGATCAGTGAGGGTCACTGGGGAGAAATGGAAAGAACAGCAGCCTCTCAGGGGTGAGCAAGGGCAAACCTGGTGGAAGGGGGCTTGAAAATAGAGTAAAGACAGTTCCAAAGGGAGGTTACACAGGATCTTAAAACCAGGCTGGAGTATTTGAATTTTAACCTATAAATAATGAGAAGCTATTGAAAACTTTTGAGCAGAAGAACTGGTGGTAAGAGGTTTTACATAGATAACTTCCGCAACATGCCTAGGAAGGACCCCATTAAAAATTTTATATAAAACAGGGGTCAGGGAGGGTCATTGAAATAGAGAAGTCCTTGTCCAAGGTGGATCCTGAGATGGAAACAAACCATTGACTTAAATGACAAACCAACTGCTCAGCCCTCAAAGACAAATGACAGAGATTAGGCTGTCTGTGGGCATACAAGTGGAAATGCCCAACAGTAGTTGAACTATGGGGTCTTGCTTCAGGAGAAGGGTCCAAACACACATAGATAAAGATAGAGACAGACAGGAAGGTAGATTTAATAGTTTTCCACATTAATTAGTGAAATTTTTTGGTTTTGTTTTGTTTTTGAGACAGAGTCTCGCTCTGTCATCCAGGCTGGAGTGCAATGGTGTGATCTCAGCTCACTGCAACCTGTGCCTCCTGGGTTCAAGCGATTCTCTTGCCTCAGCCTCCAGAGTAGCTGGGACTACAGGCACGTGCCACCACACCCAGCTAATTTTTGTATTTTTAGTAGAGATGGGGTTTCACCATGTTGATCAGGCTGGTCTCAAACTCCTGACCTCATTATCCACCCGCCTTGGCCTCCCAGGGCCCACCTCAGCCTCCCAAAGTGCTGGGATTATGGGTGTGAGCCACCGCGCCCGACCTAATTAACGAATTTTAACAGCTAGTTTTATATATGTGTGTGTGGATGGATGGAAAGAAAGAAGGAGGGAGGGAGGGAGGAAAGAAGGGGAAGGGAAGGAGAAGGGAAGGGAAGGGAACGGAAGAGAAGGGGAGGGGAGGGGAGTGGAGGGGAGAGAGAGAGAGACAGAGAGACAGAGAGAAAGAAAGAAAGAAAGAAAGAAAGAAAGAAAGAAAGAAAGAAAGAAAGAAAGAAAGAAAGGCAAGCAAGCTTGACATTTAATTTTGCTCTTTTTTCTCTCTCTAGTCATTCATCCTCCCACCCCTTCCACAGTCTAGCACCTTATCTCAGTACCTTTCAACACTGAATTTTTCAAATAATAACAGTAAGCCACCAAAAAGACCTCAGTATTGCCTATCTCTGATATGCAAGAGTATTGAAGATAGAAATACCTGCTGACACTGTGATTTGCACAATTCTTTTATTTATTTATTTATTTATTTATTTATTTATTTATGTGACAATCATTTATTGAGTGCTTTCCATGTGCTAAATACTGTGCCCAGTGCTGGAGATACAGCAATCATTCATTCATTTAATACATGTTTGTAGAATACATACTGTGTAAAAAGCTCTGTGCAAAGAGCTGTGTAAGTCATGGCTCCTAACTTCAAGGTAAATAAACCCCTACTGGTGATATCAATATACATGAAGTTATCTTCTTATAGGGAGTACATTCACAATTCCAGGCTCAAATAAAGTGTTCTATTCCACACACCTGGGAGGCACTAAGGTCTAGGGAGGAAATGAAACTCTTATAACTGTCCTGAGCATGTGAGATTAACAAGTGCTCTTGTAAAACTAAATGCCAACTGCAGAGCTGCCTATTGGCCAGTGGCCTCCTCACAGGCATTTACGTTTATTTATTTATTTGTTTATTTATTTGCTAGATTTATCACATTTGCAGGCTGTGCCATTTGGCCTCAGGGTCAAATAAATCACTTTTAAAATTTTAACATCATTCTTAAGCATTGCGTGCCCCTATATGCCCCTGACAGACTTTCTAAAGCCTTTACAGGAACAGAATTAAATCCATTTTGCAAATAAATACACTGGAAACAGCAGGATTTAAATGTACCGATAAGGGAAAAAATAAATTCTAGGAAAAACCTGGAGATAGGATTGATGTGTTCGGCAGTACTTTTTAGATTTGGAAAAATTCCTCCCCACAAAACTGGGGTTTCTAGCTGACCTTCTAGACAGTAAAAAAAAAGAAAAAAGACTTGGGGTGGCATGTGGAATTCTGTCTCTCTTCTTCTTGGCACACATTCCTTTTCAAAGATATGTGCTCCATGAGGATTTGTCATAAGGTTCAAAAAGACAGCCAAAGATCATAACAAAGTACGTAATGGAATGGAATAGAAATGCATTTTTAAGAAAGCTGGCCACGTCATTTGGAAATTCAGCCAAGGTAGATTCTCCCATCTCCCAAAGCCTAAATCTGTCTCTGGGAGAAAGCTAAACATGTAGAAAGGAGAACTGACTCTTTGAATATTATTCTACTCACATAATTAATGTTATATTAAATTATCCTTTCATATGCTCATCAAACATTTATTGAGCACTGTACTAAGAACAGATTTGGTGCCACGGAGTACAAAAAATAAGACAGGGTCCCTGCTATTAAGGAGCATTCATGTAAATTAAAAATTACCATATGTATAGTTAATAACAATGTATTATATACTTGAAAATTACTGACAGTAGATTTTAGATGTTCTCACCACAATTAAATGTTGCATGTGCAGTAACGTATGTTAATTAGCTTGATTTAGACATTCCATAATGTATCCATATTTCAAAACATTGTGTTGTGTCATCAACATATACAATTATACATCAATTTAAACACAAAGAAATAATTTTCATCACCATATTACAAATCCTACAAAATGTTGTTAGAAGAGCCTGAGAAAGACGCTTGATATTAGGAATGACTGTTTCTTTGTCATATAATCTCAGTCTAACATTCTCTTTTTTTTTTTTCTGTGCTCTATGGAAATGACAATATATATTTATTCGACTGTAAAGCAACTTCATTTTTCCAGTATCTCTTTGCTTTTTTCCACTATCTCTTTCAAGTGGTGCTGACTTATCATGACTAAATTGGTTTACGACGGAAAGACGTTTTGATATTTGATCTGGAAGACGTGTGTATTTTTGTTCTGGGTATAATCTTACACCATTATTTTGGATTAACCGACAGACTCCAAATCCCAGTTGCATTGGATAGGGGAACTTCTGCTATATAATTTCTGCCACTACAATGAACTACCAAAGACCAGAAGCCATGTCTTAAAAATCTATGTTCCCTACCCCACAAAAACAAGAATGACAAATAGGAATTCAATAAATATTTAATAATTCAGACAAGTAGTTTCTAGATCTTGTCATCTCATACAACAAGTAAACCTGTGTTCTGAGCCACTGAGATTTAGGCATTATTTGCTACTCCAGAATACCTTAGCTTAAGCCGACCAATACACCAGACTTCAATATGTAAATATGAGTAAATGGCAAGTGAATGAACATATCTGTAGTGTTTTGTTTGTTTGTTTTTTGAGACAGAGTCTCGCTCTGTCGCCCAGGCTGGGGTGCAGTGGCCCAATCGTGGCTCACTGCAACTCCACCTCCAGGGTTCAAGCAATTCTCCTGTCTCAGCCTGCCAAGTAGCTGGGACTACAGGCGTGCACCACCACGCCCAGCTGATTTTTTTATTTTTAGTAGAGACAGAGTTTCATCATGTTGGCCAGGCTGGTTTTGAATTCCTGACCTCAGATGATTCGCCCGCCTCAGCCTCCCGTGGTGCTGGGATTACAGGCGTGAGCCACCGTGCATAGCTGTGTAGTTTAATTAATCTATTTTACTGGCATCTTTTCCTAATTCTCTGAAAAGTCTGATAGAGCGAACTTTACCTCTTTCTATTCCTCCATTCCCTTTAAACTCTGCTGTGCATTTCAAGTGAAATATCATTTATCCTTGTTTTTATTCTCTCCCATGTACTGTCCCTATAGTCACTGACTAAGATCCTCGAAGCCTTGAAAAATAAAAACACTGGGAAAAAGGAAAGATCTTCCAAAGAAAAATCAAAGTCTCTGTTGTTTTGTGGTTGCAAGACCAGTGCCATAAGAACTAATAACAATAGCTGTCATTTATTGAGTGGCTACTTTGTGCCCAGTGCTGAGCATTAAATGCATAATCCTCCCACCAAACCAGTGAGCTAGCACCACCATTATCTGCATTTCACAGAGGAAGAAAGTAACAGTTCAGGAGATGGATAAATTTTGACAAGGACTGTTTGTCTTTAGGAGGAAGACTATTTTAAAAGGCAGCTCAGCGTTCGCTTGGATGCAGTCTATCTTCAGAACTGCTTCAAACACAAGGGGTAGAAAAATGCTTATTTTGTGGCTAATTGAATTAGTGCCTCTCTCTCAAACATAATGAAATTCAAAGCCATTTTATTAGCCCTCTTGGGACTCTTTTTAAAAATTCTTCCTCTACTGTATTAGATTAGCCTGCCAAGATGACCCTGTATAAAATGAGGTCAGGCTTCTTTCAGGGTATTTCTTTGTTGCTCCTACCTATACCAGGGCATGTGAAGGTCACTTTGTTCAGTCCTCCCATTTCCCTTCCAAATACCCCAGAAAGAGATCAGAGTATCTTCTAAACATCAGAATCAAACGGGCCCTCCCTCTACTTTCCCATATGCTCTCAGTGGCTAGTACTGTGTGTTTCTGGATGCATCATGAAAACATTACTTCCCACACCTCAGGGGAACGGAGATGTGTTTTAAAGGAAATTATGTTAGTCTCCAACCAGTGTCACCCCACTTGTACTCAGAGCCTTTGAAAAACTTGACTATGTGCTGAAAGGTCTTTTGAGGATAACATGATGCAGTGGACTAAATGTCTGTGTCCTCCCAAAATTCGTATGTTGAAACCCTCAAGGTGATGGTCTAGAAGGTGAGACCTTTGGGAGGTGATTAGGTCATGACAGTGAAGCCCTCGTGAATGGGATTAATCCCTTTTTAAAAGAGGCCCCAGAGAGCTCTCTCACCCTCTTTCCACCGCGTGAGAATACAATGAGAAGATAGCAGTCTGCAACCCAGAAGCAGGCCCTCGCCAGAACCTGACCATTCTGGCACCCTGATCTTGGACTTCGAGCTTTCAAAACTGTTAGAAATCAATGTTTCTTTTTTTTTTTCTTTTTTCTTTTTTTTTTTTTTAGAGACGGAGTCTCTGTCACGCAGGCTGGAGTGTAGTGGCGTGATCTTGGCTCACTGCAACCTCTGCCTCCCAGTTCAAGCAATTCTCCCGCCTCAGCCTCCCGAGTAGCTGGAACTACAGGCACCCACCACCATGCCCGGCTAATTTTTGTATTTTTTTAGTAGAGACGGGGTTTCACCATGTTGGCCAGGCTAGTCTTGAACTCCTGACCTTGGGATCTGCCCCCCCTTGGCCTCCCAAAGTGCTGGGATTACTGGCATGAGCCACAGTGTCCGGCCCCAATGTCTGTTCTTTCTAAGCCATCCAGTCTATGTTACTTTGTTACAGCAGCTCCAGATACATAGTCTGACTAAATATACAACTTGGAACAAACAGTAGCTATTATTGGGAACACAGCTTTGGAAAGACCAACTTGTAATCATGAAATGCCCTTCTTTGATGTTCTTTCCAACCCCTCCCTTCCATGGACTCTTCTACATGGCCTTAGGCTGGAGACAACATCAAAGAATTTGAACCTAGCTCCACCACTACTAACGATGTGGCATTGCTAAGTGACTTAACTTCTCTCCCACAGTTTTCTCATCTGTATAATGGGGTTGCTAAAGTTGTCTATCTCCAACAATGCTGTGTAATATACCTAAGGCTCTTAAGTCAATGCCTGGCACTTGGTAAACCCCACAGAAGGGGTTTGCAATTTGTATTTTTCCCTTCCATCTATTCCTTCTCTCCTCACAATGCCCTGATTAAAGGAATGATTCCAGCCTCAGCCATTCACCCTCATTAGCTCAAGCTAAAGTTTCTCAACTTTTTTTCATGGAGCAGTGTATTAATTGTTTTCTATCACAACAAAATACACATAAAAACACATACAAAATGTAAACAAGAGTTTCATGAAACAATATTTACCTTTATCATATGCAATGTGCTCTAGTCTTATCTTTTTTGTTTGTTTTGTTTTTTTGGTTTTCAAGCTAGTCACAGTCCACTAAATTTACTTCATGACTTAGCACTAGGCTGCTGCAGTTGGTTTGAAAAATAGCTGATCTAAGCTAACCACCATTCATTAAATTCTGACAACACCAGTATAAGGCAGATATGTCAATTTGACATATTTTTTAGAACTTAGGCACAGAGAGGTTAAGTGACTTACGCAAGGTCACACAGTTTGCCAATAACTGGCATAGGAACTTATGAAGATTGTTCCTGATTCAGAAGTAGGCAGGTGGCCTAAGTCAGCCCAGTTAAACAGAGTATGGAGGATGTGTGTAGCTCAATTGACCCCCATGTTACTAACATGAGTGGGGTGCTGCG
The DNA here is from genome assembly GCF_028858775.2 of Pan troglodytes. NCBI lineage: Eukaryota > Metazoa > Chordata > Mammalia > Primates > Hominidae > Pan > Pan troglodytes. Next base: position 31,577,461 of record NC_072404.2, read on the forward strand.
TCTGGGGAGAGCTGCCACTACAGATGGCAGCCTAGCCTAGGCTAGGCTCTCCAATATGTATGTCTTTGTCTTCATTTTTAACAACAACAAAAAAGTTTAAAAAGTAGAAAAAAAGTTTAAAAATAGAATAAAAGCTTATAGAATAAGGATATAAAGAAAGTATTTTTGTACAGCTATATCATGTGTCTGTGTTTTAAGCTAAATGTTATTATAAAAGAGTCAGAAAGTTTAAAAAATTAAAAAGTTTATAAAGTAAAAAAGTTGCAGTAATCTAAGGTTAACTTGTTATTATAGAAAGAATTTTTTATACATTTAGTGTAGCCTAAGTATACAGTGTTTATAAAGCCTACAGTCATGTACAGTAATGTCCCGCGTCTTCACCTTCACCCGCCACTCACTCACTCACTGAGCCAGAGCAGCTTCCAGTCCTGCAGGCTCCATTCATGGTAAGTGCCCTACAAAGGTGTACCATTTTTTACCTTTTACACCATATTTTTTACTGTATCTTTTCTATGTTTAGATATGTTTCAATGCATAAATACTTACCATTGTGTTACAGTAGCCTAGAGTATTTGGTACAGTACCATGCCATACAGGTTTGTAGCCTAGGATATAGCGTATAGTTTAGGTGTGTAGTAGCCTATACTATCTAAGTTTGTGGAAGCACATGCGATGATGTATGCATAATGAGGAAACTGCTTAACAACACATTTCTCACAATGTATCCCCCCTCATTAGGCAATGCATGGCTGCAATATCAATCCCCATTTTGTAGAAAATGAAGCTCAAAAATTTTACCAGAGGAGTCCTAGCTAGTAAAAGGTGGATCCAAGATTCAGACCAAGATCTGTCTGATATCAAGACACTGCACCACACGGCCCACAGCAGACGGTGTACTCAAATATAAAGGACAAAATAAGGGGTTGATAGGTGCTGACTTTCTCCAAAGAAGGCCCATCATTACCACCTGCACCCTCCCCCCCAACACAAGCACTCTGCTGCTCGCCTTAAATGTTCTTACCCCTTTCTACTTTACCTTACAGCTATCAGTGTTTGTGCTTTAGGTTCTTCACTGGAACTCTATGCTCCTAGGGAGAGGGACCAGGGACATGTAGCTTGTAGCTCTGTGCCTGCATATCAAAGGCATGCAAGAAATACACAATTCATTGGTTGTTTTTGGATCACTTTTTGTCCCATTAAGAAATAATGGAGGAAGTGGAGAGGGGGTGAAGAGAATCCTCCAGAATTTGGTGATAAGTTTTATGCAAATTCCATTCCACATGCCCTGTCATCACTGTGTGTTATGTGCGGGCACTCCTTGCTGGTCCTTATAAGTATCTCTCTCAGACAGGCAAGAGGGTGGAAGAAAGATGGGTGGAATCACTTTAACAACAGATAAAATATTGGCACTGCTGTTGATGCAGGGACCAGACCAGCTAAATCTAACCCCTGTGGGTTTTCAGATCTGACTTAATCCTCATCATTAAAGCTAAACTCTCATCCACTTTGGACTGTGGCCTGGCCCAGAGTTCATTTTAAATCCCAGGACCAATGGCTTTGCCAATATTTTATGTGTTCCCTGGGTAACTCTTGGAAGGCTGCATTCAAGAAGCAAACAGCTCTGACAGTGGCTATCACCACTTATAATGAATCCTTTGGTGGCCTCTCTACCTGCCAAATTCAGTGTAAACTCTTAGAATGCATCCAAGGTGCTCCAAAGCAGGCCTTCATTTTTTTTTTTTTAATCTTAACTCTTATATTTCCTCCTCCCTTAGCCAACTAGCCTACTCCAGTTGCTCCAAACATCCCCTGCTCCATGTGGCCTCTTGGCCTTGTTCATGCTGGTGCTTTTGCTTGCACGCCTTTGTAGCCATGCTGCCTGTTGTGATCACATCCTTTCTGGAAGGCCCAGCTCTAAGACCACCTCCCTTGTGAAGTCTTTGTTCTTTCTACAGGTACTCTCCCCATTCTGAACCCTCACAGCATTTTGCCTATATCTCTTCTAAAGCAGCTATGACAATTATTTGGGAACTGGCTTCTATCCACTAATTAAAATTTTAATATTCATGATTATTGCCAATTACTTACTTACTGGGGTTTCCTAATGCCAGGCATTGTGTTAAGTGCTCTGTATACATTAACTCATTTAATCTTCATTATATCTCATAAAGGATGTAAAAGTGGAGGTAATAATAACCTACCTCATTGGCTTATTGTGAGGATTGAATGAGGACTACGCGAAAGTTCCATGCTTCTGAGTTCCACGCCTGTAAGCCTGGCAGGTTGTGAGTACTCAATACGCGTTTGCTATCACCATCATCGTTATTATCATCACGATCATCATCATTACCATGATCATCAAATCCATTTTACAGAAGAAGAAACTGAGTCGTCAAGTAATTTACATATAATTACACCACTAGTAAAAAGTGAAACTTGTATACTGTGTTAATCACTGCCCTATACCACATTTTAATGTAAATCCTTTCAGGGCAGACATTGCATGAACACATCTTTATACCCCTTCAGAGGTTAGCACAGAGCCTGACCCAGAGGCAGCCTATAAGCATATGATGAATAAATAAGGCCCATCAAAAACGGTCAGATCTTGCTTGGTGGTTTCCACCAACTGCTATCTAATAGTTGATTTTCCTGGGTGGGGTGAAAATGTACACACCTGGTATAGGCTTTTCTGCATATAGGTTTGAATATAGGTTTCCTACTTGTCAATCCTTTCAAATGACGCACCTTCCTTAAGCTACTAAAAATGTCCTCTTCCAGTGCACGATGTGAATAAACCCAACTATTTTCACAATTTTAATATGAGCAAAGTATGTGTTCATGGTCCAAATTCTGCAGCCGTCCTGCCCAGACTCACGCATAGGAGTGAATGGATCTGAAGGGCATTAAGCACACCCACACCTTTCTCCTATCTCCCTCATCTTGTAGTTTCAGCTCAGGCTGCTTAGGTTTTGTTTATGTTGCCATAAATTAAAGGGCATGCTTTTTACACGTCCTGAATACATTTCACTCAAGATGACAGAGTATGGGAAAAGTGGTTTCCCGAACCCTCTCAAATGTCCCTCTCAAATGTCACATGGAGGAGCATGCTTTGCAGCCAGGCACAATGATACCTGAACAGGGGCATGACCACTTGAAATTAATACATGATCAACAGCAAGCTGCCCGTCGGCCAGAGATGGAGGGAGATCATTTTCACCAATGCATGACTGAAGCCTCTCACCCCAGGCGATGGTGTGCCTCTCAGCTAACCATGAAAATCGGTCACATATGTCTCCTGCTCTCTTACACAGCTGCGATTTGGCCACAATATTTCGATTTGTTTCACCAACATTTTCTAAGTGACCTATGACTTCATCATAGTCCCAGTTAGTCCCCTTGTGCAGAGCCCCCACACAGAGGCCTGAAGTCAACAATAATTGCTGAATCTCAAATATCCAGGGTCCCACCCATCCTGGCTTTTCCCCCATTGTGCTGAAATCAGGTCAGATCCAGGGCTCCCAGCCACTCTAGGAAAACTGCTGAGACCAAGCTGCTTATCCAAGAGGAGAGGCTAAAGGTTAGTACCTAAGGGTGAACAAAAACCCACCCTTCTTACAGAGGCATGTTTTATACAGCATGGTGATGACAAAAGTAACATGTACACAAGATGCATGCATTCATCCCACCTAATAAAAATGAAAAGACTGTGATTTTCTGTAGGTCATTTTATTTGACCTGTCTTCACCCTCACAAGAATCAAATTGTCCTGGTGTCATTATCTCCACTTTACAGATAAGAACACTGTGCCTCAAAAAGTTTGAGTTATGTGCTTAACGTTATTCAGCCCATTAATAGCAAAGTCAGGACTCATGTTGGTTATGTGATTTGAGCCAGGACCCATTTTATGTGTTAGGGGCAGAGAGAAGCTCTGGCAGTTGTAGTCAACCCTGGTATCACCTGAGAATCACCCAGAGATCTATAAAAATTAACCCACCCCTCATGAGTGTCCCTGGCCAACCCCAGACCAATTGCATCAGAATCACTGGGGGAAAGGGCTCAGATATAGTTATTGCATTAGTCAGGGTTCTCCAAAGAAACAGAACAAATAGGGTGTGTATATATATAGTGAGAGATTTATTTTAAGGATTTGGCTCACTTGATTATACAGGCTGACAAGTCCAAAGTCTGCTGGGTAGGCTGGCAGGCTGGAGACCCAGGAGAGAGCTAATGTTCCAGTTCAAGTCCAAAGGTCAGTCTTTTGTTCCGTGTAGACCTTCAACTGACTGGATGCGGCCCACCCACATTAGGGAGGCCAATCAGCTTTACACAAAGTCTATTGATTTAAATGTTATTCTCATCCAAAAATACCCTCACACAAACACCCAAAATAGTGTTAAACCAATTATCTGCACACCATGACCCAGTAAAGTTGACACATAAAATTCACCATCACGGGTATTTTTAAAGCTGCACAGGTGCTTCCACTGTGCAGCCAATGTGGAGAGCCACTGATCTGTCATTTCACATACTCATCACTGTCTCCAACCTCTTCAGAACCAGAATCCACCTAACCATTAACAAATTGCCCAGGATAGAGATAGACAAGGCATCTGCCCAAACCAGGTACTGCTTATTTTGTGGAAATTAGCAGAGTGGTTTCTATGGGTATGGCCAAGAGGTGCATTTGGAGTTTTGCTAGAGGGTAGGTAAAGCAATAATATCATGCACAGGCCATTTTGGCTGCAGGTTGCAAATGGTTTCTGGTGAATGGCCAATGGGTAGTCTCTTTATTCTCTTCTCTAAGCCCTCTCAAAGCAAAATTCCCTATCTTAGAGGGAAGGTTTAATTTTTACAACTTGAAAAAAGCCAGAATGAATTTGTTCATTTGCACCTGGCCTATGGCTTGACAAGAAATCCTGGAGGCTAGTGTTGAAAGACAATAAATCTTTGCAAGATGGCAGGAAAATTTGTAGCCAGAGCTGGGCAAAGCGTCTTCTATAGCAATGAATTCAGAAAAGCTGATAGGACTGGCTGATAGTATATTTGCAAAATTTAGAAGCCCCTCTCTTGTTGGCTGAGAAAGTCTGAAAGTACAAAGCATTATGCCACCGAAGCATTAAGAGGCAGTATGCTTGTCTTATTTAATTTAGTTTTAAGCATCAAAACTTTGATATTTTGTGGTGCATTGTTTTGGAAACATTGAGATGCATTTTACATAAGCTTAATTAACTCAGAATAAGTAAAGAGATTCACAGCAGCAAATCATTTGCTGGAAGATGGTTCTTTAGGGTCAGGATCCCTATGCAGTACAGGAGTGCCTCCTGGGAATCTGAGCATGAATCCTAGGTGACATACTCCTCCCAGCTGCCCCCTAGGATGCAGGTGCTGCCACTAGGTCCAGGCTCAGAGATGCCTGCTGAGTTGCCATTTTCCTCCTTATAGAATTCCTTCTCTGCCCATTTCTTTTTCTGGCTTACTCCTCTTTTTGTTCACTTCAGTTTATAACACAGATGTTAGCTAACCATGATTTTTATCTTGATCCTCCAACATCCCAAAGGAATATTTTAGAAGGGACTCTTTCTATGGTAAAATGGCAGGCCATAGGATAATTCCAGTGGGTTGGGGAAAGATATTTGGGAAGGAGATGTATTAGGAGGCTTAAATTATACCATGTGACTGGTTCTCATGGCCTTCAGTGGTAACTCACGGTAACTTTACCACCTGTTATGGCTGAATTGTGCTTCCTCCCTGAAAAAAGGATATATTGAAATGCTAACTGTCAGTACCTCAGAATGTGACCTTATTTGGAAATAGGGTGATAAAGTTAAAATGAGGTCATTAGGATGGGCCCTGCTATGGTTTGACTGTGTCATCTTCAAAATTTAGGTCTTGAAACTTAATGGCCAATATGATGAAATTAAGAGGTGGGACCATTAAGAGGCGATTAGGCCATAATGACTCCTCCCCCAAGAACAGAATTAAATCACTATTAAAGAGACTTCATGCAGCATTCAACTAGCCTGCGCTTCCACCTTCCACCAAGTGAGAGCACCACATTCCTCCCCTTCAGAGGATGCAGCATCAAGGCACCATCTTGGAAGCAGAGAGCAGCCTTCACCAGAAAACCAAACCTGGCAATGCCTTGACCTTGGACTGCCAGCCTCAAGAACCATAAGAAAGTAAATTTCTGTTCTTTATAAACTACTCAGTCTCAATTACCCTGTTAGAGCAGCACAAAGTGGACTAAGATAAGCCCTATTCCAATATGACTGGTGTCTTTATAAAACGGGCAAATTTGGACATATGGACAGACACACAAAGACAGAAGATGATGTAAAGACCAGAGAACATATGTGAAGATGAAAGAGTGGGTGACGCATCTGCAAGCCAAAGAATGCCTAAGGCTACACGAAGCTAAGAGAGAGACATGGCACGATCCTTTCCTAGTGCCTTCAGAGGGAGAACAGCCCTATTGACACCTTCATTTCAGATTTCTAGACTCCAGAATTGTGAAGCAACAAATTTCTGTTGTTCTAAGCCATCCATTTGTGGTTCTTTGTCACATCATTTCTGGGACTCTAATATACCACCTGTTTTACCTTTTAGCCAAGGCTCTTGTATCAATTGTCTATTGCCCCAATAAAGCTACACAACAAACTACCACAAAATTTCAATTGCAAACAACAACAAACACTAGTCAAACTCATCAAGTCTGTAGGATCCAGCTAATTTGAACTGAGCTCAACTAATCTTTGCTAGGCTTTCTTAAGAGGTCTCTGTCAGCTGCACATCAATCTATCAATTGCTCCTGCCAATAATAGTGGCTTGCTCATCATGTGTTCGGGTGTTGACTGGTTGCTAGCTGATATAGGTTGGCCTTAATCAGAATGACTGGGATAACTTGGCTTCTTTCACCTATCTCATTTTCCAGCAGGTTAGCTCAAATGTATTTCTCTCAAGGCAATAGCAGATGGCAAGAGCACAAGCAGAAATAAACAAATACCTTTTCAAGCCTCCATTTGCATGATGCATGCTAACGTCCAATTATTCTGAGTAAGTCATATGGCTGGGTCCCTTGTAGAGCACTATAAGATTATAGGACTATGGGTTAGAGAGGGGTATAGAATAAGGGCCCTTAATACAATCAATCTACTATAGCTCTGATTTCAGTGTAAAACTCTCAGAAATAGGGCAGTAAAGTACCCCCTGGAAAAGCCCCTAGCATTTTTTCTGTGTTTGGACAGTCTACCTTGTTCCATCACAACACAGTTATCCAGCTAGTCAATCTTCATAGGGATTGACTCTAGGCTAAGAACTCTAGGGTATACAGAAATAAGTAAGGATTGTGTCCTACCATAAGGGAGCTTCTAATATAATAGCCATAAACCCAAAAAATGTCAGCATGATGAGGACCTTGAGAAGGGCCAAAGAGGTACCAATAAGTTGTCACAGGGTTGAGATTGCCAAATACCACGATCTGCAGAAGGGTCCAAACCCATAGTAAAATTATCAGAAGTCTAATGTAAAATGATGCAAAAAAAATGTAGACAGATTTTTTTGGTAACATTAACTCTGTCCTACTTTAAAAACTATTGTTTATTCTGAAATCATATCCTTCCTACCTTTGAAATTAACATACTAACTTTTATAAAGTAGAAAACAGTTTTGTTTGTGCATTTTTAAATATCATTCCTTGGTAAAATAAAAGTTCTCAATCCAAATCGATCCTTCCCAAATCCCCAAGTTGTTTCTTGGTTTTACCCCAATAGTCTGTGCATCACAGCTAGATAGAAGGGAGAGAGCACTTTCAGAGGAATCGTTCCACAGAAAAGGGATCATCTGAGACAGGCCTTGAAGGGTGAGCTGGATTTCAGCACATGGAAATGACTATGAATGGGATGGAGCCTAGAAAAGGTGCAAGGTGGGGAGTAAGACTAGGTCATCTCTATTCACAGCCAAGAATAAAGTTTATCTGGGCACCCTCGAGCAACTGAAGTTGCTGGAGGCAGGGCTCCTTGAGAGCAACAAGCATCACCTTGAGGTCTGTCTTCCCTTCCTTTAGCAGGCCTGTTTTGGCCTGGCTGCAACTGACTCCTGGAGATTGTCTCCAGCCACACATTTTGAAGGTTTCTCACCATTGCTACAGGCTATAGGACAATTTTCCTCTATTCCTGCTCCATCTACCAGTAGTGCTTACTGGAAATCAGCTTTCCATACCTTTCCTTCCAGTTGCCGCTTCTCCTACAGGAAAGTCAAGCTGATTGGATGAGACCAAAGCTAATTTTTTTCTGTCCTGAACCATCTGCCCACCAGCATTCTCCAGGGTTGTCCTATTGTGAGCCATCCCAGTAGGCATCCTTGATGCAAAGACCACATTCTCATCTCAACTGAGCAAGAAAAATAACAGAAATTATAATATTGCTTATTTGATATTAATTCAAAGCATGGCTACAGAACAGAGCTCTTTAGACCCAAGTCAGTCTGACTCAAAAGCTGGTGCACTCTGCCATCTCCCCATACACACACGTACATACTACGATAACCTCCTTAATGTTTTTATCGCCGCAGATACTACTGAAAAAGTAAAGTAGGCCCAACATCCTAGTTACTACCCAGCCCTAGTAGCCCAGGTTCAAACATAACTTGGGAATCACAGAATTGGATAGTTTTCTTTCAGCTAGAATTTTGAGGTTGGGCTTAGATTGGAAATCACCTCTGTTCATCTGGAGTAAGGGCTTTTAATACTTTTTGACAGTTTATACTTTGGAGCACTGTGGCTCAGAGTTACCATCAAGGGGCCACTGCATGCAGTCCCACGGAATTTACTGGAGTTGGAGGATGGAGAATTCCATTGTCCTCATTCCACATGTGCTACCTCAGGGCCCAAACTTCAGGACAGCTCGATGAATGAAATGATGACATTTGCCAAAAACAGCAGCTATACCACACAGAACCACTGAGCATGTGAAATTGAATGGCAATGTATTGTAAGATTTTGAACACAAATCCAGGATAAGGTTAACATAATACTCCTTTTTAAAAGTCACCAAAAGAGAACGCTTTCAGTGCAAAGACTTCCATTTGCATAACACCTTACACTTCTCAGCATACTCTCACCTCATTGGATACAAACTAATCACTAGCATAACAAACTAATATCATCTCTTTTACAGAGGAGAAAGTTAGCTGCTGGTCCAAGTCAACTGATCTATGCAAAGTTATATGGCTTGTCAATAATGGATATGAGACTAGAATTCAGGACAGGTATTTTTGTGGCCAAGTCTACTCAGATAAACACAATTAAGCTAGTTTTGTTGACTTGATTTGTTTTGTTGGCCTGTTTCATTTTGCTAGAGAATCCTGATTAACCAATTAGATTATCTGGAACTCATGTTGCTTTGTAAATGGAATAGTTGCCTGCAGCAATCTCAGACCATGTAAGTGGGATCATTCAATTGACTTAACCAGAAAAGAGGTCTAAGCTGCATAAATGGAAAAGAAGACATACTCAGATATTTGGACATTCCTTCAAGACTGTAGACCCTCATTACCATGAGTGTTCTGACCCAAATCAGATGGGTGCAATGCGAGGGAAGAGTTTCCCAGCCCAGTGTCATATTGAGAACTCTATTGGCAACAAGCAATGCCAGAATTCTATCTAAAAGAAGTTTTGTTAGGGATGGCAGTTCCCACTGGAAGGTGTGTGTGTGTTGCATTATATGTTTTGGATCAAAAAAATTTTTTTCTGAAGTAGCTTTCAACTAACTTTGCATAAATTGAGAAAATTTAAATTGCACCTAAAAGAGAATATTAGAAACTATTAGAATAAGAGAAATATTAAAAAATATTAAAATATTAATGGTAGCAGTAGTTGTAGTAGTAATCATGGTAGTAGGGTGACCAACTTTTTCCGGTATGCACAGGACCATCTCAGTTACACAGCAGAAAGCCCCACATTTCAGGGTCTCTGTCCAACCCATCCCAGACAAGTTGGGACAGTTGATCACTCTAAGTGATAGAATGATATTCATAATTGTTATTATTTTTATTTTTATTTTTATTCTTATCAGAATGGCTAGAGGGGAATCTGACGGAATTGTATGGTACTTCAATCTCAAAGCCACCCTCTTGGTGTTGCCACTGACTGCCTAAATTGGGTTATTTGGTGGCAAGTTATCAGCGTCCAATGAAGCTGGTCCTCAAGGTTGTCATCCTTCCCCAGTGGCCATGTTCCTTCTCCCCATCTGGACTTTCAGCATCAATCTACTCAAGTGACCACCAAATATCGCCAAACCCAGTTGAATGCCTCATTGGGCCTGGTCCTCTCTCAGCAACATCTGTTCCCCTCTGAGTGTAGGGAACTCTTGGGGCTATCCTGAGCAATAATCTCTACTCTGGGTTCTTAATTCATCCCCAGGGGTCTCTCCAGGAGCTCAAGGTTTCTCTACTTGCAGATGGCCCTAAACACCTCTGGAGTTTCTGTTGTCTCGAAAAGAGCAAGAGGGACTATAAATACTATGTGTATTAGGAAGAGGAAAGCAAATGGGGTTGGGAATGCTGAAAGAGTTGGGACTGGAAACGTATTCTGAAGGTATGGTAAGGTTTAGATAGGAACAAGCAAGAGGAAAGGCATTTCAAGTGGGGGAAAACACAGGAACAAAGAACTAAAGGGCATTAACAAATGTCCGGGGACTGGGAGGCAGACATGCCTCAAGGAGAGGATAAGGGAGGTGGAGATTAATAGAGAAGGAAAGATCTATACTCTTTATTCAGTAGACCAGTGTTTCTCAAACAGGACTGATTTTTCCCTCCAGGGAACATTTGGCAATGCCCAAAAACATTTTTGGTTGTCATGACTCAGTGGGGATGTAATTTGGTCTGAATGTTTATGTCCCCCCAAAATTCTTATGTTGAAATCCTCACCTCCCTACAAGATGATGGTATTAGGAGGTGGAGGCTTTGGGGGTGATTAGGTCATGAAGGTGGAGCTCTCACAAATAAGATTAGGGCCCTTATGAAAGAGACCTGAGAGACTTCTCACTCCTTCCACCCTCTGGGGTTAGAGTTAGAAGTTGGCTGTCTGTGAGGAAGTGGGTCCTCAAGAGACACCAAATCTACTGGCACCTTGATATGGGACCTCCCAGCCTCTAGAACCATGAGAAATAAATTTCTGTTGCTTATAAACCACCCAATCAATGACATCAATGTCAATAGCACCAAGGTTGAGAAACCTTGCAATAGACAATGGGGAGGCACAGGAGGTTTTTGAGCAGGAAAATGACAAAATGATGTCAATGCCGATAGCTTCATAAACCTGAGAGGAAATTAGCTAGCACAAGAACATCTCTCTTTATGCAATGGAGCATTTCCTAAAAATCTTTGTGTTTTTTGTGTGTTTTTCTTTAAAAAATCAATATTTTAGAAATTCAATTTTATTTTAAATGTACTAGAGCAGCTACTAGACAAATCTAGGGATGAATACACTCCTAGAAAGTGAAGAATCTTTCCAACGCAAGCATCATTCCTGTCTCATTCTGATATATCCAAATGGCTGTACTTTAGTGTCTCTCAAAGTGGGTTACACCTAAGTCTCTTCCAGACACCGGAGGACAATGCAGGCTTCCCCCCAAGGAATGGAAGATGAGAAGCCAGATTCCCTGGTTCCTGCCCACTGTGTGACCCAGAGCAGCTCTATATTAGATCATTAGCTGCTTCCAGGATCATCATTTCTTTTTCTCCATGATTCGTTGACTCTTAAATGCAACCATTTCTTCACCCTGTCATTGTGGAGCACTTAATCCAAAATTTTATTGAAATCTAGAGATGTTTTCCTTGCTATTATATTGGGAGCAGAATACGATTCCTTTGAACACTTCCAAAGTTCATTTTTGTTTCTCAGTGACTGCTTTCAAGTTTTCAAACAAGAAAGGATTTTGTTTTTCTCTGGCTAAAGCTTATTTTTACCCAGCCTTGGTTTTCTTTCCTTTCCTTTAAAAATCCTCAGCACATCTAAGTACACTAAATATTTATGAATGTAATTTATGAGCTTTGGCCGTTTACTCCTTGCCAAAACTAAAAAGTATGTCTGTGTGTGGCCTGAAAAATCCCAACTATGACAAAACCAAAACAGAGAAATGAGCAACTACTTCACATAAAAAAAGGGAAAAAGAGGTCAAACTTCACAAAAGTCCAGAAATTACTCACTTGACATATTCAGACTGGCACAAAGGAAAATAAATAATATTACATCTCCTCCAAGAACCTTGTCCTGTATGTCCTGCCTCAGATGTCCTGCAGTAAACATTTATTGAGAGCATCAGGAGGGAAAATGTCCCAGGCATCTGAAAGACAGAGGCCTGCAGCTTGCTGGGCAGCTAGGGCCCAGGGTGCTGCCCATCTCAGCCCTGTCCCCCAAAGCCTGTGTCAGCTGCGTATACTGAGCACTTAACTGTGCAGGAAGGGAAGTCAGCAGATCTCTAATGAATTCCTGATCTGACTCCAATCCCTCCCTTCCTTGAACACATTTCTTTGGAGAATCAAAACCCAACATCTGGAATTTGGCTTTTCACTGTCACAGGATGTCTCCAATGCTGGCTCTTGTTTCTGGAGTTACATAATTTCTCCTAAGCAGCTTTTTTCTCACTTCAAAAAGAAAGTGAGAGAGATTGCAGAGGAAATGCCTATGATATTAAAAAGTCATAAGCACTCATCTGTGATAACAAAAAAGCAGTGGTCCTGGACACACATAGGTTCTGATAGTTAACGACGAACTTGAGGGAATGAGGCCTGGTGGAACTGACCATAAATGAACAGAAATAAAGAGTGTGAGGAAAAGAGGTAAATGCCTCATGATGTGCAAACATTGTGGCAGTTGTTTAAACATCTCAGGAAGGAATTGAAGAATCGTTGGTTTGATAGGCATCTGGTTAGCTCAGACCATCTCATCAAGATAATCTTATAAACCTTCAATCAACGGTCGGCTTAAAGTCTTTAAGCCTTGCCACTAGACACCTCCTGCATACTGCAGAAGGGCCACCTTGGAAGCGCATACTGCAGTGTTCAAGAAAGAATCTGAGGCAATTACAGATGCCTGTCTATAGCAGCCAGACCCCAGACCAGCCCGCAGCTTTCACTGGGCAGACCCTGGCTTTTCACCCAAGATTCCACTGGCCCCACTGAGTGGAAATGAGCTTTGTAAACCACTGCTTGTTCTCTTGAAAGAGGCAGTTGACCTAATGGCTGATTATTTTCCTGAAATGGCCCCTTGAACTGGAGTTCCATTCTCCCTATTAAAGGAGAACAGGAATAAATACAATCCAAGAATCATTATAAACAGAGTTTTACTCTCCTCCTGTTGAAACTTCTACCACAGCTCTAAAGTGCCTCGGTGCAGAAGATTTAAGAAAAAAAAATAGATCCATTCTTAAATGCTCAAGGATTTTAATCTCAAAATGTATGTAAGTTCTCTGCCTAACCCAGAAATGAGAGCCAAGAGCAGCTGTGTGTGTGTGTTTGTGTGTGAGCATGAGTGGTGTTGGGTGGGTGTGATGGCATTGTTGAATATTTTATCCTCTTCCAAGAAACCAGTATTGGTAAGCAGATTAGATTGAATTTCTCTGGAATCTCAAGATGTCTCTCCATTCAGAGTGCTTAAACATAAGAAAGGTTCTAAAGTTGTCATAAAGTCATCAACTTTAAAACTGAACACTGTGTGCCTGGTGCTTGGGATTCAATAGTTAACAGGTATGGTCCCTCCTCAGGAAGCCTATGGTCTAACAGGAGATCTAGATGATGAAATAGGCAATCACCATTTAGGGCAATAAGTGTCCATTCATGTCACAATGGGAAGTTTGAGACTCCCTGGAAGCATATATGAGAGTCACTTAACTCAGTCTTTGGAAGTCAAGCAAGGCATCATGGAAGAAATGACATCTAAGCTGAGATCAGAGAAGCAAGGTAAAAGTTTAAAAGAGAAAGGACAGAACATCAAGGCAGAGGCAATCTTAATTGCAAAGCCCCAGAAAGGAAAGTGCATGGCTTTTGACTGAAATGTAATTAACAGGCAATAAACAAAGACAGATTTCATAAAGAGGGATCAGCAAACCTTTCTGTAAAGGACAGACAGTAAGTAATTTAGGATTTATGGGTCATGCACTCTGTTGCAACTATTCAATTCTGCTGCTGTAACTAGAAAGCACCCATGGACAATATGTAAATGAATGTGTTTTCATAAAACTTTATTTACAAAAACAGGTTGTAGGTCAGACCCAGCTGACATCCTGACTCTGCTGGCACCGGAACCCTCACTGTTCTGTGGTCCCCAGGCCAGCAGCATCAGCATCACCTTGGCAGCTCATTAGAAAGGCAGACTCTCAGACTCTCCCTTCTGACCTATAATCTGAATTTTACATTCAAGAGATCCGCAGGTTGACAGAGCCCTGTTAAGGCATTTGGTCTCTGTCTTTGACACACTCATGTATGCATGTTTGAAAGATCCCTGTGGCTACAGTACTGCAAGTCCACAACAGTGAGCAGCTCCTGAAATTTTGTCTCCCTCGTTGCCCAACTTGCCTCCCTTATACCTGGTCCTGGTGAGGAAAATGGACAGTAGAGGGCAAAACGGCAGGATGGTTTCTCTTTTCTCCCAGCCCCTGAAAGCCCACCCCTATCCCACCTCCCTTCACAACAAAGGCTGACCTTCAAAAACTACTGGAGGTAGTACTCATTACGCTTCCCAAAGGCTAACTGATTGGGTGTATTTCTAAGTCTCGCTTGAAGCCATTCTTCTAGGGACCTCCTACCAGACCAGAGCTGGGCATCGTGTTTCTCTGCTGTCCATTAGGTCCTCCTTTGTTCCCATAGACATTCCATAGCACTCTGGGGGTCCAGTCTTCTGGGCCAGTTCCACCTCTAGAGGTATTTCTGGCCAAATGGGCTTGATGTCGGCTTCCAGACAAGCATGCAGGCAGCAGCTCTGAGCGTGAGCAGAATAAAGCCCCTTAATTAGGCAAGAGAGGGACTCAGCCAGCTGTGCACACTTGAGGGAAGACATCCATCAAAGAATGCATCTCCCTTCCCTACCTTTTATTTATGCTTTCGAAAATCCAATTAAAGCCGAGCCTGGCACTCTCCTAACTTTCAGCCATTTAACACATACAACAGAGTTGCTGGCCATGAATTTAAACACGCACATACACACACAGTCATGCGTGCACACAAAATAAACATGCACACATCCTGTTTCTTCCTTGTGGGCTCCCAGGACTTAGGGACTTTGGGTGTGCCTGTGGACACTTAGCCAAAACGATGACCAAAGGTTGGTCAGAAAATGTCATTCAGCTGCTTTCGCTGGTTTCTCATGTCTTTTCCACTGCATCTGATGATTATATTTCATCCACATGCCTTTCCTGCTCATTTGGGCTTGTCCTTGGGGATGATTCACTGAGATTATGCTGATGTGAACAAACTCTGTGAACGTTTTTCCCTGCTGTTCCACTGGTTTAAGATTAGACTGCCACTTTATAGTCCAACCTTCACTTTGCTGGCAGTACCTTGATAACGTATGGCCCCAGGAAAGACACCCTGTGGAAATTACTGCAACGATCAGGCTTGGACAAAATGGACACTGGGAATTTCCTGGTGTGGGGGATGCTGAGCTCCTCATGTCTGTAAATGCCCCATGCCAGGTCAACTGCTCTGCCACCTGAGTGCAGGAACTCAACACACATGCACTCAGTCACCTGAGCCCCCGAGAGTACCTTCTCACATCTAGAACCCTGTAAATGCTCTTTCTGTCCTACCAGTGTATTTGGTACATGACAGAGCTTAACATTTTTTAAATGGGATAAACCCCAGGCATAGTGTTGGGAACTTGGATTTTAGGGTCGGCCAACTTTAGTATGAATCCCCATTCTGCTTACTAGCTGAGTAACCTCGAACATGTGGCCTAACCTTCTCTATGACTCAGTTTTGCTATATTTTAAAATGAGGATAACGATAGTACCTGGCTTACAGGGTTATGGTGAGGGTTCTATGAGAGCATGCACATGGAGGAGTTGGCAGAGTGAATGGAACATGGTAACACAAACAAATGTCAGCTATAATTCCCAGTGTTTATTATTGTTAAAGCCTTCCCTCCAGCTTTCGCTAATCCATGTGTGTCCCTTCCTCACAGCCCACCTTAAAACTCACCTTCTCTCAAAAGCTTTCCTAGCTAAACCCAGCCAGCCAGGACATGATTTTGGTTCTTGTTCGCCAGCACATTTAAATAGGGCTGCTAGTGGCTTTGCTTTTATTGGGTTTTCAAAAAATGTTTCCCATTTACATGTTTTATCTCCTCAAGCAAATTATAAATTTCTTAAGGAAGAGGACCTGATCTTGTTTTGCTATGACCCTCCCACACCCTAAGATACTTACCATAATGATTACATCTTAATCATTTTCCCCTTATAGTATCAATGTTTATTTTAGATTTGGGGATACATGTGCAGGTTTGTTACGTGGGTATATTGCATGATGCTGAGGATTGGGGTACAAATGTTCCCATCACCCAGGTAGTGAGCATAGTACCCAACAGTTTTTCAACCCGGGCTTCTCTCCCTCCCTCCTCCTTCTTGTAGTTCCCAGTGTCTATTGTTGCCATCTTTAACATCTTAATCTTTGATGAATAAATTTTATTTAAGAATATATAGCATAATGTGTATTACAAGTAACATGGATTTGGTTTGGTTTATCATCTGTGGTCCTGTGACCTGTGCACATGGAGGAGCACAGGCTAAACGGAAATTTCCTTTTGTCATTAAAGTAGTCAGGATGCCAGCTCTGTAGCCTGACTTCCCAGTTTGAATTCAAGCTTTTCTCGTTACTAATCATGTGACTGGGGAAAGCTTCCTAACTCTCCCAGCCTTGGTTTACTTATCTGTAAAATGGGAATTTGGGTGAAGATTAAATGGGTTAGGGCAAGTTAGGTGCTCCAGAACATTGTAATTTATTATTGTTTATAAATAATTTGATATAAAATTAATACTACAAACACATTTGCAGAGAAGAATGGCATTAAATAGAGGAATAAACTATTTGATAAAAATTATACTATATTGACTTTTTAGCATAACCCATAATCACATGCCAAATAAGTTGTGTAAATGATGCAATTGTTTTTCCCTTAACAACTTTTTTTACATAAGTATATACAATCTTTATTTTCAATAAAGAAATAATATGAAAAGAAGAATCACAACACCCAAAAATCCCCCCCAAAATTTAGCTTTTCTGTAAGTGTGTGGTAGTGTTTCATCATGGTTTTGATTTGCCATTTCCCTAATAATTGACGATCTTACACATCATTTCAGGTACTTATATGCTCTCATTGAGTTAAATACATATTCAAACAAGTTGTCCATTTTTTAGAATTATTTTTTATTTTATTGAGTTTTGAGAGTTCTTTATATATTCTGGACACAGTTCCTTTGCTAGATATGTATTTTGCAACTATTTTCTCTCTGTGGCTTTTCACTTTCTGAACATGTTTGAAGAGCAGATTTTATTAAAAATTTTGATGATGTCCAATTAATCATTTTTAATGACTCTTCCTTGTGTACTAACAAATCTTTTCCCATCACAGGGTCATAACATTTTCTCTTTTTTTCCTAGGAAAGTGTATTAGTCTATTCTCACACTGCTATAAGGATATATCTGAGACTGGATTTATGAAGAAAAGAGGTTTAATTGGCACACAGTTCCACAGACAGTACAGAAGGCGTGGATAGGAGGCCTCAGGAAACTTACAATCACGGTGGAAGGGGAAGGGGAAGCAAGCACGTCTTACTACGGCCAAGCAGAAGAGAGAGAGAGAGAGAGTGAAGGGGGAAGTGCTATACACTTTTAAACAACCAGATCTCACTCACTATCACAAGAACAGCACGGAGGAAATCTGCCCCCATGATCCAGTCACTTCCCACCAGGCCCTTTCTCCAACATGTGGGGGTTACAATTCAAAATGAGACTTGGTGAGGTCACAGAGCCAGTGGGAGTCAAGGTTTGATTTTTTTATTTTTTGGCATATAGCTTTCTTTCTTTTTTTTTTTTTTTTGAGATGGAGTCTCTCTCTGCTGCCCAGGCTGGAGTCCAGTGGCGTGATCTCGGCTCACTGAAAGCTCCACCTCCTGGGTTCACGCCATTCTCCTGCCTCGGCCTCCCGAGTAGCTGGGACTACAGGCGCCAGCCACCATGCCCGGCTAATTTTTTGTATTTTTTAGTAGAGACGGGGTTTCACCCTGTTAGCCAGGGTGGTCTCGATCTCCTGACCCCGTGATCCACCCGCCTCGTCCTCCCAAAGTGCCCGGATTACAGGCGTGAGCCACCATGCCCGATCGGCATATAGCTTTCAAATTGTTCCAGCAACATTTGTTGAAAACATTGTTTGTTCTCCTTTGAATTATCTTGGCATCTTTGTGGAAAATCAATTGACAATATATGTGTAGGTCTATTTTTGGACTTTCTATTCTGTTCTGTTGATTTATCCCTCTAACTTCACATTAACACCACGTCGTCATGCTCAAATAGCTTTATAGTAGACTGCATCAGATGGTGTACAACTATTATGTGTCAATTTTTAAAAAGCTATTCTTGACCTGACATGATGGCTCATGCCTATAATCCCGGCACTTTAGGAGGCTGATGTGGGAGGATCACTTGAGGCCAGGAGATGGAGACCAGCCTGGGAAATATAGCAAGACCTCAATTCCAAAAAACAAAATTAGCTGGGTGTAGTGGCATGTGCCTCAAGTCCCAGATACTTAGGAGCTAAGGCAGGAGGATCACCTGAGTCCAGGAGTTCAAGGCTGCAGTGAGCTATATTTGTGCCACTGCACCTCACCTTGAGTGACAGAAAAAGACGCTGTCTCTATTTAAAAAAAAAAAACAAAACTGTTCTTTATTTTTAAAAATTGCTTTTATTATTACTTATATAGTCATTTCCTTTTATTATGTTTACAGTTATTTCCTTTTATCTATATACAAATTAAAATTTTTCATATAAAATGTTGTCAGTTTCTGCAAGAAATAAAAGCCTGCTGGATTTTGACTGGGATTGCCTTGAATCTATTGGTCAATTTGGGAAAAACTGACATTTTAACACTAGTGTGCCTTCCAATCAATAAAGAATGCTGTATTTTTTTGTTTGTTAAATATGTTTTAATTTCTCATATCAATAATTTTTATTTTGAGGAATACAAATTTTACACATTTTTTAGATTTATCCCCAAGTAGTTAGTGTTTTTTGATGTTATTACAATTGTTATTCTTTTTTGAATTTTTAATTTAGATTGTTTATAAATTTCAATTATTTACTTATAGAAACGCATTTGATTTTTGTATAGTACAGCCTTCCTTAACTCACTTTTTACTTTAGTAGCTTCTTTGTAGTTTTGTTTTGTTTTTGATAATCCATGTAGATGAGCATGTTATCTGAAATTAAAGACACTTTATTATTCTTCAATTTGTATGCCTTTTATTTGCTTTTCTTAGTTATTGCACTGGCAAGGACCTCTAATGTTGAATACATATGGTGGCAGTGTACATTTTTGCCTTGCTCACAACCTTAGGGGAAAAGCACACAGTGTTCCACCATTAAATGTGATGCTAGCTGTAAATGTTGTATAGATGTCATTTTCATATTAAGGAAGTTCTCTTCTCTTCCTAGTTTTCTTACAGTTTTTATGATGAATGGATATTGAATTTTGTTAAATACTTCCTCTGCATCTATTGACATGATCATGTGTTTTATTTTCTTTACTCTGAACAACATTCATTATATAATATCAACCCTCTGATTTTCCTTTGGAGAATCACCCCTTTAGCTCCATGTGGTCCTAGTGAGATTGCCCACCTTAGCAACCACTGGGTCCCTGTGCTCACCATCTCACCACAGGTGTGAGCAAATGAGCAAACTGAGACAATCAGAGTCTTTCCTGAGATGGGACTTATGGATTCTGGGAAACAAAAGTTCTTCTTCCTCTAGGATTGAGAACTGCAAAGACCACACAAGCTAGAGATGCTTTCAGTCACTTTGGATACCTTTGAAAAGTGGAAGAAACTGCAAATTGGTGTCAATGCACAGAGCTAAGTGATGGAGAGATGGCAAGAGAAAGATAAAAATCTAGCAATGTTTTATGAGCCCCTAGACTGTGATATGACCGTAGACAACTCAGCCTCTAGGTTTCCCACATCTGTGAGCCAACAAAATTCCTCTTTGCCTACACTAATTTGCATTACCTTTCTGGCACTTGCAACCAGAGGAACCCTGATTGAAACACTTTTCACTGTGTGAGTAACATGTCCACTAAATCAGGCCCAAACAAGAGAGAATCGTTTACTTCAATTAGTTGGCATTACATAAAACTAATAAAACCTATTTTTAAAAATAATTCTATTAGTAAGATTTTTAATTTATATTAAGGAAGTTTTACTAAAAAGAGTTGTTTTATTATGTCTTACATTTTTATTCTAGGTAGTCATAAGTAGAAGTTAAAGTAAAAAGGCTAAATCTTTTAAATAAATACAATAGTAAATATGCAAAATAAAGTGAATTAGATTTGCTGTCCATTTATCTATGAAAAAAGTAAAATATTATGTATGATATCTGTACACATACATCTATAGATAGATACTATATACTATAGTATATGAACTGAGAGAGAGAGCATATGAAATTACTGAGGTTCTGCTATATGCCAGATCCTGTTCCAGTGCATTGTGAATGTTATTTTATTTGGTCCTCACAACAACGCCCCTTCAGGGTAAGCATTCTTGTCCTGCAAGACACATGTGAAAAAAAGAGAGACAAAAAGTTTATATAATTTGCCCAAGGTCACATAGCTGCTACATGACAGAGCCCAGTTTCAATCCAAGCTTACTAGTTCCAACAAACCATGAGTTCTTTCCATTACACCACTCTGGCTACTTCAGAAACAATTGCCATTTTCACCTTCCCAGTGTCAGGAAGGAATCTGAGTGCTATTACATAAGCACACATGTCTGCTCCACATACACTTGTGTGGAGCAAGGATCTCTAAAACTGTGCTCAAATTCACAAAGTGAAAGTGCAAAACCCCGTGTTAGCTCATCGCTGGGCTCAACTGCTTAGAAGGCCAACCTCTGCAGGGGAGGCCACAGGGGGAGGGATCCCAGCTAGGAGACCATCATGCCTCACCCAAAGGCACCTTTCTGCCCCTCAGTGACTTGCAGACTTGCTATAACATAGATGGATCCCCGGGATAGAGCAACCATACTATTGGCTTTGAAAATAAAGACTCAAATATAACTATATTATTTAGAAATATAGAGGTAAAAATGTAAACATATATATATATATATGCCAGGCATGGTGGTTCAAATCTGTAATCTCGGCCTGTAGTCCCAGCTATTGAGGAGGCTGAGGTGGGAAAATCACTTGAGCCCAGGAGGTCGAGGCTGCAGAGAGTCATGATGGCACCACTGCACTCCAGAAAGAAAGCAAGCAAGACTGGTGGTACATAGTGGTTGAAGCTGGGTGATGGAACATGGGATTTCTCAAACTATTCTCTCAACTTTTGTATATATTCTAAATTGCCCTTAATGAAAGAAAAAGAAAAAAGAAATATGGACATAAGAAGCACAGCTTTTAAAAATGGAAAGGGTTTGGCTTTGGGGGAGGGGACGGTGGGGGTAGAGGGCAAGGCTCAAGTATGGAGAGGTGAGACAAGGGACCATGGTTTTCCTTACATGCCCTGTAGTATCACTGACTTTTTCTATTATATGAACATATCACTTGAAAAAAATTAAACATTAAAAGAAACAAAAAATAATGGAGCAACTTATCGGCCAGCCTGTTCCTGCTCCATGGCAGACATCACTAATTAGCCTCAGCCTGATTTCCAGCTGAGCCCAGAAGAGCCTCTGGAATCATTCTCAGTGCAGCCTGCTAGAGATGAAGCCCATCCCAAGATGAAGAGATCTCCCATAGCATGTGTTTATCCCACACTTTGCCTGTAATGGTTCTCACAGTTCAGACAGGATCCGATCTGCCCAAAACACTTGTCCTCTGGACTCCAGGACAACCTGGGTACTCTAGCAGAGAGGGAGGGTAGGGCTCCCAGAGCCTCCCACAGGCCCTCAGAATTAGGTTGTCACCCCTGCCTTGCCCTCACCAGCCTCAGCAGATGCTTCCATTTCTGTTGGAGTCCCTGCTGAGCCAGAACTACCAGCCCTCCTTCCGTGGCTTCAATAACATTTTCCTAGGATGTGCTTTACAGCAGATCTCAGACAGTGATGAGTGCTAACAGATCCCAGTCCTGTGCAAAAGGAAAGTGTTAGAATTATATTTGGGTGGACTTCTGATGTGTGAGGGGCTTTTCCACATTTGGACAGAAGTGAAGTGCCAGTCACGTCTTTCCTGGATGGGCTGGTTTATAATTCTCCTGGGAGGCTTAACTGCGTCATCATAAACTAAGGGAAGGAGCAGGGTCTAGTACAGCTGAGAACTGGTCCCCATTCCTTTTGTGGGAAAACTTCAATGTTCCATAGGCCTTGGACCTGTCAACCCAGACCGCTTATATTCCCAGCCTTTTCCCAGGGCTAGGTTCCTCAGCCAATCCCATTCTCAGTCTTCAACACTAACCTCAAAGGTGGGGACATTCTTCAATTCTTTCACTTGAGAGACTGGGAAGCAAGGGGGAGGAAGTAACATATATTGATTATCTCTTTGACCAGACGTAGCTCTAGGAGCTTCCTATTTATTTCATCCTACCCATAAATCCTGTGAATCCAATTTTACAAATGAAAACAGTGAGGCTTAAAGAGGTTGTAATTTTGCCCATGGTCAGATAACCAGAAAGTGCCAGAGTAGGATTTAATTTTAGGTCTTCTGAATTCAAAAACCCTTGTTCTTCCCCAGCCTGATGATCCAAAGAAGTCTGTGCACACTTGTTGGTCCGTCACAAATACCAAGCCCACAGCACTGGACAATTTGGAGGCAGCATATACGCCCATCTAGAAAGTGTTCACCATGAAGAAAGGGACTTATGGCGATGCTTGAACCCACGCTTCAGACAGAGTCAGGCTCCACTTCCAAAATCAGAATTTGCTGAGGAAACAGCTCTCTACAGGTAGAAGGTACTTCCTAGGTAACTCCCAGCATCTGCCTTCTGTCCAGTCACATTTCCATTTCTCGCTGTCTTCACATAGACCACGGACAGGGCCTTCATGTTTTCTCTGTAGCCTGGGAGAGTGAGCATTTTTGTGGTCTGACTTAAAGAAGGAGAAATAGCAGACTAAATAAATCAAAAATCCTACCCAAATTACCATTGCAGTCCTACAATTACAGTTATGTAATTGACAGAGATTGATTTGTCATTCATACATGGCACTGAATCTTCAACACAGGCCTCTGACTCATCTTGGAGATGTCCAGTCCATTGAGGCCCAAGTCCTAGGGTTGACATTCATACTCAGCATGAGTTCTGATTATGACTCCAGGAAGTGCCATGCACATATTCCGTAAAGTCAGGCAAGCCTCTGCAGCTGGACAGAGTAGCACCAACCTTAATACACCTCTCTTAGTACTGATAGAACATGCAGATAAAAGATCAGCAAAAAATAAAGATGGTTGGAACAACATGATTAGTCAACTTGACCTAACTGGCATATTTAGAACACCCCACCCAACATCTGGAGAACCCACATGCTTTCCAAGTGATTATAAAACAGTTACCAAAATAAACCATAAACTTGTCCATAAAATAAGTCTCAACAAATTTCAAATGATTTAAATTAAACTACCTTCTTTGATCATAGTAGCATTGAATGAGAAATCAATATAAGAAAGATAGATAAGAAATAACCAAACATTTAGACATTAAGCAACACACATTTAAATATCCCACAGGTCATTGAAGGAATAGAAATAGAAATTAGAAAATATTCTGAACCAAGTGAAAATGCAACATATCAAGGCTTGTGGAATGCTGCTAAAGCAGTGCCTACAGGAATATTCCTAGAACTAAATGCAGGTATTAAAAATATTTTTAAAATTAGGTAAATACATATATTGTTAAAGTTTTTAAAGGCTGAAGATTAATACATTGCTGTCTCAAAAAGCTTATGGAAAAAGTAGCAAATTAAGCACAAGTAAAAATGTTAAAATAGCTATGATAAAGTTAAGCACAGACACTAATGAAATATAAAATAAATACACAATGGAGAAAAATCAACAAACACAAATGTTTGGTAGTTTGAAAAAATTAGCAAGGTTTACAAATTCCCAGCAAGGTAAATTTAGAAAAAGAGAAAACACAGGTAACTAAGTCCAAAGATGAAAAACAGGACCTCGCTACACATCTTACAGACACTGAAAACATATTAAGAGGACGTTATAAAGAACTTTACAACAATAAATTTGAAATTTTAAATGAAATGAATGAATTCTGGAAGAAAACTATTTACAATTGACTCAGAAAGAGATAGAATATGTGAATACTCTTAAAGCTGTTCAAGAAATTGGAATCATAATTTAAAGACATCCACAAAGAAAGCCGTGTACCCATATGGTTTCATTTGTGAATTTTTGTGCAAATCTTCCCAAAGAATAGAGAAAGAAGAAACCCCTCCTAGTTTTTTTTCTGAGGAGCATAACATTGATATCAGAATCTGATATAAGAAAGGAAGATTATAGATGCAAAAATCCTAAGCAAGATATTAATGCATTGAATCCAATAATACAGCCAAAAATTAATACATTATGACCAAATGGGATTTATTCCAGGAATGCAAAGTTGGCTTAACATACTAAATAAATTAAAGTAATTCACCACATAACATAATAAAGGAGAAAATCTGTTCATTCATCTTAATAGACACAGACAACACATTTGATAAAATTCAACAACTGTTCATGACTTAAAAAAACTTTTAGCAAATTAAGAATAGCAAAGAAACCTTTAATTCGATAAAAGATGCTGATAAAACTCATCTAACACTCTCCCCTGAGACTGAGAACAATACAAGAAAATACTCCTGAATCTCTTCTATTCAATATTATAGCAGAGCTCTTACCCAGACAATAAGCCAAGAAAAATAAATAAAAGTAAAAGATTTGAAAGAAAAAAGTAAAACATTATTCATAGAGGAGACGATTAAGTGCACATAGAGAATCCAAATGAAACTATAGACTATTCAATTTATTAAGGTAAATTAAGATTGTTGGATACAAAAAGTAATTGCATAATTACTGAAAATAATTACAAAACGAAATTTTTAAAACACCAAATATAATAGTATCAAAAATCATAAAATACCTAGGAACAAGCCTAACAAAAATGTGCAAAATCTATATACCAGAAACTACAAAGCATTGCTGAGGGAAATTTTGAAAGACTTAAATAAATTAAGGAATAAGTCATTTTCATGCATTAGAAGACTCAACATTGTTAGGGTATAAATTCTCCCTAAATTAACTTAAAAATTCAATGTCATCCTAATAAAAATTCCAGCAGGATTTTTGTGGAACCGGACAAGCTGATTCTAAGATGCATATGAAAATGCAAAGGACCTGGTCATGGCGATCTTAAAAGTCACATCTGGAGGATTTACACAATCAGATAACAAGATGTAAGATGCTACAGTAGTAAAGATAGTGATGGAGGCACAGACAAAGATAAATGGACCAATGGGACAAAATACAGAACCCAAAAATAGACCCACATATAGTCATCATCTGATTTACAATAAAAACACACTGTAATTCAGTGGGGAGCTTTTAAAATAAATGGTTCTGGGTCAAATGGATCTTCATCTAGAAAAAAAATAAACTTTGAGCCTCTACCTCACATTATAGGAGAAAATTAATTTAAGATACCACATAGACTCAAATGTGAAAGTTAAAACAATCAAGCTTCTGGAAGAAAGCTTAAGAGAATTTATCAGAAACTTGGTGTGGGCAAAAACTCCTTAAACACAAAAAACACAAACTACGAAAGTTTGAAAAACTAGACTTCCTTAATATTAAGAACTTCTGTTCATCATAACACAAGATGAAGATAATTAACAATCAGCTATAGATTGGGAGAAGATATTTGTGATTAATGTATCTGTCAAAAAAACTAGCATCTAGAATATATAAAGAACTCCTACAAATCAATAAGGAGAATGACAACCAATTTTTTAATGGGCTTAAACCTTAAGCAGTCACTTAAGGTTTATATGCTTACTGGTCATCCAAATGGCCTTCAAAATTCATATATTGAAGCCCCAGCTCCCAATGTGATGGTACTTGGAGATGACGCTTTGCTTGGGAAATTAGATAAGAAATTAGGGTTAAATGACATCATAATGGCAGGGTCTTAATCTGGTAGGACTGGCATCCTTATAAGAGGAGGAGATACCAGAGGGCTCTTTCTCATACTCATGCACAGAGAAAGGGCCAGGAGATGATATAAAGAGAAGGCAGCTATCATAAGCCAGAAAGAGAGCCCTCACCAGAAACCAAATTTGCTAGCACCTTAATCTTGGATTTCAATCCTCCCGGACTGTCAGAAAATAAATTTCTGTTGTTTAAGCCGCCCAGGCTATGGTATTGTGTTATGGCAGATTGAGCAGACTAATACAATCATCAAAAGAGCTAAAATTAAAAGGACTTACAGTGCCAAATATTGATGAGCTTATGGACCAAATGGAACTTTCATGCACTTTTGGTGGGACTGTAAATCAGAACAATCACTTTGGAAACTGCTTACTGGTATCTACTAGAGCTAAACACATACCTACTTTATGATCCAGAAATTCCATTCCCGGGTATATTAATGAAGAGAAAAGAGTACATGCGTGTACTCAAAGATATGTACAAGAAAATTCTTAGCACCTTAATGTATAATCACCCCAAAAAGAAACAACCCAAATTTCTATCAGAAACAAAATAGTTAAATACTTTGTTGTATATTCATGCAGTGGACTATTACACAGCAATAAAAATAAAGTATCCTGCTATACTCAATAGTGTGGATGATTCTCACCAACATACTGTAGAGTAAAAAAAAGTCAAACCTAAAATAATGCATAGCCTACAGTTCCATTTATATGAGGCCTAAGAACAGGCCAAAGTAATCTACGGTGTTAGAGTTCAGAATAGTGGTTGCCTTTGGTGGGGATATTCATACAGAGAGGGCATAGCGGAACTTTCTAGAATGCTGGAAATACTGTAACTCTTGATGTGAGTAGTGGTTTCATGGATATCTACATAGATGAAAATTCATTCAGTAAGCTACACACTTAAGATTTGTAAACTTTACATGAGTTATAAAAAGTCAAAAGAATATCTTGACTATTGAGAATCAAAAAGATTAGTTTTCTTTCATAAATTCGTGTCCATTTTGGCTTGGACCACATTGCACAGAGTCCAGTGAACACTGGGAAATACACTGTTTATCAAGATTTTTGTGGACTGCCTCATGCAAAAAAATTAATATGTCAAATGGAATCTTTCTTCCTGGAAATTTATAACTTGTTTGTGAACACTGATTATATTCATTTCCAGCTTTCCACTTGACTTTCTGTTGTGAAGTCTGTCATAGCTTCTGTTTCACTTTGTTAGAGGAGACCAGTCATATGGTTTTGTGAATCTAAAGTAGAAGAAATTCCCTTAGAGCAATGAAAACATTCTTAAAACAACTGCTGGGTTCTGCTACAGTGGCTTCAACCTCTCTGGAAATTTTCTTTGTTATTTTTATTATTTGTTCATTCTGAAGTCTGTAAAAGGTAGTTGTCTCCAAATAGCAACTTTTACTCCAAAGAAAGAGTAGGTAGGTATGGTTGTGTATGTGTCTTGTGAGTACCTGCATATAAAGTCACAAAGTTCTAGATAGAATTATATATTTCCTCCTAAAAAGATATTGGAAGGTATCTTTTGCCTCTCTTAGGAACACAGTGAATGTAACAGGAATATAGCCACATCAGTTTTGTTAAAAAGAAACAGATTTTCTATGAAAATAGAGATTTTATATACAACTTGACATTTGAAGACAGATACTTTACCAATGAGATGGTAAAAAACAGTCAGGACTGTTTGATTATGGCTGTAAAATTCCCAACTAAAAACAGTTAAATCAAAATAAAGGGGGTGATCAGGAAGGTACTGGGTGGTTCATGGAGTCGAAGGAGAGTTTCAGAGCTCAGAGGTGACATTTTCTGTTCATCTCATCGCTCTGCGGGCTGTTGGTGCCACGCTGTCTACTGCCAAAGGGCTTTCTACACTTCAGGGAGCATTGCTGGAGACAACTCTGACTTGCACAACTCAGACTTTCCAATCTGAATAGAAAGATATCCTCACCACCAGAACCACCTCGAACACCTGGGAAGGCCCCTGATTCTCCTGGCCGGTGCTGTGTGCCCACTCAGTCATTATGGATCATGGAGCAAGAACGGGGCAGACAAAAGCAGTAACCATCCCTGACAGATAAATACACCTCAAAAAGCCTGCACACCCTAATTCAGCTTAAACGTCCCATTTACTCGCTTCTCCAGACAGTCCAGACCATGTCGTCTTCTTCAATTTCTAGAAGGTGTCAGTTTTCCATCCTTCATTCCCTACCTCTGAGACAGCCCTTCCCACTGTCTGTCAGCACTCTCGGCCTTGCTCTCTACAACACGTAGACAAGAAGGCTTGGAACAATTGAAAAGACTGACAGGAGAAAAGACTTTGTAAAACATTTTGAATTTTGAAACCAAGTAGTTTGAGATGCTTCAGGGTTTTTTTTAAGCCTGATTCATCTTAACATTCATAAATAGTATTGATCAGATCTGTATGCACACATACTTAACACACACATGTGTGCTTTCCACTCCCACGAGGCAGAATAATCACTGGTGATCTAGTGATTACACAACTTAGAGAATAAAGACCCATATAGAATATCTAAAGAGAGCTGTCCAAATCTGATCCACTGCCTGTTTTTATTAATAAGGTTTTATTGAAATGCAGCCATACCCACCCCTTTAAGTATTTTCTATGGCTGTTTTTGTGCTGGAAAGTTGACTAGTTGCAATAGAGACTGTCAGGTCTGCAAAGTCTGAAATATGTACTATCTGGCCCTTTACAGAAAGTTCCCACATCCTGATCTAAACAAGTCCCCACAAAACCATTTTTCCCTTGAAACCATTTCAAGGATAAGTAGTGTTTTAAATCTGAATTATCCAGATAATTGCCATGTCGCTAATTTTCTTTGCCTGTACTTGCTGTTTAACCCAAACTACATGGACTTATGTCTGTACAGGCCAAGACTTGCAGGAGACCAGTCAACTGTGCATTCAGTCAACAAAAGTAACCAGTATTACTCATATTATCCCTCAAGCAATTGGAACAGTAATATGAAATATCTACACACTTGCCCCACACCTCCCCGTTCATTTCTCTTGGTCATAGAAACAGACAAGAAAGACGTAAGAAGAAGCGATGTGTATTCAGCTCAAAGTGAAGTGGAATTGTGACCATCACTGAATTCCACATAGATGACGATAACTGGGGAAACAGACAAGAGAATATATTTAAGAGTCTGAATTTTCTATTTTGCCTGTCAAAATAACTGAATCACTGCTGAAATGCCATTTAACTTTACATTGTGTATAAACAGCAAGAAAAGGCAAAAATTACACTGACAAAATGCTATATTCACATTTTTCAGTTTCCTCTTTCTTAGTGCGTACAAATTCTGTGAAGTCTGCACCTCTCAAAAATTTTCTGTGTAACACAATATTGACATATTGAGGGAAACCAGAAGGAGTAAGCAAGAGACCCCAATACACACACACACACACGTTTCTAACCAAAAAGAAAAGAAAAGAAAAGAAATCCAAGAGCAATAACCAACCCAAAAATGCCAAGAAGCAGGGTTATAAATTTAACACGAACAGCTCCCTCTTCCAACTCCCAGTCCGTTTATCAACTTTTAAAAACTAAATGACAAGTTAAGATTATTAGTCAAAATATATAAATAAATCACCTTACATATGTGATTTCCAAAGTCTGTGAATGATTTCACAGTGGTTAGTTGTAATAAGTGAATACACAGGCAACCTGGGTTTGGGAAAAAAACTGGTCCAGGTAAGGCTGGAAGCCTGCCAACCTCCAGACAGCACAATTAGCTCAGGAGGTAGACATGAAAGCTGGGCAGCACACAGGAGGCTTTACAACGGCATTGGGTGAGCTTTCTTTCACAAGGACATCCTAGCCATTGCTTGGTCTGCCATCCCCTACACGCAATTCTGCTGTTTATAGAAAGAACTTTTTTTAGACGCCTCCAAAAAGCAAGGATTAAGTCAACTCATCATAAATTCCTCCTGCTAGAAACCAACTCATGGAAAAAACTTTCTGAAAATACAGTTTGTCAAATGCTTTGGGTTTTAATGAAATGCCAAGATGTGGGAGTCATAAATTATCTGCTGCAACAGGAGGCCTCACAGAGAGGGAGGAATGCCAGAGCGCTGTGTTCAAGATGAATTGCTGGAAACTTCTCTATCTTAAAAAATTGATCCTGATTTTTTACCTGTTTAGATTTACACAACATCTGATGTTAACAGCCCTTATGTGGCTGCCATGTGCCAAATGTAGACAAAAAAAACAAGAAGAAAATGTTCTTTGAGCTGGCCCAGAGCCAGGTTTGTCACACAAGGGCCCCTGCCCTCCAGGTATCATTTGGTTGCTGCCGTTCATAGCATTAGTGGTGTTGAAATGAAGCCAGCTGTATTCTTTGCAAACCAATTTGTCCAATAGCATGGATTATTGTGTTAGGTAATCTGTCACTTCTCAAAAAAAAAAAATCTTTAATGGCCTTTACATATTGCTCTCAGAGCATTTGAAGGCCTTGTAGTGATACCATCCCATGCCTGATTTATTCACCTCAGAAGAAGCCACCCTATTTGGCACCGTCTCTGCTAAACAACTACAGCATTTTTAAGTGTAGAGCTACTCAAACCTGAATTTCCTAGATTATTTTATTTATGCAGTGCATGTAAACATTGAAAGCAAATTCACATCACCAAGGAAAATGATCCCCGTAACATGTCTAAAAATCATCTGTGTCTCAGTGATATGATTAGTCCTGTGAAAGCGTTCAGGAAGGCAAGCTCTCTAAGCAATTTCCTCAGTTCTCAGATTCACTTTGTGAGCCTAGACCTAGGAATGAGAAATTTTTAAGGAACATTTTCAGTGTGCGCTTGGAAGAAAATATGGGCTGTTTTAAAGAAACATTCACTACTTGCAGGGCTGAGTTCTGCTCACGTTTCTCTCAGACAGTTTCCCTAACTCATGACATGCACAATGATGTTACCCAAGGTTGAAGTTAAGAAACGGCAAGATCTCCTATATATTATGCATTAGTCCATCTGAAATTGCCTTTCTACACAGGTAACAGAAAGCTGACTCTAATCAAAGAGTATTTATTTCTCAAACATAGCAAGAAATCCTGAGGTGGCTGGTGCAGGCAGGTGTAGCAATTCCTCAGCAGGAGCTGGGTCCCAGCCTCCTCCCTCTCTCATCTACTCCTCACGCTTCTTACCTCACGGTTACAAGATAGCGGTCCTCTTGTGGTACCCCATCCACACAAAAGGAAAAGGGGATAGGACATCAGCCTTCAAGAGAAAAGCAAAATTTTTCCCCAAAATCCCCAGCAAACCTCTACTCATGTCTCATTGGGAAAGCTGGGACATACAGTGGTTTAGGTGGGGACGTTGCCACCCCAAACAGGATTAGGATTCTGTCAGTATGGAAAGAATGGGTATTAGGAAGGTTTCTAGCAGGGTCCACCACAGTGCTTAAGAAGTCATATATTTCTATCCCAAGGAGAGAGCCACACCCAGACTTCAGTGAAACAGGCTGTGTTCTCCAAAACCCTGGTAAGCACCAGAGGCATTCAGTCCCTAAGAAGGACAACTTTGACCTGACTTCCTAGCAGGTGAAATCTTGAGCTAAATGTAAAGTGGGCAATTATGGAATCAAAATGTGATTGCTACTAATGCTGGAAGTAAGTGGCTTTACCAGATCGACCATAAAACATGAACCACATACACAGATATATATATTTTAAATCCTCTTCATAACACTCTTTACCTCTTTCCCACTGCAACTATCAGCTTGCATAATCCTATGGAAAAGGGCAACTTCCCATTCCAAGATATTGCAAAAAGTACTCCGTGCTGAAACAAAACGAAGGGAGGGAGGAGGGAGGAGTGGGGAGAGGGAGGAGAAGAGATAGGGAGGGAGGACAAAAAGCATTTACTCTAAAAAACAGAAAAGGGAATGATTATTCACTTTAGCCAATGGACCTCCCTTAAGATAATTTTTAAGAGCAAGATTTCCCAATAAATTTTTAATAGTTCAATTTATATGCCTTTTTACAGGAATATGTCTAAATATAGAAAGTATAACCTGACGCTTGTACTTTATAAAGATTTGGCCAAGATTGGCAAAACATAGTAATTGCTAAAGCAGGATAATGAATACACAGGGTTTCTTTATAGTCTATTTTCTCCTTCTGCTTGGGGTTTGAAATTTTACATTAAAATTTTTTTAAAGATATGCCACTAGAAAACTAGAATAAAAATTCTAATTTTCTCTAAAAAATAATAACAGAAAGATGCATGACCATCTTCTAACTTAAAGGGAAGTGCATTTTGTAAAGAATATATCCAGGTCAGTAGGGCAATTCAGAGTGATGACTCATTAATTAATAAAACCTATTTTTGAATTCAGCAAAGGGTTTCTGCTGTGAAAATGGAGCACCCTTTCGAGAATGTTTTAAAGCATAAGCAAGTGTGTCTGTGGTTAGAGTTGTTAGTGGACATGGGAAGAGAACCTCATTGGAAATTATGTCTCCAGAGTGCTTCTCTCACTTTTCAGCTCGACTATTGCACTTGATGCTCAAAGCAAGTGACAAATGCTGTACTCTTCTCTCCAACATCCCTTCGAGATCATAAGAAATGACAGAAATTCCTCCTTTTGCTTTCTAGAACTACCTTTTTAGCAGAAGGCTATGGCTTATACACAGCTGGCTTTTGCAAATAAACTGTACTTTTCATTTATTACTGTGCACAAAGCATTTCTTATTCTTGGTTGATTGACAAATCCAATCATGGCTTTTAAAACATTTGTCTACATCCCAACTATTTCCTCTTACTGCGCCATCCACACCACCGTTCCTCGGTGGTGCGTCTGTCACTGTGTAAATTCCTGAGATGAAATCGTTTCCATACTGTTTCCCCTGAGATTTCCCCTTGTTTTGAAAGATTCTTCTTCTCACCTCCCTAGCCTCTTAAAACCTCAATATGATGTTTCCCTCAAGTTCAATTATTACTTCAGAGGCACATTGAACAAACACTTTTGTATTCATTCACTTATTCCTTTGCAATGCAAACCAACATGCCATTTCCCAGATCATAGGTCTTTTTCCAAAATACGCCATAACCTATGCACAAATTATTTCCATTTTCTATTTTTAAATAGCAAATGTACAGTCAAGCAACCAAACTGAAAGTTTTGGCATTAAAAAATAAGTTGATAATGTTTCTTAATTAGTTACTATCTTGGAACTGAGAGACCAAGATGATTTTTAATAGTTGCAATTTTTTTCTTGAAAGTTCTATTTGGAGCACTATAAAAACGCTTCCATTTTATAAGTATTATTTCAAGGCTAAAACTGCATTGACAAATGAAAATAAAGTGTTAGCTTAAAAATAGAGCCTTGTCCATCAAGACAGCTTGCAAAGCAAAACAGACCCATGGGCAGCTGCAATCTTTGTATATATTACCAAATTTCTGGTGGGAAAAATGTTATATTGCTTAGTTTGGATTAACTATTCTTGTACAGATATGTACAAGATGTATAAAAAACATATGGTTAGGGCCAATTTTGCCCTTTGAAGATAAAAGCACCAGAAAAGAAAATGTTGGCAGTTCTCTGTACACCACCAGAGCTGTTTAATTTGTACCATACTTTGCCAGTCATTGGAAGTGGAGATCTCTGAGGCTTCTGTGATCTGTAATGAAGATGATTTTCGGAGAAGGGCAGTGACAAAATTCTTGCCAAACTGCATAAGCTCCTTGTTGCCAGGCCGATACAGTATTGTAAATCCACAAAAAACAGTTTCAAAAACAAATTTTCACAACTCTGAAGCAGAATAGCTCTTATGGCCACAAAAGCTTTGTCTCTTACAAGCCTGCATTCTGAGCACATCCTCTTGGGCCTCTAGTGAGTGGTAACCCTGTTTTAAGAATGTCTCCAGTGTTAACAGCCTATTTTTATGCTTAATAAAAAATTTCATTAGACAGCCACCAAAGAGGATTTTGGAGAAAATACTCTCTCTTTTAAAAATGTCGTCCTTTTTTAAAAGGTTTTATAGGAAAGAAAAGTAGAGATCCACAACAGGGCACATGTAATAGGTATGAAATGCAGAAATATCCAAGAGAGAGGCCCAGGCATTACCACATTCTTGGAAGAAGGGCTTGTCTTCAAGAGAGTCTAACCAGTATGACGTTAGTGCCTCGAATTTATTATCATCAAGGCACTCTGGCAGGAGAGTACGTTTTAGAACTTGCCTTATACCCTAATGAAATCTCAGTGTTGTTCTGATTGCAAACCAGATGCATGCACTCTGGGCAGAGCAGTGCTGAGTCTGTGCATTGCCACCTACTTGATATGTAGTGATGCCAGACCCAACTTGAACACATTGGAATGGTGTGCCTGAAAACTGGCAGAACGGATTCCAAAGAATTTCCTTAGGAAACTCTGCAGAGCATGGATATGAAAATGCTAAGATGGAACCATCTATGGAAACACTTCAGGCAAGCCATTCCCCTGGCAGTGCTTACAGACAGTATGGCCAAGTCATTGGTACAACAAACTGGTCCCAGAATATCCAGCAGCTGTCAGTCTTACAAGAGTGGAAGGGGCTGGAGGAGGTCGCACAGCCCATCTCTTGCTTCCTCCAGCAGGATGTCAGAGGAGTTAGTATTCTTTTTTTTTTTTTGAGATGGAGTCTCACTCTGTCACCCAGGCTCCAGGGCAGTGATGCAATCTCAGCTCACTGCAACCTCCACCTCCTGGGTTCAAGCGATTCTCCTGCCTCAGCTTCCTGGGTATCTGGAATTACATGCACCCACCACCATGCACAGCTTTTTTTTTTTCTTTTTGTATTTTGGTAGAGACAGGGCTTTACCATGTGGGCCAGGCTGGTCTTGAACTCCTGACTGCAAGTGACCCACCCAGCTCAGCATCCCAAAGTGCTGGAATTACAAGTGTGAGCCACCATGCCCAGCCAGTATCATTTTTTTAACATCATTGATATGGTTTGGATGTTTGTCCCTGGCAAATCTCATGTTAAAATGTGATTCACAGTGTTGGAAGTAGGGCCTGGTGGGAGGTGATTGCATTATGGAGGCAGATCCCTCTTGAATGGCTTAACACCATCCCCTTGGTTATAAATGAGTTCTCACTCAATTCACAGGAGATGTGGTTGTTTCAAAGTGTGCAGCACCTCACCCCCAATCCCATTCTCACCATGTGATATGCTGGCTCCCCCTTTGCCTTCCACCATGATTGTAAGCTTCCCGAGGCCTCACCAAAAGCAGCTGTGGGTACTATGCTTCATGTACAGTCTGCAGAACCATTTGGCAATTAAGCCTCTTTTCTTTATAAATTACCCAGCCTCAGGCATTTCTTTACAACAATGCAAAAAAATGGCCTAATACAATCATTGATTACTGACTTCAGAGCTATGGGTAGGTTCATTGCTTTGTTTTGTTTTGTTTTATCTCCTTCACATTTCTCTCTGGCCCTCTTTGCATGGTGCTTTTAAGAGATAAGACACCATGGGTATACTTCTACAAAGCTAGCCCAGGAAGGGGCCCTTATGACATTTTAGAGCTCAGTCTATTCTTCTGCCTCCGTGCAAGATATTTACTGGAATCTTGACACTCATATAACAAAGTTTTTGTGAAGCATTCCATAGCAAGGCCATGGAATTTGGAGTTAGAGCTGGGTTTGAATACTGAATTTGCTCATTCATAAATTTTAGCACTAAACTCTCTCTTCCAGACCCCCCTTGCTGCTTCTTCGTCACATCCTATTGACAGATCTCTTTGGTTGCCACTTATAGTGTCATTGTGCTTAGAAATAAATTGTCTTCCCAGTCTGCAGACTACAGGTAGGAGAGGAAGCATTTGCTGAGCCTTACCTATTGTCTCCCAGGTGTGAGAATTGGCTCTAAAGCAATAACAGAAAAACAGATCATCAAAATCTGATTTACTTGAAAATCAATTGCTGAATGATCCATTTATCTAAATGCCCAATTCACTGAATTTTTCAAATTTACTGATTTATTAAAAACTAGTTTATTTCAACTATTTACAGAGTTCACAGAAATTTTTATTGGACAGAATGGTTTTAACAGCTATTGAAATAAGACTGCTTCAAAGTTATAATTAACTGTGTTTCATTTTCTCCTCATAATAACACAAGAAATATTCCATTGATCAAAAGAAAAGAATCACAAGGTGATTTGGTCTCTTTATTAATGTATTTAATATTAAGGCCAGGCACAGTGGCTCAAGCCTGTAATCCCAGCACCTTGGGGGACCGAGGCAGGAGGATCACTTGAAACCAGGAATTCAAGTCCAGCACGGACAACATGGCAAGACCCTGTCCCTACAAAAAAATTAAAAATTAGCCAGGCATGGTGGCATGTGCCTGTGGTCCCAGCTACATGGGAGGCTGAGGCTGAAGGATGACTTGAGCCCAGAAGGTTGAGTATGCAGTGAGCTATGATCACGTCACTGCACTCCAGCCAGGGTGACTGATAGAGCGAGATCCTGTCTCTAAAAAATATAGTTCTTTGTTAATAACCAAAATTGTATTGTTTTACAAGATAATTTTTTATTTTGTACGATTTCTTTCTCGTATCTTTTTATATAAGTTTCTGTCCTGTTCCAAGTTCAAATCAAGACTCTGCCACATCTGGTCGGCCCTGGCCAAGTTGCTTCATCTCTCTGTGCCTTATTTCCCTCCACTGGAAAATGGGAATACTAATAGCAGTTACTCTGCAGAGCTGTTGGGAGGATTAATGTTGTTTATTACATATGTAAAGTGCTTAGAACAGCAACCGACCTGTAGGAAGGACCAAATGAATATAAACCATTATTATAGTTTTTTAAAAATGTCATATTGAAGCATTTCTTCCTGACAGTTACCTTCAATGAATTTTGAAAACCCCTTATTTTGATTCTCTCTAGATTTTCCGCCACCAGGAAAAGTCTTTCTGCCCTACCTGTGCTGTGATATCATCTTGAATATGCCTCTATGAAGGCACATGCCAGCATCCACATTCCCCTTAAGCTGTGAGCAGAGTCCGCAGCCCATTCATCTCTGTATGCTGTCACGCCACTAGCACTGTGCCTACTGCCTGCTGAGCCTTCCAAAAGCCTTTGCCAAATGAACAGGTAAATGTTGCCGATGTACTCAGCACATGACTAGTGTCTGGGCTCATCCTTTTGTGTTGGTTCTCACTGGCTTCTATTTCGAAGGGTGGCCTTTTTGCAAACTCCTGCCTTCGTTCTGGAA
Organism: Pan troglodytes; assembly: GCF_028858775.2. Classification (NCBI taxonomy): domain Eukaryota; kingdom Metazoa; phylum Chordata; class Mammalia; order Primates; family Hominidae; genus Pan; species Pan troglodytes. The sequence continues at coordinate 31,615,098 of NC_072404.2, forward strand.
TACATTCTCTTCTGAGCAAACAGTTCCCATCTCCACTTAGCATCCACACCCTTCCTTCCCTTGGAGCCAAGGAACCGCATTACATTAACAGGCATGCTTATTCTCAGAGGTGTCTCCCTGCGATGAGGCGTAAATTAATGCCAGCCTGACCACTCTGGTTCATTAAAGACCAGATGGTAATTTTTGCAAAAGGAGCAAATGAACCCTACTGGCCTGGCCCAAATCCAACCTGGATAATTTCCTCCTGGCTACACAATATCCTCCCTCTCATTTCAGACACAGAAATGATTTTCACTTCATCCTCAGAAACCTCGCTAGGCAGGGCCAGGCTGGCTTCTTACCCCACCACTGTTGCATGGATGCAGGCTAGCAAGCAGCATTCATCTGGGGGATCTGCGAAGTGCTCTGGAGCAAGTAGGGCAACGTAAATCCAAGGCTTTAATCATATATTTGGAAAAATAAGACAGTCAACTTGAATGAAAACCCTTCATCTTCTAGTGCATTTTTAAATGTTTTAAGCTACAAGAGTGACCAGAAGTTTATTGCACCTACAAAAAAAATGGGGGGGTGTAATTTGGACATTAATTGTTTTTGTTAAAATCATAGAAATAATGGCTTATCCTCAGTCTAGGTAGTCCCTGGAGTGGGTCCGCTTTTGACATTCAAGCTACATAAAGTAGTCATGAATGGGTCTTCACTGGAGCAAATCCCATTTGTTATTATTATGGAGAGAAGTTGGGGGATATAGCAAGAACTATGGATGACTGCTCAGCATGCTGCTGCTTGCATAGGGGAAGATCTGATTGGCAGGACGGATGGAACCAATCAGGTTGACCATGAAATGTCCAGGGCCAAATGCCAAGGTCAAGAATGCCCAGGGTGGATCTGATTGGCACAAAGGTAAACAGTTCAAGCACAAGGCATAAGTGAATGAGGGCTGGTTAGGAACACCATTCCTCATAGGCCTGCAGGTCCTGACTCCTCTGCACGAGATTATCCAGAGCATTCTGAATTCACTCAATGCATGGACAAAGTTCCTAAAGTAGTTTATGATTATGTATTGGCTTGCCACTCTTGGAAAAACCTGTGGCTCGGAATTCTCCACACCTCCTTTGTGTCATTAGCCAGAGATATGGTTTGTATGGAATGGGCTGAAGCATATTTTCTCCACTCAGATAAACGTCAGGCAGTCTCAGAAGACCATGCATAGCTTATTGCAGGAACATAGGGAAGCACTGACTTGCCCACAAAAGCATTCTCTTCACCGGTAGACTTGGCTCAAATGTGGCTCAGAGAAGCTATGTCTTGACTCAAGCTAATACTTAGTAATAAAGCTTCCTGGGAAAGTAAGACTGCCAAAGTTTAAGTGGTGGGATTTTTATGACCAGGATTATGGTCCATTAAGGGACGAGGATGAAAACACCAGTTTGTTTCATTTTGATCTCTTCTCTAGGCCGAACCACCATCCTATTTCCAATTAAAGTCCCACAAGAAAAATGCTGACGTTTCTCCTACAGAAACAATCCTCCTGGCTCTTTCCCAAAAAACCCACCATCATCTGAAGCCACATCCTCACAGCATCAAGATTCTGCAGTTTTGTTTTCTCCAAGAGAATAAATGGCCTATAAATAAAATGAGCATTCATTGATTTTTTTTAATAAGAAAAGAGAGCACATGAGATTTGTTGAATCTGAATGGGATGTGGAAACAGTGTTCCCTTCACTGATGGAGAATGAGAGTCCTTCCCATTGATGATCTTGGCTTTGTGCTGAGGAAGGTGTACATCAGCACCTAACTATTACAGTGAAACCACATGACCACGAAACATTATTCAGCTTTCACCTTTACCTTGCCCTGTGTCTCAGGGAATGAGAGTGAACAACCTTATTCCTTCAGTAGTTAGTTCCAACAATGACTGCCATACCTGGCAAAGAAAGGTTCCTTCACTTCCAGACATGGTCTGGTCATTTTTGAGACCAAGGTGCACAGGTGTCATGAGGGCACTCTAGGCAAATCCTACTGGGTAAGAATACTGGGATGGAGAAATTAAACAACTATTCAACTATTTAGGAAGGCTTGGATCTGTCCCACATTTCAAAGGATGTCAATGTGATAAACTATCCTTTGGACTTTTCCAATAATGAGTTTTTAAAAATAGCTTTGCATCATGTATTGAAATAAATTTCAATCTAACCAAAGAGATCTCATATGTACATAAGGAATCTCTCAAAAGCTATTCAAAAGGAAGTAAAAGTGAATAATAATAAACTATTTTTATAAGAAATATTGAAGAGCCCTATCAAGGAAAATATCTAATAGGTTGGAAAATAAAGTCATCCTTAGGTTAACACAAGAAAGCCCCAAGAAAGATAAGCCAATTTCTCTTTAAGAATATTTTCATCAAGCCAAGAGATTTCAAATAAATCCAAACTGAAAACAAAACAAAATGGAAGTTCTAACATCACCTGGCTTATGTGTGTTCTGTCAACACTTACTAAATAACACATTCACCTATTTCTGAACACACAAAAGGAAAATATCCTTCATGGACAGCCAGATCAAATGTTTGTTAATGGAAAATTAAGGACAAATGCAAATTTTTGCAACAACTATAATTTGGCTCAAATTGTCTTTCTGTCTCTCCTCCCCTTCCCATGACCCACCCCAGGATACATTTATCCCAAATGATTGTTTGGTTTATCTTCATACAGCAAGGCATGTGAGGCATGATATGTCCAAGGGGAAGATTTTCCTTTTTTCTTTACCCACGCTTTAAGATTTTCTAGAGGCTGGGGGGAAGGAAGATGTCTGTGGGCTGTGGGCTGTGGGCTGAGGTTATCCCCTGGCTGGGAATTGGATGAAGAATTCCTCTTTAGTAGGAATGCCTTCTCTCACAGGATGTTCAGAGGGGACAGAGGTGGCATACACTGAACCTGGAAGCTTGATGCCATCGAAATTTAAACTTGCAGTCTGCTTTTATGTAATTACAGATAACAGATAAGCTGCAAATGGCCACCAAAAAAATCTCTTTCAAGTTACCATACCCTAAAGATGACTAAATGAACCGCTGGAATTTTCAAGGAGAATTAATATTTAATGGGAGGTGTCTTAGTCTGCTCAGGCTGCCATAACAAAGTACCACGGACTGGGGGGCTTGAACAACAGAAATTTGTTTTTCCACTGTTCTGAAAGCTGGGAAGTCCAAGATCAAGATGCCAGCAGAGTTGGTGTCTGAAAAGAGCTCTCTTCTTGGGTTGCAGATGGCCAATTTTTCACTGTTTCTTCACATGGTGAAGAGAGAGAGCAAGAGGAAGAAAAGAGAGAATGAGTGCTCTGATGTCTCTCCCAATAAGGACACTAATTCTATCAATCAGAGCCCCACCCACATGACCTCATCTAGCCCGAATTACTTCTGTAATGGCCTTGTCACCAAATACAGTCACATACTTAGTGGTTAGAGCTTTAATCTACTAATTTGGTGGGAAGAACAAAGTTCAGTCCATGGTAGAGGGATAATATTCAAAATATTTAACCACTGGATACAGGCCCCAACCAATCAGAAGAGACGCTTACCATATCTGCCAGCTGGACTGGTTCATGCAAGCTGAGTATTAGCTCTGCCCTATGAACCTGGAAACCAAAAAAGCAGAAGTCTTCCTCTTCACCTCCTCCTGGAAAAGTCTCCACTGTGTATTTAAAAGATGGCTCTGGCTAGGTGTAGTGGCTCACGCCTGTAATCCCAGCACTTTGGGAGGCTGAGGGGGGAAATCACTTGAGGTTGGGAGTTTAGGACCAGCCTGGCCAACATGGTGAAACCCTGTCCCTACTAAAAATATTTTTAAAAAATAGCTGAGTGTGGTGGCAGACACCTGTAAGCCCAGCTACTTGAAGGGGCTGAGGCAGGAGAATCGCTTGAACCCAGGAGGCTTAGGTTGCAGTGAGCCGATATGGCCCTACTACACTCCAGCCTGGGCGACAAAGTGAGATTCCATCTCAAAAAAAAAAAAAATTAAGAATTAAAAAAAAAAAATAAAAGATGGCTCCTACATAGTACATTGCCCAAAATAATGTAAAAATAGTTCTTATCCAATCCTGCATGGAAGTAACATGTTGCTTTATCAATATAAATATATTTTAATTTATCAATCTATTAATAGTGTTTATCTGGCGAGAAGAAAATTGTTGGAAGCATTCATTGTATAGATTATATAGTTTTATCATGTGCGTGTATTATTTTGTAATCAAAAAGCAAGCATTCGACCTCTTTTAATTTGTAAATATGCCCAATCTTTAGTCCTTAAAATCCTAAAAAAAAAAAAAATCAACTACTCTAGCTTCAGAGTTTTGCCTGGGGTTTTTCCTATTAGAATTAAACTATTGCATGAAGAACTGGATCTGTGCTAAACATAAAAACAACTTTTTTCATTCACGTGGATAGTTTATTTCTTGTTCCAGAGTTGGCTTTTTAAAAAAATGTCAAAAATGACAAATTTCTAAATGAGAAATTGAAATGTTTACGAAGACCATTCTAATGGTATTCAAAGGAGTGGCTGTCAGGAGGACCCCGGCCACTCTTTAAGCATGGTTACAGTCTCTCTCCCCTAAATAATGAAATCACCCCTTTTCTTCCTTAGCATTTGAAGAATGAAGACTTATTTCCCCCAAACGAGATGTTATGTCCACAAGGAAGACAGCCCAGATCATGTTTCCACATGGGTTTCCTGCTTGATATCTGTGTTAGTTTCACAACCTACACTGCAAGATATTTAATATTCCTTCCACTAAACACTAGAATCACTGTCTGGGCATTATGACATTTACTAATTATCCCTTGGGTGTAGTTCTGCTAAGAACCACTGCATCTAACCAAGCTAGACCACTTATAGTATCCAAAATATTCCACGCAATGCTGTGCCTCTGGACTCATTACATATTCTGTTTCTTGTAATTGAAATGTTCATCTGACCTTTCTTCTTTGTCCATTGAATTGTTATTCACCCTTCCTAACTTTGCAAAGGCTTTCCCCATTCTCCTCACACCACATTTCCCATGCCCAGCTTTGAATATTGCACTTCATTAGCCAATGAGTTTGTATACAAATAACTCAAAACCTGAATAACAGTGGCTCTCAACCAAAAGACAAATAAGAAGTCTGAAAGGGAATCAATTCAAGACTGTTTCAGTAGCTCAATTTTATTATTCAAAACTCATGACTTTTCCTTCCTTCAATCAACCATCATCAGTATATTGGCTTTTCATCTTCTTGCTAATTGACTCATGGTTGCAAGGTGGCTACCAGAACTCTAACATCATGCCCTCACACCACTGTTCCAGTTAAGCGGGAAGGAGATTATCAGAAGAAACATGTTTTTTTTTTTTTTCATCTGGGAAGTAAATCTGCACTCACAGACATCTCCCTGTGTCTGGTTAGCCACAACTGTTCCACAAGAATATGCCCTTGTGAATCTCTCTCTGTAGGGCATCTGCAAACCAAGAAATCAGGGATTGGGTCTTATTCACTTTGGATTCCTCAGACTCCAGCAGAACAATAAAACAAAGTTTTCCTCTAGAAACAGAGTTTGGATTCAGCTGCCACACCCAAAAAAAGGCAACTGGTATACCTGGGATCAAGACCAGGTCCCAACCATCTCTCTGTAATTCCAGCCCTTTCTTTCCCTCTCGAATAAGTCTGCAGCTCAGTATCCCTCAGCAATCCTGGCCCACTCTATATATAACTAGATGATGATAGTAAAATAACTGTTTATATTTTACATACCACTTTGCAAGGCCTTTTGTTTAACCCTAACATCTACCCTGAAGGTAAATAGTATGATCCCTATTTTACAGAGAGGAACAGAGGCTCAAGGAGGGTAAGTGTAGTTGCCCGAGTCCACGAAGCTTAAGGCAGCAGGTATAAGGTTGCATCGCAGGCCCCCTGACTCTATGTCTGCTTCAGTCACTCTCTGCTTCTCACACACCCTGGGGCTGCTCTGAGCTAGAAATAAGCAAAATATTGGGCAAGACTCAATGAACTCCCCGACCCTCACTACCCCACAAGGAATAAGCTCCTTATCACCATCCAAGCCTGTACAGAATGAGCCCAGTGTCTAGACTGCAAGAAAGAGGCAAGAAATAGTCTTTCTCTCTCCACTTTAGAATGACTGACACATTGCAAAAGAAGGTTTCAGGGTTTCATATAGACCCAATATAAAGGATCCAACTTCTTTTAAACATAGAGAAAGTGTAAGTGTTTGGTTAGGATAATAAAATTCAATGAATAGTAAATAAACATGCTTATTGAGAGCCCAAAATGGGTTGACTCCCAAACAAAATGCAAAATCAGACCTCGCTGTCTAACAGCAAACTAAGCCATGTCACCAACTACTTTATGAAATAAATATAAAAACAGACTCACACATTATTCCGAGATAACAGACACAGGTTCTTTTTAGATTTAAATCATGTACCCTATTATTAAGAGCATTAATAGAAATGTTCCCTGAATGTTTACAAGGTGTTTACTCAGTTTCTATACTGAAAGTCAGGACATCTTGGTACTGAAAATATTTCATGCCCAACAGTTATACAAAACCACTATTTCTTTGGTTTATAGCCCCTCTTAATCTCTTTGTGGAAATCTCCAGACCTCAACTACATTCCTTGAAATTTTACAGGGCACAAGAGGAACAGAAATCAGCTCAAAATGAATATGTGTATTCAGAAATGCATTGAGATTTTTCCAACTTTTCAGGTACCTCATACAAATTAATCTTCTTAAGGGCCCTGGTGGTCTCTGAATCACTGCTTCACTTCCCCACTTCTCAGCACCCCCATTGTATTCTCTTGGTAGGAATAACTGCCAGATCATTAGGGAAGAAAAAGTTTATTGAGTCAAGATCTGGGAGGGCCCCCACAAGGTCAGGAGCAGGTACCACCAGTTTTACATAATTTTTGCATCTGCACCAATTTGATTTAAGGTTATAAGTGGAATTTATTGGTGAGTATTGTATTATAAAAAAGTGGTTTATACCATATTGTCTCATATTTATTATGATTCCGTCAAAATAATTCCGTGAATTGTATACGTGCTGTCTGCAATGAGCTGATACAATGGGAGCCTGGCTTTTGAAAAACACATTTGTTCTCCTTTCTATTGTCTTTGATGGTTTACTTAGGTGAAAGAAAAATTGTGTTAATGTTAAAACTGTATCTTTTCCTGTGGCACTAATCATGAAATGGAAATTATTAGAATTTTTAAAAAGCAGAAGGAAGTTGAACATGATGTGTTAAGATAATGGCAATAGAGAAAAATAGAATTGTTTGAGCGAAATGTGTAAAATAAAGAAATTATTTAGGATCTCCAAGAAGAAAACAAATGTGTAGAAGTGCAGGATAAACCGTTCTGCAATTTCAAGTTTCTAACAAAAATAAAAACAAAGTCACTCACTTGCCATTTCTTGTTTAGACTGTATCTCGAGGAAGAAAAGGGAATCGATGTCTACTATGCTCTCTCAAGCAGGGGGACAATTGAGAGTAACTTAATGGCCACTGGAAACTTCCCCAGGTTTGTTTATTTATTTATTTATTTATTTATTTATTTAGGGACAGAGTCTCACTCTGTCACCCAAGCTGGAGTGCAGTGGTGCGATCATAGCTCACTGCATCCTCAACCTCCCCAGCTGAAGCGATGCTCCCACCTCAGCCTTCCAAGTAGCTGGGACTACAGACATACACTACCACACCTGGCTAATTTTGTGTATTTTCTGTAGAGACAGGTTTCCACCATGTTGGCCAGGCTGGTCTCGAACTCATGGGCTCAAGAGATCCTTCCGCCTTGGCCTCCCAAAGTGCTGGGATTACAGGCTTGAGCCACCACGCCTGGCTGCAGATTCCTTTTTAGAAGGCAAATTGGCCATTATTATTTTTTCTATACCAACGCTGCTACTATTTCCCAGAAATTTCAAAATTTCTGGTTGATATATCTGAATTAGTAATTCCATCATTCCAAGAGTGAATTACACACTTTAAGCTCACGGGAACATCAGACTCCCCTGAGACTACAACCAGATTCCAGTGTCTAGCTTACTCCTCCTTTAATGTGTCCTTAGTCGTGGTTGTAATATTACTAGAGTGCAAAAGAGCACTACAAAAAAAAATAATAAAAAGTTTACTTCTTGGTCGATTGCTGAGACCCATGATCAGAGGCGCCCCTAGTGGCTGCCTTAGGATGGAGAGACTGATTACCGTTTGGCCATTTTTTTTACCCAGTTATTTTATAAAGGGCTCACATAATCTCACAGGTGCACTTAATGCTTTTCATTTGGCTTAGTTTGATTTCCTCTGCCTCTTACCATTCACCATATGGTTCAATATCCTAAATGGTCTTTTTTAATATGTATAAATAAAATAATACCATGTCTGGGACTTGCCTCAAAATATGCCAGGGGGACCTGTAAATGAAACAAGGTTGGCCATGACTGGTCATCTTTGAACCTGGGTGATGAGTACAAAAAGGGTTCATTATGCTTCTCTCTTTACTTCTGTATATGTTTAAATCTTTTTTCCAATACAATTTTTGTAAATATTGTTGTTAAGAAGTGTTATCATTCTGGTTTGGGGGGTTAGGGTTTTTTTCTCTTTTGTTTTGGAGAATTTACAGGTAGCTTTCTCCTGGACAGCCAGGCTAATTAATGATCTGGTTTACTCTGAGTGGCTGTAAGAGGGTGGCCATTTTCTAAGAGTCAGGATACAGACACTTCATTTTATTCTACACAGAGACTGCTACTGATCCATAAGCCAGAGCCAATGCTTAGTTTTATAAAACCCACACTTGGAATTCCCTTATAGGTAGAATTCCATCCGCTGTTCATGAAAGGCTGGTTGGAAAGAAAATGGGCCACCTTTGGCTCTCCCTACCCCAAACCTGCAAGTCACTTAGGTAGAGAAGAAGAGGCACTTCAAGTCCATGGGGAGAAGGGGATGAAAGGGAAGTGAAACAAGAGACACCTGGTTCCCAAGGGAACTTAGCTCAAAAGTAGAAGGCTGAGACCACGCTGGGTGTCAGTCATCAGCCTGATAAACAATGGGTTAACTGAGGCTGTTCTAATTTGAAACACTGAGAATTGGAGCCCCAAGAGAATGACAGTATCTGGCAAATATATCTTGAATTAAAATGAATTTCCCTTTATTCCTTTTCTCTTTCCCCTGGAAAAAAACTCTTTAGTTGAAGGATCTCCAAGGTTTTCTTGATTTTCAAAATTAATCTCTCTCTGGATCTGTTACTAGAATGCAAAGAGTGCAATTATTCCAGAATCATTTGCTTTTTCAGGGCTCTGAAGACTGGAAAGTCTCTGTGTTCTCATTGCAGCTCAGCTCTCCATTAGACCAGCCTCAGAAAATGTTAATAATTAGAAAGGAGCTGGGTGCCTTTCTGAGGCTTTGTTTCTTTGTATCTTGAATGTTTTCTCTGTAGTGTTGATACTAAAACCTGCTCCATTTGTATAAAATCAGAGACGTCAACAAACTGTGTCCTTACACAACCCAATGTCACGGTCGTTAGATAAAAATGATTCTCATCGCCTCAAAGAGAGATCTCCAGATTTTTTAAATCATCCACCCCATCAGTGAAAAATTATAGAAACTGTATACACATACATATACACTTGATCTTTAACAATGTATACGAACATATAAGTTGGGGAAAGGAAACCCTATCTGATAAATGATGCTGGGAAAACTGGCTGGCCACACCTCATATTTTCATACTTATTTGAATAATTTAATTTATTTGAATAATTTAATTGAATATAAATTATTCAATTATTTATTATAAATTATAGCCCTATTGAAATAATAGGAAAATAGTGTCAAAATATATAACAGTGTGCTATGCCCTCTTCTAAGCACTTTACATATATGAATGTTTCCATCTTTATAAGAACTCTATCAGACGGGTAATGTTATTTTTTCATTTTGCCAATGAAGAAGCTAGTGCACACAGATGGATAGTTACTTACCCAAAGGAATGGGAATGCCATTAGGAAGGGGCAGAGCCAAAATTCAAACCCTGGCCATTTCGTTCCAGAGTCTATCTCTTAAGTAGTAGATTAGTACATGATAGAACAGAAAGAGAAAGAAGGTGAAAGGGAAGTGAAAGGGAAAAAAGGAATGAAAAAAATCACCAACTGATGAGATTTTTTTTAAAGAAAATTAGAAAATTTTCTTTTAAATTTTCTTCTTCTTCCAACCCCCAAAATGTATCATCTTGCACACTCCCAGGGGCTCCTACCTCCTCCCCATACCAGGTTGGAAACCATTAACCTAAATGTTACTTCCTTGGAAGCTGGTAGAAAACCCTCTAGGGGGGCTTGAGAGCTACAGATTCTGCAGCTGATCCCTAGTATTCAGTGTAATCAGGGTGATTCAGTACCTTTGATGGCATAAATAAGTTTCCATGTCATAACTGCTTGTCTAGGTGTGAACCAATGTTCTCACCATCTTCTGGCTACATTCCTGAGCACCATTATACTTTGCTTACATTCATGTTATTATTTATTCTCTGAAGAGCTTTGTCCTGTGTTGTCAGGAAAACAAACAGATGCTGATTAAGGGGGGAAAAAAAAGGTGCCAAGGACTAAAGTGACCATTCACAATATAGTCTTAGAATCACAGAAGATCCACATGGGAGCCGAGGGGTTGTCTGGCACCCGGGGGCCATTGCCAGCTTCATGCCCAGCCAAAGAGGAAATGGGCACCAAACCTGATGACAAACTCTAAATGCCGTCCCTACTGGCCCTCCAGGGAAAACATTCTCATGGTGTAAGCTTTGCCCTCCCTTTCTCCACCACATTGAAGTCAGTGCCCAGGAGACATAGTGATATTTAAAAGTAGAAATGATCAAGACTTTCCAAATGCCCCAACCAAGACCAACCTCACTGTGTGTCAATCCCGGTGGACTGAGAAAGTCAAGTGAGGATAAGCGCATGAAAAATTGACCTGTTGTCATCTCTTAGAAGAGGAAGAAGATGACTCACATTTTACCAAGTGCATTTAACATTCCTTGTATCCTATCACTTCATGGCTGCAGAAAATGGGGAGAGTGAGGCACAGAGTGGGGCTCATCATGTCAGGACTCATACTCTCTGTGAGGCCCACCTGTTTGGGCCCCTGGCTATCCTGTGACCCTACTTCCTACCACTCTCCCTTAGTGAACAGCCTTAGTCACCTTGTGCCAGTCACTGTCCCTCTTGCTGCCCCTCTAATGTGCCAAGCAATCACTATTCACAGGGCAGTTGTATATGCTGCTCCCTCAGCCAGGAATAGACATCCCAGAAAGTCAACTGCTCAGTCTCTTGTTTCATTCAGACCTCTGCTTAAGTATCACCTCCTTAAAACGCATCTTCCCTGGCCCCTTCATCTATCATAGCACCTCACTCTACATCCATCACCTGCTCTATTTTTCTTCAAAAGCTGTATCTCTATGCAATACAAAATTATACATAGATATTTGCTATATTGATGTCTCCCCTGACAAAAGAAGGAAAACTCCATAAAGACAGAAACATTCTCTAGTTTGTCCTGAAATACATCCTCAATGCCTAAAATGGTGCCTGGTACACATTGAGCATCCAATAAGCATCTGTTGAATAAATTTCATGAGGAGAGTAGTCCAAACACAAGTCCCTCTGAGTATAAAACTCCTACTCTATTCTCCCTTCATGGGAACAATCCATATGACTTATTCTAAGGGCCTGCTGCTTGAGAAAGAGAGTCCTCTTTCTCTGCACCCCCAGCCCCTCAATACACATATATACAGCCACGGTCTGGAACCGCCATCTGCCACTTCGGGGTGAGGCTGAGACATCAGCTAAGGCTGCACAGCACCACTGTCATCCTGCTCCGGTTACCTCTCACTGTATGGAAGCCTGACAGTTCCCTCCGAGTGGCACCATCTCCCCTCTGGCCTGGCTCTGCATTACAGCGTTTCTTCTCTGAATCCATCACGCAGAACAATGGATTAGCAAACACTCAACGAAAATGCAAAGAACATTTCAGACATGGTGGAGGCAGACACAGCCATGTCAGCATGGAATGTCAGAGACAAGGCCAAGAAGATGAAAAACTGCACAGATTCAATAACCGAGAAAATTCCAGAAATCAGGTCAAGCCAAAGATGGCTTTTCAGTGAACATTAAATCAAATCCTCTGTCAAGTACTGTAAGGTCCTTGGAGGAGAAGGGTATAATACCCACTGTCTCCTCTCTGGGGATTGGTATACGTATCACTTATGTTTTCATTTAAAAGCATGAAATGAGACTTTAGAAAAATAATAACATTGACCCTAAAAGTGACTGAAATTGCAGCTTAGTAGTTTGCCTCTGTGATTTTGGTGGGTCTAAAGAGCCTTAAAGTAGCAAATGTAAAGAATTAGGGGTGATAAAATTCAGCTAGGAATAACTTTCTTCTGAGTAAAGAGTTTTATCTGAAATTGTTGTGGGGCAGATCGAGGTCTTCTTCATGCCAGGAGGCTCATTGCATTGTGCATTCTTCTAAGGACAGAACAGGATGTTCCAAAGAGCACTTTTCATGATCCTGACCAATGAATCAATATGTTCACTGCTCCTGCAATTGTCCATTTGCCAATGAAGGGAGAAGCAAGTGCTCGGTGGCCCTCACTTCCATCAGAACTAGTTCTTCCCTACACACCTGATCCTTTCTGTGATTCCTGCCAATGATGAGAACAAAGAGAAAACAGGCAGACTTTTCAGAGAGTGAAACATGAGGTTATAGATGGGGCTAGGAAACATTCTCACCAAGATAGGTGTCCCGGGTTCCTGCCATGCACACATCTTCTTGGATATTAAGAATTAGTAAGTTTAGGGAGATCTGATAGCCTAAATTATAAATGAAGGTAAAATGCCTATATGAATGAATAAACAAAACTTGGTATATCCCATTCAGTGGAGTATTATTCAGCCACAAAAAGGAGTGAAGTACTGATACACACTGCAACGTGGTGAAAACACTATGCTAGGTGAAAGAAGGCAGTCACAAAAGACAGCCTATTGTATGATTTCATTTATATGAAATGTCCAGAATAGGCAAATCTATAGAGACAGAAAGTAGATTAGTGGTTGCCTGTGGCTGGGGGGCCAAGAAGATGAAGGGATGAGGTGTGACAAGTAAAGGATAGGGGGTTTCTTTCTGGGGTAATGAAACATTCTAAAATTGACTGTGAAGATTGTTGCACAGATCTGTGAATGCACTAAAAACCATTAAATTGTACACTTTATTAATTAATTTTTTTTTAGATGGAGCCTCGCTCTGTCACCCACACTGCAGTGCAATGGTGCAATCTTGGCTCACTGCAACCTCTGTCTCACAGGTTCAGGTGATTCTCCTGCCTCAGTCTCCGGAGTAGCTGGGATTACAGGCATGTACCACCACACTTGGCTAATTTTTTGTATTTTTAGTGGAGACGGGATTTCGCCATGTTGGTCAGGCTGGTCTCGAACTCCTGGCCTCAAGTTATCCACCCTCCTTGGCCCTCCCAAAGTGCTGGGATTACAGCCATGAGCCACAGTGCCCAGCCTAAATTGTATGCTTTAAATGGGTGAATTCTATGGTATACAAACTATATCTCAATAAAGCTATTTTTTTAAAGCAAAACAAGATGAAATTCCTAGTCTGGACCTGCCATAATCATCTTAAAATGCATCTCAGAGTATTGTTTTCGAATTGTGCATTGGTCATGGAATCAACTTAGTGCACTGCATCAAACGTTTTTAAAAACTAAAATAGACAGACCTACAGTTAGTATCATAGTGAATGGGAAAAAAACTGAAAGCCTTTCCTCTAAGATCTGGAACAAGACAAGGATGCCCACTTTCACTACTATTATTCAACATAGTGCTGGAAGTCCTACCTAGAGCAATCAGACAAAAGAAAGAAAGAAAGGGCATCCAAATTGGAAAAAGGAAGAAGTCAAATTATCCTTGTTTGCAAATGACACGATCTTATATTTGGAAAACCTAAAGACTCTACCAAAAAACTGTTAGAACTGATAAATGAATTCAGTAAAGTTGCAGGATATAAAATCAAGATACAAAAATCAGTAGCATTCCTATATGCCAACAGTGAACAATCTAAAAAAGAAATCAGCCAGATGCGGTGGCTCATGCCTGTAATCCCAGCACTTTGGGAGGCCGAGGTGGGCAGATCATGAGGTCAGGAGTTCAAGACAAGCCTAACCAACATGGTGAAACTCCATCTCTACTAAAAATACAACAACAACAAAAAAAATTAGCCAGATGCGGTGGCATGTGCCTGTAATCTCAGCCACTCAGGAGGCTAAGGCAGGAGAATCGCTTGAACCCAGGAGGTGGAGATTGCAGTGAGCCGACATCGCACCATTGCATTCCAGCCTGGGCAACAGAGCAAGACTCTCGAAAGAAAGAAGGAAGGAATGAAGGAAGGAAGGAAGGAAGGAAGAAAGGAAGGAAGGAAGGAAAGAAGGAAGGAAGGAAGGAAAGAAAGAAAGAAAGAAAGAAAGAAAGAAAGAAAGAAAGAAAGGCAGGAGAAAGAAAGAAAGAAAATAAGTCACGTGTACAATAACCACAGATAAAATAAAATACCTAGGAATAAACTTAACCAAAGAAGTAAAAGATCTCTATATTAAAACTATAAAACACTGATGTAAGAAGTTGAAGAGGACACCAAAAAATGGAAAGATATTCCATGTTCATGCATTGGAAGAATCAATATTGTTAAAATGTCCATACTATCCAAAGCAATGTACAGAGTCAATGCAATCCCTATCAAAATACCAATGACACTCTTCACAGAAATAGAAAAAAAAATCCTAAAATTTATATGGCATCACAAAAGACCCAAAATTGCCAAAGCCATACTGAGCAAAAAGAACAAAACGGAGGAATCACATTACCTGACTTCAAGTCATACTACAAAACTATAGTAACCAAAACAGCATAGTGCTGGCATTAAAACAGACACATAGACCAGGGGAAGAGAAGAGAGAACCCAGATATAAATCTATACACCTACAGTAAACTCATTTTTGACAAAGGTGCCAGAAACACACTGGGAAAAGGACAGTCTCTTCAATAAATGGTCCTGGGAAACACTGGTTATTCATATGCAGAAGAATGAAACTAGATCCTTATTTCTCATCATATGCAAAAATCAAATCAAAATGGATTAAATACTTAACTGTAAGACCTCAAACTACATGCAAAATTAAATGCAGAAATCATATGCAAAAATCAAATCAAAATGGATTAAATACTTAACTATAAGACCTCAAACTATAAAACTACTACAAGAAAACATTGGGGAAACTCTCCAGGACCTTGGTCTGGACAAACATTTCTTGAGTAATACTACATAGGCAACCAAAGCATAGGCAACCAAAGCAAAAATGGACAAATGAAATCACATGAAGTTCAAAAGCTTCTGCATAACAAAGGAAACAATCAACAAAGTGAAGAGACAGCCCACAGAATGGGAGAGAATATTTGCAGACTATCCATCTGACAAAGGATTAGTAACCAGAATATATAAGGAGCTCAAACAAGTCTACAGGAAAAAAAAAAATCTAACAATCTGATTTTTAAATGTGCAAAAGGTCTAAATAGGCAGTTCCCCAAATAGGACATAGACATACAAATAACAAACAGGCATATGAAAAGATCCTCAACATCATTGATCATCTGAGAGAGAAATGAAAATCAAAACTACAATGAGATATCATCTCATCCCAGTTAAAATGGCTTTTATCCAAAAGACAGGCAATAATGAATGCCGGCAAGTATGTGGAGTAAGGGGAACCCTCGCACACTGTTGGTGGGAATGTAAATTGGTACAGCCACTATGGAGAACTGTATGGAGGTTCCTCAAACACTAAGAATAGAGCTACCATAGGATCCAGCAATCCCATTGCTAGGTATATACCCAAAAAGAAGGATATCAGTATATCAAAGAGATATCTGCATTCCTATGTTATTCACAATAGCCAAGATTTGGAAGCAACCTAAGTGTCTGCCAACAGACGAATGAATAATAAAACTGTGGTCCATATACACAATGGAGTACTATTCAGCCATGAAAATGAATAAGATCCTGTCACTTGTAACATGGATGGAACTAGAGGGCATTATGTTAAGTGAAATAAGCCAGACACAGAAAGACAAACTTTGCATGTTCTCACTCATTTTGGGGGAGTTAAAACAATTGAACCCATCAAAATAGAGACTAGAATGATAGTTACCAGAGGCTGGGAAGGGTAGTGTGGGGAGATGGAAAATGGGGATGGTTATTGGGCACAAAAATATGGTTATATATAATGAATAAGATCTAATACTTGATAGCATAACAGAGCGACTACAGTCAGCAATATTTGCTGTACAGTTTAGAATAACTAAGGGAGTACAACTGGAATGTTCATAACACATACAAATGATGGATTTTTGAGATGATGAATATCCCCATTTACCCTGATGTGATTAAACATTTTATACCTGTAGCAAAATATGTCATGTACCCCATAAATGTATACACCTATTATATACCCATAAAAATTAAAAATTAAAATTTTTCATAAAGAAAAAACTAAAATAAAAACAAAATAGAACATAAAATATCAGATTGTATTGCACAGAATAAAGATAAGTATCATCTCCCAAAGCTTTCCTTTCCTGTTGGTGTGTGTCTAGTGTGTCACAACGTGCTAATTCAAAGACACGTGACTTGTGTTTTATGAAGAGTCTCAAGCAAGCAACATACTTTCTTCATCTGTCTGATCAGTCTTGGTGACTCTTGCACAACCCTAGACAGTTCAAGGTTTGTCAATTTACTCATCAATGTCCAGAGTCAAAGCTATCATCCAATTTTCCTTGTACTGCCTTCAGAATTATCACACTTTGTGTCTGGATCGGTGACACAGTAGTCCAGGCTCTGCCATCAGTCTCAATGACAGAAATGTTTTAATCTCTCAAACTATCATTCTGCCAAGTCTTTTTCTAGCATGCTGGGGCATCTACCCTCCTCCACACCAAATTCATGCTAACTGCTTGCATGGGGTTCCCCGCCAGACAGCTGAGAGAACTCGACTCTCAAAACTGAGTTGCTCCTAGGAAATCCCTTCTTTCTCTATTTAAACTTTCATTGATTGATTTCACAAATATCTTCTGCCTACTACATGGCACATGCTCTAGGCAGACAATGGTCAGCAAGACAACAGTGGCCATTGCCCTGCAAAGTCCCCTGCCTTGTCAGATGTCAGAGTCCAGCTGTCACAAGACAGGTACAGTCTCAAGTTCTTTTTAGGACTGACAAGCATTTGCTGCATGACCTTTGGCAAAATATTCCATCCTGTCACTCAGAGGTTTGATTGCTCAGAAGTTGTGTTTTCTGGCCTACTGAGAATCACAGGATCTTAGACCTGGCAAGGCCCTTAAAGAGCAGATTCTCTATTTACTGATGAGGAAACTGAGCCCCAAGAGGTGTTATCCTTTGCCCACGGGGACACACGACCCACTAGGATCATGTGTCCCAGCACCCCCAGCCCACCCCAGGACTGCCCCCCCATAGTGAAGCTGAATATGATCAGTTCCTTATGAGGAATTGAGAGACCTTCAAAAGGAAGTACCCTACATCCTGAACTTTTCAGAGAGATGGGTGGTGCAAAATGTTCAAGTGACAACACATGTGGGGAAAAAAAAAAAAACCAAAGGCATATTTGGATCTTGCAGAAGGGTTTTCAGCAATACAAAGGCACAAGAATGAGAACATCAGGAGTCCCACTTACCAGGAGCATTCCCTTAAAGCCTCATGTGTGCCTCCTAATAAATCTGCTTTTTCCTTTTTGAAGTTTAAGCGCTCCCTTATTGAGCAGCCTCCTGGTAGCCAGGAGTCCCCTAGGAAACAATTGTCTTGCTTCCAGTGCTGGGGCACTCAGACTCTTGGTTTGGTTTGGTTGGTTGGTTGATGGGTGATTTTTCCCTCCCTCTATCTTCTTAAAACTCCAGCCAACATATAGGGGTTTTTCATTTAGCTTCCTCAAATCCCCAGCCATTTCCCTAAAAGTCCATCCCATTAAACATGAAATCCACAGAACACACACCAAGCTACTTTTTCTCTCCCCTAATAAATCAGGTAAATTACCTCTTTTGTTTTTAAGACCATTTCAAGTTCGCCTTTAACATTTTTAGTTAAGGCATTATTTATGTTGTGATTTAATCGAGATTTAATCCACTTTTCAGCACACCATCGTATCGCAATATCCCTGAATTTTTTGCCCATATTATTAGACTTGAGGAGCACGGTAACATTTTCCTCAGGCATGACACTGATCATTTCCAGATTGTGCATGTCTCTCTGGCTTTTTAACACACCTGAGTTTCTAAGGCCCACTAAAATAAATAACGGTTTGGTCTGCAAAGAACTGGGGCTGCATTAATAAATGCAGAGAGATCTATGTTTATCTCCACTTTCTGAAAACATAAGAGTCTTCTACAAATATGAGTATACACAGCAGAAATCATGTGAATCTCTTGGTAAATGTTTGCCTTCACATCCTGGGGTATGCTGCACACCAGATGGTTTGATCAAAACAAAATCATACACACACACACACACGCACACACACACATGTTTGAGCACCATGCCTCCTCATTTTTGTGACATTTTTTTCTCCTTTCATGCATGAGAAAGAATGTAGAAATACTTAGAATAATGACCAGTATGTTCTGTGTTTACTGCTGCTTTCCTTCACTAGAGATTAACTCATAAAATTTTACTCCAAATTAAACAAACTGAGGCTCTCCTTGCAGCCAGTCAAACTGCCACTTATACCAAAGGAAATCTTAACTTCCATCTCTGAGAGTTTGAACGGCCACCCCTGCGGAAAGATAACAGGGTCTCTCTTTCCCTCTCTGTGTTCTGCCAGTCCTTGGAGGTGCCAAAATACTTGTCTGGACTCTGGCCCCCAGGGCACTTCATCTGAAATTAGAATGGAAACTGTATTTTAGAACATTAACATCTCTCCTGCTGGTTTTTTTTTTTAATGATCTGATTGCTCCAATTATAGTTATTTAGAGAAATCGGACAGTCAAGGATTTTTACCAGTAGGTAGGCAAGAAAGCACCTTTGACTGTGGCAGAGGACTTGCAAAGACAATTGTGTCTAGGACAGACTTAGGAACTGTCTCACCATCCTGTCTTCTCAGCTGAAATTTCTCTGGGGATGATTAGATGTTGTCTTTGAAAAATCCAAATGGGAGAATGTGTATAAAACTACCCCGTTCTGTGCCTTGAGCACAGTAAGTTTTCAATGGACGTTAATTCCATTGGAATCCCAGGCTTGAGACTGCAATCCAACGATGCATGTAAAAGACCTTGAGAAAGAAAACAAAAAGGCTCAAGGTCATGACCTCACCAGTCTTTTTGTCTTCCTCTCTGTATTGCTCGTGTTTCACAGGCTTCAGCCCCAGTAAACAACATTTTTACCTGGAAGGAGCTTAGAGAGGACTTTAATTTTAGAGGGGCATTTACAAAGATCCTCTGATGCAAGCTCCCTGCTTCCTACTGCTAAAAGTCTGCTTCTTTTCAACGTGCCCGCCTGGAGCCATGGTTGTGTTTTTGTGTGGTCTCATTCCTGTTTTATGGATTGTTCATGTACCCTGGAATCCCTGGGATACTTCAATTACAAAAATTACCATGTGCTGGGTTCCTTTCGGGTTGACAAGACTGCTTTCCTTTCTCTCTAAGCCGGGTTGTGTTTGTTTACATAGGAAATGTACTCTTTCTTAACATTCACTGTTTCAACATCCACTTAGATAGCTTCATTAAAAAATGGGTTAAAAAATAAAGAAGGGTGGCAAGAAAAGGAAAAAAAATACATCTTTCTATTTCAACCAAAAATTTGGTTCAGAACAAACTTGGAAAATCAGAGGATGTTTTTCTTTTCATCGCTGAAACAATGCTCTGCTTGTTCTCCCCGGGCAATGAGAACTACCCGGGCTTGGATCAGTGGGTCACGTTGTGCAAAGTGTTTTTCCTGTTTAAACTATGTGCTTTCTTAAATGTTATCTTTTTGGAAGAAAATTAGATAACCTTATGTCCCCAGACTATATCGTATTTGTTTGAATAGGAAATGCTAATATTTTTCTACATGTTTCGTATCGGTGTCAGTGGAAACTCAGTTTGGTGGTTAAGACAGGCCCCTCTAAGCTCTGGGAATCACATTGGCTATCTTCCAGAAGCCAAGAGGTTCAGGGTGATTTTGAATAATCATCTCCATAGCTATGTGAAGTATCTATATTACTTAGCCAGAAGAAAACAAAATTATATTTACCTTTTCTGTATTTAATTATCTTTAAATATGTCATTTGATGAGACTTTTCCTTCTTAATTTCTCTTCTCTTTACCTCCACCTCCTGTGTTACTTCTGCTTTCTACTCAGTCCTACCAATCAACTCCCCAAACTTCCTGCAACCTCTACTTAAAGATCATGCTTAATTAGTCATTATACCCAAGGATCTCTGCCCCATCCATCTGTTTCTGCATTCCCATTGGTCTAAGCCAATGCCTGTTACATCACAGCCCCACCCCTGCCCATGACTAGAGGTTCCCCCTTCCCCCATGTCCCCAGTTGTGTTCAGGCCCCTTTATCTGACATTCTTGGAAGCAGAAATAGCAGCAGAAACACATTTCTGAACAGACTCCCCACGCGAACAAGGTCTCTACTAAGACACATCAACCAAGTCCTCTGAAAGCAGCACTGCCCTATCTAAATTTTTTTAAAGTGAAGCTTGTCATTTGCACTTCAATCTCCATTTCTCAGTACCTTCTCTTCAAACACACATGTTTATGTACTTAATACCATCTTGCTTCCCCATATGAAAATCTGCTCCCAGAAAATCTAGCGTCAGGCATGTATAACTTAATGCAAATTTAAGTTGGTGTGTTCCTTCTTCCAAGGGTACCTCAATTCTAAGCCCTGTATCTAACTAAAGAATGAAGATGTGTCCCCTCTTGATCATGTTTTAGCCGTCGGTGCTCAGATGGGAGAGATGGCACTTTCGACAATAAGACACACTCTTTCATGACTTTATTGTCACAAAAACATACCACGCAAGTGCTTTTCTGCTCCGCTAGAACAAGAAAGGCCTCCTAAAAACCCTAAGTGTCTGTTTAAACTCAAAGCTTTAAACCTGAGACCCTTCCACCCTAAATGATAACACTGCTCTCCTGTTGCTCTATAATCAAACCAATAGCCTTAACTCTATATCTGGCAAATACAAGCAAGTAGCAATCATGCCCTCTGTTAAGTAAAGCACAAAAACAACAATGAGCAGAGGTGGGCTCATTGTAAGCCATGAACCTTAAGTCTCGGGGCCCTTCGCTTACACAGGCCCCTTCCCAAACCCTAGGCAAGGGACCTAGCAATTTTGTATGTGTGATTTTACATTCTTTTTAAAGAAGGCCCCAAAATTGTATAAACTTCAGGCCACATACAGCTTTTAGATCCACCCTGTTAGGGACTGAATTGTGTTCCCCAAAAATTCTTATGTTGAAGACTTAACTACCAATGTAACTATATTTGGAAAAATAGGGCCTTTAAAGAGTTAACTGAAGTTAAATGAGGTCATAAGGGTGGAACCCTCATCCAATATGACTGTTATCCTTATAAAAAGAGGAAGAGACACTAGGGCTTCATGCACGCAGAGAAAAGCCACCATCTGCAAGCCGAGGAGTGAGGTCTCAGAAGAAATTAAACCTGTCTACACCTCAATCTCGGACTTCAAGCCTCCCGAACTAGCAGACAATCAATTTCTATTGTTTAAGCCACCCAGTCTGCAGAATTCTCTTATGGCAGAATCCACACCCCTAGAAATTAGATACCATTTTTTAACTTTTCACTATAAAATTTTCTTAATGTTAACATTCAGTCTAACACTGAAGTATAGTGAAATAGGTAATCAAACATACATTGCTGACAGGACATGATTCAACACAACTTTTTGGAAAGCAAATATTAAAAGACATAAAAATACTCGTTTTCATTACCCCAAGAATTCTTCTGGGACTCTATCCTGACCAAATAACTCAAAATATTTTAAAAACTATATACACAAAGAAGTACATTAAAGTATTATTTACAATACTTGCCCATAACTGGAAGCTCCCCCTTCCCATGAATTACAAGTTGTGTGGGCCTTGGGTTTGTGGAGGAATCTGCCAGGGACTTTTAAAGATTCCCAAATTTGACTGTACATCTATATATGAAATTGTGTTGGTTTATTTGCAAAAATGGTTCCAATAATTCTTTCCATTCCTGTCTGCATGCCCCTCTGCCCTGTGATATTTCTGCCACACCCATCAAGAAATAGAGTTTCTTTTTTCATCCTTTGATCTGGGTTTGGCCATATGACTTGCTTTGGCCTGCAGAATATTAGCAAATATGATGCAAGCAAAAAAGGCTTGAAAAACGCTTGCACATAAATCTTGTTTTCTCTTTCTGCACCTGAAACCATGAGACCTTAAGGCAAATAAGCCCAAGATAGGGCTATGATGCTAGAGAGGAAACATACTGAAAAGCCAAGGCACTGGCCAACAGCCTGCCAACCCAACTATGTGATTGAGTCCATGCTAGACCATCTAGCTCCAGCCGAGTCTGCCCGGGCCAGAACTCTCCCAGCCATCTCAGCCAGCCACAGAATAACACACTAAATAATAAATGTTTGTGGTTTTAAGCCTCTAAAATGTGGATGGTTTGTTATGCAGCAAAAATTAACTAATATAATAATTTCCCCCTGTAAAATGCTTGTGGGACAAATTGAGAATAGGCAAACTATGTTAATATCTTTATATTGAGTAAGCAGTTGGTGTTCTAGCTGGTGAGCTCCTGAGTTCCAGTCTTGCGACTCACATTCCCCCAATGCTTCAGTAAAATTACTAATTACCACATTCCATGGACCTCTGGATTGCCTGAGAATACCTGAAATCTTGAACGATAAATCTGCATATGCTTATAGTCTGGTTTAGTTTAAAACTGGAAATAGGCAGAAAGCTCTACATTACACACTTCCCTTTCATTAAGCCACTTAAAATTATGGCTATGAAGACAATGTAGAAACATGCGGAATATTTTAATGCAATATTAAATGAAAAGAACAAGATAAAACACTGTCCTTAAATTATTATTATAAATATGTAAAGAAAAATAGCTAAATAGTTACAACGAGGAAAAAGACTATAAAGAATTGTGCCAAAACACATTAGCAGCTGCTTTAGGATGTTAGATTATGGGTAAGCAGTATTTTCTTTTATATATTTGCTGTAATATTACCTTCATAATTAATTATATTCGTAAGTTTAAAAAATTAATATATAATAATTTTAAAAATTAAAACCTGGATATGGGTATAGCCCGTCTGTTTGCTGTATAATTTTTAACCATACAGACTCTCTCTGCTAGTTTAAAACCATAATTTCCCAGAATACGAAATGAAGTTTTTATTTATTTGGATCTTACTAATATTACACTGGAATTTTACATAAATCTGTTTAGAATCAATTTAAACTACTTTAAAGACCAGGACCTGCCCAATTTCACTAAGTTAATAATTATTAAAGCCTCATGGGTGAGGCCTTGTTTGATTCAAATGTAAGCTGAGGGCCGAGGCAAAAATCATGTTGCCACCTTTTTAGGCCATGACTGTACTGAAAAATAGCTCTAGACCCAGTTGCCTATCTTGGAATGAGCAGATCTTATTCTCCTGAAAAAATGCTGTATACGACCAAAACTTTTGTTAACTAGTATGGATTTATACCCACAGCCAGGAAGGCATTATGAGAGAAAACAATAATAAAATCAGACAGTTTGAGTGCTTTTCTGTGGCTCCCCCTTGGACAATCTCTTTAAAAACAGCAATTCCTTTGACTTTTGACCTCTGCAATCTCCTATTTTTGAGCCAGTCTTCCCCCATCTCACATCCATCATTGTAAAATATGTCAAAATGAGTGAAAACATGGATTTCATCTCCAAGAAGTTTTCTTGTGAAACTTAAACAGAAAAGATTCTAGTCCATACGGGCTCCAGCCTCCCCCAACTATCACCATAGACTTCCCACATCACTGCAGTCAGCTTAACGTAAATTCTTAGGAGAACCATGTCAGTCTCTGTTAATAAACATGGTTCCAGCACACAAATTCAATCGCATTATGAAATCTAATATGTCAAATGGCAAAACCATAACACACAAAGTTCATGTAATCAGAATATTAAACAACTGTCACTCAGTTGTAATACTTTCAATTCCGCAACAGCAAATGGCTCCATTAATAAGTAAAGCAGCAGGATTCAAATGGCTTTCTGCTCTTATCCGCCTGGGGCTCCACCACCACACCAAGGTGGTTTTAGGAGCCAAACTTGATTCCAGGAAAAGATCTGCCCTGAAAAAAAGGGGAAAGAAACTAACCCTATAACATTTCAAGCCAGAAGTGTAACCATTTGCCAATTGCCTTCTTTTACTCGCCAGATACTGTACCTCTGCCCAGTTGAGTGTCAAGTCTTTAAGACTGCAGAGGTGAACTGGAACCCTTCAATATGAGACTTGGTCTGTACACCATGTCCACAGCAGCACTATTCACAATACCCAAAACGTGAAAACAATCCAAGTGGACATAGATCAACAGATGAATGGATAAGCAAAACCTGGCACGTTCATACAATGGAATACTATCCCAGTGAAACATTACTCAGTCTTAAAAAGGAACGAAGTTCTGACTTTTTTGGATCTTATTAATATTGCACTGGAATTTTGCATAAATCTTTTTAAGCCCAATTTAAACCACCTATGAGCCCAAGACAAGTCTAACCTCACTAAATTATAAATTGTTGAAGCATCCTGGATGAGGCTTAATTTGATTCAGATCTAAGCTAAGTGCAGAGCCAAAACTCACATTCCCACCTTTTTAAGTGCAATAACATGGATGAAGCTTGAAGACATTAGGTTAAGAGAAATAAACAAGACACAAAAGGACAATATTGTATGATTCTGCTTATATAAGATACCTAGACTAGGCAAATTCATAAAGACAGAAAGTAGAATAAAGGCTACCAGGGTCTGAGGGTAAGGGGGAATGGAGAGTTTTTATTAATGGGTACAGAGCTCCAGTTTGAAATAAAAAATTCTGGAAATTTATAGTGGTGATTGTTGTATAACATTATGAATGTACACTTAAAAATGGCTAAAATGGCCAATTTTATGTTATATATATTTTATAATTAAAAATTAGAAAAATAAGGCTTGAAAGATCAAACATTTGGGATAAAAAGAACTGCAACTTAAACTATACTGTGTAGCACACTTCTATCCTTCTGCAATACTTTCTTCATCTTTTCTGTCTTCATTAGCAGAACCTCTTGAAGACTCCACATAGTATCTCTTATTTTGCAAATAAGAAGGCTAAGACTCGTAATAAATTGTTCAAGTGTACCCCCAGATTGGCACTAGAATGTGGATGCCCTGGTTTCCATCCTTTTAGCCAATGACCTGTATCCCCTAACTTCAAGGTTATGAGACACTTACCTTATGCTATAAAGAAAGAATATGTGTTCCTAATTTAAATTTTATTTCTCTGCTTTCCATGTAGCCAAAGTCCACAGAATGAAGGCACCCTGCCATGCACATATCAAATGCTCAGTAAGCAATTTTTCATCATCATTAAAAGCAATTTATTACTCACATATCTGTTACCAAGAAAGACAGTAATCATCTAGAGAGAGACATAAAAACAACCAGATGGAGATTCTTGATTTTGCTATTTGATGAAATACATAGAAAATGATAATTCCTTAGCAACGGATTATTAGAAAATAAAAAAGATGATTAGGGGCATGGATGATTCCTAAAGAGATCATTGATGATCCACAAAGATCAGAAAGCATGTGAATTTAAGGTTTATTATCCAAATCTATTTTTGACAGCTCTTTAAGGCTGAAGAAGTGTTAGCTAATAAAGTAACATTAGACTTGCTGATGTGGGAAGAAGATTTTAACGTCTGGTTCTCACTCAATGAAACATGAGTTTCAGAACTCCATATATTCCATTTACCCAGACCTCCAAAAAAAGTCTTTTCTAAGGTCAATTATAACACCTCCAGATGGACCAGAGCAGCATTTCCCAAAGTGTCCTCCAGGGAATTTGAGTGCTAAAAG
Organism: Pan troglodytes; assembly: GCF_028858775.2. Lineage (NCBI taxonomy): Eukaryota > Metazoa > Chordata > Mammalia > Primates > Hominidae > Pan > Pan troglodytes. The sequence continues at coordinate 31,641,339 of NC_072404.2, forward strand.
ATGTACCTCAAAGAAAAAAAAAAATTTCTGTGGTCAATTAAGTTGGGAAATTCTGCTAAACAAAATCGCCCACTTGAAGATGTACTTTACACTTCAGCATTTTAACATCTCTCTTTTCTGTGAAAGTATCAGCCACTCCTCACCTTTGCCATGCTTCCATGTGGGAGGAGTGTACTTCCTGGCCCATCGGGAAGCTTGGCCAAGGGACTCGCCTTAGCCAATGGAATGAGAGCAAATGTACACCACATCTAAGCAGAAGCTTTAAATGTACTTGAATCGTTTGGGTCAACCTCTTTGTTCCTACCCTCTGCTATGAGAAGAGTGTTCCAGAGAGGGGCTGCTCCTCCAGCCTACATCCTGGGATGGAAAGAAATGTGGAGCTCAGCAGAGCCCAAAGCAAGCCAGAGCTGACCTACAGAACTGGAAACCAGAAGTAATGTCAGGAGAAGCTTTCCCATCTGAAAGATAATGAAACACCTGCTATTCCTGAGGAGTCCACCAGAGGATGAGACTCATCCAGCCATCCAACGGAGAGATAAGTGGGGAAACTTTGGCAAAAGGACTGATGGTGAGTATTTAATATATATGATTGTAGAGCTAGGATTAAACTAAGGGTGAGAACATGAATCAGTATGCAAATGTTATAGTTCTGACATAATAGGTGGATTGATATTGTTGGGAGCCAGGGTTGGTTCTAACTGTAAAGAAAAGAATTAAAAAAGGAGTGGGGACAGCAAGGGAGGGCTTTATGTGATTAGATTGGACTTGGAAGTGTCAATATAAACTCATGACGTCATTAAAATTTTTTTATTTTTTTTGCATCCTAAAAGCAATGACATTCCATTTAGCTGTGAGCACACCTGGCACCCCAGTCTTAGTTTATAAATACCATTGCTAACTGAAAGGAGCCAGGGATCTTTGGAGAAATGGTTGATTCCAGGGCTGGGTTGGTGAAGGTAAAGATGAGTCTGGAACATTTTGCCTTGCAAGAAAGTTAAAAAGGTGCCCACAAAAATGATAGCAATATGTCAATAGAACACAGAAGTCAACCTGAAAGGGTTCCCACTGGCCAAATGTGGGGCAATTTAAGCATCAAAACAAAAGGATTAGGCCAGGCATGGTGGCTCATGCCTGTAATCCCAGCATTTTGGGAGGCTGAGGCTGGCAGATCACCTGAGGTCAGGAGTTCAAGACCAGCCTGGCCAACATGGCGAAACCTCATCTCTGCTAAAATTACAAAAAGTAGCTGCGCATGGTGGCGCACGCCTGTAATCCCAGCCACTAGGGAGGCTAAGACACAAGAATCGCCTCAACCAAGGAGGCAGAGGTTGCAGTGAGCCAAGATCGCACCACTGCACTCCAGCCTGGGCAACAGAGCAAGACACTGGCTCAAAAAATAAATAAATAAATAACAAATTGATTAAAATTAATTTAATAAAATAGTAATCTAAGAGTGAATTATTTCAAAACAAAGAAAAGGAGAAAAAAAGAAAATCCATCCTTAAAAATGGATACAGACCAATAAAGCTGAAAGGAATGGGTGCACTCTGGATCTAAGCCTCCCTCACACCTTTTCTCCAGGCCACCTTGTCCAGGTCATGGTCTGCACACTTGTATGCACCGGCCCTGGGGAGTGGAAAGAAGCACGCTTATCAACCAGAAGTGTCTAAAAAAGAAAGACTTCTCAAGAGAACTTTTTCCAGTTAGAGGAGCCAAAAATAAATAAATAAATATAGAAAGACATAAAAATAGAGCAGTGGAGTAACAGAATAAGAAGTGGTGATAAGACCCAGTGACAGGAACATGGAGTCCCAGACCTGCTGACAACAGAGCAGGGAGCTCATAACAAAGAAACAGAAGACAGTTCTGCAATTCCACAGCCCTTGAAACCACAGAGCAAGAAAAACAATTACGCAGCATGAGTTGCCATCACTTTCTGTCTTGAAGCATCACAGATATCAACCGTTGATATCGATCGTGGAGTTTTTCCCTACTGCTCCTGGATGCATCCTCAGGATCTTTCTCAACCCTACAATCCGCTGGCTTTTCATCCAAGGCAAAGGACATCTTCTCCATATGTATAAGAGTTTTATAACATTGAGGGTAGGAAGTGGCCTCTAGTGCTGGGTCTCAATTCAGCATCCATGTTGGTGACAGACCTAAACTAGGGACCTTTACAATAAGAGTAGAGAACATTTTGGTATATGTGCTGCCAAAGCAAGCAAGAGTATAGAACATTTTAGAGTTTTTCACCCAAGTAACTATGCTAATTTTAACAATTACAGCAAACTGGTGCCTTAAAGGTTAATTCCTTCCCAGCTATAAAGAATTCTTTCTCTAAGCAGTCCATAAAACTTAAATTTAACTATGGAATGCCAGAACAAGCATGGTTAACTTTTACTAAATCTACCTGTGGCACTGGGAGTTTTTAATGGTCATACTTAAACCAAATGTCAATCAAAAGCGTTTACACCGCCATTTAAGAATTAGCAGTTTAGATTGTGAGGGCTCCAAGGGAAATAAAATTCCACCAGTTTTCCCATGATCCCTAAAGTCACAGGAGGCGGGAACTTTTAGCTAAGAACATGAGTATCTTAGAGAAGTAGAATGAGAATGATGCAGAAAAGTTTTAAAAGTTTTTATAATAAGGGAAGGGTATAGCCCTGTTTCTCTCAAGCCCAGATTTCTAGGCCTCAAAGCCCACACATATTTGTACAGCTTCTCTAGGACTACAGAATCTCCTACAAAACATTTAATTTGGTGGCTTAATATGAAAATCATCCTTCAGCATACATTAATCTAGGGTAGGGATCTGCAAACTCTTTCTGTAAAGGGCCAGATAGCAGATTATTTTCAGCTTTGCAGGCCATACAGTCTGTCCAACAGCAACTCTGCTGTTGTAGAAGGAAAGCACCCACATACAATATATAAACAAGTGAACATGGCTGTGTTCCAATAAAACTTTATTTACAACAAGCAGGCATGGAGCTGGATTTGGGCCACGGCCACAGTTTGCTGAACCCTGGTCAGTTTGCGGAGCATCAAGCGCAGCTGAGTTGCAAACTGGTTTTCCAGATGCAGCTGCCAACTTCCACCTCACCCATGATATGAAACCTTTCCTTCTGGTGGTTCCTAACATGCCTTTGTTTCAAAATCCGAGGGGATGTTCATGTACTAATGGATACATCACTGCCTCCTCTTATTTACAAAGTATTGTGGGGACTACTGGGATTTAGCTTACTAGCAACCTCTCAGCATAAGCAGAGCCAGGAGGCTCCACTGAAAAGACTCCTAATGTACAATTAAAATGTCATCACTGGAGAGGCTTTTTTGCACCCTGCACTTGAGTTTGCTGGAAAAGTTCATATTTGCCTTTTCATTCCTCACCCTGCATTCTGATGGCTTCAGGCCTTTAGCATGGGCCATATTTAAATTGTCAAGAGATGTCAACAAATTGTGAGGGACAGCCTCACACTGGCAGCAATTACTACATGGCAATAATCAATGGGAGTCTTTTGTTAGCACTGCAGACTCACCATTGACTCAGGAAGTAAGTGTCCCAGTGGTTTAAGTGAAAGCTGAAATGGACAAGCAGTTTCACCTTAGCTGCTCAAAAGCCACAGACATACGCTTGCCCCATTAATTATTCCTACCCAAAAGACAGGGGCTGTTACCGTCCACTGTCTGCTGTCTGCTAAGGAGAGGGGGTGGCCAGAGACTCACAGACATTCTATTTACGGTGCCAGGAAATGCATCCTTCTTGCTTTCCGAGAAAGGATGATTGCCTTATTCCACTGTGATTCCTTCTATAAATAGGTAAAGGTCACATGTGGAAATGGAGAGTTTTCAAACTTTGCTCATGCTTTTTGATTTCAGATATTATATTTATCTGGCACAATGACCTGATGAATTACTCTAATGTGGAAGAAATGCCCTTTGTGACCCACAACGCCCATATTGACTTGCTCTTCTGTCTTGCATTTTTAATTTTTACACTTTTCTTGCTTTAAAGTCACATGCCTTGTACAAAAAAATCTAGAGCTGGAAGTTGAAGTAAAATCCACTCAGATCATTTTCTGACCCTAATTTCCATAAAAAATACATGTACCTACAGTCATTTTTTTCAAGGAAAATGGAGTAAAAATACCATTCCCACTTGTTGTCACCTTTTCTGGATTTGCCCATACTATTCACCTAGTTAAATGCCACCTCCTCCAAGAAGCCTCATCTCATGTACAAGGTACATACAATCTCTCTTGACTCTGACCTTCCATAGGAATTTCCTGCACCTCTGCAACACCCGCATTTTCAGACATGCCTTCGTGCCTTGATATGCGCATGCCTCAGCCTCACCACTTCATCCCCACCCCTCGAGAGCAGGATCCAGGTCCCGTTCATCTTCAGTCTCCACAGGGTCCGGGACAGTGCCTCAAATGATGTAAGGGCTCAATAAATGCATCATGAATAAACAAAGTAGCTCCTGCTTCTGTCTCTGAGACTCAGGGGACCATCAAAAGCAAAAATATTTGGCATTATAAGTCATGACATTATTGCATGGGTTTGCCCTGTAATTACAATTAGAAGAATGCAAAAGGCCTTGGCTTCCTTGATAAAAAGAAAAATTCAGACAAAAATTCAATGTTGGACTTTTCTATGGAGTTTATGAACAGGAGTAGATCAAAGAAAGCCTTAATGAGCTGAATTCTGGGGAGAAACTATGTTACTGCAGATAGGAAAACAGAACGCCATTTGCACAATGATCTTGAATTATCATCTTGCTTGTACACAATAGGTTCCTACGTTCAGAGCAGCCATGGCTCTAAAGTCAGCTAGAAGATGGGCAAACAACGGTTCCTCTGGTCTCCTCCTCGGCAGCTCCAGCAGAGGGCCCTCTGCACACTGGGTCATTTTCTCACCCCCTACAGCATCCTCTCAGAGGAGATTTCCCACCAAATTCCATAGGATGGAAAGCCGGCATGCTGCCTTGGGATGAGAACAGATAATGATGGATGAGGCCAGTTTCCAGTGAGACTTTCATTGAGGAAGTTTGCTTCTGAGCACTGACACTTTCTCCCCCGGATCGCTGAGTAGCGCTATTCCATGGGGGCCCCCAAGAGATGGAAAGAACATCCTGTTGGAGGAATGTTTCCCATTTGGAAACTGGCTTTGTGCAGAGGTAATTATGTCCTAAGGTAAATTTTAAATATAAGAAAGGACAGCCATTTCCATACATGAAATTACACCATTTAACTTTATAGCCATCTCTTTCCTCAAGCAGTTAAGTTAATTTTTAGATGAAGGGCTTGACTGTCTATTTTTACTACATGTAATTCGGTGTTCTGTAACTTTCACAGCTATTGCTCTTCATTGCTATGTGAAAAATCATGGCGATTATCAGGCATGTAGTTTCAGTCATTCAGTCATATCTACAGGGTCTGAGGATTTATGACAGGAGGAAGATACTTCCTTCCCAACAGGGTTTGTGGTAAATCGATTCCAGGGGCCACTGGACTGCAGGAAGTCTTTGTGATGTTTTCTGCGGTGCATGGGTTTGGCATAATCTGAATTGAGAGTTATTATTTCTGAATTGGTATGTGTATTAAAAGTTTGCCCTTCTCTGGATCAGTTTACAAATCTGTAAAATGGAAATAGCAATGTTTACTTATGTCACACGAAAAGCTGCAGGTTTCAATTGAAATTTTTATCTTATAATTATAAACTGAGACTGAGTGGTAACAGGGTATTGTTATTATAACAATAATCAAAACACCAAAAGAATGTGAAACGTGGGAATACAGGCTTTGTGTGTGTACAGATGAGATGGCTATACCCCATAGGCTTTATTCAGAGAAAAAAAATGTGAAGAGAGTGAGAAAAGACTTTTTTTCAACTAATAGAAGGTAGAAGAAAAACAGCAGTGACATAAAACTTGGCAGGGTCTTCCAGCTTCCTGGGGACCATAGGAATTTCCCCAGATTGGTCAACCTCACAAATCACATGTCTTCATCTTCCATTTCTGACAAAGTGAGTTTGACTCTGCAAAAGATTTATTCTCCAGTGATTCTAGCTATCAAAGACAGCAGTTCCTAACCTGTTTGGTTCAAAGTTTCCTCTGCAAATCTGGTAAAAATCTGTGGCTCCCAGATCCAATTAAAATTCACAAAGGTATATCTTATTAACACAACAAGTATAATAATAACATCTAATATTGAGAGAGCACTTTGGGGCCACAGGTTGTGTTAAGTGCTTTAAGTGCATTTTCTTATTTAGTCCTCACCCTAACCCAATGCGACAGATATTATTTTCCCCATCTTATAGATGACTGAAAAAGCTTGGAGAGGGTAAGTAACTTAGCCTTCCATGCAAAAATTTACTTACAATCATAGAGGTTCTCAGACCTTGTCCAGGCCCATCCATGGGCCATCAAACATGCACCCCAGGTTAGGAACCCTGCCCTCTGCAAACAGAATAGCTGCACAGAAAAGCTTGTCAAGATGTCCTAAATTCAGAGCTCATCCCCAAACATACAATATGCATATGTATGTATGTATACACATGCATATATGTGTGTATAAGTATGTATGTATGAATTACTATGTCTATGAAGGAACCATTTTTATTTCTGAGGCAGCTCTCTAAAGCTGCTTAAGACTGCTGAACTATTTCATCTCTACTCAGCTCTGCTACCTGATAAGATACTAACATCACATGTTTACACCACACCCCCACTCATCAAACAGAAACTGCGTTCTCTAGCACTGACCCTGGGGAGGTGTCATATAAAGCGCTACCAACCAACAGACAGGTTCACAGCTCCTCAGCCGACATTGGTAATGAATAACATATTACCCTGGGCCTTGAAGCCCCTTTCAAATCCATTACTGATGACCCTCCCTGTCACTGGTCTGATCTGGAGCTGGTGTTTAATCATAGTCCTGCAGTGACATCAGAGATCTGGCACTGGACTTTGCAGAAGGGCCTGGGGGAGAGGTAATTAATGTTGAGTGCCACTGAGGAATTCCCGAGAGCAGGCATCATGAGCCTCGTCTGCCTCTGAGCAGCCGGCATCCAGGTGAGGTGGTACAATCCGGCCAGCAGCCTGCACTGGAGAGGTTCTGAGGCTGGCTTTGAGCCATTGGGTCCACATGGGCTTGCTGAAGAGATCATCAGCATTTAATCAATCTTCCAAAGGGAAGTTCAACCTGAAGAAGTCAGCCTTCCCTTCAGGCTTCCAGGGCATCTGCTCAATGGCAAAGCAGCTTTAGAAAGAGGGTGCTGACTCTGAGGATGTGTTCCTCCCTCTTCCTTTCCAACAGTCAACGTTGAAGTCAAGATGGCAAAGCAAGAACCCCCTCTGATTGCAAGAAATTGTCAGAAGAAGCTATCCAGTCCTATGATTGTGGGAATCTGCACCAAGCTGGCTACAGCTCTACAAAGATGAGATTTCCAGGTAACACAGAGTTGAGTTTTGTGTCATCCACATGGGCTGATTTCCCAATTTGGTGACCTGACACATGGCCAAGAGAATAAAGTGATGGGAAAAAAACTCAACTAGAAAATATCAGAGAGAAGTAACATCATGCAGTTTCTTTAAATTGTAGTGAACAAGAGAATTAACAAAAATCAGCCATTTCATCCCATATGAAAAATAAAATAAAATATCTACAGAAAGCCAAAATACTTTTTCCAAACACCATTCTGGAGTCATTTACCACCAACCAACCTTCCAAACAAATCGGTTGTTGATTTGTTTATTTGTTACACAACCAGACACATATGGCTGATGAAAGTAATCAGATGCTGGTGGGGTGAAGACAGAACTCAAAAATAAATTGAACTGAAGAGCTAAACATACTGCAAAAAAGCTCAGGCCTCAGGCACACCTTCCAAGTTGTGTTATTCTATGCTATTCATACCACTTTCCTTATTGATATAAAACAATTTTTGTTTTCTTTTCCAGAAAGAATGCTGCCAATCGCCAGAGGCAGACATGTTTATCAAGCTGTGTATCTTGAAGTCTGACAGAAAATCTGTGGCCTTTGGTACAGCTGAAAAACACTCTGTCAACACCATGGAGAGTGCAAGCCCGTGGTGCTGGCCTCAACCCAAGGAGTGCAGGGGAATGGACAAAAATTTGACTCAAGGCCAAAAATTACAAGAGGAGGGAAAGTCAGACTTGAGGCGAACAAGCCTTTTCCATCGGGTCTGTTTAATATCTCGTGTAAGCATCCAAACCACAAATCGGTCAGTGCTTAGGTGAAAAGACAAGTTTTTCTCCCTTTTGGAAAGCTATTTTGCTTAAGCTCCTATGAATACATCAATTATATTAGCCCTGAGAGTGTCTGTCAGTGCAATGTTAAAAGGTCCACTATTTTTCAGACTGCCCGCATCAGAAACAAAATACCCTTCAAACTCTCTGCCCTGAATTGCTTGGGCCAAAGAGAGCTTGAGAGAAAAAGGCATAAACTCCACAACATTGACAGTGAGAAGAGCCACTGGTTTTAAGTAAATTGTAGTCATATTTATCAGCTTAATAAAATCCCCCCAGCACTCGTGTGCCATCAAATTCTTCAAGTCAGGAAAAATGGCTCTTTTGTGACAGAAGGTATAAGGCCAAAGAGCAGGTTGTCAGCGAGACTGCCTCCCCTGCAGGCCAGTTGGGCTTGGAGCTTTGGGAAGGCAAGTTTGCAAGAGCCTAGGCCTGTTGCAGAAATACTCTGTCCTCAGCTTTTCCTTCAGGGCCAGGTCCTTGGATTCTTGGATAAGACATTTACAATATGCGGGCACCACACTGAATCAGGACTGTGTGCAGAGAAGCAAACCAGGCCTTTCCATATAGATAGGAAAAAATAATCATAACAGTTCATGGTTATGCAGCTTCCAATGGACTCCATTGTTACCTGGTAATCATCAGTCAATTGCCATCACCCTTAACCTTAAAGGTGTCACTTTCGTACTTCAGGTATTCTTTCCAAAGTCCCTCTACCCCTTCTTCTCCCTGTCTTATCTGTCCCTGATCTCTGCCACCCTCAGTTGCTTACATTGGCCAACCAGCCTGAAATGGGAGAGGTTGAATCCTTCATGCTATGTGCATAGCCAACATTCCACAAGATTTATGTCACTAAAGCCTGTGAAAATGACAAATGGTGAGAAAGAGGGCCAAAAAGGGAAGCAAAAATAAATCCAACTACGATTTAACAAAGGGCGGCCCAGTACCTGTACCTAGTGGGTGCTGTGATATCTTGAGGGACATGAATTTAACAAGAGAAATAAACTGCTGTATGAGGATCTTTAAAATGCTCTTGTTTTCCATTCAAAATCTCTTTAGTAAAGTTGCTTTTTACCCTGAAGTCATAATCCAATTGTGTCAACATGGTAATTAAACATCTGGATTGATTAGGTGGGAAAAGGGAGATTATTTTCTAAGATATTTTCTCTAAAAAATAAGCTTAAGAGTAGAAGGGCTCTGGTTTCCTGGAGCTGTCTAGAGTCATGGAAGGAAGGCCGCCAATATGAGGGATGAGGATGGCCACACAGTAGGGTGACTTTTCAATAAAATAACTTTTTTGTTCTTGTCACATTTAGTGAGCTTACTGCAACTACTACCCTACCAAAGTCACCGACTTCAGTAAACCATGGCTCAGCCATATGATGAATCATCCAGATGATCAAAATTATTCTTATGAAGAGCTTTTAACAACAAATACAGATACTTGTGATATAACACTGTGAACAAAAGCAAGATATACAAGGGCATTTGCAGTATAATGACAACTATGAAACCAATCCACATACGAGAACAGCAATACTCCAAAACTTCAAAAGGTGATTATCTATAGATGGTGGGATTCTAGATGATTTTGTTATTTTCTAGACCTTGTATTGAGTATTCTATAGTAAGTATGGATTCATTTTTATAATTAAAAGTATATTTTTAAATGGAATAAAATCTATAAAAGGCATCACCTACTTCTTTCAAAGGTCACATATTCCTTAATCATGGCTTGAAGCCTCAGAGCCAAAATGGCACTGTTCAAAATATACATCTGCTTTAGAACCTATTTTCTTCAATCTTTCCTATGATACTTAAAATTTCATAGACCTTCACAGAAATGTGGGAGGAAATCTGTTAGTGACTTTGTACACGCACCCAGACAATCTGGAACTGGTACTCTCCAGTGAAGCAGCCACTGGCCACTGTGGCTACCAAGCACTCGAAATGTGTCTGGTCCAAGCTGAGATGAGCTCTGAGAATGAAATACACACCAGCTATTGAATATATGGGAAGGGGCAAAAAATGTAAAATATCTCAATACTAACTTTATATTGATTACATGTTGAAGTGATATTTTTGAGATATTGCATTTAATGAAAAATACTATTAAATAATTTCACCTATTTTTTTTAATGTGTAATATAATGTCATATGTAAAATGAGCTATGTAGCTCACATTAGAGCTCTTTTGGACTGAAATACTCTAGAAAAAAATTCTGCAGAAGTGTGCTTCGATTATCCATCTATCATCTTTCAGAAACATGCAGGATCTGAATACACACAGATTGCTTGCCCAAGCCAGATCTATGGCCCCCAGTAAAATGTATTCTCCTGCCCCTCTTCCAAGTTGTATCACACTTTTAGTGGTCAGACAATTTCAGTTATTTCCAAGCGCAGACGAATTGAGGCCAGTTCGATGAACAGCACTTACAGGCTGCACCTAACAGCCGTCTTGACTTTCTTCAGACTGACACGGCCCACAGAGCTCAGAATTCTCTAACTCCCTAACATCTGCCTCTGTTCCCATGGATTCACTCACACATCTGTGTAACACTTCATTCAAAGGACACAGTCCCCATTTGAGACAGCCTCAAATATTCACAGCTCCCAAAAGGCTGTGCCAAAGAAACTTCCTCCGTGTAGCTGTAGGCCATCTCTCAAAGTGCCCTTGGTGTGAGGGGACTGAAAATTATTGCTCTTCAAAAGGGCAGGGGAAAATGAAAGGAAGGATTATATCTGCCTGAACTGCCAAACCAAACTCTGAGAAGCAGATTCTCCAGAGAGTGACTCAGGCCCACATGATGTTTGTTGGGGATGATGTTTTCACTGGGAGGCGAAGTGTGCATTTGCTTATCTGGCCAAAGGCTACTCAACTTATGTGGCCAGCCCACCCCACAGCAAACGTGTACAAGGGTTCTTGTTTCTCCCTGCTCAGAGCTGCATTTTCTCTCTCTACAGCAGTCATTAGAATAAATAAAACCCATATAATCAACATGAGAGGCAGAGGACATATTTTTGTAATGCACGGGGGGGAGGAGGGTGGTTTTTAAAATACCAGGGACACCGCGAATGCCACAGTTATTATGTCAAGGCTCATGAGGTCAAAGTCAGTTAATAATTCCCGATTATTCTCTTAAAGATGACTAACACACAGCCCAATGCTAACAGTTTTCATATTTTAATAATCTTCCATAGAGTTTTCTAATTTATTCAACCTCAGCAGATTCCATTTCTTCATAAAAATAAAGTATTTTTCATCACAGAGGAATAACTTCAAGTTTTTCTTCAGGGATGAGAATCCAAAATCCTGACTCTGCCTGCCACGCTACTGAGCTGTCTCCATTTATCTCTCTGAAATTTTTTGGCTTACAGATTAAAGCATTAGAGGAAATGAAACTATAAACATAAAAGAACAATAAAGATCATGATTTGTTTAATTTTTACATTCTTATTATTAAGACAGAATTTAGGAAGCAAAACTGCACTTTATCACTTTAAAATATACCCCCAAAATCACTACACTAAAGGGCATTATAAAGGGTGACATTGTAAGAATATTTAATTGACATGATTTGGGAGGAAGGGCTGGCAGCACACAAGGAAGAATCGAATGTGAAAGAGAATTTGGTTAATTTTAAAATGTTATCCAAGTAATTACAGTCATTATACCTCCCTGCGGCGCAGCAAAGAAGTAAAAATATCAAGCTCTCCCGCAAATTTTCCAATATATACATACTGTTAAAACATACACATGTGCACACAAACACGTACAGTGAAACCAGATTTTGGAGTTTATCGCTTGCCAAGGTTCACCCCAGAGCAAATATTTACTGCGGAGTTACAAAATTTTCCTGAAGGAGAACCAAAATGGAAGCGTTTACATACGCTGCAAGTACTTTGTGTGCGCAGGGGCCACAAGAAAGATATAGTTTAATAAAAACATTTATGGATTTTGAAAGCAAACACAATCCAAGAGTCTTGCACATGTGGGAAAAGATGATATTCCAGCCTAACACGTTCTCTCTTGAAGATCTTTTGGCTGTTTGCAGTGAGCAAACCCCAGTTTCCTCTGGGGCCCCGCTAATCTATATTGTAAACCATTCTCAGCAAACAAATGAAAGAACCATCCGACACTGCCCTCGGAGACAGCGGCAGGGATGCGGCTCTGCTCTACAGGCAGACAGAAACTTCCCAGGATGGGCGAAGGTGCTGCTGCATGAAGAACTGGGGTTCTCTAACCTAAACCTTCGCCACCTCCTCTTCCTATCAGGAGAATCTCTCTTAACTGATTTCCTCTGCATTCTCTCACCTCCCGGGCTACCTCCCACTTCACCATCGCAAAACGAACCCGATATTTGCAAAACTTAGGAAAAGACACACCGGCGTGCGGCCCACTGTTTCCACGCCTTTTGCCCCATGGCCTGAGAATCCACTGTATGCATGGCCTTAGAACCAAAGTTTTGCACTTCAAGTGAGCTTTGTGCACGTTCGCCCCATTTTGTTCTGCCATTAGGTCTTGGGGGTGCGCTAGCCCGCTCTTCATTAGTGCTTTTGTGCCTCATTCTTTATGAACCCCGGGCTGCATCCATCTACCTTAGCGCTAATGATCAAACGGGAGATCTTGAAATCACTCTGCGCAATTTACAAATCACACAAACTGGAAAAAGGAATTCACGCCAAATTGGACAAACTTTTGGAAAGGCCTTGTGGAGCCTTGCTCCTCTATCCTTGGGCTCTATTGCCCCCTGGTGGTTTCTCCGAGACAAACGCGGCCAGGGCTCAGCTCCGAGGCTCAGGTGTCCTGCCCTGCGGGCTGGAGCTGCTCTCTGGGACGCAGTGGGGCGGACTGGGGGGTGGGGAGGGAAGGAACGGGCAGTACGAAAATAAACGTGGAAGAAAAGGGAACTTGGGGACATTTGTCCGGCAAAAAGGGTTCAGGCTTCTCCACCTAAAACAAAAGAACATTAGAGCTGTACAAAAAAATGCGGAGATCCTAAAACAGCACCCTCTTTCTACAGACGAGAAACTGAGGCACAGAGAGATGATGTGACTTGCCCAGTCACATCAACTGGTTGTTTATGGCTAATCTCACCAACCCTGGTCATGCTGCTTTTGGGGGATGACAGGGTTCGGGGCTCCAAGCGGCCAGGAAAGTGTGATGAGTTGGCCTTATTCTGTTGAAGACGCAAAGGAGTGATCGAATAAGGAAATCAGCAGCCTGGGAGATTTGTGTTCCAGGCCCCAATGAACCCGTTACAGGGTGGGACTGGGTGGAGCAGCCTTCAGGCCGCCCCGGCCCCTCGTGGGAATGCGCCGCGCCCCCCGGACTCTGGAGCGGCCCGACCCCGCTTCCCAGGCCCCGGGCAGGCGGGCGGGCGAGACACAAAGCAGGCCCCGCGGGCGGTGCTCCGGGTTTCGCGAGGGCGGCGGTGCGCTTGATTGATGGATTCACGGCGTTTAACCCCCGCCGCCTCGCCGGAGGCGGCCGATCCAGCTGCGGCCGAGGGCCTAGGGTGGCCACGGGCCCGGCCCCCGCGTCCTCCGCGCCCCCGCCCCGGCTCGGGAGGGCTGCCCCCCGGGAGTGGAGAAAGGCTGATTTACGGCCGGCCGGCCGCACTCTTGCAAAATCACTGCGGCCGGGGAAACCCACTCCCAGGACTCAGCCCGGAAGAGGCCCTGAAGGGGAGCGGGGTGGGGGCGGGGGCGCCGAGCCTCAACTTCCCGCGTCTGCTGGAAGCTTGCTCTGAGCGCCGGCTGAGGCGTTTTCCCGCCTTCTGCCCACATTTTCGCCCGGGAGTGGGTTTCAGGAGAGCTGGGGACAGCGGCATCCCTCGCCCTGGGACCGTTGCCGCTGCGCCCGCCGCCCTGTGCCTGGGCCTTTGCACCCGGAGCGCCCTGTGCCCCAGCGCAGTCGTCCCCACGCGCCGGGATCGCCAAATTCCCACCTGGGGCCCGCCTTTACTGGGGGGATGCAAAAGAGACTTAGAAGCAGAGATTCGGGAGGGGAGCTGCTAGCTCCCGAGTCCTAGGCCACGCCTGGACAGCCCACAGGTCCCATCTCCATTTGTTTAAACACTTTTTGCCCCGTTTTCTGCAGGGCAGAAGACAAATATTAAGAGAGCAAGATTGTGCTTAGAAACTTAAGGTTCTCTTTTAAAAGACTCGTTCCTTCAGGTCTTCCTTCTTACCACCTAAGGGAAAAAAGTACCCCCTAAAATTCTTGCTTTACTTTTAGCAATTCTTACTTTACTTTTACTATTGATACGCTTCGATCTTTTTCAAGAGGAAAAAAAGGTGCAGATAGTGAAATAAAATAAGAAAGGTATGGTTTCAACTTGAACTAACGAATCCGAAGTGTTGATTCTAAACTAAAAAATGTTACTACTTTTTTTGCTTATATGTGACTGGGTAGGATGAGTTTTCCTACAGCCTGCGAAGTTGGTCACTGGAAACAGGGGCTGGTGAAAATGTGCAGATTCTTGCCCTGCAGACACTAAGGATCTGGTGCTGGGCTAGAAAATTCACCCACAGTTAGGATGTCAGAGGGAGATATAAGTAAACGTCGGCACCCAACTCATTAGTTTCTGGCTAAATAAAAGTCAACCGACAGAGCACAAAACAACAGATCCAATGAATCCACCTTCTTGTAAAATGAGGGCTAATGGCTGTATTCTGAAAGATTTTTTTAGGTAGACTTATTTTTAAAGGCCGGTTGCAATTTTAAAATGCATAATTATAGGGTAGAGTAATCAAAAGTGAGTGTGCAATTATTCTGCTTGTATAAATGGGAGAAGAAATCATGAAGTTTCCCAGCTAGAGAGCTGTCGACCTGTAAAATGTAAAAATGTACATCTAAAGCTGTGAAACTTCTTACTTGAGTACAGTATTTTCTTCTTTCCTCCCGTCTCCCTCTGCAAATACCGTAAGTTCTTATTCTGGCCTTGATGTGGGGACAGCACGAACCCTTCTCTTCCTGATAAACCCAAACAGAAAAGCAGATATAAAAGGAAAGGCAGATGAGAAGTGGAGGTCTACACTTTCCAGGGTTCCACCCTCAAATCCCCCGCCGAGGTTGGCAAAACAAAGATTCTGCCCCCTACTACAGTGACTTGTGAGTGGAAAGAAGGTCTTGCCTATCTGTCATAGGGACCCCAAAATGAATTCCTAAAAAAGCAACGCTGCTCTAATAGCAACTGGATCGGAAAGCAGAGATGCAACCTCGGCCCTGTGGCTCCGGCCAGGCTCTGCTCCAGTGAGACCACACGCTGGGAAACTGAGTTTCCCCCTCGATTTCAGTTTAATCCCTAAAAAGTTCGCCCGGCCCTGCAAACAACACGCTCAGAAACGCAGCGGCCTCTTACTCTTACCTTTTTAAAGCGTGCTTAAGGTGAGCACTTCGCTTAAGGAAATATTTTTGCAAACACTTTCACTGGATGAATATTTTACTCGCAAACTTTCCTGGGCAAAATCTCCGGAGGAAGTTTCACATTAAAGCAACAACCAACAAAGCTTATTTTTGTAATATGTGGCTAACAGTGCCAGTATGTTCTCACTTCATTTAGTTATAAAATATAAAAGTGTTTGGTTTTCAATTTTTCTAAATTACTTGCAGGGTACAAGGTGGGGGTGGAGATGGTGAGAAGGGGATCCTTATGCCATCTGGCGGTGCCATGTGGAACTTCGCTGAAGAAGCTAAATTTACTGACCATCTGTGCCTAGAGCGGGTTTCTCCAGGGAAAGGCTCTGTAAATCTCGTCCTTTTGAAATCTAGGGGAAAACAGCCTCCTTCACTGAGGATTAATTTAAAGAAAGGGGGAAATAGGGAAATTCCGTGCGTTGGAAGTCCATTTAGATTTCTACATGAACCATCATGTATGTGCGCTACATAATTCTTATTTTTTTATTTTTAAAAAAGGGATAATTTATATTCCAGTGACAAGTTTGGGAAAGGCCAAGGCAAGCAATTGAGTTGAACATTATGTAGCGTTTATTTAGACCTTGCAGACGTCTGTGCAATATCCACCACTGAACACGTGAGGTCGTACTCAAGTCTCTCTGGCCCCTGGTAATGTGACTCCCTTCCTTTATTTGCATGAATCGCCTGGATTGGGTGTCAGGTTTTTAAAACGTCAAGGTTTACGACAAATTGTTGTCAACCAATCAGCATCCTACTTTGACGTGATTGGCTTCTACTGTAGATGTCAATCATCGAAAATTTGCATACTACTCCTCAGGCCGCCGGGAGCCTGTCAGTCGGCTGTGGCAGCTGGAAGAGAAGGAATCGGACGGAGAAGAATGAAAAGTCACTTTGCTTTCGCAAAGCGAAAGAAAAGTATTCTTTTCCTCATTATTTTTAAATAAATTTGATTGTATATTTACCTAATAAAATAAACATTCAATTAAACAAAAATAAGCAACTATCAAAGATTTGTTTACTAATTTTCGTAATGTTTGCTGTTTCAATAAGTAGCCAAAGGAATATTAAAACACAAAAATATGAATGCTGATAATTTTATGTCATAAATGACCATTTTAAAACTAAAAGTGAACATGGGGCTTCTAAATAAAATTACCGTGGTAGCGTAAAAACACTGCTTTCAATACTTGGGCATGCTGAAAGTGCTGCATCCTAAGATAAAAAATACACCAAGGGGGGGATTTCAAAGAACATTATTTTGCTTTTAATAATCCTGTATTTCTGTCACTTTGCCCTTTTTATTTATTTACCGTGAACTCACAGACAGAATATTACTTGGAGTTTCTGCAATACTTGTGTTTGTACATTTCTCATCTTACACGTATCCACACACCCCAAAATAAAAAAACAAAGAAGAGGATCTCAGGGACTGAGAAGTCATTACCGGTTTTAAAATTCAGAATTCGTAAAACCGAAGCTCTAATTTGTCAGTTACAAAATTCTTCTAGAACCACTGTAATTTAGAATATGTGCAGAACTATAAGATGTTTATTATTTCCTTAAAATATATGTGAGTACAAACCAAAAGTTAACAGCTTATAATAGGAAAGCACTCTCCAGCCTTCTGCCCACCTCCATCACGCCGCGGAAACTTGTCTGAAAGGAGAATTTGGATGCAACAGGGCAACGGAGCGACGTTTCTCCTCTGCACTAAGCCAGCCCTCGCCTCTGAAGAATTTTGTACCAGGCGTTCACTAGCACCGAGATGAACTGGAATTATTTCCACAGCATTAACCGAGTTAGGAAGTTTTTTTCAAACTTTGCATTTAACGGATTTTTTCCATCGGCATTTTATCTTTGCCACCATCGTTTTACTGGTTGCTGCATCTTTCTAGTTTTCTTTCCTTTTCTTTTTTTCTTGCTCTTATCCTACCTTTGTTTGCTTTCTCTCTCTCTCTTTTTTTTTCTCCCAGTTAAGGATTGTCACAGTGTGCCGGGTGTCTTTGTAAGTTCGTCCCTCGTCTTCATGATTACAAGAGGCTGATATATGTGTACCTGTGCCTACAGGGGAACTGAACAGGGCTAAGTGAGTGCTGAGAGGAGGTGGGGGAGAGATGTGTGCTGCAGATGAAGGTACGGCTGGGATGTGAAGCTAATTTAGTGTGTGCTTTACAAGGAATGCACAAATCAACACAGCGCTCAAATTAAATCTCTTCTTGAGGGGCTTAAGTATCTTCTTCAGGAAGAGTAAAGCATATCTTCTAGTTCTACTTCCTCCCCGGTTAGCCAGCTGCTGGAGAGCCCCCTCAGTAAATTCCTTCCAGATCGACTTCAGTGTGGGTGAGAGCGCAGTCTGTGACCACCAGCGCTTCTGACTCAGCGGAAAACGCCGGCAAAGAGGACTACACCTCACCGCGGCCGGCAAAAGCGGCCTCAGCTCCAGCACTCACAGCCACCACTTTCACCGTCGCCCCGCCACCACCACCTTCGCTGCCTCAACCCTGAGACACACAGACACACACACACACACACACACACACAAACACCTCTCCCTGCTGTCAATCATACATGCGCGCCATAGGGCGCATGCGCGCTGGTGGACTCCGGCCCCCACCGATCCTACGCCCTGTCTCTGCGACTGGGTCCAGACGGACCAATAAGAGAGCGGATTCGGGGGCGGGCCACAAGGAAGTAGCCAATGAGAGCGCGGTTGGAAGCCAGGGCTAGAGAGGAGTAAATCCATCTGTCGTCCGCGTTCTGCCGCCCCCGCGATGATTTATGCGTCCTTTTTATTATTTGTAACACTTTGGGAAGTTATTAAAAGGAAGATCTACCGCTTCCTCCTTTTGGGTGAAACTGGATGGCAATGTTTGTCACTGGCCCTTAATAGGGAAGAGTGTGGCGAGGTGGAGGGCCGTTGGACGCTGGGTTTGTTTGTGTGGGTCCTGTTTTTTATTACAAGACACATTATCCTTTTAATTACAAGCTGTAGACAGGGCCAACTTCGAAGGTCTTCGTGGCGGAGTGATCTTGGATCATTCAGGGAGCTGAAACCCGATGACTTCTGACTTTCGCGTCCGTACTCTTGGCGTTGGGAGGAGCCTCTCAGGAAGGTGTTGCAACCTTTGGTTGTACCAGAAGGAAATAAGCAAACTCCCATCACCCCCACCCCCATTCCCCGCCTTAACACGGAGTAAACTTTGGCCTTTTTCCGCTTGGATGCTCATTAAGAGTTAGTTGACTTTGTAGCGGATGCAATAAAATTTGGATGGTTTCAGGCCCCCAAACAATCCTGGTTTCTGTTTTCCTCTCTCCCCAGGCACACCCCCAAGGAAATTGCCTTTTCAGCAGGCGCCTGCGGGAAAGAACCGCAGGAGACAGATTCCCTTTAGAGACCTGCATGGGGAGGAGGGAGATATGGAAATAAAGAGGGCCAAGGTAAGAGTACGGAGAGGCCATAGAGGACTTGCATGTTTGGGTGTGAGTTTTCTGGCCAACTAGGGGGAAAATCCACAAACCTGCGGTATCTGGTGGATGCGCTGAAAAATTAGCTCTCACCTGCAGTTACTCAACCCTCGTGCGCTTCTGCTCTGCCGGGAACGGCCAGTCTCCGAGGGCGGAATAAGTATGGGTATTGAAAGGCAAGTAGGAAACAGCCAAAGAAAAGAACGGATACAAATTTTCTACTCCCGACCTCCAAACCAAAATCGCACTTTCAAACGTAAAACGCAATTCCAAGAAGACTGGGATGTACGGAGTATGCGATGCCTCTGTTCAATAGGTCACTGTCAGGAACTTCAGTCTCTGGTGTTCAGATATTTGTATTTGAAATTAAGAAAATCAACGCAGGAGGGGTTGCTGGAGGATAAAGTGGGGTGACGAGAGACCGAAGGAGGGGGAGGAGGAGAGGGGTAGAAGGAACCAAGAACCATCTGATGGCAGAACAGGGCTGAAGGAAAACAAAACCGTGAACTTCAAAGCTCAGGCCTAATCCCCCTCAGGTTAATTTCTGCTTCCTAAAAAGTTTGATCAGGGTCATAAATCACTCGGTCCACCCTTGCCGGTCCTGCCTAGTTCCCCAAGGTTCTCTCCCCGCAGCCCGCTGCAGGGGCGCAGGGTGAGTCTCCAGCCCAAGACCGTCTGAGGCCTCCCGGGGCAGGAGGGCTCCCGGGGCTGGGTGGGCGCACGGATTCGCGAGAATCCGCGTGCGGGGGACGCGGGGAGGCGAGGGTCTAGGGAAGGTGCTGGGAGTGTTGCGGGCCAGACTGTGGAGAGATCCCGTGCAGATGCAGTTTCCATTCCGTCCGACCTCAAAAAAAAAACCTTCAAGTGTGTCTGGCGTGCTGTTTGAAGAAGGTTACAGCGTGTTTAGAGATTTGCAAAGCTCTGCCGAGCAGTAAAGATTAGAAAGGCCTGCCTGAGATTTGTCAAATGACTTCCGGTAGCAGAGCCCCCAGTAAACAGGGCGGGCCCGGCAGCCTCAGATCTTGGCTGGGTCGGGGCCTGTAACTGCAGGCTGCACGGCGCGGAATTGGTACGGCCGCACCAGGCGCGCTGCGAGGAGGATGGGCCTGGCCGGGGACCCGTGGAGGATCCGCCTCCAGTCCCGAGGAGGTCCCCGTTTTGTGGCTGTAGTGATGTGGCGTAAAAGTCAAGTCGTGGACCTTTCTATTGGCCTTTCCGTGCAGGAAGCCCTAGATGTAGACCAAGCACTAATCTGGTGAATTTGTAGACCAACTTGACTGAAAGGCGCGGGGAAATGTCACCTAGATGAGTCTGACCCTCCCTAAATGAAAGCCATCTTGGAGGAGGCCAGGGAGTGAAATGGCTGGGGAAGGCCCGGCAGGTCTTCATCATAAGGGTCCACGTTTCTCAGCAGTAACGATAATATTTTAAAACAAAGCAAAACAACATTGTCAAAAATCTAGGAGACAGTGATCACTGCGGTCAGGGGCGCTTAGTGGGCCGCAGCTCATAGGAATGCTGGGGTTTCCCAGATGCTTCCCAGACGGGCATTGCTTTCCTCTAGGAATGACAGTTTCCGCCTTGGCTCGCCTCAGAGGTGCGCATCAGAGCCAGCTCAGGAAGCCACTACCTGTCACAAAACCGACCACACCATTCTGGTTTACACGGAGCATATAGCTTGGGGTTACCCAGCTAAAATAAATAACTGAAGGGAAATTGTTGGTCAAGAAAAACAAAAGGAAAAATATATAATAAAAGGGGTATCTATTGTTGGACGTCAGACGGGTCCCTCTACACACGGGAAGACGAGGCAAAGGAGATGTTGTTAATGCCCCTGGGTATTAGATACAAAGAAGCACAAAAAAAAGAAAAAGAGAAAGAAAAAGATAAAGGAAGGAAGGAAGGAAAGAAGGAAGGAAGGAAGGAAGGGAGGAAGGAAGGAAGGAAGGTAGGTCAAGCCTTCTAGAATTTGTTACCCTAGATGAATAATTACTTAGACTCACACACGCAGATGTTTTTTCTGTGAGAAAGAGATTAATATGGTCTGTCCGTAATGTGACATACACACAGGGGTTATATTTCCATGTTTTAAAACACAAAACAACTAAAGTTGATCAGTGAGGGACATGTTTTTAACGGTTTAAATGTTTTATGATGGACCAGTAAAAACAGAGTTAAATTTCAAGACATAATTGACTGGAGATTTGATTATTTCCCCCCATTTCTGAGGGGGAAATAATCCCTTTCCCAAAATAAAGTTATACCATTGATAAAAATAGCGCAGAGGACCGTGAGAGTTAAATAAAGCAGAAAAAAAAAAAAGACTATGTGTTGCATTGAGGCAAAAATAACGAAATTCAAGGCAAATTAAAATAAAGCAATGAGGATTTATCTGAGGAACCGCCACGGGCAGAGGAGCAACATCTGTCCCAGATGTCAGACTTCCCTGCAACTTGATCCATGCGTTTCCACTTTGGTTTCTGAACCGAAGGAGGAGTGCCGGCAAGGGAGCGCCCGCAGTCCTGCGGTACAGGGCTGGCGCAGCCTCTGAGTGCGTGTGTGAACTCTGCCAGGAAGCTGTGAGAGCCAGCCCAGGATTCAGTGACCCTGTTTCCCAACCCACAAGGACAAGTACATGGTTTTCTCTCTTATCAATTCCAGCCCCGCGCAACCAAGTGAAAGCAAATGCACTGGACCGCTTCGGAATTAAAATGAATTGCTAAAACCACTGCCCGCTCTGTCCGGGGCCCAGACCTGTCTCAACTCGTGGTATTTACATTCCTAGAGCCCGTGCGGAGGAACACGTCGAGGCACGGATGGCCGCAGCACCCGGCCTCCAGGCCCAGATGAAAAATTTTTTAAGATCTGGTTCTCTCCCCGCCTCCTCTGTGGAGGGACTTGGGGGCATTCATCAAGTCTGCAATGTTTGTTCATTGTTGTAGTACCGAGCTTTCCAAACGAATAGGAACCTTTTACATCCGTTCCTTGCACAGATATTTATTATCTGTAGGAATATTTAAGGGGCTGTACTGGGCCGGCCACCTTTGACAGGGGCCGTCACCTCACACTCCAGTGTAATGGACCACACTGCGGCTGCATTTAATTTATTGGGATGAGAAGTTGCTGCGGGAGGTTTCCAAAGGGGGTCTTTGTCACGAAGAGAGAGGCTCTGGTCCAACCCCGTAGGTGCTTAGAAGATTATATTTTGGCCTCGGAATAACATAACCGAACACAACTCAAAATATGAAAGACATTTCCTTAAGGTGTGGGTTCTGATACCGGAGTTCACAGATATTTAGGAGTCTATGGAGTGGCCTTAGGCGGTCAGGAACTCCCTGAAATGAAATGCCGAATTTTGGGTGGCGTTCATGTGGCTCCTAAACTTTTTTTTTTTTAATTAAATTCTGAAAAGAGTCTGTGACTACCATCCACAGATGAAGAAAAAAAAATCATTAAGAAGTCATAGTTGAAAATTACACCAAGGGCTCGGAAGTTTTGCGCTGAGCCTGAATAGAGGAAACCTGAGAACTGGTATAATTAACAACCAAATAGGCATGATTTTTCACTTGCTTTAAGGCAAAAGATCAAAATGAGCATTACTGAAATCCTTTAAAAAGCCATGCTGTTGTGATAAACTCAAGAGAGCTCAGGGACCTGCCAACCGGCTACCTGGTGTTAATATCAATGCGTTTTTAAACCAAAATGCTTAATGACTCAATTTTCCCTTTAAACTTCAAGGCAACCCAAGCTCTCTTAATATTGTCATTACCACGGCCCAGAGAGGGAACCCGATCCGATGTGGTTCTAAAACAAAATGGGATATTAACCGTGTTTGTTTTCACTTTGATCTATAGGAAATAGGTCCTGCACCCTGTGACCCATTAAACTAATAAGATTATACACATCAGCAGAGCGGAGGTTCTAATTGTTTCCATCTGTCCCAGATCTTTGCATTTTAAAATTGATGAAAATAAGACATGAGTTACAAAAAAGAAAATATATTGAGAGTGAAAATGTGACAAAAGTGAGGCCCTCGGACCACACATGCAACCAATTACTGAGAAAATAAATAGATGTATATGGTGTGGCGCTTTTGGAAGAAGAAAAACCGAAGCACGAAACATAATCATTGAATTGATCTGGGGGTACTCACTCATTTCATGAAGCTAACACTTGCTTGAAAACACCAGCCAATCAGAAGCGTTTCCGGAAGACACTCTACACCTCTCCGCCTCTTCATAAATATTTAAACCGCTTCTTTCTAGATTTGTCATTTAAATCTACTAGGGAATGTGCCTCAAGGGCTCATCTTTCACTGGGTCGCTCACACAGAGGTGGGGCGAAAGGGAGGAGGCGCATTAGCCCTGCGCGCTCATTTGCTTAAATGGGCCTCTTACGTCATCGTAAGCCTAAGCCAATCCGTGAAGTGCACTTTGACAAGCTACCCGCCCCTAATTTGTCCTTTCACCACCAGCCTAAGCCAATAGTGTGGCTGCATGTAAATGAGAAACGGCGAGCATCTCCCCCCGCCCCCGGCTCCGCCCAATTTCCCACCTCTTTCCGGAGCGCACAGACGCCAGCTGAGTGGGAGAGGCCTAGCTGCGGGCGGAGCACGGAGGAGGAAGGGCACGAGGAAGAGGCGGAGCGGGCAGAGGCGCGCGGAGCTGGGTTTGCTGCGTGCTTCCTTCCTCGGCCCCACCTCCCGCCGGGCGGGATGCCGTTTGATCATTGGCTGGTTTAATAAAGAGGGCGTGTTTATTTTGCATAAATAGTGGGCGGGCACCCAGGGCTGCTTTGTAACTCGAGAACCGGGTGTCCCGCCTGTCTCCCGGGGGGTATGGGCGGGTCTCCCGCCAGCCTCGCCAGACTGAGCCAAGGGCCTGAAGGAAACAAATGGCTTTCTGAAAAACTTCGTCTTAATTCGCCCTTTTGAGAGAATTCTGTTTCTAAATGCATTTTTTTCGTTGGTTCTTACAAGTCGTTAAGAGTTGTATCATGAAATAAGTAGAGATCACCAATCTATCCGCCCCCAAATTAATTTTCTTTTAATCTGTGTAAGGGCCACTGCTCCTGGCTGGCCGTGTGTGAAGGAAAATTTTTGTGTAATAAAAATTATTCCTTCACTAGAATTCATTTTTTCCTTTGCTATGAATTCCCTGTCTTCCTAATTTTCCACTAGCAGAGCTAGGGAGAGCCGAGTTGCACTGAAGCAGAGAAAGGATGGAAAATTCTTTCGAGCTAAGCATTTATGAATTGCTTATGAATGAAGCATGTGTTAAAATTGTTTCCAACAGTAAAATGCCCCAGGGATACTCGGTTGACAGTTTTTTAATAAGAGAATTCTTCTTGTGATTGATTTGATCTTTTTTTTTCTTTTTTCCTCTTTTTTTTTTTTTTTTACAAAAATTTTCCCTCTGTTTTAGGTCGAACTGAACATAGACGTACCTTTTCACGATTTATGAAATAAGATGTCAAGTGACAAATAACTGGAAAATGAAAGGATGAACACGATCTTCAGGAACCTTAGTTTTAAAACATATTGTCTGCGTGTTTATACTGGGTAACATTTTTACAGTTTTCAGAAAAGTTATTATGGTAGTTTGTTTGCTCCAAATTAAATTTGGAAGTCTTTGTTCCTTAATTTGGATTACATTTTCAAATCTGAGTTGTCAACAAGGCCGTTTCAAGAAAAAAAAAAGTAAGAAAGAATTACTTCTTTTGGCAGGCTATGGGCCTTTATTTAAACAGAAATTAAAATTCACAGCCAAAATTCTTTCTCTCTCCACTGGAAAACAAATTACACCTTTCCGATTCTGCAATTTCTGTGCCTCCAGCACAGAAACGATAGAGGATTCCGAAGAATTTCTGTATTTGTAAGAAGTTAAGAGTGCTCTCAGTGGAGAATAATGGTTTGTGGAAAATTATAAGATCAAGGGGAATGGAAAAGTTTTCTTGTTAGGTCAGTATGGTGTAACGTTTATTCTTCTAAATACTTTTTGACATGTAACAAAGGTAGGAAAATTTGCTTAATTACTGTCTTTTTAAATTTACATCAGTATGTTGATTACATTTAACTCAATTCATATTCAATTTTGTAGTCTTAAAAGTAAATAACTTGAGGCATTATTTTATGCCTCCTCCATGAAATTATATCCAGAGACATTATTCCATTGCTAACAAGTGATTCAGTGTTAAAAATAAATGTTAATTCCTATGATATTCCAAGCAATTACAATAATGTATATCCATCTTAAAGCCAAAAACATTGTCAGTTGATAATTTGTCAAATTGTTATTTGAAATTGAACTCTAGGTAAGGTAGAGTAATAAAACATTAGTACTTTTATATACCTGGTTCTTAGTAATTATAAAAAGTTAATTTTACAATCTAATAGGAAATAATTACATTTTAGTGTTAATTTTAGGCGTTAGCTTTATATGACTGTGTTAGTGCTGTTTTAATAAGCTTTGGGATAATGAATAAAGTACTATTATAATTTAAGTAATATAACTAAGCATTAAACCCAAACTATTTATTATTTAAACCAGACTATCATGTTATTTTTCATTTTTCTTTAATGAATAAGGTTTTTCTGGTTAGGAAGTATATATGTTCCTGAAAAAATCTGAGAAATGCCGAAAGGCATAACAAGAAAAACCCAAAATGTTTATATGTATTCTCACAGTCAGTAAGTAAATCTGTTTCCTATATTTTCTTCCTATCTTTTTCTATGTATTAGTAGTGAGGTCATTTTTTTGTTTTGCTTTAGTACGAAATTCCAGTTGGGTTCTATATTAAGAACTTGCTTCTCAAAGCTCAGATTTATTTTGTTCTTATTTTCTGCTTGGACTATAATTTGACTTTGTAAGAATTCACAGTTTTATTACATTCATATTTTTAACTTCTTTTTATTATAAGAAATACACATTCATAAAGTAACCACTCAGAACTACTGAAAAGTAGAAGTAAAATATCATAATGATCTGGCCATAAAAAATTCCCAGTTTGCATTTTTTAAAAACACAGTATTATCATTTATAAATATAAATCATAAATCTTTTGGGTTAAAACAATATTTTCAAAAGTAATTTACCTTTTTGCATATGTTTCAAAGATTTAAAAGTTGCATTTTAACATTCTAATGTAGCAAAGACTAATTTAAGTTTTCTTGTTCAGCTTAACTTCTGTAACCTATGCCAGCAATTCCAATATTGTTCACATAAAATAAACATTTTATCTGAGCTTTACAAAAATGCTTCTTCTTTAATTTTCTATTCTTCTTAAGATGCATTTGTTGATTACCCCTCTTTCAAATCCTGCATGAATGCATAATCACGGCAAACCAACACATAAAAGACATTGGTCTGTTTTCAAATTGCAACATTTTTTCTTTAGCCCAATTATGTTTTACTAACAGCATCTGCTTCCAATCTATTTGCACTTTTAGGAATACTGATTTTTATTAATAGCACCTGAAAATAGCAGCAAACCACAAAGGACATGTAATTAAGAATATCATCAAACAAGTATTTAACAAAATGCATGATTAGCTATGTTTGTGGCCTCTAAATTGAGCAAAAGTACATATCTCACCATTTCATTTTACAGTCTCTATTTAGTTGTTCCCCATCTTGATATTATGGTTTCAGTAACAAAACAAATAGCCCTGTTTATCATTAAATTGTAAACTCATAACAATACACTGTTTATAATATATCACATATCCTGTAAGTTTCTAAGCCAAATTATTTCATTGTGGTGGCAGATGGTTGTGGAAATCAATCTGTTTTTACATGTTGGTTCTCTCAGCTTACAGTAATAACTAACTCTAACATATTTAAGTGAGTGTTCAAATAATAGAAATGAACCACGTTCCAAATATATAAATTACATTGCCAACTGTGAGAAAGTCGAAATCTGTGTTCCATGTTATTTTATTTAAATTTATGAATTATGTGAAATGGGTAATTCCATCCATTTTTCCAGTATGGTTTTATAAGAAAAAGACATGGAAATTGATATCTCCGTAGAACAGCAACAGTTTAGGCCACTATTTTTATGGATGCAGGGATCCAAGAATTAAATAAGAATACACAGTGACATTTAAAAACATCTCTGAATAAGAACTGATTGACCAATTACATGCTCACAGCTGGAAGGTGTTTGTTTCCATATACTTTTCAAAAGATTGCATTTGCCTTTGTGGACAAACACTATCCCCAAGAAAGGAAATTAAGAACATGAAAGAGGTATTTTGTTTGTTTCAGGTTCCTTTCATTATGGGTATTTTTTAAAAATTTAATACCATGGGCCGGGCGCGGTGACTCACGCCTGTAATCCCAAAACTTTGTGAGGCCGAGGAGGGCAGATCATAAGATCAAGAGATCGAGACCATTCTGGCCAACATGGTGCAACCCTGTCTCTACTAAAAATACAAAAATTAGCTGGGCATGGTGGTGCGCGCCTGTAGTAGCAGAAGTTAAACTATTCGGGAGGCTGAGGCAGGAGAATCGCTTGAACCCGAAGACGGAGTTTGCAGGGAGCAGAAATCGCACCACTGCACTCCAGCCTAGTGACAGCGAGACTCTGTCTCAAAAAAAAAAAAAAAAAAGAAAAACCATGAATTCACTATTTGAGATATATATATATAGAGAGAGAGAGAAAGATAATTATATGTCTATCATTTTTTTTCATGAAAACAAGCTATGTTTTGTACCCAGAGTGCCATAATCAAGTAATGAAAACAGACTTGAAAAAATAAGTGGCAGCTTTATTAACAGTTACTGTATTTAGGGATGTTATATTCTGTGGCTGTTTCTGAAAGATGGCAAAGCAGTTATGAAAACTTTAACTTTCATTCGCTATAAAAATGTCATATACAAAAATAAAAACAAAATAGTGCCAGAATACCAGCTTCCCATACAAATACAAAAATGTATCTAAAGGGAGAAAGAAACAGTCTGTCTCCAAAATGTAAAATGAACAAGGTTTTTTTTTTTCTTTTAAGTTTGGATTATGTTGAAAATTGCCTCAATTTTTTCTCTTCACATCATACAGATAAAGTTCAAGTGCCTTTTCAAAGTCGTATTCAACCCCCCAAAAAACTAAACAATCTTATGTATTTAAGTTTGATTGTAAAATGAATTTTGTATAGAAAAAATTATAAAATATTTACTACATAAGTTCACAGGCTCCAGAGTCCTTGATGCCTCAGCATCTGAGTGTTATTTGTATTTACTATGATGGTGAGCAACAGTATGCCAGGCAAAATTACATTTCTTTGTGAAATTGCCAATTTGAAATAGTACTGTGACTTCCAGAGGTGGTTTGGGACATATTTTTGAAGAAAAAAAAAAATCACTCCTAGAAAAAATATATTTAATAATGATAGTTTTTTCTCTCCCTTTTTAGTTTGCCTTCCACAACATATACAAAATGTCAGTATCATTGATAAGAATATTCCAAGGGATATTAGAGGTAAATGAACAGTAGATTGATGACAAAATTCAAATATAAAGTTGTCAGAGAATTCACTGCATCTGGTATCAGCTTGTCCTGATTTTTAAAAGAGTCATCAATATTAAAAATTGTCATCTATGGGCTAGTGCATTTTCCAAACTAAATACATATTTTGAAATATTAAAATAATATATGTGCATTGTAGTAAAATTTAAAAGCATAAAGAAAGCAGGGAAGAAAAATTCACTCCCTACGAAAGAAAACCACTACTCAGATCTTGATATATATTTGATATATATTCGATGATATATATTCTTGACATCTTTTTTCTGTGTATGTATTTGCATTTCAAAAAGTTAAATATTGCACATTCTGTTTTGTAAACTGTTGGGGTGTTTTATTAGTCTTGGTAGATGATGGAAATCTTCCCGTGGTCCAGGATTCTTCTATAAGGTGATTTAGATTGGCCAACAGGGCTACTTTCAATGATCATAACTGGATTCATTCAACACATTCCATATTATGAGATGTTTAAATTGTGTCTAATTTTTCAGCATTGGAAACAGTGCTGCAATGCATAATTCTTACACCTCTGTCAGCGGCTGTAACTATCTTTGTAGGGCGCATTTCTATGAGAGATGTTGTCTTTTGTTCATTTCTTTTTTCATTTTTTTCTTTTCTTTCTGCTTTTTTTTTCTTTTTTTCCCTTTTCTTTGGTGTGTTTGTATTGCTTTATTTTGTTTTGTCTTCAGATTGGTTGCTTCTTTGTTAACCAACTAAAAGTGATCCAAAAGTGCAATCTTGCTTTTAGAAGCCAAAATATTAAAACATTTAAAAGGCTGAAGTTCCCACATTCCCACTTCCTCCTCCTCAGTTTGCTGCATAGCTTTTGAATCCTCTCTCTATCTATTTACAGGTAACATATATGTATATGTAGAAAATATATCATATGGCTGCATAGTCTTAAATACTTTTATAATAACTCAAATTGCATTATTCTCAGTGATGGGCATACAATTGAGCTGAAGGAAAGTGAGAGAGAAATGAAAGGCATGATAATCAAGTGAAGTGATGATATGAGCTAAGCTAAAGAAGGTAGTGTCTTCTTCCATGACTGGAGAAGCCTGCTTAGCATTTTAAAAAAATTAAAAATCATGATCCAAAAATTGTGATCCTACTGCGATGTCAGCCCACAGTTCATTCCACAGACAGAGGTGATGAGAACCCCCCTGGACTGCCAAGCAGTCATTACTCCTTCTGGAATCAAATCCCTTAGTCCTGCTGTGCAGTTGTGTACGCCATTCAGCACCTTCAAAAATTACCTTAGGAAATGTCCAAAAGATTTGTAGAAAATGTACACCAAACTGGAGCTTTTTCTGTATTGATAAGCAATTTTAGAGCTAAATAGAATAGAATTCCCTCAGAAAGTACCAAAGTGCTCAGAAAGAAGTGACAGAACTGAATTTCAAATTTTCTGCTCCCTTTTCCTAGTTTCAGGGATGGCAGAGAGAAGCAGGAGTGTAAGACTTGTGAAACAGGTAAGTTGCAGTTGAAGCACTCAGGGAAGAGGGCTTACCACGTTGAAGTGCTTCTTGCAGGTATAGCATGATCCCCTAAGCACTGCCTCTCCTTCCCACAACTCCCTCACACTGCCCACACATATATTCCCAACGATAAGCAATGTGTCATGAGGATAGTACAGGAGACAGTGGTGTCATCCTGGTGGCACCTGGTTCTCCTTCCTCCTGTTCTTTGTACCAGGGATGAGCCTCTAACTCTCTGCGTTTCATTCTGAAGTGTTTCCATATAGAAAACATTGTGAACTGTTTTCCATCTCCCCGGGGGTGACGCTTTCCTAATATAAAGGAGGGATATTGTAGGGGATTGAGGGTGGCAATGGAGGATTAAGAAGAAGGGAAGATGAACCGCAATGCAAAAAAATAATAATTTACAGCTCCATTCATTTTTGTTTCTTCTCAAATTTTCTCCCAGTAGATTAATCAACAAAAGTAAACCTACCTAAAACGTAGTGCAACTTAGAAATTGACCAATTACTCTTTTTTTTTTCATTTCTGAGTGTCAAACCAACCCTAAAATGCCATAAAAACAAACTTCCTGTCAATAAAGGAATAAGCTTCAAACTTATGGGAAATACTTTAGAAGCATACTTAGTAGACATCAAATTACTGCTTCAAAACATTCTGATACATCAAACCCAGGAGTATCAGAAACAGATGGGCTCCCTTCCTCTCTATATTTCACACAAACTCCAAAAATAAAGGAAGAGCCTGGAAAAAAAGAAAGCATTTCCATTTGCTCGTCCCATGTTTGAAAAATTATTTTTACCCACACCCAACCCATTCTAATTATACAATTTTATTGCAGTGGGGAAATTAATTATTATTGCTTTACTAGAAGTGCTGACACACATTTGATCTTTCAAAAACATCTGACTCTTCTTCAGCCTCTTTTGCAAAGGCATCAAGGCATTTGAAAAAAAAAAATCCATAAAAGAACTTCTAGGCTCTGGCATCAGAATTGATGCCACATTGTTTCCAAGCAAACCAAATCTTCACACGTGCATTCTTCTCCAGGTCTACCTCCATGGCACAGGAGGAGGGAGACATTTATCATCTTTCCGGTTAATGTGAGCAATAGTGTGCTGAATCAGAGAAATCCCTGCTCTCAACAAAAAGCCACCCAGGTTTTTCTAATTTCTTCCCCAATTTTATGCATTAACTACTAGGTTGATGCAAAAGTAATTGTGGTCTTTGCCATTTTTGTAAAAGTAATAGCAAAAATCTCAATTAGTTTCACACCAACACAATATTTTCCAAACCTTCCTTTTTTTCTGAGCTGTAGAGAAATCTAAGAAGCTATAATTGTATCTATACCTATGTCTATCTATAGAATGTTTATTTGTGTGTCAGAGTGTATGGATTACTGATACGGAAATGTTTGCAGTGGTAGTTTCTGCTTCCATGTGTAAGTATGGTGAAATTCAAGTCCTATTCAGTTGCATTTGTGATAAACATTTATTCTTAAAGATCTCACCCAATCATCACCTTTTCCCCTCTTTAATTGGTCATTCTCTTCTTTTGTCTGGTAAAATCCAGCAAGAGTTAGGATGAAAGATAGAGACCTAAAACCTAAACCAGCTCTTTTCCTCTATCTTCTGCTTATTGAATCAAGAGTTAAAACCAGGTGAATTCAATTACTCCTTTGAGGAACACATTTTTGTTTTGAAAGGCAGATCCCTAAAACCAGCATAACTCAAGCATCTGTTCATCTGAACAGCTCAGAAACATCCCCAGATTGTGCCAGCTTCCAATTTTAAATACAGTCTGGGGCGATGCCCCGGGAACAGTGCTGCTGGATTTTCTGTGGCAGGCATTGGCCACCTGTGTTGCCTGAGGCAAGTTTGTAACCTTTCTGTGTCTCTACTTCCCTCATCGGGACAAAAATAATTATAGAATCCACCACCTCATGGGAATTGGGTGAAAATTACAGTAATATTCGTAAAGGTCTTAGTGCCTGACACACAGAAAGCAACAAAAAATTTTTTTTACTAAGTGCACTGTTTGCCTAAATAACTAGAAATTCCTTTTTTCTAGAAAGCAGACTATTTAGGCCTCTTGAGGCATTCTCACAAAAGCAATTTGGTCCACATATTATTGATAAGTCAATGTCTCTGTGGGGACATGAGGGCCTGGGGTTTCCTCTTCTGCCACCTTGCTGATGTCGCTTGCCATATCTAGGCCTCTTTAAACGCTTGCTTTCTTGCATTCTGGGGGAGGTTATGGGATTACTGTCATGCCCATAACAGGCACCCAATAAATAATTTTGGAATGAATGAATGAAGAAAGAATAGACTGTGATTTCATTTTTAAATAATGAATGGGGATGGTGGTGGGAGAGGGGGTAGTGTGTGTGAAGAGTTGAGGCACGAGTACCTCCTTTAGCACCCCGCTGAAAGTTTGGATTTTCACCAAGGAGAAAAACAGAATTCTGAGCCCAGTGACCCAGGAAAGAGGCTTTAGTGACAAAGCCAGTGGCAGCTGACAGAAATGGAGACAGCCATCCTATAACAGAAACAACAGCCCCTGGGAATCAAGCAAGCTGTTTATAAACTTTGGCTGTCTCAAAGATTGTGTGACATCTCCAAGGTCAAGAATCCCCCTCTGGAGACAATGGCCATAATAAATAGAACTTTCCTCCCAGGGTCTTGACCCCACCATCTATTACGTTGGCCAAATCTCGTATCACCTTGAACCTCAGTTACCTCTTTCTAAAAGAAGGATGTTAATTCAGTAGGTTCAGGAAAACACATAAGTATGTCTGTGAAAGTGTCCAGTAATCTGC
Organism: Pan troglodytes; assembly: GCF_028858775.2. Lineage (NCBI taxonomy): Eukaryota > Metazoa > Chordata > Mammalia > Primates > Hominidae > Pan > Pan troglodytes. Next base: position 31,674,317 of record NC_072404.2, read on the forward strand.
ATAAAACAAAACTAAAAAGAAGGTTCAAAGCATTGTCATATCCGAATTAGAATAGAAAATAGGGTTAGTCCTAAGGAAAATATCCCTAAGAATATTGATGATGTAATACCAGACCAGGCTTTTAAAGGAGACTGTGAAATCTCTATTTGGGGAGAATTTGAAAGAAAGGGGAGGAAGGAACACCTGTTGGAAGGAGTGAGTAAAGTAAAAGGTCCCTGGAGGTTCTTTTTGGCTTTCAGATTCCATAATTCTGTGGCCTCTAAGAACACACACTGTAGTGGCCCAAGAAGGGCTGGTGACTGATAAGTGTCACCTTTCCTGTGGTGTCCAGAGGCACAGGCCAGCACTGCTCACAGGTGTGCTGAGATGTGAGAGAGGATGGCATCTGGAAGAAACAGAAAAGCTGCAGACCAGGCTGGCTTCACCAGATCTTGTTTGTTGAGTAATCTCTTTCAGGAGACAGCAGTGTATCCAAGTGCCGTCTTGCTACAAGGTTTTGTAGGGCCTGAATCGTATATAATTTGGGGGCCCTTCTTTGAGGAAAAGATTATGAAATTACACAAATGTCAAAATGGCCAGGCACTGTGGCTCACACCTATAGTCCTGGCTACTCAGGAGGCTGAAACAGGAAGATCACTTGAGCCCAGGAGTTACAGGCTGCAGTGAGCTATGATTGCATGGCTGCACTGAAGCCTGGGTGACAGAGCAAGAGTCTGTCTCTAAAAAAAATAATAATAACAATGCACAGGGCCTTGAAAGGGACCCATGCAAGTGAGAGACCCTGAAACCTAAGCTTCATTAGCTTCCTAACTTACCTTGCCTGCAACCACAGTATTATGATTCCTTTACAGATTAGGAAACTGGGGTTTGGAGAAGTGAAAGGACTTGTTCCAAGTCATGTCATTGATGAGTGGCCAAGTTGGAAATGGCTCCCAGTTCTCTCATGTCTGTAACACTACAGCTGCACTTACAAGTAGGGTGGAGCCTCTGCTCTCACCTCTGGGTAGATCTACGGTTGCTGGGGCTCCTATTTCTCTGAGAGGTGTTCACTCCTCACTCTGAGCAGAGTAGTTTAATGCTGAGTATCCCCCTGTATGAGGGTTTCAGAAAACCTGAAGGTTTGCCAGGCCTACAGTGCTTAGAGGTTTGATTATGGGAGCCTTCAGTGAGGGCAACTGACAACACTGATCATCTGTGAGTGTTAAAAGAAACAATATTTATGGCTATGATAAAAGATGTAAGCGTTAAAGGTCTATGGCAGAACTCAGGAATGTGGTCACAAAAGTGATCCTAGAATGTTAATGATGCCAGGGACCCTGTCCAATGCCATCTTTCTCCAACTCAAGATGAAAACTGAGGCCAGGGAGATTAAGTCAGTTGCCCTAGGTCACACAGATTCCAGTGCCAGAGTTGGAACTAAGAATCTACTGCTGGAATTGCAATGCTTTGTTGCCAACATCCTTACTGGGGCTCCAATTCTACAAAATATTCTTCATTTACTCCCTAAGCAAGGACAGTAATGCTGCTTTCAAGAGTTGAACACTTAACCATGAATTTTGATTTTTGCTTTATTTCAATAATAAACAAAACACTTTCCATGTATTTTTTTTTATTCTACAAAATGCTTGGGGGAAAAAAATCTCCTATCATGATTCTTGCAAAAAAAGTAATTTTCCACATTTACATTTAGCTGATTAATGGTACTGCCTGGTGCTTTCTATTGTTAAACAAAGAGTTAGCCCAGTTAGGGGTGTTCGTGAAAAGAAAGTTTCCATGCCTGAACTTCCACCTTGGTGTCACTGAAGGATATATTTTCATGCATTTTAATTGACTTTTGGAAGATTGTTGCCTATAATAAGATTTAAGATGTCCCATTTCCAATAAGCTGGCTACATTGTTCCCACAATTCCATGCCAATAGATGAAGTTTATTGCTGATGATGGCCACTTTCCCTCCCATTTCCTGTCTTTCTCCTCATTTTTCTACTCTGGATACTTCCCCAGCTACTGAGAAAATGCTCAAAATGGTCCTCTAAAACTATGGTGCTCAATAGAACAACTCGCAATGATGGAAGTGTTCTCAGTTGGCACTGTCCAATATTGTAGCCATTAGCTATATGTGGCTAGTGAGCCCTTGAAATGTGATTATTCTGACTCAGGAACTAAAATTTAAATTTCATTTTAATAAATTTAAAATATAGTCATGTGACTAATGGCTACCATATTGGACAGTTCAAATGCAGAATATTTTCATCACTGCAGAAAATTTTATCAGACAGCACTAAGCTAAAGGGTCTACCCCTGAGCAAAAGCCCTGAGACTCTACCCCATGTCTGACCCTGAGCTGGGGTTCATTATTTGGGCTGAGCTAAAAGAGAGGCCTCCAAGATGGCTTGGTGTGCAATTTCTGGGACTTAAGGATACAATGAGTTCGGGCAGGGTGGAGGCACTGTATTGGTTCCTATACAATCAAGCTTTGGAGTGTATAATGGAGAAGAAAGCTTAGAGACCTCTAGTTGCTGCCCCTCTTTACAGACAGGAAAACTCAGTGGCAGTAAATTAGTCGCTTGGCAAAAGTTAACACAAAAGTTAATAGTTGAGCTTGTCTGCTAATTCCCAAGCCAGTCCTCTTTTCTAGTTGGGTACAGACCAGTTTTGGAAGACCAGGGCATGTCATTCTTTCTTGTATTACTTCAGCACATCCATATTGTGTATTTTCCCTGTATAAGGATTCTTTTGTTTAGGATGGACAGGGTGGGAGACATGAGCTGCCTCTTGGTGGAGGAGAAAGGTGTGTTCATCAGCTTGCCTCAAAGGGCTGTGCAGGGATGGGATGGGGTGACCAAGCCTTACCTGGGACTGACTCAGTTTTAGCACTCAACGCCCCCATGCCAAGAAATCTCTCAATCCGAGGCAAATCAGGATAGTTGTTCCACTGATACCAATGATAATGTCACCAATCTTCCAAAATTCAGATGAAGCAAAGAATCAAGGCAAGTTGCCAGCCATGGTGATATGCACCTGTACTCCCAGCTACTCAGGAGGCTGAAACAGGTCAATCACTTGAGCCCAGGAGTTCAAGTCCAGCCCGGGTAACCTAGCAAGAGGTCATCTCTAAAAAGAAAAAAAAGAATCAAGGCAAGTCTAACATTTGGTGGGTGGCTTATGCCTTTGCTTTATAGATTCAGAGAAAAAGACGTTTCCTGGTACTTTTCCCTTCATCTGCATTCAATTGTTCTCCTCAACCAGCAACCTTCAAGCAGCACTGCTTTTAAATGGACCATGTCTCCTTGCAGAACATTACATCTTAAAACATACCTTTAAAAGACCATAACATGATTTTAAAACAGAGATATGGAGTGATTAATCCACAATGTAGGACTCTGTTCTGGAGGCTGAGACCGGCTGTTACAAGGTGAAGGCATTTATACAGTCGTCAGTCATCTGCACCAAAACCTGCTTTAGTGGAGGTCTGGGGATTTCTAATGGCCTCTTTAAGAATGCACTGTTTCCACTCGAATCACTCCTAGAAAGAAATAATATTCAGGTACCCATCAAACACCTGGCTATGACATCAATTAGCCAAAGCCCCAGAATGAAGGAGTCAGCAGAGGATACCAGACAGAGTCCCAGGTTAGGAAACAAGAATCTGGGTTCTAGTTTTAATTCTTCCATTAGATAGGCTGTGTGACCTTGGGAAAATCACTTGAACTCTCTGAGACTCAGCTTCCTCATCTGCAAAGGGAGATACCAATGCCTGGCCCAATTGTTCTCATGGGGAGATTATGGGGAATCAGTGAAGTAATAAATGTGAATGTGCTTTGAAAAGTTTTGCACCAACCTTGGTTTGCACCAACCTCAGTGCAAAAGAAATTGTGTTTTTGCTATTCCTTTTGCACCAACCTAATACAACGACAAGATACATAGTTCAGGGCCTCTGATAGATGAATCTGAGCTTTGGAAATGTAACCATGAGTGGAGATGAAGCACAATTACAGGGCAGGGAGAACCAACCTTCACTTAAATCATCCACCTCCCTGAAGGGTGAGAAAGGGGTCATATAAAGGCAGAAAAGAAACAGCAGAAGAAACACTAATCCAGAGAGAATGTATCAAAGGGCTAGAGGAAGTTGAAAAGGCTACATTGTCTCATTCTGGCATTTTCTTCTGTAACAAAGACGTAAAACCTCAAACTGGGTCATTTAAAACAAAATGCCAGAACAATTGCAAGTCCCCACAAAGGCAGAAATACGCACAAGATACATCTATTAATGTGTACTTACGCTGGATATTGTAGTATTGGAATGCATGTCAAGATATTGCTTTCCTGCTATTTCTGTATAGAATACATAGGAGATATCACAACAATTAGGTCACTCGCATCTGAAGTGACCAATTAGATCACTCCAATCTAATTTATTTTCCCAGAACATTTTTTACACTGACGGTCCTTGTATTAGTCAGCTACTGCCACAATAATACTGTGTAACAAACAGCCACCAAACCTCAGTGTCTATATGTCAGTCAATACTGACTTTTTGTTATTGAGTCTAAGGCCGGTTCTGATGGTGTCAACTGGGTTCACTTGTGCACTTGTCATCAACCAGGGATTGGGAAGATGTATCTGCTGATTTTGGCCAGGCTCACTCATATGTTTGGGGGTTAGGCTTGGCTGACTAATACAGAACCATGTCTCTGGGAGCTCTTCTATGTGTACAGTTGACAGATAAAATGCAGGACACCCAGTTAAATTGGAATTACAGATAAACAATAAATACTTTTTTAGTGTAAGTATATCCCAAATGTTTGCTGAATCTGGCAAGCCTACCTGTGAGTCTCCCCATCCCTCTAGCAGGTTAGCACAGGCACAGCTCCATGGCCGGCAGGGGAAGCACAGTGGAACTTGCTTGGTTCTCTGGAGTCTAGACTTGGCTAGTACTTCATTGCCTTCTGTTGGCCAAAGCAAGTTTGTGACTTTGCCCAGCCCAGATTCAAGGACTACAAAGTCACATTGAGAAGGACACACAGGGAAGTTGAAGAATTGGGGCCTTTTTGACAGTCTGCCACAGTTCCTAGTAGCAAAATCACCAACAAAAGAGCTCAGCACAGAATTCTCCAAGAAAATGTCACTTGCCCATTCTATTTTAATATCAAAGATGAGGGACTTCATGAAGTGTTCAGGGCACTTAACTACAGGGAAGAAGACTCAGTTTCTGGTTTGACTTTATCAATCATGTTCTTTGTTTTCTTGGGTGGACTACATCTTCTCTGGGGCTCAGTATTTTCATCTATGAAATGGTAAGTTTGCGCTCTTGGGGCTGTGCAGCTCTAAGATTCAATAATCTTGAATATTTTAACTTGCCTTCTTCCATCATTTCCCTATTGCAAACTCTTCTAGCCCAATTGACTTTATGACTGTATTAGCTATGCTATAACTTAAAACAGCCCATTATGGTCCTCACTGACTGCTCCTATATTCAAAGTAAATTCAATCACCAATACATATCCAACAAAAAAAATGGAAATCTCCAGGCCAAGGGGACATCAGCTCCTGGCAAGGAACAAGCCCCTGGAATAAATAAATCTGCTTTGCCCAATATTTCCCCCTCTTGATTTGAAGAGAGACAGTAACCCTTTTTCTGTCATTGAATTAATTTGCTAGAAGTGGCTGTAATTTCTATATAAATCCTGAGATTGTTTCTAATTTACATGTTATATATGAATGTTTATGCATGTGGTGCCAGCCTAATGTTCTCCAGGGATACTCTTGGAAACTGTATGAATCATGTAAACAAAATTAGACTGAAATAAAAAGAATGTATGATATTTTCTTCAGTAGTACTAATTTTTTTTTTAAGTTTGGTTTTCTCCATAATGGTCCTCCTGCTGACTTTAATTATATTTATGGCACAATTATCCTGTGCTGGGCACAGCCTCATGTGCCCACAGCTCATTTGGCGTCTGTCTGGTTTGGGGGATGCCTTGCACACAGAGGGGTGGTGTGGCTCGTTCACTGTTCTCTCTCGGTGAGGAGAGAAGAGGGGTAGAAGGTGTTAAGGTAGCATCTACGTGGCTGTTTCTCCTTTCTCCATCCCATCTCTCTTTTTTTTTTTTTTTTTTTTTTTTAATGAGGATGAATTCAGGTCATGGGCAAAACTGCAACCAGGTCCAGGGAATTTCCTCTTTTTCTGGCCTCTCCAGAGCACTATTTGAAGATCATCACTGCTGTTAATTAATGATTTGCCAGCTGTCTGTACTAATGTTATAGGCTTTATGTATGCACACATATCGTACTTTAGTCTGCTTTCACTTAAAACCAAACACAACAAACATTAAACATGAGTTGAAGTTTCTGGTCTTTGCTTTTGGCAAGAGGTCTGCTTAGCTGAGATGGTTCTTTCTTGTGTCATCACAGGGCTGGCCGTGTGCCCACTTCACAGGCTGGTAGGGATATCTCTTTCTAAAGCTTTGCTCTCCCAGAAGACCCCTTCAGGACCAGCGTTTCACAGGGAGGAGTTGCCGCTCTTGTAAAGGGTTAATAATCAGCTCAGTAGTTCCAATGGAAATGTCACAGCACTTTTCAGAAAATTAATCTGCTCCAGAGTCCCCTCATTTTTGCCAGGAGGAGGCATTAACATCTCCAGGGGGCCTTGTTCTTATCTTAATCTCATTTCCCTACTTACTGCATATGTGATTGCTTAAATCCAACTACTGAGGCTGATCCCTGCCACAGCTCATCCTAGAGAATGGAGGCACCCAGGAAGAGGAGAAGTTTGGATTGGCCCTTCTCCAAGGTTCCTCTAACCCTGGCATTCAAGACTCTGAAGTGTTCTGCCATGAGTAGCTAACTTTCCATTACTTCTCTTTCAGGCATGGCTTCTCTTAGCCAGTCTACATCAGACCAGGCTTGTCCCTACCCAAGCATTTTGACCATTCCATTCTGAAAAACTAATGAAAAGTATCATCTGCCTATTATAAAGTATAATAATGCAGAGCAGCTCAATTTTTGCTTAACCGCTCAACAATAACAATACCGTTAGATGCAAAGAAAGACAGGAGAAACATGGTCCCCTGGGAAGAAAGGAGAAGCCAGGGCTGTTTATTAAGTACATGCTGTGGGCCAGGCCTTGTGCTCTGTCCCATTTCATCTTCACAACAACCCTGCATATGTGATCGTTTTGAAACGGCAAACCTGAGACTCAAAGAAGTGAGGTTATCTCTGGTTGAAATGGGCGCAGTTGAAGAGAGTGCCTCATTATTATTGAGTGCCAAACCAGAAAGGCCCTTCCAGAAACGCAAGAGAGATTGCAAAGAGAGCAGCATGAGCAAAAGCTTAGGTGGATGGTCAGGGGAAGCACATGGAAGATTCTGGGAAGAGTTGAGAGCTGGAGCAGCAGGAGAGAACATCCTATAGAAGAATCCAAGTGAAGGAAGGCAGGGATGAATACATGTTCTTGAGGCACAGTGAGGGTGTTGGCCTTATCAATGGCCCAGGTTGGGGTGGGAGAAAGCTGCTGGGCTCCAAAGTCTACACTCCAGACAGTACTAAAATTGGAAGTTGGCCCAATTTGACCACGTCTGAGCTATTTGAAGGGGTCAGAGAAGGAAGCAGTGGTCTTTCTACCTCTTCGGAAGGGCCCTTAATCTAGTCAGAGGACCCTTCTAGGCTTCCTGGGGCAATCCAATTTAGGACATAAATGCATATGTAAACACTATTTCCAAAAACAACTAGTGATATGACTGCCAACCGTGTGAGTTGCTAGACCCCTCTGGATGCATGAAAGGGAGCACATTGATGATGGCAACAAAAACATCAAACATAACATCATCAACTTTTGGAGGTTTTCCTTATTTCTGAGTTTCTTTAGGACACGACAACTAATTCATTAATTCAGATGTATTTATGTTTTATTCGAATACCCCACATTCACTATGCTCACTATCCTACTTATTCATCTGTCTTTATGAACATGAAGGTTTTGGTAAAGATGGGAAAGAAATAAAGGGAATTTGGGGGAGAATATAAGGCAGAAATGCATTTTAAAAGTTTTCCTTTTCAATATTGAATCAATTCAAGAGGAATTCAATCTAGAAGGTCAAAACTAGGTCACATATTCTGACTTCCTTGCACCCACAGCTTAATAATCTAAAAATAGAAATCAATTCTTGTCTGAGAGTTGTGAAGAGCTCATAATTGCTTTAGAGTAAAGCTCAGAATGACTGTGCCTTCTTCCGCCTTCTATTTCTCAGAGATGAGAATATCATTTTTCAAGTCCAAGGCACTGTCAGTATTAGATTGCATGGTAACCAAGTAGAAAAATCTCTGTTTAAGATGAAATAATTTTCATCATTATACTGTTCAGGCAGAAATGAGACCCCTGCTTTAATGCTGTTATGAAGAGGGCAGATAAGTAATATGAACCAATTGTTAGTTAGAAATATTTTCCCTTAAAAAAAAAAACAGCATTGGTTTACAGCCTTTTTTCTTCCTGCTGTCACGCTAATATTCTGAATCAAGAACTTGCTTTGATTTTTGCAGAAAACTTGTTGCCCCTTTTCCAGCTCCTGAATTTTCTTTCTCCTTAAATCTCAAGATGTAGATGTGCTTGGAGCTTCATGATATCATGCATTTTAACAATAGCCTAGTGGGGTTGAATTTGGGGTTCAGTTGCTTTATTAAAATGTTTGCCACTAAAAGGAGCTTTGGACTTCTAGAATACTAATGAATTTTCCATCATGGCTACATATAAGGCTATTTATAATGAGGACAGCTTTCTATTTTTATTAGCATCTCTTTATAGAAGTATTTAGCCTTCCAGCCATCCACAGTTTTTTAAAACCAATTCCTGAAGTTTTCATGAAACTTTAAAGTACCTATCAAGAGTCTTTTAATGGTAAAGATCAGCCGTAAGATGGAAATGAAAGAGTCCATTAAAATATCATTACAGGAAGAGAAATTCTCTGCCACTTTTTCTTAATTCTACCCAACAGGAATGTAACTGCCCTCCCTCCCCTGGTTCTATCTAGTTATGGCTCCCTGTGAAAATCTGAGGCTGGCACGGGAGGTGTCAGTAGAGACATAGGCACACTGTCCCATCCTCAGGTTCGGTCATGGGTACACACATGCCATGGTCTGCTACCCATGGCCTTTACCACCTTGACCCTGCATCAGCACTTCTCCATACACCACCTCCTAACATAGTGGGCCCCCAGCCTCTTTTGCGCTCCACTGCAGAGCATCACTGAGTGCTCTGCTGCCGATGAGTGCAGGTGAGTCCTTCTCCACAGCATAGCACACATCTTATGTCTCCCCAACTTTATTTTAAATCAACATTTAACATTTCCACAACCTGATTTCTTTCAGACCAAGCCAACTTTCTTATAAGCCCCAAGTCTGTTCTGTGAGGCCAGCTAATTAGCCTGCCTGTACCAGAAGTACTCACTTTTTATTACCTTTAGAAAACAAAGCCAGGTTTGAGGAAGTGTTGGATGTAAGCTGTCTCCAAAGCCTCAGGAAGGGGACCCCCGCCTTCCAAACCCCCTCCTCCTTTCCAGTAAGATTTGTAGGCTGGTTAGAAGGACCATTTAGATGATGAAAGGAACCAGTGGACAGCCCCTGATTTATAACCAGTGTGATTTTTTTTAATATCTACCAAATTAATATTTTTATGTCTGTTCCCCCATTGAGTTGCTTCGGTTTGAATTTCAATGAGGGGAGCCTGCCAAGATCGTGTAGTAAAATACGAACTGGATCATAAATCCCAGCAGGGGTGGGAGAACGTAAGACAGATTGCTAACACCTTAAAAAAATTTTAAATAAAAAAGTCAGGAGTTTTCTTTAAAGTATACCAAGCCCAGCAGGGACTGGGAGATACACAAGGCGGCTGAAGGAGGGAGCTACTTTACCTTCCCAAGATCACTTTTCCGAGAAGCCCAAACCACAGAAAACCATTCTGGCAGGTAAATCGGGCCCCATGAGCTTTTCATCAAAAGCCAAGGATGTCTCTCTGGGATGTGTGTTAGAGATAAGGCAGAAATGTTCTCGAAAGGAGCGCCTTCCAAAAAGTCAAGACTTTCTGCATCCCTCTCTCTGGAGTGAGCACTCAAACAGCTCATCAAAGTCTCCTTTCATTAGTGCCAGGCCAAGAGAAATAAATGCAGCTGGCAAGACGGAGCTTGAAGCTGTAAGAAGAAAGCCATGTGTTTCCTTCCTAAGACTAAAATCATTTCCCTATGAGGAATAAAGAGCTTTTACAGACCTTCTGGATGGATATGTCTTGGAGGGGAACAAGTCGATTACTCTCACACCCTCACTGGGCTCCAGTGGGAGAAACAGAAGCCCTTATTTGCTTGGTTTTATAACAAGTTTACTATATTTGAGCATATATGGCAAAGTAAACGCCCTTATAACCTAGCTTATTATTACACCGATTTGGATAAACTACAGGTCAAATCATGTCGGCTGAAACATAACTGCTACCCACAGGAGAAGCCTGATATAACTCAGTTGATAGCCTATAAAAGCCACGTTAGTCCTGTCTGTCAACACCAGCATTATAAAGGTGTTTCACTAATCCTCCTCAGTGGAAAACATCAACTCCTCCAGCAATGTTGTCTTCTCATTTCATGACTTGGCTCTACCTGGGTCTTGGGACACACAATGTGATCACAGGAGTCAATGACCTCCTCGCGGCTATAACGAGGGGCGCCTCCAGCATCACATTCCTCCAGGAACTGAGCATCACTGAAATACACTTGTAGACCAATCACCCTTGCTCACCACACTTTGCCAAAACACGCTTTGGACTTTTGTTTTACTCAGTCTGGATTCAGAGCCAAAACCATCACCAAGACTTTCAGAAATCTTGTGAGCAGGCAAGTAGAAAGGCACAGCTAGCAACCAAGCAGATATTGAAGAGACTTACACCAAATTGAAATGCACGAGGAATGCAGAATCTGGTTTTATTTTTTGGTTCACAGATATAAAGGTTTTGAATTTTCCCATTATGACATTTAATCATAATTATCAAAGAAGAATTATCAAGGTGAAGATACTATAGATATAACATATACATATTTTTAAGGTAATGTTTAGTTTTTAGTTTAACAGCCTAAAACTTTAGCACACTCAACCCTCTCACGTAAGTCCCCATAAATGAGACACAAGTTTCACACAATCCCAAAGTAATTTTTTTTTTTTTTTTGCTAGAAAGGACATTAGCAGGACATTTACTGAAGTTCAAACAAGGTCTACAAATTAGAGAATAATACTATAGCAATGTTAATTTCTTGGATTTCATAACCGTACTGTGGTTGTGTAAATGAATTTAGGAAATGTGTACTGATGTATTTAGGGATAAAGCGGTAGAATATGTACAGTGTACTCCCAAGCCATTCAGAAAAGAAATAACACAAACACACACACACACACACACACACACACACACACACACACACACACACACACACAGAGAATGATAAAGCAAACACAGTAAAGTGAGGGAAGCTGAAGAAAAATTTACAGGAACTCTTGGCACTATTTTTGAAATTTCTATGTGGATTTGAATTTATTTCAAAATAAAAAGGTTTTTTTAAGGTTTCCCATTAGTGCTCCAGAGCAACCGTTGCTTATTTAAAATAATAGCCTAAGAGAGTATATTTATAAGTTCCTTTGTTTGCTTCCCCACATCAATCTAAAAGGAATTTTATGTAGGTCTTTTTTCTAGGTAGGTCCTACTTTAGATATCATTTAAACCCTTAATCTTGAAGAAAAACAGAGTAGGGGAGCCAGAGACAAGACTGGCAAGACACGAGTTGCTACCAGTTAAAAGAATGCCCAAAGAAGAAGGATTCCAGAAGCAGAAGACCTGGATTCTCCAAGGATGAAGAGTTCCAGACTCTGGGATATTGACCTCTGTGGTCCTCAGTTTTGTCATCTTTAAAATGAGGGGCATAGAGGCAAGGCAATGTTGAGGACTGATGTGGCATGTTTTGTCTTGTAGAATATTTCATTCGTGGTGTCCAGTCGCAGCTCTGCCACCTCCCCCCACCTCAGGTTTACTTGTCTGGAGCAATGGTCTCGTGCCCCGTGGCATGTGGTAGAAGCCAAGGTCAGCCCCATGTTTTCTGAGCGTCTGAAAGCCTACTGGAAAAGGATCTACTTGGGCAACTGGAGGGACCTTCTTCATCCCCTTAAGACAAGCCTTGCCCCTCTATATCATTCTTTGGTAATGGAAACATCCCAACCACACTCCTTCCTGCTAATCAAATCCCATTTACATTGAAGGCCTGCTGACATTCATTAGCCCAAACCTGCTTTTCAGAGATTTCCACTCACTTTGAGCTAAACATGTGGGCCCCATTCCTAAGCTGAAATGAAGATTTCGCTTTCTTCTTTCTCTTTCAACCAGAAACAGCATTCTGCTGCCATTGGAAATTGATGCATCTGAGTACAAAGTGTCTGTTCCCTGCGCCTTTCAAACAACACCGTGCCCCAGGCCCAACACCAGCATGCACGAGCACGCATGCGCTCACACGCACACACATTCTCAGCCCATAAAAGCCAACCACACTGCTGAATATCTAAAGCCCACCACTCAGCAAACACTGCCTCCTTCCTGGAACTTTCGGGGATGCGGACAACACCCTGTCATGGAGCATGTGTGGAGCTTGAGCCGGCGATAAATTGAGGTGCTAATCCTGATGCACGACATCACCTGCAGTAACAGAGAAGAACGTCTCAGCAGACGACACATATATAAATCACATTTATTTTCATAGCACATTTAAATAACGTTTTGGCCCTGGGGATTTTCCACCGAGTAATGAAGCATCACCCAATGAGAGTCTGCAACGTTGCTCCATTCTGCAGTGCCCCCTCACAGCAGAGAAATAAAACCTGTGATTTATATGGATGTCATGGGGTGGCGTAGGGGGCTTCCTTTCCTTTGCATGAGACATTTCTGTGCATCCAGATTAAAGATGAGATTTATCTGCAAAATAAACAAAGAACAGCCCCCCCCCACCCCTTTTCTCCCTTAATCACACCAGATGAGACATCAAACACACACGGAGGCATGCACCCACTCAGCAGCACGCACCCACCCTCCACATGCACGCACACAGCACACAACACAGACAGGCTTGTTATGAGATAGGAGGGAGAACAATTTTGATAAAAGATGATCACCTGTGCCCTAACGAAGGTTTGTTTTATCAGCAGTTCCTTGTAGGAGGTGCCCAGTTCCCAGGCCTCAACCATCTTCCTATTGGGGTCTTCAGTCTACATCAGTGTGGACACCAGCCTTGGGTGCCCGAGGCCCACCACACACGGTGGGGAGAAATCAAATCTCATCCACACATTGCAAGGTGGGAGTGCAATTCCAATTCACCTGCCATTTTCTGTCTTGGTTGTTTTGAGGGGAAAGACGACCTCATTCTAATAAGATTTTCCCTTGGATGGTCATGGATGAGTGGGTGCCCCAGCTGCCTTAGGGTGAATTGCAAATTGTGCTGTTGAAATCATCATGAGTTCTTGCTGAACCTTTCATTTCTTTCTTTTTCTTTTTCTTTTTCTTTTTCTTCCTTTCTTTTTCCCCTCCCTCCCTGTACCTCCCTTCTTCCCCCACCACTCCCTCCCTCCTTTTTTTTTCCTTCCCACCGTCTCGTTGTCTACCTTCTTAGCAGTCGTTTATTCTCTAGAGCTCACCAGGACTCCACACATGTCCTAACTCGAGACCACTCTCTACCTTGCTCAGTGTGGGCTGCTTCTGACAGAGAAATATGTAACCTACAACTCAGTGGAGCATCACCTTTTTAAAACACAATTCATCATCCACGGGTTGAGATATCTACAGTTCAATCTGTGATTGTCAAAATATTTCAACTCCATCCAGGAAACACTCAAACAAGAAAAATAACTCATATTGTTGTGGTGTTTTACAGTTAGCAAAGTCTATCCCGTCCTGTGTATTATCACAGTGGGTCTTCACGCAAACCTGTGCCATGGTAGGGGGGAGGTGGTGGCATGCTTTTAGATGCAGCCCTCGCATTTGGAGAAATCATTGCTGCTTTAAGGACCACAGGTACAGCACTTTACTTTTTTTGCCTCAGGTTCACGTGTTTCAGGATCACCGGCAAAACCGAAAGCATAATATCTCAAGTTTTCATATGGAAAACCATTCTTTGGCTAGAGGAGATTACGGAACGGATGGATGGCAGATGGCAGCGTTGAAGGCAGGAATACTAGACAGCCAGTTTCACTTGAATCAACCTGGAGTCAAGGTCAGGTTCTCTGGATAATACCTGGATGTTCCTAAATAAGCATTATTTCCTAGAAAAACAGTCTCATATTTACTGATGTACATTCCGTCTTCAAGCCAAAGGGTGAACTTTCCCTTTGCTCAAATCTGACTTTTGTGGAATGGAGAGAGACTCTAGTGCTACTTGTACAACATTTCCAGTGCCTTGGGTTAAAATAAGTACATTTTCATATTTTGATCCAGGTCACAAGCATAAAGAAATGCCAGCCCAGATTTCCCCTTATACTTTGCAAGTTTCACATCAAAGGAAGTCCCAAGCAATCACATATGTCTGGATGTAAATATATCTTTGCTTCTCCTTTTAATTTCTCAAATGTGTTGAGATGATTGCCCCAAATTAACGTGTTTTGTTTTTTTTAAAAAAGCCATCAGAAAAAGCAGCATTGCTTAGTAAGACTAATTCATGACTATTGAAGAGGGTCAGCCTGCCCCTAAAAATAGGGTGACCACCTGTCACAGTTTGCCTGTGGCAGCTCTGGCATATGCTATTGTCCTTGCTTAACTATTAATAGCCTGCCTTTCACTCTCATGATTGTCCCAGTTTGTGTGCTGAATTAGACACTCACCCTACCTAAGAACTGTAGGAAAATCCATTTGAAATAGGTCTTGTTCTTTTAAGGGCTGAAAAAAACCTGAAAATGAAACTACAGAGGTGAAAAAAAAAGAAGAAATTTTGCGGTCAGTTCCATGGTTTAGCCCTAGAAGACTGGGTGAGATTGTATCTGTT
Source organism: Pan troglodytes (assembly GCF_028858775.2). Lineage (NCBI taxonomy): Eukaryota > Metazoa > Chordata > Mammalia > Primates > Hominidae > Pan > Pan troglodytes. The sequence continues at coordinate 31,689,363 of NC_072404.2, forward strand.
TTGTTCATGTAATTCTAATTTTGAACCAATAATGTGGAATAGCACTAATTTTATTAGAACCACTAGTCTGTGATAAAGCAAATGCACAAAATAATATGTTGAGTCATGAGGCCCAGATACGAATTAACTCAAATGCTCATGTGGGAGGCAAGAGGAAGGCCCATTATTTCCCATCTCATCTCCTGTCACTGTGGGTGGCAGGCAGGTGGAGGGGAACGGGTCTGTGCTGCCGCATGTGACTGGTGAACTGCAAGTAGATGGGGCTGCCCCTCTAAACAGATCCTGGACAGTGTGAAGGCCAGGCCCAGGGGATGGGCAAGCGGTGGACACAGCACTCTGCCTGGACCATGTGTAGTGCACACAGGGGGCCTTACCATCCTCCCCTTCGCATGGAGGAGCCTTGGCTTTAGGGGAAGGAATGTGTTTTTCCAATTATTGGGGTTTGGTCTTTCTTGGGCAAGCAAGGTTGTGCATTTTCACTCCTGGTACCATCTCATCCCCTGTTTAGGGATTTTTGTTTACCCATACATAAGTATCTCAGTGCAGATGTGGAACCAGCATTCCCCAATCATCAAGTCAGAGAATCCAGATTGTGCCATCTCAGCCTGGCCAGCTCCACGGTGTCCTCCATGCCTGAGCTCAGGCCCCAGGCACTGTAGAAAGCCTCCCCTGGCAGTTCCCCCGCTTTGTCTTTACCCTTCACCTTGGGCTCTCCCCACAATAGGCACACAGACAGCTGAAGGTGAATCCTCGTATCCTGCCTGTCACATACCTGCCGTAGCACTTGGCACCTTCCATGGCAGCTGTTTACTCCCCTATCTCCCCTTCTAGAGCCTTAGCTTCCTGAGGTCAGCAATGATGTTCTTCTCTAACTTCCCCAGCCTAGCCCAGTACTTGGTCCTTGTCTGTGGAATGTATGGGCGACATGAGAGCCCACCAGAAAACAAAAACAAGTAGTAAAATAATAGGTGCAGTATATTTATTAAGCACTTAGTACATATATTTGTATACATGTATTGCAATCCAATTTTTATATTTATTTTATGTATTTATTTTTGAGACAGCATCTCACTCTGTCACCCAGCCTGGAGTGCAGTGGCATAACAACAGCTCACTGCAGCCTTGACCCCCCAGGCTTCAGCGATCCTCCTAACTCAACCTCCCAAGTAGCTGAGACCACAGGCATGCACCAGCATGCCCAGCTAATTTTTAAATTTGTTGTAGAGATGAGGTCTCACTGTGTTGCCCAGGCTGGCATTCAACTCCAGGGCTCAAGTGATCCTCCTGCCTTGGCCTCCCAAAGTGCTGGGATTTTAGGCATGAGCCACCATGCCTGGCCAATTCATTTTTTTTTAATTGTAGTAAAAAACAAATGGCATAAAATGTACTATCTTAAGCATTTTTAAGTATACAGTTGACTAGTGCTAAGTATATTCCCACTGTTATGCATTCAATCTCTAAAACTTTTTCATCTTTCAGAACGGAATGGCATGGTAGGTTCTAAGTGTTTTGGAAGCATTATCTCATTTAAATCTCATAGTACTAGAGGTAGGGATAATTATTGTTCCCATTTTGAGACAAGAAGTTAAGCAAGGTCATGCAGCTAATGATAGGTAGAGATGGATTTGAAACTCATACATCTTCATTAAACTCTACCTAGCAGTTATACGCTAAGTAAAATTTCCACAAACTTGCAGATTTATAGAATTACAGGGTTTTATTTCACCTTCTGCCCAATTTTTATTTTAAAAGTAGTCTTTAAATTTTTTACTGAAAAATAACATGAAAAAAATCCATGCCTCTTTATGAAGTTCATGATAAGAAAAATGAGACAGATTTACTATCAGACAGCTGCTGTCGATGACTCATAAAATTTTAGCAAAGAAAGACACCAGAGAAGATTGAACCCAACCCAGTTATTTTACAGGTGTGGAAACTACGGTTCAGAGTCAGGGTGGAAGTTAAGGAACCATCAACTTCAGAACACACAACTCTTTCCACTTCCCGATGAAAGCTGGAAGATATTTTGATTTGAATGCTTATGATATTTTTCTTTCTAGTTAATATGTATGCTAATAGCATTTTAAAGTAAATGTGCTTTTGGCTGGGCACGGAGGCTCACACCTTAATCCCAGCACTTTGTGAGGCCAAGGCAGGAGGATCGCTTGAGCTCAGGAGTTTGAGACCAGCCTGGGCAACATGGTGAAACCAAAAAAAAAGTAAAAATTAGCCAGGCATCGCAATATGTGTTTATAGTCCCATCTCCTAGAGAGGCTGAGATAGGAGGATCTCCTGAGCCCAGGGGGTGAAAGTTACAGGTGAGCTGAGATCATGCCACTGTATGCCAGCCTGGGTGACACCACAAGATCCTGTCTCAAAAACTAAAATAAAAATAATATATTAAATTGCTTTAGTCTATTTGTATTCAGGGTCTCTGCTTCCATTCCCAGGCAGGGGCCCTCCAACCCATTTCTCCAGCACGATACCCACCTGTTTTCCTGTGTCCGTCCCCTATATCAGCGGTCCCTATGCCTTACCCTCCAGCCCCTTCTTATAACAGATATTCTGTAATGCGTCTTTTTTTCTTCCCAGAAATGAAATTCGGAGATAATCTACCTAAGCACATAATTTCAACAATGACAACACCATCAATACAATGCCCTATCTGTAACAGAAAGGAAAAACAAAAGTAATTTGTGATAAAAATATATACATGTATCAACAAGCAAATGTTCCAACTGACTACCAGAAGGCACACAGCCACGGTCAGCACTTGCCCCCTGTGTGGAACCCCATGGGTGCTGCAGGAGCCCCACAGTGTGGCCCCACAGAGCATCCTGTTCAGGTGACTCAGATACCATGGATGACATTCATCCCATACGGAAGAAAAACTCTTAATGAAACCCTGAACACAATGAAATACAATCTTCTCTTGATTTGCATGGTGGAAAATTCAGAGCCAAAAACTAAACATTTACATACTTATATGAATATAAAACGAAACATATAAACACACACATACACGTGCCTTTGTGCTTAATTATAAAACAGACTCGGGAACAAGGTTTAGATAATTATAACCAGCTTCCTCACTTATCAGTGACTGTCTGGTGGGACATCTGACAGACGTGCAGGAGGCAGGACAGCCTTTGGCTGTCAGAGGACAGTGTGGAGAGGAGCACGGTGGCATTCCTCCAGGCATTACTCTTAGGCATTCTGGGATTTCCAGCAACACTGGCCTCTGCCCACAGAATATCTTCATTGCCCACTCAATTTTATGATGACAAAAACGTCAGTCCAAATTTCCAAAACACCATAGGGTTGATACCCACACCCCTCTGAGAAGCTCTGCCCGTGCCCCAAGCTCCTTCGGTGCATGGACCTCCTTGTATCTACAGTCCTGACGCAGTCCTCTGCCTGCAGGTGGTGAGCCCTCGACCCATGCTGATGAGTGGGGGAAGGAAGGAACAAACAAGCAACAGGAAGACGTTGTACAAAGAATTAAACGACACCAAACTTACTCATAAAACCCTCCAGAGACCAGGATTTTAGTCCCAGCACCCAGTACTAGGTTGGCATGGGAATGAAGTCAAACTCATTCAGTCTCTCACTGTTTCCATGTTTGTATAAAAATGAATATTTTTATATTTATATATAAAGAGGAATGAATTAATTTACTTCCTAAAAATACATAAACACATACACACATATATATTCAAACAATGCTAAAACCTGGAAACAGCACATAGTATTAACTAATTACAGCTATATACAATTTCTGCCAATACACTGAAAAATTTTGATGTGAATTTAGAGATGCAGAGAAGTTGTTGTTTTTGAGATTTTTAAACCTTTAAAACTAAATACAGGATAATTTTTCTTTACTGCAGAGAATAAACATGGAAACCACTATTTGTCTTTCCCGTGCTACAGAACAGCGAACCAGAATCTGAAAGACATTTTTCATCCATAAAGTCAATAATCAATACCACCTAAAAACAGGAGTTGAGTTTGTGCTAAGGGTGTTAAGTAGGTTGCCTTGTTTAGTCCTCAGGACTCTGCAAACAAAGCATCTCATCTCTATTCTGCAGATGAGCAAATGCAGGCGCAGGTGATGAAACTGGAACTCTAATCCAGGTCTTTCTGACTCAGAGGCCAGTTCTGTCCTCCCACTTGGCTAGAATGAGGACACTAATGCCCCTAATTCAACTGTACGTGACAAAACAAGTTTTCAGTCCCAGAATCACAGTATTATGGGAAATATTTGGGTTCCTTTACCATTTTTTAGTTTTGTCATCACCAAAGCAAGAAGATGTTGGCAGAGCTGTCCCCAGCCATTCTCCTTGTCCTTCATTTGATGGCTATTTTCTAGCACCTTCCATGCACATGAACCATGGTGACAAGTTTCACATGGGCTGTCAGCGGGACACAGTCCTGCCTTTGTGGAGCTAGAAGAAGGAGCAGACATTAATCGTATAATCATATAAAAATATACATAACCAGATGCTATAAGATGGTTGGGAGTTGCCATGAGATTATATGCAGGGGCCTGGCTTGATCTCGAGCTTTTATGATGTGAATCATTTTCCCTTTAATAAAAGTCAAGTATCATTTACCGGGCACTTGCAATGTGCCAGCCCCTCTGCCAATCACATCCTATACACCTTCTCCAATCCCGGAAGGTAGTTTCATCATGCCCAGTTCACTGGGGAAAACACTGAGGCTTCAAGAGGTCAGGAAACCCGCCCAAAGTTGGCAGTGGGCAAGCCAGGCTTTCAGGGAGGTCTTGCCAAGTGCCGAAGCTCCAGTCTCTTCTCTGCTCTGCACTCCTGCCTGCAAGGGTCTTCATAAACGTTGGTGACTATTGTCACAAAGCAAGAAGAATTTGAGACATGCACTGTCCTTCCACTGAGAATCTGTGGTCAACCTCAGCTGGCTCCCCTCCAACCCATGTTCTCTGGGCTACTGGGCTGCACGTATCCCTCTCTGGCCTAAACCCTGCAGAGCACTCCAGGCTCTTGTTATAAAACTGTTCGGCTCAGTAGAGCATGTTGGGGACCCTCTCTAGGTTGACCTCTCCTCCCCTCCATATCCCTGCTCCAAAGAAGTGCTCTGCTGGCCCTTCCTGTGTCTGTGATGCCCTGCATCTCTTGCCCACCTGGCTGACTCCTATCTTCCAAGGTCATGTCCTCCAGGGAGGCCTCCCCTGATTCCTTCAATCTCACAGGCTTCTTCCTGCATGCTCTCTTTCCAGCACAGCCTGCATCCCCTGGACTGCAAATGGCGGGTGTTGCCAACATGTCCCCCTCCTGGGCCCGGAGCTCCTGAGGGTCAGGGATTCCACCCAGGCCAGGCCTAAGCCCAGTCCCTGGTGCTCAGAGCCACCCATTAAATACCTACAAATTGAATTAAATTGACTTTCATCTTCACAGAAGGTGGTGAAAGAAGACCCTTCTTTTTCATAGCACTTTACCATGTTGGCTGCAGCATTTAGAGTTAAGCCAGATTCATTAACAAATACTAACAATTTAAAACTCTCAGTGATTGCCTTTCACCATTTTCACTTGCCAAATATGTATAATTTGACTAGTTTCCCCTTCCTCAAAATATGAACATCCTTATGGAATAAATTTCAACAACACTTTTTTAACATAAAAAATACTGTCTTTTAGAATATTTTAATTTTATTCATAATCTTTATTCTATTTCATAGACTAGCTCACATGTCTTTTATTTAACTGAATGGGTATCAAGAAAAAAATAAAGAATGGCTCAGTTATTACATGTGATAATTAATTTCTGAAATTAAAAAATGTCCTCTGTCCAATTGATTTGCAAAGAATAGCTTAATGGACAAAAGAAACTGCATAATATGCCTTCTGGAAAAAAAGCCAATAATTTTTTGGAGCTAAAAGACTTCTTTTCAAGATAATGATTCGTTTCAATTTTTAAATCTTATACCAGGGTTAATATAAAATTATTTTTACATTGTGCTGGTAACCCATTTGAAAAAAGGCCTGAAAGAAAGTAGTCCCAGCTTCCTGCGTCCCCCACTTGCCCTCCAAATCAGCCAGGGCCCCAAAGTCCCGGACTCAAATAAATCAAGATTATGCTAATAACTAGAGCTCGGTGCAATGGCAGGCTTTGACAATTCCAGGCAAAAGACACCAGAGGGCACTACAGGACCACGTTTTGTAATTTCAGGCGCCATTTTACCCTTGGATTTGAACAATAATTTCTCAAAAAACTGTTAACCTTCTGAGATCCGTATGTGGATTTATTTATTGCTTTCAATATCTTATCGCCACTAAGCTTAACTAGCTAGGCTTGGAAGGTTATTTTAAAGGACAATGCCCTAAAAAGGCAGACACAATTGGGCTTCCTCTTTATTTTACCTTCCTATAGAATGTCGGCATGTGTATGAGCGTGTGTGTGTGTGTTTAGCAAACATTTATGATTGAAGAAACCATTCAGGGAATCCAAAAACTAAAATGCAGGATTCCACTGCCTCCCCCCCACCCACCCCGCAAAAAAAAAAAGTGACGTTTCAGGCCAAAAAATTGTTTTCGTTTTTATTACTTCTGTAACTGTCTTCGATCACCTATTAATTTAACCAGCAAATATTTATTGAAGCCCCTAATGTGCCAGTCCCTGGGCACACCATGATACCTGAGCCACATCTCACCCTGCAGGGTCTCACCCATGATGAGAAGGCAGTTCTCTTTACTCCTGTCAGCCAGATTTAGTCTTGGAGCATCAATATCCATAAGTGAAAAGTGACACTTCAGCTTAGATTATTTCTCTTTTCACTGCCCTTCAGAAATTTTTTTTTTTTCAGAAGAAAATAGGATTTTAAAATCACTGCTTTCTAGATGTGACCATCTCAGCCTGAGCAAGAAGGATCAAAACTCTCTTGCTGGAACTGCCTTCTCAGTGACTGAATTTTTATGAATCAAATAAAATGGTTGCTTGTGGGTTTGGGGAATGCTTGTTTTCCTTCCAAAGTCCCATATTGATTAGAATGAACTACATCGAAATTTAACGAGTGACAGAAGAAAGTGCCACCACTCTTGGCGTCTAACGAAGCTGTTGGGCAGTGCTGCCATCCAGAGTTGGGGAAATGGGACACAGGAAGTCTGTTTCCTCCTCCCCCAACAATACTCCCAGCCCCATTGGTTTGTACAAACAAACATGTGAGACCACGTGGTAACATAGACAAGTTACATTCCTTACCTCAGGTAATACCCACAAGATAGCCCCATTTACCAGCTGAGCAAACTGAGGCTAAAGGTTACTTCTTTGCCCAAGGTCACACTGCCAATATCCAAACCTAAGTCTGTCCACCTCCAAAGATCATGTGCCTTCTGCTACCCAGTGTAAATAACCCAAAAGAACTCAAAGACTGTTTCCTTTGAAGATAGGTGAGGCAGACACTGCTGTGTGCTTGCCCCGAGCCATCCTATCTGCTTCCTGTGCACACAGCTGGACTACATTTCCCAGCCCCCCTTGGGGGGAAGGTTGGCCCTGTGAGTGGCGTCTAGCTAGTGGAATGTGAGTGGCAGTGAGGCCTGCCCACCTCCTGCACAGTCCTTCATTCTCTCTCTCTACCTGTCACAGCCAGATGCAGAGTACTCAGCAGCAAACATTAAGGCCCTTAGGGATGGTGGGGCCACAGAATGAAAGGTGCCTGGGTCCCTGAATCACTGCATGGAAGCTGTCCAAGAAACGCTTTCAGTGGTCCAAGAGCAAGAAATAACTTGTTTTGTGTTAAGCCACTGTGACACGGGGTTGCTTGTTAAACAGTTAGCCTTTGATACATAATACACAAGGAAAGATAATGGCTTCTATGAAGGTGTCCATTTGCCCACCAGGGGACTTGCCTAGTTCTGTGGTGGTGAATTCGTTCACAATTTCCCTGGGCATCAGGAAAAGAAGACATTGAGCTAAGTGATCTCTAAGGTCTTTCCCCCACCTGAGAAAAGCCTGTGGTTCTGTGGTTCCCCTCTCTCACCCGCCGGATCCCGTCTCCCACCACTCATATCTGCAGGGGCCAGCTAAGTTACCTGGACCAGGAGAGACTTAGCCCAAACTCTTACCCACCCAGGAGTCTTCCTTCCCACATAACACCTTCCCTGTACTCTGCTGGGCAGCTATACACAGATATGCCCCCTCGGCAGTGGCAGCAATATGTAAGATGCCCCGGCAGGAGGACGGGGGGCTTCACATGGCCCTGTGCCACCTGTCCCAACTTTCCCTGCCCCCTGTGTAGCCTGTGTGGGAAGATGAGCACCTTCCTCCAAGAAAAAGGCTGGGTATAGACCAAGACCTGGAAAACTGCTGGGTATCCGAAGAGTGAATATGAGGAATTCTGCTCTTTGAAAGCACTGCTTCTTCGACTGATGTCACTAACATCCATGAAATATCATCCTTAATCTATTTTAAGTCTACCTCCAGTGACTCATGGGATCTCCTTTTCTGTCACTGAACGTGATGTGCTCAAAATGAAGATAATGTTAATATAGGGAAAAGCAGAACTGAGAGTTTTAATGACACAGACTCCTGGCCAGATCAGGAAAGGAGGGTGTAGTTCGCGGCATTTGTGATTCCGGCTGGGTCTCCGGTGCGGAAATGAAACTCGCCCCCTGCTGGCCCGCCGCGGCGCTTTCAGAGGGAAGGGGAGCCAGGACGCCCGCGGAGATGGCTGCCCAGCTGCGAGTCACACACGAACATCGCCCACGCCCGGCGCCCCCGCACTGCCCATGATAGGGACCTGCTGAATTGGATACTAGTGGTGTTTCTGGAAAAATCAGGGAGGATTGAGACCTGGGTTTTCGAGTGACAAATTGGGGATGCAGATGAAAAATGCAGGACCCAGTTGCATATGGTGGCAGTCTTTGGCTGCCTGGAGAGAAAGAGAGAGAGAGACCGCGCGCTATCAATATGATTAACTATTATAGTGCGCAGTGTTTGGGGCTATCCATTCCTTTTCCTCCTTCTTCTATCACAGATTCCTCCTTCTCTGATTTCAGAAGGAGGAGTTAGGGAGGGTCGGGTAAGTGCCTGACCTAGGCCACTCAGCATCCCCCTTCCTCCACCAGTCCTTGGCCAACTAAAAACCATTCCTGGGAATCTTCTGCGGAACCCTGCCCCTCTACCCTCCAGCCTGCCAAGCCTTTTTTCTGTCCCCTGCAAACTAAAGAATCCTGACTACCAAAGCTATTGATGGTTCCCACAATATGTATTGTTTGAATCCACTAGCACCTGACACAACCCAAATTATGAATTACCATAATTACCAAGGGTAAAACCCAAGGTTAATGATGAAACAAATTAGTGCACAGTTAAAAAATATAAAAGTGTTCTATAACTACTACAAAATGAGATAAGGTTAATTAAAGTAATTTTCAAAATATTAACAGAACCATAGTTCCAGCAAGTATAGGAACATTATCAGCGCATTTGCATCATTAAAGGATTTAAACAATTTATAGAGCCATAGATAGAACACTTACATTTGTGAAGGTCAAAAAAAGGATAAACTATTTAGCTTTATTTTTGTAAGCCTATTTCGTTTTCTACATACTGTGGCATTATTATATCTAAGAGTTAAACTGCTCTAAGTATTATTTGTAGATATCTATTTATGAAAGAGGTTATCTTGCTTATAGGAAAAATAATGGATTAAGCTTAACCATTCACAAATGGACAGTTATTTGTAGGTACTTAAACGTGAAGATCTATCAGAGCATGGTAATTTGTCATTTTTAGTTCTTATTTGACTGTCTATAAGAGCACAGTTGAGTACAAAATGACGATGTTTCTGTAGTGCCACTGCTAGTTTGATTGATAATGAGAAGATACAGCTACCATTTTTAATTTTTAAAATGCAAGATTATTCTGGAGTAAATTAACCTAATCACACAGAGCAAGTAAATTAATGTCAGTTCCTTACTTAATTGCAAAAATAATATTAACCCAAAGAATCTAAATCCACTTCTGACACATATTCAATTTTTATAATGTTACATAGACAGTTTTTCTGGATTATATGTAATGGTTTCCAGCATTAGCTTCTCTGCTAACTGGAAACGTTGGGAATGGGAGCATACATATTCCAGTGGTGTTGAAGAAGGTTGCTTCCAGAATTGATCTAGCTATATTACAATTCGGGCACCATCAAAGAACCATTGGGTATTTTTCATGGCAAGCCTGCCATAAACTCACCCAGTGAGAACTTCTCAGGGCTTTCATTCTCCTGGCGTAAGTGGGTTTTTTCCAAAGCAGACCAACAGCTCTCACTTGAGAACTCAAGTTTTCCAGCTCTCATTTCCCCAGTCTGCCCCAAGCGAGTCAAACAGTGTCAGTACTGTCTCCCGCAGCACCTTGAGGGCTGGTGCCTGTGTTTTCCCGAAATGAGGGTAGACGTGGTTCATGCAGACTGGAGGAGAGTCCCTGAACTCACAAAATGTCTCCTCGGCCTTAATGCTTTCCAAGTTGGGAGATTTATGTTGCAACCTTGAGAAGGGCAGAGTAAATACAGAGCCTGCCAGCGATTTGTTTTCCTGTTGATGAATTCCCCAAATTCAGACTGGAAGCCCTCCAAGAACTGAAGTCCCTTCAAAAGGCAAAGTGTTAACCCTGAATCCTTCGGCTGCTTTTGCCACGTCTTTCTCCCCCACCCAGAAAGCTCCAAAGTATCTCTGAGGTTGTGTTCGCTGTATATGAAGCTCTCCGATGACTCTTCCTTTTTATCACACAAAACAAGCCAGGGCCAAAGACCATGGAGGAAGAAACCAGCTTACCACATGATGCAGGGATCTTGCAAGAGCTTCTCCTAGTGAGGCTCCTTAGAGCCTCACTCCTACACATTCAGTATAGCTTTCTTTAGTCATGAAAGTGATTCCACTACCTAGTCAAACTTTGCTAGCTTGAAATATTTGCCACATGCTCTATTGCAATTGTGGTTTTCATCTTTAAATCATACATCCTTAATCTTCTCCTTGGAAATGTAACAAATTAGCACCATATTTTTGTTTGTTAGTTTTTCCTGAACATGAGCCATACAGTTTATGAACCAATCTAGATAAAATGACCATTTTTAATCCCCAAATCACTCTTTATTTTTAGTGTTTAGTCTCACTGGCTGCTTTTATAATTTAAAATTTTTTAAATATAATCTTTTTTTCTGATTATAAAATTACACCTTATTTACAGAAAACATGGGAAATGGGTATTAAATGTAAAAAATTGTATTTGTAATCTCATTAGTCACAGTTAGGCCTTAACATTTTGGTATACATCTTGTTTCTCTGCTAGTTATTCTATCTGGATGATGACTTTTTTCATTTGATCTTATATAATAAATATTTTCACATTATTTCCATAATTTTTTTTTTTTTAAGACAGGGTCTCACTCTGTCACCCAGGCTAGAGTGCTGTGGCATGATCATGGCTCACTACACCCTTGAGGTGATCCTCTCACCTCAGCCTGCTGAGTAGCTGAGACCACAGGTGTGCGCCAACACGCCAGCTAATTTTTGTATTATTTGGTAGAGACAGGGTTTTGCCATGTTGCCCAGGTTGGTCTCAAACTCCTGGGCTCAAGCAATCCACCCACCTCAGCCTCCCAAAGTGCTGGGATTACAGGCATGAGCCACTGCACCCAGAACCACAATGTTCTTAACTAACCTTTTATTGTTGGAATTATAAGTAGCATTCCAGTAAACATATTTCTATGTAAACCTTCGGCCAATATCACATTAATTTCTTAGGATAGATTCCTTTAAGTAGAATTACTGGGTCAAAGTGTAGAAACAGTATTAAGGTTCTCAATACATTTTGCCAAATTGCTTTTTCCAAAGGATGCATATCAGTTTGTGCTCCCACCACAGTGAGTGAGACTGGCTGGCTTGCTGTGCCCTCATCCACATCCAGGATAGCTGTGTTTGCCTCTGGGCCTACACAATAGACACCTCCACTGAAACAGGTGGTGTGGCCCAGGTTTGGGAAGGGCTTAGACTGGGAGTCAGGAGACCTGGCCTTGAATTTGGATTCTCCTATTATGTAGCTCTGTGACATCGCAGAAAACCCTTAGCAGCAAGAATAAAAATTGGGAACAGACTACCAAAATAAGGTAATGAACGTGAAAATGCTCTGTAAATGCAAAATGTGAGGACTTATTATGGCAAGGCACCTATCTGTTGCTACTGGTACCTAAATTTCCGTGCTAAAATTAGAAACTGGGTTTATAATGTAAATTATAAACAAAAAATAAAATTTTATGGAAATATTGACTTAAGGTTTCCTTCTTAAAAATAAGAGATAGGTGACTTTCTTATTAGCACACTTTCTCCCATCTCTTTCTGAGCTTACCCCAAAAAAATTCTGCAGCATCTGAATCCCAGGTGAGCCTGCCTAACTTTAATATGTGAAATAAAGTTGTATATTGTCTTGGATTATGCAAACTAAGCTGGTAATGAAAAGTGGTTTTTTTTTTTTTTATTTTTGTGTTTTAGAGACAGGGTCTTGCTCTGTCACTCAGGCTGGAGTGCAGCTGCATGATCATGACTCACTGCAGCCTCAACCTCCCGGGCTAACGTCATCCTTCTGCCTCAGCCTCCCGAATAGCTGGGACTACAGGCATGCACCACAAAATCTGGCTAATCTTTTATTTTTTGTAGAGACAGGATCTTATTATGTTGCCCAGGCTGGTCGACAACTCCTGGGCTCAAGCAATCCTCCCACCTTGATCTCCCAAAGTGCTGGGATAACAGGCATGAGCCACTGCACCCAGCCATTAACACGCTTACGGAGGGTGGATTTGAGTCTAATTGGCATTTAGATGGAGGCAATATTAACTCAAGACATTTTTTCTATTTTCACTGTTGCAGCTGAATACAAAGCCTTCCCTCGGATCAGGCCACTCCGTTCCTGCCGTTCCAACACAGGATACTCTATCCACATTCTTTCCTGCTTCTCCTCATCCACATGGAGCCATATTTCCTCTAAGGTTTACCAGGACCCACCTTCTCCTGAAGTCTTTCCCAACTACTCCAGTGTGAAAGCTTTACTTTCCAAGAATGCTTACCTGTGAATCCCCTGGCTCGCTCAGGAGTACCCCTGCTCTGTAAGGTCCTTTCATCATTTCATTTCTAGAGTGTAGACATTTCTTCTCCATCTAAGCCGTAAACCATTTGAAGAGAGAGTTTCTTCCTTTGCATTTGAAGCACCGTGTATATTCTTGGCCATAAACTAACTTGCCCTTGAGGCTGACAAAGAAAGAAAGTTTTACCCAGGACCGAGAGTCATTTTCCCAGTAACTCTCACCGGGGAAACTTTCTCTAGACTTTGCCCCTCTTGGCATGAGGGGGTTGGAGGGCAGGTCAGTGCCTCCAGCTACTTTTCTTCTGGGAACTATTTTTCCCTCATTAATTGTGCTGACAGGATTAAGAATAGCTCAAAAGCCAGCGGCAAAGGCTAACGTGGACAATTTTGCTATTTTCTCCTTTTTTTTTCTCACCCAACTCCTCTTGCGTCACCCTCCCACCCCTTGGCTAGATATATATCTTTTTTCTTATTAAACAGCACTGTTTTTAAAAACAAAATGAATGAAGAGGCTGCATTTTCATATCTTCATGATTCCTAGAGAAACATTGAAGTTATGAGGGCAATAATGTCTTATTCACATTTTGGAGGGCTGAAACTCAGCTATATTTTAGTGACCCTTCTAGATATGTTCCCATTTCTAGAGGCTTAATTAGGGCATGTGTGATTGCAAGAAACAGAAACCTACCCAAATTATTCAAGTCAAAGAATAGAATCGAGGTTCAGGGAGGTATACCAGTCTTTCCAGCACACTAGGCTTGAAATCTTTCATGATTTCTCAAAGGGAGCCCTGGTTTTAAAAGCATTGAGAAGGACTGTGTTGGACTAAGAAATTGCCCAACAATAGAGAGGTAAGATTCCTTGCTTCCCATCAGGCAACTGGTAAGGTTCAGAGAATCTTTCTAGTTATTGGGAGCTATGGGAGGTTGATGATATCTGCTTTCAACTCTAATGGAATATAAAGATTGTAACATGTGTGTCTCCAATTGGGGCATCAGGCCCCAGGCGACGACCCAAAACAACTTTCCTCAGATTTCAGAACACAGTTTCAAAAAGAGCATTTGGCAACTGTCCTGAGAAGAGGTTCTGAGAAAGAGCTCAGCAACCCAGCCAAATATAATCTCCTCCCAAAATTAGGCCAAAGTTGTCAGCAGTTGCTGAGGACTTAAAGGCTAAAGTCAGAGCCCTGACCAATTAATTTGTAAACAAATTCATCATTGGCCTCCTTTGGAAACCACTCCATGGGATTTATCTGCCCTATTGGCAATCATGTCTTCAGAACATACATTAGGGAGAAAAGTTGAAATCTAAGTTTGTGCTCACCACCACCAAAGGAAATGATCCCATGATCCAGAACTTTCAACTACCCATTTGTTTCCATGCCATTTCACATTTCACTTCCATCTTAGCTTCTTTTTAATTTTAGAATCATCTGATGGCTAATTTTAAAAAGCTAGCAGGTAAAGCCTCCAACACCAGTCTTTCAGCAGTTTTGGGAATGTTCTAGCTTTGCCCTGGACCCCAAACTCAGTCATGCCAGGCCCCTCCTACCTACCTCCTTTCAAACTAGAATATTCTCAGCTTCCACAAACTCAGTCACAATGAAGCTGAGTCTGTCACTGATGTTGTTAATTGTCAACAAAAGATGTGGTCATAGTTTACCAAGATTTAGTTCCAATGATGAAATAAATACTATTTCTGACTTCAATCTTTTGTAAAAGACCACTTTCAGGGGTTGAGCTAACAGGATATATCTTCCATAAACTTGCTTCACAGGTACCACAGCTGCTGAACTGGAGGAAACAAAAGGGAAATACAGCAGTCTTCTGGACTATCAGAATTTCTCTTTCTGCTAGTATCACATGAGATGAGTCATGTGGAAGGGTGTTGAAAATAATAAAGCACTAAGGAAATGGGAGCCCATAAAAGAAATATAAGGGATATCATGTCACCTATTTCAGGCAGAAGTTGAATAAATACTCTCGTTACCATTTTGAATTCAAAGTTCAAATCAGAGGCTGGGCATAGTGGCTCATGCCTGTAATCCAAACACTTTGGGAGGCCGAGGCGGGCAGATCACACGAGGCCAGGAGTTTGAGCCCAGCCTGGCCAACATGGTGAGACCCTGTCTCTACTAAAAAATATACACATTAGCCCGGCATGGTGGCACATGCCTGTAGTCCCAGCTACTTGGGAGGCTGAGACAGGAAAATCGCTGGAACCTGAGAGATGCAGGTTGCAGTGAGCCGAGATCATGCCACTGCACTCCAGTCTGGGTGACAGAGTGAGTCTCCATCTCAAAAAAAAAAAAAAAAAAACAACCAAGTCCAAATCAAAATCAAGCTAAAATCAGTCTGTGGAAGGGGCAAAAGTATTTTCCAACTGGGCCTTCTGCTTGGCAACATTTCCAGCCTTGGTTACAGTTGGGCTGGGGGCCATGTGACTACCTCTGGCCAAAAGACCATGAGAAAAAGGGCTGATGGACTATGTATCACTTTGGTCCAGAGTATGTAGGAACAGAAATGGGTCCCTCCACACTCGCTCACCTCTGCTTCAGTGATCCTGGAAACCACATATTGAGATGGCACGAACCTGGATTCCTGGGTCACCGGATGCAGAAGTGCCCTCCTACTTAGAATGCAAAATGCAGTATGAAGGCACAAAACAGAGATTTCAATGTTTATTGAATGCCATAGCATAATAAAGCCTATCTTTTAAAGTACATTGACTTTTTCTTTTTAATTAAATTTCTTTAGGAACTTAGTGCTCTTTGGAGATGCTCACGATGAATGGAAGTGATTGTCAATTGTGCAGCTTTTGTACCAGGTCTATACAGTCAATAATCTAAGTAGTCTTAAAAAGTCAGTTCCAAATCAGATAACACTGTACACAGTGAATAAACATCTAACCTAATGGCTCAGTGGATTAAAACAGTTGGCTTTGGCACTCAAAGTTCTCATTGTGATCCAGTCATTTATTTTCTCTGAGATCCTAAGTAATTTCATCTCTTTTCTCTGTTTTGGTTTTAAGATGTAGAGAAGGACCTGCCTCAGAGGGTTTTGGTGAGCAATAAAAATAACTATAAAACCACTTTTCCGGCACCAAGTGCTGCATAAATGCTTAATGATTTCCTTTAATGATATCATGGACAGGGGCACCGTACTTTTAAGTGAAATATTTTCATTTGAGTTATAGCATGTAATACTCTAGATGTCAAGGCCTGATGGATGGTTGAAATAAGGATCTTTTGGTTTTTTTCTGGAGTCCAGATAATTTAATCATTTCTCCTTCATCTACAAAAATTACCTAATTAAACACATGCAAGACTCAGATGACTCAGATCTCAGAGTAGGCTAATGATAGTCCATATAAAGAGAGGGGAGTTGGTCGGCTGCCGTGAATGATACAGTCTTAAGGCCATCAGTTTTGTTCATGAATTCTGCTCTGAAGGAAAAACTCAGTTGGCCTTTTTTTTCTTAACTTACTCTTATTTAGAAAATCATAGCCTTATATTATACAGAGCCCAAATCAGTCTCAAGAGGCAGGCATTTACTTTCCAATGAAGGTGGGCATTTTGTTCTCTAGACCATGAATGACAGCATTTAGTCAACCGTATCCATGAAGAGGCCCCATTCTTCTCTGTAAAGAATAAGAAGGGAACAGGCAGGGACAATTCTTTGGAGGTAATGGTCTTTGACACTTTTTGTTTCAAAAATGCAGTTATATAACCATTTATTATTTTCTATGTGTATCCTAAAATCAATGAGTTGAGAAGTTCCACCCTACTGGTCCATTTGCAAACCTCTTGCAAATATCAATAGAGAAAACTCTATTCACATAGATGTTCCACCTCTGAATTATTCCAACTCTCAGATGTTAGATGTGGCCCCTCCCCTTCCCACTCATCTTCTCATAATAGCTCCCATTTACCTAATGCTTACCTTATGCCAGACTTTTAACATGCAATTAACGTGATCTTATGTAGTTCATACCATAGTCCTGTAGGGTAGGAATTTTTTAACCCATTTATCAGATGAGAAAATTATGCGCAGTGAAGTTCCGTAATTTATCCTAAGTCAAACAGCTGTAAGAAGCAGACCCTGAATTCAGACCCAGGCTAGCTGCCTCCCCAGTCTGAGCTATTAACCTCAACACTAATGTGCCTTTTCACCTAGCCTGAGCCCCACATGCTTGAGGAAGGGAATGGGAAAGATGGGGCAAGGAAGGGAAGGGAAGAGAAGGAAACGAAGGTTACTGTGGCTTTTTTTCTTAGAAAGAATGTTTAGAGCTGGAAACAATTGCAGATTTTCCAGCTACTTCTATGGTTTTTAGAGGAAAAAAAAAAAATACAGATTCTACACAGTATGGTGGGTCCAGAATCAGTGTCCAAGATTTCCAACTCCCATATATACTCTTTCCACCACAGACCTCCCACCTACCTCCACCCCTAATTTTTTTTTTTTTTTTTTTTTTTTTTTTTTTTTTTTTTTGAGACGGAGTCTCGCTCTGTCGCCCAGGCTGGAGTGCAGTGGCGCGATCTCGGCTCACTGCAAGCTCCGCCTCCCGGGTTCACGCCATTCTCCTGCCTCAGCCTCCCGAGTAGCTGGGACCACAGGCGCCCGCCACCACGCCCGGCTAATTTTTTGTATTTTTAGTAGAGACGGGGTTTCACCGTGTTAGCCAGGATGGTCTCGATCTCCTGACCTCGTGATCCGCCCACCTCGGCCTCCCAAAGTGCTGGGATTACAGGCGTGAGCCACCGCGCCCGGCCCCTAATTTTTAAAAATAACTTCTATGAGTGAATTTATATCTTATTAAAAAATACGTAAATAATTCCAATTGTTTTAGTGGCCTAGATAGCAGTGCGTATGAATGGTAAGACCAACCCTTAAATTTCTTCATTGTTCATTTAACTAACATTTCAGAGCATCTACCTTGGGCAGGGCTCTGTGTCAAGGGTCAGCATATAGTGTCCAAATTTTCTGATTGGTCTCTTCCTGCATTGAGGAGTTTCCAGACAAACGAATCTAATGGTTTAATGACACTGACTCTTGGCCAGGCGCGGTGGCTCACGCCTGTAATCCCAGCACTTTGAGAGGCCGAGGCAGGTGGATCACCTGAGGTCAGGAGTTCCAGACCAGCCTGGCCAACATGGTGAAAACCTGTCTCTACTAAAAATACAAAAAATTAGCCGGGCATGGTGAGAGGCACCTGTAATCCCAGCTTCTCTGGAAGCTGAGGCAGGAGAATCACTTGAACCCGGGAAGCTGAGGTTGCCATGAGCCGAGTTCACACCATTACACTCTAGCCTGGGTGACAAGAGCGAAACTCCATCTCAAAAAAAAAAAAAAGAAAGAAATTGACTCTTCTATCATATGCCACCCATCAAGAGGCAAAAAAAGAAAAAGTGAAGGTGATTCGAAATGATTTTTTCAATAATATCCTTTCTATATTCAAATATTTTATCCATTTCTGTAATACCCAAAACCCTTTTAGTTATGCTGAAGGAAAGTGTTTTATTCATTGCAAATTCTTGTTGCACAACAACTATGTACAAGGAAGCTTCTGGGCACATGGGATGCATCCCTGAACAAAATCGACAAAAATTTCTACCCTCATGGAGATTACGTTCTTAACTGATGGAGGCAGGCAGTAAACAATAACCATAATGAGATAGTAAATTATATATTATGTTAAAAGGTAATGTGGGTTAGAGAAAAATGAAATAGCCAAGGGTAAGTGGGATTTGGAGTTCAGAAGGGAAGAGGGACAGGTTGTCAATTTAAATAGGATGGGCAGAGCAGGCCTCACTGAGGATCTGTGAGCACTTTTTCAGATGGAAGAACCTTTCAGCAGGGTGGACAGCTGGTGCCCGGCCCTAAGGTGGGAGCAGAAAGGAGGCCACTGTTGCTGAGCTGAGTGAGCAAAAGGGAAAACAGGAGGAAACGAGTCAGAAAGAGAAGCAGGGAAGTTGGGGCAGGGTGTGCAGATCACGTAGGGCCTGGGAGTCCACTGTAAGAACTCCAGCTTTACTCAGTGTGAAATGGAGAGTGCCTGGAGGCTTGTGGGCAGAGAAGTGATATAACAAGGCTTGGATTTTAAAAGGAGCCCTCAGGTTGCTGTGTTGAGAACATACTTCAGGGGGCAAGAGTAGAGGCCAAGAGACCAACTAGGAGACATTAAAGCATCTGACTGAAGTCCTCCAGGTAAGAGACCACACTAGCCCAGACCAGTGTGGGAGCAAGCGGGTAGGGAAATGGCTGGATTCTGGATACCATGGGTTTTCCTGGCAGATTGGATGGGGGAAACATGACAAAAGAGAAAAGGTCTGGAGGATGCCAAGGTTTTATTCTAAGCAGCTGGAAGGCTGAAGTTGCCATTTACTGAGACAGGGAGAATGTGGGTGCAGCTAATTTGCAGTGCTGAATTCAGGAGTTCGGGTGTGGTCAGGTTTAATTTGAGATGTCTAATTAGCCCTTGAAGTGGAGGGGTTGAGTAGGTAGAGACGTGGGCCTGGAGGCTAGGAGGGGGGCCTGAACTGCAGGTGTGAATTTGGGAGGTAGCTCCCTCTGAAAGCCATGAGGCTGAACAAAACCACAATGGGGCTTGTGATGTCTGGCAAAAGCTGGTGAAAACCAACTGCTCATTCAATTGGAGAATTTCATTTTCCCAAACAAGTGAAATGACTAAGAACAAAAGATCGTTTGACAATTACAGTCATCCCTCAGAATCTGTAGAAGTTCCAGGATGCCCAACGATACCAAAATCCATGGATGCTCAAGTCCCTGATATAAATGGTGTAGTATTGGCATGTCACCTACACACACACTCGTGTACACTTTAAATAAACTCTACATTACTTATATTACTTAATACAAGACCTAGATTTCACTTCATTCACATAGATTAAAGGTAGTACTCGGTGTGGGCCAAATACACGTTTTGCTTTTTGGAATTCTATGGATTTTTTTTCTGAATATTTTCAATCCACAGATTGTGGATTTGGTTGAGTTCAGAGATGCAGAACCATGGATACAGAGGGACAACCACATTTATTTTTAAAGGACCCCAGAAAGAAAAAAAATCAGGGTAGAAACTTCCATTTTTAAATTAATTTTTCTCTATCACAGTTATAGCTTTTGACCAGAGGCCGCAGGCCTCTGTACAGAAAATTCACAAATGTTTGGGTAAAAAGCAAGAATGGAATTTCTCATGTGCATGAAAATATGCACACAGACAAAACCAGAAGGTGCAGCAGAAACCCAGAGGCCACGCTCTTTATTCCCGCCCCTGGGAGAGTAGTTCATGCCCACAGAGCTGGCCCAGCCTCCAGCAGCCCTGGACGTAAGGACAGAGGGAGATACAGGGCTCCTCGGTGAAAGAGACTCCCAGGTATTCCTTATGTAAGCTCAATTGCACTGGCAGATATTTACATAAAAATGGCTATCCTTTTGGAATCTACCATCTTTACCATCAGGAATTGGGAGGCAGAGGCCCTCCTGCTACTATAATCTCAAAATTGTACAAACGTTTGATTTGTGAGGTTACCAGTGCTGTGTCTTTCATTACTTTATTCTTTCAATGAGTAGCTATGGAAAGCCATTGCAGCTCCATCCACACACAAAGTGGGCAGTGAGCCTGCCCTGCCAAGAAGCAGCTGCTGTCTGTTTTGGGGAAGGCTCCCGCATCTTTGCTCAGCAGGGAGTCCCCTTCTCTCTTTTGCCTCCCACTGGCCACCTCTGCAACCTGCTCACACAACCAATTGAAACTTTCTGGCAAGACATGAAATGTGCTCTCAGGAACTCGCTCTGTTGCTGCAGTTGGGGACAGCTACTGTATGCATTTGCTTCATCCCCCCGAGTCACAGGCACTGCAGTGTGAAGGATGCTGCGCTGCACGGCCACGCAATTAGATCCCCATGGTCTTCAGCTTTGCACCCTTCCTCAGCGGGCACTTGGTTGCTTCCTTCCCTCCACAGTGCTTCAGTTGCTAAGTATCAGAATGATTTCTCCTTTTTTAGCCAAATCACACAAGCCTAGGTGTGTAAGACTCAAAAATACAGATATTGTCTGACAGTGAACCAATCTCTTCTTGCTTCCAGACTTGAAATTCCCCCATAAGTATAGATAGGAGACCCATGTGTCCTACACTTCCACAAGCCAGTCCTCTCTTTCTAAGCAGTTCTCCAAGAAAATTCTAATTCTGCTGGCATCAGTGCGGCTGCTGTTATTGCTCATAAAGCTATCCATGGGACTCTGTGGCAGGCGCCTTTACTAAGCTCTGTAATTAATTCTTGGAAAGCCATAGACGGAGCTTGTTCAGAGCACTGTTAAATCAAAAGCAGGCTTCCTGTTGGCCTGCTCAGATGGAGCTCTGGTATGTTAAAACAGATCATGAACCGGGCTGAAGAAATCGAACAATCATTCATTCCTCCAGCAGTAGAATCTATGTGCCACCCAAGATATGAATAACATGTGTGGGCCATACACAGATGCAGAGGTCACTGCTCCCCAGACACATGGAGAGACCATGGAACATGAACTTTAACTATTGGCCAAGCACTGGTTTGCTGTATGTGATTTTCTTTAACTCATTTGTTGGCTTGATTGTTTGGTCATGGACTCTGAGGTTGTTCCGATAAAAACATTTCAGGAAGATGTGTGGGTGTGACATGTGTCATGTAGCCAGAGGCAGACAAGTCAAGCTGGTTGGTGGGCCCTGGTTTATATGCATGAGCTCTGATTGGATAATAATAATAGTAAAAGCTGCAATTTATTGAGTGCCAGCTGTGTTTCAGCAGTGTTTGACCTTTTTGCATACATTCTCCCAAGAGCTCTAAAAGGACAGAGTGATTGTCTCTATTGTACAGATTGAAGCCCACTGTTATGTTTGGTTGTTAAAATGCTTACACTATATTATAATGTTGTCATGTGCCACAAATGGCTTCATGAGAATGCAGTAGACTACAACTTTCTTTCTCTGTGCCTAAATAAAACTGCTTCCACAAAAGAATGGTGTCTTATACACATTAAAGGCTAAATAAATGTGCTTATTGACTCAGTGAAACTCACACTTATTCACTCATTTTAAAAGAAGATATGCCATTTCCCTATATAGCAGAACTGGGGGTAATTTTGCCCACCACCAGCTCCCCGCAAGACATTTGGCAATGTCTGGAGTCATTTTTCATTATCACAACTTGGGGAGTTTTTGCTACTGCCATCTAGTCAGTAAAACCAAGGATGCTGCTAAACATTCTGTAATGTCCAGGACAGCTCTCCTACCCAACCCCCAAAAAAAGTACACAGCTCAAAATGCCAGTGGTGGTGATCTTGAGAAATCCTGATCTATACAGACAAGGTCAACCAATAGATCATCATTTGTTTATTGATATTTACATCATAAAACATCAAATTAATAAAAGAAAATGGTTAATCCCATAGCAGCTGATAGTAAACTGCATACTAGAACTAGCCAAAGATATGTTATTTACATTGCAAAATCCAGAAGAAAATTTTGCACTAAGACTAATACCACATACCTTAGGTTGAGAGATTTCTGACAAAGATTGAGACGCCAAGCCCAATCTTGTGTATGGGAATTACTTTTGAGCTATCACATGAAAGGAAAATGTAGTCAATATGCTGGTATAAAAATTGGCTGCCCCCTAAGGCCTGGAACTTTACCACAGGGAGAGCTCCCCAGCACAGAGCACACATGGAGGTTCTACAGAGGCTAAGTCCTATGCAAGATAAGACTGCATTTTTAAAACATATGAGGTAGGCAATGCCAAGAAAGACACTCTATAGCCTCAACAAACTGGAAAATTCATACCTAAGGAACTAAAGCTAAAAGAACAATGTCTGTAACTTTAAAAAAATTAAATAAGTATTTTAAAGCGTTTACAGAGATAAAAAGTTATATTATAAAAATAACGTGGTATTATGAAATCAGAACAGGTAGATTTGAAAAACAAAGATTCTACCATTTAAGAATAGTCATTGAAAGAATAAATTCAATAGATGAGTTAAAATAGCAGGTCAGATCATATTAAAGATAAACTTAGTGAATTAGGAGAGAATCTGAAGAAATTACCTTGAGTATAGCCCAGAGAGATGAAGACATCAAAAATATAAAACAAAAATTAAAAGACATGAAGGATAGATTAAATAACTGTATTTGTTAACTATTAGAACACAAAGATTCTCAGATTTGATTTCAAACCAAAATTTGGCCATGTGCTATTTATAAGAAAGATACTCCTAAAATGATCCAGAAAGGCTGAAACAAAAAGAACGAAAAAAGAAATCCTAGGCAAATAATAATCAACAGAAAACTAGTGTGGAATATTAATATTAATAAAAATATAATTCAAGGTGAAAATAAATGGGAATGGAGAGACATTACTGATAGGAGCAACCCATCACAAAAAAATTCTACCAACAATTACTTTCATTTACTTAATAAATGTACTTGAAATATATAAAATGAAAATAGAGTTACCAGGAGAAATTGACAAAACTACAGTAGGACTGGGAGATTCTAATATGCTTCTCTTAAAATCTGAGTGATTAAGCAGCCAGAAGCTGTGTAAAGAGTAAATGATATGGGCCAGGCACGGTGGCTCACGCCTGTAATCCCAGCACTTTGGGAGGCCGAGGTGGATGGATCACCTGAGGTCAGGAGATCCAGACCAGTCTGGCCAACATGGCGAAACCCCGTTTCTACTAAATGTACAAAAATTAGGCAGGCATGGTGGCACATGCCTGTAATCCCAGCTACTCAGGCAGCTGAGGCAGGAGAATCGCTTGAACCTGGGAGGTGGAGGTTGCACTGAGCCAAGATCACACCACTGCACTGCAGCCTGGGTGACAAGAGCAAGACTCCATCTCAAAAACAAAAAAACAAAAAACAAAACAAAAAAAACCAGAATCAATCATATGAATAACACTATTGACAGACTTAGTCTATACACACACACGTATAAATATTTGTGGGTATACATATATTTCATATATATATGTATATACACACACATATAATGTGTGCATACATATAAAAATGATAGTCTATAGATTTTATACATATACACACATATGTAGCTTGTTATATAATATATAATATCATATGTATGTTTTACAGAGATAGAATCAGGTACCAAAAAATTCCACTCATGAGGAATTTACATTTATAAAATATGAACCTTTCCCAAATCAGAAGGAAATTTTAACCAGTTCCAAAGAACTGATTATCATACAGACTATGTTCTCCATTCACAGTAATATAAAAATTATAATCCAACAGTATAAATGAGAGCAAAAAATTTTTTAATTTTTTGGAAATGAAAAAATACACATATAAATAATTCATGGATTAAGAAACTCATACTATTTTATTAATTGTTTTTGTCACTTAATCTATCTTAAACATTTCTCTTATATCTTTAAAAACTGTTCTACAATGTAACTTTTAGAGTAGCATGATATTCCAACATATGGATGTCATATAATTTATTTAACCAGTTCCTTATTTGGGCACATTTATATTATTCCCAACTTTTTGCTATTATCATAATGCTATAATAAAGATGAGGCCAGGTGCAGTGGCTCACACCTGTAATCCCTGCACCTTAGGAGGCCAAGGAAGGTGGATCACTTGAGGTCAGGAGTTCGAGACCAGCCTGGCCAACATGGTGAAACCGCATCTCTACTAAAAATACAAAAATTATCCGGGCATGATGGCAGGTGCCTGTAATCCCAGCTACTCAACAGGCTGAGGTGGGAGCATGGCTTGAACCTGGGAGGCAGAGGTTACAGTGAGCCGAGATCATGCAACTGCACTCCAGCCTGGGTGACAGAGACAGACTCTGTCTCACAAAAAAAGAAAGAAGTAATATTTTTACTTCATCGTACACAAATGTATTTTACATCATTAAGTTCTTTCTGTTTCTTAATTAGAATGTTCCCAATTGGAAAACAGTTGTACAATACTTCATTCTAAAGGAAGAAGAGCCATAAAAAGAGAAAAAAAATAAGAAGAAACCCTGCATTTTAGATCTTCCTAGAAATAGCAAGTTGCTCCAGGAAAAGACCAAACCAGGTGATAAAGGTTTGTGTCACCATTTCAAAAAGAATAAAGAAAAGGGCAGTACAGACACTGCATTATCAGATGCCACCATTATAATTTGTGGATCTCACACATCAATATGTAAATAACAGAGGCCAAGCTATTTCCTCCGCAGGTTGCCTCTAAATTGAAGTAAAAACTGTATTACTAAAGCCAGGCAAGCTAGAACAACACAGATTATAAGTCAAACAATGATATGAGTTCATTTAACACTGAGAAAACAAGCGTTTCTAGATAACTACATATCATGCAAGACAAACAATTCTAGAAACGGGAAATAAATGGGTGAGGCAAAATGAAAAGGAAGAAAATTGGATGAAATTCATCAGGACTAAAAATATTGGCAGTTTCAGGGTAGAGGTATTAGCTGAGCAATAAGGTGAGAGAAATTGCCACAAGTCTACATTGCCTGCACTCGGAGGGAGGCCACAGGGAGTGCCTGTTAAGAGCTCTGACTGGCTTCAAACTGCCTTGGCTGGATTTTGGTGGTAGCAGTGGGTGGCCTTGGCCAAATTTTCCAAGCCCTGATTTTATCACTAAGGTAGCCAGCTTCTACCTCATAAGGATGCTATGAGGATGAAATGCAAAAAAACCAAAGTAAATAAAGGGCCTAGCCCAGTGTCTAGTACATTTGTATGTGCTCATTAATCGTTAGCAATAGTAAGTGAACTTCAAAAGATTAAGAAAAGCCAGATGGCCAGTTGAGAAACAGGAACAGGAATTAGATATTGTTACTAATCCTCTGTGATAAACTCTGTAGTTCATGTTAACACACACACACAAAAAAAACACACACAAAAATTTGCTTCTATGAACCATTTTTAAAAGGCTCTAGGCCAGGCGTGGTGGCTCATGCTTATAATCCCAGCACTCTGGGAGGCCGAGGCGGGCAGGTGGCTTGAGCCTAGGAGTTCAAGACCAGCCTGGGCAACATGGTGAAAACCCATCTCTACAAAAAATACAAAAATTAGCCGGGCATGGTGGTGTGCACCTGTGGTCCCAGCTACTTGGGAGGCTGAGGTGAGAGAATCACCTGAGCCCAGGAGGTCTAGGCTACAGTGACCTGTGAGGATGCCACTGCACGCCAGCCTGGGTGACAGAGAGAGACCTTGTCTCAAAATAATAATAATAATAATAAATAAGATAAAGTGCTCTAAATTTTAAATGTAATGTGTTATAAAATCAGTGTGCAAGTTTCCAGTATAGAGTCTAGTTACTGAAACAGATATTTAATTTATCATGACAAGACATATTGCCAAACTGAGACTATTGGCCATGGCTGTGTGTCCACTGGCAACTTTAAGGGATGTGAGATCAGGCTGCCTGGGCATCCAGTTATGCTGTCTCTGATTGGAGGTGAACTGCATTCTTTCGAGTGGTGAGCATATAGACCTACTCTCCATGATTTGGCAGAAAATAATAAAATTTGATTTATATTTGTCAAATGTATTCCCTTGATAATGGCTGGACACCAAAATATCGTTTTCTGAGTTTTCTTTTCAAGAATTTGGCTTTGGAATATGGAAATTCCCATGATTGAGAGTCCACTTAGCAAGAACTAATGAGCCCTGAATAATGATCACCCTCCGAGAGTTCCCCTCCACCATGTTCATAAAACCCCTCCAGTTGGCGATGGCTTCCACTGCCTTTTAGTCAGAATTCAGCCTGTCTTTATGGACCTTTTTTGACTTCATAATTTCTCCAGGTTGTATTTTTAAAAGTCTTATTCACCTACAAAATGAACCAACAGATAAGCATCTTTTCCTTTTCAAAAGCAAGTCTGGTCTCTTTGTTCACAAATTCCAAATATACTAGTCCTAGAAATTATGCATGGGCAAGATATGTACTTTCAGAGAATTTTACTTTCAAACAAGGTGAACTGTCAAACTGTGAATGCAGCTTGTGGAGTGAATGTCTCCCCGAGAAGGAGGCTCCTTTCCTTGAGGGGAAGGGAAGTGGCTGGTCTGGGGCTTTCTCATTGGCCCCTGGGTGCGGTTTTGCACCTCTGGTTAGAGGCTGGCCGCTTTGTCTTGTCAGAGAGACGTATCATCTGTTTTAATGCTGACCTGTAATGTTTTATTCACATTGTAAATCTTTTATCGCCTGTGACTCCTGTGAGATTTCCCCTTTTGTTACTATTTTTTTTCTTATTGGTATTGATTCTCAATTTTGCCAAAGGGTTAGGAAACCTACTGCCCTGTTGGCACGATTGCAAAGAATCTGACTGCTGTTTTCCTCCCCACAAAAGAAGTATCTGTAGCCATTTAATTACGTAGTTTATTTTTAAAGCAAGAATGAAAGAACCAGGGATCATCTTTCACTTAAATTCAGCTTAGCATGTTCTCAGAACATTAAACATTCTCAGTTCTTTCAGTTATTGAAACGGGTGTCCTTGTCTGAAAGCAAATGAGTGCATTTGGTTTTACCCAGTCTAATGTCACAGATTTTATTGTATGCTGTTTTCTTTTGTCAGCTAGAAATAGAGTCCATAACCTCAAACACTGTCAAAAAGAAATAAATATACTCCGTGGGAAAAATAATAACTCTTAGACATTTCAGCTGCAGAATAAATCCCTTCCGTCGGACACAGCCTGCATATAATGGGAACCCCAAACTGCCTTGAATGCCCTAACGGAAGCTGCTCCTGCATTTATAGAGAATACCAAGGTGTTCCCTGGCAATTGAATGTTAGTACAATAGAAAAGTGTTATTCATAGGTAACAACAAAAAAGGGTCGGCAGGGATATGTCTAACAATTCATGTTGTCACAGGCCAAAATAAGCGTATGTATCCAGAGAGAGCTGACCATTTAGACTAGAGAGAGATGTTTCTTCAAAGGAGAAGACCTGTTCTGGGTCATTCTGAGGTCCAGAGCTCATGGTGCTCTCTGCTCCACAAACACCTTCCATTCGCCCTCCTCCCCGCCATCTGTGGACTTCCACCGCCATCATGAGCTTCCAACTTTCTAGAAGTCTGAAGCTTTAATACTCCAGTTTTCTGCATTGTACTGCAGCCAATCTCAAAGGATTCTTCAGTGGAGGGAACTGGAGGGAGGAAACCTGCAGGAAAGAAGCTGAATCCTGCTGAAGAGGAAGAGGTTGCTTTCTGTACATGGAAAGGAAATTGCTGATCCAGTCTTTCACTGTTCAATTCCACCCCAAGAAATAGACTCAGATCTTGGGCTCTCTGGGAACGGTGGAAGTTTCACAGTGTGGCCTACGGCTCCCCACTCCTTCTGGGTCTCCTTCAAACACATACCCACCCTCCCCATTCTACAGTGCTACAGTGGAGAAGTGGAGAGTTATTTGGCCTGTGACAGGGAGCTGACTCAGATGCCCACTCCACATCTTCAGCACTACCTGGATGGCAGAAAACACCAGGGCACCCCTACTTTGGGTCAACACCAACTGCTCTGCCAGCCTGAAGAAGCTCTGGCCCTTCCATAAAGGGAAAAGGGTGGGTTCTTGAATTTATAGTGGAGCCACACAAATCTGGACTGCACTAGAAAAACAAGCAAGAATGTCTCTACCCATGTCTACCAGACAGATGTGGCTCCAAATGTGTCAATCAAAGCCACAGAAGTGCTGGGGTAGAGGCATTATGATGCCTTCAAGCTGCTTAGTCAGAAGTGATGCTCTCCTGGGTTTTGCAAATTTTTTGTAACTTAACTGCCCTCAAGCCTCAGCAGCTTAACTGAAGGTTAACATTAATGCTGAGCCCGGGAGACCTGTTAGGCTTCACCTGCCCACCGAAGGACCTCATATCCTCCCGTCTCCACGGTTATTTCTGGAAATCTATTATGAGTGCCACATTTGCTAGAAACAAATCCAACTGCGTTCTCCAGGGTGTGGCCTCCTTGCAGGAGCCTGTGAGCCCCCGGAGAGAGGCGTCACGTCTTGGTCTCAGCTGCTGTGGCCCTGATAAGAACACTCTCTCTGCCATGCTATCGGGCATGACAGGCATCACCATCACTCTTCAGTCCACCAGACGCTGAGATACTAGCCCTGCTTTCCTTGCGGAAACCGAGAGATGCCCACTTCTCCCACTTAGGACTTACCCCTTGCAAAGATCCACATTGAGAAACAACCCCTTTCACGTCTTCCTGCACCCACTCTCTCTATACAAGTCTCTGAAGCCCCGGGACTTTAGTGAGGATGGGAGTGGCCTGGGAGCTCGTTAGAAAGGGAGATCCCTACATCCCACCCCTAGAGATCCTGATTCAGTAGTTTTGATGAAGGGCCAGGGAATCTGCTTTGAAACGAGTTCCTAGATGATTCTGAAGCAGGTAGTCTGGATGACACCTTGAAAAAAGTGGGAAGAGACCACATAATGAGGAGTAACACACATTCGGTTTTATAAAGAGAGGAGCCAGAGAACATTTGGGGAAACTCCATAATAAACAATGTGGCCAGTAAAAATGGCTATTACATACAGGGCTAAGAGAATACGAAAAACATGTAAAACATTAGAATAGCAATAGGTTGTGAGGAATCACAATCTAGGGACTGCACAAGAAATCAACACTACACCACCCCTCTTAGCCTCTTTCCACCCAAAGATACGGGCTCCAGGAAAGAATCCCCCAGCTACCTTTTCCCATTCACCATGTTCTTAATTGACCAAGCTGCCCAAATACGGCAAGCAGAAAAGTAATATCCACTGGGATGCTCCATCCTATGAAGGGGGAAATAACCAGTTTAATACCAAGCAGTTCGGACCTGGTATTTCTATACGTCTTTTCACCTTGTGCTAAAACCTTAGCTATTTGTGCCCCTAGCCCTCCACGGCCACACCCTCATCCCACGCTCCTCTTCCTGGCACTCTTCAATCTATCTTGTCCACTCCTAGAGTAAAGAATGGGCTTGAGAAAACAGGCCTGAGAGAAGGAAAAAAGGAGTGGGTTTGGGAGGATTTGCGTTATTCCAAATCCCAGAGTAGATTAAATGTATTGAAGTCATTTTTTATCTCTATCAGTCCCGAACGAGTACAGTGATGCACAGCTCTCCTCCACTCCTCTTGCTTTGTGATGGGCATTGTAATTGACCCCCCCAACAGCCACTCACCCCCATGATTGGCTGAGGCCAATCAGCCCATGGGACCTGTCTGGTCTCTGTCCAAACTGTGTCCAACGCCCAGCCCCAGTAGAAATATAATGCAAGCCACATATGCAATTTAAAATTTTCTAGTAGCCACATTTTTAAAAGTACAAAGAAACAGGTAAAATTAATTTTAGAAATATATTTAGGTAATTCAATACCATATACCCAAAATGTTATGTAAACACAGAATCAATAAAAAAATTATTGAGATATTTTACATTCCTTTTTTCATACTAAGTCTTCAAAATTTAGTTGTGTTGTTTATACTTACAGAACACCTCAATTTGGAATAGGCACATTTCAAGTCCTTGATAACCACATACGGCCATAACTGACAGTGTAGGACTTTAATTCTATGTTTTAGAGTGAGGAAAAGAGCATTCTTTCTTTTCCCCCTCTTTTTTTAAGCTATGAATGAGGAAGCATATTGCTCCACAGCTGCTTACAGCCATCTTATGACCATGAAGTGATCCAGACTGGATCCTGGGTCCTTGATCACATAACTAAGCTTTGCTACTCCAGAGTCTGCTTGCCTCTGAACTCCCAGTGATAAGACATGAATCATTTCTCTATAGTTTAAGCCATTTTGAGTCTGACTTTCTGTTAAACGCATCAGAAAATGTGCTAATCTACATAGCCCTCCCATCCATATTGTAGCCACAAAGAAGTATTTCCAGCCCTTGTGATGAGTTTTCTTGTTATATCAAATAAGTAGACACCAGCCAAACACGTTTCTCACCCAGGCTACAAATTGAGAGAACCAGTGAAACTCTAAGTCTCCTATTTCCTTGAACAGTTACTACTGTCTTCACCTTTGTTTGAATCCTACGGCAGTGGATCTACTCTTAATGAAGTTAAGGCAGTACTTTATATTAGATATTTTAGAAGCAAAAGAGTAGAGTGATTTCCTTTAAGTACTGTGTTTCAAACAAAATGATTAGGTCTTGGATATAGACCTAATCACAATAAAACAAAATTATTTGAGTCCAAATACAAAATACTGATTGTATTTTGCAGTAGGCAAGTATCTAATGAGGGTCCCTTACCTGGAGTGGAATGTTGCCAACTGCTCACTGATTCTTCCTGTAAAGTTACCAGGATAAATGCATGTAGATGGCCCTATTTAGAAAGCTCTAAAGCACTTACATTAAAAACGAGGAAAGATCTCAAATCAACAACCCAAATTTACACCCTAAGGAACTAGATAAAGGACTAACCTCAAAGTTAGCAGAAGGAAGATAATAATAAAGATTAGAGCAGAGATAAACAAAATAAAGAATAGAAAGCCAGTATAGAAAATCAACAAAACCAAGAGTTGGTGCTTTGAAAAATTCAACAAAATTGACAAAGCTTTAGCTAGATTGACTAAGAAAAAAAGGAAGTAATATTCATAACCAAAATCAGAAATGAAAGAGTGAACATTATAACTGATTTTACAGAAATAAAAAGAATTATAAGAGAGTACTACAAACAATTGTGCAGCAACAAATTGGATAACTTATACGAAATGAATAAATTCCCAGAAGTACACAACTTATTGTACCGAATCAGGAAGGAACAGAAATTCTCTGTTTCTGAATCATGAAGAAACAGAAAATCTCAATAAACCCATAACTACTAAGGCAATTGAATGAGTAATGAAAAACCTCCCAACAAAGAAAAGCCCAGGCCCAGATGGCTTCACTGAGGAATTTCTACCAAATATTTAAAAAAGAAGTAACACCGGTCATTCTAAACTCTTCCAAAAAAATTGAATAGGGGAGAAAACATCCAAACTCATTCTATGAGGCCAGTATTACCTTGATACCAAAGCTAAACAAAGACACTCCAAAACAAAAACAAAAAACAAAAACGAAAAAAACTGCAAACCATTACCCCTAATAAACATTGGTACAAACAAATCTTCAACAAAATACCAGCAAACAGAATTCAATAGCACATAAAAGGATTATACTAACATGGCTATATGGGATTTATTCCTGCAATGCAAGGATGGCTCAATGTATAAAAGTCAATCAATATAATATATCGCATTAACAGAATAAAGTAAAAAAAAAAACCTCTATCTCAATTGATGCAGTAAAAGCATTTGACACATTTCAACACTTTTTAATGATAGAAACAGTCAACCAACTACAAATAAAAAATAACTACCTCAACATAATAAAAACCACATATGAAAATCGCATAGCTAAAATTGTACTCAATGGTGAAAGACTGAAGCTCTTTCTCTAAGATCAGAAAGAAGACAAGGATGCCCACTATTGTCACTTCTATTCTATACTGGAAGTCTTAGCCAGAAAAATTAGGCAAGAAAAAATATATAAATAAAAAGCATCTAAATTAGAAAGGAAGAAGTGACGTTATCTCTGTTTATAGATGACATAATCTGATATTTAGAAAACCCTAAAGATTCCACCAAAAGAGTCAGTTAGAAAAGTGAAGTTTTAGGATACAAAATCAACGAACAAAACTCAGCTAGATTTCTATACACTAACAATGAACAATTAGAAAAGGAAATTAAGAAAATAATTCCATTTATGATAGTATCGAAAAGAATAAAATACTTAGGAATAAGCTTATCCAAGGAGGCAAAATACTTGTACACTGAAAACTACAAAACATTGCTGAAAGAAGACACCAATGAATGGAAAGGCATCCTGCGTTCACAGATTAGAAGAGTTAACACTATTAAGATATCAGTACTATTAAAAGTAATCTATAGATTCAATACAATCCCTATCAAAATCCTAATGACTATTTTTTTAGAAATAGAAAAATTCCCTGCTAGCTGAGGCAGGGAAATCACCAGGCTGAGCAGACTGCAAGAGGGACCCTGGGTCTGACTGCTCTTTGTACCAACTTGCAGGCAGGCACCCTTCTTTTTAGCTTTACCCTGCTTTTCCCTTTAGAGTCCTTGGTGCCTCCACTTCCTGAACTGTCTTTGTGTTCTGTGCCATGAGTTGGGCACTTGTTTAGTGGCTCCTGCTCTGCTTGCACTTAGCAGAGCAGACAATGCGGAAACCTAAATCAGCTACTGCACGGTGGTCAGCTCTCCACTGCTGTTGACATATCTCATCTGCTGGGGTCTCTTTTTTCATTAAGAAACGCATCCGGTCGGGTGGCGGCGCCGCAGCCATGGAGGGAGGCGGCGGCGGTGGCGGCGGCTCGGGTGGCTGCGCTGGGAGGCGGCGATGAGAGGCTCGCACGCCTCCAGCCCGGCCCCGGCCCCCCGGGACGGAGAGCCGAGCAGCCCCGGCTCTGGGCTACGGACTATGGGCGAATAGCTCTGACCACCCGGCGAAGCATGCCGCCTGCCTTGGCCTCCCAAAGTGCCGAGATTGCAGCCTCTGCCGGGCCGCCACCCCGTCTGGGAAGTGAGGAGCGTCTCTGCCTGGCCGCCCATCATCTGGGACGTGAGGAGCCCCTCTGCCTGCCTACCCAGTCTGGAAAGTGAGGAGCGTCTCTGCCCGGCCGCCATCCCATCTAGGAAGTGAGGAGCGCCTCTTCCCGGCCACCATCCCATCTAGGAAGTGAGGAGCGTCTCTGCCCAGCCGCCCATCATCTGAGATGTGGGGAGCGCCTCTGCCCCGCCGCCCCGTCTGGGAAGTGAGGAGCGCCTCTACCTGGCCGCGACCCCGTCTGGGAGGTGAGGAGCGTCTCTGCCCAGCCGCCCCGTCTGAGAAGTGAGGAGACCCTCCGCCTGGCAACCACCCCATATGAGAAGTGAGGAGCGTCTCTGCCCGGCAGCCACCCCATCCAGGAGGGAGGTGGGGGTCAGCCCCCACCAGGCCAGCCGCCCCGTCCGGGAGGGAGGTGGGGGGTCAGCCCCCCACCCGGCCAGCCGCCCCGTCCGGGAGGGAGGTGGGGGGGTCAGCCCCCCGCCTGGCCAGCCACCCCGTCTGGGAGGGAGGTGGGGGGGGTCAGCCCCCTGCCTGGCCAGCCGCCCCGTCTGGGAGGTGAGGGACGCCTCTGCCTGGCCGCCCCTACTGGGAAGTGAGGAGCCCCTCTGCCCAGCCAGCCGCCCCGTCCGGGAAGGAGGTGGGGGGGTTCAGCCCCCCGCCCGGCCAGCCACCCCGTCCGGGAGGGAGGTGGGGGGGTCAGCCCCCTGCCAGGCCAGCCGCCCCGACCGGGAGGGAGGTGGGGGGGTCAGCCCCCCGCCCGGCCAGCCGCCCCGTCCGGGAGGTGAGGGGCGCCTCTGCCCGGCCGCCCCTACTGGGAAGTGAGGAGCCCCTCTGCCCGGCCAGCCGCCCCATCCGGGAGGGAGGTGGGGGGGTCAGCCCCCTGCCCGGCCAGCTGCCCCGTCCGGGAGGTGAGGGGCGCCTCTGCCCGGCCGCCCCTACTGGGAAGTGAGGAGCCCCTCTGCCCGGCCAGCCGCCCCGTCCGGGAAGGAGGTGGGGGGGTCAGCCCCCCGCCCGGCCAGCCGCCCCATCCAGGAGGGAGGTGGGGGGGTCAGCCCCCCGCCCGGCTGGCCGCCTCATCCGGGAGGTGAGGGGCGCCTCTGCCCGGCCGCCCCTACTGGGAAGTGAGGAGCCCCTCTGCCCGGCCAGCCGCCCCGTCTGGGAGGGAGGTGGGGGCGTCAGCCCCCCGCCAGGCCAACTTCCCGACCGGGAGGGAGGTGGGGGGGTCAGCCCCCTGCCCGGCCAGCCGCCCCGTCCGGGAGGTGAGGGGCGCCTCTGCCTGGCCGCCCCTACTGGGAAGTGAGGAGCCCCTCTGCCCGGCCAGCCGCCCCGTCCGGGAGGGAGGTGGGGGGGTCAGCCCCCCTGCCCGGCCAGCCGCCCCGTCCGGGAGGTGAGGGGCGCCTCTGCCCGGCCGTCCCTACTGGGAAGTGAGGAGCCCCTCTGCCCGGCCAGCCGCCCGGTCCGGGAAGGAGGTGGGGGGGTCAGCCCCCCGCCAGGCCAGCCGCCCCATCCGGGAGGGAGGTGGGGGGGTCAGCCCCCCGCCCGGCCAGCCGCCCCGTCCGGGAGGTGAGGGGCGCCTCTGCCCGGCCGCCCCTACTGGGAAGTGAGGAGCCCCTCTGCCTGGCCAGCCGCCCCGTCTGGGAGGGAGGTGGGGGGTCAGCCCCCCGCCCGGCCAGCCGCCCGGTCCGGGAGATGAGGGGCGCCTCTGCCCGGCCGCCCCTACTGGGAAGTGAGGAGCCCCTCTGCCCGGCCACCGCCCCGTCTGGGAGGTGTACCCGGCAGCTCATTGGGAATGGGCCATGATGACAATGGTGGTTTTGTGGAATAGAAGCGGGGGAAAGGCGGGGAAGGGATTGAGAGATCGGATGGTTGCCATGTCTGTGTAGAGGGAGGTAGACACGGGAGACTTTTCATTTTGTTCTGTACTAGGAAAAATTCTTCTGCCTTGTGATCCTGTTGATCGGTGACCTTACCCCCAACTCTGTGCTCTCTGAAACATGTGCTGTGTCCACTCAGGGTTAAATGGATTAAGGGTGGTGCAAGATGTGCTTTGTTATACAGATGCTTGAAGGCAGCATGCTCGTTAAGAGTCATCACCACTCCCTAATCTCAAATACCCAGGGACACAAACACTACGGAAGGCCGCAGGGTCCTCTGCATAGGAAAACCAGAGACCTTTGTTCACTTGTTTATCTGCTGACCCTCCCTCCACTATTGTCCTATGACCCTGCCAAATCCCCCTCTGTGAGAAACACCCAAGAATGATCAATAAAAATAAATAAATTAAAAAAAAAAAAAAAAAAAAAAAAAGAAATAGAAAAATCCCTCCTAAAATTTATATGGAATTTCAAGGGACACCAAATAGCCAAAACAATTTTGAAAATGAAGAACAAAGTTGGAGTTCTCACACTTCCTGATTTCAAAACATAATACACACCTATAGTAATAACAACTATATTATGAGTGAGGTATTGGTATAATGACAGACATATAGACCAATGGAATAAGATAAACGGCCCAAAAATAAACCTTCACATATATAGTGGAATGATTTTTGACAAGAGCCCCAAGAACATTCAATGGGAAAAGGGAAGTCTTTTCAACAAACAGTGTTGGTAAAACTGGATACTCACATGCAAAAGAATCAAGTTGGACTCTTACCTTATACCATGAACAAAAATTAACTAAAAATGGATCAAAGACCTAAATGTAAGAACTAAAACTATAAAACTCTTAGAATAAAACACAGGGAAGAAGCATGATGACATTGGATTTGTCAATGATTTCTTGAATATGATGCAAAAAACACAGGCAAAAAAAGAAAATAATAGATAAATCAAACTCCATCAAATTAAAAAACTTCTGTGTATTAAATGATAGAATCAAAAGAGTGAAAAGACACCACAGGGAATGGGAAAAAAATATTTGCAAATCATACATCTGATAAAGGGCTAATATTCTGAATACATAAAGAACTCCTACAACTCACAACTCAACAACAAGAAGCCCAACAACCTCATTTAAAAATGAGTGAAGGACTTGAATAGATATTTCTCCAAAGAAGATATACAAATGGCCGATAAACAATGAAAAGATGCTCAACATCACTAATTGCTAGTGATGTTTGTATCTTCCCAAAACTCATACGTTAAAATTTGAATCCCCAAGGTAATTATATTAGGAGGTGGGCCTTTTGGGGGAGCCCATTAGGTCATGAAGGCAGAGCCCTAATGAATAAAATCAGTGCCCCTTATAAAATAGGCCCAAGGCAGCTCTTAAATCTCTCCCATCATGTGAGGACACAGTGAAAGGCACTATCTATGAGAAAGTGTGCCTTCATCAGATACCAAATGTGGCTGCTTGATCTTGGACTTTCCAGCCTCCAGAACTGTGAGAAACAAATTTCTCTTGGTTATAAGCTACCCAGTGTACAGTATTATGTTATAGTAGCCCAAATGGACTAAGACACAAATCATTAGGAAATATGCAAATCAAAACCACAAGAAAATGCCACCTCACACCCATTCAAGTGGCCACTACCAAAAAAAACAGAAAATAACAAGTGGCAAAAATATGCAGAAATTGGAACCCTTGTGCACTGTTGGTGGGAATGTAAAATGATGCAGCCACTATGGAACATTATGGTAGTTCCTCAAAAAATTAAAAATAGAATTGCCATATAACCCAGTAATTCCATATCTGGTTATACACCCAAAAGAATTGAAAGCTGGGACTTGAAGAGATATTTGTATACCCATGTTCATAGCAGCATTATTCACAATAGCCAAAGGGTGGAAGCAACCTATGTTCATTAGCAGATGAATGGATAAACAAATTGTGCTGTATATAAATAATGGAATATTATTCAGTCTTAAAAATAAGGAAATTCTGATTCATGCTACAACATGAATGAACCTTGAGGACACTATGATGTTAAGTGAAATAAGGCAGCCAGAAAGGATACTATATGATCCCACATATATGAGGTTCTTAGAGTAGTCAAATTCACAGAGACAGAAAGTAGAATGGTGGTTGTCCAGGGCAGTGGGGTGGGAGACCAGGGAGTTACTGTTTAATAGGTACAGAGTTTCAGTTCTGCAAGATAAAGAGTTCTGTAGATGGATGGTAGTGATGGTTGCACAACAATGTGAATGTAGTTAATGCCACTAAATTATACACTTTAAAATGGTGAAAATAGTAAATTTTGTGTCATGTGTATTTTACATTTTTTAAAAGTTCAAGTCTTGCTTGTCTTGGTGCCCATGAGACTCAATCATCATAATTCAAGAAGTCCATTTCAAATATAGTATTAAAACTTTGATTTTTATCTTAACATATAATCAGGGCTGCCACCCCTTTAAAATATAAAGGACCCCAAACAAGATGGTTTTACAAATCCAGAGAGAAGCAATATAGTATTCACATCTGGATTATTTTCCCAGGAAAATTTTCACCTTCAACTCATCAATATCCCCCTCTTTATATCTATGTACTTTGTTCAACCAAAATTTATTGAGGGCCTACTGTGAGCTAGGCACCAAGAATACTAGGAAGTCCTGGCCTTGAATCTATCAGGCCTCCTTATGTTGAGAATCTACACTTGAGCTAGATCTTGCAGGATAAATAGAATTTGCCAAGTGACAAAACGTAGGGAACTGCATTCTCAGAAGCTGAAAGAGTGTGTGCAAAGGCATGTAATTGTGAAAGGGGAAGGTCCATCCTAGGAAATGGGAGACAAGAAGGCATGAGTGGAGACATGAAGCCAGGGAGAACAAGCTTCCAGCTCTCTGCCCTGCATTCTTCTCACATAAGCTGCCTTTCCAATAATAGAGTTACCTCTAGGCACCTTGCATGCGTTCCAATAGTAGTAGAATTAGGTACCTGTAAGTCTCTGTGGTCCTGGGGAAAGAAACGAGGATGAGTATCTTAGGCCAAGGAAGGCAAATGCCTGCATGCATGCCACCACCACTCCCTTCTCCCAATTCCACAGCAGGCATGAGTAATGAGTTATCTCCCAACTCCACAGCAGACATGACTAATAAATAATTGTGCTCTTTGTCTTCAAGGCTACACACAGTCTTGTATCCTCAATACAGCATTCAGGCAGGCAGAACAAATGAATCAGGATGGCACAGGAGATAAAACCTGTTTAACATCCATATCCCAAAGAGTAGCATGCTTTGGCTGACCCATGTTGAATATACAGCAAACAAAACCTTGACCACTTGTCAGCAGTAAGGAATTTATGGTTGAAAGTTAGAATACATGGGTAGATCAAGGACAAATCTTCTCATGCTGAAGCTTACTTCCAGCTTTTGCAAACTCATATTTTTAAGTATCTTTCATGTGCCAAGGACCTAGTACATACCATATGTATTTTACCGCATGGACTATTCACAACAACCTAGCAAATGAGGCATCTTTATTCCCGTTGAAGATGAGAAAAGTGTGACACAAATATCTAAGTAATCTATCCAAGAAAATAAGTTTAGAAAGAAGCAAAGTGAAGATTTGAACACTTATGACCAACTGTACCATATTGCCACCATATTGTGCTAATTAATTACATTTTAGGTATTACTTGTATCATCACATTTTGCATTTAGCACGGATATTGTTGAGAAGTCAAGAAATTACTCAAAAATGAAGAATATTCACAAAGTCAAAAAATAGAGGTCAAAGGGATATTGGCTGCAAATTCTAAGAAATCTATGCATAAACTGAACAAAGTTCAGTCAGTATGAAGGTCTCACATGACACTTCATCACTGGTCTTGAAAGCTTATGATAGGTTCAGAAAAGTTACGGATTTCCATCTTGCTCTAAGAATCAGGCATTCGCCATTACCCACATTTTTTTTTCTCTGTACCCAGACAGGTAGGACATGATGCTCTTTCTAGCATTAGGCATTCAACAGCATTTCAGTTTATCCCACGGGACCTCTTGTTGTCTAAAAAGATATACCACAGAAGGCTCTTGCTACCCAAGGGTAATTGCTATTACCTATACTTGAATCAACTTGATTTGGGTTCAGGGCCTGTCCATTACTCAGGGGAGAATTCCCCTCTGGGTGGAGAACATGAAGATAGTTCTTCCCTGAGGTCTCACTCTAGGCAAAAGTTGACTATCCCGAAGTATCTATCCTAACTTGTGTCTTTGTTGGACAAAAACTGTATCTGTCTTTTTCAAGTATTTCTTTTAAAGATATGTTTTATTATGGCAGAATTATTTTATAATGCTTGCATTGTATTTTCAATTCCTAAAACACTATTTGTTATGTACTACTAAAGAGGGCACCATTAATACAATTTCTGTAAAGTTTTAAATTATTATCCAAGTATTTTTAAAATTCCCTTTCTATATAAACATTCATCACCACAAATAGATGAATGCATCCTTCAATATTTTCTCCTACTTACTCTGAATAAGTTAATGTGTATTTGGCAGGGATGCAACACAACTCATGTTACTGCCCCTTAGGGCTTCAAGTGTAAATATTTTCCAATGTCAAGATCTACAGTCACAGCTGAAATCCAGGAATTGCTAAATCCTCATGCCAAAGCTGATTAAAACACACCAATGAAGTTGTAAGGAAGAGTGGCTTTCTTGCAGAGATATGAATATTAGATGAAATTTAGGGAGTCAAAATGATAAATCTGGGGTCACTGGTACACTCTAAAACCAGCTGCAGCTAGAATGGGCACTCTCAAGGTAATGTCACATGTGAAGGCCTGGGAGAAGGGGGCTTGTGTTCTAGCCCTAGCTCCACCTCTTCTAATCCATGTGGCTTTGACTCTGATCAGTAAAATGGAAATGAAAACATTTCCTTGCCTCCTACTCCATACAATTGTTATGAAGAGCAAATGCAGTAATGCATATAATATGCTCAGAAAGCCATAAACTTCTCTATCAAAGGCAAAGTTATTTAGACCCTTGCAAAGGCTGTTAGCATTTACATTACATTAAGGAATACTAGAGCTTTATATATTCAATTAATCCTTTAATCTCTTGCAATCAAGCCTCCATCTCTGTACACCATGACACTTTCTAAAGAATGTCTCAACTTAGAAGTTGAGAGAATGTGGAGGTAAAGTCACAAATGAACTAAAAAGTAAACTGCCACATTCCATGTCTATGAGCCTTATCTCCACTGACTTCATTTTTACCATGGATTCCCCCTCCCTTAAAAATGCCTATGAAGGGGATGTCTTTAAAATCAAATCATATTTTAAATATATGAGGTTAGTTCACTTTGAAAGGGCATGCAGTGGTGAATCCTTTGGCACGTGAATTATTCTCATTCTATCTGCTGTGTAAATACAGATTTTTATATCCTGGGTTTGTTTGAACTATATATACACTTGAGCTGAATGGGCCCCAGGAGTCATTTATTTCTCAACTTCAACTAACAAACTGCTGTTCTTGGTGCACGATTGCTTCAGCAGCAGTACTGGGAAACAAGAAGGAAGGCGATGGATTGGGTCTCCAGCACCGTGCGTGGGGATGACTCATTCAGGACTCAAACACACGCTATTGTGGCATTCAGGAAGAGGATTTCTCCTCTTCTCAATGAAAGGCAGTCTTAGTCATAACCAGCTAGCATATTGTATTAACTCTCGACAATACAGTTTTCTTAACTACAAGCTCCTAGGGGCAGATATTTTATTTCTTATTAAGCATATAATTTACCTGTGTTAAAGTACCACATGCAGTTTATAAGTGCTACCTAGACATGAATTAATAAAACAAATATTCAGAGAAAAGAAACAGTAAGCACCTAGAGGATTAGATACTTACTCTAAGGATTAAATAACATTCCTTTATTAACTAATTATGCATCAAATCTAAAACAGGAATCTCAGCAGTCCTGAGTCATCACTTTGGTAAATCAAATGCCATGAATATGAATGAATATCGCTGGGTCCTCTCCCTCTTGCGTCTTTCTCTCTCCCAGAATACTTTCTCAGCATGTCTTGCTAATGAGTTGTACACTGGTCTTTCAGCCAGAAAAATTGAGGAACACACTGTTTTAAGAGTACCTGGGATTGTTTTAATCAGAGATGGTAAGATATGCAAACGTAGAAATGAGTGTCATAATGAAAAAAGTCTACTTTATACTTACAGGTCCCTGGAAACCGGAGGCATGGCATGCTGTGCAGGGCCACACGGAAAAGCACCAGGGCTGTCAGGAGACAGACAGAGTGAAGGGGAAACATGGACAAGAGCCTTCATTGTGGTTTCCACAGGAAGAAATTAGCAAGGCAGGGTAAGCAGTCTTAGGCTAGTTTGAATAATTTCATCAGGCTCTGGGGCTTAAGGGCTGTCCCTAGCTGTCTGGTGTTTGGCCCTGGGATGATTAGGGAAGGTAAATAGTGGCCCATAGTGCAATAGCCCAGTAGAGGTTGTGGTTGGGAGTAGGGGCTCTGGATTGGTTGGTTCGCATATGAAAGATGTGCTTGGAGGTGAGTTGTTTGCTCTCTCCAGGAATGAGCTGTCTCTGGAGGGGCAGTCCTTCCAGGGTTATCAAGGCCCCAAGATGTCAAAACATCCGAAATACAGAATGAAAAGACATGATTAATAGACATACCCACTGTAGTTCTCTGAAATGATACAGGAAGTCAGGGATTAGATCAAAACATGCACTTTACCACACCCCTCACTTCTGACCAGGAGTTTTCTCAGGAAGACTCTGAGAATGTGGTAGCAATACAAATTTGAGTTATGGAAATAGGTTGTCTAAGACTTTTCATTGAATAACCATAAAACCAGTTTTTCGAGCTGATAATACTGGGAAGTCCTCAACTTAGGATATGTATCAAGCCCGTAAGTAATGTCGTCAATTAGAGTTAGTTTCAGCTACATATGACTGAAAATCAAATTTGTAACAGTGGCTAAAACCATATAAATCTTTGTCTTTTTCATGTAAATAAAGTCTCGAAGCAGGCAGTCAAGGGTAGGTATAGCGTTCTGTTCCACTAAGTCCTCAGGGATCCAGGCTCCTATGAGCTGGGGCCAAGCTACCCCTAGATTTTCTTTTGGTCCCCATGATCCAAGATGGAGGCAATTATGTTCCGGGCAACAGGATGGAGGAAGAAACAAAGGATAAGAGAGTAAAAGGCACATACCAGCTGTCTTTTATGGTTCCCGGAGTTATCACATGACATTTTAGTTTTCTCCCATTAGGCAGAACTTAGTCACATGGTCATACCTAGA
The DNA here is from genome assembly GCF_028858775.2 of Pan troglodytes. Taxonomy (NCBI): domain Eukaryota; kingdom Metazoa; phylum Chordata; class Mammalia; order Primates; family Hominidae; genus Pan; species Pan troglodytes. The sequence goes on from NC_072404.2 coordinate 31,732,305, forward strand.
TGCCAAAAAACCCTGAAAAACGTATTTGTTATATAGCTCAACTAAAAATCAAAGACTTTTATGATTGACTTTGGGAGACAACTAATGGTCCCTGTCACAGCATTCTGTTTTGAGCTTCCATTCCTTCCCTTCTATATTCTCTTCTCTTTTATGCCACCCCCAACACCTCCAAAAGTGGTCAGCTAGACACTTTTCAAACCAGAAATCTGTCATCTTAAACTTCACTTTTTCTCTCACTCTCCACATTCAGGCCAAAACGAAGTCTGACTTTTCTACCTCCAAGTCTCTTTTGAGCAATTTCACAAGAGGGTCTTGCTGTCACCTTCTAACTGGTCCACCATCCTCCAGACTTACTGCCCCTTCACCTTGCCTGATACCCCCACACCCATTCCAGATCATGCTGTACTCTACAGCAGGAGCCACTTTCAGAATGCTCATCGGACCATTCCGATTCCTATTCCTAGTCAAAATATAGGCATGTTTCTTCCTGCCTAGAGTCCTGCAGGGGTGCCTCGTGGCCTTCAGCTTAAAATTCAAATCCACTGGCATTGTATATGAGACCCTCCATGATGTGTGGTCCCCATCTGTCTCTCTCACTTCATCCTCCGACTCCTGCACATACTATAACAGCCCTACAAGATCTCAAACCCACCATGCAATTTAGAGACTCCATCCATTTGTGCATGCTCTGTTATTTGGAATGCTTTTCTCTGCTCTTTCCATCTAGGGATTTCTGGGTCTCCCCTAGGCCTAGGTTATCCATCTTTGGGAAGTATTCATTGACTCCCACTCCTGGTACCAGACAGGTACTGCTTCCTGGGTGCCAACCCCCAAGCCTTATATATACCCACTGGCCACAATATGGTACAGTGATTTATTGACACATTTATTTATCATATCAAGTTCTGTTTCTGCAAGATAAGAATTGCATCTTACTTATCTTTGTAGAACTAATACTCAACAGTATCTGTTGAGAAACAGGTCCCTAGTAAATGTTCATTAAATAAACAGACCCTTTGCTGACGGGGAGATGCTGTCTGAGCTTGGAGCTCCTACAGCACACTGGCATGTCCACAGTTGCATGTCCCTTCACTCTTGAGTAGCAGTTGGCTGGTGTCACCGGCCAGAATCTCAACTGTGAACTGTGCTATGCACTACTTGGCCAGGGGTCATTCCAGTGACAGCTGTTTGGAGGCACGTCCATGTACCTGTGAGTGTTCGTTTGTAAAACAAGCAGGCCAAAAGCCACCATTGTATATCAAATATTTCAAAGTCAAATTATGACCCTTGTGGATGACAGAACCGGCCTTAATTTTTACAATATACTTTGATGGTGACCCTATCCTAAAATGTACCGTTGTGAAGACATCAACCCACCAAAGTTTGCACTGTCTGTTGTTAAGATTCAGATTCTATGCGGATTCTGCAACCCATACCCCACTCATTAAAGCAACTTTGGCACTTTTTTAATCCATTCAGTGACTGTGACACTAGAGATTTTTAGCATGAGGCAGTTTGAAGTAAATTAAATGGTGAATTGAGATGCCGTGGCAGCTTCTGACGGTGAGTGAACCATGGAATGAAAGGTGGCCCAGGAGACCCTAAGGAAGGGTCCCTGCTTGTGATAACACCATCAGGTGGGGCCCCCTTCCAAGCCTGCTGCAGAACTCTGCAAAATGGTCTTTGCCGGGGTGGTTGGGCGTGGGGGAGGGATCCAGATTGGGATCCTAACTCCACATCCTGGCTTTGCCATCTGCCAGCTTTGTAATGCTTCAAGAGTTACTCGGCTGCTTTATGCCTCCATTTCCTTGTAAATTGGAGAAGCACACCAGAGTTACTTGACTGTAAAAATTAAATTAGATAATTTATGTAAAGTGGCTAGCACAAAGCCTGATCTCGATTAAGTGCTCCATAAACGTTAAAGATTAATTCCATTGTGATTAAGAAAAGAATCAGTATTATTATGGACCCAGACTCGCTGGGATTGAATCTTGGCTCCATCATTTCCCAGCTGTGTGTCCTTGAACAAATTATTTAGTTTCTCTGTGCCCCAGTTACCTCATCTGTAAAACAAAGCTAATATTAGGTTATTCTGAGGAACCACTGAGACGAGGTATATAAAGTACTTAAAACAGTACTTGGTGCATTTAAAAAGGGAGCCTCCTGATCGGTGCACTTTCCAATGTGCCTTTGAATAAGATATACAGGATCTGGGTATATTGGCAGATACACTGGCAGCAGTAACTAGGGTTAGAGTTAATACTAATAGTACTAGTAAGCAGCAGCATTTCTTTACCAATTAGTAACAGCTTCCATATATTGCATGCATATTCTATGCCACACACAAGCATATGTGGAAGTTTCTCCTTACCTGTCTCCCTCCCCGACTCCCACAAAGCTCACCTGATTTTCCCCATGAGGTTGACACTGGACCCAGCCAAGGGCTGGTCATGTCCTTTGATTTAATAGTATATATCTATCCTTTCACACAATGCTTAGCATCAGTCTGGTCATAATCCCAAAAAACATAGTCCATAATACTGAAATCTAAAAAAGTCAAAATCCCTAACATCTAATATCCCAAAAATCACAATCTTGAAAAATTTAAATCCCAAATATTGAAATCCCAAAAGCAGAATTCTGGGGAAGGGATTAGTGCATCTTTAGTGACATGCAGGATAGTTGCATCATGTTAGTTGCATCATGTTGGGTGGAACTATTATCTTGGTATTGTCTATATGTGCATTTGGCAGAAAATTCAGATGAGTGGATGGGCCATTCAATAAGGCGTTAGGGAAAACTTCAGTTTAAAAATGTGTCATTTGCCTGCAATGGCATTACTTCCAGTCGATGAAATTCTGAGCTTTGAATAAATTAAAGCTTCATTTGTCTGAAGAAGCCAGCAATTTTTGACTGGTTTGAAAATAATTACGTGCAAAGCAGGGTAGGAAGACATGCAACAGTGTTGCCTTTGATCACCAGTATTGTTTCTGCCAAATGTGTGGTTTATATATGAGTGCATGCAGAATGGATTTCCATGTACCCAAAACAACACAGAAGCATTGTACAGAAAATGAGAAAATGTAATAGGGAATGCTCATGTCAGTGTATATCAAATGATAGAATTTGAAGAGCAGTGTTGCATAGAAAATGAAGATGAAAATATTCTTTGAGGAGAGCCATGACCTTCAAGAAAAGAAGCAGCTATTCATTTATGACTCAAGACTTCAAAAATATAGTGAATGATCATGAAAGTTGGCCAGCTTTGATGGACTACCTCTTTGCAATTGCCCATAACCTAGCCCTGTAATATACCTTTTCATGTGTCAATTTTTTTTGACTTTTCATGATTTTTTTTTTCATTTTTTTCCACAATTTTAACTTGTCAGCATAATTTTTTTTTAATTTGATAAGCTATGTATTTCATCTTCACATCATTTCCAACACTGGACTTGTATAAATTGGTGAAAACTTTTAGAGAGTTCTAGTTCATTTTATGCATTTTTTGCAAATTTGACACCATGAAAGGGCATTATCACAACGTTGACTTAATGTGGAAGCATTATGTGTGTACATAAAAATGTAAAAACTTCCTCAGTAAATGACAAGATGTCTTTTTTGTACATCTGCCTTGTGAAAGATAAAATTTCTTGAGATCTTGGCTCTTTGGGTGACTATGTGGGTATTGGTGACCCATCACGGTTTTTGCTCAATCTTGTCAAAACTTAGGTTGTCTGTCACCATATTTTAGATGACCACAGTTATAAAAATGAGTGCATGCAATTACCAACCATAGTGTTATGTGTCAATACATTTTGCTTTTTGACCTATTTTTTTATGAATATGGTTTGTCTGCCCATAACTGTTATGCCTGCCATTGGTATAGCTGAGTGTCTACTCTTGTAAAAATATGTATGTTATTATTGCCTGTTTTATTGTGGAAAGTGGCCTATGAAGTGTTCTGTCATGTTTTTATGCTTCTCAAATAAATCTCCTTTTAAAATGTAAATAAATGTCTTTTAAATGATTTAAAAATATTTTTTCCAGAACTATTTTTGGGATTTTGATTTTTCAAGATTCCAACATTCAGGATGATGGCATTCGGGATTGTGTCTTTCAGAATTTTGCCCAAACCCAGCTGGCATATAGTAGTGCTCAACAAATATTTGTTGCAGATATGAAGTACAACAGGGCTGCCATGTTGCACAACTTAGGATGCGGTATATGTGGTGCTCTAGCCTGTTCCTAGAGCAAGGTTCTACCAGACTTCAGCAGTGTTCCTACAAACTCCCTATGATGAAGCTGCCACAGTTATCTATGCTAGTGCCTGAGTGTGAATTATTTCAGGATTACAGCTGCAGAGTGGTTCATAAACCTATAACTGTATCTTAATTATGGTAGCATGACTTCCTGGCCTCTAGTGTTGACAATCCAAAATAACTGCAAATTTTCATTACCACACTAATATTTACATATTGATCATTTAAAAAGCAGTGATTAGTCAATATTTTATAAGTGATCTTCACACTTTTTTTTCTATCCCTCCAGAAAAAGTGTCAGTATGACTCTGCTGAATGTCAATTACAGCCAGGCAATATTGTCATATATTTATTGTGTCACTCCATCTATTGCCTTTCTTTCTAACATAACGTGTAGTTTGGATTTCAACTGTTTGTTTACATAGCCACTCCCTTTCCCCTGTAAGAACTTTGAAAAACTATGTGCCCCCAGCACATACTTAAGTAGATACTTAATATTTTTCATAAGTCTAAATAGTTGCAAAGGATGTTATTTCTGGTAATTGAAAACATTGAACAGAAGCTGGGCTGAAGAGAAGGGAGCTGGGAATCCTGCATGGGGCTGCTGTGCACTTGACTCATCCCTGGCCCCCAGTGACTCCAGGGGAATGGGTGAGTTGAACAGGAAAGGACCAACTCACTCCCACCATGGGCCTCTAGAATCCCAACAGGAGGAGAACCCTCAACCACTACAGACAATTGAGTTGGCAGGAAGAGCTTCTTAGAGAAGTGGTAGGGGAAGCACACCAGTCGATGTAGAGCCCAGAGGGTTTGGTGAGGGGGTGTCTGTAGTGGAGCATGGCCAAAAAAATTAAAACCCATCCAAAGGACAGCAACTTCAAAGACTGAAGGAACACCAGGCCACAAAGATGAGGAAAGAACCAGTGCAAGAACTCTGACAACTCAAAAATCCAGAATGCCTCTTTCCTCCAAATGACCACACTACCATTCAAGCAAGGGTTCTGATCCAGGCCAAAATGGCTGAAGTGACAAAAATAGAATTCAGAATAAAGATAGGAACACAGATCATTGAGATTCAGGAGTACATTGAAACCCAATCCAAGGAAGTAAAGAATCACAATAAAATGATACAGCAGCTGACACACAAAATAGCCAGTATGCAAAAGAATATAACTGACCTGATAGAGCTGAAAAACACACTATAAGAACTTCATAATGGAATCGCAAGTATTAATAGCAGAATAGACCAGACTGAGGAAAGAATCTCAGAGCTTGAAGACTGGCTTTCTGAAATAAGAGAGTCAGACAAGAATAGAGAAAAAAAGAATGAAAAGGAATGAAGAAAATCTCTGAGAAATATGGGATTATGTAAAGAAACCAAATCTACAACCCATTGGTGTCCCTGAAAGAGATGGGGAGAGTATAACCAAGTTGGAAAACATAATTCAGGATATCATCCATGAGAAATTCCCACCCTAGCTACAGAGGTCAACATTCAGGAAATGCAGAGAACCCCAGTAAGATACTTCACAAGAAGGTCATCCCTAAGACACATCATCATCAGATTCTCCAAGGTCAAAATGAAAGAAAAAATGTTAAAGGCAGCTAGACAAAAAGGTCAGGGTCACCTACAAAGGGAAGCCCATCAGACTAATAGTGGATGTCTCAACAGAAACCTTAAAAGCCAGAAGAGATTAGGGGCCAGTATTCAATATTCTTAAAGAAAAAACTCCAACCAAGAATTTCATATCCAGCCAAACTAAGCTTCATATGTACACAGACCAGTGACACTATAAAGCAACCAAACAAACAAGTCTACATAATAACCAGCTAATATCATGATGACAGGGTCAAATCTACACATATCAATACTAACCTTGAATGTAAATGGGCTAAATGCCCCAATTAAAAGGCACAGAGTGGCAAGCTGGATAGAGAACCCAGACCCAATGATATGCTGTCTTTAAGAGACTCATCACACATGCAATGACACCCCTGGGCTCAAAATAAAGGAATGGAGAAAAATCCACCAAGCAAATGGAAAACAGAAAAAAGCAGGGGTTGCAATCATAGCTTCTGACAAAACAGACTTAACAAACAAAAACCAAAAAACACAAAGAAGGGCATTATGTAATGGCAAAGGGTTCAACAAGAAGACCTAACTATCCTAAATATATATGTATCCAACACAGGAGCACCCAGATTCATAAATCAAGTTCTTAGAGACCTTCAAAGAAACTTAGACTCCCACACGATAATAGTGGGAGACTTTAACATCCCACTGACAGTATTAGACAGATCACAGAGGCAGAAAATAAACAAAGATATTCAGAACATAAACTCAGCACTGGATCAAAGGAACTGGATAGACATCCACAGAACTCTCCACCCAAAAACAACATAATATTTTTGCATTGCCACAGGGCACATACTCTAAAATCAAACAAATAATCCAACATAAAACACTCCTCACCAAATGAAAAAGAACTGAAATCATAACAACCACTCTCTCAGACTACAGCACAATAAAATCAGAAATCAAGACTGAGAAAATCACTCAAAACCATACAATTGTATAGAAATTGGATAACCTTCTCTTGAATGACTTTTAGATAAATAATAAAATTAAGACATAATCAAGAAGTTCTTTGAAACCAACGAGAACATACCAGACAACATACCAGAATCTCTGGGACACAGCTAAGGCAGTGTCAAGGGGAAAATTTATAGCACTAAACACCCACATAAAAAATTAGAAAAAAATATCAATTTAACTACCTACCATCACAACTAAAAGAACTAGAGAGCTAAGAGCAAACCAATACCAGAGCTAGCAGAAATGAAATGAAATAACCAAAAACAGAGCTGAGGTGAAGGAGACTGAGACACAAAAAAACACCATTTAAAAGATCAATGAATCCAGGAGTTGGTTTTTTGAAAAAATAACTAAAATTGATAGACCACTAGCTAGACTAATGATGATCCAAATAAGCACATTTTAGAAACAACAACGGGAATATTACCACTGACCCCAGAGAAATACAAATAACCACCAGAGAGTATTATGAACACCTTATGCACACAGACTAGAAAATCTAGAAGAAACTGACAAATTCCTGCATATATACACTCTCCCAAGACTGAACCAGGAAGAAATTTAAACCCTGAACAGACCAATAATGAGCTACAAAATTCAATCAGTAATAAATAGCCTGCCAACCAAAAAAAAAATCCCAGTACCAGACGGATTCACAAACAAATTCTACCAGATGTGCAAAGAAGAGCTGATGACATCCCTACTGAAATTATTCCAAAAAATTGAGGAGGGGGTACTCCTCCCTAACTCATTCTATGAGGCCAGAATCATCCTATACCAAAAACTGGCAGAGACACAACATAAAAAGAAAATTTCAGGTCAATATCCTTAATGAACATTGATGCAAAAATCCTCAACAAAATATTGGCAAACTGAATCCAGTAGCACATCAAAAAGCTAATCCACCACAATCAAGTGGGCTTCATCCCTGGGATGCAAGGTTGTTTCAACCTACACACATCAATAAATGTGATTCATCACATAAACATAACTAAAGACAAAAACCACATACATGGTCATCTCAACAGATGCAGAAAAGGCTTTTGGTAAAATTCAACACCTCTTCATGTTAAAAACCCCCAATAAACTAGGTATTGAAGGAACAGATCCCAAAATAATAAGAGCTATCTATGACAAACCCATAGCCAACATCATACTGAATGGGCAAAAGCTGGAAGCATTCCCCTTGAAAACTGTCACAAGACAAAGATGCCCTCTCTCACCACTCCTATTTAACATAGTATTGGAAGTCCTGGCTAGAGCAATTAGGTAAGAGAAATAAAAGGCATCCAAATAAACAGAGAGAAAGCCAAATTATCCCTGTTTGCAGACAATATGATTCTATATCTAGAAAACTGCAGTCTTGGCCCAAAAGCTCCTTCACCTGATAAATAACTTCAGCAAAGTTTCAGGATACAAAATCAACGTACAAAAATCACTAGCATTCTTATACAACAACCACGAAGCTGAGAGCCACATCAGGAGCACAATCCCATTCATAATTGCCACAGAAAGAATAAAATACCTAGTAATATAGCTAACCAGGGAGGTGAAAGATCTCTACAATGAGAACTACAAAACGCTACTCAAATAACTCAGAGAAGATACAAACAAATGGAAAAACATCCCATACTCATGTATGGGAATAATTGATATTGTTAAAATGGCCACACCACCCTAAGCAGTTTATAGATTTAATGTTATTCCTATCAAATTACCAGTGATATTCTTCACAGAACTAGAAAAAGAATTTCAAAATTCAGGTGGAACCAAAAAAGAGCCTGAAAGCCTATGCAATCCTAAGCAAAAAGAACAATGCTGGAGGCATCACATTATCCAACTTCAAACTATATTACAGGGTTACAGTAACCAAAACAGCATGGTACTGGTACAAGAACAGACATATAAACCAATAGAGAGCCTAGAAATAAGGCCACACACCTACAACCTCTGATCTTTCACAAAGCTGACAAAAACAAGCAATGGAAAAAGGACTCTATTCAATTAATGGTGCTGGGATAACTGGCTAACAGTATGAAGAAGATTGAAACTGGACCCCTTCCTTATACCTTATACAAAAATTAAGTCAAGATGGATCAAAGACTTAAATATAAAACCCAAAACTATAGAAAACCCTGGAAGGTAACCTAGGAATACTATTCTGGACATAGGAATGGGCAAGGATTTCATGACAAAGACTCCAAAAGCAATTGTAATGAAAGTAAAAATTAACAAATGGTATCTAATTAAACTAAAGAGCTTCTGCACAGCAAAACAAAAACAAACCTATCAACAGAGTAAACAGATAGCCTAAAGAATGGGAGAAAATATTTGGAAACTATGCATCTGACAAATGTCTAATATCCAGCATCTATAAGGATCTTAAACAAATCTACAGGAAAAAAACAAACAACCCCATTAAAAAGTAGTCAAAGAACATGAACAGTCACTTTTCAAAAGAAAACATACATGTGGCCAACAAGCATATTTTTAAAAGCTCAACATTACTGATGATTAGAGAAATGTAAATCAAAACCTCAATAAGATACCATCTCACACCAGTCAGAATGGCTACTATTAAAAAGTGAAAAAATAACAGGTGCTGTCAAGGTTGCAGAGAAAAAGGAATGCTTATACACTGTTGGAAGGAGTATAAATTAGTTCAACCATTGTGGAAAACAGTGAGGCCATTCCTCAAAGACCTAAAAACAGAACTGCCATTAGACCCAGCAATCCTATTACTGGGTATATACCCAAAGGAATATAAATCATCCTATCATAAAGACACATGCATGTGTATGTCTCCTGCAGCACTATTCACAATAGCAAAGACATGGAATCAACCTAAATGCCCATCAATGGTAAACTGAATAAAGAAAATGTGGTCTACATACACCATGGAAAACTATGCAACCATAAAAAAAGAACTACATCACGTCCTTTGCAGAAACATGTTTGGAGCTGGGGGCATTATCCTTAGCAAACTAATGTAGGAACAGAAAACCAAATACTGCATGTTCTCACTTATAAGTGGGAGCTAAATGATGAGAACATATGGACACATAGAAGGGAACAACACACACTGGTGTCTACTTGAGGGTGGACAGTGACAGAAAGGAGAGGATCATAAAAAATAACTAATGGGTAATAGGCTTAATACCTGGGTGATGAAATAATCTGTACAACAAACTCCCATGACACGACTTTACCTATATAACAAACCTGCACATGAACTCCTGAACTTAAAATAAACATTTTAAAAATTCAAATGTTAAAATAAAATAGCAACATTATTCTTTTATATATCTCCAATGAAGCTTAAACGTCATGGCAATTTGATTCCAACAATTATTCATTTTAAAATATACAAATAAGCTCTTATTTAATAATCAGAATATCGATGTTTTCTTATTTCTTGAAACTATAATGCATTCTACTTTCCCTACAGAAGTATTATGACATAATTTTTTTTTTTTGAGACGGAGTCTTGCTCTGTCGCCAGGTTGCAGTGCAGTGGCGCAATCTTGGCTCACTGCAACTTCTGCCTCCCAGGTTCAAGCGATTCTCCTGCCTCAGCCTCCTGAGTAGCTGAGATTACAGGTGCATGACACCACGCCTGGCTAATTTTTGTATTTTTAGTAGAGACAGGGTTTCACCATGTTGTTCAGGCTGGTCTCAAACTACTGACCTCGTGATCCGCCTGCCTCGGCCTCCCAAAGTGCTAGGATTACAGGCGTGAGCCACTGCACCCGGCCTTATGATGTAATTTTTTATACTTAAAGCCTTTTTACTGATTATTATACTTCTCTATAATCAAAATACATATATAAATTGTGATTTAAATTTAATTTCCCATTGCCATGATTTTCCAAGTATTAATTTTGCTAGATTGAGTCTTCATTATAATTATTACTAGTATACAACTGATCAAAATAATGTAACTTTGTAAGTTTTGATAATTACTAAACATAAGAAGGAAAATTTTTCAGAAATGTATTTCTTCATCAGGTTAATGAGAAAATTTTAGGGCCTTAATTGAAAGAAGCAGCATGGATAATATCTTTTTTGCTTCTTGCCCATCTCTTCCTGATAAAATTGAAGCCCCATGAGGACAGAAATGTTTTACTGTTATGTTCACTGCAGTAACTCATCATCCAGAACTGTGCCTGGTATATATTAGATATTTAATAAATATGTATTATGAAATGAAATTGTCCCTTTGCTATCATAAATGTTTCTATACCCAGGCAATATACTTTAGTAAGATTTGGGATGGGGGAGGGTGGTGCCTTTCCTTTGTACAGTAGCAGAAGGATGATAGAAAGGAAGAGATGTAGGAGAGGGTAAATAACTCCCAGCCCAGAGGTTCTGATGCAAGTCTGTTTTAGGAACTCGATGATAGGAAAGTTGAGGACACATAATCCAACACTTCGATGCCCAAGTGCCCCTTACAAAGTCTTTATATACCCCCCTGGGTGGGCGTGCCCCAGTCTGAAGACCTCTGGACTTTATAACAGTAATCAAAGGTGCCATGCTATTGTTTTTAAAAAGAGAAGGTGTGTCAGCATCAGGAAGAATCAGGAGAACAGCTTCTTTCTATTGTAATCATTCCAAGCTGGAAGCTTCCCAAACCAGGATCAACCTAAAAAGAAATGATGGAAGATAAATGTAGGCTTTAATTCAATCCCACAAGAGAAAAACTTGGAAAGCAGGTATATGGAAGGACATAGTTATCTCAACTTCACATTAAACATTAGAGGAGCCAACATTAGTGAAATGAAATTGAAATTATGTTAACTCTCATAGTCAAGATACACACAGGCACACGCACACACAGATTAGAACCCACAAACTCATTCACTCATTCAGTGATTTACGGAATGGCCACCATATGCCATGCACAGTGCTGGGTGTTGCGCTATAGCAACAAATTATGCACAAATGGACCTGCCGTCATGGAGACTAGAATTGAAGCCAATGTGACCAATGTTCTAGGCATTGTACAACAATTTAGTTTCAACAAATTCTGTTTCAGAAACAGAAAAACAAACCTAATGATTTAGCTTGGGGAGGAAGAAAAGATATGAGAGAATCAAGGAAGAAAAGATATGAGAGAATAAGCTTCCTATTCTTTCCTGTTTTTCCTGGTGAAGTACAGTTTTTCAAGGTAAATTATCCATAATCCATTATAAAATGTCTAAAATAGTTTGAAATCCACTACTTCAAAGCTAAAAAGAAAAACTGAATTCAATTTTCCGTTTTCACGGGGTACAGATAAATCCTGATCCATCAACTGTTAACATCAAATGACTTAACAGCCCAGGCTGGTCTTGCTGAATCACTTAACCATCCTCTTCCTTTTGTCTAATCCCCAGATACATCTCAACACCCTAACAAACCAGTTCTCTGATGGCCTTTCAAAAGCTGCATTGGTTGCCTTTCCTCTTCCCTAACACACACACTCTCTCACAGCTTAGGAAGACTGAAAAATCTGAAGGCGTATTTTCTATAGCACTTCAGCTCATGGTAATAACTTCAATATAAATGTTGACTCATAGGAAAACAGTAGCCAACTGAAAGTGCAGCTTAAGAAATGAAGCACACAGCAAGACCTAATCCGCAGATACCAGTTCTGTCTCTATGCTGCAGCAGGGGGTCAGCCTCATTCATCACTGAGGAGACGGAGCATATCTTTTTGACAGCATGCAGCAGAGTTGGGAAAACAATTCTAATGGAGCCCTAATTAAGGGTGCCATTTCAACCAATGAAGATGAACGCAGGTCCAGCCCAAGACGTATCTGAAGGACACAAATCCCCTCCCAAATGCATTAAGTGAAAACAGCACCTCCATCCTCTTCTCATGAGCCTCTTTAATAACATCTCCAGTTATCCACGCACCTCCCACCTCCAGGCAAGGCGTATGTGCAACTGAACCTTCAAGTAGAGACATAAGATGATTTTTAACTTTGATTAGAAGCTTTTCAAGATAATCTCTTCCTGTTTTGTCCTCTGGCAAGAGCTCCCCTTCCTTCATTTGGTCACAGAGTGGTTTTCTTTTAAAAGAACTATTCAGCTTTTGGAAAACCGACAAGAAGAAACTGAGAGAATTCACACACCACAGAAAACTGGGTACACGGCTGCTACTAAATTTCATTGTCCTTTTATCTCCAGCCTCTCCACCAACAGAAAGACACAGAAGGAAAGAGAAAGAGAGACAGAGAATGAATCTGAAGTCTGAAACCTTGTAGTTCGTTTGAACCAGTCAGTTCTTGTTCAGAAAGGAAGAGGAAGGGCAGGAGTGGCTATTGGCGCCAGAGGGAGGGTTAGTGACTCAGTCCTACCCTCCTAACAGATTAAACACCAAGGAACACAAGCGTTGGAACCAGACCTGGCTCTGACCCTCTGCCCCGCCCCTTGTAGTGTGACAGGGAAGCTCCAGTTCCCTTATCATACCTCAGTTTTATCCATAAAGTGGCGACATGAGGAAAATGCCCAGCATTTAGTAAGTGCTCAATCAATATTGGTGGAAAGGTTCCTAACAACAATTATAATAGTACTAGGTAACTTTAATGATGATTTACCAGGTGTGAGGCACTAACAATTTTTTTTTTTTTTTGACACAGAGTTTCAAAAAAACTCTTGTTGCCCAGGCTGGAGTGCAATGGCACAATCTCGGCTCACCACAACCTCCGTCTCCTGGGTTCAAGTGATTCTCCTGCTCCAGGCTCTCAAGTAGCTGAGATTACAGGTGTGTCACCACACCCAGCTAATTTCGTATTTTTAGTAGAGATGGGGTTTCTCCATGTTGGTCAGGCTGATCTCGAACACCCGACCTCAAGTGATCTGCCGGCCTTGGACTCCCAAAATGCTGGGATTACAGGCGTCAGCCACCGCGCCTGGCCAGCACTAACAATTTGAATCTGTTCAACAATTCTGTGAGCTGCATACTATCATTATTCTTGTTTTAATGACTAGAAAGCTAAGAAACAAAGGTTAAATATCTTGCCTAAAGCCACCTTGCTACCAAGAGACTAAGCCTATGCTTGGCCTCGAGCAGCCAGGCTTAGAGCAGGACAGTCCAATGGACCTTTCTGCAATGATGGAAAATGTTCTATAATCTGTGATTTCTGGCACAGCAGCCACTAGCCCTATGCAGCTGTTGAACACTTTAATGTGGCTGGTGCAACTGAGGAAATAAATTTTGAATTTTATTTAATTTTAATGAATTTCAATGTAAAAAGCCACATGTGGCTAGCTGCTACCATATCAGACATCACAGCTCAAGAGGTCCCACTGTTAACTTCCAAAGCTCAGGTACATCCAGTGTAGGCAGGAGACTTCAAAAATGACACTAATAAAATTGGGACTAATGTGTCTATACATGTGACTGTAATGCGGGAGACAAACATATCTCATTGCTAATAATATTGCCATATTATTTCCTATTTGCCTTCTACCTATGTGACAAACTTATTTTTTCAGTAAAAAAAATCTATTATTTTTAAAAAGTCAAATGATCAAAAGTGTATAACCTATTAAGCAAAACTTCCTTTCTCCAGCACCACTTCCACCGCCCCCATCCTGATCCCCTTCAGACCAGAGCACACAAATTCTGTATCTATTTGAGTCTATATGTACATGAGTGCACACAGAGGAATAAAAATGGGATCCAATCCCACTTAACTGTTCTACAACATTTTCTTTACATAAAATTACATCTCAGTCACCTTCCATGTTGATTGCATACATATCTACCTCATTCTTTCCTAGTAAATATTTTGTTGATGGCTTTATCCCAATTTATTTAATTGGTCTTCTATTAATGGAAATCTTAATTAATTCTCAATTTTGTCTTTAAAAATAATACTGCAATGAGTGTACAACCACCATGGAGTTGCAGCTTTTTAAGACCACTCCCTATACATGGTTCAGCAGACATTGTTGTTTGTCTACCCAAAAGACACCCCTCCACCTCTTCTTTGCTATCAGAATTGACCTGGTTCAGGGTCCACCCCAGTTCCTCATGACTCAGACTTAGGTCCTGATTGGTCTAGGCCACTTAAGTGATCCCATTTTCGTCAGCAGTGATTGGTTAATGCCTGGGCATCCAACTCAATTCTGCCCCTCGGCAAATAGCAGAAAATGGCTGGAGGTCTTGAAAAAACAAGGTGCTCAGGGACATTCTTCTGTGAGGGCTGCAGCCATCACATTGCCACAAGAGAACCTAGTCTGAGAATAAGACAAAGAAGCCGAGGATGGCAGAGGAAAAAGATGGGAAGAAGCCAGATCTTTAATGCAGTGTTGAGCTGCTGAATTAACCAAACTGGAGCCTCCTTACCTCTGGGCTTCCTGTAAAGTAAGTTATTTTTTCCTTTCAGCCAGTTGAGTTTGGGTCTACATTAATTAGAACCAAAACTACCTAACCAATACAAATGCAAGTGGTGGTTCAAAGCAGATGCACAGATTTTATTCTGATGGGTACCCTATAGTCACTTCTGTTTAACCTCTTCGTAGCATGAATGCAGAAAATGTCTCAATGGCATGGATCATTCTTCATCCTCTAGAATGGCAGCATTCTGTTACATCGGTCCAAGCTTATTTGAACAGCCCTCCCATCAGCATCCCCTGCCTGATGCACACAGATGATATTGAATTAAATATACAACCACGACTGGGCACGGTGGCTCATGCCTGTAATCCCAGCACTTTGGGAGGCCGAGGTGGGCAGATTGCTTGAGTTCAGGAGTTCGAGACCAGCCTGACCAACAAAGTGAAACCCTGTCTCTACTAAAAATACAAAAATTAGCCAGGCATGGTGGCACGCCTGTAGTCCCAGCTACTCAGGAGGCTGAGACAGGAGAATCGCTTGAACCTGGGAGGCAGACGTTGCAGTGAGCCGAGATCACGCCAATGCGCTCCAGCCTGGGACACAGAGAGAGACTCTGTCTCAAAAAAATATATACATATATGTATATATATATCTCTCTCCAGAAATCTGGCCAGACTAAAGATAAAGATCTTCCAGAGCTATACTTCCTACCCTTTTTCATATCATGTTACACATAGAAAAGGATAACATTTTAGGGCACACTGGGGTAAATGGATAGTGCTATTCAAAGCCAAGGGTTTTTCACCTAAGGATTCCTGCTGCCCTAGTAGGCCCTGCCTGGCCTCCCTGGAGGAGAGAACAAATTTGAAAGCCAGTTCCACTTGAAAGCCAGTCATGGAACACTGGTTGTGAGGTTTGCTCTAGAAGGATTCATCATATGTTGATTCCAAGCAACATTATTTTTTTCTACATTTTAACGTCTCTGAAATTAGGATGCATTTGACAACCAATAACATCTTAAAAGTGCTCTCAGCCAGGCGGCAGGCATGATATCACTAACATTTTCTACCTTTGTTCAAATTCAGACTAACGATCTTCTGTTGGTCCCTTCTGGTAGGGCCGAGGAGACCCCAGCATTACGGTGAGTTACTGTTTAATGAGTACAGAGTTTCAGTGTGACATGATGAAAAACTTCTGGAGGTGGATGGTGATGATTGTTGCACAACAAACAATGGGAATGTACTTAATACCACAGGAATGCACACTTAAAAGTGGTCAAAATAGTAAATTATATGTTATGTATATTTCACCACAATTAAAAGCAGGAGGGAAAAGGCCCAGCATTAAACTTTGCAGAAAGAGCATCAGTGGCTTGGATGCAGAGACGATAGTGGAACACTCTTTTAAGAAACACTGCATCTTGGCTTGTGTTCTTGATGGCACAGAAGATGACACTATGCGAAAAAAATATATACAGACATGAGGACCCTGAATATGAAGACGTTTTAGGAATTCTTCAACCAACTTATTTCTCTTATAGGTTTTTTAAAATGTATTCATAGATGTGACATGCGACCAAAAAACAAAAAAACAAAAAAAAAAAACTATGCCGGCAATTTCCCATTTGACCGTCCATGTCCACACTCCACCGTCTTAACCCCTGGAGGCCACCCTCCTTGGACCATATCAGGGTATTCACTCCCTTGGTTCCCTCCTTGCTGAGCTGTGCATTGGCAATGGCATTTGGTTTCCTCCATCAAATGCCCCAGCTCCTGGCGGGCAGCCCTCTCCTACAGCCTCAGCTCCCCCCAGGAGCCGTTCTCTCCAGTCACCCCTTGATGGCTGGGAGTGGTCACAGCTTCCCACTGCTGCCAGCACCAGAGTACTTCCCTCTTCCTGGTTGGCTTCCCTCAACCCTGCCCACACCCTGTGTAATATTCCTTTCAGCAACCTCTCTTCAGTGCCCCCTTCCCTTTGGAGCGTGCTTTGGCAATGGTTAATTTCTTAGATTTGATGAATGAGGGTGAAATTTTCAATATGCCATAAAGAGTTAAAGAGATGTTTCCAATATTACACTTCCAGAATTAATTTGGGATTACAGCCAAGCAAGTTTAATGTTTCGAAATATCATACACAATGCAGCTGAGCGCCAATTTTATTCCCTGGGTTAGTACTAATCAGCAAAATGTACGTAAGGGCCTCAGGAACAGACTGCCCTGAATGTTCCTGTGTGTTGCTCCAGGTCAGTGGGTCTTCCTGCTCTCATCCTACGCCCACCCACACCCCTCCTGTCCATGCCACTGGCTTTCAGCAGGTCTTCTCTGCATGACTCTAACAGCTTCATAACTGGCTACTTTGCCTCCCAACAACTCACCCTGCCTTCTGCTGCCAGAATACATTTTCTACAAAAGCAGAGCTGATCAGGCCATTTTCCCGCTTACGGGCTTTTGTTGCTCCCCATGGCTTCCAGGGTGCAGTTCAAATGTTTATAGGTACCACACAAGACCCTTCCTGGTTTACCCCTGCCAATCTCCTAGCCTCATTTCCTGTTGCTCATCTGCCTGCCACACATAAAGACTTGCTAATTCCCAAACACATCATACTGTTGCATATTTCCATGAGTCTGTACTTGCTGTTCCCTTGAACTAAAATGCCCTTTCCTCCCTTCATTCAGGTACCACCTACTCATCCTCCAATATCCAGCTGGCACCTCCTCTGGGAAGACTTCCTGGATATTCCAGGTTGATTTAGCAGCATGCTGTGTGTATCACACTGAAATGGCCTACATCCAGGAGCTGACACATGGTAAAGAATTCAAAGTTTCTTGAAAGAATGCATTAATGCAACTTATTTTCTGCTTCTATTGTTTTTCTTGTAGTATACCAACTAGGACACTTTTTGAAGAAACCGCAATTCTTCTCAGCATTCAATTCTGTCCAGTGGCAAAGGTGATCAGGAGATTCAAAGTAGTAAAAATAATCCCCAAAGTAGTGCTACCACTAGGCCCTGGAAACCAACCTCACATACTAAAGACAGACTGAAGATTTGCATTGAGCTAAGCCCTAATTATGTTCAGTGTTCTTAACTTTGAATCTAGACTCCCAGGCTTTGTACTATGCTGTAACCAATTGGGCAACTAAATGATGACCGGTACAGCACAGCTGCTAAGATCACAGACTAATCCAAACTGCCCGGGTCTGCACCTTGCTTCAGCCACTGTCTAGCTGTGTGTCTTGGGCAAGTTAGTTAATCCCTTTATGCCTCAGTTTGCTTATTTGTAAGATGGGAACAATATTAACAGTACTGACCTCATAGAATAAATGATGTAACATATGTGAATGGTTACAACAGTGCTTTGCACAAATTAAGTACTACTTAACCAGCTATTTTTTGTATTTCTTCTATTAACTGGCAAACACAGAGAGAGGAATATCTAAGAAGCAAATCAGAGGTAATTTTAGGGTGTCTCTTTGCTGTGTGGAGACACTCCTGGCTCTCCTAGTGCCCACTTAATTAATTCACAGATCCGAATTGCAAGACCTATGTCTAATATTGCCAGGGGTCTGCAAAGAGACATTGTCCTCCTTCCAGCTGGCTCCTCCAACACAGCAAAAGCAACATGGGTTGTTCATTCCTTACACATCAACTATAGCTGTGGGAACAATGAGTTCTGCCTTTTTTTCCCTGTCCACTGCTTTCATATTTAAGGTTGCTCCTGTGTCTGTAGTGATTATCCCAGATCTCCCTGTATATACGGCCCCATGAACAAGAAAATTTTATATCAATTAACAAGAGACAAGCTTAGGGGAAGAAGTGCTTCCTGAACATCACCTGCAGACTAGATTATAGCACTCTTGTGGGATCCCAACAAATATGTCGTCCACCCCACTCCCAACTATTTGAAGAATATTTGAAAGCACTCGAATTCTTTGGCATAAACACTCTTTGAAATGCAAGTTATGTCGAATCCTAGAATTTTACTTCTGGAAGATGTGGTGGGAGATTATATAAAATGGGGAATCAGTGACCCAGCACCATGGCTTCCCAGCTCCTCTGCACCCCCCCATATTTCCCAACCCTTGCATTTGAAATTTAAAATGTTCTTTAAAAAGTTAAAGGCTTTCAGTGTTGAGTGATAGTCACGCACTGCATATTTCAGTCAACAATGGACCAAATATATGACAGTAGTCGCATAAGATTATAATGAAGCTGAAAAATTCCTACAGCCTAATGATGTCACAGCTGTCATGTCATAGCATTTTTTTAAAATATAGTGTAGCCTAAGTTTATAATATTTATAAAGTCTACAATAGTGTAACGTCCTAGGCCTTCACATTCACTCACCACTCACTCATTGACTCACCCAGAGCAACTTCTAGTCCCACAAGCTCCATGCATGCTAAGTGTCCCATATGGGTGTAACATTTTTTACATTTTATATTGCATTTTTACTGTACCTTTTGTACGGTTAAATAAATCCTTACCATTGTGTTACATTTGCCTACAGCACTCAGTACAGTACCATCCTGCACAGGTTTGTAGCCCAGGAGCACTAGGCTATGGCATACAGCTTAAGTGTGTGGTAGTCTCTACCATCCAGGTTTAAGAACACTCACTCTGTGATGTTTGCAAAAACAATGAAATCGCCTAACACCACGTTTCTCAGAACCTATCCTCATCATTAAGCGATGCATGACTAAAGTTTCAGCTGCACCTGTTTGGTTCATTCACATAAAGTATCTAAAATAAAGACAGGAGTGCCAAGGCCATGCAAAGTAGGTTGCTAGTGATGGTTTCCTTTGCCCAGCTATCTGGGTTAAATGAACACCACGGCCTCCCCAGCGTTCCTTGTTCTTCCTTCCCTGACGTTTATCACCCTTCTGATTATTTTATATTTGTATTGTCTACCTCCTGCATGAGAAAGACCTCCAAGAGGGCAGGGTTCGGGGCCTATTTTGTTCACTGTTGCATTCGTAACGTCTAGAGTAACACCTGATGCTCGGGAGGTGAAAATACAGATTGCTAAACGACTGAGGTCTATGAGACCATGCCAGGTTTACAGTAAGCACCCCAAGACTGCCGATTTTCCCAGTTCCTATTCCTGGCATCCTTAGCACCAGAGTAAACCACAGCCCTCCTGCTTGGTTAGTCCTTAACTCACTTGTGGTCACAAACAGGAGAAACGCAAATCACTTAAGCATAGAAGTCAAACCAGACTGAATCATGTCAGGGACTCCAAACCTTGCCTTTCTCTGGAGGTGAGAGATCCTGACCTAATTCCTTTGTATGGATGACTACTCTCCCAGTCAACCGCTCCACTCTATACCTCCCATTCTCTTACAAAGTTGATTTAAGTTTTCTTAAAATTCAGTATATTCAGACTATCTTGTGGAGATGTACAGACATAAGAACTAGGAAAGAGAATCCTCTTCCTCAAGTAAGCATACCTTACATCTCAAATGAACACAAGACGTACTTGAGTTTGGATCACTTTATTTAACTGCACAGAAATAATTCAGCCATTTTTGGGTAAAGGATTGAGGAACAAAAGCAAAACAGTCACTGATGGAAAAGTGGGAGAATGGATAATCGCCACACAAAAGAGAACACATGCTGCCTTAGGATCAATACACAGCATTTCTGTGAAAAGCAACTGGTAGGTCCTGCCATTAAGCTCTAACATCAAGCAGCTGAATACTTTCTCCCTCATTGAGCCTTCCTCCA
Source organism: Pan troglodytes (assembly GCF_028858775.2). Lineage (NCBI taxonomy): Eukaryota > Metazoa > Chordata > Mammalia > Primates > Hominidae > Pan > Pan troglodytes. The sequence continues at coordinate 31,753,213 of NC_072404.2, forward strand.
TTATCATCCCTCTCCCGATGATAAACCACTGGAATATACCTAAGTAAAAAAAATGGTGGCTTTCTTTACCAAGGGCTTCCCAGAGACACAAACAACCCCCAGGCTTCTGAAGCATCCCATAAAATACATCAGAAGGCCCTTCCCTTACCTGTCAGCACCACGGGCACAGGAACCATTTCCTTTTTTCCCTACCACCCTGCGTCCTGTGCCTGGCCAAAAGCTCATAAAACCAAAACAGGGCAATGTCCATGGAACAGGACTACAATTTGGTGCCAGTCACTGACCCACTATAGAGAGCAGGCTATTGATAGAAACTCACCAACCCAAACCTCCATTCCACTAGGGATGAGAGAGCAGTCTCTCCACCTAAAGTATCTCCACAGCCCAAAAGCATAAATGTCCCCCTCCCCCAGTGGCTTTCAAAATGCTTTCTGGAAAAAGTTCCTCCTTTCCATTAATAAAACTTACTTTAAAAAACAAAAGTGAACTGCATCTAAATCGGAAGCAGAATTGAGACTAGATCTCCAAACTCAATCCCTGCAGGCTGTCATTTATCCAGCAGGTCGCTTGAGTAAAAGGACCATTATCTGTGGCTTTTGTACAAACACATTTCCTTCTTTAAGGGTAGAGAGTTTAAATTCCTGCAAGGCACTGCACACTAACACACCCATTAATAAATCTGCAGCTCTCCTCTCCTGGCTCAAGTGAGGCCAGTCTTTCAGTACCTGTTAAGCAACCTTGAAAAGTCCAAAGCTTTATTTTTTTCTTCTTTAAACCAAAAAATTCTACAGTCAGGAGTCCACCAGGGTAAGATGAAGAGATTTGGGGGGATTTTGTTCCCATTTACAGGGTTTAACCCACCCGCTTCAAGGGAATTGGTCAAGTTCCTCGTGCTGCACTTGGACCCCCTCTGGCCTCGCCCCTCCCCCAAGGGAAAGGCGCAGCGACGTGGCCACCAGGGCCACTGGGCCTGGCGTCTGGAGCACTGGCGGCAGCGGCGACCACAGCCTCTAGAGACAAAGTTCTGTAGTGCACTGACTTCTATCATACTCAGAGTCGGAGTGTCTCAGAACTTTGCCTCAAAAGACCAAACGTGCTGTCTTCCTCCAGAAGTTTCTTCCTGCAGGTGTGTTCCCCCACCCCCCAGCTAAGACAAAGAAGAATAACTCGTTAAAAGCAATTTAGTTCAGGATGCGACCGATAATGGAACGGGTCATTAATTATGGAAAGTTACTGCCGCAGTCAGCAGGAGCAAATGCCCAACAGAAATGGTGTTTTAACAGCCCGATTCGACAAATTCTGGTCGCAATGTCACAGCAAAGGGGCTGCAAGAATCGCACAATCTCCTTCCTTCCTACCCGTCCTCAGATTAGAACCCATTCCTGGTCGAACCCTCACCTCCTCGGTAGTTATTTAAACTTTTGCCAGCAGCTAACTCACTCTAACTTGTGGCAACTTTTTACCTTCCTATCTGGAAAGCTGGGGGCGGGGGCGCTGCACGAGGACGAATATTCGGAGCTGAAAGAGTTAAACGGTGGGGAACAAACACAGGCCCGGGAAAAGCCCCTCAGATGGGACGACCCAAGAAAGACCCGCTTTGCGGGGCCTCCCCTGAGACCCCCTTCCCCAGGCATTCCCAGTACTCTATTCCCGGTCTTCCAGCCGCCCGCGCCCAGCCCCGGGAACTCGGGTCGAAGTCGTCCCATCCCCTCCGTTCCACCCACCCACTCTTTGGGATTCTCCCTGCCCCATTAGGCAGTGCTTCCCGCGGACCCCGTTCGCGCACAACCTTGCACACAGTCCCCAAGACTGCTCTTCTCCCCCTCCCGGCACCCCCTTTTCCCTGCAGCAGAAGCGACCACTCTGTCCTCCATCCTAGCAGACCCCCTCCCCCCACATACCGCACCTGAACAGCTGTTGCGCGCGTGCAACAGGTCTGGAAAGTGCTTTCCCATCTTCCCCCAAACCCCTCGCCACCGTTCCATCCCCCGCCACCCCTAAGAGACAAGGCCGGAGGGGCAGTGGGCTGCGTCCCCCGGGCCGGGGTGCACGGGCGGCTGGCGGAGTGCGGGGCGCCCAGAGGCTCCCGGGGTTGGGGGCGGTGGTCGCGCTGGGCCGGGACACCTTCGCAAGTGGCCCCTCGTGCGCCCGCCACAGGCTCCCCAGCCTGCCCCTCCAGCGCCGGCCGCCAGGCATTCCCGGGCCGGCTCCCCCCTCGCGCTCCGCTCCGCTCCCTTCCATCTTGACTTTTGCCGACGTGGAAATTTTGGGTTTGGAGACGACCTGCGCTCTTATTGGCTGCCGGCGGGCGGGGTCGGAGGTCACGGCTGCTCTCGCTATTCCGCGCCAAGGGGAGCCGCACAGCGGCTCGTGTCAAGTCAGCAGGTTCCCTCCGCCTCCCCCGGGGTCACGTGCGCCCCGGGCGGGCCCGGGAGACGCCTCCTTATGCAAATAGAGCGGCAGCGCGGGGCTGGGGGCGGGGGCGGGGGCGGGGTGGGCGGTGGCGCGTGGGGGCGGGGGCGGGGGCGCGGCCGGCGCTGGGAGGGCGGGGCGCTCCAGGTGGCCACCTGGCTCGACGTCCCGCCCCGCCCTTCTGCCCACCAGCCTCTGCCAGGCTGCCTGTTCCGCTTCCCGCGACACTCGGGCCGGGCGCTGTCCCCGGCCAGCCCCGCTGGGCCCAAGGAGCCCGCGTTTTGCAAGATGCCCCTGAATGCCCGCTTTCCCCGGAGCCCCCTCCTCCAAACCCAGCCGGAGCCCTGCCTGGGCCCGGTGTCTCCTGGCTGGGGAGGAGGCGGCGGCGAAGCTGCTGCAGGGCAGAGTGCGAAATGGAAACCTCGGGAGGACAGTTTCTTCCCCTGGCAGGGAGTTGAGAACTAAATGCGAGATTCCCGGTAAGGGAATTCTAGGACAAAGCAAAATCAAGAATTCATCAAGGTTAAAAGTCGTTTCTTTTAATAAACTGCCCACCACCCATCCCCAAATAAAAAGAGGCCAAAGAGCTAACTAAAAGTAGTAAAAATGCCAGTTCTGAATTTTTTTTTTAACACGTCTACAAGGACTAACCGAAAGGCCGGTTTGCCTCCACCCTGACGTCTGCTGGGTACTGGGCACCCGAGACTGAACCAGGGGACACGTCCTCCTCTCCTCATCTAGATGGGGGTGTGACTCGGGGGAGCTCAGAATTCCCTGAGAAGAGGTCACGGGCACGTAGAATCAATTTTAACGTGGTTCCCCAAGCACGCCAAAGAAGATGCTGTTCTAGAAAGAAAGGGAAATTGATGAATGGCCACGTGACCAGGATGTCTTCCTTCCTTCCCTCTCCCCAAGGAAAAGAAAGTAACTGCATTGCAAAGGTAGAGCCCATGTTATAAATCGGACTCTCTGATGCCGGCCTGTAGTCACCAAGGAAAAGGAAGGGGACTGCATTTTAAAAAATATAAATATTTCTGAGAACTGGCCTAGTTATTTTTTCCCTCAGGTAACAAAGTATGTGTATCATCTTTATAATGGTTGCATCTTAAGTCTGACCTAGTGATACAGAAAAACATACATTTTTATGGGAAGATTCTTACCTGGAAAATTCTTCCCATCCACTCTTCTTAATTTACTTTCCTTCTCCCCATTTCCCCCTATGGAAAGATAAATCATTGCTCCTTCCAACTGTTTTATCCTCAAGGATCTTTCTCTCCACTCTCCTTTCTCTTCCCTCTCCACACTTGTTTGTTTATCTGACCATTCCCGGGTTTGCAGGGGCCTCTCCCCAGGCATTGTCTCCTCCAGCCCCCCACCCCCTCCTCGGTCAAGGCCCGGCAGCAGTGCTTGCTGGGCCTCGGAGTTGGTCCCCGCTCTGCTGCCTGTTCTGTTGTGTGCACTGGAATATTGATTTTTCAGTGTGTGTGCGCCGGCTCTGTAAAAATCAATATTTCAGTAGCTCGAGCACAGCGCAGGTCAGTGTAATGGAGCCAGCCTGCTGATGTAACGTGCGGGGTCCACCCTCAGCGATTGAGGTCAGTCAGAAAATGGCAGTGTTTTCCCATTTCATTGTTTGCGTCGGAGAGAAGGAAAGAGTTTGCATACCGTTGTGTACATCAGATTCCAGGATGAGGTAACCTTACTACTGTTGGGTAGCAGACGAACCAAGTTAGAAAAAAGACAACGAGGTGATGATGGAAAACCTCCGGTTATCCTTTGTAAGAACGGATCTTAATAAAATACTGGGGGAGGTGGGGAGTTATTGTCTGCCATCAATCCTACCACATTTCACAATGATAAAATGAAAATAGGCTCACTCCAGGAAAGGGCTAGAGTTTATCTTTTAATACTGGATATGTGGGTGCTTATTATTCCGCAGCCCCTAAAATATGCTTCTGATTAAAAGGACAAGAGATGTTTCGCATGACTTGAGGGGAAAAATTAATAATGGTCCCAACTTGGGGGCTAGCCTCATGACATTTGCAGCAGATGTGGAAAGATAGCTGGCCTTGGAGTCAGGAAGGTGCGTTCTCACCAAGCACCCCTGTAAGGAGAGCTTTTAGTGAGTCAGTTCACCACTCTGGGCCTCAGGGAATTTACCTGTGATTTAAAGGATTAGACTAAATCACCTCTAAATACCTTCTTGCTCTAACACCTATGAGTCTACAGAAGAAATAGTGTTATAGCTAAAACCTTCAAAAACAAAAATACGATTGAGTGTGTACCATGGATAAGAAAAATAGCTTAATACCAAAGGTGTTACAGAAAAAGAAGGCAGAGATGCTCCGACTTCCAGTTGCATGTTTTATTTTCCGTTATATTCCAATGCAGTCTTTTTTAGGGGTAACTTGACCTGGCGTTTCTAATTTTAAGAGTTTTTCCTAAAGAAATAATTAATAGCACTAGAAAGATGTTTATCACTGCCAGTAGTACAATATTGAAACATTAGAAACAACGTATGTATTGAATAATAAGGGATTTATTATATAAAATATGGGGAGTGGTATATTTATTGAGTGGACTACAACTATTTAATATGGTGGTGCTGAATGACTATCAAAATAATATGGAAGGTTTGCATTCATTGAGATGTATGTACTATTTAAATCTCTATGTGTCCATGTATGTTTATGTCATAATGGTAACGGATATGGGCTCTGAAGCCAGATGGCTTGAAACCACATCCTGTCTCTGCCACTGGCCAACTCTGTGGCCCTAGCCAGTTGTAAACTAGGTGTACCAGTTTCCTATTGCTGCTGTAAGAAATTCCCACAAACTTAGTGGCTTAAAATAACATGCATTTATTATCTTACGGTACTGGTGGTCAGTCCAAAATAGGTTTTGCTGGGCCAAAATCAAGGTGTCAACAGGGCCATACTCTTCCAGAGACTCAAGGGAAGATTCTGTTTCCTTACCTCTTTTAGAGGCCTCTTGTGTTCCTTGGCTTTTGGCCCCTTCCTCTGTCTTAAAAGCACAGCACTCCATTCCCTGCTTTTGTCATCACGTCTTCTCTCTGACTCTCATCCTCCTGCCTGCTTCTTTTAAAGATCCTTATGATTACATTGGGTCCACCTAGATAATCCAAGATAATCTCCCCTTCTCAAAAGTCTTAATCACATCTGTAAACTTCCTTTTGACATGTAAGGTAACACAGTCACACATTCCAGGGATTGGAATGTGGATATTTTGGGGCCATTATTCTGTCTACCATGTTGGGCTAAAGTCAAGGTGTCAGCAGGGGTGCATTCCTTTCTGGAGTACCAAAAGGAGAAATCCATTTTTTGGTTTTTCAGTTTCTAAAGGTTTCCCGCATTCCTTGGCTCTGGCCTCCTCCTCCACCTTCAAAGCCAGCAAAGGCTGGTTGAATCATTCTCACATCGCGTCACTCTCATGCCGCCTCTTGTGTCTCCCTCTTCCCTTCTGATTGCGTTGGGCCTACCTGGGTAATCTAGGATATTCTTGCTATTTCAGGATCAGCCAATTACCAACCTTAATTTTGTCTGCTATCTTAATTCTCCTTTGCCATGTAACATAACGCATTCACAGGTTCCTGGGATTAGTATGTGGACATTTCAGGGAGGCTGTCATTCTGCCTGCCACACTGCCTATCACTGATGGTGATAATCTACATCATAGGGTTGTGCAGAAGATTAAAGCATCCACACATGAAGAGTGTTTACAAAATGCCTAGCATTTTGTAAGAAGCACTCCATAATAACTAGCACAGAGTAAGCATTTCATAATAATGATCCGTTATAGTTATTATCTAGAAAGGAAATACAAAACAGAGAATAGTTGCATCTGAAGGTAGGATTAAAACTGATTTCTATTTTCCTCATTTTGCTAATTTTTTTTCTTTTTCTACCATGAACGTGTATTATTACTTGGGTACTTTAAAAATTTTAAATATAAATGAGAAAAAACCATTAAAGGAGGTTGTCACATAGGAGAATAATTTAATTTGGGGTTAGAAGGCCCAGGTGCTCACCTCAGCAATGGTACAAACACAAATTGTGATACTGGGCGAGTTACTTTACCTCCGTGCACTTCAGTTTTCCTCCTCAGTAACATGAGAGAGATGAACTATGTATTTCAAATGGTCCTTCCAGTTCTAAATGCTCTGCACCTAACATGTTAAAGATCAACAGATTGATAAATGGATTTTCAAAACCCATGCTGCTTAGTACATAAAGAATCCCGGCTGCTTTGCCTATGGAGTAGCCATTTTTTTATTCCTTTACTTTCTTAATAAACTTGCTTTCACTTAAAAAAAAAAAAAAAAAAGAACTCCACAACATCAGTAAGAAAAAAGACAGCGCTATAGAAAAAAGAGTGGAAAAAGGCATAAACAAGCATTGCACAGAAAAAGAAAAGCAAATGGCAAATAAGCATAGGTAAAGATGTTAAGCCTCATTAGAAACAAGGAAACGCAATTTAAGACTTCAGTGAGATATCATTTTATACCCACTAAGTTGGCAAAAATTCACAAGCCTGACAACATCAATAGATGGAGATGATGTAAACCAGTGGCATTTGGGGTCTTTTCACACAACGGGTTATTATACAGTACTGAAAATGAATGAACTACAGCTCCTCACAAAGCTATGGATGAAGCTTGGAAACATAATGTTGAGCAAAAAAAAAAAGAAGATGGAAAAAAGCAAGTCCCAGGAGACTACAGATATAACGATGCCATTTTTATAAAGCTCAAACACAGCCAAACAATATAATTTTAAGAAATTTATAAAGTGATAAAAAGCAAGAAAATGATAAATAGAAAATTCGGGTTAGTGGTTGCTGGTAGGACGTGGAGGGAAGGAGGGTGAGAAGGCAGCCCAAAGGTGGATGCAATTGGCAATGTTCCTGTTCTTAAATTGGACATAACACTTAGGCTAGTAAGTGTTCAGTATATTATGTTTCGTGATTTGCATATGTGAGAGAGATATATATTTTGTATGTACCAAATATTAGATTTAAATTTTTTTTTAAGAATTCTGTTTAGGGGCTTCTGTATTCTAAGATGCTTTACTTCTTGGAGTTGAGGCTAATCACTAAGTTTCCCTTCAAACTCATAAAAGCCAACTCTTTATTGGCAATTTGCTATTTGTAATCCCTCTAGTTAAACAGACTTCATAACAGCCACCCACATCTGGGCTTGTGCAAAAAATGTTTTCAGTTTATGCTCCAAATGAGCCTCATTTTCTCTGAGAACTACACCGCACTCCCAGAGTTGGGGGGTATACCAGCAGGAGCAGTACCTCCAAAAGTCTCTTGGAGCGTGCCCTCTGTGTGCCTCTGGAGCCTTCCTTCATCTTGCCTGCAGCTAGCCATTTGGGCAGCTTCTGCAGCTAGGGCTGAGCTATACAGTTCATAAATATCCCACTTAGCCCATGTGAAATTGTCTCTACTCTGATTCATTACAGTTTTGATTTTAATGCTGAAAAATCACATTCTGTGTGCTCCTGACTTGTCTTCTGTTGTTTTATAAGGTTTGTGCATCTGGCCAAGACATCATCTAGAGTGGCTTGGTCTCACAGTCCTGCAACAATCTGGCATTAGTGTTATTTTTGACTTTGATTCCATCTTTGATTCCATAGTCTCCCAAAGAATAAGCCAGTTTTGTTTGATGTAGTTTTCTACTTCCTTGACTCTAAACGCAGCATTTGGAAGTAATTATCAGAACTCACAGGTACTTTAAATATCATTGTTTCCACTGAAAGGATTGGCTTACATAGGGTTCACCAAATGAAGCGGATGCTTAGCACATGGAGGAGGGATGAAGGTGGTCTTAGGGCAGCAGTAATATTTGGCACCCAAACATTGCCGCTTACATCCACCTTTGGATGTTGGATGCTACAGACACACATCAGTTGGGTTGAGTACCTTTTTTGTTTTTGTTTTTGTTTTTTTGGCTTTTTTTTTTTTTTGAGAAAGAGTTCCACTCTTGTCCCCCAGGCTGGAGTGCAGTGGCACGATCTCGGCTCACTGCAACCCCCACCTCCCGGGATCAAGCGATTCTCCTGCCTCGGCCTCCTGAGTAGCTGGGATTACAGGTGCCTGCCACCATGCCTGGCTAATTTTTTGTATTTTTAGTAGAGACGGGGTTTCACCATGTTGGCCAGGCTGGTCTCCAACTCCTGACCTCAGGTGATCTTCCCGTTTCATCCTCCCAAAGTGCTGGGATTACAGATGTGACCCACCGCACCTGGCCTGGAGTACCATTTTTTAAGACCTGCTACCTAAGGTGGAATGGCCCCCAGTCCTGTACACTTTGTGTGAGGTCTTCAGCTTTGGAGACACAGATTCAAAAAAAAAAAAACTTTTTGTCATGAAAAATTGCCAAAAATATACCAAAGGATAAAGAATGTAGTATAAATATATCCCACAAAAATAGATATAAAAATTACAGGAAAAGTATAAAGAAATCTGTCACCCACCACCAGTTTCAATAATTATTAACTCAGGACCATTTGTGTTTCATTTGTACTTCCCCCATGCTCCCCAGGATTATTTTGAAGCAAATCCTCAATATCATGGGGTGTAAATGTTGTGAATGGATCTTCATGACAAGTATTCTCAAAGCTCCAGATAGGATATTAGGAATGGCAACACTGAGTAGGAGGCCTCTCTTTGCAACATTATTACATGCTATTCATTCTAATTAATTAAATAAATGAGAAGACCAAAGTTCTTTGCAGTTGAGACTCGCTTTAACTTCCCAGTAGAAGGTTTTCTTGGATAAACTTAACATATGGAAAATTACTGCAGGACTTTATAGTTGGGAAGAAGGGGAGCAATAGAACAATTTAACTTTTTAAAAGTTTATAATTCCTCAGTCTCACCATCAATGAAATATTGAGAGAGTCCATGAAATAACATCAGTCTATTACAGTAGTCTTAACTGGTCTCTATGATCCATCCTACATAAATTGCTAGCATTATTTTCCTCTAGCTCACCTTTTCCCATTGTTTTAATAAATGTGAGTGCCTATTATGTACAAAGCATCGTACTAAGCCCTGGAGATAATTAAAAGATGAATCAGATATGGAGATGTGGCTCCTATTCTGTTTTTGTTTTTGTTTTTTAAGACAGGGTCTTGCTCTGTCACCCAGGCTGGAGTGCAGTGGTACAGTCTCAACTCACTGCAACCTCTGCCTCCCAGGTTCAAGTGATTCTCCTGCCTCAACCTCCCTAGTAGCTGGGATTACAGGCACATTCCACCACTCCAAGTTAATTATTATATTTTTAGTAGAGACAGAGTTTTGCCACGTTGGTCAGGCTGGTCTCGAACCCCTGACCTCAAGTGATCTGCCCGCCTCACCCTCCCAAAGTACTGGGATTACAGGTGTGAGCCATGGCACCCAGCCTCCTATTCTGTAATAAAGAATTTGGTCTTTGCCTGGGCTCCTGGGATCTTCTAAAGCCTTAGAATTTTCTGAGAGATAGGAGTGCCTTGGTTATTCGTGATGGGTCCCGAGCCCCACCTGAGTTATGATAAGGAGATGACCTAGGATGGGGCTAGTCATGATGGAAAAACCGACTATGTGATGAAGCTTTAAGCCAGGAGATATCCATGATATTCAAATAAGGTTTATAAACTTGAGGTAAAGCCCAACATAGTAGATCATATATGAAGGAAGAGAAAGAGAAACAAGAAAATTGGATAAACTTTATCCAATAGTTGACAGTAGAATAGTGTTTCATAAAGGATTATTTCTTAGTGGGAGAGAAAGGGTTATTCTTTAGCCTTCTTCTACCAAGAAGTCAGGAAATTTTAAAAATTTGGGTAGGTGTCATGTTAGAGATGATGCCATCCATCAAAGGAAGAAGACAATCTGATGTTAATGTCACTCCTAAGGCAAGAGACCTGTCCACATCTCCCCAGGCCCACAAAAACCCTCTCACTGAGCTCATAGCTGGTTCCACGGAGAGTTAAGAGTCAAAGCTGAACCCCCAAGGGAGGCCATCATCTGTGCAGCTTAGCCAAAAGAAGGGAACTACTGCCCCAGACAGCGTAAGTCAAGAATGTAGCACGTTGACCAGCCACCCTCAAACTTCCAGAGAGGAGTCTACACGTGTAAGAATCACAGCTCAAGGAGACTGAGAATCTACAGTAGATTGAAGCCTAACTCAAAATCCTGCCCAGTGAGCTTGTCTTTAGTCAGTGTGTTTGTTTAATTTAACTGAACGGGAGATTGTAAAAGACTGTTCCTGAAAGCAGCTTAGACCTATTTGTTTGTGGACTCTCCTGAAACAGACCTACTAATGGGAAAATATTTTCCTAAAGATCCTTTTCCAAATAGAGTGCTTTAAACTAAATATTCAAAAGAGATCATTGTTTCCAAGCTAGAGGAAGTAAAGGAGCTGGGTTAGAGATGTAAATCATATGGCTTTCAGTTTGCACACAAAAGGTGCTTGCTTCGAAGTCTGAAGGTAAGAATAAATTAAGTGCAAAACTTCCCACCTACATGAAAAAAATATTCATCAACTGGCATTACTTGTATCTTAATTTACAAATAACTGGGGAATTCTGTTACAAATTCCAAGCTGTTTAATTTTTCTAACATCATATTCAGAAAAACTATAGCTTCTAACCTTTAAACTTAATAATCAATATTCGTTTTACCCTCTAGATGCTGATCTTATAGATGGAATCTATAGTGTAGTTTACTAATACTCTGTTAAAAATGTACAAGTGGGCCAGGCATGGTGGTTCATGCCTGTAATCCCAGCACTTTGGGAGGCTGAGGCAGGTGGATCACTTGATGTCAGGAGTTCAAGACCAGCCTGGCCAACATGGTGAAACCCCGTCTGTACTAAAAATACAAAAAGTTAGCCAGGAGTGATAGCGCGTGCTTGTAATCCCAGCTATTCAGGAGGCTGAGGCAGGAGAATCACGTGAACCTCAGAGGTGGAGGCTGCAGTGAGCCAAGATCATGCTACTACACTCCAGCCTAGGTGACAGAGCGAGACTCTCAAAAAAAAAAAAAAAAATTACAAGCCCCCTTGACAGCAACTTTTGAAGATAAGTCTACCAATACCAGCCCCCTCCAGCAAACCACACAACCACATGTACCAGCATCCTCAATCTCTCTAAAAATCTCAATTTGAGGTCCTGTGGAAATAACAGTACATTCCTGAGAATTGTTCATCTTTATTCCAGGTTCTGTTCTAATCTCAGATTTTTCTTTACAAGGGAAGAGAGATTTGGAAGATCGACTCTCAAAGCTGGAATGTCTGCAGGGCCCTCCCTCTGGCTGCTGGCAATCCTACTAAACATGAGACCTCTGCCTAGCACCCCAGTTGCTTACTCTTGATCTCACTGCCTTTCCTCCTTTTCGTTCCTCCTGCCCTAACATGAGGCAGAGCCTGTGTCTCCTTCAGCCCCTCTTGCCAGGAGACATCAAAACCCTATGAACTCTTTAAGGAAGACATAGCGCCGTTCTCTGAAAGGAAAGGCCGGTTTCCAAGCTCTTAGTATGCTTATCCCTGGTTTTCAGTTCACTCTATTTCCTACTTGGTGCCTTCTTTCCTGCTCCAATCTCCATTGGGCTAAAGCGTGCAGACAAGTGCCATTTTCTTGGCCTTTATAGCTTCTCTGCCCACCCTCTTGTTTCTCTTCATTAGCAACAAAGCTTTTTCTTCATCTTTAGCAGTAAAATAATGATATAGCCACCATTTTGGGAACAGTGCCTGGAACTATATGGAATGACACACCAACCCCAGTGCTCAGAGCTCCCCAGCCCCCTCCCCTGCCTTCTTCCCATCTAACATAGTATATGCTTACCGAATGCTTTTTTCTCCCCAAGACTGTAAGCTCCCTGAGGGCAGGAACTTTGTCTTTCACCCCTGTTGTCCCCAGACAGCAGCACATACACATTGTAGGCATTCTATAAATAGTTGTTGAATGGATAAATGTGCTTAGAGTGGAAGATGTAAACAAAGGGAGTGAAGACCAGACATGCATCAAATAACTTGCCTAAGCCTTTGTCATGTAACCAATAATTGTTCTGTAAAGGGTTATGGAATTACCCAAGGGGTGTTAACACAGTCAATGACATCCTAATGCTGCCCTCTAGTAAAAAAATAAAACCTACTTTTGCTTTCAGATGTCCGTTGTAGCCTGACATTTATTGTGGGGATTTTTATTTTGTAAAGAAGCAATCTGTTAGGCACCTGTGTGAAATCTTCTTACTTAAAGCATATAAAATATTGAGTCATATCATCAAACTCAATGTTTTCCTTTCTTTATATTCCTCAGCCACCACCAACATGATCTACTTCTTAATTTGATTATCTTTTTGGAGAAAAGTCACCTTCACCAAAAATCTATATCAGAAACACATATGCCTTTTTAAGCAGTATCCTTTTAAATATAGACTACAAAATCATATGGTACTTTCAAAAATCTGAACAAGTCAGAAAGTGTGTTTCGCTAAAATAATGAAAGAAGAGGGAAAGGGAAGAGAATGGCTTATAAACTCATTTAATCTTCCAATAAGATTCGCCTTTAATAATTTTATTTCTTCATCTATCGTGAATGTCACAGTAAAGTATTTGATTTACTCAGGATCAAGGAATCTCTTGTTAAATCAAAAGCTGATGAATGCATTCTCAACGCAATTCAGTTCAAGTTTGCCAAACGATAGTAGGGATAGCTCTGCTCTGGATTCAATTTTGCCTATTAAATATGAGTTGCATTATTGAAGTTAGTGCTGATCCTCGGGTTTATTTCTGCTCACTGACAGGTTTTGATTGCAACTCTCCATGACATTGGCTCTCCAATCAGTGGAGAAAAAGCCTTTTGCATGATACAGAACCCCAGATGTTCCAGTGTTCTGCTCCTTCTGCCTGGAATTCGAACTTTCTTTTGAGTTACCAGGCAGCATTCAGTTGCTTTCCCCTTTATGCTTTCAACAAATCTCCCTCTGACACCTATCACAGAGTTTTGCAATCAATAATTTATACCCAGAACTGTTGTTGGCCCATATGGCACCTTTGTGTAAATTACAAAAAGACACCCTTCCTATGGGTGAGTCAGAGAAAGATGGGATAACACCAACTACCTATTTTTATGAAGTTTAGGGAGAAAATTAGGGAAGGGGAGTACACTCATCTTCTTCCTTCCTCCCAGACCCAGTCCTCCATCATGAAACAAGAGAGGGATTTGCCACCCACAAATTTTTTCGCCGTTTAGTTCGATTGTGAAGATGGTTCCTGCTAACAATAATGAGAGTTGTCCTGTCAAGACCAAATCTCTTTCAGAATAAATGGAACCAGGTCAACATTTTGTGCAAGGAAGATTTTTTTAGAGACAAGTCACAGGATCTTCAAATGCACGCTTTGCAGGTTGTCAGCCATTCAATGATCTCTGACATTTTTAGAGATGGTCTCAGATTCTGGGTTTTCAATGAGAACAAGAGGAAAAATGCAGTGGTGCTTTTTTCTTGTGCCTGAGATCACTGCAACAATAACCTTAATCATGTCTCCCTCTTGCATGCTTTTTTGGGTAGCAGGGAGAGAATCGAAGGGAGAGGGAAAAAAGGTGTGGGAAGGGCTGAGAGGTGGCTGCCACTGGGATCTCAGCAGTATCCGTCGGACACAATCAGGATGCACTGGAGCCTGAGGTGCTTTTCTCCCTGGCCTTGGCCACCAAGGGGATGGAGTACATACTCTCTCTCTCAAGGGTCCTTCTCAGTAGGTTAATGGTGCCTCCCCATGAGACTGGAGCTACACAGACTCCTCCGCTCCTACTTTCTCAACCATGCTCTGAGCACTTTGATGGTAGTTACTGATGCGTATGGCTAGGAGTGCTCATTTCAGGAAGTCTTGGATTTTCAGCCTGAATGGACCCTAAAGATCATCTATTTCAGTGTTTTCAAACTCTTTTATTATACCCCATAGTAGAAAAAACATTTCACATTGCATCCCTATGTACACATAAACATATAAACAGAGATTTAATGGAAATGACAACTTTTGGCAACAATAATATGTCATATGACATGTAATGCGTTCCAACATTTTCTTTATTTTTATTTTTTATTATTATTATTATTATTTTGAGAAGAGTCTCACTCTGTCGCCCAGGCTGGAGTGCTGTGATGTGATCTTGGCTCACTGCAGCCTCAGCCTCCCGGGTTCAAGCAATTCTCCTGCCTTAGCCTCCCGAGTAGCTGGGACTACAGGTGTGCACTGCCACGCCCGGCTAATTTTTGTATTTTTAGTAGAGACGGGATTTCACTATGTTGGCCAGGATAGTCTTGATCTCCTAACCTTGTGATCCGCCCACCTCAGTCTCCCAAAGTGTTGGGATTACAGGCATAAGCCACCGCGCCCAGCCTCTTTTTTTTTTTTTTTTTTTAATTTTTAATGCTGATCAAACTCACTAAATTGGTTTCATGATTCACTAGTGGATTGAGGCCTACAGTTTGAGACTTACTGATCTATTTTAATCCTCATGTGTTATAGAGCAGGAAACCAAAGCCAAGAAGGTTAAGTGATCCGGCCAAGGTCACACACACAGTTACTGCCCGGTGGCAGAGCCAAGACTAAAACTCTGGTAGCAAAATCATCTAACTTAGCTAATTATTAATAATAAACACTCTTCTTGCAAAATGCTGTGCTAGTACTGTGAACAGTGCATGCTGTTACAAAAACATGTAGTTTTTTTTAATGGTAGAAAGTTAAAGTCTTTCAAATTAGAATTAAATAGAATGTCATTCCCCAAATCCCCGTATACATATTTTCAGTTTCAAATTCCAGTGTCTAGAGGGCTAAGTCCATATATATGTGTATATGTATATGTGTGTATGTGTGTAGATATGTATATATGTTTGTTTTAAATTACATCTGTAATTTGGCTCTAATGTGCTGGCTCATGTAAACTTCTCTTTACTGATGTTTCCAATGCAATAGAAAAAAAACCTGAGCAACCAGTCCTTCCAAAGATCTTTAGTTAAGCCTGCATGGTCAAAGAAGGGCAGTGAGCAGCTCTGGGATTCAAAGGGGCCTCTCAGTTACACAAGAGGGGACTCCATTGAGGTATGAATAAGAAGTGGGATGCATCGGACAGAAAAAGCCAAGTAGCAATAGTGTGAGGCTAGAACGTCCTCTGCAAACCTCAACCACATCACAGCCCATCATTCTTGGATGTCTCCCCATCAAATAACTACACCCATAGTAACTACAGTTGACTACAGTTGACTCTGACCTCACCACCCCTGTAAGAGTAATAATTCCAGTAAGAGAAGTTCGTCTTTAAAAATATAGCCCTAAATCTCGGCAACCAGCATACTTTCTTTCAATAAAAGCATGGGTGCTTTCCTGTTCCACCTATTTTTATCCTGTAGAAAAAAAAAAAGTCCCTTCCAGCCAATGCAAATACTCTCTCACTCTCTGCCTCACCAGCAGCAAGGCGGGTTGCAAACCTGCACAGGATATAGAACTGAGGAGGCAGTGTGCCTGACTTTGCTGTCGTGTTATTCTTTTCATTGATATGGTACCTTTCCAGCAGTTCACGTGTCAGCTGATGAAAGCAGCTGTGACCTTTTACAACAATTGGCCTCTGTCTTTACATTGGCTGTCTTTGCTTTACTGGGATTCATGAAGATCACCTTGGGGGCATCTTTCAACCCATTCCTGTGAAATGGCAACTGAACAGAAAATGGCACAAAGGGAAAGAGACAACATTTGTGGATACACTGAGGGATAGATATTGGTACTTTTAGTTTGTGAATGTAAAAATGTCACAGGTCATTTCTGAGCATATTCCAGCTGGAGGCAAGAAATGCTTTGGGGTAAACATATGAACCACATGTGCAGAAGCACTGAAAATTAGGTATGAAAGTCATATATGCAAAATTGCCACAAAACTTCCTGCTGTGATCATTTGGAAATCACCTTGGAGTATAGGTTTCTGGCTCATTTTCCAAGCTATGCAATTCCTTTCCAGAAACCCCTAGGCAGCACTGCCTCCCTCCCCTAGGTCCACCCTACCTCAGCAAAGCACAGTGAATGACCTAATTCCTGGGACAGCTCCTTTTGGGGAAATAGGAAGAATACATCAGAGGGTTTGATTATAACCTTTAAAAATCAATTTTAAAAATTGGTATAGTTCTGTGCTTTCTGAAGACAGATATCTTAAATAGTGCCTAACTATGTTTGTTTTGGCAGATACGTGGGTGACTCTCGCATTGGCAGACATCCATATCCGTATTTATGGCAAATATGTCAGCATTTAATCCATCCCAGTGTCTGTGAAGGAATCAACAATTACAAGTTATCGTCTCTCTCTTTATTATATTGTTTTACTTCTTTTCAAAGACTGACACAGAAATTGCCATGAAATGGAGAATAATCAATCCTCAGTAGAAAATAGAATACCAAATCTTACAGCTCGGTAGATGGCTGGTCTATGTAATCTTTGTTTCATTTCTCAGCTCCTCTTTGAGTGACTCAATGTAGCACCCCACAATTCAATATTAGCAAGGAGGTGTCATTTCACAGGAATGACTGCTATCATTGGGAAGGAAGGTCCATAAACTAGATTTCCTACTGATGACATCAGCAATTCTGTGACATTTAAAGAAAAAGAATTGAGTACCATTTCCAAAAGGGATGAGTACCTTTGAAGAAATAATATTGCCCTTATTTTAACTTCCATGCTTCAGTTCATCCCTAACAGATAAGGTGCACTGAGGAACCTGTATCCGTAATGTGAACAATATACTTCCTTTAATATCAGTCCCAGGTGAAATTAAACCAATCAGGAAGCGCATGACAATCTCTCTGATATTAATAGTCAAATGGTGTCTCAAAAACAACAATCTTTTGTGATTGTTGTTATTCCAGCGAATTGGCAATTTACAAATAGGTTGTGTCCAAAAAAAATTCACTTATATATTTGGAATATAGAGTGTCAAGTACAAGTTCCCATGTATGCAGTATTACAAATGGTATTCCCAAACCAGCCCATAGACACCCATTTCATTTATATCTTGCTGATGGTGTTGGAGAAGACAAAGAAGTATGCAGGATTCAAAAGGTAGAGTTGGCTTTGGAAAGACAATCTGTGGCACAAGATCCCAAAACAATCTCCTTATAATTTCTACCAGTTCCAGAAAGGAGGAAGGAAGGGGGAAAGAAAGGAGGAAGGGAGGGAGGGAGAGAGGGGAGCAAGAAGGGAAGGAGGGAAGGAGGCAAGAGAGGGAGGAAGGGAGGAAGGAAGGAAAAAAGAAAGAAAGGGAAGGAAGGGGGAGTGAGGGAGAGAGGGAAGGAGGATAGGAAGGATGGAGGAAGGAGAGAAGAACAAAGGGAAGAGTGGGAGGGAGGGAAGAGAGGGAGGGAAGAAGGAAGGAACAGAAGGAAGAAGAAAGGGATGGAGGTAGGTTGAGAAGGAGGAAAGAAAGACAAGAAGTCTCTAAGATGACCTCCAATTATCAACACCTCCTGGTATTCATACCCTTGTGTAGTGTCTTCTTGAATATGGGCTGGCCTTATTATTAACTTCACTTGTAGCAAATAGAATACAGAAAAAGAGATCAGATGCCACTTCCAAGATTAGGCTATAAAAAGGCAGTGGTTTCTGTCTCGGGCTTTCTCTCCCATTCTCCCTTTCTATAACCGCTTGCCTTGGTGGAAGCTAGCTGCCACATCACAGGGGTGTCCTGCAGAGAGGCCACATAGCAAGGGGCCGAGGACCACCAAGCAAGTGATCTTGGGGATGAAGCCCCCTCACAAGTCATGCTTTCAGATAAGACCAAAACCCTTACCAACAGCTTGACTGCATGAGACAACTTGAGCCAGAGGTGCCCAGCTAGGCTGTGCCCAGATTCCTTACTTACAGGACCTGTGAGCTCTTAAATGCTTATTGCCTAGGTTTTAGAGTAATTTGTTATGCAGCAATAGATAACTAATTGGAAGGAAGGAAGGAAAAAGGGAGGGAACAAGGGAAGAAGAGAGGGAAGGAAGGGAAGAAGGCAGGAATAACCATGTCTGCCATAATCTAGCCAGGGAACAGAAACCACTCTGAGTATTTTGGTTGCTCAGGAGACAACAAAGCTGAGCAGTTACTAGGATACGGTGACACAACCCAGAGATGAACAGGGACAGGAAGCTATACTGCCCCTAAAGTGGAGGGTCAAAGGAGGAAGCAGTGTTACCAGAAGCCAGAAGAAGCCAGGTCACCCTGCAGAAGCTGGAACCACAGGGGCCTGATTGGTAGGGGCTGGAGCCGTAGATGCCATTCAAGACAGGGAAGGGCAAGGAGAAACATTGTGGCTTCTCTCTTCTTCTCACCATGCAGTTCCCATTGGTGCCTTCCATTGGCCAAACCCAGCCAGAAAGCAGCTGACACCGGATCCTAAGAAATAGCCCACAAGGGCCAGCCTCCTGCATTACACAGCACAGCTGGGAAGGGATGGCCTCACAGGCCAGGCCTGGCACACTAGCTAACTAGCTAAAGAGAAGGGAAAATATCTATTGCCAGTCCTCAGCAGATTCAGCCAGAAGGGACTGCTTATTAGCTCTGTGAACAAGGACCCTTCATAATCTGCATGAAAACTCAAATTATGAGATGACAAAAATAACTACCAATCAACAGTACCCCTTGATAAACCACAAGGTAAATCATGACACTTGCCAAATGAGTCCTCCAGAGATGGGAGGGAACACGACGGCCTGGGACTGGCTGGGTTTGGGAACTGGAGAGAAGGAAGATCAGGTTGAAGTCAGGGGTCCTGGGGCCCAAGGGAAGAGGAGGTGACAGAATCCATGTCAGAGGGAGCAGAGCAAAGGAGTGAGGCTATCCAGCGCGGGCGCCATGTGCGGAGACACACAGGTGTTCCACCGGGTCCAACACTAGGTCTTCACAGTCAAAAGAGAACTGAAACGTGAGGGTAAAGGGAGGGTAGCCGGTATGAGTGACTGGTGATCTAGGCAGGAAGCCAGGCTGCAGGGCATTTAATGAGTGGGTGCAATCACGTGGTAGAATTTGACAGTGAATGGAAAGACAAAAACAAGCTTGCAGCATGGCAGGTTCCCGCCAAGGATCTGGTTTGAAAACAGAGGAAGAGAAGGTAGAAACTAACACCAAAGGCTAAGAACCTGCACAGTAAATTGCCTATCAGTCTTCCTCATAGCCTGCAAGCTACTTGAGGGAGGGATTTGCAGCACATGTGTCTCACTCAGTTTTCTGAGGGCCTTGGACAGTGTCTGGCCCATAGTAGGTGCTCAATGCATGGCTGTGAGAAGAATGAGTGAGCCAAAGTGAAACCACAGAACGTCATGAGGGCAGGAGAACGAGGCAGAACCCACGGAAGATGCTCTCAAGTGATGTGGCGGCGTGGTGGCCTGCTGGAAAACCCCAGCGGTGGCCAGACCCGTGTGGGCAGCTGCAGTCAGAAAATGAGATGGTTCTTTCTGAGCAAATATGCAGTTATAAATAGCACAGGCTATGCAAATCGCCACAGCTGCATGGCAAAGGACTAGAGGGTGCGCTCAGCACAGAGGACGTTCCCGGCCACCAAATTCCTTCTGAACTATCCCCGCCATCAGCAGGGGCTGCTGCCCAGAGGGGAGACCCATGCCACGAGAGAGGTCAGCATTGCCTTACGTCTTTATAAGGCTGCTCCTAAGGGACTTGCCCTGAAAAGCCTTATGCTTCAAAGCCCACTCACCTGTAAAAGTGTCCCAACCACTGAGCTGGTTCCACAAAGGCATTAAGAAATTACCACTATGGGCTGGGCACGGTGGTTCATGCCTGTAATCCCAGCACTCTGGGAAGCCAAGGCGGATGGATCACCTGAGGTCAGGAGTTTGAGACCAGCCTGGCCAATATGGTGTAACCCCGTCTCTACTAAAAGTACAAAAATTAGCTAGGCGTTGTGGCGCACACCTGTAATCCCAGCTACTCGGAGGCTGAGGCAGGAGAATTGGTTGGCCCCAGAAGGCAGAGGTTGCAGTGAGCCAAGATCACACCATTGCACTCCAGCCCGGGCGACAAGAGTAAAACTCAGTCTCAAAAAAAAACAAAAACAAAAACAAAACAACAACAAAAAAATACACTCTGTCAAGTTATTAGGTAACCCATAACATCCTTTGTTTTAACATAGCCTTGCCAAGGGCCGGGCACAGTGGCTCACGCCTGTAATCCTAACACTTTGGGAGGCTGAGGCGGGCAGATCACTTGAGGTCAGGAGTTCGAGACCAGTCTGGCCAATGTGGTGAGACCCTGTCTCTACTAAAAATAAAAAAATTAGCCAGGCGTGGTGGTGGGTGCGTGTAGTCCCATCTACTCGGGAAGCTGAGGAACGAGAATTGCTTGAACCTGGGAGGTGGAGGTTGCAGTGAGCTGAGTGAGATCATGCCACTGCACTCCAGACTCAAGATACAGTGAGACTCTGTCTCCAAAATATATATACATGTATTTCTCTAAATTAAATATTGAAATAAATTTTAAAGTGCCCGGTTCATGTAGTTATAATAATAATACTAATAACAACAACTACTGCTACTACTACTACTAACATGTGTTGAACATGAACTAAGTTCCAGAAACCATGCTAAGCTACAAAACGGTGGACACACTCCCCTTGCACACCCTGTGGTAATTCAGTCCACACTCAGAAACTGCTGTTGGTTCAATGTTATTTATATTTATTTATTCTGCACCTTCTCCCAAAGACTTGAGGTGATCTGCAAGAATACATACATCAAAATAAGGTTTTTTTGTGTGTACAGGTCGAGTATCCCTAGTCTGAAAATCTGACATTTTTTGAATGCTGACACAATGCCACAAGTGGAAAATTCCACACCTAACCTCATGTGATGGGTCACAGTCAAAATGCAGTCAAAACTTTGTTTTATGCATGAAATTATTTAAAATACTATATAAAATTACCTTCAGGCTATGTGCATACGTGTATATTAAACATAAATAAATATCATGTTTAGGCTCGGGTCATATTCCTAACATATCTCATTATGTATATGCAAATATTCCAAAATTCAAAACAATAAAAAATAAAAACCCTAAAATCCGAAACACTTCTGGCCCCAAGCACTTCAAATAAGGGATGCTCAACCCACATAAGTGTCCCGGGACTGCTATAACAAAGTGCCAGAGGCTGGGTAGCTTAACAACAGAAATGAATTATCTCCTAGCTCTGGAGGCCAAAGTCCGCCATCAAGGCTATGGAAGGGTTGGTTCCTTCTGGATGAGCTAAGGAAGGATCTGTTCCCAACCTCTTTCCTTGTTTTTGGCTTGTGATAGCATAATTCCAGTCTTCACATGGCATTCTCCCTGTGCACATGTCCGTGTCCAGATTTCTTCTTTTTATAAGGATACCAATCACATTGGATTAGGGGGTCCACCCACCTCCAGTGTGGCCTTATCTTAACTGATTATATCTGCCACATCCCTCTTTCCAAATAAGGTCATATTCTGAGGCACTAGGGGGTGGGACTTCAGCATATGAATTTTGAAGGGATACAATTCAACCCACAACAAAAAGTAAAAATCAAGGAAGCATGGGGCTCCCAGCAAACTGAACACATACGTTCATCTAGTCACTCTCCTAAGACCTCACTAAGACTACAATAAAAAGTTACTACTCCACATGCAGAAAGAGGCTCCAGGGAAGACAGTAGTAAACAGGAGATGGTGGATGGGTAGCCAAGAGAGGAGCGGTAACTGACCTGGCAGAAAAGAACAAAGTTACAACCCAGGCCCAATAAAATGTAAGCCAACTGACTCCTCAGAGCCCTGGAGACCCTGCACTGGGAGACGCCAGATGCTAGGGGAGGCAGATGTCAGGCAGGAAGCCGGACACAGACATGGGTTTCACAGGCTTTATTCAGAAGCATTGGACCTCCTCCCCACCACATACAGCCAGAGGACAGGGTTTCCCAAACAGCCTCCTAAAAGACTCAGGAGATTTATTTTTGGATGGGTTGAAAGGAGAGACTCAACCTAGAAGACACCAGCCTTATAAGAGCACTGGAGTAGGGGGTAGGCATGAAGCTAAAGCCAGGAATATGAAATGAAAGCCCACAGAGCCATGAGCTGTGGGCCCCTTCTCCTATCTAGGTCTCAGAACATCAGCAACAGGGAATATGAGTACAGACAGGAGGACTGGAAGACCCGCACTGCAGACCCAAACAGTCCAGAGGTATATCCTGTGATGCGCATATTTAAGGTTCTCCCAACAAAAAGCTGGCACCCACCTGGTTATCCTCTTCCTACCAATCAACAATTCTTGCCCTTGTTTACAGAACGTCAAGTGAGCTTTTAGCATCTTATTCTTAAATATGAAAGAACAACTAGACACTTGGTGAAAGCCTGTGACCTGAAGACACAGACTGAGCAAACAAGGGGACCAGGAGGAAAGAGAAAATGAAAGGAATCAAAGAACATTTTAAAAAATATTTTTAACTAGTATTCTCAGAAAGATAAGGAAGAACAGAATTCAATAAAAAGAGAACAACTGGAGAACATGAAAGGACTCTTGACAATTACGAATATGATAAAAATTGAAACTCATTCAGAATATTAGAAGATAAAGGCAATAAAATCTTTTAGAAAGTAATACAAAATGTTTAAGAGTCAGAAAATAGGAAAGAAGAGACAAGAACATTTAAAAATCAACCTGGGAAGTCCAATATCTGAATAATAGGAGTTGCAAAATAGAGATAGGAGAAACAGAGGGAAGAAAATTATCAAATAATAATAATCAATAATAAGAGAAAATTTTCCAGAATGGAAGGAAACATGCCTCCAGATGGTAAAGGTCCACTGAGTACCTAACATGACAAATGGAAGACCTAAATGCTCCCAGAAAGATAACACAAGTCACATAGAAAGTACTGGGAAAGAGAACGACGTGACAGGTAAGATAGCATAGTGGTTAAGAACATGGATTCTGGAGCCAACTACCTGGGCTTGTAACTCAAATACTAGTTGTGTGATTTTGGGTAAGTTACTGAACCTCTCTTGCTTCAGTTTCTTCATCTCTAAAACAGAAATAATAAGACTACCTCCCACTTATCTGGCATAATGGATATAAAACACATAAAATAGAGCCTGGCCCATAGCTCATGTTATAAAAATGCTGACTTTTTTCCTCAGACTTCTCAACAGTAACATTGGAAGCTAGAACCCATGGAGTAATAGCTTCACATTTATTTAGAGGAAATATTTTCAAATCTAGTATTGTATAACAACTAAGCTACAAATCAAATGTGAGGGTAGAATAAAGACATTTTCAAACATACAAGGCATTTAGAGCTTGATTTCCCTTATATTCCTTCTCAGGAAGATACTGCTGGTTTAAATAAAACCAGGCAAGTTGAAGACATGGAATGCAGAAAAGAGAGGACTCAAAAAGAGACGAATTCATTAGCTGATAGTAAAGGGAGGTCCCAGGATAACAACTATGCTTCAAGTATGCAGTCTCAAAAATGGAGGACCGAGGGCTCCAGAAGACAGACCTCCAGGGGAAAAAATTGAGTAGATATATGTGAATATATAAAAAATATTACTGGCCAGGTATAGTGGTGCATGATTGTAATCCCAGCACTTTGGGAGGCCAAGATGGGAAGATCGTTTGCACCCAGGAGTTTGAGATCGACCTAGGCAATATAACGAGACCCCCATCTCTACAAAAAAAAAAAAAACTTAAAAATTAGCTGGGTGTGGTGGCATGCACCTGTAGTCCCAGATACTTAGGAGGCTAAGGTGGGAGGACTGCTGGAGCCCAGGAGATGGAGGCTACTGCAAGCCATCATCATGCCACTGCACTCCAGCCTGGGTGACAGAGTGAGACCCTGTCTCAAAAAATTTGAAAAAAATATTATAGATAGGCAAGTGACAGAGATATAGAGCACTCAAGGAAAATTGTAATGACACAGCAAATTAGACTGATTAAAAAATTAAGCAGGTTTTAACTCCAGGAAAAACAAAGGGTGGACAAGAACATGGTTTATTCATTGTTTGCTCAGAAGCAAATAATATTTGTGTAGTCAAAATCATGTAAATGCTAACTTTTGAGTTGCTTGATTTAACTAAAAACTGTGATATAACTGAGTTAGGGAAATGGGGAGTGGGGAAATGGTAAAAAGG
Organism: Pan troglodytes; assembly: GCF_028858775.2. Lineage (NCBI taxonomy): Eukaryota > Metazoa > Chordata > Mammalia > Primates > Hominidae > Pan > Pan troglodytes. Next base: position 31,777,806 of record NC_072404.2, read on the forward strand.
CAGTGGAGAGAGCTCAGTCCTCATTTACCAAAATGGGAAGTCAATAGTTAATATCTAAAACTGAAATTTAAAAAATAGCAAGATGGGCCGGGCACGGTGGCTCACACCTGTAATCCCAGCACTTTGGGAGGCTAAGGCTGGCGGATCACGAGGTCAGGAGATTAAGACCATCCTGGCTAACACAGTGAAACCCTGTCTCTACTAAAAGTACAAAAAATTAGCCGGGCATGGTGGCGGGCACCTGTAGTCCCAGCTACTCTGGAGGCTGAGGCAGGAGAATGGCATGAACCCAGGAGGTGAAGCTTGCAGTGAGCCCAGATCACGCCACTGCACTCCAGACTGGGCAACAGTGCAAGACTCCGTCTCAAAAAACAACAACAACAACAACAAAAAAGCAAGATAAGCATATAATTTCAAGACATGGACATGAACACCTGGGGATGCAGCCAAAGAGTTACAGTGGGACTGTTGGGGTTGGGGAAGGCTGGGGCAGGAAACTCCTGTTCAAAAAGACACATATCTCCCCCAAAAAACTAATTTGCAGAGATGTTTTAGTCTAAATCCCGATAGAAAATAATTAAGAAGAATTAAAAAGAAAACAACTCTCCAAGAACATGATATTACTTAAAATATCATGGGAGGTAATTCAAAATATTAGTAGTGGGTATATGTGGATAGTGTGATTACCAGTGATGTGAATTCACTCTATATTCTTTTTTGTATTGTCCACTTTTTAAAAAATATTATGTGTTAATTTTACAATTCAAAAAGTACATTTTATTTTTTAAATACAATCAGGATGAAGAGAAAAAAAGAAAGATTATATAGTTTGAAGCAGGTTAAAAAGTGATTTTCAGAAAAGGCAAAATTATGATTCACACAAAAATATAAAATGAACACACATCAAAGATAAATTGAGAGAATCAATGAGATATTACAGCTTATTCAAAGAAGTCAAAGAACTACAAATTTGCATACAGTAAAGAAATGTTGAAATGAATTTGCAAAAACTAGTTTATCCATAAAGCAATAATTAGTTGCATTCTGCAGACAAACTATGTATGTTTCGATGGACAACAATTACTTGCGTTGCTATCAGTTCTCTGTAACTTTTCCAGGGAGTTGTAAAATCAACAGGGTTGCACACTCCTATAGGATCAGATAATTCCCCAGAGGCTCCCTTGAAAGGATACCCAGTAAAGATTTTTGTCCATTTGAATGTCTTAAATTTCTCCTTATGTATAGTTAAGGGCTAATGAGTTAATGCAATCTTGTGTCTTAAAGTCCTGCTGGTTATTCAATAGTGGGAAGCAAGTTTAGTTTGAATTCCTAGAAGCAAAAGCAAAAAGGGAAACTAGTTATAAATTTATTGGAGTGCCCAGTGGGGTTTAAAATACTTTGAAGCTGAAAAAGTTTCATTTCATTTTAAATTGCTTGTAATTTTTTTCTCTAGAGGTAAAAAGAGATCAATGCACCTCTATAGCCAGCTTCCTTTATTTGGGGGAAAATTACCAAAATGATCCCTTTATTTATACAAATATAGAGCAATACCCACCTGTTGCTCTTAGAAAACCCTATGAGGATGCCATTAACTCAAATGCAGTTAGGTTAAGCGATGTGTTTAGTACAGGAAATTGGGTTTATTTTAAGTAATATCATGTTCTTGGAGAGTTGTTTTCTTTTTAATTCTTCTTAATTATTTTCTATAGGGATTTAGACTAAAACATCTCTGCAAATTAGTTTTTTGGGGGAGATATGTGTCTTTTTGAACAAGTATTTGCTCCTAAGAGAGAGAAGACTGGATTTCCCAAAAAGCCTATGAAAATCTGAGCTCTCTTATGCTAGACTGTGAAAGGGGGCTAAATTTGTCTGAACTGAATTATAGGAGCCACGTACACAGTGTTTTTAAAAATAATCCAGTTTGGGGAAATATACTAGCAATTACTGAAATTCCCTTCTTCAAGCTGGCAAAGCCAGACCAAACACTACAGGTGTGGATTTCCTTGTTCCTATTGTTAATCATTCTGGTACAGTCTGTGAGCAGAAGGGACAGAAAAGATCAAGTTTCGCCTTCCCAGAGCAAAACTCAGGAATTGTGGATTTTTCATATGTAAAGGAAAAATGTGAACTTGAATGTCTATTAATGAAGGATTGGGGGAAAAACAACAATTATAGCACAGTATATCCAAACAATGAAATACCATGTAGACATTAAAAAGAATATAGAGGCCGGGCACAGTGGCTCACGCCTGTAATCCTAGCACTTTGGGAGGCCAAGGCAGGCGGATCACCTGACGTCAGGAGTTCAAGACCAGCAGGGCCAACATGGTGAATCCCCGTCTCTATTAAAAATACAAAAATTAGCCGGGTGTGATGCCAGGTGCCTGTAATCCCAGCTACTCGGGAACCTGAGACAGGAGAATTGCTTGAACCCAGGAGGCAGAGGTTGCAGTGAGCCTAGATCATACCACTGCACTCCAGCTTGGGCGACAGAGTGAGACTCCATCAAAAAAAAAAAAAAAAAAAAAAAAAAAAAAAAAAAAAAAAAAACGACAACAACAAAAACAAATATAAAAGGTATATATGAACTGATTTGGAAAGTCACATATGGTTAAGTGTAGGAAAATTGGTTATACAACACTAGATGAGAGTATAACCCATTTTTATGTTCATTTGTTCATTCATTCAACAAGTATTTCTTAAGTATTTCTTAAGCATTTCAATGGGTTAGAAATACAACAGCAAACCAACCAAAGTTCCTGTTCTCATGGAGTGTACTTTGTAGTGGAGAGAAACAAACAAGAAACAAATAAATATATCACGTTCGTAAAGAAAAATGGGGCAGGCCACCGAGATAGATATTTTCGAGATTGCTGGTGTAGACCAAGTAGTCAGAGGCCTTTCTGACTACTCGATAAAATAACATTTGCCTTGAGACTACCTGAATACATATGTGCATATATGTTATGTATATAATTATTTCTGTTAGGATTGTGTTTGGCACTATGTAACAGAGAACAACTGCAGTGGCTTAAACACCTCAGGTTATTTTTCTCATATGAAAAAAGAAGGCGGGGGAGAGCTGGTGCAGCTGCTCAACGAACAATTACCCTCTATTTTCCCAGACTACTATCCTCCATGTCTGGTCACAAGATGGCAGCTGCCATTCCAGGATTCACACCCACACTTCAGGCAGGGCAAAAGGGGAAGGGCAAAGCACAAAAAGGCACAGACCAGCTACCCCCTGCCCCTTTTTTAATGAGGAAAATGATAGCATTTTCAGAAGGCCTTCCCCCAGTAGACTTCTGCTTACCTTTCATTGGCCAACACTGTGTCACATGATGGCTCCTAGCTGCAAGAGAGCCTGCACACTTTAATTTCTCTGTTGAGCACATGCTGCCTTGAATGCAAGCTTGAGTGTGGGCAGGTATTTGGCAGTGTCTGTCTCATGAGTGCATTGAAGGCTAAAAGAAGGTACCCCAAATAGTTAACAGGGCTTGTCTCTGGGGATAGCATTTCAAGTGATCCCTAACCTTTTCCTTTATGATTGCTATCATTTGCAGCTGTATCATTCTGTCTGATAACAAATCTGGAATCTCTGGTCCCATCTCAGACCTACTGAATCAGAAACTGTGGGACTAGTAATCTGCAGATTTACTAGTTCAACAGGTGATTCTGAAGCTTGGGGAGGAGAGGGCTGAGAACCAGTGCGCAATACCATTTAAACAGAAAAAGAAGATATTTGCGTTTTGAGAGGAAAAATTATGACAAGTCAAGGATCTCATTTAAGTGAACAAGTGTTTTTCACAGTAGAACTACAAATACAACCTAATTAATCAATGTGTCAACCGTTTCTTCTTTCTTTTGAATCATTAGCATTTATTCAGGCCCTTAGCAGTAATGGTTTGTCAAAGCTGACATTCAGAAAAAGTATAAAAAATAAAAAACAAATCAGCCTTGTGTTTTGATTAATTCCCATACATCTTTCTTATGTTTCATCTCCCAAATTTACAAAGATTTGATTTGGTTTATGGTAAACTTTTTTTTTTTTTTTTTAGACAGAGTCTTGCTCTGTCACCCAGGCTGGAGTGCAATGGCCCTATCTCTGCTCACTGCAAGCTCTGCCTCCTGGGTTCACGCCATTCTCCTGCCTCAGCCTCCCAAGTAGCTCGAACTACAGGTGCCTGCCACCGCGCCTGGCTAATTTTTTTGTATTTTTAGTAGACACGGGGTTTCACCATGCTAACCAGGATGGTCTCGATCTCCTGGCCTCATGATCTGCCCGCCTCAGCCTCCCAAAGTGCTGGGATTACAGGCATGAGCCACCATGCCCGGCCTGTTTATGGTAAACTTTTTAAAGAAAAGTAAGTACTTCTCTTAACAATATCCTGCATAAAAGATTAATTATTTTTACTTACCACAGGATGCAATTTTAGAATCCGAGAAACTATTCTACCCTTTAAATCTTCAAGAATCCAGAAAGGGGAAAAAAAGAATAGGGAGAGGAGGTGGGAGAAGAGAGAAGCCAGTGTCAGATGGGCAGGCTCGGACCACGGACTTGGACTTAAAGAACATGGCAGCTGACAACTGCAAACTATTTTCTATTTTCCTTCTCCTTGAAATGATAAGTGGGCAGGGAAAGAAAAAGGGAGGATGATACAATTTTGATTGGGTAATAAAGGCAATAGTGAGATTAATTTTTAGGCATTTGATGCCTAGTAATAAAACCTGTGTCTCTCAGCACCAAGAAGCAGGTTTTTGTTTTTTTTTTTGGTGGTGTATAAATACCATAAGAATTTTAATTTCTTCTTTTAAAAAATATATTATGTAGCTGAGGCTTAATTAGCAGATGTATAAATGATCATGGAAAACTTGCAGCACCTGAAATGACATTTTACTAATTTGAAAATATATTGTCTCCAGTCATTATTTACAGAAAAACAAAAACTTTGTTGCTTTTGTCTTGCAAAACTTTCAGGTCTGTAAGCATATCCTGAATTAATTCATTATAACCATATATGTAAGAGACTAACAAGCCCATTCTCAAATTTTGTGAATCAGAAAATGTTACCCAGAGAAACGGTATGTATGTAATAAAAAATACTAGAATTTGACATAAAATTTTAATGGTTGGCTCTTTCTCATTGAGATTTCACACCAAAAATGGATGACAAACTAGGATCTGAGTCAAAGCACAGATGTCCGGGGATGTCAGCCAGCAGGGAGGTGGCCAACTTTATGACACGGATCTTCTGAGGATCAATGAATCTTAGGTCACTAGTATGATCACTATCATACACTTCACAAATACAAAAATAGTCTCAAAAAATTCTGTGGTTGCAAACATTTTTGTGGAAATTATAACTTTCAATTCTTGCTTATTGCCATCATTTTTATAAAATAAAATATTATTCTATATTTGCAGACATTTAAACTACTGAGCAAGACTGCTGACAGTACTCTCAAATATTGCCAAACTTGAGTAGACACAAGCAAAACAAGCCAGGAGAGTCGAAGTTGGATAAAGTAAAACTAAAGATGCTTCAATATAGAGAATCACTGGAATCTCTCCAATGCCAGATGAAAAATACCTAAGTATGAATGAGCAGCTTTTGCCTTCTAAGTTAGTTTTATACCTCTTTCTGTCATTTGAATGACTTAATCATTCATAAAGAATAGATCAATCAGCAGGAAAGTTTGAAGAAAAGAGAATCCCAGAGACAAATGCTAGGGGTGTTCATCCTAACCCTTTGAGAAACAGCTACCCAAGGGCAGCCAGCCGACCTTCATATTTCAGTATGTGGGTTTTGCCATCAAGTAATCTGCGGGGGTTAGAGATTTGAACCTCCCATCTTCAAACTGCTACCTATGGTGGGGCTTTTATTGGCCCCTCTATACCTCAGTATCATCATCTGTAAAATAGGAATAATAATAGTTCCCATCACATAGGCTAGTTGTGGGGATGAAATGAGATACCATAACCTAAGTGTATTAGAATGGTGCTTGGCATGTGGTCAGCACTTAATAATATCAGCTATTATTATTACAATTCCTGTATAGTTATTTCAACATCAAATGTTGCTTTTGAAAAAATACAATCTAAGTATTGCATTTGAATGCTTCACACAGTTGAATATTAAGTTAAAATCATTAGAGTTTAATTTTTTAAATGATGCTCTCCTGTGGGGCCACTAAGTCTCTTGAGCATACAACACCACCACCACCACCCAACCCTTTCCTTGGTGGATTTCATGGAATCTGAAAGACAGAAATAGAACACAGCTGCTATATGTAAGTTGGGGAGGCCAAGGAAGCAACATACCTACTGTGGCAGACACACCCTAAGGTGACCTCCAATGAGTCACACCATGTATAAGCTCCTCCTCTTCAGGATGGGAAGAACCTGTGACTATATGTCACTGCCATCATTGGAAAGAGAGAGAGAGTAAGCAAGAAAGAGAGCAAGAGAAAGAGCGTATGAGCAACTCCATCTGGAGTCAGAGAGAGAGAGACTCTCTCCTGAGCCTTGAAGAAGCAAACTTGCACATTGTGAGCCACCCATGGAGAGGGCCTGGAGGCAGGGACCTGTGGGCTCCTCCCACTGACAGCCAGGACGAAGCCAGGACCGTCCATCAAGCAGTACCAAGAAGCTGAATTTTTCCAACAACTTGCATGAGCTTAGAAGCAGATTCTTCCCTAGACCCTCCAGATGAGAACACATTCAAGGCCACACTTTGATTGTGGTCTTGTGAGACCGAGTAGGGGACCCTGTTAAGCCACGCCTGGACTCCTGGCCCACAGAAACTATGAGATAATCAAAGTGCCTCTTAAGTTGCTAAATGTGTGACAACTTGCTGCACAGCAGTAGAAAATGAATACACCTGCCTTCAACTATGGTTCCTGTTATGGGTTGGATAGGTTCCCCAAAAGATGTTGCTGTTGTAAGCCCCAGTGCCTGTGAATTGGACCTTATTTGGAAATTGGAATCCTATTACAGATGATCAAATTAAGATAAGGTCATTAGGGTGGGCCCTAATCCAATTTGACTGATTCCCTTATAAGAAGGGGAAATTTGGACACAGAGAGATACATCAGAAGGAGAATGATGAGAAGGCCTAAGGAGAACACCGTCTCCAAGCCACAGGACACCTGCAGCTTCCAGAAGCTAAGAGAGGCATGGGGCAAATTCTCACAGCACTCAGAAGGCACCAACCTTTCCAACACTTTGGTTTTAGACCTAGCCTTCAGAACTGCAAGGCAATCATTTCTGTTGTTTAAGCCACCCAGTCTGTGGCACTTTGTTTCGCCAAACCCAAGCAACTAATACAGTTCCCAAAGGCAAGATGCTGGGAAGGGTTGCTTTCCAGTCATGGATGGAAAAGGACTGAGAGGAGCATAAAATTCATCCATGCATGCGTCCATCCATCCATTCAATAGACACAGAGCCTTTACTTTGCCAGGTGTGGCACTACACAGTCACCAGGTGCCAGGCAGGCCCTATGTGCTATGCAGTGAGGTTACGGAGATCAAAGCACAGCCCCTGCCCTCAGAGAGCTCGCCATCGAAGGGAAAGAGGGTACAGCAGGTGTAATGTGGTTTGCCACATGCTAGAGCCCAGGACACACAGACTGTGGGGTGCTCACAGGAGAAACACTTAATCTCTTCCTGAGAGAGGTAAGGAAGGTCCCAAGAAGAGAAACATGGAAGAGGGGGTGGAAGAAGGAGAAGGGAGAGGGTGGTCTGAAGACAGGGACTCACATGGAGTCATAAAAGAGCAAGGACATTCTAAGAACTACTCGCAGTTCCATGTGGCCAGAGCCAAGCGGTCATGGGAATGAGGTGTAATGTGCTAGTGTGTGCCCTGCAGAAAGGTCTGAACTGTATCCCAAAGGCTGGGGCAGCTGCTGAGGAGCCTGATGGAAGTCAGCAACATGATTGGATTCAGGCAGGACTGGGGCAGAGGGTCCTGCATCATGGCCATGGCAGAGGAGATGCGTTCCAGAGATACTTAGGAGGCAGAATTGACAGAACTTGATGAGTGGCTGTATTGGAGAATTGAGGAAAAGAGAGGAGTCTAGAATGATTCCCATTTCTCCTGTTGACTAAGGAGGTGGTGGTAACTTTCCCCAAGCAAGGGGATATGGGAAAAGCTACAGGTTGGGAGGAAGATCAGATCACTTGTCAGCCCAGCAGCCATTGCCCCTCTTTCCCTTTGCTAAGACAGCCCCAATTTTGTTTGCTGTCCTCTGGGGGGGGGGGGGGCGACGACATCAGGGGAGGCTGGACCCTCTCTCTGCACCCAGGCAGACAATCTCACTAGGCCTAGACCTGCACTATCCAATATGGCAGCCACTGGCCACTTGTGGCTATTGCCCACACCGTCTAGCAGCTAATTCAAACTGAGATATGCTGTGAGTGTTAAATACACACTGGATTCCAAAGTATGGTTGAGGGGGGAAGAATGTAAATATAAAATTAATAATTTCTTATTTAGTTATATGTTAAACTAACGTTTTGGATATATTGGGGTCAATAAAATACATTATTAGAACTAATATCTGTTTCTTTTTTTTTCTTAAAATATAGCTGTTAGAAAAATGTTAATTATATATCTGGCTCCTATTACATTTCTACTAGACAGCACAGGTGTAGTAAAAGTTTTCTTCCTTTTCCTTGCCTCTCTTACATGCTTTAGACATTGGCCAGAGTTCCCAGCCCCATTCCTTCACCAAGTAAAGGGTTTAGGTAAGGGTGTGAGCACGATGCCATTCTGGCCAATGAAAATGGGGGGTTGGCAACAAGTTTCTGGGAGGGCTTTCCTTTTTCTTAAAATGAAATATGAGATAGGGAGGGACATTCCTTTTTCTGCTATGGGTTTTGTTATCCCATTGCACTTCCTGGAGCAATGGCAGCTATTTTGAGGCCTTGAGAATAGCTGGCTTAAGAAAATGAACCACAAAAAAGATGGAGAAAAACTGTGTCCTTGACAACAAAATGGAATCCATGGATTTTTGTGTTAAACTTATGTTTTTGTGTTAAATAAATTAATCTATTGTTAAAACTGAATTTGTTGGATTTCCTGTTACTTGTGACAAAAAGCATCATAACTGGCCCTTCTTGAGAAAGCAGTGTCAGAAGCCTGTTAAATGAGTGTGTGTTATTCCTCTACTTCACCGATATTCAAGTTTTTCTCTGAAAAATGAGGAGAAAATTGGAGAAATATTTGGGTAATTCTTTTGTAATTGATTCTAAAATGCCACCCTCTTTCATGCCTGTGAGGAAAAAAATCGTCAGTGGCTGCAATGGCCTTGGTAGGATAATACTTTTTCTGATTAATACTCTACTTTTTGTTCCCAATCTGTAAATAAGGATTGGGCCTGGGTCAGGAAATAGAGGATTGATTCATTCCTGTAGTAACACACATGTAGTTCTCTTGAGTTCTATAAACAGTGGGAAGGAAGCCATTTTTCTGGCCAGCTGCCAGTCTCCAAACCATGCTGAACTTGGTTGTCAGTGTCTTTGAAGGCAGCTTTATGTGGCTTCATGGAGACAGGAGCTTGATGTGATAATCACAGTCTACTCCATTTGTGGAACCCATATTAAAAATATCAATTTCATAGATCTTTTCTCTGGTGCTTGATTATATACTAATATGAAAATTTTGGTGTATACGACCTTGACCCACCAATCAACAGCTTTATTCATCTGTCCTCCCAAAGGTCTAAATATAATAAGCAGCCACCCTCAGAAGTGAGAAACACTGGGAACTCTGGCCAATATCTAAAGCATATAAGAGAGGCAAGGAAAAGGAAGAAAACTTTTAAAGCAGCATTGGCTACAGAGAAATTTGGGAGCATGGAAGTAGAGAGAAAACAGAAAAAGTGTGGGAGCATGGTGTTGAAGGGACCTTTGAGGTCCCATGGTCCAGCCCCTTCCCTTAAACATGAGGTAATGGGGCCAGAGCGGGACTCTTGGCTCCTTCCTTCCACATGCACTGAATGCCAGCCATGAACCTTTCTCTGCCAAACACAGGGCTATGAGGATAGGAAGATAACCATGCTCCTGCCCTCCTAGGGCTCTCAACACGAGCTGGTACAGAGTCAAGATCAAACCCAAGTTAGGGATTTTTTTGTTTTGTTTGTTTTTCCTGCAAAATCACTGCCCTTCTCTATCCCAGATATTAATCGGTACTGGCTCTCACACTAGTTCTGCTTTATATCTGTGCTTGTGGGGTTTGCTCACTATTAGATTAAGAAAATAAAGTGGTAAAACTTTGCTCAGATGTTATTCTAAGGTCTTTCTCTCTCCCTCTCTCTCTCCCTCCTTCCTTCCTTGCCTCCTTTCCTTTCTTCTTCCTTCCTTCCAGCACATATTATTTCCCTGTGTAGATTTATGATTCTTCCTCACATTGACCTTGGAACCAACGAAGACATTTCTTGGTTGGAATCACAATCCAGACAGAACTATTGCAAGCCTAGGATTCAAGAAGTAAGTGCCATGCACCACCCCTGTTCTCATATTTCTCTGAAATGTTGACTTGCAATGTAGCTATCCTTTAGAGAAATAGGAAATAGGGCAAATTGGCATCCTTTGCCCCACCTGGAGCCTGGATTAATACACTTAAGTTAGAATGGCTGAAGGGGAGAAAGACCCAACACATTTAGAATGATATCCAGAGATGGCCCTGGGCACGGTGGCTCACGCCTGTAATCCCAGCACTTTGGGAGGCTGAGGCAGGTGGATTGCTTGAGCCAAGGAGTCTGAGACCAGCCTGGGCAACATGGTGAAACCCCATCTCTACTAAAAATACAAACAAAAACAAAAAACAAAAAAAAACTAGCTGGGCATGGTGGTGGACACCTGTAGTCCCAGCTATTCGGGAGGCTGAGGTGGGAGGATCCCTTGAACCTGGGAGGCAGAAGTTGCAGCCTGGGTGACAGAAAGAGACCCCATCTCAAAAAAAAAAAAAAAGGGAGGTCAGCTGTCAGGGAGGACTCTCTCTCCCCTCTCCTCCCCTGGCCTTACATTCCACAGTCCCTTCTCCCTGAGTCCCAGCCCCAACCAGCCACAAAAAGCAGGTCTGAGACTAAAGCACTGAAACCCTGGCCCAGGAGAGTTGGACAGGGCTGGCACATCTGAGGCAGGAGTGGCCAGTGACGAAAGGAGGATGGCAGGATCAATAGGGAAGGGGAGAAGAAGAGAAAAAGAGTGAAGGCCGGGCGCAGTGGCTTATGCCTGTAATCCCAGCACTTTGGGAGGCCGAGGCGGGTGGATCACCTGAGGTCAGGAGTTCGAGGTCGAGGCAAACATGGTGAAACCCCGTCTCTACTAAAAATACAAAAAATTAGCTGGGTATGGTTGTGGGCACCTGTAATCCCAGCTACTTGGGAGGTTGAGGCAGGAGAATCGTTTGAACCCGGGAGACAGAGGTTGCAGTGAGCCAAGATTGTGCCATTGCACTCCAGCCTGGGCAACAAGAGTGAAACTCCGTCTCAAAAAAAAGAGTGAAAAGAAATGTTTTCCCTACAGAGGCAGTGGGGGCATCAACCTGGATCTTCTGTGTGCCTCACCCACCACCACATTGTACCCACCAGCCAGATCTGTGTGCTCTTCAACATATTCCAAACCCATCACTTCCTCCCTCCACCCTGTCCAGTGCACCCCCATCACCCATTTTAGGGCCCTTGCCTCCTAAATTGTTTCCTGACTTCCACTCTTTTCTCCAGAAAATTCACTCTTCAACAAGCAGCCAGAATGGTCTTTTAAACCATAAATCAGATCATAAGAACCCCCAGCAGCTTTTCCACAGCACCAACAATGCCTGTGTGATCTGAACTCAAAGTTCTTCCCTGACCTTAGATGTTTCCACTTGTCCCCCAGCTCACTCATACAGCCACACTGGCCTTCTTTCTGTTCTTTGCACAGCTAATCACATTCTTGCCCTAAGGCCTTCGAGCTTCCCGTTCTCTCTGCCTGGAATGCTCTCCCTACAGCTCCTGCCATGACTGTCTCCTTCACATCCCTCAAATTAGTTCAGCGTAAACGCCTCCAGGCAGCCTTTTCTGACCACCCTGGGCCAGCCTCACTCTTCACCTTTATACCACTCACAGCTATTTGAAGTTATCTTGCCAATTCTTTTTTCTTACTTTTTTTTTTTAAGTCTGTTTTTCAACAAGACTGAAAGTTCTAGCACAGCACAGAGATTGTGCCTATCTTGTTTGAGACTGTATCCACAGAGCCTAGAACAGAGCCTGGCACAAGAGTAAATGCTCCATAAATGTTTTGTTGAAAGAATGAGTGAGTAAATGAAGAGATGTGGGGTTGCCCCTGGAGTCCAGAATGAAGACCCCAGAGCGGGTTTGCCATTTTACACATAAAAACACAGTGCACCCAGTTATATTTGAATTTTGGATAAATAATGTATGCATGCAATGCTAAATAAGTATATGCCTCAAATACTGCATGCATTCATTGCTTATCTGAAATTCAAAGATAACTGGATGTCCTGTATTCTATCAAGACCTATTAAGGAGCTGGTGTGAGTTAAACAGAGCAAACACGACCCTCCCAGTTCTTTGCCTCATAGACCCTTATGGGTTGGAACAGACATGAACTGATGTAAAGAGCTGTTTTGTTCTTTCTTCTGGACTTCATGCATGTGCATGTTCAGCTATACTAAGGTGGTTTTGTTAATGGGTTTACCACCCCTCTCTCCTACCGCTAAGAGTACAGAATGGAATAGAGTGCAGTGAACACAAGAGCGAGGGAGCACACACAGCCACAGGAAGGCAGGACTTGTTTCAGAATGACACAACCACCCCAGGCAGCCCCTCTGCCAAGGAAGAGCTGTCCCTGCTCAAACCCTTTCTCATTGCACAGGAGAAAAAGGAGGCTTGACCATAAATGTTGGCAAAAATTGAATAATTAAATAAATTAAATTTTTACTTGGACTTTGCGATTGAAAGAAAGCCCACATTCTCACAAAAATATCTGCAGTTCTTTTAGTCTCAAAAATACCAAATCTAGCAACTTTATAAGTAAACAAAGTTACGTACATTCCAGTGTTACCTTGTTATGTCCATAAAATGGGTTCACATGTGTAAAGTGCTTTTAAAAGCAGTATATATTTCAATTTCCTCCAAAAGTTTAGTCAAAGGAATTTTCTTTTCTTAAGCCATGGATTCAAAATCTGATTCTAGAAATCATGCAGATGTACTGAGAAGTGGTCTGGTCCAGAAGCACAACCTCCAGGAAGTTGTGGAAAGGCCCTCAGGGGAAAGGGACTTTTGCATATCAAACAGGTCAGGTCCAGTCCCACCACACTGAAGGAAAGCAAAGTATGAGATGCTCTGTGTTGCACTCTTTAAAAGGCTGCAGTGGGTCAAGTTCATCCCTAGAGCCCTGGCACTTCCTCCAGAGAAAGCCGAGAGTCCTTATGTGTCCTGTCAAATTTCACATAAATGACAAATACCTTTGATGAATGCAAAATAGAATATTGTTAAATATATACCTCGGTTGTTTTACTTGTTTTGTTTTTGAGGCCAACAGGGCTACTAATTAGCAACAGCAATTTTTCCTTGGATTGATATAGCCATTTCCAAGGATCTCAGAGCAATTTATACATTTTATCCCATTTTATTCACAGTAACTGTCTAGGTAGGTTGGGTTTTGGTATTGACATCCTCTCCTTGAAATTTTATGGACTGGGCAGGTGCCTAAAAAATTAAGTAATCTGCAATAAATTAGAAGCAGAAAGTCTTCTCTTACCCAAAACCAACTCAATACTTCAGCTGGCAATTAAAGGAGATACAAAGGTAATAACATTCATTGTACTTACCTACCAACCATATCAAACATCCACCCTTTTCCCATTAGCCACATTGTTACACATTTTATATGTGTAACAATATATATATTTCCAAAGAATCTGTGATGATTGTAGAAAACACAAAGAAAAAAATATATAAATGTTCAACTAAATATATAAAATATTTACATATATAAAAAAGCATGCAGTGCTTTTTGTTCTTGAATCTAACAACATAGAACTTTCTAGAGCAGAGGCTTAATTTGTTTTATAGGCTTATAGGATCAACCTATAAAACAAATGAGCATGCTGATTAGTATTGAGAATAGGGACCTCAAAAACTGAGCTTACAGATGCTGGCTGAATGAAGGGATGATGCAAACAGAGATTAGACCCATCACTAAAAGCAAAGCTTACAAGTCATTGTTATTGCCATTACTTTTAATGGCAAGAACCACAATTACTTTTGCACCAACCTAATATATGCCAACGTATACTATCTTTTCACTGCATGGAAGATGTCCAGAGCTCCTGCTCGGCAACTTCACAGTGTTGAGCCTCAGCATTTGTACTGGGATTCCTGTGACAGCTCATTTTGTTACCATTAACCCATCTCAGCATTCTCATATCATCCAGCATTTTCTCCAGTAAGCCAAAATCCTATTTCTGGTTAGCTTCCAGATAAAAGGTATAAGCATACTACAGTGCTGAAGTCTATTCCTGGAAAAGAATTGTTTATCAACTAAAATTTTGTGAATTAAACATATTTTAAATGGCTAAAGTGAAATGAAAAATAAGGAGTTTGGTGGGGAGTCTACTGTTTTAAAAAGCCCAGCAATAAATTTTTTAAACCTACATGTCATATAACTTTTTATATTTTCTTTGATTTTTTAAATTCATAAGTAATAATAATGCACACTTATTTAAATAAGCCAAATAATACAGAGAGGTACCAACAAAAAGCTAATAATCAGCTGTAATCCCAGCTCACACCTGTAATCCCAGCACTTTGGGAGGCTGAGGCAGGAGGGTTACTTGAGCCCAGGAGTTAGAGACTAGCCTGAACAACATAACAAGACCTCATCTCTACAAAAAAAATATGAAAATTAGCTGGGCATAGTAGCATGTGCCTGTGGTCTCAGCTACTCAGGAAGCTAAGGTGGGAGGATTACTTGAGCCTGGGAGGTTGAGGCTGCAGTGAAGCGTCATTGCGACAATGTGCTCCAGTTCGGGTGACAGAGCAAGAAGACCCTGTCTCAAAAAAAGAGCTAATAATCTTCTTACCAACTCCCTAATATTTCAGCTCCTATTTTCCCTCATGTGATTAATATTGATGGTTGGAGGCAGATTCTTCTACACTCTTCTCACAAAAATATATACAGACATACACATATACTCACTGAGTTTTTGATGGAATTGCAGCTCTTGTTTTCATTCTTATTATAACCAATTAGATTATACACATTATCCTTTATTTTTTCTGTCACTTAGCAAGGTAGAACAGATATCCCTCAGATCATTACATATGGTTCCATCTCACTGTTTAGTAACAGCCATGGTTATCAAATATTTACATAGTGTAACTATATAATGATTTGCTAACCATGCCCCTTTAGATGGATGTTCCATATTTTTCTTTTTCTTTGTTTTTCCTGCCACAAACCAAGCTGCAAGCAGCATGCTGGTACCGCCTTGCCTGTAGGACCAATGACTCTTGTGCTGACTTTCAAAGTTTAGATTTTTGCATACTAATTCTCCTTGAAAGAATTAGAAGCTAAGACTGTGTCATCAGAAGATCCAAGTTTTGTAGCCTGCATTATATAAACAGGAAAAGTCATCGCCTGTGCCTCAGTTTCCTCATCTGTAAATTAATAGAGAATAGATATCTGTTGGAGTAAACCACCATCTCTCTCTCTTGCTCTTTCTCTCTCTCTTTTTAATGCATGTTTTTGCATCAATTGAGCTGAGTGCCAGTGAACCCCGAGCCAGCTTTCTGTATAACTAGAGCAGCAGCTGCTCCTTGCTGGAGGCAGGAAGTGTTTGTCCTGCAGGCCTTTGATCATCTCGTAGCCTTTCCACACTGGGAACAATTTTTTAACCATCTGCAGGCTCCGTAACCGGTTTGTGAACTTTCACTCTTCTGTAAACTTACAGAGTTGTATAAAAGTATGAACATTCAGCCTGAAAGCCATCTGAGCAACGGAGTCCTTTATAAAACTGCAACCTACTTATTCAACCCCAAAGGTGAAACTCCAGCAAATGTTTGTATATTTGATGAGTGCAAGCACGTAGGGTGTCAAGATGCCAGAAAGAGCCACAGGGCTCCAAAAATCCTTATTTTGAACATATACCACCACAGAAAGTGATCATATTTCTCTGGCTATAATAGTAGAGTTGTAAGATTTAGGACGTAAAGAAACTAGATACCCAGTTAAATATGAATTTCAGATAAACCGCACATAATGGTTATTTTATTATTTATTGTACTATATATTACATAGTATTTTATGATTATAGCATTACATGGGGCGTACTTACACTAAAACATTATTCATGGCTTGTCTGAAACTCAAATCTAACGGGGCATCTTGTATTTTATCTGGCAGTCCTATGTGATAGAATAAATTTGTTCCCCCCTCTGTCCCCACCAATCCAGAGCTTTCTTTGCTCTTGTCTCTGTGTCAGAACCACGAAGCGGAAGGATTCACCTTTCCTTCCTCAGCCAAGGCTTCCCTGCAAATTTGGGCGAGCTCATGACTTGATCCCAGCTCCATCGGTATAAGGGATCATCTAGGCCCAAAACTCTTTGCCCCACTTGTGGTTATCTTACATCGACTGCGTCAGCTTTTCAGGTTGAAGGATCTCTGTATTTCAAACTTCCTCTCTCACTTTGACCATAAAAAATGGCCCACTCCCTGACTTAAATCTGAACTTTCTAGAGTGCATACTTTCTGTATTCTCTTGCCTCTTCTGCATTTCTGGTGCCCTCAGGGCTTTACCTCCTAAAACTTCCAAATCAAGCTAAGAATGTTTCATCAGAAGATCCCAGTTTTGTAACTTGTTTCATGTAAACAGCGAAAGTCAGCACCTGAGCCTCAGTCTCCTCAATTTGTAAAATGGGTGTTGAATTCTGTTAGGAGATACTCAAGATTGTTCCTAGCTCTGACATAATGTGGCTCCAGACTCCTCCCCTTGACTTCAATCCTCCTGGCCACAGCCTTCATCTGAGCCTCCCTTCAGGACGTAAGAGTGCCTATGTCCCAGTCTGATACTCAGCTTTTTGACAGAAACCACTTAGTATGGCTCCAAGGGTAGGATAGCCAATCCTTGCTCTTCTAAACATTTTCCTCAACTGTCTAACTTCATAAATTGTCAGCTTTTAACATTTGCAAAGTGCTTGACCAAGCAAAAACTCACCTTGTCAGAGATGGTCATTCCAAAAGTTCCTGTAGTGTAAATTATTGTCCTGTATTAAATCAAGCTATTTACATGTTAACACAATTAAGTACTACATAGCTGCAACAATCCTAAATTCTGTTGACTTTTACTACATAGAAATCTTCATAAGACAATGTTTGGCCCAAACAGAAATATAGGTTTTTTTAAAGAACGACCAGGCAAGATGTATAAATACACATGAACAACAATCAGAAGAGAATTCAGAAGAGTAAAATGTGTTTCAAACGCAGAAATTTAAAAAAATAAAATTGCTCACATATATAATGGTTTTAGAGGTTTTTAATCACACCAAATATTTTAAAGTAGAAGTTTTGTGGTGAAAACCTAGAAAGGCCAGTCTGATGAAGTACTCCAAATTCCTCAAGACCCGAACCTTCCAAATCACGGGGCTATTTCTCTTGTTTATTTTAGTGCAAAACATTGTTCAGAAATATGTAGAAATGTATACCATGCAATGAGAGTGTGAAACATATTCATTATGGGAATTAGAGAATCAAACAAATGAAAGATCATTAGAGATTATCTAATCCAGTGTTTTGTAAACTTGTTTCTCCTGACCTACCATAAATACATTCACAAGATAATAGTTACTATTTGTAAGACGATTTGATGCTGTTATTCTATTCTATTTCATTTCTCAAAAGTTGGCTGTGACTCACCTTATTGATTTCATGATTCATTAGTGGATCACAACCCACAGTTTGAGAAACGCTAAAAAAATTCCTAGCTCTCTCATCTTTTAAAACTAAGAAAAATCAGCTGGGCACAGTGGCACATGCCTGTAGTCCAAATTAATTGGGAGGCTGAGGTGAGAGAATCCCTTGAGCCCAAGAGTTCCAGTCCAGCCTGGGCAACATATTAAGACCTTGTCTCTAATTTTTAAAAAAGAGAGAGAAAAATAAGAGGTCAAGGGAGTAAATGAGGGTGGGATCTGGTGGGAGGTGATTGGATCATGGGGTCAGTTTCCCCCATGCTGTTCTGGTGATAGTGAGGGAGTTCTCATAAGATCTGGTGGTTTAAAAGTGGCAGTTTTCCCTGAACTCGCTCTCTCCTGCCACCATGTAAGAAGGTGATTGCTTCCCCTTCGCCTTCTGCCATGATTATAAGTTTCCTGAGGCCTCCCCAGCCATGCAGAATTGTGAGTCAATTAAAATTCTGTTCTTTATGAATTACCCAGTCTCAGGTAGTATCTGTATAGCAGTGTGAAAACAGACTAATACAATTAGTTTAAGCAAAAAAGAAGACTAGCTAGCTTGGGAGACAGAGCGGGATTCCTTCTCAAAAAAAAAAAAAAGAGACTCGGCACCCAAGACTGTGTGGTAGATAGAGCTCCCTCTCCCCTCTCCCCTCTCCCCTCTCCCCTCCCCCCTCTCCCCTCTCCCCTCTCCCCTCTCCCCTCTCCCCTCTCCCCTCTCCCCTCTTTCCACGGTCTCCCTCTGATGCCGAGCCGAAGCTGGACGGTACTGCTGCCATCTCAGCTCACTGCAACCTCCCTGCCCGATTCTCCTGCCTCAGCCTGCCGAGTGCCTGCGATTGCAGGCGCGCGCCGCCACGCCTGACTGGTTTTCGTATTTTTTTGGTGGAGACGGGGTTTCGATGTGTCGGCTGGGCTGGTCTCCAGCTCCTAACCGCCAGTGATCCGCCAGCCTCGGCCTCCTGAGGTGCCGGGATTGCAGACGGAGTCTCGTTAACTCAGTGCTCAATGGCGCCCAGGCTGGAGTACAGTGGCGTGATCTCGGCTCGCTACAACCACCTCCCGGCCACCTGCCTTGGCCTCCCAAAGTGCCAAGATTGCAGCCTCTGCCTGGCAGCCACCCCGTCTGGGAAGTGAGGAGCGTCTCCGCCTGACCGCCCATCGTCTGGGATGTGATGAGCCCCTCTGCCTGGCTGCCCAGTCTGGAAAGTGAGGAGCGTCTCTGCCCGGCCGCCATCCCATCTAGGAAGTGAGGAGCACCTCTTCCCGGCCGCCATCACATCTGGGAAGTGAGGAGCGTCTCTGCCCGGCCGCCCATCGTCTGAGATGTGGGGAGCACCTCTGCCCTGCCGCCCCGTCCAGGATGTGAGGAGCGTCTCTGCCCGGCCGCCCTGTCTGAGAAGTGAGGAGACCCTCTGCCTGGCAACCGCCCCGTCTGAGAAGTGAGGAGCCCCTCCGCCCGGCAGCCACCCCGTCTGAGAAGTGAGGAGCGTCCTCCCTCCTCGTCCGGGAGGGGGGTGGGGGGGGTCAGCCCCCCGCCCAGCCAGCCGCCCCGTCTGGGAGGCGAGGGGTGCCTCTGCCCGGCCGCCCCTACTGGGAAGTGAGGAGCCCCTCTGCCCGGCCAGCCGCCCCGTCCGGGAGGGAGGTGGGGGGGTCAGCCCCCCGCCCGGCCAGCCGCCCCATCCGGGAGGGAGGTGGGGGGGTTAGCCCCCCGCCTGGCCAGCCGCCCCGTCCGGGAGGTGAGGGGCGCCTCTGCCCGGCCGCCCCTACTGGGAAGTGAGGAGCCCCTCTGCCCGGCCAGCCGCCCCGTCCGGGAGGGAGGTGGGGGGGTCAGCCCCCCGCCCGGCCAGCCGCCCCGTCCGGGAGGGAGGTGGGGGGGTCAGCCCCCGCCCGGCCAGCCGCCCCGTCCGGGAGGGAGGTGGGGGGGTCAGCCCCCCGCCCGGCCAGCCGCCCCGTCCGGGAGGGAGGTGGGGGGGTCAGCCCCCCGCCCGGCCAGCCGCCCCGTCCGGGAGGGAGGTGGGGGGGTCAGCCCCCCGCCCGGCCAGCCGCCCCGTCCGGGAGGGAGGTGGGGGGGTCAGCCCCCCACCCGGCCAGCCGCCCCGTCCGGGAGGGAGGTGGGGGGGTCAGCCCCCCGCCTGGCCAGCCGCCCCGTCCGGGAGGGAGGTGGGGGGATCAGCCCCCCGCCCGGCCAGCTGCCCTGTCCAGGAGGTGGGGGGCGCCTCTGCCCGGCCGCCCCTACTGGGAAGTGAGGAGCCCCTCTGCCCGGCCAGCCGCTCTGTCTGGGAGGGAGGTGGGGGGGTCAGCCCCCCGCCCGGCCAGCCGCCCCGTCCGGGAGGGAGGTGGGGGGGTTAGCCCCCCGCCTGGCCAGCCGCCCCGTCCGGGAGGTGAGGGGCACCTCTGCCCGGCCGCCCCTACTGGGAAGTGAGGAGCCCCTCTGCCCGGCCAGCCGCTCTGTCTGGGAGGGAGGTGGGGGGGTCAGCCCCCCGCCCGGCCAGCCGCCCCGTCCGGGAGGGAGGTGTGGGGGTCAGCCCCCCGCCCGGCCAGCCGCCCCATCCGGGAGGGAGGTGGGGGGGTCAGCCCCCCGCCCGGCCAGCCGCCCTGTCCGGGAGGGAGGTGGGGGGATCAGCCCCCCGCCCGGCCAGCCGCCCTGTCCGGGAGGTGAGGGGCGCCTCTGCCCGGCCGCCCCTACCGGGAAGTGAGGAGCCCCTCTGCCCGGCCAGCCGCCCCGTCCGGGAGGGAGGTGGGGGGGTTAGCCCCCCGCCGGGCCAGCCGCCCCGTCGGGGAAGTGAGGTGCGCCTCTGCCCGGCCGCCCCTACTGGGAAGTGAGGAGCCCCTCTGCCCGGCCAGCCGCCCTGTCCGGGAGGGAGGTGGGGGGTCAGCCCCCCGCCCGGCCAGCCGCCCCATCCGGGAGGGAGGTGGGGGGGGGTCAGCCCCCCGCCCAGCCAGCCGCCCCGTCCGGGAGGTGAGGGGCGCTTCTGCCCGGCCGCCCCTACTGGGAAGTGAGGAGCTCCTCTGCCCGGCCACCACCCCATCTGGGAGGTGTACTCAACAGCTCATTGAGAACGGGCCATGAAGACAATGGCGGTTTTGTGGAATAGAAAGGAGGGAAAGGTGGGGAAAAGATTGAGAAATCGGATGGTTGCCGTGTCTGTGTAGAAAGAGGTAGACATGGGAGACTTTTCATTTTGTTCTGTACTAAGAAAAATTCTTCTGCCTTGGGATCCTGTTGATCTGTGACCTTACCCCCAACCCTGTGCTCTCTGAAACATGTGCTGTATCCACTCAGGGTTGAATGGATTAAGGGCGGTGCAAGATGTGCTTTGTTAAACAGATGCTTGAAGGCAGCATGTTCGTTAAGAGTCATCACCACTCCCTAATCTCAAGTACCCAGGGACACAAACACTGCGGAAGGCCGCAGGGTCCTCTGCCTAGGAAAACCAGAGAACTTTGTTCACTTGTTTATCTGCTGACCTTCCCTCCACTATTGTCCTGTGACCCTGCCAAATCCCCCTCTGCGAGAAACACCCAAGAATGATCAATAAAAAAGAAAAAATAAATAAATAAATAAAAAAAAGAAGACTATATCAGAACCAAGGACAGAATCTGTTGGAAACTATCAAGATTTTTTTTCATTCTGTCCCTTATCTCTGCCTCTAAAAAAAATATTCATTTGTCAAAAAAAAAAACCCAGAAAAATAATAGAGAAAATCAGTAAAGTCAAAAGCTGCTTCTTTGAGAAGATCAATAAAACTGGCAAACCTATGGCCAGAAGTGATGAGGACCATAAAAGAGAAGACACAAATGATCAATATCAGGAATGAAAGAGGTGGCACAACTATATATTCTATGACATTAAAAGAACAATAAAGGAATATTTAAAGCAACTTTATGCCTATAAACTCAACAATTTGGATAAAATAGAAAATTCCTTGAAAGATATATTACAAAAGCTTACTCAAGAAAAATAGATAACTTGATTCTCCCTGTATCTATTTTATCTATTTATTTATTTAGATGGAGTCTCACTCACTGTGTCATTCAGGCTGGAGTGTAGTGGTGTGATCTTGGCTCACTGCAACCTCCACCTCCCAAATTCAAGTGGTTCTCCTGCCTCAGCCTCCAGAGTAGCTGGAATTACAGGTGAGCGCCACCACACTCAGCTAATTGTTCTATTTTTAGTAGAGACAGGGTTTTACCATGTTGGCCAGGCTGGTCTTGAGCTCCTGATCTCAAGTGATCTGCCCACCTTGGCCTCCCAAAGTGCTGGGACTGCAGGCATGAGCCACCATGCCTGGCTGCCCTGTATCTATTTTAAAAACTGAAATTATAGTTTACAATCTTCCCAAAAAGAAAACTCCAGGCCTAGATGGCTTCATTGGTGAATTCTACCAAACGCTTAAGGAAAAAATAATATCAATTCTACACAAACTCTACCAAAAGAATTGAACAGGAAGAAATACTTCTCAACTCATTCTCTGAGGTCAGCATTATTCTGAAATCTAATCCAACAATATATTAAAAGGATAATACATCCTAACCAAGTGGGGTTTATCCTGAGAATGCAGGGCTGGCTTAACATTGAAAATTAATTCAATGTAATTTATGAGATTAATAAATTTAAAAATAAAAACATATGATCATCTCAGTAGATACAGGAAAAGCATTTAACAAAATCTAACATTCATTCCTGATCAAAGCTCTCAGCAAACTAGGAAGAGATGGAAACTTTCTCAGCCTGTTAAGGACATCTTTTAAAAAACTATCTACTTAATTAAAACACTACACTTAATGCTGAAAAATTGAATGCATCCCCTCTAAGATTAAGAACAAGACTGTTATGTTCACTCTCCTCACTTCTGTTCAACACTGTGTGGAGGTTCTGATCAGTGCAATCAGGTGAAGAAGAAAGAAAATAAAACAAAAATTCATCCAGATTAGAATGGAAGAAATAAAACATCAGATAATCATCTATATAGAAAACCCAATGTATCTACAAAAAAAAAAACAAAACAAAACCTGCTAGAACCAGTAAGTAAATTTAGCAAGGTTGCAGGATACAAGAGCAATATATAAAAATCTACTATATATGTATACGCCAGCAACAATCAGATATTAAAATTGAAAAAAATACAATTCACAATAGCATAAAAATATAAAATATTTAAGGATACATCTGACAAAAGACATGTAAGACCCATACACTGAAAACCATAAAACATGTCTGAAAGAAATTTTTAAAAACCTAAATAAATAGCAAATGGATTAGAAGAATCAATATTGTTGACATGTCAATATTCTTCAAATTGATCTATAGATTCAGTGTAATTGCTATTAAAATCCTAGCAAGCTTTTTTTTTTTTTTTTTTTTAAACAGGGTCTTACTGTGCCACCCAGGCTGGAGTACAGTGGCATGATCATGGCTCACTGCTGCTTTGACTTCCCTGGGCTCAGGCAATCCTCCCACCTCAGCCTCCCAAGGAGCTGGGACCACAGGCATGCACTACCACGCCTGGCTAATTTTTGTATTTTTTGGTAGAGACAGGGTTTTTCCATGTTGCCCAGGTGAGTCTTGAGCTCCTTGGTTCAAGCAATACACCTACCTCAGCCTCCCAAAGTGCTGAGATTACAGGCGTGAGCCACTGTGTCTGGTCCAGCAATCTTTTTATGTAGGAACTGACAAGTTGACTTTAAGTTCATATGAAAATGCAAATGACTTAGCCAAAATAAGTGTGAAGAAGAACAAAAAATTTTTTTTGAATCGATATTGTTCAAGCGATCTGCCCATCTCGAACTTCCAAAGTGCTAGGATTACAGGCGTAGGCCATCCTGTCCAACCAGAAGAACAATATTAAAAGGACAACACTCACTGATTGCAAAAATTATTATGAAGCTACAGTAATCAAAATGGTGTGTTTGATGTAGAGAGAGACAGATCAATGGGAAAGAACAGAGAGTCTGGAAATAAATCCACACATATATGGACAACTGATTTGGGCAGGCACAAAAAGGTAATCCTATGGAGAAAGTATGGCCTTTTAAACAAATGGTGTTGGAACAATTGGCTATCTATATGCAAAAATAAAGGTGAATTTGGATTTATATCTTGCACTGTATTAAAAAATTAACTGGAAATTTATCATAGACTTAATAGAAAGCCTAAACCTATAAAATTTCTAGAATAAAACAGGAGAAAATTTTTGAGACCTTGGGTTAGGCAAAGGCTTTTTAGGACGACAAAAGCACAACCAATAAAAGAACAAATAGATTGATTGGACTTCATCAAAATTAAAGACTTTTGCTTTTCTACTAAAAGAATAAAAAGGTACTCCACCAACTGGAAGAAAATATTTGCACAGCATCTATCGGATAAAGAATTTATACCCAGAATATATAAAGAACACTCCAAACTCAACGATAAGAAAAAAGACAACCCAATAAAAGACGAACAAAAGATTTGATCAGATCCTTTACAAAGAAAATCAAGAACACTTCACAAAGGATCTGCAAATAAGCTCAGGAAAAGATGCTCAACATCATTAGTCACTAAAGAAATACAAAATAAAAATCACAAGATACTACTACACATCTATTAGAATGGCTACAATTAAAAAGACTGACCACGTCAAGTGTTGGTGAGGATATGGAGAAGGCTCTTTATGCCTCAGTTCTCTTACCTGTAAAATGGCACCTACTTTATAAGGTCGTTATGAGGATTTAATGAGTAAATACATCTCAAGTGCTTAGAGAAAGTGCCTGGCACATGGTAGGCAGGGCATGAATGTAGATTGTTTTCACTCTCCCACTAAGGAGGTGTGATAACCCACATCCGTCTCTAAGGGTAAGCAGCAATTTAACAAGAGAAGAAGAAAGGGGAAGGGAATTGGAGCAGAGCAAAGGCCACTTGGACATCTAAGTGAGACAGGGAAAAAACTGTGAAAGGGGAAACTCATTAGTTATTTACAGGCCTTTAGCCTCATTTTCAGGAGGGCAGGCCCTGGTAATCAGGAGGGCCTTTGTTTGCTGAAGGTGTGGAGGAGGTGAGGCTGCCTCTGGAGAGGTGGTTTCTCCAGCACAGCGGCTGGGGCAGAGTGTGGGGTGCACTTGCTGTGAGGAGGGAATGCTAGGAGAGGTGACCTGCCTCATGGAAGTGACATTCAGAATGCTGTGCATTGAACTCTCACCACCAGCAAGAGCAATAAGCTCGGGAAAAACGTTCATTTCTCACTGGTACCTTTTAATTTGAGGAATCAAGAAAAGTGACAAATTCCTTCTCCATGGTAGGTAGAGGCTGAGGACCCAGCCTGCCCTTGAGCCCTAGGTAACAGTGGGTTACAGAGATAGAGGACCGCAGTGGTCACTAACTGCCTTCCTGAGCACCTCCCACATGCCAGGCATTGGGCTAAGGGCTGCAGGAGCCCAATGATTAAGACACACTTTCTGCCCTTGACGACCTCACAGGTCCAGCTGGAAGACAGACCAGGAAGCAAATAATTACAATTAAACACTGTCACATTACTGTTAGAAGGGCCATACGAGAGGCGAGTATAAAATGCCTTAAAAATGTGGATACAGAAACAGTCTCACCATGGAGCAGATTACAAGTACTAGGACTAAAGGAGCAAATATTAGAAGTAAAAAGAAAGAACATTTCCCTGCTAATTTTGGCATCCTTAAGCCACCCATAATGAAAACAGCTTCTTAATCAAATCCAGCTTTTATTTCCAGGCTGAACCACAGCCCTTTCTGTTTTCCTCTTAAGCCAATATAATGTTTTATTCCAAGCTGTTTTCTCCCATCATCTGTCAAATAGGGCCACTTTAGATCTAATACCAGCCTCTTGATGGGGAGCAGGGGCTGCATTAGTAGAAGAATGTCCTTACATCCCTGCAGAACTCTCTGGGTTCTTTGCTATTACTAGAAAAGATCAGAAGAAAAAGATAATATAAAATTAGGTGATTTAGCTAATATCCTCCTATCTGGTTCTGAGGACTATTCAGACTAGGAATGAGATCTGTTCTTTCGGTTTAATTTGAGCACTCTTGATTCCTAGTACGGAAATGCACTATAAGCTCTGACCATAATCCTTCTCTTAGTGTTTGTTTGTGTTGCAATATTTACATTTGTGATCTTCAGAATCATTAATGCTGCTCTGCAGCCATTGTCTCATCAAGTGAGCTAACAAATGATCACCCATCAATAAGAACCTGAAAACCTGGCACCTACAGAGATCGAAATAACCGTCCCCAGAAGCCCGATACACAATCATAACTCAAGCAGCAGTGGGGATCCACAATGCTCACACTCCCAGACGGTAATGGTCTAGCCTCCAACTCAGGCTGAAGAATGACCACAAGTGGGCACTAAATTGCCTGTCAGATGTCTGAAGCCCCACGGCTTAATTATTAGCACTAAGATTACAGCCTCTATATCAATGTAACTTTACTATTTGTTCAAAGAAATTCTGGCTCAGGAAGATAAGGCCATAAACCAATAAGATACCTCCAATACTCATTTATCAAAAATAGACTGCTCAACCAGCCATCTTCTCAGGACAATAGGTTATTCATACAGGTAAACAGTCCCCTTCCCAAGACAGTAGGTCACTCACCTGGGCAAATCTACTTGCCTATCAAACAGTTATTCATGAAGTCTCACCTTAAAACTCTCTTCTTTGTTGCATCCATCAACTCTAAACAATTTTATCATAAACTTTGCCTAATTCTAATCAGATTACTGATTAAAATTAAACCACTTGAACTCAGGCCCCAAAACTCAATGACTATTTTTCTTCTGACACACTACTAAGTCTCCACCAAGGTGATACTTTCCCTTATTATAGTAAATAATAAACTCAGTTTTGTTTGATCAGCTGATTATTCTGATGGTCTTTCAGGAGCGTCAGATACTCCAGATGGATTAAATGAAGGAAATGTAATGAAGCAGCTCCTTTCAGAAGTGAAGGCAAGATTACTGCGATACACGAGGGATAGTGAGGTGTCCAGGGACCAGCAAGAGTGGGAAGCCATTGCCACCCCTAGGGCTGAAGGGACAAGGGGAGGAATTAGTGTCAGTAGAACCCAGCAAGAGTGGAGACTATAGAGTCATGGCTGCCCAGCTAAAGCGGAAGTCATGAAGGCCCACACCCACCATCACAAATCAGGGGGAGCAGGGAGGGAACACTGCCTCTGCTTCTCTTTTTTTTTTTTTTTTTTTTTTTTTTTGAGACGGAGTCTCGCTCTGTCGCCCAGGCTGGAGTGCAGTGGCGCGATCTCGGCTCACTGCAAGCTCCGCCTCCCGGGTTCACGCCATTCTCCTGCCTCAGCCTCCCGAGTAGCTGGGACTACAGGCGCCCGCTACCACGCCCGGCTAATTTTTTGTATTTTTAGTAGAGACGGGGTTTCACCGTGTTAGCCAGGATGGTCTCGATCTCCTGACCTCGTGATCCGCCCGCCTCGGCCTCCCAAAGTGCTGGGATTACAGGCGTGAGCCACCGCGCCCGGCCTGCTTCTCTTGCCCTTCAGTTGCCTGCTGGTTCCTCCCATTAGACAAACCCAAATGGAAGCCAGCAAGCAAGCAGACCCCAATAATGCCGGAAGCAGTCTGCTGGGGGCCAGCGAAGGGCAGAGAAGGGAGGAGACTGGATCTGTGTGAACATGGGGAAATGGGATGATAAGTGAAGAATAACCAGTACACAGCACAAGGAATATTGGTTGAATGAATGAATGAATCCCCACTGGTCTTCAGCAAGGTTATAGTATTTGCTAAGGAATGAATAAATGAGTTATACTGAATATGCATTATCTCTACTTAGCATATTGGCTTTGCGGGGGGCAGGGGGATCATAATCAGTAAATGTCAACTTTGTTCCTTTGCTTAAAACTTTATTTCAGCCAAGATAGACAAGGCACTGATATTTGTCCATTCTCACATCACTAATAAAGACATATCCGAACCTGGATAATTTATAAAGGAAAGAGGTTTAATTGACTCACAGTTCCGTAGAGCTGGGGAGGCCTTAGGAAACTTAAATCACGGCAGAAGGAGAAGCAAACACTTCCTTCTCCACATGGCGGCTGCAAGAAGTGCCGAGCAAAAGGGGGAAAAGCCCCTTATAAAATCATCAGATCTCGTGAGAACTCACTCACTATCATGAGAACAGCACGGAGGTAACCACCTCCATGATTCAATTACCTCCCACCGGGACCCTCCCACCACATGTGGGAATTATGGGAACTACAGTTCAAGATGAGATTTGGGCGGGGACACAGCCAAACAATATCAGCACTCAAAGAGTAAAACAGAGAAGAAAAATTGGGCATGTTTTAGAGATTTCATAGATGTTATCTGTGGTATAATTTGGCTTAAAGCCTGGACTTAGGAGTTCTGGCACAAATATCCTTCACCTACTCCCTAAAATATCATCAAACCAAGACTTCTTATCTAGGAATTTTACCATAATTGCAAGAGCTAACCACATCACATTTTCTGGAAGGACTTGAAAAGGTTAGCAAATTTGGAAATACCACCAAATAAGAAGTTGCCAAAATAATTCTTTTTTAACAGTTCTGTTTTAAATTATGTAGTCTAGTAGAATGTGAGCTTATGAGAGTTGGTCAAAGCCAAGGAAGCAAACTAAGTTTTTGGGCTATCTGCCCTGTAACAGATAGCCCCCAGTATAATTAAGGGTTAAAAACCTCTAGTTCTGAAATCAGATAGAACTGGTTTTGAATCTTATACTATGTGACTTTGGGCAAATTACTTGCATCCCATGCCTCAGTTTCCTCATCTGTAAAATGAGAATATTATTCCGTGCTTCTTTTTTTTATTGGTGGCTATTATTTTTGGCCACCACATTCACCCCCTACCCCTTCCAATACTTTTTCCTATAACCCAGGACCGGAAGTCTGGCAACTGCTACATGTCCATCTCCATTTCCTTCATGGTTCTTAAAACCATATATAAATACATTCTGCCAATGATATGCCCCTGTGCAAGTTTCGGAAGTTCAAGCTTTAGCAGATGTGAGCTTCACAGCAACTTCTAAGTTTTCGCTTCCTAGTTATCAGCCTGGGTGCTTCAGGACGGCTATGACCAGCGGTGACCATGGGCAGCAGTTTCCTGTTGTTTTCCTCATCTCAGTGGTGGCAGCAGTTTCTTAGAGTAAGACTGTATGGGTGAACCTAAAAGCTCACGGTGCCTCCCGTGACTTTTGCTCCTTCAGCCTTTTAAACTTTTTTATTTTAATGAACTTCTAATTCCTTCCATTAAACTTCTTCCTACATGAAATATCTAAGGTATTTTCTTTTATTTTGAGACAGGGTCTCGCTCTATGACCCAGGATGGAGTGTAGTGGCACAATCACTGCCCACTGCAGCCTCAACCTCCCCCCACTCAGGTGATCCTCCCACCTCAGCCTCCTGAGTAGCCCGGACTACAGGCGCTTGCCACCATGCCCAGCTAATATTTTGTATTTTTTGTAGAGACAGGGGTCCACCATATTGCCCAGGCTGGTCTCAAACTCCTGGGCTCAAGCGATCTACCCACCTCAATGTCCCAAAGTGCTAGGATTACAGGCATGAGCCACCATGCCCGGCTGGTTTAGCTTTTTCTAACTGAACCCTGAATGAGATCTACCAGAGTGTACTAAGTTTTATACCCCAAAAGTACCTTTTATAGAAATGATCCTTGAATTAATCACTACTGTGGAGGTCCTTCATCATGTGCATAACTGTTATGGATTCTTCTATAAAACTGAAGACTTCAGAATTCTCCAAGGCAATGAAGATAAGTTAACAACTATGTTAATCATCCTAATGGCACTTTGATTTAAAATCCGTTTATTTGGTTCACGTGACCATTTCAAACACCTTATTTATAGACTTATATAAAATATAGGCTGAACCAGGTAAATGAGTAATATTTTGAAAAGAATCTTTTTTTCTGAGCAGTAGGTCTTACAAGTGGGCTTAAAAAATTCAGTAAACCATGCTGTAAACAGATATGCTATCATCCAGGATTTGTTGTTCCATTTAGAGCACAAGCAGAGTATATTAATAATTCTTGGCCGGGCACGGTGGCTCAGTCTGTAATCCCAGCACTTTGGGAGGCCGAGGCAGGCGGATCACGAGGTCAGGAGATCGAGACCATCCTGGCTAACACGGTGAAACCCCATCTCTACTAAAAATACAAAAAAATTAGCCGGGCGCGGTGGCGGGCGCCTGTAGTCCCAGCTACTCGGGAGGCTGAGACAGGAGAATGGCGTGAACCCAGGAGACGGAGCTTGCAGTGAGCCGAGATCACGCCACTGCACTCCAGCCTGGGCGAGGGAGCGAGATTCCGTCTCAAAAAATAAATAAATAAAAATAAATTTAAAAATAAATAAATAAATAAGAAAGAATAAATTCTTAAAGCTCCTAAGATTTTCAGAATGGTAAGTGAGCACTGGCTTCAACTTAGAGTCACCAGCTTCATTAGACCCTAACAAGAGAGTCAGCCTGTCCTTTAAAGGTAGACATTGACTTCTCTCTAGCTATAAAAGTCCTAGATGGCATTTTCTTCCAATAGAAGGCTGTTTTACCTATATGGAAAATCTGCTGTTTGGTGTAGCCACCTTCATCAATGGTTGTAGATAGATCTTCGGGGGAACTTGCTGCAGCTTCTACACCAGCACTTGCTGTTTTGCTTTGTACTTTCATGTTATGGAGATGGCTTTTTTCCTTAAATCTCGTGAACCAGTCTCTGCTAGCTTCCAACTTTTCTTCTGCAGCTTCCTCACCTCTCTCAGCCTTCGCAGAATTGGAGAAAGTTAGGGCCTTGCACTAAATTAGGTTCTGGTTTTAAGGGAGTGTTGTAGCTGATTTAATCTTCTATCCAGACCACTCAGACTTTCTCCATATCAGCAATAAGGCTTTCCTTTTTTTTTTTTTTTTTTTTTTTTTTGAGACGGAGTCTCGCTCACTGCAAGCTCCGCCTCCTGGGTTCACGCTATTCTCCTGCCTCAGCCTCCCGAGTAGCTGGGACTACAGGCACCCACCACCACGCCTGACTAATTTTTTGTATTTTTAGTAGAGACGGGGTTTCACCGTGTTAGCTAGGATGGTCTAGATCTCCTGACCTCGTGATCCACCCGCCTCGGCCTCCCAAAGTGCTGGGATTACAGGTGTGACCCACTGCGCCCAGCCTGCAGTAAGGCTTTCTTATCATTCATGTGTTCACTAGAATAGCACTATAGCATTTTTAATTTTCTTCAGTAACTTTTCCTTCACATTCACAACTTGGCTAACTGGTGCAAGAGGCCTAGCTTTTGGACTATGTCAGTTTTCAACATGTTCTTCTCACTAAGCTTAATCATTTCCGGATTTTGCTTTGAAGTGACATGTGCAATGCTTCTTTTCACTTGAACACTTAAAGGCCATTGTTATTAATTGGCCTAATTTCAATATTGTTGTGTCTCAAGAAATAGGGAGGCCGTAGGAAAGGGAGAGACATAGGGGAGTGGCTGATGCATGGAGCAGTCACATACACACATCGTTTATCCATTAAGTTCACTGTCTTATATGGGTGCAGTTCATGGTGCCCAAAAACAATTAAAATAACAATATCAAAGATAGCTGATCACCAATAGTATTGTAACAAATATAGTAATGATGAAAAAGTTTGAAATAATGTGAGAATTATCAAAATGTGACACAGAAACATGAGGTGAGCACATGCTGTTGGAAAATAGCATAGACAGACTTGCTGAATGCAGAGTTGCCACAAATTTGGGTTGCTTCAATTTGTAGAAAGTGCAACATCTGTGGAGTGTGTTAAAGCAATGTGCAACAAAACAAGATATGTCTGCACTTCATTTTGTATTAAAGCAGCACTCCATCCCTCCTTGATAAGGTTGTAAGCTTCTTGAAGACAGGAACCAGGCTTTACCAACTGGAGGAACTCTTGGTATGGTGTTCTGCATAGTAAAAATATCACTGAGGAAATCACAAGTTCACAGATTTGCAGAGAGAATCACCATTTGAGCCTTCTTTTAATGCCTGAGGTTTTCAAAGCCAAGTCCAGTCCTGACTTGCCTTAAACATCTAATTAATCTTATCTCTGGACTAATGAAACTGATTACATGGCACTTTGTAAATATCTAAGGTACTCCCCAAAAGATAAACAGCGGCAATGGTCAAGATCAAAGCGTTGGGTATGGAATGCAACTGTTATGGCTCGAGGGTCATGGCTGCCTGGAAGAACAATAAACGCAGCCTGGCTTTGATCATCTCACTCTGAACACAGAACCTTCAGTGGTTCCTCACTGCCTTCAAAAGCCCACACTTCTTGGCAAACTCCTCTGTGCCCCTACCACCTGGTCTCAGCCCACCCTCCCTGCCTTATCTTCCAATGCCTTTCACTACCATGAACAAGCTCACCAAACACTCCATGAACAACTCATGACTGCACTGACTGGCTTCCTGGTCTCCAAATACTCCCTTTTCTTTCCCCTGCCCCTCCCCATCCAGTGCATTCTGCATCAGCCAGCTCAGGTCCCTCCTCTTCTCAGAACCATCATGTAATGACCCTTTCCTGCCACCTTGTACAGTTGACACTTCTTACATACTCATTAAGCACTTTTCATGTATTATCTCACTTCTCAAAATTATAAGGTAGGATTATTTCCTCCATTTTATGGATGAGGAAACTGAGGCAAACACCCTAATATTTTCAGACTGTGTAATTCAAGTCTCAGATAATATTTATAGCTCACTTATGCTCCAGAAGAAAATCTGGCTAATTTACTCCTAAGACAGCTGATGGACATCTATAAGATTTCTTAAACAAAGCAGTGAGTGCTTTCAAAATTCAGTATAATAATCTCAAAATTGCAACAGCATATATGGTATTTAAAAATACTTTACACATGTAGGCCAGGCGCAGTGGCTCACACCTGTAATCCCAGCACTTTGGGAGGCTGAGGCGGGTGGATCACAAGGTCAGGAGATCGAGACCATCCTGGCTAACACGGTGAAACCCTGTCTCTACTAAAAATGCACAAAATTAGCCGGGTGTGGTGGCGGGTGCCTGTAGTCCCAGCTACTCGGGAGGCTGAGGCAGGAGAATGGTTTGAACCTGGAGGGGTGGAGCTTGCAGTGAGCCAAGGTCGCGCCACTGCACTCCAGCCTAGGCAACAGCGCTGTCTCAAAAATAAATAAATAAATAAATACTTTACACATGTAAAGATGCTCAATATCATTAATCATTAGAGAAATGAAAAATCAAAGCCACAATGAGATACCCCTACACGCCCATTAGGATGGCTACGATTAAAAAAAAGAAAGAAAGAAAATAAGTATGGGTGAAAATAGGGAGAAATTGAAACCCTTGGGCATTTGCTGGTGGGAATATACAAGGTGCAGCTGCTGTGGAAAATATTTGGTAATTCCTCAAAAAATTAAACATTGAATTACCATATGATTCAGCAATTCCTCTTCTAGCGTTGAAAGCAAAGACTCAGATATTTGTACACCTGTGTTCATAGCAGCATTATTCACAATAACCAAAATATAGAAATAAACCAAATGTCAAAGATGAATGGATAAACAAAATGTGGTCTACACATTTATTGAAATATTATTCAGCTTTAAAAAGCAATGAAATTCTGGCACATGCTACGACACAGATAAACCTTGAAGACATAATGCTAAGTGAAATAAACCAGTCACCAAAGGACAGATGTTATATGATTCCACATAGATGTGCCAGCTGGAATAGTCAAACTCACAAGTAGAATAGTAGTTGCAAGGGGCCGAGGGGAAAAGGGAATTTAAAGTTCGTGTTCCATGGCACACAGCTTCACTTTGGGAAGATAAAAAGTTCTGGGCTGGGCACGGTGGCTCACGCCTGTAATCCCAGCACTTTGGGAGCCTGAGGCAGATGGATCACGAGGTCAAGAGATCGAGACCATCCTGGCCAACATGGTGAAACACTGTCTCTACTAAAAATACAAAACTTAGCTGGGTGTGGTGGTGCACGCCTGTAGTCCCAGCTACTCAGGAGGCTGAGGCAGGAGAATTGCTTGAACCAGGGAGGCGGAGGTTGCAGTGAACTGAGATCACACCACTGCACTCCAGCCTGGTGACAGTGCAAGACTCTGTCTCAAAAAAAAAAAAGAAAAAGTTCTGGAGCTAGATGGTGGTGATGGTTGCACAACAATGTGAATAATGCCACTGCACACCTAAAAATGGTTAAAATGGTAAAATTTTATGTGTATTTTACTACAATAAAAAATACAAAGATACTTTTATATCATGCACTTGATCCTCCCAAACACCCTGCCAGGAAGCAGAGGGGATTTACAAAGCAGAATCGGGTTCATGGTTCTGGGTAGGGCCCAAGACTCTGCATTGCTACTCTGCATTGCTACCCTGCACCTGGTGATGCTGGGGATCTACAGACCACAGCCCTGGGGCAGGACAAGGAGGTGGCAGGAATGAGATGCAAAACCTGACTCATTATACTCACACTCTTTTCTTTTTTCTTTCTTTCTTTCTTTTTTTTTTTTTTAATACCTTATACTCACAGTCTTTTAGCTCTTTCAGGGAATCCCTCAGAAGCGACTCCAACCTCATGAGGAGGAAAGGGCTCACTGAGAACACAGATCCTCACCATCTTGATGGATTGATCAACTGAAATATTTCCAGGTGACCATCATGAGGCTCACCTATTGTTTTGAATGCCACAGACACCCTGAGGATATCTAAGTTACACCCGCCTTTGATCTTACACAGATTGCTTTTTTAAAAAAAAAATAAAAAAGACTACCTGTACTTTAGCTAAAATTAAACTATAATAGAAACTAATTGGATTGCAAACTAGTTGAACTACTTAAAGCTTTCCTTCACAAGATTATTTGTCAGAAGTTCTAATCCCTGATGCATATCAAAATCATTTATTTTTTAAAATACCCATGCCCAGGACCCAGAGAGACTGATTCAATTGGTCTGCTGCTTAGTTCTGTTTTTTAAGTTCTCCAGGTAATAGCAGTCAGAGATGGAAATCATTGACCTAGGATTAAAACGCAACCTAAATTCAAGATATTTAATAAATTGCATTGGTTTATCTTCTTGATTGACATTACTAGATATCAGAATAAAAGTCTGGTATATTTTGTTTGTTAACTCCAAATGCAAATGAAATACTTCAGCTATTTCATTGGGTCTAAATTTACTGTAGGGGCAAACTTTACACAAAATCACACAAGACTGCTAGCAGCAATTACATGCCCCTAGCAACACAAGGGTTAATTTTAGCATCATAAAACTCTCAATTGGACCCACCAGTCTACTTAAAATTATGGTTAGGTTTATCTGCTTCATTCAAATCAATAGCTGCTTTACTTCCCCTGCTGAAACAGAGCTTGCCACCACAGCCATATTGATGTTACCCTTCTTATTGATTATCATCGTTCATATTCAGCCATAATTTGGATATTGCCAACCAACATTTCCAGCCAAGGACGCTTCAAAATAATGCATATAAATTGTGTCTTATTGATCACAGAACGTCTGCTGGCACTTAAGTATGTTGACATATAAACATGAACAGAAGTCCACAAGTTTGCATTTCTGATGTTTACAGAATTATAATTTATAGTAAAACAAATTAAAGCTTTTAAAAAAATCACCTTCATAAAGTGGTATAAACACGAGGCTTAAATTGCAAAAACCATTAAAAGAATATAAAGTCCTACAGTTTTTTTCAAATGATGTATGGAAAGAAAACGTCATTATTTCTCTTTTACACTTGATATCATTTAATTGCATTTTGCCACTTGCAAGATAAAAATAAATTTGCCAAATCATAATTACTGAAATCAGAAATTATAGTGTAATGAAATAATGTTTTCTTAAGAGATATATATGTGTATATCTTTTCTTATTTTAAGATTTCAAGAGTTCACAGTAAGATTAGCACAATGCTTGAGACACGTTTCCCGACGATAGCTTGGCAGAAGCAGAGTAGAGCACTGTTATTAAATAAAACACATGGCCAAAGTCTCAACCTCTGTCATGAGGTGACTGCTGTTAACTCTTTATTAAGAGTTAACAGCTGCAGCTTTTCCCATAGAAAACAAGATAAACCAGGCAAACAGTGCACAGGTGCTGACCTGACCTGCTGCTGCTCAAAGTCTTGGAAAGGCCCACGTGACGTCATCAGGGGCACCGCCCTAACTCAGGGAAGTGAAGAAAGAGTTTCCTGGAGAAACTGAGGAACGATACATTCACAGACATATGTTGAGAAGCTGCCATCCTATCTCTCTATCACTTCCTTTGCTGTGTTCCCAGAGTGAGAGAAATGATAATTCTCACCGAAGGCACTCCACGGTCTCATGGTCTCGCCTGTGCTAGGAAGCCTGGGAGAATATATGCCACGTAGACTGTGTAACAGGAATAATATTTGGAAAGTATGAGTGGTGTGTTTTTTCATCCCACGCCCTAGTCACATTCCCTGCACACATTCCA
The DNA here is from genome assembly GCF_028858775.2 of Pan troglodytes. Lineage (NCBI taxonomy): Eukaryota > Metazoa > Chordata > Mammalia > Primates > Hominidae > Pan > Pan troglodytes. Next base: position 31,814,269 of record NC_072404.2, read on the forward strand.
TAGCTCCAGGGAAGAGGGAGAAGAAATGCCATTCTGGACAGACAAGAATACAAGCCAGGCAGGATGGGAAGTCAAAGCAAGCCTCCCGGGTCCAAGAGGAAGAGGATGGAGCCGATGAAGCATGGGCTGATGGATGGCAGCAGACAGTTGGACCCTGAATCCTGCCCCCTCATCCACCTCTGGATGGGAATCCTGGCGCGGGGTGGAGCCGGGCTTCAGCTGGATTGGGGGAAGGCTGGAAGGTGAGGGATCTTGATACTCTGCTCTTCATTGGGAACTGCAGGAGGTGACTCCAGTCCTGGGCGTCACCCTGCCAGTACAGGGTAGGCACAGCGGGGTGGAAGTGGCAGCCCAGTGAAAGTCAGGTAGGGAAGAGTCCTGAGTAAGTGTCCCTCACCAACACTGGTTCCTATGGAGCAAAGGGGAGTGGAGAGTCCAGGAGATAAGGTGCTAAGGGGTGAGGCAACTCTACCAGACAGGTCAGTTACAGGTCAAAGCTGAAATTCAAAAAGGTCTGCATTGCTAGGGAGAGCTAAGGTGGAGAGCCAGGTAAACGGGAGAGAAGCTGCACCAGCTCCATGGACTGCAGCAAGAAGATCCCCGTCATGAGATCTACTACTCTGTGGTCACCTCAGCACTATTGACGTTTGGACCAGATAATTCTTCACTGATGGAGGCTGCCTGCACATTGTAGAATGTTTAGCAGCATCTCTGCCCCCTACCCACCAGATGCCAGTAGCACTCCCCTCCCCTCTTCAGTAGTGATCATCAAAAACACCTCGGGACACCAAATGTCCCCTGAAGACAAACACTGTAGTAGGTTGAGAACTACTGCATCAGCCCTAGACACCGCTTGGAGAGGATGGCAAGGGAAGAGGCTGGAAAACTGAGCACCTATCCCAGAGACAGCTATTTCACACTGAGATCTCAAGGCCTGAAGAAAGTAAGATCCCATCAGTGGCAAGTTGAGGGACCTGACCCCTCCCCCTCCACCCACCCATCCTTAGGCTACCCAGCCAAGTGGGTGCCCAAGAGCAATAGAAAATAACAACTCTGGGAAGAGCAGGTCATCACTCAATTTTACAGATGAGGAAACTGAGTTTCTAAGAGGTTAAGCTAACCATCCAAGGTCACACAACCAGTTAGTGGCTGAGCCAGCATTCAATGCCAGCGAGGCTCCCTCCAAAACCATGCTCATTCCTATACAACTCCCTTTCACACAGAGTGCCAAGTTAGAACTTCATGTGTATTGCAGTGTCAAAGACGGAGCTCCCGTTGGGAAGGAATGATATATGCCTCTATGCCAAGCATGTCATTTGTGCTCCATAAATATTTGCTGAATGAGTGAATGGATGAAACCCTCTCCTCTACCTCTGGGCTAAGCAGGCTGTTTCCCAAGGCCTCACTGCACCTGAAAAAACAAGAATGAAGATAAAGCAAAGGCTAACAATTGCAGGACCAATGTTCCTTCTCAGAGATCCTTGAGCGAGGCAAAAATAATGTACAGCTGGCTTCCAATCAACAGCACTAATGCGTGAGTCAAGAGATAAGCTCAATGAGCTTGCAGAGGAGGGAGAGATGGGAGGGAGCAGTAGGAGCCAGGCAGGAGATGAGGGACCCGGAGCAGTGACTTGGGCTCAATTTGGAAGGACCAGAAAATTAGTGGGGAAGACCACTCCAGAGTTGAGTTGGCACAAGAAGTAAGAGCAGCCAGGCGCAGTGGCTCACACCTGTAATCCCAGCACTTTGGGAGGCTGAGGTGGGGGCAGATCACCTGAGGTCCAGAGTTTGAGACCAGCCTAGCCAACATGGCAAAACCCTGTCTATACTAAAAATACAAAAATTAGCTGGGCGTGGTGGCAGGCACCTGTAATCCCAACACTTTGGGAGGCTGAGATGGGTGAACTGCTTCAGGCCAGGAGTTTGAGACCAGCCTGACCAACATGGTGAAACCCCATCTCTACAAAGAATACAAAAATTACCCAGGCATTGTGGTGTGCACCTACAATCCCAGCTACTCGGGAGGCTGAGGCATGAGAATCGCTTGAACCCAGAAGGCAGAGGCTGCAATGAGCCGAGATCGCGCCACTGCACTCCAGCCTGAGCAACAGAGCAAAAAAAAAAAAAAAAAAAAGGAGCTGGTACTGGGAAACAAGATGGCAAGATCGGGGCGGGGTGGAGGGCAGGCGTGGGGTGGAGGTGCCACTGATGAGGAACATGAAGGTCAGGCAAGACATTCAGGTTATGCAGTGGATTCCTGAGTAACAACAGACTTTAACATTGATTGAGGGTTTACCATAAGCAGGAGCTGCTCTAAGCGCTTTGCAGGGATTACTTCATTCGTGGAAGGCTGATTTCCCAGCTGAGGAAACCTGGGGGAGCTCAGCATCCCTGAGGCCTTAAGGAAGGTACTCAGGCCACATGACTCCTAAGTGACGGGACAGGATGGGAAACCAGGCTACTGCATGCCCCAAGAACCATGCTGTTCGCTGCCAGCCCCTATCCCTTCCTGGCATGTGATGTGATCAAAGTGACATAAGCACAACACTAAAAAGGAGATGAAGGCACCAGGGTTCCTTCTTCATACCCTTAATCTGCATAATAGTCAACTCAGGGTAGGGCTTAGGCCGTGGCGGGTTGGGAGATTCAGGATATGTTGTAGCAAAAGCTAGAACTTAAGAGCTATTTGCTAAATGACTGTCTCTGGTGTGTGTAAGATGCAGTCGCTTTACAGTTGACTATATATTAACCCTCTTTGTTCCTTGGTTTTGTCCTTGGTAATCTGTATCACGTTAGCGTATTCATCTGTTTTTTTTGTTTGTTTTTTTTTTGAGATGGAGTCTTGCTTGGTCACCCAGGCTAGAGTGCAGTGGCACAATCACAGCTCACTGCAGCCTCTGCCTCCCAGGTTCAAGTGATTCTCCTATCTCAGCCTCCCAAGTAGCTGGGATTACAGGCACCCGCCACCACGCTCGGCTAATTTTTTTATATTTTTAGTAGAGACAGGGTTTCACCATGTTGGCCAGGCTGGTCTCAAACTCCTGACCTCAGGTGATCCACCCGCCTCTGCCTCCCAAAGTGCTGGGATTACAGGCGTGAGTCACTGCCCCTGGCCTCATCTTACATTTAATACCACTAAGGAGATGGGGAACGCAATTGTATTATTCCCTTCCTTGATAAAAGCTCAGCTCAGCACCACCCTCAGTGAGTACCTTGACAATGGAATCCGGTGGCCACTGACTGTAAAAACGTGTAGCCAGCAAAAATTCTGGTTCTTAGGAAATGCAATCCACATCCTCGCTGGTGAGGGCAACTGACTCATGTGTGGGGTATTAGGAGGGGGCTTATTTGTATGTGTGTTTCATTCATTCATTCAACAAGTACTTATTGAGCACCTACTATGCACCAGGCACTGTTCTTTTATATTTATTTTTTAATTTTTAAAATTTTTTTAGAGATGGAGTTTTGCCATGTTGCCCAGGCTGGTCTTAAACTCTTGGACTTAAGCACTCTACCTGCCTCAGCCTCCCAAAGTGCTGGGATTACAGGTGTGAGCCACCACACTTGGCTAGCCAGGCACTGTTCTAGGGGCTTGGGACACATCATGAATACAACACACAAAGATCCCTTCCCTCATAGAGCTGGCATTTTCAGGGAGACAAGTAAGTAATTTATATAGGGTGTTGGAGGATAATTCCTGTCTTGGAAAAAATAGAAAACAAAGGAAGATCTAAGAGAGATCAGGATGGGAGAGGGGAGGAGTGGGGCAGTTTGTAGTATTACATGGGATAACCAGAAAAGATGACACTTGAGCCAAGACTGAAGAAGGTGAGTGAGAAAGCCATGTAGATATGGGGAGGAAGCCTGGAGCTCAAGGCACAGCAAGGAGGTCAGTGTGGCTGGAGTGGAGGAAGCTCAGGCTGAGGGCATGGTAGAACACGAGGTCAGAACATGAGAGGCTGGAGAGTCACATCACAAAGGGCTATTGGAAGGGCTTGGGCCCTTTACTGTCAGTAAGACGGGGAGCCCCTGCCAGGTCAAAGACAGGGGTGGGACAGGCGTGGTGGCTCACATCTGTAATCCCAGCCCTTTGGGAGGCCAAGGCAAGTGAATCACTGGAGTTCAAGACCAGCCTGGCCAACATGGTGAAACCCCATCTCTACTAAAAATACAAAAATTAGCGAAGTGTGGTGGCAAGCACCTCTAGTCCCAGCTACTCAGGAGGCTGAGGCAGGAGAATCACTTAAACCGGAAGGCAGGGGTTGCAGTGAGCCAAGACCACACCATTGCACTCCAGCTGACAGGATCTTTCTTAGTCATAATAGAATAGCCTGTAACAGGCTCTACATAAGAATAGCCTGTAACAGGCTCTACATAAGAATAGCCTGTAACAGGCTCTACATAAGAATAGCCTGTAACAGGCTCTACATAAGAATAGCCTGTAACAGGCTCTACATAAGAATAGCCTGTAACAGGCTCTACATAAGAATAGCCTGTAACAGGCAAGGGTGAGCTAGTGCAGTAATCCAAGAGGGAGACGGTGGTGGCTAAAGCCAAGGTAGTCATATTTCCCCCCACTGTAGTGCCTGCCCAATGCCGTTCCAGAGCTGAGGAGTAACTGATGGGGTCAGAGTCAACCGAAGCAAATCCTCATGAAGAGACAGCACAAGGGAGACCAATGTTGGAGAAAATGGGACACACCATCGTGTACTGTGCAAATGGCCACAAAATGAAGAATCAGACACACAGATCCACTGGTTACGAAAAAGAGTGTCCCGCCACCAGGACCACATTGCAGGCAAACAAAGCATTAACACCTGCAATACTGAAACCGCAGTCTCTTTGACCTGCTGCCCCCCGTGTAAGCCATCAGCTTTGTCTTTATACTGTCCGGGAATCTTTCCATAGGGATTAGGATTTTGGCCAGTCCTTCCCCAGATGATTCCTGTCCTCATGTGAAATGCCTTGGTTCCCCATAAGATGTCTTTCTCTAGCCATTTGTAAGTACTGAAGAAATCCACTCTGTTCTAACAGGTTGCTTTAACTAGATTTCTAATGTATATTAATAGTTTCACGAAACCACATAGGAAGTATTTTACATTTGTATTGTATTTTTTGCCATAGAAGTCACCACAAGTGCTTCTTTGCATTTTTTTGTTTCCTGAAGCAATTTCCTCTGCTATTGTTTTAGTTACAAAATGTTTTATTAATTTTAAAACTGGATTCTTTTGTGAAATTTTGATGGTCTTTGTTAAAATACTGATATGAAGGGCTTTGCCTGCTAAAGGAAACAAATATTTCTGAAGGTTTTTAAAAAAAGGTCCACTTGGTCCTTGTTTACACAGATCACTTATAGCTACAAAGCTGAGACTGAAGAATGTGCATGAAAACCCACTTTGTATTTCCCACTATTTTGTGCTCAATGGATTATCATTCTTAGATTATTCGGAATTCATTCAATTCAGCCATGCCTCTAAAGTTAAAAACGCCTAACGCCTCTTCCTCTGGGCTTTGAAGAAAATGAAGGAATAATCCCAGATTTTCAGGCCCTTTAGCGTCTCTCCCCAGTTTTTGACCCAGATTCCTGCTCAGGTGAAGTTGGCTTTTGGGTGAAAGTGCAGCTTGATAGTTCATCTTGGGAGCTCATCTCTTCCTCTGCCAATATGATTCTGGCACTGCCATCTTCACGTACTTCAACTTATCGGTGAAAGTTCCAGAGAGCATCCTATGACTCCCCCAGAACACCAGCAATGACCCCTATTTCCAGAGGTGGAGTTTGGGGACTGGGGAGGTCTCACATGATGGAAAAGCAGTTCTGTCATTTGACAAGTATTTTTTAAGCATCTGCTACCTGCCTGCACCCTGCCTTCAAAGATCCACCATGCAGTGGCTCTAAAACGCTGCAGCAGGTTAGCCTTTCCCCTGGAGAGGACATTAAAAGGCTCTCGCAGGAGGTCTAGCTGTGGGACCACACTGTACACATGGAGCCATCCCCTCAGAGCTGCCTGCATATCAGAAATACCCAGCATGGGCTAACCAGGGGACATCACTGGGAATGATGTGATGAGCAGGAAACTCATCCTCACACCCATGGTTCAGAACACAAGGCCTGGGGCCAGCCAGGTGGGAGTGAAATCACAGCCCTGCCAGGCTCTGGCTATGTGATCTTGGACAGGTCACCTCACCTCCATGAGCCTTGGCCTCCTCATCTGTAAGGTTGGTTCAGTCAAAGTGCCAACCTCACAAGCTTATCAGGAAAGTTCGCTGAATCCTCACACATATTATAGGGCCTGGCACAAAATGCATGGCCAGGCCATGCTCACTGTTGTGTTGGTTATTGATTCTATTTCAGCACAGGGTAACGAGCAGCATCTGTGGGTGGTTGATCACTGGTATGAGCAGGACATGGAGCTAATGACATTTTCTTCTTTTTTTTTTTTTTTTTTTTGAGACGGAATCTCACTCTGTCACCCAGGCTGCAGTACAATGGCACAATCTTGGCTCACTGCAATTTCTGCCTCCCAGGTTCAAGCATTCTCCTGCCTCAGCCTCCTGAGTAGCTGGGATTACAGGCATGTGCCACCACACCCAGCTAATTTTTGTATTTTTAGTAGAGATGGGGTTTCACCATGTTTGTCAGGCTGATCTCGAACTCCTGACCTTGTGATCCACCTGCCTCGGCCTCCCAAAGTGCTTGGATTACAGCCACCGTGCCCAGCCTAATGACATTTTAAGACAAAAATATGTGGCAATCCTCCAGTGACCAGATTTGCCCTGCCCACCTCCAACAGCATCAGCCTCAGTGACAGGGAAGACACAGATGTCTGAATTCAGAGCAGAGGCCACATATGGAAGGGCGGAACAATGTTTTGTTGTCACTGCTGCTGCTGCCACAGTGGTTTCATTTGAATTGAATGTGAATGCATGTGGAGGAGGACCTAGCTGTGTTCTCCAAGGACCTCCGAGGACCTACCTGTGTTCTCTGACTGCCTCGCCCAGCAGCTGTCCTCCTGCCTTGCTCTGAAGCCTTTGGATGTCTGGCAACCCCTCGCCCCACTAAACACCCAGATGTGCCCATTCAGTGGTGGGAAACCTCTTGGTGTCAGATTGTAACACAATCAGGATTCTTTACAAGTTCTACTGCTTTGGTCAAAAATGAGGACTTGCTTGTCAGCCTTCTTCTTGGCTCTTAGCCAAGGCTTTGGGTTTCTAAAGCGTGGGTGACATTTGGGCTGTGGAGGTAACGCTCCAAAAAGGGCAGGGAAGGCTCTCTTACGCTTTCTGATGGGGCGTTCTCTTGGTGGTGTGCAGCGGACCTCAAATCCTTTGAGCGATTTTTCTCCAGACATGGATAAGAGGCCACTCTTTTTGTTCATTCTCCTGTAGACTCTGGTTGATGTCTTGCCAATGTAGCAGGATGCTTCCCCACTCCAAATGGGCAGGAATCCAAGAAATGCCGTTTTCTGTTTGTCCGGGCACAGATAATTGAGGAAAAGCCCTGAAGCAAATGTACAGTTTATATTTCTCCAGTGCCTGTTGCAGATAGTCTCTTATTTCTTAGCAACAGGACCAAGCCAGAGGCAAAATTCGGTTCAACGCAAGAACCATGCTTTTCCAAACCTGTAGGATCCTACTGTGCATTGGGCTCTCGATCCCACTGTGCAGTGGTGTTTTCTCTTGTCCCATAAATTCCTCTCTACTGCTTGTGACATGAGTAACCCTGAGAAAGCAGAATGATTTTTAACATCATCTTATAGCAAACTTAATCTGGAGGGCAAATCTGCTGCTAACAACCACACAACGGAAAGGCCACTTGATTACTTCCAAAGTCAAACCGAGCAATCCTTTGCATTATCAGAGCACTCTTCTGGGAGAGCCCACATGCAAAAGATCGCATCTTGATATTCATAAAATAAGGCTTTGGTGAGTCAACAGGAGTCGAGGGCTTCACTTGTGAATTCAGATTGTAGTTAGTGGTTGTTTTTTCTTTAAGCCACTAAGCTTGAATTAGATGAAGAGTGTGACTCATGAAATAGGTTTTATTTAAGGGATTTGGGGTCTTGATTTTAAATGTATGTTTATGGATATGGGAATGCTGTGGAAAAAAAAACATATAATCATGGATAAATAATCAGATTAGAAATCCAGAATGCATTCCAGCTGTAGGATTCGTATTGTTGTTGGCCGGCTTTGTTCTGGGGATGGGGGGAAGGGGTGCAGTCTATCCAAACTTGCCGCATGTAACTACACTTCCCACAGGATTTGTTTTTTTAACATAACAACAAATGCTTATACACTTAAAAGTGAGAGTTAAACAGTGTGTCTTTATTTTGATTAGCCATCCAGTAGTTTAACCCTGACTTTTTTCCACTCTGGTTTTCTAACCTCACCAGTGGCAAGAGTTGAAGAAAAACCCTTAGTTTTCACTGGGAACCTCATAACTTTTTTTTAACTTTTATTTTAGGTTCAGGAGTCCATGTGCAGGTTTGTTCTATAGGTAAACTCATGTCACAGGGGTTTGTTGTACAGATGATTTCATCACTCAGGTATTAAGCCCAGTACCCAATAGTTATTTTTTTCTGCTCCTCTTCCTCCTCCCACCCTCCCCGCTTAAGGAGGCCCCAGTGTCTATTGTCCTCTTCTTTGTGTTCATAAGTTCTCATCATTTAGCTCCCACTTATAAGTGAAAATATGCAGTATTTGGTTTTCTGTTCCTGCGTTAGTTTGCTAAGGATAATAACTTCCAGTTCCATCCATCCATCTTGTCTCACAAAAGACAAGATCTTATTCTTTTTTATGGTTGCATGGTATTCCATGGTGTATATGTACCACATTTTCTTTATCCAATCTGTCATTGATGGGCATTTAGGTTGATTCTATGTCTTTGCTATTGTGAATAGTGCTGCAATGAACATTCATGAGTGTGTATCTTTATGGTAGAATGATTTGTATTCCTCTGGGTATATACCCAGTAATGGGATTGCTGGGACAAATGGTAGTTCTGCTTTCAGCTGTTGGAGGAACTGCCATACCGCTTTTCACAATGGTTAAACTAATTTACACTCCCAACAACAGTGTATAAGTGTTCTCTTTTCTCCACAGCCTCACCAGCATCTGTTATTTTTTGACTTTCTAATGATAGCCATTCTTACTGGTGTGAGATGGTATCTCATTGTGGTTTTCATTTGCATTTCTTTAATAATCAGTGATATTGAGCTTTTTCTTCATATGCTTGTTGGCTGCATGTATGTCTTCTTTTGAAAAGTATCTGTTCAAGTTCTTTGCCCACTTCTTAATGGGGTTGTTTTTCTCTTGTAAATTTCTTTAATTTCCTTATAGATGCAGGCTATTAGACCTCTCTCAGATGCATAGTTTGCAAATGTTTTCTTCTATTCTGTAGGTTGTCTGTTTACTCTGTTGATAGTTTCTTTTGCTGTGCAGAAGCTCTTTAGTTCAATTAGATCCCATTTGTCAATTTTTGCTTTTGTTGCAATTGCTTTTGGTATATTTGTCATGAAACCTTGCCCATTCCTATGTCCAGTAGGGTATTATCTAGGTTTTCTTCCAGAGTTCTTTTAGTTTTGGGTTTTACACTTAAGTCTCTGATCCATCTTGAGTTGATTTTTGTATATGGTGTAAGGAAGGTGTCCAGCTTCAATCTTCTGCATATGGCTAGCCAGTTATCCCAACACCATTTATTGAATAGGTAGTCTTTTCTCCATTGCTTTTGTCAGCTTTGTCAAAGATCAGATTGTTGTAGGTGTGCGGCCTTATTTCTGGGCTGTCTATTCTGTTTCATTGGTCTATGTGTCTGTTTCAGTGCCATGCTGTTTGAGTTATTGTAGCCCTGGAGTATAGTTTGAAGTCAGAGAGTGTGATATCTCCAGCTTTGCTCTTTTTGCTCAGAATTGCCTTAGCATTTTGGGCTCTTTTTTGGTTCCACATGAATTTTAAAATAGTTTTTTCTAATTCTGTAAAGAATGTCATTGATAATTTGATACGAATAGCATTTAATCTGTAAATTGCTTTGGGCAGTATGGCCATTTTAATGATATTGATTCTTCCTATCCATGAGCATGGAATGTTTTTCTATTAGTTTGTGTCTTCGCTGATTTCTTTAAACAGTGTTTTGTAGTTCTCATTGTAGAGATCTTTCACATCCTTGGTTAGCTGTATTACTAGGTGTTTTATTCTTCATGTGGCAATTGTGAATGGGATTGCCTTCCTCATTTGGCTCTTGGCTTGGCTGCTATTGGTGTATAGGAATGCAAGTGATTTTTGTACATTGATTTTGTATCCTGAAACTTTGCTAAAGTTGTTTATCAGCTTAAGAAGCTTTTGGGACAAGACTGTGGAGTTTTTTAGATGTAGAATCATGTCATCTGCAAACAGGGATACATTGACTTCCTCTCTTCCTATTGGATGCCCTTTATTTCTCTCTCTTGCCTGATTACTCTGGCTAGGACTTCCAATACTGTGTTGAATAGGAGTGGTAAGAGAGGGCATCATTGTTTTGTGCCAGTTTTCAAGGGGAATGCTTGAGCTTTTACCCATTCATTATGCTGCTGGCTGTGGGTTTGTTACATATGGCTCCTATTATTTTGAGGTATGTTCCTTCAATACCTAGCTATTGAGAGTCTTTAACATGAAGTGGTGTTGAATTGTATCAAAAGCTTTTTTCTGCATCTATTGAGATAATCATGTGGTTTTTGTCTTTAGTTCTGTTTATGTGATTAATCACATTTATTGATTTGTGTATGTTAAGCTAACCTTGCATACTCACGATGATGTCTATCTGACCATGGTGGATTAGCTTTTTGATGTGATACTGGATTTGGTTTCCAAGTATTTTGTTGAAGATTTTTGCAATGATGTTCATCAAGGATATTGGCCTGAAGTTTTCTGTTTTTGTTGGGTCTCTGCCAGGTTTTGGTATCAGGATGATGCTGGCCTCATAGAATGAGGTGGAGAGGGCCAGGCACGGTGGCTCACGCCTGTAATCCCAGCACTTTGGGAGGCTGAGGCGGGTGGATCACGAGGTCAAGAGATCAAGACCATCCTGGCCAACATGGTGAAACCCTGTCTCTACTAAAAACATAAAAATTAGCTGGGTGTGGTGGTGTGCACCTGTAGTCCCAGCTACTCGGGAGGCTGAGGCAGGAGAATCGCTTGAACCTGGGAAGTGGAGGTTGCAGTGAGCTGAGATCGTGCCACTGCACTCCAGCCTGGTGACAGAGTAAGATTCCATCTCAAAAAAAAAAAAAAAAAAAAAAAAAGAATGAGCTGGGGAGGAGTCCCTCCTCATCAATTTTTTGGACTGGTTTCAGTAGGAATTGTACCATCTCTTCTCTGCACATTTGGTAGAATTTGGCTGTGAATCTATCTGGTCCTGGGCTTTTTTGGTTGGTAGGCTATTTATTACTAATTCAACTAGAGAGACCATTATTGGTCTGTTCAGGGAATCAATTTCTTCCTGGTTCAGACTTGAAAAAGTGTATGTGTCCAGAAATTTATCCATTTCTTCTAGGTTTTCTAGTTTGTGTGCATAGAGAACTTCATAACTTTCATCCAGTTCAGTTACATTTGAGGGTTTCTTCTAACGAATGCATAGTACTTTCCATTCCCCTTCCCTCCCACCAGTACACATAGGTTTGTTTGGTTGTTTTTAATTGGTTAGTCTGATGTAGAAATGGAAAGATCCGTTAGGCATCGATTTGGAGTGTCAGGTTCAGATGAAGGCAAGAGGCAGGGACCATCGGTCCTTAGTATCTAAATGAACTCTTCAGGATGGCCAGCCTCTGCAGACATCTTGGATCGGACACCACTCACCATGAATGTTGCCTCTCTGACGGACCACCTGTTGACCCAGGAGAAGCCAAAGCTGGAGAGGCCCAGAGTGAGGGAAGGAGGTATTCTGGAAATGTCACCTCCCATTCCCTAATTTGGGATCTTGACTCTGAATCCTCATTTGAATGCAGGTGAATTAGACCATCTCTCATGTTCTTTCCAACTCTAAAATTTCATCCAAGCTTGATTCCCTTTATGGGCCCATGAGGTCTCAGAGGTCATGCAGGAAAATTAATAATAACTGTGCCCCAGGAATTAAAGGTCAGGACCCTGGAAATAAAGTCTGGAGACTTAAGTGTACAATTGCTAGGAGAGCCCCAACATGTGATTTTTCTTCCTCTCTAAAATTATGTATAGGGAAGATGATTATCTACTAGAGGTGTTGTATTAATTAAGTGAGATAATGTGTAAAACGTACGGCACAGTACTAGGCACACAGTAGTTTCTCAGTGAAAGGCATTGAATGAATGGCTAAGTGCATAAAACCGTCAAGCAAGCAACTTACCCCAAGCATCTCAATTAGCAAGGCACAGAGCCAGGATGCAAACTGAGATCCTCTGATTTTAAGTCTAGGGCTCATTCCCCTGTTATCGTACCTACTGATATGTCCCCAAAGTTGGTTGTCTGGTAGTTAATTGTGGTCATTCTGAAGCAGAAGTTCTGCCTAGACATTCATTCCAAATTATCTGGTTCAAGGTAAGGAATCTCATCTCAATGTTGGAATCTCTCAGGTGGTTGGCAAGAGCTTGTGTCCAAATTGTACACAAATCACCTGGGTCTTCCTCCTGTATTAGGTCCAGCATTCATACCTTTACATATTTCCATTAAGCATTTATTGAGATCTTCCTTGGAGTATATGCTGTAAAGATAATAAATCTTGCGTCTGTAATCTTTCATTACAGAAATACAAGGCAGGGTCCTTAGGCATCTGGGAAGATGAGACAGGCACACACAAGAGTTGAGGAGCAGCACAAACATTATGCAAAGAGTCAAAGAGAATTCCTCAAATGAGAATGCACCGTGGAACACCGAGAAGAGGGGGCTTGATGGGGACTGGGAGATGAGCTACAACTCTATCTTGAAGGGTTTTCCTGAAGGGGAAGATTTAGACTGTTCCCTGAACTATAATGTTCTTCTCTCAGGTACCCTGCTGAGTGCAGGGAACAGTCTACATCAAAAATAGAATTCTCTACTCACCAAAATGGTGCTAATACTAGTAGTTTTCAAGCATTATCCATATCTTCTTACACAGTTGTTCTCAATGCATGGCCATGAGCATCAGGATCACCTGCGGGTTGTGGTACAACAAAAAATATATTTGGTCTTTGTCTCTGGTTCCCAGCACAAAGCTCCTAAGACTCTTGAAATACCGTGAGTGATAGGAGCATCTTTTTTATACATAAGGAGCTCCTTTCAAGCCATATGTGAGTTTATGCTAATAAGGTGACTCTTATGGTTTGGACGTATGTGTCTTTCCAAAATTCATATGTTGGAATCTAAGACTTGACATGATAGTATTAAGAGGTGGGGGCAAGCCGGGCGTGGTGGCTCACGCCTGTAATCCCAGCACTTTGGGAGGCCGAGGCAGGCGGGTCACCTAAGGTCAGGAGTTCAAGACCAGCCTGGCCAACATAGTGAAACCCTGTCTCTACTAAAAATACAAAAATTAGCCAGTCGTGGTGGCAGGCGCTTGTAATCCCAGCTACTCAGGAGGCTGAGGCAGGAGAATCACTTGAACCCGGGAGGCGGAGGTTGCAGTGAGCCGAGATTGCGCCACTGCACTCCAGGCTGGGCAACAGAGCGAGACTCCATCTTAAAAAATAAATTAATTAATTAAATTTAATTTAAAAAGAGGTGGAGGGTCTAGGAGGCAATTAAATCATGTGGATTCCACCCTCGTGAATGGGATGGGCACCTGTGTGAAAGAGCTCAAGGGAACCAGCTAGGCCTTTTGCCCTTCCACCTTCTGCCATGTGAGGACACAGTGTTGGTCCCCTCTGGAGGATGCAGCTACAAGGCATTATCTGCAGAGCGCAGCCCTCATCACACACTGAATCTGCCAGCACCTTGATCTTAGACTTTCCAACCTCCAGAATTATAAAAAAATTAATTTCGACCGGGCATGGTGGCTCACACCTATAATCCCAGCACTTTGGGAGGCCGAGGCAGGCGGATCACGAGGTCAGGAGATTGAGACCATCCTGGCTAACACGGTGAAACCCCGTCTCTACTAAAAATACAAAAAATTAGCCAGGTGTGATGGCAGGCACCTGTAGTCCCAGCTACTTGGGAGGCTGAGGCAGGAGAATGCCGTGAACCTGGGAGGCAGAGGTTGCAGTGAGCTGAGACTGCGCCACTGCACTCCAGCCTGTACAACAAAGCGAGACTCCATCTCAAAAAAAAATAAAAAAATAAAAAAAAAAAAATTTCTACTGGGAGGCTGAGGTGGGCGGATCACCTGAGGTCAGGAGTTCGAGACCAGCCTGGCCAATATGGTGAAACCCTGTGTCTACTAAAAATACAAAAATTAGCCAGGCATGGTGGCGGGTGCCTCTAATCCCAGCTACTGAGGAGGCTGAGGCAGGAGAATCGCTTGAACCCGGGAGGCAGAGGTTGCAGTGAGCCGAGATCACACCATTGCACTCCAGCTTGGGCAACAAGAGCGAAACTCTGTCTCAAAAAAAAAAAAAAAAAACTCTATTATTTATAAATTACACAGCCTGAGGTACTTGGTTATAGCAGCACAAATGGACTGAGACAGTGGGCCCATAGTTTTATGGGAAAGGCTGGCCACAACAGAAAGACCAGGCATGTGATTAGCGGGTTAGAACTTTCAGCCCCAACTCCCAACTTCCAGGAAAGGGAGAGGGACTGGAGATCATGCCTACAAAATGAAAACTCTTAAATGATGAGGTTGGGGGAACTTCTAGTTTGGTGAACACACTGATATGCCTTGAGAGGGATGCAACAGAGAGGGCATGGAAGCCCTGTGCCCCCACCCCTTCCTAGCCCTGCAGATCTCTTCTATTTGGCTGTTCCTAAATTATACCCTTTGTAATAAGGCAGCAATTATAAGTATAGGGTTTTCCTGAGTTCTTTGAATCATTCTAGTAAATTGTCACACCTGAGCAGGCTGGGGGGCCTGAGGAACCTTTGAATTTGTAGCCAAGTTAAGCAGAAGCCCAGGAAGCCTGGGGTGCTGAGACTTGTGGCTGGCATCTGAAGTGAGGACAGTTGTATGGGCTGGAGCCCTTCAACCTGTGGAGTCTGATGCTAACTCCAGATAGTGTCAGAATAGCACTGGTGTCAGAGAATTACTCTTCGAAAACAGCATAGGGGTATTTATTGCAATTCAGATTCCTAAGCCCACAGGACAAACTGCTGAATCAGACTGTAGGTAGGACCAGGGAAGCTGCCCAGGTGATTCAGAGGCACATCAGGTTTTGAGAACCACTATCATAGCTTCTGCTTTGGCAATTTCCATATCAAACCCAGAGTCTATCCTGCCAGAGGCACTAAGCTCAGAACCCTGGCAATGAACCAGCTTGCCAATGGTACTTCTCCTGTGGAATTGGACAGACTGAACCATAGACACTTCTAGCATTTGCGTCCCACTATTTCAAGAAGCATCTTCATCAGTCCTTCCCACCTGGCTTCTTTCTACATGACCCCTTTGGAGGAATTCTGTGGAGCCAAAAGGGAGGGGTGTATGCCTCAGGTTAGCTCTTTCCTATTAATAAACCCTCTCCAGTTTAGGAAGCCCCTCATCAGCCTGGAAGGCTTCCATATCTCTAGAGGCTTTAAGGCTGTGTCTGCTCATGTTGGGGAGGGGGGAATACCCAAAGAAAAGTGTGGAAAGTCCATGAACACCCCCATCTCCACTCAGGCAGGAGAGGGCATTCCTCAGGCCCAGAAGCCTCTACAAGCCTGAAGAGCAGGGACACAGAGTAAAAATATTTCTGTCTTTGGTCAACAACATGCACCCAGATGGATGTTTTTTAATACAGTAGAGAATAAAAATAAAAGCAAAATACACAAAAAAATCGTCCGCAATCCTACCACACAATGACAACCACGGTTGGTCCTGTATTTGCATTTACTTCCAGTCTTTCTCTACACATTTTATTTTGTTTTATTTTATTTTAATTTTATTTTGAGACAGAGGCTCACTCTGTCGCCTAGGCTGGAGTGCAGTGATGCAATCTCAGCTCACTGCAACTTCCACCTCCCGATTCAAATGATTCTTGTGCCTCAACCTCCTGAGTAGCTGGGATTACAGGCATGTGCCACCACACCCAGCTAATGTTTTCTTTTTTTTTTTTCAGTAGAGACAGGGTTTCACCATGTTGGCCAAGCTGATGTCAAACTCCTGGCCTCAAGTGATCCACCCACCTCAGCCCCCCAAAGTGCTGAGATTACAGGCGTGAGCCACTATGCCTAGCCTCTCTACACATTTTAAAAACAAGCCTGAGATCTGTTTTCATGTTAATGACTAGTTTCCAGGACAGTAAACAGAAAAGCACAGTTTCTTCAGGTTCCTCTCAGCAGAGCACGTGGCTTTCAGCATCCAACAGCTTTTGTTCCTTGTGCCATGGAAAACCTACTCTCTCAAGGAAGGCTTTTTTAGTTTTTACTTGCCTGTTCATTAAAAAAAAAAAATCCAAACAATATCAAAATACATAGTCTTTCTCCATCCTATGGTTACAGATTCGCCTTTTCATATAAAAACATATAGGATATACATCTATACTGCTTTTTAATCTAAAAAATTGAGTAATAATGTAGATTCTCTTTGGTGACTTATTTTTTAAACCTACCAACATATTGTGGATACCATAGATTTTTTAGGGAGAAAAAGAGAAAGCAGAAATAAAAACTGGGCTAGAAAGTGAAAACGGCTTCTTTAATCTGGATGCCAGGAAGAAAGTATGTACAAGGTTTGCTATGCTAATTGAAACCACATCCCAAGACTATTATATACTTTGTCCTAAGTATGGGATTGAGAAATGTAACTACGTGGGTTGCCATTTCTTAAAGCACCCAGAACAAATAATAAATGTATGGAAATATGGCCTAAGAAAAGGTTTAAAATAAGTCTTAATCACATGCCATATGTGATTAAGCATATGGCATAAGCCTGAAATTATACTTTCTTTTTTTAAACATAAAATATTGTTAGAAAATAGTGAATGCCAAAACTACAGATTTACCTTTTCCTTTGAAAAAAACCAATCAATTAGTTCTCTTTTTTTTAGAATTTTATATTTTATTTTATTTTTTTGACCTTGAGAAAGTTACTTTTTTTCCATAAGTTATTGGGGTACAGGTGGTATTTGGTTACATGAGTAAGTTCATTAGTGGCGATTTGTGAGATTTTGGTGCACCCATCACCTAAGCAGTATATACTGCACCATATTTGTAGTCTTTTATCCCTCGCCCCCCTCCCACACTTGCCCCCAAGTCCCCAAAGTCCATTGTATCATTCTTATGCCTTTGTGTCCTCGTAGCTTAGCTCCCACATATCAGTGAGAACATACGATGTTTGGTTTTGCATTCCGGAGTTACTTCACTTAGAATAATAGTCTCCAATCTCAACCAGGTCACTACAAATGCTGTTACTTCATTCCTTTTTATGGCTGCATAGTGTTCCATGGTATATATATACCATGGTTTATCCACTCATTCATTGATGGGCATTTGGATTGGTACCAAGATTTTGCAATTGTGAATTGTGCTGCTATAAATATGCATGTGCAAGTGTCTTTTTCAAATAATGACTTCTTTTCCTCTGGGTAGATACTCAGTAGTGGGATTGCTGGATCAAATGGTAGTTCTACTCTTAGTTCTTTAAGGAATCTCCACACTGTTTTCCATGGTGGTTGTACTAGTTTACATTCCCACCAGCAGTGCAGAAGTGTTCCCTGTTCACCACATCCATGCCAACTTTCATACATGTCCGTGTGAAGAGACCACCAAACAGGCTTTGTGTGAGCAACATGGCTGTTTGTTTCACCTGGGTGCAGGTGGGCTGAGTCCAAAAAGAGAGTCAGCGAAGGGAGATACGGGTGGGGCCGTTTTATAGGATTTGGGAAGGTAATGGAAAATTACAGTCAAAGGGGGTTGTTCTCTGGTGGGCAGGGGTGGATCTCACAAAGTACATTCTCAAGGGTGGGGAGAATTACAAAGAACCTTCTTAAGGGTGGGGGAGATTACAAAGTACGTTGATCAGTTAGGGTGGGGCAGGAACAAATCACAATGGTGGAATGTCATCAGTTAAGGCTGTTTTTACTTCTTTTGTGGATCTTCAGTTACTTTAGGCCATCTGGATGTATACGTGCAAGTCACAGGGGATGCGATGGCCTGGCCTGGGCTCAGAGGCCTGACATTCCTGCCTTCTTATATTAATAAGAGAAAACAAAATAGTGTTGAAGTGTTGGGGCGGCGAAAATTTTTGGGGGGGTGGTATGGAGAGAGAATGGGCAATGTTTCTTAGGGCTGCTTCAAGCAGGATTAGGGGTGGCGTGGGAACCTAGAGTGGGAGAGATTAAGCTGAAGGGAGGTCTTGTGGTAAGGGGTGATATTGTGGGGATGTAAGAAGAAACATTTGTTGTATAGAATGATTGGTGATGGCCTGGATACGGTTTTGGATGAATTGAGAAACTAAATGGAATAAGAGAAGGAGAAAAACAGGTATAAAAGGTCTAAGAATTGGGAGGACCTAGGACATCTGATTAGAGAGTGCCTAAGGAGATTCAGCATCGTCCTGCCAGCAAAGATTATTTATTTACTTCAAGAGTTTAGAGTGGCAGTTTGGGGATAGCACCAGCAGATATCAGCTGTGATGGCTTGGAAAAACAGTGTAAACCGGCAGCGTAAACAAGAGCAGGGCATGTATGAGTAGTTGAGAACGGTGAATAGGAGTATGACTAGACAGAAGATAGTAGGGATGACAAGTTTTTTGGGGGCACAGTCTAAGTTGGTCTGGTGTCTGGGATGAGACTGGGGCCTAATAAAAAGGAGCGTCTATACAGGAGCTTAAATGGGCTGTACCTTGTAGCATTCTGAGGACAGGCCTGAATTCTGAGAAGCGAAAGTGGTAAAAGTATTGTCTATTCCTTTTTAAGTTGGTGGCTGAGCTTGGTGAGGTGTGTTTTTAAAAGACCTTTAGTCCGTTCTACTTTTCTTGAAGACGGAGGACCATAAGGGATATAAAGGTTTCACTGAATACTAAGAGCCTGAAAAACTGCTTGGCTGATTTGACTAATAAAGGCTGGTCCGTTATCAGACTGTATAGAGGTGGGAAGGCTAAACTGAGGAATTATGTCTGACAGAAGGAAAGAAATGACTGCGGTGGCCTTCTCAGACCCTGTAGGAAAGGCCTTTACTTATTCAGTGAAAGTGTCTATTTGGACTAAGAGGTATTTTAGTTTCCTGACTCAGGCATGTTGAATAAAGCTAATTTGCCAGTCCTGGGTAGGGGCAAATCCTCGAACTTGATGTGTAGGGAATGGAGGGGGCCTGAATAATCCCTGAGGAGTAGTAGAATAGCAGATGGAACACTGAGAAGTTATTTCCTTGAGGACAGGTTTCCACGATGGAAAGGAAATGAGAGGTTCTGAGAGGCGGGCTAGTGGCTTGTACTATAGCATAGCCTGCCTTTGCTGGTATGCGGCGATTAGGCCTGGTGAAACTGCCATCAATAAATCAAGCGTGATCAGGGTGAGGAACAGGAAAGAAGGAAATATGGGGAAATGGGGTGAATATCAGGTGGATCAGAGAGATACAGTCATGGGTGTCAGGTGTGGTATCAGGAATAATGTGGGAGGCCGGATTGAAATCGGGGCCAGAAACAATGATAATTGTGGGACTTAAAGAGTGAGTACAGCTGAAGGAGCCGGGGAGCAGAAAGTATATGCATCAGGTATGAGGAAGAAAATAGATTTTGGAAGTTATGAGAAATGTAGAGAGTGAGTTGAGCATAGTTTGTGATTTTTAGGGCCTCTAAAAGTATTAAAGCAGCGGCAGCCGCTGCACGCAGACATGAGGGCTAGGCTAAAACAGTAAGGTCAGTTGTTTGGACAGAAAGGCTACAGGGTGCAGTCCTGGCTCTTGTGTAAGAATTCTGACCGCACTAACCATGCCTAGGAAGGAAAGGAGTTGTTGTTTTGAAAGGGATTGAGGTTTGGGAGATTAATCAGACACGATCAGCAGGGAAAGCACGTGTGTTTTTATGAGAATTATGCCGAGATAGGTAACAGATGAGGATGAAATTTGGGCTTGACTGAAGTAATGGGGGCTGTCTGTGAAGCCTTGCGGCAGTACAGCCTAGGTAATTTGCTGAGCTTAATGGGTGTCAGGGTCAGTCTAAGTGAAAGCAAAGAGAGGCTAGGATGAAGGGTGCAAAGGAATAGTAAAGAAAGCATGTTTGAGATCTAGAACAGAATAATGGGTAGTAGAGAGAGGTATTGAGGATAGGAGAGTATATGGATTTGGCACCACGGGGTGGATAGGCAAAACAATTTGGTTGATAAGGCGCAGATTCTGAACTAACTTGTAAGCCTTGTCTGGTTTTAGGACAGGTAAAACGGGGGAATGGTAAGGAGAGTTTAAAGGCTTTAAAAGGTCATGCTGTAGCAGGCGAGTGATAACAGGCTTTAATCCTTTTAAAGCGTGCTGTGGGATGGGATCTTGACATTGAGCGGGGTAAGGGTGATTAGGTTTTAATGAGATGGTAAGGGGTGCATGATCGGTCGCCAAGGAGGGAGTAGAGGTATCTTATACTTGTGGGTTAAGGTGGGGGGATATAAGAGGAGGACACAAAGGAGGCTTTGGATAGGGAAGAAGGGTGGCAATGAGATGTAGCTGTAATCCAGGAATAGTCAGGGAAGCAGATAATTTAGTTAAAGTGTCTCAGCCTAATAAGGGAACTGGGCAGGTGGGGATAACTAAAAAGGAGTGCTTAAAAGAGTATTGTCTAAGTTGGCACCAGAGTTGGGGAGTTTTAAGAGGTTTAGAAGCCTGGCTGTCAATACCCACAACAGTTATGGAGGCAAGGGAAACAGGCCCTTGAAAAGAAGGTAATGTGGAGTGGGTAGCCTCCATATTGATTAAGAAGGGGACGGACTTACCTTCCATTGTGAGAGTTACCCAAAGCTCGGCGTCCGTGATGGTCTACGGGGCTTCCGAGGCGATCAGGCAGCATCAGTCTTCAGCCGCTAAGCCGAGAAGGAGTCAGTCAGAGAGCCTTGGGCCAGAGTTCCAGGGGCTCTGGGAGTGGCTGCCAGGTGAGTTGAACAGTCCAATTTCCAGTGGGGTCCCGCACAGATGGGACATGGCTTAGGAGGGATCCTGGGCTGCAGGCATTCCTTGGCCTGGTGGTCAGATTTCTGGCACTTGTAGCAAGCTCCTGGGGGAGGAGGTTCTGGAGGAACGCCTGGCCGCTGCCGTTCAGGCGTTTGGAAGTCCTTGTGTGCTGGAGATGTGGCTGGGGTTTGTCTCACAGTGGAGGCAAGGAATTGCAACTTTTTTCTATTATTGTACACCTTGAAGGCAAGGTTAATTAAATCCTGTTGTGGGGTTTGAGGGCCAGAATTTAATTTTTGGAGTTTTATTTAATGTCGGGAGCAGATTGGGTAATACAATGTATATTAAGATGGCCTTATTGCCTTTTAGGGTCTAGGGCTGTAAAGCGTCTCAGGGTTGCTGCCGAACGAGCCATGAACTGGGCTGGGTTTTTATATTTGATGAAAAAGCCTAAACGCTATCTGATTTGGGATAAAGAAAAAGGAGCATTAACCTTGACTATGCCTTTAGCTCCAGCCACCTTTTTAAGAATAAATTGCTGGGCAGGTGGGGGAGGGCTAGTCACGGAACGAAACTGTAAGCCGGACCAGGTGTGAGGAGGGGAGGCGATAAAAAGATTATAGGGTGGAGGAGTGGAGGCTGAGGAAGAATTGGGACCTAGCTTGGCCTGGCGAGGAGGGGAGGGGTCAGATGGGTCTGTAGAAAAGGAAGATTAGAAAGACTCAGCGATGCTTGGCGTTGGGACTGAGGGGACAGGCGGGAGATTTGGGACGAGTTGCACTGGGCACAGAGACTAGGAAGGGACTGATGTGTAAAAGAATGCCTGGACGTCAGGCACCTCAGACAATTTGTCCATTTTATGACAGGAATTATTTAGATCTTGTAGGACGGAAAAATTGAAAGTGCCATTTTCTGGCTATTTGGAACTACTGTCGAGTTTGTATTGGGGTCAAGCGGCATTGCAGAAGAAAATAAGATGCTTAGATTTTAGGTCAGGTGAGAGTTGAAGAGGTTTTAAGTTCTTAAGAACACAGGCTAAGGGAGAAGGAGGAATGGAAGGTGGAAGCTTGCCCATAGTGAAGGAGGCAAGCCCAGAGAAAAGAGAGCATAGAGACACGGAGGGAAGTGGTTTGGGGGTTCTTGCCCCCTAGAAAAGCAGGACTTGCCGCTAAGGGTGAAGGAAAAGGGGTTGAGGGGTACTTGCCCCTGCCCCAGGAAAGTGGAACTTGCCGCTAAGGGTGAAGGAGAAGGGGTTGAGGGGTACTTGCCCCTGCCCCAGGAAAGCGGGACTTGCCGCGTGGTCTGACACCCTTGAAACGTGGTTATATAACCAGAGAGGCGTCCCTGCATTGATTAAACACCAAGGGAAGGCTGCCTTCCCAGTCCGTGACCGGCGCCGGAGTTTTGGGTCCACGGATAAAACGTGTCTCTTTTGTGTCTACCAGAAAATGAATTGAAATTAAGAGAAGGGAGAGATTGAAGTGTAGCGCCAAGATTGAAAGGAGAAAGAGGTTGAGCGATAGTGAGGGAAGTTGGAGAAGAGAGTAAAAAGAGGCCGCTTACCGGATTTGAAATTGGTGCGATGTTTCTTGGGCTGGTCGGTCTGAGGACCTGAGGTCATAGGTGGATCTTTCTCACGGAGCAAAGAGCAGCAGGACAGGGGATTGATCTCCCAAGGGAGGTCCCCCAATCCGAGTCACGGCACCAAATTTCATATGCGTCCGTGTGAAGAGACCACCAAACAGGCTTTGTGTGAGCAACGTGGCTATTTATTTCACCTGGGTGCAGGTGGGCTGAGTCCAAAAAGAGAGTCAGCGAAGGGAGATACGGGTGGGGCCATTTTATAGGATTTGGGAAGGTAATGGAAAATTACAGTCAAAGGGGGTTGTCCTCTGCTGGGCAGGGGTGGATCTCACAAAGTACATTCTCAAGGGTGGGGAGAATTACAAAGAACCTTCTTAAGGGTGGGGGAGATTACAAAGTACATTGATCAGTTAGGGTGGGGCAGGAACAAATCACAATGGTGGAATGTCATCAGTTAACGCTGTTTTTACTTCTTTTGTGGATCTTCAGTTACTTTAGGCCATCTGGATGTATACGTGCAAGTCACAGGGGATGCGATGGCCTGGCCTGGGCTCAGACACCAACATCTACTGTTTTTTGATTTTTTGATTATGGCCATTCTTGCAGGAGTAAGGTGGTATCGCATTGTAGTTTTGATTTGCATTTCCCTGATCATTAGAGATGCTGAGCATTTCTTCTTATGATTATTGGTCATTTGTATAGCTTCTTTTGAGAATTATCTATTCATGTCCTTAGGCCACTTTTTGATGGGCTTGTTTGTTTGAAAAAAACAATCAATTAGTTCTATGAAGTACTGAGTGTCTCTGTGCCAGGTACTGCAGTAGGAGATGGGAGATATCAGTGAACAATAGCCAAAGGTCTACACTATTCCTGAAGGTCAGGTATTGGGACAGACAGTTGACTACAAGCATGTCAATAAAAAGAGTTAAACTCTGTAAAATATATGAAGAGATTTATTCTGAGCCAAATATAAGTGACCAAGGCCTATGAGGTCTCATGTCCTGAGGGGGTCTCAGGACCCTTCAGGAGGTCCTGAGAACATGTGCCCAAAGTGGTCAGGATACAGCTTGGTTTTATACATTTTAGGGAGACATGAGACTTCAGCCAAATACATTTAAGAAATACATTGGTTTGGTTCAGAAAGGTGGGTCAACTTGAAGGGGTGGGGGGTGGCTTCCAGGTTACAAGTAGGTTTAAAATTTTCCTGGTTGACAATTGGTTGAGTTCATCTAAAGTCCTGGGATCAATAGACAGGAAATGTCTGGATTAAGGTAAAGGATCGTGGAGATCAAAGTTCTTATTTTGCAGAGAAAGCCTTCAGGTAGCAGGCTCCAGAGAGAATAGATTGTAAATGCTTCTTATCAGACTTAAGGTCTGTGTAGACGTTAATGCTGGAGAGGCATAATGAGGCATGTCCGACCCCCATTTCCCATCGTGGCCTGAACCAGTCTTTCAGGTTACATTTTAAGAGTGCCCTGGCCTAGGAGGAAGTCCGCTGAGATGACTGGGTGGGGGGCCTTAGAATTTATTTTTGGTTGACAGGCAAAATAAATAGGTTTTACCTATGTTCAAATAATATATACTTTTCAAAAAGAAAAAAAAGGAGCAGCTTTAAGGGGCGTAGGAGTTGGTGCGGAGGAATGGGGCAGATTGTAGTATTAAGATGGGGGAATTTGGAATAGGCTTCATTGAGAACATAAACTTAGCAGAAGGCACATTTAAGCAAAGTCCTGAAGAAGGTGAGGGAGCGGGCCAAGTAGATACCTGGGGCAGAGGACGCTGCCTCAGTGTTGGCTATGAGTTGAGTTGTGCCATCCCTCAAAAAAGATATGTTGAAGTCCTAACCTCCAGCACCTGTGAATGCAACCTTATTTGGAAACAAGGACTTTGCAGATGTAGTCAAGACGAGGTCACGAGTGTGGGCCCTAATCCAATGGCTGGCGTCCTTCTGAGAAGAGGGAAATCTGGACACAGATACCCAGGGAGAAGGCCGTGTGGAGATGCAAAGACACACAGAGGGAAGAGGCCATGGGAAGATGGATACAGAGACTGGAGTGATGCTGCCTCAGCCAAGGAACACCTGGGCTTCCAGAAGCTGGGAGAAGCAGGGCAGGGTCCTCCCACAGAGGCTTCAGAGGGCACGTGGCCTGCCAACACCTTGACTTCCAACTTCTGGCTTCCAGAACTGTGAGAAAATCCATTTCTGTCATGTTCAGGCACCTAGTTTGGGGACTTTGTTATGACGGTCTTAGAGACTAATCCGGTGTTCAGGACACAGAAGGAGTCCATGTGGCCTGGAGGAGAGTGGCAGGGGTGAAGTGAGGAGTGGAGCAGGAAGCCTTTGGGAGGAAGTTGAGGGCCCATGAGGGATCCAGTTGGCCAAGGTAAGGACTTGAATCTTTTTCTAGTGAAATGGATTTGTGAGCAAGGGAGTGGTAAGATCTGACTGGTGTTCCAAAACGTCTCTCACTGCCACTGCACTGAGGATAAATTAGACAGTTGCAAGGAGGCCAGGTAGGAGGCGTTTGCAGTAATCCTGGTCAGAGGTGACCGTGGCCATGGTAACAGGGACAAGAGATGGTTGGATTCCCCATGGATTTCAAAGGTAGGATTTGCTGATGGGTTGAATGTGGAGTGTGAGGAGAGAAAAAGGGTCAAGAATGACTGACATGCGTGGAGGGTAACATAACCAGAGAGCAGCTCAACTTAGGGGACTTGGCACTTGGATCATTCAAGCAGCATGAAACAAACCAACAACACATTACAGACACTGAATAAGTAAACCACCATTGTTTACACCGCCCAAGTGAAGCACTAAGCAACCCTAGGCCCTCTGATTGGGCATTAGGATGCTATTTTTTAAATAATTTCGATTTATTGAGAAATCATTTAAAACCCTATCTTTTTTGTACTTATCCTTTTCTCTGGAAAACAAAAATGTAAACACATGGTTTCCTAGTTTTTTATGCCTTAATAAGGAAAAATCACCTCAGATATACAGGATGACATCTCTGGATTTAATAGAGAATAGTAAAATATTTTCTGTCAGTTTCATGATGATGCCATGAGGGCATACATGCAGACACTGATGATTCAATGAGCGATAGGGCCCCTAAATGCAGGAAACACTTATGAGAACCTGCTCCTTGTGCTGGGAAAGGCTTGGAGGGACAAAGGTGAACAGTGTATGCTCCCATTCGAGGAGAAGAAGGCAAAGATGGAAACATAAACACACAAAAACAGGGGGTGTAAAGTAGAAATACAAGTTGTGGCAGCTACAATGAAATAAATCATTAAATCTTGAATTGAGATATCAGGGGATATTACAAATTAGAGATAATATTTAAATTAGGTATGAAAATATGAAAAAGCTTGATGAGCAAAGAATGTAGGAAGAATATGCAAGGCTGTGGGAACACCTTGGGCACAAGCAGAGGCATGAGAATAAACTGAGTGTTTTCTTGAGTGGGATGACCAAGGTCCAAACATAAAATAGGTGAAAGCAGGTGTTGGGAAAGAGACATAAGAAGCAGCAGACACGTTGCACATGCCCTGTCTACCTGCCCATACCCATTCTCTGAAGCTCTGCTGGGTCCCATTGCCTCTGCCAAGGACAGAACAGGCAACATGAAGGGTGGGTACCTTCCTCAGAGCCAACTATTTAATTAGCTGACCATCAGCCAATCAGGTGCTTCACCTCAGGTCTCACATAAAAGACACAGAGACTAGATACATCTTAAAGATGCTGGTGGTGACCTCTGAATTGAAATGCAATGTGGAGTAATCACGTTCAAGTCAAAGTAGGGAGAGGGATTTTGAAAGAAAGAAAAGCAGAAGCAATCATGAGAACGGCCAGGGTAACCCACATGGAGAAAGAGTAAGAGACAGAGGGAGCCATTCTCTATATTTTAGCACCTGGGAGGTCCAGGTGTACTTTCTACAACCAGGTTTTATGCAATTGTCCTATATTTTATAATGAATCCTCTTTTCACCTGAGATGGTTTGAATGGGCTTCTGCTTCTTGCCACTCTAGACAGGGATCACAGAGGTAGTGAAGTGAAGAGAAGGGCATTGAATGCTGCACTTTGGAGTAAAGATTTTATTTCTATATTGTTCTCTTCATATCTCTTCATGTTAGAAATCAGGGAGCCACCTTTTGCCCACCCTCTTCCCCAAGTCCTCCCCATGTTTGTTCCTTGCTGTGTCTCTCAATAAATGCTCTGGTTTCAGAAACTGTGTCTGTAAGACTTATCTATTGGTCCTTGGAACCAATCAGACAAGTTTTCTTTCAACATGAAAGTAGCATGATTGGCCCTGTTTTTGGCTTTTCTGGTCAGTGACAATTTCCATGTATCCACATTGGCCGTAATCCTACACATCACTTCCCCTCTTTGATAATGCGTGCCCTCACCTTAAATGCCCCCACATCATATCCCTTCCCAGCTGTTTCTCCTTCTCTGTAAATTAAAGCCTCTAACTTCACATGGTTTGTCCTATCACTGAAAGTCTCCATCTTAGATTTATACTTGTGAACTTCACATCCACAAGCTAATGGAATAAAAATTATTTGTAAGCAATAATGTATAAGAAATGGAAGATTAATGCTGCATTTTTAGCTCAACCCATTTGCTCATACTTGTATTCTAATTTTAGCTTAAACTTTTCTGTGATTATTTTTTGCTACATCTCCATTGAAACAAATCAATCAATACAAAAGTGGTTTGTAGAAAAATAGACTTTTCTTCCCAGCTCTGTTTCTACCATAACCACAAAAGAAAACCAAGTTAACAGCCTGGAATGTATTCTTTAAATTTCTCTAGGTTTATACAAACATATATAAGATAATACATATATATATAATCCCATATATACATATGTGGGATTTGTCTCTTTAAAATGATTGGATTATGACATACAAGGTACTCTACAAAAAAATTTTTTTCTTGTAACAGTATGTCTTAAACATCTTCCCAGTTAATATGTATAGATTGAACTCTCTTTCTTGACAGTTGCATAATATTCCAATGTGTGAATAAATCATAATTTGTTCAACTGTCCTCCATCAATAAGCGTTAATATTTTATTTTCAATTTTGCTATTTCCCATACATCTAGCCTTATTGGCTGGGGCATTTTATTTCTGTAGAATAGATTACATAATAATATGCTCTTTAAATAAAAATATATTGACATTAAAGATGAATTACCTTTGCTTCTCATCTAGAAATAACTCCATTACATCTCTAAGTCCTATTCTATATTGTAGAAATGGGTAGCTAGAAAAAAAACCACTTTTGAAAAGAGGAAAATGACTCATGTTTTTGTCTTTCCCGCTGAGTGTTCACAACTGCTCTGGGCTGTTGTGGGCAGAAGTAGCGTCACAGTTATAGGCATTTTAATAGAAGAAGTAGGTGTCCTTCCTTCTGAAAATCCACTCTGTTGGGGAATAAAGCTGGTCTCCTTTAAAGCACCACGAATTTAAAGAAGAGCAAAGGAGGCACCAAGCAGCAATTTCCCTCACATCACTCAACCTATTAAGCCTCTTCTCCCAAACGTGGGCCAACTGCAAAAGAGTGTTCTTTAGAAATGTTCCCATTTCTGCCAAGGCTAACCAGGGATAGTTTCTTGTAATGGTTAGCATAACTCCTGGCATGTTGCTAAGGTCAAGTCTCAACCTTTAGCCAAGGGAATGGGCCAATTTAGAAGAAAACAAAGTTCAACTCCATTGGGTGGAGCCCAGCCTGGTGTCAGACCCTTTGAGGCCCAGTCTGGGATGAGGTTCCCAACTGGTTAGACTTATCTTCACATACCGAAGCGGTCTGGCTAAAACTAAATGGGAACTGCAGAATTTTTGTAAACCACGTTGCACTTTGTAAAAAAATTTTAACTCTCCCCTAGCCCCAAACCTAGCTAGGTAACAGCCGAAGTTGATTTCAGAATGTTAACTGCAGTTCTCCATGCACACAGTTGCATTCTCTGCAGCCATATGGTCATCTTTTCTAGGTGGATCTATAAGAAGATCAGGAAATTTTATTATTGCTAAATTTTTGGTGAAACACATATTAAGATGAGAGATGAAAATGACAAAGTGGTGGTAATGAAAACTTACTCCCTTCTCATCTCCCAGTGATTCTCTGTCCAGGAACAAGGGTAATATATTTGACATTTGGTTCATTGAATGTGCTTCAGAGTGAAATTGTCAGAATTGCACATGGATTGCTATTGATATTACATATGTTGCAAGACTCTGCAGGGTGTGTCTCCCAGAGACCTTTCCCTAATGGTAGGAACTAGACTGTGAGCTTTTTCTCAAATATACTTTGGATGATCATCTGTTTCCCTGCAAGTGCAGGAGGAAGTTCACAAAGCACCATGGAAAAAAACCTAAGAAGAGTCCAAGGCTGAAATGAGGTAACATGATACTAAAGATACAATCAAGAAGATACTAAAGATACAACCCCTTCCCTGACTAACTTACATTCCAGGATCTGCTGGAGATACTCTCTCTAGGCAGCACTTCCTCTTATCCCTAGACTAGATGAGGGCCCTCCAGGATGTACCCACAGCACTTGCTACACTGTATGGAAACTGTCTTCTCACTGGCTGTTTACTCCAGGACAAGAATGGTGCTCTTTCTTGCTCCCTGCTGTATCCATGGCACCAGGAAACAGTGCCTGGCATGGAGGAGGCACACAGTGAGGCTGGGTACAAGAGAGAAAAAGGAAGGGCTGAAGGGGGTGATGTCAATGGGTACAAGAAGGTGCAAGGAAGTTCCCAAATCTAGAAATGCAGAGCTGATTGCCCACTTGTTCATAAATCTTAGGGGTTTTTTAATTGTTTGGGGGTGGTTTCTGTTTTTTTTTTGTTTTGTTTTGTTTGTTTATTTTTTGGTTTTGTTGTTGTTGTTGTTGTTTTGTTTTGTTTTTTTTGAGACAGGGCCTCATTCTGTTGCCCAGGCTGGAGAGCAGTGACATGATCACAGCTCCCTGCAGGCTTTACCTCCAGGCTCAAGTGATCCTCCCACCTCAGCCTCCCAAGTGGCTAGGGCAACAGGTGTGCACCACCACACCTGGCTAAATTTTTTTATTTTTTTATTTTTTGTAGAGAGGGGGTCTCGTTATGTTGCCCAGGCAGGTCTCAAACTCCTGGGCTCAAGGGATCCACCTGCTTTGGCCTCCCAAAGTATTTGGATTACAGACATGAACCACAATGCCCAGCCTATAAATCTTAGTTTTATATATGTGTCTATAGATAAAGAGAAGCAATAATGTAAGATATGCTTCTTAGAATAAGGTTTCAGGAAACACGTAAAAGAGAGCTCTCTGGGCTGAGTGTGGTGGCTCACACCTGTAATCCCAATAGTTTGGGAGGCCAAGGTGGGTAGATCACCTAAGGTCAGGAGTTCAAGACCAGACTGGGCAACATGGTGAAACCCCATCTCTACTAAAAATACAAAAATTGGCCAGGCGCAGTGGCTCACGCCTGTAATCCCAGCACTTTGGGAGGCCAAGGTAGGCGGATCACGAGGTCAGGAAATCAAGACCATCCTGGCTAACACGGTGAAACCCCGTCTCTACTAAAAATACAAAAAAATTAGTGGGGCGTGGTGGCAGGTGCCTGTAGTCCCAGCTACTCGGGAGGCTGAGGCAGGAGAATAGCGTGAACCTAGGAGGCAGAGCTTGCAGTGAGCCAAGATCGTGCCACTGCACTCCAGCCTGGGCGACAGAGAGAGACTGCATCTCAAAAAAAAACAAAACAAAAAAATTAGCCAGGTATGGTGGCACCACACCTATAATCCCAGCTGCTTGGGAGGCTGAGGCAGGAGAATCACTTGAACCTTGGAGGCAGAGGTTTCAGTGAGCCGAGATTGCACCACTGCACTCCAGCCTGGGCGACAGAGCAAGACAACGTCTCAAAATAAATAAATAAATAATAAAGCATAGCTATGTACTATATGAAGACCTAAAATTCAAATTACATTTTATTTCTTTTAAAAGATGCTGAAATAGTTACAAACAAAAAGTTACAATGTCTGGAATTCAAAATTACTGGGGGATTAGGTAGGTAGGGGTACAGCTGAAACAAAATCAGTATTTATTAAAAATTGGTGAAACTGGCTGACAAATACGTCAGGTTCTTTCTACTATTCTTTTTACTTTTATTTATGTTTGAAACTTTCCATAGTCTTTTTAAATTACACAACAATTAGATGGGTTGCAAGTATAGAGTGTCTTGTTACAAACCACACTGATGCCACCTAAATTTTTTTTATATACTTTAAGTTGTGGGATACAAGTGCAGAACGTGCAGATTTGTTCCATAGGTATACACATGCCATGGTGGTTTGCTGCACCTATCAACCCATCATCTACATTAGGCATTTCTCCTAATGCTATCCCTCCCCTAGGCTCCCACCCCACAACAGGCCCCGGTGTGTGATGTTCCCCTCCCTGTGTCCATGTGTTCTCATTGTTCAACTCCCACTTATGAGTGAGAACATGCAGTGTTTGGTTTTCTGTTCTTGTGTTAGTTTGCTGAGAATGATGGTTTCCAGCTTCATCCATGTCCCTGCAAAGGACATGAACTCATCCTTTTTATGGCTGCATAGTATTCCATGGTGTATATGTGCCACATTTTCTTTATCCAGTCTATCATTGATGGGCATTTGGGTTGGTTCCAAATCTTTGCTATTGCAAATAGAGCTGCAATAAACATACGTGTGCATGTGTCTTTATAGTAGAATGATTTGTAATTCTTTGGGTATATACCCAGAAATGGGATTGCTGGGTCAAATGGTATTTCTGGTTCTAGATCCTTGAGCAATCGCTACACTGTCTTCCACAATGGTTGAACTAATTTACACTCCCACCAACAGGATGCCACCTAAATTTTTAACTTAAACACGCTATTGCTGTAGCTCCACCCACCCTTGTCTCAGCCCTCAGCGACTCACCCCTTCTGTGCTGACTTGCTTTTATATTTTATTTATTGTTCTCTGCAGCCATTTCCATTCATAGGGCTTGAGATACTTTTCAGCCGACAGATTGTAACTCGCTAAGGAGCCCTGACTCCTCCTATCCTGCTTCCCACTTACAAGCAAAAAGCCCTTTTGATTAATTTCTGACAGCTCCTGCTTAGATTCACTCAGAACTAATTATGTTGGTACAACCTACTCAGACAAAAGCAGCTCTAAAAGTTCTGCACCAGCCCTAGATTTCAAGAGTAGGCAACATCCTGTTTAGGAAAAGAAAGAGGTAGCCCCAGACCCAACGAATTCTGTCTTCTTCAATTTAGACAAAGACCTGATTCATCTCTGTGTCCCCTGACATCCAACCCGGCACAAAGCCTTCCACAGACTGGGAGCTCGAGAAGTTCTTGTGGAGGGCATGTGTCCGGTTCCCTCAACACTCCACTTTTTCAAAGATACTCCAGAGCAGAAGCGAGTTAACAGGGGCTTGCTTCTCACTGTAACCACACTCGTCAGCTCACACTCATCTAGAGTTTTCAGCTGCCGCCAGGCACAGAGTCCTACTGAAGTCCACACCCCCATGCATATGAAGCCACCCACTTTCCTGTATCCCACACAGCCAAAATGTCACTCAGAGACACTCCCAGGTTGGTGCCACATTGTCTCCAGCTTTCAACTCCACAAAAGGGCTTCTCCCCTTTCACAGATCATTATTTTAACATCTTACTATTTTAGAAGCCTTCTATTTTAAAAATAGCAACGATCGCCAGCTCCTTCTACTGAAGCACCGTTGTCTAAAATGTGTTCACCCTCCAGCGAGGTGCCGGAAAGGGAGGAGGCTCAAAAGTTCCCTATACCTCTGACAAGGTCCTCTTCTCTGCACTTTGGGTGCATTTTCATGTCTAGAAATACATCTGGAATCAGTCCAGTGTATTAAAGAGTTAGTCCTTATTTGTAACTTTGCTTTTTCTTCCTGATATCCTATAAAAACTTGAGCCAACTTGCTTCAGTCCATTGAATTTTATAAATGAACAGAAATAAATATTTTGCTTCTGAGTTTTACCAAGAATGAGAAAGGATTCAATTTACTCTTACTATATCTTTAAGAAAAAAATTATTTAACTTAGTAAAAAATGTGATTTTTCTGGGAATTCAGGAGGCTTGCATTTTTCTTTTTAGCTTATCTGTATTTCCAATTTTTTCGATAAGGAGCATGTATTATTTTGTCATTTTAAAATGTAGTTGTCATTTTTTCTTCCTTTTAAACTAAGGTTTCTCAACCTGAGCACTATTGACATTCTGGACTTGATGATGCTTTGTTGGGGCTGGGCGGCAGGGGGTGGGTGTTCGGGAGGCCCTGCTGACACCTTGATTTCTATATTAAAAGACTGAAATGGGCAAAACATGCACCTGTCTGGTGCACCGCAAGATGTTTCGCAGCATCACTGGCCCCTACCCATGGCCAGAGCCCAGAGGTGTTCCTACAGAAGTCTGAAAAAACATCCGAATTGGTGGAACCGGACTCCCATGCTTACCAACTGGACTCCATTGCTCCTCAGATGGAAGAGAAGCAGAGCAGAGAGAAGGGGAGGTAGTTTAATATGAGGGGAGCAATTTAAGCAGCAATATCATAAAACTGTCATCATCAGAATGTGCAGGGAAGAGGGTCCTCTGCTCCCGACTCAAAGGGTACTGGAAACTCCTGTTCCTTTCCACATCAACCTTCCTTGAATTCATCAGTCTGTTCTCCACTCTCCAAGTGCATGCTGCTGTTGACTCTTCCAATGGCAAAAGCCATCCCACAATTGCACTGTGCAGGTGCCCTGAATATATGTAGCAGAGATGCATGAGGAGGAGAAACTCAGAGGAGAAAGACAGAGAGTTTCCACAGGCACCCTGGGAGATTGGAAGGGAGTGGTGAGGAATGCTCGGAGCTTTGGAAGGGCGGAGCAGGCAGTAGATGCCCCTGAGGCTGAGACGGGAGCGAAATTTGGCCATTTAGAGAAGACCAAACACTTGCTTTACCCACACAGCACCCTGGGCTGGGGCAGCACCTCAGAAACACGTGCCTGGTTACCTGGCAAGTTTGAGTCAGCACCTGAATTTAACACAGGGGCCTTGAGCCTTGGCCAAATCTCCATGCCCAGCTAGCCCAGAGCAGTAAACCTTCTTGCCTTTTCGCAAGCATACCAATGGGGAGCAGTGTGGACTAAAGATTGCCAAATTTGGGGGTAACCCTAGGAAGAATGTCAGGAAAAATGTTAAAAGACTGAAACGGGAAAAAAAAATGGTACTGGGTATCTTGTCTATCACATCTTTCCTGACCTTTGAGCTATTTTACTATTAATATTTTGTAGTTGTAGAAAATAGGTAGTGTTGGCCGGGTGTGGTGGCTCACACCTATAATCCCAGCACTTTGGGAGGTCGAGGCTGGCGGATTGCCTGAGCTCAGGAGTTTGCGACCAGCCTGGGCAACACGGTGAAACCCCATCTCTACTAAAATACAAAAAATTAGCTGTGCATGATGGTGTGCGCCTGTAGTCCCAGCTACTTGGGAGGCTGAGGCAGGAGAATCGCTTAAACCCGGGAGGCGGAGATTGCAGTGAGCTGAGATTGCGCCACTGCACTCCAGCCTGGGCGACAGAGCAAGAGTCTGTCTCAAGAAAAAGAAAAAGAAAATAGGTAGTGTTGTGAGTTGAATTGTGTCCCCAAAAGATATGTCCAAGTCCTAACACCCAGTACTTCAGAAAGTGACCTTATTTGAAAATAGGGTCATTGCAGGTATAATTAGTTAAGAGGAGGGCATACTGGAATACAGTGGACCCTTAATTCAACATGACTGGTGTCCTTATAAGAAGAGAAGAAGGCCGGGTGTGGTGGCTCATGCCTGTAATCACAGCACTTTGGGAGGCCAAGGCAGGCAGATCACTTGAGGTCAGGAGTTCAAGATTAGCCTGCTCAACAAGGTGAAACCCCGTCTCTACCAAAAATACAAAAATTAGCCAGGCATGGTGGCAGGTGCCTGTAATCCCAGCTACTTAGGAGGCTGAGAGAGGAGAATTGCTTGAACTCAGGAGGTGGAGGTTTCAGTGAGCCGAGACCGTGCCACTGCACTCCAGCCTGGGTTACAGAGTGAGACTCCGTCTCAAAAAAAAAAAAAAAAAAGGAAGAAGAAGAAGAGATACAGAGACATGACAGGAGAGCACCATGTGACAATGGAGGCAGGGGCGAAAGTGCCACAACTGCACACCAAGGAACACCAGGGTTTACAGGCAACCACCAGAAGCCAGAAGAGACAAGGAAGGATCCTCCCCAGATCGCACAGGGAGCATGGCCCTGGTAACACCTTGATTTCGAACTTCCAGCATCCAGAACCAGGAGACAATTCTTCTCTGTTGTTTAAGCCCCCCAGTTTGTGGTACTTGGTTACAGCAGCCCTAGGAAACTGATACAGGTAGTAATGTGGATGATTCTTGCCCACTGAAATGCAAACGAATTTTGTCTGGTGGAACACAGTTGATTATTGACCTGTGGATATTGACCAGATTTGCGCCTATTTGTAAGTTCATTTCAGCATTCCTGATGGCCGATATAGTGTATGGTTTGAATTCTCCTTTGAGCCAGTAGTGACATCTTCCTGTTTCCTCATTAATGAGTTAAGTAAAATCTTTCACATTGTTCATTTTTATATTTATTTGAAAGTCATGATTTTACATTTATTTTTAAATTGTCCTTAAACAAATCAAAGGGCTCCTCAAAACATCATCAAAATTAAACTTCCTTCTCTTTACGTCCTTATCACAGAAACACAGAGTTGGATTTCATTCTACTTAGAAAATCAAAGCAATGTAACAATGATTGCCCCCAACGTAGAGAAGGAAAACTCACTCCCACCACAGGGAGAAGTCAGCGCAATGGGTAGAATTACCCAAAAGCCTAACGTGGAAGCCTCTGGTTTGTTTTATTTTATTTTTCTGTTTGTTTGTTTGTTTTTGAGATAGTCTTGCTCTGTCACCCAGGCTGGAATGCAGTGGTGCAATCATAGCTCACTGCAGCCTCAATCTACCGGGTTCAAGCAATCCTCCTGCCTCAACCTCCAGAGTGGCTGGGACTGCAGGCACGCGCCACCACGCCTGGCTAATTTTTTTTTATTTTTAGTAGAGACAAGCTCTCACTATGCTGTCCAGGCTGATCTTGAACTCTTGAGCTCAAGTGATCCTCCCACCTCGGCCTCCTAGTGTGCTGGAATTATAGGCTGTTTTATTTCGTTTTGATTCAAAAGAACAAAACTACAAAGAACAGTTTCATTCATTGTTATTGGCCTTAATTTAAATATATTTTTTTCATTCAAAACTTCATTGAGTCTCCACAAGGCCAGCCCAGACAGACTTTGAGATCCAAGTCAGTTGCTATTCCCAAGGAACTCAGAAATGAGTGCTGAATGCAACATCTGTCACAGAGTGAGTATTTGGTGCTTATCAAAGATTATTTTCTCAAAAAATGGGATATACCGCCAGCTCACAGAAGACTAGTTCGTCAGGTTTTAACTGTAGTATTATACAAAAATGTCCCCAAGTAGCAAAGCATTTTATGAATCTGTCTGTAGGTAGAAATTCTATACATTATAAACACATCATAATACAACTTATGCAATAGAACGCCTTACTAGAATAAAGAAAATGAACTGGAAATGTTCTGCAAAATTAGTCATTTGTTGTTGTTTTCAGTCTTTGTTTTTTAAAAAACAAGGCAGGCAGTAATTATACATTTGAAAAATGTATAATTTCAATGT
Organism: Pan troglodytes; assembly: GCF_028858775.2. Taxonomy (NCBI): domain Eukaryota; kingdom Metazoa; phylum Chordata; class Mammalia; order Primates; family Hominidae; genus Pan; species Pan troglodytes. The sequence continues at coordinate 31,850,762 of NC_072404.2, forward strand.
ATACATTTGAAAAATGTATAATTCCTGGAAATGAAGGAATTACAGTAGCCCTAGGCAAAGTTACACTTGCCGCAGTTTTTTCTTGACTCCCCTTTATCATTCTTCCTCTCCTTCCTGGAATACTCATAAGGCTCAGCTTGTCTCTCAAAGGAGCCCAGTGCTGCTAAAGTCTTTCTGTTACCCCTCCTTAAACATCAGCTTTCAAATAGCTGTCATAAAATAAACACATAAATTCATACTAATTGAGATGACTAAAGACATGCAATGAGTTATCACTTTGGGAGCATATTTACGTTTTAATGAGAACAACTCAATCCATTAAGCACTTAGGAAGTATCTCCATGTCCAGGCCTTGTGTTCCTGCTGCGGACTTTATGTCAGAGGGAAGAGCTAAGGCTCAAGGCTGCTGTTCAGATTATTTTGTCCCACAGAGTATTCCCTTGGTGTAGTACTTTCCCCCTTTTCCTAAGGATGTGGCTTCCTGGGAGCTGTGCTGATTGTTATCTCTCTTCTGGAACTAGCCACCCAGCAGGTCTACCAGGCTCCAGGGGCTGGCACTGGGAGTTGTGTGCACAGAGTCCTGTGATGTGAACTGTCTGCAGGTCTCTCAGCCGTGGATATCAGCACAGTATTTGGGGTGTCTCCCAGGTCCTGCAGGAGTAATCCACTTCCTTCAGAGAGTTTGTGGGTCCTCTCAGCCTTCCTGGTTTATTCCTGCAGTAGTTCTGGAGCAAAAAACCACGATGCGAGTCTCCACACACTGCTCTGTCCATCCATGTGGGAGCTGCAATCTAGTCCTGCTTCCCATCCACCATGATCCCTCTTCTCTCTTGCTGCAGACTCTAAATAGAGTCCTACTCCCAGTATGGGGGAATGTAAAGTGAGGCATCCACAGAGCTTCTCTTCTCAGCTGCAGGCTCTTCCAGCCTGATGCCTGCTTGAGACTTCTGACCTAAACAAAGCTCTCACCCTCCCCACACACATACAACCAGTTCCTCCTACTGTGTGCCCCATTTCAGTAAGTAAAATCCACTATCCATTCAGCCTCAAACCAAAAGCCAAAGTGATGGTTATGATTCTTCCCTCGACTTCCCCTCCATGTCTAATCCATCAGTAAGACTGTCTGCTCTACCTCCAAAATATCTCCCAAACCCAGACGCCTCGCTCCATCTCCTAGTCTAAGCCACCATCATCTCACATTAGGAATGGAAATATCCTCCCAACTGGGCTCTGATTTCCAGCTTGTCCTTTTATAATCTATTCTCTACACAGCAGCCAGAGAAGCCTCTCAAAAACATAAATTAAATCATGGCACTCTCCTCTAATGACTTTGCATTGCATGGTGGACGTAAAATCTGAACTTCTCGTCTTGACCCCAAGGCGGCTACACAGTCTGGCCCCCCAACCTCCCTGCTCTCATTTCTTGTCTTTCCTGCCCTTGCTGACTCTGCTCCAGCCACGCTATTTTCCTTTCAGCTCTCTGAATCAACCAAACTTGTCCTGCCTCAGGGCATTTGCACTTGCTGTTTCCTTTGCCTGGGCTTGCCAAAAGTTCTGGCTTCTTTGTATCATTTAAATGTCAGCCAAAGATCACCTCCTCAGAGAGGCTTTTCCTCCCCATCATGCCCTGCCACAGCTCCCTTTTCATTGACTTCATCACACTTGGCACCCTTTAGACCCCCTTGCTTGCTTATCCATCTCCCCGCATTCCCCACCCTCCAATAAACATCCTCGGGAATGGAGGCTCCCTGCAAGCGAGGATCTGATCTGTCTTGTTCATTATTACATCTCAGTTTATATTAAGCACACAGAACATGCTTAATTAATATTTATCGAATGAATGAAAACCCAAGATAGAAGGTTTGGGGGAGAAATCCTTCTCAGCCCCTTTCAAATTATACCTATCACTGCAGCCATTTCCCTCAATGGGCAAGGCCAGCCAGTCCTATGTAAAAGAAAGATATAAATGATAGCTTCCAATTACAGGTAGCTTTAGAAACGACAAAGAAAGAAAATACCCTAGACACAGTTCCAAGTAACAGACAGGAAAGCCTGCAGGAAGTTCAGTATGAAAGGAACATTGGAGTCACCATTCAGGATAGAAAAAGAAAGGGAAAAAAACCACCAGGCCCTCACTCCATTTGAGAGAAATATCAAGAATATCCAAGTACTTCTTTAGATACTCCAAAAGAAGGAGTTTGAAAAAGAATCGTCAGAAAATTTTGAGCTTATATTAACATTACTTATTAAAAGATCTGAAAAGAGAGTTGTGCAGATCATCAGACCCAAACTCCCCAATGCAAAGACCAGTCATGACTCATTTGACTAAAGAGTTATATTAGGCTGCTAAGACCAGGGGGCAGACAGCTTAACAATTGAAATTCATCCCGAGGAAGCAAGGGGAAGTGTGCTCCTTCAAGGGCAAAGGAGAATTGAAGAAGATACAAAATAATCCTTTAAATGCATCAAAGACATCTAACAGCTGAGATATGCATCGATGCCATTTGATCATCACAATGTAAAAAAATTGCCCAGGGTAACATAAAGGAGAGTGGATTCTGAATTTTCTGCTTTGATCTTAAGAAGAAAGTGGAACAGTCCTATATCCAAATAGGCGGATGTAAACAATTCCAACAATGATCACCATGACAAAGGACAAAGGTCATTTGTCCAGAGAAGACTGGAGCAGCCACACTACCATTCCCTTCTGCATGGTGCTGTACATGAAAACAGTTGAGACCCTTGAATGCTTATGAAAGAGCCCACTGGGGGCAGGCGCGGTGGCTCACGCCTGTAATCCCAGCACTTTGGGAGGCCGAGGCAAGGGGATCGTGACTAGCCTGGCCAACGTGGGGAAACTCCGTCTCTACTAAAAATACATTAGCCAGGCATGGTGCCGCACACCTGTAGTCCAAGCTACTCAGGAGGCTGACGCAGGAGAATCGCTTGAACCCGGGAGGCAGAGGTTGCAGTGAGCCGAGATTGCGCCACTGCACTCCAGCCTGGGCTACAGAGCAAGACTCCATCTCAAAAAAAAAAAGACAAGAAAAAGAAAGGGCCCATTGGGCCAATCACACTAAGGCTTCTGTGATTCTCTGGAATAAATAGATTTGTTAACAACCCCAAGCCAGCTATGAAGGTCATTTCAACTTTAAAGGATATGAAACAAGATTCTCCACCAAAGGCTATTAAAAGTTATAGACACAGAAGTGGTTCTGAGTCAGGATACAGAGTATGGATATGGCTAAGAACATCTCTGGGCTCAGAGTTCGTAGGCACCATGGAACAAGTAGGGACTTTGAGGCCAGTTCTGGGCCAAATTCCAGTTCTGCCACTTATTAACTGTGTGGCTTTGGCAAGTTCCTTAAGATCATTATACCTCCAATTACTCCTCTCTAAAATGGTGATAGTCATACTGACATCGTGGGGTAGAGTGAGGATTCAAGGAAGTCATGTATATATATATTTTTGTAAGTGTGATAAAGTCTAGTACCTAGCAGGGGTTCAGTAAAAAGTAGTTTGCTTCTCCCTTCATGGGGATCAGAGCTGGACTCATCTTTAAAGGGCCTGAAAGAGGCCAATGACAGAAGGTTTTCTGGCTCCCCACATGCCAAGCTCACAGATAAACTGTAAAATGATTTCAGAGGGTCATGGAAGAGGAAGAAACGAATCAGATCATGTCTAAAGAAGACAGGTGACTTGGGGGGTTGAAGCATGAGAATCTTTTGAACCCTAGAGGCAGAGGTTGCAGTGAGCTGAGATCACGCCACTGCACTCCAGCTTGGGCAACAGAGCAAGACTCTGTCTCAAAAAAATTAAATAAATAAAACAAAATAAATAATAATAAAGAAGGTAGGTGGAGAGTTCATGCCAGGAGGACTCCCCAGGGTGCCTGGCTACCTGCTGAGTTCAGCCCTGCTCTGGGAGGCAATGAACAGCCCATGTCAGGGTTACAGTTCTGGCCCAAAGTAATCCTAATAACATCTCTCATTATATAGTGCTTTCTCTATGCTGCTCAGGATTCTTAGCACTTACCATATATTATCTCATTTAATCCTCACAACAATCCTACCAGATGCAAACTATTTTTATCTCTACTTTACAGATAAAGAAACTGAGTCACAGATAGGATAAGTGACTTGTGCCTGCACCTACTCTGTTCCCAGTCTCTGTTGTGAGTCTCATTCTCTCACCTGTACTCACTGCTTGCTTTCTGGAATCCAGTTGAATAATTAGTATTTCCGGAGAGCCCCCACGGCTTTAAAACACTTGTCCAAGTTAGCAATATCCTTCAAAATTTAAATTGCACATACATTTGACCTAGCAATTTCTTTCCTAGGAATATATAGAAATAATCACTCAAGTATATAAAAATATTGTAGCACAACACTGTTTGTTGTAGCCTTGTTTCCAGTGCTAAAAAATTGGAGACGAGAGGGAGCCATTGTGGCTCCGGCCGGTTGCGCTGGCACTCAGGGTAGGCGAGGCTACGAGTTCGAGGCCAACCTGGTCCACATTGGTTGAAAAAAAAAAAATTTAAAAAAAAAAATTGGAGACAAGCTCAAATAGCTACCACCATGAAATTGGTTAAATAATTTATGGGGCACCCATGCAAATTAGGGTCCTATGGAGGCATGGAAATAATGTGTAGCTCTCTATGCACTGACCTGGAAAGACGTCACAATGTATGAAATGAAAGAAGAAAAAAATTGAATGACCTTGTTTTTGTAAGAAATAAATAATAATCATATTACATGTTATTAGTCTGGGAGAAAAAAATCTGTGTATAACCAAGCTAGTCCTAGTCATTATTATTTCTTTTCTTTTTTTGAGACAGAGTCTTACTTTGTCACCCAGGCTGGAGTGCAATGGTGTGATCTCGGCTCACTGCAACCTCCACCTCCCAGGTTTAGGCAATTCTCGTTCCTCAGCCACATGAGTAGCTGGGACTACAGGCACAAGCTACCACGCCCAGCTAATTTTTGTATTTTTAGTAGAGGTGCGGTTTCACCATGTTGTGCAGGCTGGTCTCGAGCTCCTGGGCTCAAGTGATCCACCTACCTTGGCCTCCCAATGTGCTGGGATTATAGTTGTGAGCCACTGTACCCGGCCCCCTACTCATTATCTTTAGAAATTTTTCTTTCATTTCATATTCCTTTTATACTTTGTTTTTTTACAAGCACATATTAATTTAAGAAAAATTGAGACAGGCTCTCATTCTGTTGTCCAAGCTAGAGTGCAGCGAGGCGATCATGACTCACTGCAGCCTCAACCTCCCAGGCTCAAGTGATCCCCCCACCTCGGCCTCCAAAGTAGCTAAGACTACAGGCATGTGTCACTATGCCTGGCTAGTTTTTTAAATTTTTTTTTGTAGGGAGAATCTCCCTGTGTTCCCCAGGCTAGTCTCTAACTCCCGGGCTCAAGTGATCCTTCTGCCTTGGCCTCCCAAAGCGCTGGAATTATAGGCGTGAACCACGACACCTGGCACACATATTAATTTTAAATCAGAAAAAATAAAGATATGTATCTTTACTCTGGTCTATACTTTGTCTCATTTGGTCCTGTGATTACCCTGGGAGGTATGTAAAACAGGAGAAGAAACTGAGGCTCAAAGGAGGTCAAATGACTTGCCCAAGGTCACCCTGCTGTCAAAGACCACGTCGGTAACAGAGTCCAATCCATCTGACCCGCAGTTAGTGCTGCAGAACACTAAGTCCCTGAATTAAACTTTTAACAGTAGCATTAGCCCACCCTTATTCAAAGTCATGATGCATCTTTACCTGACAAACTGTATGAGTTCTGTGGTTAGACCTCAAGAAAGATGCAAAAGGCATGGAAAAGATTCAGGGAGAAGAAACCGCAACAGTCTAAACAGGTGGTGCGATTTCTATACATGGGACAGAGAGAGAGGGCTTGGATTTTAAAGTTGAGAGTATTTAAGACTAAAGTTTACTCTTTAATCTCAAAACCATAGAAGAAACAGATGCATGGAACAGAGATCTGTTCTTTAAGTTCCAGGACTCTAAAATGAGAAGACATTATTTAAAGTTTGAAAATACTAGCTTTGGGTACATATAAGATATTATCAGTAGAAAGTATTAGACCAAGCTGACACAAGGTGAAAATATAAATAATTGACATTTATATCACTTCATAAATAATAAGTCGATAACTGTGTAATCTGGGAGCCCAGGGCCAGGCTTGACCTGACACAAAACACCCCTCAGAGTCACTGCAGGGACAGAATTTCAGGCTGTGGGCCACCAGCATGACTCAGTGCCACATTTATGATTAACTTTTTCTTCCTTTTCCATTCCTTGAGAGCAGTAAGATTTCTAATATTTTAAATCATGTGCTTTGGGTTTAGGTTTCTTTTTTCAAAGTAGATCATTTTCAGCTATTTGAATTTGCTTTTGTATTGTTGCTGAAGACAACACCTTATTGAACCCATTATTATTGTACATTATTGTACCCAGACCCTCTCCTATTTGGCATTCAGCAAATCTTGTGACCTTCAGTTATTCTTCTCTTGGATATTTTTGTTTATTATATGTATTGTATTTTCAAAAATTACTCTCAATATTGAATGTATTAGAGTTAACAATATCATTATCCTAAAGATTCAGGCTACTCTCCATTTTATACCCAGCTCTTGTTTATTTAAACATAATCTAGTCTTTGTCAAATCTATGTATCCCCAAATCTATGTCTGAAATTTTCATCTACTAAATCATTATATCATTTACTAATAAGTTATATACTAGAATATAATTATATTAGTGTAATATAATAGGTGATATTAGTAAACTACCTTGAGATACAGAGATATAATTGGTGAGGTCATGAAGAAGGCACAAGCATGTCACTAATCTCTCTCCCCACGACCCTTCAGAATGTTCTTTCTGTCTTCCTCAGCATATACAAATGAAGCAAAAGACTGTGTGCACTTTAAGATTTATTTTCTTTTTCACTCTGATTCTTTCCAAATTCTCCACATGCAATTTTGACAAATGCACAAACTACTTGTACAGAGCGACTTTGCTGCCCTACACATGCCCGGTGCTCCACCCATTCATCCCTCTCCCCCCAACCCCTAGCAACCACTGATCTTTTACTGTTCTATAGTTGTGCCTTTTCCTGATGCCATACAGTTGGACTCATACAGTACATAGCCTCTTCAGATTGGCTTCTTTCACTTAGCAATATCCATTTAAGGCTTTTCCATGTATTTTTATGGTTTGATAGCTCATTCTCTTTTTTTCTGTTCTTTTTTTATTAACTTTTTTCCTTTTATTTTTAGTTGACACACGTATTTGTATGTATTTATGGGATACAAAGTGATACTCCAATACATGTATACAATGTGTAATGATCAAATCCAGGTAATTCACATATACATCACCTCAAATATGTATCATTTATTTGTGTTGGGAACATTCAAAACCTTCTCTGCCAGTGTTTTGAAAATATACAATAAATTACTGTTAGCTATATTCATCCTACAGGGCTACAGAATGCTAGAACTTATTTCTCCTATCTAGCTGTAATTTTGTATTCATTAACCAACCTCTCCCTATCCTCCCCTCCCCACTACTTGTTCCAACCTCTAATAATCACAATTCTACTCTACTTCCATGAGCTCAACTTTTTTAGCTCCCATATATAAGTGAGAACATGCATTATTTATATTTCTGTGCCTGACTTATTTCACTTAACATAATGTCCTCCAGGTTTATCCATGTTGCCTCAAATGACAGGATTTTATTCATGTTTATGGCTAAATAGTATTCCATTGTGTATATATACCACATTCTCCCTACTTATTCATCTGCTGATAGACATTTAGGTCGATTCCGTATCTTGGCTATTACGAATAGTTGTACTATAAACATGGGGTGTAGATATCTCTTTGGTGTACTGATTTCCTTTTTTTTGGATAAATTCCCAGCAATGGGACTACTGAATCATATGGTAGTTCTATTTTCAATTTTTTGAGAAATCTCCATACTGTTTTCCATAATAGCTGTACTAATTTACATTCCCACCAACAGTGTATAAAAGTTCCCTTTTCTCTGCATCCTCACCAGCATTTGTTATTTTTGTCTTTTTGATAGTAGCCATTCTAACTGGGGTGAAATGACATCTCATTGTGGTTTTGGTTTGCATTTCCCTAATGATTAGTGATGTTGAGCAAGTTTTTCACACGCTAGTTGGCCATTTGTAAGTCTTTTGCAAAGTGTCTGTTCAGATCCTTTGCCCACTTTTTAAATTGAATTATTTGGTTTTTTTTTCCTGTTGAGTTGTTTCATTTCCTTGTATATTCTGGATATTAGTGCCTTGTGAGCTTAATAGTTTGCAAATATTTTCTCCCACTCTACAGGTTTGTTTCTTCTTTCTATCAATTGTTTCCTACGCTGTACGGAAGCTTTTTAGCTTGACATAATCCCATTTGTCTATATTTGTTTTTGTTGCCTGTGCTTATGAAGTGTCACCCATAAAATCTTTGCTTAGATCAGTGTCCTGAAACATTTCCCCCATGTTTTCTTCTAGTCATTTTATAGTTTTAGGTCTTACATTTATGTCTTTAATCCATTTTGAATTGATTTTTGTACATGGTGACAGATAGGGGTCTCGTTTCATTCTTCTGCATATAGATATATAGTTTTCCCAGCACCATTTATTGAGAGGATTTTCTTTCCCCCAGTGTATGCTCTTGACTCCTTTGTCAAAAATCTGTGATCTGTAAATAGATGCATTTATTTCTAGATTCTCTATTCTGTTCTACTGCTCTATCTGCCTGCTTTTATGCCAATACCATGCTATTTTGGTTACTATAGCTTTGTAGTATATTTTTGAAGACAAGCAGTGTGATGCTTCCAGCTTTCTTTTTGCTCAGATTGCTTTGGCTATTTGGGATCTTTTGTGGTTCCATATAAATTTTAGAATTTTTTTTCTATTTCTATGAAAAAATGTCATTGGTATTGGTATTTTAATAGGGATTACATTAAATCTGTATATTGCTTTGAGTAGTAGGGCCATTTTAACAATATTATTTATTTTAATCTACAAGCATGAGATATCTTTTCATTTTTGGTGCCCTCTTTGATTTCTTTCATCAGTGCTTTTTAGTTTTCATCATAGAGAAGATCTTTTACCTCCTTAGTAGCTCATTTCTTTTTAGCACTGAATAATATTCCATTGTCTGAATGTACTCAATGGGATAGGGAAAGAGATGAATAGGTGAAGCACAGAGGATTTTTAGGGTATGAAACTATTCTGTAGGATACAAGAATTATGCTTTTGTCAAACCCTGTAGAATTGTTCAACACAAAGAGCAAAACTTTATGTAAACTATGGATTTTAATTAATAATAATGTGTTAATAGTTAATATTGGTTTGTCAATTTTAACAAATGTACCACACTAATGTGAGATGTTAATAACAGGGGAAACTAGTGGATAGTGGGGCTTCATGGGATCTGTCTGTACTATCTGCTCAATTTTTTCTTGAATCTAAATCTGTCCTAAAAAATAAAGTCTATTAATTAAAAAAAAAAAAAAAACTTTCTAAGTGTTTTTCCAGCATGAAGATGCTGCTGCCAATGCTCTAAGCCCCTCCTCCAAGAGTGATGGTGAAGAATTAATGTTTCTTCTTCTAACTCTCAATGACCTGTCCTGTGAGCAGGGAAATAGGAGTATCTCTTTTCAGGGGTAATAGGCAACTACCTTACCTTTGGAGAGACTAGTCCTTCCCCCATCCCATGTGGTCTTGGTAGGATGGCCAGTCACATTGTCTCTTCTCATCCGAAGGATGAGCATGTAACCCAGAGAGGCCAACCACTCACCCTCCCAGAAACAAGGAAACACAGGGGCAAAAATAATAGGAATGAGTCACTCTAATGAAAGAGCCACAAAGAGAATGTTCTTTCATTCCTGCTGCCTGCTTCTACCCAAGACCTGATGATTCAACTCTATCTGCACAGGTTTTCAACATGTTTGCAAAAATTCCTTTTTTCTTGAATTAGCCAGAGACATTTGGGTATCTGACAACCAGAACTCCACTGAGACATGCAGGAAAAAAAAAAATACCAAAAGCCCAGTCTTATTGCTATGGTTTGAATATCCCTTCAAAAACTCATGTTGAAATTTAATTGTTAAATTTAATTTAAATTGTCATTGTAGTAGTATTGGGAAGTGGAACCATCAAGAGGTGATTAGGCCATGAGGGATCTGCTCTCAGGAGTGGATTGATGTCATTATGGTGAGAGTGGGTTAGTCATCATGAGAGTGGCTTTGCTATAAAAGCAAGTTTGGCCCCCTCTTGTTCACTCTTGAGCTCTCTTGCCCTTCTGCCTTCCACCATGGAATGTCACAGCAACAAGAGCCTCAGCAGATGCCAAGCAGATTATGGCACCATGTCCTTGGACTTCCCAGCCTCCAGAGCTGTGAGCCAAATACATTTCTTTTCTTTATAAATTATCTACCTTGTAGTATTCTGTTATAGCAACACAACTGGACTAAGACACTCATTTATAATAATTTCTACCTAAGTAAAATGGTTAAAATTATCTAAAAGAGAAAACAAGGGATGAGGAAACAGCATATTGCTAATGTTTAAGGAATGCCTTCTACATGCCAGACTCTGAGCTGGGCACAGGAGTGCAGAGATTAGTAAAATATAGGTTGTATTTCAGGGACACAGAATGATCAAATATATAGAATGTGGGCTTGGGACAGACCTGGGTTCAACCTCTCTAGTCTGCCCTTACTTCCTGTGGGCCCTTGTTCAAATCACTTAACCCTCATGCAGCTTAGTTTCATCATCTCAAAGGAATTTAAAAAGTCTATAGCCATACCACCCTGAATGCACCTGATCTCATCAGAGAAATAAAAAGAGCCTAGCTTTCATGAATATTGCTGAAATTAAAAATAATTATGTACAGCACCACTATGGCACCTTGTACAATGAAGACATAAAATAAACTGACTTAAGAAATGGAAAGTTACCATGACCTTTGAAGCCTTGGGTTGCCCATTCCTAATTGCCTCTCCCCCAGATTTCTCTCCCACAAAGAGGTAATCTTTATCGTGTCTTATTATGTTCTTTTTCTTGTATCCTAAAGAAAATATTGCTTGGGCCAGGCATGGTGGCTCATACCTGTAATCCCAGTACTCTGGGAGGCCAAGGCAGGTGGATAGCTTGAGCCCAGGAGTTCTAGATCAGCCTGGTGATCATAGTGAAACCCCATTTTGTATGAAACCCCATTTTGTATGAAAAATACAAAAAATTAGCCGGGTGTGGTGGTAGGTGCCTGTGGTCCTAGCTACTCAGGAAGCTGAGGTGGGAGGATGGTTTGAGCCCAGGAGGCAGAGGTTGCAGTGAGCTGAGATCATGCCACTACACTCCAACCAGGGCAACAGAACGAGACCCTGTCTCAGTTTAAAAAAAAAAAAAAGAAAGAAAGGAAGGAAGAAAATATTGCTTGGTTTTGCCTGCTTTCAATCTTTAGATAAAAGGACTCATGCTTGCTTTTTCTGCCTCATGCTGTGACTTTCCTTTGTTCACTCAAAGCACTTTTGAGATTCATCCATATTGACTGTGCAGCTGTAGTTCATTCATTTCGTTTCACTGGTGAATGGCATTGTATGGCATAAATATACCACAACTTAATTATTAATTCATTCTCATGTTGATGGTCATATCAATTGTTTCCAAATCTTTGCTGTGAACATTATTCTGCAGGTCTCCTGGTGTTTCGATGCAAGAGTTTCTCAGGATCTCTGACCGGAATTACTGTATGTGCACACATTCAACTTTGCCTAAGTAATGACAACTTGTTTTCTGATGTGGTTGTTCTAATTTGTACTCCAAATCCCATATATGAGAGTCTGCATTGTGCCCAACACTAAATATCAGACTACATTTTTTGCCAATTTGATGGGTATAAATAGTATCTCACTGTGATTTTAACTTCCATCTCCCTGATTACTAATAAGGTTGAAAATCATCTTATATGTCTATTGGCCATTCATGCTTTTGGAGAATTCCTATTTGTGTCCCGTAACTAATTTTCTATTGGGTCATTTGTCTTTTTCGGCTCTATTCTAAGGCATACTCTGTGTATTCTGGAAACTAACCTTTTGTCAGCTGTACATGTGCAAGTACCTTTTCCCAATTTGGGGCCCGTCTTTTCAATCTCTTTATGGAATCTTTTGATGAACATAAGTTCTTAAAGTCAGTGGAGTAAAATATATTCATCTTTTCCTTTATGACATAATTTTTTAAAGAAAATATTTTTCAATTCACTTCTGATGCATCTCTCTTAATTGTTAAGCAATTTTTTTGCTGAAGCCTGCATATCATCAAGGCTAAGCCATGAGGCTTAGTGTCCCAGGGAAGAAAGGGCAAGTCCCGTCTAGGGTAGGGAAAGAAAGCAGAAGGAAATGACGTAAGGGTGAGTTCCCACCAGGGAGAATGAGGAATCTGAAGCCCTTCCAGGAGAAGTGGTGGTAATAGAGAGAGATTTGCAGAGAAGGAGGCAAAGAGAAGACGCTACCTGAGTCTCTCAGAGACTAAGCACTGCCTCCACCTTGGGCCTTACACTGGCCAGAAGAACATAATCCAAAATAAGAGAGAAGCTGAAAGTGAATGGGGCTTGTGCCACTTCTCTGAAACTGTGGAACAAGACCACCTCACAGGGTATTCCTTTGTCAAGATGTGACACAAAGTGTTCCACGTCTCTCCCAGTTCCTTTGTAGAATGAAGGGGATTCAGATGGTCCAGTGGGCTCTCCCACTGAGTGACACAGAAGCTAGTTGACCACTGAGGGCCAAGAGAACTGCCATATGGCTGGCAAGGCTAGTGTGAAAGTGATCCGTAGCAAAGACCACAGAATGGACATTCCAGGCCAGAATTGGTTGGAGAATATGGAAGAGGATTAGAGCATCTGCACAGCCAGCAAGGGTCAATGTGGAGCTCAATCAGTGAAAAGAAGCCTACCAGCTCCTGATCAGGCCAAAGGATAGGCCATGAGTTATGTCAACTGCAGCCTTCAACAGCAGATGCCAGCAGGATGCCTGGAAATGAGATGATTAATTCACAATTCTGAGGAGGTCAGCATGAACACAGACAACAGCACAAGGACCATCACCTGAACCAGCCATCCTCCCCTACTGCCATGAGGATGGGTAAACCTTCCCTATGCCTCTAGAGAAAGGATAAGAGAAAGGCTTTCGAAGAAGAGAAACAGCTCCTCCCCACACACACAGCCCTCATGAAAATTCGGCCTTGAGACTAAGATGAGAGTAGTTAGAGAAAATAAAAGCAAACTACCTTTTTCTTTTTGCATATTTGAGAGATTCTATGTACATCTCTACTCCACTTCAATAGTTATTATTATGGTCCTCATTGTATATGGGAAGTCTGAACATGCAAAAAAAGATTATAGTACAATCTAAATACAGTAACTGAGCTATATACAATATACATAGAGCCCATAGAAAAGGCAAAAATTAGCTACATATATTAGTTTTATATTGCTGTATAACAATATTACCACAAACTTAGCAGCTTAAACCAATACAGTTTTACTTATCCACAGTTTTACTTTCCATGGTTTCAGTTACTCATAGTCAACTGTGGTTCAAAAATATTAAATGGAAAATTTCAGAAATAATTCATAAGTTTTAAATTATGCATCATACTGAATAGCATAATGAAATCTTGCACCATGCCACTGCCTCCTGCCCAGGACATGAATCATTCCTTTTTCCAGTGTATCCACACCATATATACTTCCCATCTGCTAGGCACTTAGTAGCTGTCTTGGTTATCAGGTCAAAAAAGCATAGTATATACGGGGTACAGTACTATCCACAGTTGCAGGTACCCACGGGGAGTAGGTATCCATGGGGGGTAGGTATCCATGTAGCTGGGTCCTCTGTAAGGCTTCAATCAAGGTATTGGCCAGGGCTGGGTCCTTATCTGAAGGCTTAACTGTGGAAGAATCTGCTTCTAAGCTTACAAGGTTGTTGGATGCATTTAATTCCTTGGTGGTGGTGGACTGAGAGCCTCAGTTTCTTCTTGCTGGTGTCAAGTTCCCTGCCACGTGGGCCTCCCCAACATGACTGCTTGCTCATCAAAGCCAGCAAGGGAGTTCCTCAGCAAGATAGATATTAGAGTCTTATGTAATGTAACCATGGAAGTGACATCTCCTTTGCCATGTTTTATTAATGTGAAGCAAGTCACACATGCTGCTTACACTTGGGAGGAGATGAAGGGTGAATGCCAGGAGACAGGGTCATGGGAGTGCCTTAGAGACTGCCCACTATACTAGGCAAGGTGGGTGGCTGGGGAGGACCTGCCAGATGTGACTTCTCAGAGGAGACACAATCTGAGCTGGCTTTTGAAGAAGGTTAAGAGCCCCGGAATTGCTTGGCAGCCCCAGAACCTAGTCAATGTTTAGCGTTATAGGAGGAAAGAACAAATGTTTGTGAATGACAATATTGACTTCGGGAGAAAAGTCTGGTCACCCGGATAGGAAAGAAGATTGTATTTTACATGAGGCAAAAACAAGAAAAATAATTGTCAAATCTCATCTCAATAGCAATAAGTAACATTAAAGCCCTTCTAGCAATATTAAAATGGGAGAGGTCACTGCATTAATGTCTCAGCAAGCCTCACCAGGAAAGCGTAATGAACATCAAGGGCACTGAAAGGACAGGAGATGATCTAATGCAGGAAGCTCCCCAAATACTATATTTATACAAATGATAAATAGGTTTCAAGAAAGGAGAAACCAACTAATGTTGATGACTACAGAAATAAATAATATTAGAACTTTACACTGCAGTAGCATCTTTCATCTGGGATCCTAAAAGGCTTTAAGAGTAATTAAATTTGGGTGCTGCAACAAAGTAGACCCATTTTTAAAACAAAAATACCGATTTTATGCCCTTCAGCAGATGTAGCACTCAATAGTCTCACAGATAATGAAACAAAACCTGGAGATTATTTTCTCTTGAAGAATGTTTTATCATTGTTTCCAAGGTTCTAAATTTGTAACTAGCTGAGTCTTACGGAAATGCAGGGTGGAGCCACATTTCTTTCTATATATTGGAAAAGAGGCAGCAGTTTCAGCCCAGGTGGAGTATGGGGGGATTGGGGGTTAGAAGCAGTCCCCATGGAAAACCCACCTAGGGAACAGGAAGCAAACATTGGGTCGCCCTTGACATATGAAAAAATGACATGACATTTGGAAAGCATCCATCTGTGTCAAACTCTGTTCTGGTTTTCAAGTATCATTGTTGGAGTGCCTCTGAGTCTCAAAAGCCCTCTGTGTTTCACATTGTTTCCGTGTCAGAGACAAGTCCATGTTTAGTTACTTGGGAGCAAGCCTCCATTCCTGGTTGGTGGTCTCAGTATGCTACCAGATCTTGCCATCTTACCATTTGAAGCTCCTGTGACCATGTTGAACCCACTCGCAACCTGGGTGTGTCTCTGGGAAGCCTGCATCTCACAGGGACATTAACACCCCTGCTGGGAGACTTAGCGATTCAGACAGTAAGTTTCATCCTCAAAATCAAGTCTCATATGCACCCTTCCATGTTCCACTGTGCCTTCAAGATGTGTGAATCAGCTTGCTGCTTTGGCAGCAGAACGTGGAGACAGCTTTCCACCCCCGGTTTTCCACGGGGCAATACACGGACCATCGTGTGAGCTGGCGGTGCAGAAGCATAAAGCTCCTTGGCCATCATTCCGTTCACAATCATTCCATTCACAACAGGGCCATGCTGCATCTGGGGAAAGGCCCGTGATCATGTGAGCATGAGTGGTCATGGTCTATAAGGAGGATACAAAAGAATCTCAGAAATAGACACCATTTATTCACCAGCTCCTACTAGAAGAAATGAGTTTTGAGCCCTTCAACTAAAATAATGTGAAGAAATATTCCTGAAGTTAGATAGGCAGAGGATTAGGAATGTGGGAAGATGCTTGACTGAAGGTTCAACCGATGTTCTGTGTTTAATTTATTAATATGGAGTTCTAGCTGGGCATCTGATACTCAAAGACAAGGGAACAAAGCTTCACAGCCTGTTACAGCTTTGGACTTGGCCCAGGCTCATGCCCATCTCCAAAGCGGTCAAGCCTTATTTGTCCTATAAGAAGCACCTGCTGGCCAGGAGCAGTGGCTCACACTTGTAATCCCAGCACTTTGGGGGGCCAAGGCAGACAGATCACGAGGTCAGGAGTTTGAGACCAGCCTGGCCAACACAGTGAAACCCTGTCTCTACTAAAAATATGAAAATTAGCTGGGCGTGGTGGTGGGAGCCTGTAATCCCAGCTACTTGGGAGGCTGAGGCAGGAGAATCGCTTGAACCTGGGAGGCAGAGGTTGCAGTAAGCTGAGATCGTACCACTGCACTCCAGCCTGGGTGACAGAGCGAGACTCCACCTCAAAAAAAAAAAAAAAAAAAGATGCACCTGCCGTTGACAACCTCCCCAGGCTTCTCATCTATGAGTCGTCCACCCTCCCCAAACTCCTTACCATTTATACATGCCTCCCTCGAGACCCTCATCCCTGTGTCCATTCAATTTTAGCAGTTTATGTACACGTCATATCCTCTTTTCAATCAGAAGTAACTCGAGGGCCCTCGCATTTTGGCTCGTATATACTAAGTACTCAGTAAACACCTTGGAAAATGAGTGAATGGCTGTTTAATACCTATTAAAATACAGAGACCAAACCTACACTCGCACCTCCAGATCTCACCTGGGGAGCAGTGCCTTTGTGCTCAGGAGGGCTGCCATGTTCCTAAATACTTTGGAATACACAGAATTCTGGTATGCTTTCTAGAGACCAGATATACCCAAGCTTCAGCCCAATTTCAGTTTTTAAAAACAGGATCAAGAGGGCCAGATGTGGTGGCGCATGCCTGTGATCCCAGCATTTTGAGAGGCCTTGGAGGGCAGATCACCTGAGGTCAGGAGTTCGAAACCAGCCTGTCCAAAATGGTGAAACCCCATCTCTTCTAAAAATACAAAAATTAGCTGGGTGTGGTGGTGCACACCTGTAATCACAGCTACTCAAGAGGCTGAGGCACAAGAGTGGCTTCAACCTGGGAGGCAGAGGTTGCATTGAGCCGAGATTTTACCACTGAACTCCAGCCTGGGTGACAGAGTGAGACTCTGTTTCAAAAAAAAAAAAAAAAACAGGATCAAGACTCACGCCTTCCTGAAGAAGTTGAGTCTGGGGTCACAGTCATTAGTATCATGCTTCATAATGACCTTAAGCCTCTTTCAAGTGTGTGATATTCTATTAGGTTGATGCAAAAGTAATTGCGGTTTTTGCCATTCTTTTTTTTTTTTTTTTAAAGGCAAAAACCGCAATTACTTTTGCATCAACCTAATATATGCACAGTTTCATAAGCTCTCTGAGGGCAGGACTTCTGTCTATTCTGTTGATGTTATTGTTACCCACACACACTACCTTGTAAGGAAGTCTGCCCACACTGGGCAAACATTAACTATTGACTAAGCGTATCATTTTATTTTAACACAATTAGGAAGCCCTGAATTCCAAGGAATCCCTTTAGCCAAAAGCTGCTGAGTTAGGTCACCAGACTCAGCACACACCTTTTCTTATCTGCTTCTTCAGTCCCTATGAGCCATACAATGCATTCTCTCCTGCCTAGAGTTGGCAATTTCAATTATTTCTTTTCTAGAAAGATATAAAAGTGTCTGGACTGAAATAGATTTCCCTTTTTGGAAACTAATGCAGTGAGGGGTCTATTTGTTACAAACACTGATAGGCAGCCTTCTCCACAGAGGTGAGCTGTCCTTTCCCATGGGCTCCTCTTTGCTCCTTCCTCTACAGGAATCCATCTACTCTGGTTCATGTACAGAAGGTTACTGTGGTTTTTCCAGGAAACTGCTGCCTGATGAGGGAGGCAAATTTTCTGTGTACAAAATTGAGGACCATTTGTGCAGAAACAGACATAAGTAACAGAATATAAGCCATATTAATGTTTTTATGACTATACTTGGGCCTTCTCAACAATGGTTAAGTGTTGCCAAACTAGCTTTGCTTAGTGTTGGCAGGACAGGAGCTGTAATATATAGTTCTTTTTGTCTTGGCAATAAGGCTGGCACTCCTGCCAGAATCTACTCTAAAGGAAATGAACCAGAGACAATAAGTCCATTCAAATGCACTAGAGATTTCTTCCAGCAGGGATTTTTCAATTTCTAAGTTGATACAAATTTTAAAACCACCTATTTTAAGTAGGGAGTGGGAGGTTTATTTTCCAAAAGAAGATGTTATATTTACCAATGTATTTCTGACATCTGTTCGCAACAAGAAATATTATAGTGCCAGGTAATTGAGAAGGTGTCAGAACAAAACAAACATAAAACAAACAAACAAAAACAGAGAGAGATGTATTCCTTTCAACAGGATTAAACACAAAATATAATTGATGGGCTTCATTCAGTCAGCCGTTTAATTTGCGGTGTTTAAGTACTTACATAAAATGACATTACTGCTGTGCTATTGTCTCGCTGGTTCCATGCATTTTATTTATGACCATGTGTCTTTGTGAGTGAATAAAAAAATGTGGAGTTGCTAGCAGCAAACCTTACACATTTCAAAATCCAAAACCAAGAAATCCTTGAAGGACCACCTATAAAAAAAAAACTTTGTTAACACAAGGTTCAATATTTGCCTAGGTTGGCACAATCCTACTTGGAGGGGAAAAAGGAGGCGGATTTTTCTGGCTTTAGGAGGCGGGATTTCAGGTAAACCACTGTGAAGGTGCCTGTCTACGCCTCTGAATTCTAGAGCCTAGAGCCCCCTGCTGGCTGAAGGAGGAAGAGACCTGAATGGACCCGATGGCCATCATTTCAAACTCCTCATTTTCCCCCCAAGTCATTCATTCATGCAGCAAATATTCGTTGAGGCTTGCTCTGTGCCAGGCACTGTTCTAGGCTCTGGGGATAATCTGTTCAACAAAACATACAGGTCTTTGCCTTACTGGAGTTTACACTGCAAAAAAAGAATTCAAATGGCCGGACGCGGTGGCTCACACCTGTAATCCCAACACTTTGGGAGGCCGAGGCGGATGGATCACCTGGGGTCAGGAGCTCGAGACCAGACTGGCTAGCATTGCAAAACCCCATCTCTACTAAAAATACAAAAAATTAGCCGGGCGTGATGGTGCACACCTTTAGTCCCAGCTACACGGGAGGCTGAGGCAGGAGAGTCACTTGAACCCCAGGAGGCAGAGGTTGCAGTGAGCCAAGATCACGCCATTGCACCCTGGGCGACAGAGCAAGACTTCATCTAAAAAAAAAAAGAAAAAGAAAACCAAATAACCATAAACTGTAATGTCACATAGAAATTGATACTAACATCTAAGCTATGAAGCACAGCAGAGCAGGGAGAGGAAGTAAAGAGTGATGGGAGGATGATGTATTTTTAGACAGAAGACTGAACATTGAACTGAATAAATAAGAAGAGGGAGAAATTGGTAGGAGGGGCTTCCAGGAAAGGGGCGGAGCGAGTGTGAGAGCTGGGCGGGGGTCAGGGAGTGCACGGAGCAGTTAGCAGTGCAGAAGGCCCCGGTAGCTGAGCGATGAACCAAAACTTAAAAATGAGCCGAGCCCAATGATGAAGAGCCTTACATGGTAAGAATTTTGGATTTTACAGTAATCCACTGGAGAGGCTTGAACAGAGAATTAACTAAATTTGCTTTCCATTCTAAATAGACCATTCTGTATGCAACAAGAATTAACTGCGAGTGTGAAATCTGAGAGGCCCATTTTGGAGGCTACTGCCATCATATTTCAAACAATTCAATCAATGAATTTCACCAAACTGAAATTCCTGCTGTTTACAACAAGGTTCAGAGAAGAATAAGATATCTTGGTCTCTGCCCTCAGAGAGCTTTCAATCAACTTGGGAAAATAAGATAGGCACACTTCAAATTAAACTTACAAGAGACAGTGAAGGATTGTTCTGGCTTGTACACAAGAGCAATAATAATGAAGATGAAAAAGGTGGTGTCACCAGCAGCCAAGCACCAGCTGGAGGCAGTTTAGCTTCATGGTTAAGAGCACAAGCGCTAGAGCCAGGCTGCTGGGGTTCATAATTCTGGTGTCATTTACTAGCTGTGTGACCTCTGGCATGTGCCTTGGTTTTCTCTGTGCCTCAGTTTTATGACCTGTAGAATGGATCTAATAATAGGACCTTCCTTATAGGGTTGGTATGAGGAATAAATGTGTGTCAATGTTGTGTAGAAGGTGTTTACATCAGTGTTAGGTAATTTACCAAAACTACTCAAAAGGAAGAAATATCTCCAAAATCATTATTACTGCAGTAGGTCAGATGTGGTGTGACAGTGACTTAAATATCAGTTGTGGAAACAAAATAAAAGGGGCAGTATTTCTGGAAGGTTAACTTAGAAGGTTTGATGACAAGATGGTAAATGAAGCATACAAAGGGGTTCAAGATGAACGTGAGATCTCAAGCATAATGATTAGGAAAACAGTAAAAAGGAGAGAAAAAGAGAATTCAGGATGGGAAATTGGTTTGAGAGGCAGGGCAGGTTGGATTTCAGGCATACTGAGTTTGAAGTGGACAAGTGATTAGAAATGTCAGACTAGGGCTCAGAAGAGAGATCAAGGGTATCCTTATGGATTGGAACCTCTTCCTTTGGGGGCTCTCTTTGAAGCCATGGAGATGACAGATAACTACGACAGAAGTGGCTGAAAAAAAGAGCTCTAAGAATGAAATTCAGGAGACATGACCATAGTTATGGATTAGAAAAGAGGCTGAAGAGGCCGGGCATGGTGGCACATGCCTGTAATCCCAGCACTTTGGGAGGCCTAGGCAGGCGGGTCACCTAAGGTGAAGAGTTCAAGATCAGCCTGGCCAACATGGTGAAACTCCATCTCTACTAAAAAAAAAAAAAAAAAAAATACAAAAATTAGCCAGGTACGGTGGCAGGTGCCTGTAATCCCAGCTACTAGGGAGGCAGAGGCAGGAGAATTGCTTGAGCCTGGGAAGCGGACATTGTGGCGAGCCAAGATCACGCCACTGTACTCCAGCCTGGGCAACAGAGTGAGATTCTATCTCAAAAAAAAAAAAAGAAAAAGGAAAAGAGGCCAAAGAGAGGAAAGCATCAGAACATCAGGAAGAGACATGTTATTTTAGCAAAAATATTGAGAAAGATGGAAAAGCTACTGTCAAACACTACTAAGAGATAAAGGATAACTAAGGATGCCTTTGGAGAAGATCATTAAGAAGTCATTGATGGGCCAGGCAGGTGGCTCATGCCTGTAATCCATCCCAGCACTTTGCGAGGCCGAGGCGGGTGGATCACCTGAGGTCAAGAGTTCGAGACCAGCCTGGCCAATATGGTGAAATGCTGTCTCTACTAAAACTATAAAAATTAGCAGAGTGTGATGGTGCCTGCCTATAATGCCAGCTACTTGGGAGGCTGAGGCAGGAGAATCTCTTGAACCTGGGAGGCAGAGGTTGCAGTGAGCTGAGGTCAAGTTACTGCACTCCAGCCTGGGTGACAGAGCCAGACTCTGTCTCAAGGAAAAAAAAAAGTCATTGATGGCATCAAGAAAGAGTTTCTCAAGTGCAGCTTATCCTAAGGGTCTCTGCTAAATGTTTGTCATGAATGCTGTGCTGTGCCACCCAGATTTCTCCATCAGGACCCAAGGTGCTGTCCCCCTGGGGAGGGTTGTAAGCTGACAGCTCCCAGCTGCTCAGCTGAGGAAAGCCATCTTGCCCAAGGTCGTGCCCGCATCCTGGGGCAGCCTGCAGCAATGGCTGGTTGACTTCAGGGTATAAAAGCCCAGTTACTTCCCAAAAAGGGACAACTCAAAAGGGCCATTCCAGGTTTCGAGCCATGGAGTCAGCTAGGGCTGAGTCACAACACACTGTGACTGCACTGCCGCCAGCCTCCCCTTCCCCACACAGCGTTGATGCCAGTGAGAAGAAAAGACCCCCAGGACACTTTAAGCAGCAATGCCAATCTCTGAGTCGGGGTCTGCTTCCCCAGGAACCCAGAGGCCACAATGTATTAGAAAATTCAATACAAATAAAAATGATAACATCAGGGAAGAGTTTTGGCACAAAGAGATCAATATAGCATTTAACAGGCCAGGTGCAGTGGTTCATGCTTGTAATCCTAGCAATTTGGGAGGCCGAGGCACGTGGATCACTTGAGTTCAGAAGTTCGAGACCAGCCTGGCCAACATGGTGAAACCCCCATCTCTACTAAATTACAAAAATTAGCCAGGAGTGGTGGTGCATGCCTGTAATCCTAGCTACTTGGGAGACTGAGGCACAAGGATCACTTGAACCCAGGAGGCAAAGGTTACGGTGAGCTGAGATCGCCCACTGCACTCCAGCCTGGGCAACAGAGAAACACTGTGGAAAAAAAAAAAGAAAGAGAGAGAGAGAGGGAGGGAGGGAGGAAGGGAGGAAGGAGGGAAGGGAGAAAGAAAACACAAAGAAATAGTATTTAACAGATAAATGAAAATAGTTCCTTAGAAATAGAAATTCTGAAATTGAAAGGGTCGAATTGAGGGAAGTGAATAGGAATGGGCTTTTCTCCAGGACCCCAAACCTATCAGACTTGCAAAAAATGAGATGGTGCCATTTACCTTCGGTGAAAATAGAGTGCTGGGTTTCCTAACCCGACTGATGGTGCTGTCACCGTATAACCTCACAATCTCTTTTAATCTCTGCACTCTTGTCACTTTGCTGCCATCTGGAGAGAGGATTAATTTGATTTGTCCCCCAAGGAGATTAATGTATCTGATTGGATTCCAGCACACGGAGGGATACCATTCTCTAACCCATCAGCACTGTCCATGGCCAGGGTGCAAAAGCCCATCCCACTTCTCCCAAGAAAGAAGCAGCTCTGAGGATCCCGAGACACTGTGGAGATGACGCTTGCAAAGTTCACTTTCACATTGCGCTGTCTTTCTAGCCTTCCCAGTGTTGAAATATCTCTCCATACGCCCAGTGGACCTTCCCATAGCCTATGGGGGTGGGGCAGGGGAAATTCACTGCTTAAGAAAAAGAATGTCCTTTCATGCAACCAAATGTACTATCCAACCCCTCAGATGCTTGGAAAGGCAGGGATCATGCCTGTTTGTTTACCTCTGTACCCCAAGAAACCAGCAAAATGGCTGAACCAAAGAAAGTGCTTGATTGTTGAATAAATGATCTAAAAACTGGTGCAAGGTGGATCACGAATGAAGTAGACGAAACAATCAGTAAATATAAATGATAAAGATGGCTAGAGACAGTTTGGCTCCGTGTAAATTATGACTAAGTTGGAGTCCTCTTCCTATCACCTCAGTGAATGTCTCAGTGATCCAGTTGCCCATGGTAGATACTTAAGAAAAGCTCTTTGGACTGAATTAAACTACAATAAAACCTCATTGGTGGAAGCCCAAATAAAAAAGCATATTCATTGGTGCAAATACTTCAGAAGAAGGGACATTATTCATTATTCAGCACAAGGATATGAGAGTGACAAGGAAGAGAAAGACAGGGACAATTTTTAACAATGAGAAGAAAGGAATCCAAAGGTGGGGAGTCTAAGGAAAATGATCGATCATCCACATTAATGGAACTATTCGGTTTAAAGCTTCAAGAATTGGCCTGAGGGACCACCATGAAATTTGCTATCTCAATTAATCCTTGCAAAGGGAAAATAATACATGTTAGCTGTTCTCACCATTCTAAGGACTTTACATGTATCCTCATTTGATCCTCTCAAGAACTCTGTGTGTTAAGTTTGCCAGTACTGCCATCCCCATTTTACAGATGAGGAAACTGAGGTCTAGAGAACTTAAGTGACTTGCCCAAGGTGGCACATCTGGTAAGTGCAGCCATGGGTCTTCGAACCTGGACAGTCTGACTCCAAGGCCATGCTCTTAACCTGTTCACTGTATCACCTCCTGCAAGGACAAACATTCCACCTTCTTTTCCCCTCTTCAACCCACAGGTAAGTTCTGTATTTCCTGGTTTTTAAACTCTAGAAAGAATGCTCTTGAAGAACAACCATATGACACTTTTTAAAGTGCAATTGATATTTAAGACTCTATGTCTACATTGAGATTCCTAAGAAATAGCATTTTTAATAATATAGATGTTTAAAACAAAACAATACAGAAAGTGGGCTGCATCTGAGGGTAATTTTTTTTTTTTTTTTTTTTTGTCTATTTTGTTCACAGCTAAATCCGTGGGCCTAGAACAGTGCCTAGCACATGGCAAGCTTTCAAAAATATTTGTCAAACTTGTGGTTGAACCAAAACGAGATATACAGAATCCCCTATATGGGTACTCCCACATAAACTTTATGGCACAATTGAGACTCCACCTCCAGGGCATGGTTTCTTGGGAGAACCCAAGTGGCTAAGTCTTGCCTTGTTATTTGCCTTGTATTTTATATTAGAATCATCCTGTGAGGTAATTAACGCAGTTTTATGATGGTTAAACAAAGACACACAACTTGGCCAGGTACGGTGGCTCACACCTGTAATCCCAGCACTTTGGGAGGCCGAGGTGGGTGGATCACTTGAGGTCAGGAGTTCAAAACCAACTTGGCCAACATGGTGAAACCCCGTCTCTAGTAAAAATGCAAAAAAAAAAAAAAAAAAAAAAAATGAGCCAGGCATGGTAGCACACTCCTGTAATCCCACCTACTCAGGAGGCTGAGGCAGGAGAATCACTTGAACCCATGAGACAGAGGTTGCAGGTGAGCTGAGATCGTGCTACTGCACTCCAGCCTGGGCAACAGAGGGAGACTCTGTCTCAAAAAAGAAAGAAAGAGAAGAAAGAGAGAGAGAGATGGGGGGTGGGAAATGAAGGAAAGAAGGAAGGAAGGGAGGGAGGGAGGGAGGGAGGGAAGGAAGGACACACACACAACTTGCTAAAACATGTCTTCTAGCAAAGATGCAAGTATAGTAAAAGTTTTCTTAGCACAATGTGTCCGAGTCTGATGTGTCCAAATTTGAGTTGCTTCATTAATTACTTGACAACTTGACAACTTTTTTTTGTTTTTTGGGGTTGTTTTGGTTTGTTTGTGTGTTTGTTTTTTGAGACAGTCTTCCTCTGTTGCCCAGGCTGCAGTGCAGTGGCACAATCTCTGCTCACTGCACCCTCCACCTCGCAGTCTCAAGTGATCCTCCAACCTCAGCATCCTGAGTAGCTGAGACTACAGGTGCGCAAAACCACGCCCAGCTAATTTTTGTATTTTTCGCAGAGAGAGGGTTTCACCATGTACCTACAAAAAAATTGGTTAGGCTGGTCTCGAACTCCTGGGCTGAAGCACTCCTCCCACCTCGGCCTCCCAAAGTGCTGGGATTACAGGTGTGAGCCACCGCACCAAGCCTTTATTTGTATTTTGAGGCAAGATTGCTTCATGGTTAAGAGGCATGGGCTGAATGACCAGGCCTGTGTATGTTTCTTAACCTCTCTGAGCCTTAGTTTTCTCATATGTAGAATTTAGGTAATTTATTAACATCTATATCAGTTAGGTTCCAACCAGGAAAAAAGAAACCACTCTAGGCATTTCAAAGAGGGCATTTAATATGTGGAACTGGTTCCCTAGGTGAGGGAAGAGTGGGGAAGCTAAATGGGATGGTGAGATGACCTGGATACGAGCTGCAGCAGGAAGCCACCACCATCCGTAGGGCTGCAGGGACAACCAGACAGAGCAGGTGGTGACAGCAGAGCCCAAAAGCCAGGGCTACTGGGCACTGGGTCCATAGGGGAGACACAGCTGCTCCTGGAGTCAGCACTGGCATCAGCACAGGAAAGGGATAAATGCCCTCACATCTTCCCTCTTCCTGCCCTCCAGCCTCTGCCAGTGCCTCTTATTGGCTGAACCTAATGAGAAGCCAGGGAGCCTGGGAAATGTGATGGCTGTGGTACAGAGCAGAGCAGGAAAAGGGCAGAGATGGACCTGAGAGCAAATGAGCAATTCACCAGCTCAAGACCTCACTGGGCTGTCATGAGATTTAAATGGGTTACACATGTGCTGAGCACTCCCCGCCGGCACGTCATGGTGCTTAATGAAAGTTATTATTGTTATTATATGTAACAGGCCCTGGGCTGGACATGGGTAACAGAAAAGACGTAGACTCTACTACCAAGTAGTCAACTCACTGTAGCCCATTTGTTTTTTAGCAATGACCCATTCCGTGGGCCTCTAGTGTGAACCTTCCAGCAGTCTTTATCCCCCCATATTGATACAGGTGACCAACTTCGGAGTATGCATATCAACCATCAGCATCAATGGTGACCAAGAAAAACAGGCTAACATTGGCCTATAAGTGTTTACTCTCCCAGAATAAAAGGGGTCCTTAAAAATGCAAAATATTTTATGTAAGATACAAAATGATCTGTCAATAAAACAGGCACTGATTCCATCATCTTACCTGATAAAGGATTGATTTAGTGAGTGTGTCATTTATGCAGCTGATTGCGTGTCTAGCTTTAAGGTATTTGATGATTTCCTAAAAAGACAATGGCTTTACAACTAGAAGCCCATTTTAAGAAAGATTTTCTCAAATCAGAGAGGTTCCTCACACGGATGACATGAAACCTTGGATGAAGCGTTCATGAGTCTGGTCACGAGCAGAGTCCACGGGTGCTGCCAATTAGAGGCCAGGAAATCTTGTCTCTCCGTCTCTTCATTTTTATCCCTGGCCTTGGAGTCGCCAAATATTAGTTCTGGAATCCAAAAAACACATTCGCGTGCCTAACATGTAGAAATTACTCCAAACCACCAATGCCAATTACTGCTAATATTCATAGCTAATAGAAAGATAAAGTGGAAATTGACATAGTGACTTCACTCTGGCAGTTGGGCCCAGCTACACCAGGAAAGCATTGGCTATTCCTTGGCTTCTCATCCTGTCTCTATCTACTCAAGGAGATACAGAAAATTGGCTGTGAGGAAAAATTATACTCTTTACTGTTGGAGTAATAATGCTATCTTAAATATCAAGCATCCTGGAGCATTTTAATTAGGTGGGAAGATACCAGAAGGCATCATCTGTATCTTCTGTAGGACGACTAAATGAAATAGCTGGGAGCTTTAAGTTCATCTTTAAAGAACATGAATGAAAATAATATTTTATATGGAGAAATAAAGGGGAAAGATGGAGTGAGATCCCAAAAATTACACATAAAATTGAGCTGGATTAATGGTCTCTTTCCTATACAAAGTGAATTTGTTTCACAGCTCAATGAGTCAGAAGTCACCATAGGTTTAAGACAATGGAACGACTTTGCCATTCTCAATGCTGATCAAAAACCTTTCAAAAAGCAGATTTCCTGGACACAACACATTTCATTCGAATTTTGTTTCCTGGTTCTGTCTTTCTGATCCTCGGTATAAATGATGTCACCATTCCCATTAGTTAGGCATGAGGTACTGCCAACCCATAATTACAAATGCCTCCCCCCCGGCATTCTGTTACATTGAGCTGTCAGTGAGTTTCATCTCCAAATTGTAATGGCACTATTTGCTTTATTTGGTCTTAGGTGATGTAGGATGGATGCCCTTCTAAATAGCATGTGCATTTAAGATGGCAGAGCAAGAATGATTTATATGGGGAATAACTCCTTAGTCTGTCAAAGACCTGGCAGAATCTTTCTGGGAAACTAATTGCAGCCAGTTCCTTCCCCAGCTTGGAGGTGAACTATTGGCATCTCTGCCAGCTATCATAAGATACAATCTACCAGCCATAAGAAGAGAGGAAACCAGATCCCTCATTCTCAACATTGGTACATGCCTGATAATGCTAAGTTTCTCAAAAGCCAATTATTGAGATTTAAATGTCCCCTATACATTCACCATTTTCCTTTGATCCTACAAAAATCACATCACCTTTCTGAACTACTGATGGTGCATACAAAAATCATTTTTACTCTACAGTCATGCTGTGAGCTGCTGTGAATGTCAGGTCTGGGATGCCTCTGTATTCTCATAAAGGGCATAGAGTGGGCTGAGAATTCAATGGGAAAGGGTAAGGAAATTATCTGTCCTCAACATCAGAGACGCTTTGCCCTGAGTTCAGAGTTGTCCTGTCCACTGAATGTTCTCCCTACTCTCCTTACATCCTACTATGCACAGAACAGGCCCCATAACAAAGAACTGTCTGACCCCAAATGTGAATAGTGCTGGGGCGCCTATAGTCCCAGCTACTTGGGAGGCTGAAGTAGTAAGAGGATCACTTTAGCCCAGAGAGTTTGGGGCTACCCTGGGTAACAAAGCAAGACTCCATCTCTTTTTAAAAAGTCAGTAATGCCAAAGTTGAGAAACCCTGATCTAGATTTTAATTGAGGAGAGGGTTTAGGCAAGTGGCTCTCTCTTCCAGTTGGCACCAATCCCGCATGGAAGCGACACACCAGGCAGAAGCTCTGTTTAGGCCCCACGTTTGCCTGATTCAGCACATCACACTTTAATCATGTAATTCAATTTTTCCTCATTTTTTTAATGTTATTTAGGCCCTTTAATATAATTTGGCAAGCTATTATAGTTGTTACAGCTGC
Organism: Pan troglodytes; assembly: GCF_028858775.2. Lineage (NCBI taxonomy): Eukaryota > Metazoa > Chordata > Mammalia > Primates > Hominidae > Pan > Pan troglodytes. The sequence goes on from NC_072404.2 coordinate 31,879,349, forward strand.
TAGTTCTGCCCTCAATACTGATTTCACTTATGACCTCAGCTGGAATAAGATTTAAAGTTTGAGATGATGTAAGTGAATAAGGATTATTAGATTTATTCGTATGGCAATTTAAATAAGAAACTGCCTGGCTTAGAATAAGTGGTAAATGAAAAATGCTAGTGATTTATAGACCTGTCCATTTTAAAGATTTATATGATGTGTGGGATGATTAAGTAAGAGACAGGCCTGATTATATGAAATATGTAATTTTTGTAAATGCAATATTGGAAGCAAGCTGCTAAACAGTGCTGCATAGCAACTCTCGGCTAAGCCATTTTTATTACACAATTGTTATAAACTGGTATGCAGAGTCATGTGTGAATTACACACAGAGTCCTTGCTCTAATTCTTTTTGGCTGGATGGGAGCATGTTCATAGGAAATGCATCTAAAACTTCAGCCTTGAAACATCAGTCCCATTGGTACCCCAAAAGGCAGGGCAGACTGGGGATTTCAGACCTGCATCAGTGACTGTCAGGCTTTGAGCAATGCTCTCCTTCATAAAGGGCATGGCCACCATGCCCAGGTCTCAGCACTTCAACTTATGAAATGGAGATGCTCCATCTGTCATATTTTAGTGATACACTTTAGGGAAAAACGACAGCAGTCAGAAAAAGAAATGTAAGACATTGTGACATAGTTTCCTTTCCTCAGTTCAAATACTCCCCTCATCAAGGTAGCACATAGTACCTGAAAACTCAGAGAGCCCAGGGTGATTCACCCAACTCAGGTCAGGTTGCTGCCCCCTTTCCAGAGCCTCAGAATCCTGTGGAGAGAGTTGAGACCAGGCGCCTCCCTGAGGTTTTGCATATAGTCCCAAAGTCAGCCCTAGGATTGCCATAGAGGAATGAGCGATGGTTCAGTTCTTATCTATCTCTCAGGAGTGGAGAATATGTAAGCAATGTTAATATTTAAGTTATTTTGACAACTGCTTGGTACAAACAAAAAACAGAACAAAGCACCTGTCTTAGGAGAGTAGAGAGACCTGGTAGTAGTCAGATTTCTTCCAGAAACTGAGTGTAGGACTTGGTAAGGTAAATTGCCTGCCTCTTTAAACTCAGAGTTGTTAGAACTCCTTTAGCCACATCTCAGGGCTGGTAGGAGGGGTTAAGGGGATAAATGAAAGGAGAGCCCTTTCGAAAGCATAGGGTAAAGCTTCAGAAGACAAAATGGAGGTCAAAGCAGAAGCAGGAAACACCGTCATTCAACAGACATTTATGGCGGCCCTGGAACCCTGCTAGGGCCTAGGGTTGCCAAGAGGGGCAAGCCACCAAGCTCTGGGACTCCCAGGGCTGAGTGTGAGGATGATCTAAACTCTAAATCTGCAGTGTTTACACAACAGATTAAGTGCTGAGGTTGAGCTTAATTCAGCTGGGGGGTGGGGGCTGTGGTAACAAAGTACAAAACTTCACAGAAGAAATAACATTTAAACCAGCTCTTACAGAATGTGGAAGAATTAGAGAAACAGAAAGAAGCTTCTAGTCCACCCAGATGTAGAACCAAACTGCCCCTGAGCCCACCGTGAGAAGGAGAGGAAAATTACCAGCATGCATTCGGTTTGATATCAGGAACCGGAAACACACATACATTCAAGCTTGTGGAGGAGAGTGACAGAATGTTCTGCGGGTCTAGAAACTTCCAAGGCCGGTAGGGATCAGAAACTCTTAAATTCTTGAAATTTAGTATCCATCATAAAATATGCGAAATTGTTAATGAATTATAACAATTATACTTCTTTCTCTGATAGAATGTGTAATTTACTAATCAAATATAATATTAACTTTTAGCATGCCCATGAGCTTTAATAAATAATCCCCAATATAGTGATTTTATTTTTATTTACTTATCTATTTTATAAAAACAGGGTCTCCTTCTGTCACCCAGGCTGGAGTGCAGTGGTGCAATCATAGCCTTGAACTGCTGGGCTCAAGTGACCTTCCCACCTCTGCCTCCCAAGTAGCTAGTATAGGCATGTGCCACCACACTTGGCTAATGTTTAAAAATTGTTTGTAGACATGGGGTCTCACTGTGTGCCCAGGATGGTCTCAAATTCCTGGCTTCAAGCGATCCTCCCTCCTCAGCCTCCAAAAACACTGGGTTTACAGGAGTGAGCCACTGTGCCCAGCCAACATAGTGATTTTAATAAGATAAGTATTTTATTTGACTTAAACAGTAAATGTTTTGGTCCAGAGTCCTGATAAACTGGTTAGTATTTCTGAAAGATGCATGCTGCCCATCTTCATTAAATGTGATAGCATGAAGACAGAATTTTATTTAAGCCAAATGAATTGTTGTTTTGTTTTGTTTTGTGTTGTTTTTGAGACACAGTCTCATTCCATCACCCAGGACTACAACCTCCACCTCTTGGGTTCAAGTGACTCTGATGCCTCAGCCTCCCCAATAACTGGGATTACAAGCGCACACCACTATGCCCGGATAATTTTTGTATTTTTAGTAGAGATGAGATTTTACCATGTTGGCCAGGCTGGTCTTGAATTCCTGGGCTCATGTGATCTGCCTGCCTCAGCCTCCCAAAGTGCTGAGATTAGAGGCATGAGCCACTGCACCTGGCCATTTGAATTGATTTTTTTAAATTCAAAAATATCCAGTCTGTTATCTCAAAATTTATTTTAATAACCCCAAAATCTATGTCCAGTTTCTCCAAGATGAAGGCAATAACAAAAGGAACCCACACTGTCAAATTATGGCTATCTGCACTCAGAAAAGAGAAATATTTTTAGTTGCCAACTGAAGACATTGCATGGAGCAAAAATTATAGGTCAAAAGAGAGAAGAGCAAATTAAATAATAAGATGCATTTGTTTGTTTGAACTTCATCCTCATTCCTTTTTTAAAACCTACTTATCAGAGAAAGGTAGGTTTAGATTTATTTCCTAACTACTACATTAATAGATACCCTAACACTTTCCTGATCAGTTTTATGAATTGATTAATAAGGCAATCATGGTTTGGGAAAGCTTTTATATGCCACCTGATATTGATGCCATCTATAAAAAGACAACCAACCGAGCACCTGATATCCAGTAAAGGCAGGTTCAAAAATTGCAGTCTTAGAAAGATAATGGAATGACCATGACCTCAAGTACTTTGAGCCAAATAGCAACTGTCAACTCCTGATAGCAGTATTTGACCTCAGAGGCAGGTGACAGCAACCAACCTGAAACAGCCATTTTCTCAAATTCTGTTAAGGATAATAAACCATGATGGGGGAAATCACCTGCCCTAGTAAGGAAGCCTCTTGTAATCAATGACCTAGAAACGGGCACCATGATTTGAGCAGAAAGCAGGTGGAGGAACTGCGGGAATGTGCTGCTTTATATTGAGGGTCCGCTAGATTTTGGCACGGTTGTTTTTGTTGTAGTTATTTTGCTTTGTTTTGATCATTTTTAGTTCATCTCCTGAAAAATCTCAACATACATAAAAGTAGACAGAACAGCATGATAAGCCACCATCTACCGACCAGGCAGCTCCAACAATTACCAAGGCAGTGGTGCCACTCTCGTTCCCTCTATACTCAGACATCATATCATCTCATCCGTAAATTTGAAATAAATATTTAAGTGCATATTTCTAAAATATTTACATACACATTTCTAAAAATAAAGACCTTTTAAAAACCAATCCAAAACCATTATCACTACTAAAAAAATTGACCAGGTGTGGTGGCTCATGCCTGTAATCCCCGCACTTTGGGAGGCCATGGCAAGCAGATTGCCTGAGAAAAGACCATCCTGGGCAACAGAGTGAGGTCCTGTCTCGAAAAAAAAAAAAAAAAAACTACTAAAAATTAACCATAAGTCTTTAATTGTATCAAGTGTCCAGTCAATGTTTACTTTTCCCAGTTGTCTCCTAAATGGACCTGTCCACATGTGGCAGTTGGCTGCCATCCCATTGACATTATTTTAATCTGAGGTTCCCTCCCCACACACTTTTTCTGGCTATTCCCTTATTGAAGACATTGAGTCATTTGTTCTAGGGGTTCCCATGTTCTGGGCTGTGCCGCCTGTGCCCTATTATTTTCTGAGAAGTGGTAGTTACACGGAGGCTTGAATAGATATGGGCTTGATATTTTGACAGGACAGCTTTATTGGAGGGGTCATGTTCCTCCACCAGAAGTGCCATGTCTCCTTTCATGATGTTATTGGCCATTATGATCAATGGGCTCTGATAATATAATATAAGCTGTTAGAAGAAAACCATTGAACCAAAACATTCAGAAGGTTTTGTTTAAAAAAAAAAAAACACTAAAATCCTTTTTCTCTGTGGTAGGCACTGTGTTTTCCTGCACATAGCACCTCATTTAATCATTATAACACCCTCATGAGGTGCTGATGGGAGCAGATTTGAACCCAGCCAGTGAGCCTCCAAAGCTCATTCTCTTAGCTACCACAGAAGCAGATCGCCTTGAGAGTCTTGTCTTATGGGCCGGCTGCAAAGGAGAAGCCCCTTTTGACTTAGGTAGCATGAATAACTGAAAGAGGTAGAAGTGAAGCAGTAACCAAAAAAATGGTTGAATCTTAAAACACAAGGTATACATTCCTATAAGACTGATCAAAACACCAAGTGGGCCAGACACGGTGGCTCATGCTTGTAATCCCAGCACTTTGGGAGGCCGAGGCAGGTGCATCACCTGTGGTCAGGAGTTGGAGACCAGCTTGGCCAACACAGCTTAACCCCGTCTCCACTAAAAATACAAAAATTAGCTGGGTGTGGTGGCAGGTGCCTGTAGTCCCAGCTACTTAGGAGGCTGAGGCAGAAGAATTGCTTGAACCTGGAAGGCAAAGGTTGCAGTGAGCCAAGATAATACCACTCCAGCCTGGGCAACAGAGAGAGATTCCATTTCAAAAAGTGACTGTTTATTAACTGGCAAACGCAATCATCTGAAGGGCATGTCATCTGACAGAGGAGGCAAGTTGGACTGCAGTCAGTGTCATCTTGGTACAGGCATGGAAACAGAGGCTGAGGAGGTCCCAGACAACCTTCATCAAATAGGGCTGAAATAGCACTCTGAATGTCACCAAAGTGAGTAGAAGCCATGATGCTCTGTTTAAAGTTTGCTCTGCCCTTTGCTCAAATCAACTTAGAGTTATGTTACCCACTGTTGGTGTGAAGGGTTGCCAAAATTAGAGTCATTTCATTAATCTCCCAGGCCAGGGAGAGGTGATTATATATCACTCCAGGTTACGTTGGCAGCAGGATAATCATTGCATTTCCGTAGTGCATAAAGCAGTATTTCTTTCCATTCATTTGCTATCAGAGTCTCTATAAAAACACCTTAGAACTAAAATATGTTTCTCGGTCCTTTAGATTTTAACAAGACTTCCTTCAAGACGAATATTTTTGAAAAATTCCAAAGTATGAAAAGTATGGAAGCTTCATTTCAAAGGACATCTCTAAACAAATTTTTTAAATTAATATTTTTACAAAATGATTGTCTCATTCCTAACAGGGGAAGGCACCTTGTGATTAAAAGGAAGAAGAAGAGAGGGAAAGGGAGAAGGAAAGATGGAACACAGGAAGAAGAAAGGAAGGAAGGGAAGGAAGGAGGAAGGGAGGGAAGGAGGGAGAGAGGGAAAAAATGGCTTAAAATATTTAGAATGTATTTAGAATGTTTTTATTACAGTATTTAGGGAATTTAAATGTGTCAAAAACAAAATAAAACTGAGAGAAACCAAAATTAAGTATGTAGGTAGAAAGCGATGTTTTGTCACTAAATGTATTTTTTAAAATAAAATCGGGGGCCGGGCACGATGGCTCAGAGCTGTAATCCCAGCCCTTTGAGAGGCCGAGGCAGGCAGATCACTGGAGCCCAAGAGTTTGAGACCAGCCTGGACAACAGGGTAAAACCTCGTCTCTACAAAAAATACAAAGAAAATTAGCTGGGCGTAGTGATGCACGCCTGTAATCCCAGCTACTTGGGAGGCTGTGGCATGAGGATTGCTTGAGCCTGGGAGGCAGAGGTTGCAGTGAACCGAGGTAGCACCACTGCATTCCAGCCTGGGTGACAGAGTGAGACTCTGTCTCAGAAAAGAAAAGAAAAGAGCCAAGCAAATTTAAAATGTCTTCTTCCTAGATCTTCCTCTCTCAGTTCACTGTAAATCACTGTGTATTTGTTTAGGATTCTAAATAGACCATAGGTAATTTATAAGTTCTTATGGAATCTTCTGAACTTTTTTAATGGTGTTTACCAACAAGAAACTGTGTCATATAGTAGAGATTTCTGTAAGCTGTCCTCTGAAACAGTATTCCTTCCCAATTACTTTTTAAAACAATGTGAAATCCATTATGTTTGATACAAAAAAAAAATTCTAAAAAATTGAGTGAGGTATTAAAAAAAAAAAAAAAGATCTATGGCCAGGAGCAGTGGCTCACACCTATAGTTCTAACATCAGGAGGCTGAGGTGGGAGGATCCATTGCGATCAGGAGCTCAAGACCAGCCTGGGCAACATAGGCAGACCCTCCCCACCTACCCCCCATCTCAACTAAAAAAAAAAGTAGCCGGGCATGGTGGCACACACACCTGCAGTCCTAGTTACTTGGGAGGCTACGGTGGGAGGCTTGCTGGAGCCAGGGAGTTCCAGGCTGCAGTGATCTGTGATCTCACCATTGCACTCCAGCCAGGGCAACAGAGCAAGATCCTGTCTCAAAAAAAAAAAATTAAATTTTTTTTTAAAACTAGCAACAAGATCTAGAAGTGAATGTACTGTAAAATAAAAATCAGAGTAAGGGAATAAAGTCAAGAGACTTGCGCTATCATCATTTTACAGCTGTTACTGGCAGGAATAAATTGTTTACATTGCCCAGTTCCACATCTTTGATTCTTCCAGCTCACATAACTCATTATTTTACAAGGTGTTTCTGTAACAACTCACTAAACAGTAGTCCTTGCAAACAGTTCTGCTGCTCTGTAATCCAAGATTTTGGATAACATAATTTTAACATAAACATAATTTCAATAAAACTAAAGAGCTCTTTACTGTGCACTGAACAAACTACTCAGGCAGTAGAGGTCTCGCCAACAATGCAACAGACAAAGCAAAGCGGGGATGGCTCAGGCAGGGGGCGCGCGGATCACTCACTGCAGACAAAGGGAGAAGGACCTGACGCGCCCACACCGCCCGCGCATGCCCTGTGCCCGCGGGATCAGGTGTAGCGGGGTAACAGAGTTGAAAGCGCACAGACAGCTGGAGTTAGCTGGAGTAGCCCTGCTACTCAAGCTGTGTGGTTTGGGGCAAGTTGAGTAATCCTTCTTAGCCTCGGTTTTCCCATCTGCCGCATGAAGAAAATGCCACCTTGCAGAGTTACTGTGAGGACTAAAGAGATAACCCATATACATCTTCTTAGTTCTGCTGTCGATGCTCAATAATAAATGGTATCTGTTATTACCATATGCCATCCCAGCTCCAATCATCATCCCCAATAGGCAAGGGACATCACCACAGTGACACAGCTGTGCTTAGACCAAGGATGCAGAGAATTAAATGGAAATAAATTGAAATAATACCCATCCCTCTTTAGATGCTCTTCTAGAATTTGGGCTGTCTGGAAGTGGGCTACTGTAAGTGGGTTATCCACTCATGTGCCTAATCCTGCCTGTGTATTCAAGGCTCCCTTCCTCTGTTCAGCCAAGAATAGAAATTGGAATCTGTGAGTGTAGTAAGTGAAGACGAGTCTAGAAAAAGCAGCATGGGGTGAATGGAGCCACCACACTGTTCAGTGGCAGAAAGTCTGAATAGACAGCTCCAAGCTCAGAACCATCCACAATTTCATTATTAGGCTTAACATTCTGTGTTAATCAATCCATCCTAAAACCCCCACCTCTGAGGCAGACACAGAGGCCAAATATAACACAACCCACACACCACCCAATTCAGGATGTTGTTCAAATATTGATGAGTTTCAAACCCTCTAACAATATAAAGATATTATAAGCCACATCTAAAAACCAAACTTGACCTTGGAGGGAGAAAACAGCGAAAGACAGATATGTATTATATAAATTTCCTTTCTGAAGCTACAGGGGAATGTCAAATCATATCACAGTTTAACTATTTATTTTACTTTTTTTCCTCCCCAAAAAAGGAAAAGGAAAATTCTGGAATTTAAGAAATCAAAGAGAATAAAAATACAACAGTACATTCTATTGTTTCTCCAGGTCCAAAAGTACATGCATATACTTAGCTGGCGAAAGAAAAAAAGAAAGGAAGGAAGGAAGGAAGGAAAGGAGGGAAAGAAAAGAAAGGAAAAGAAAAAAGAAAAGAGACTTTGACAAAGAAAGGCATTTCCCTGGGAATATTCTACCTCTGGGAGGACAGTGGTCAGGCATTTCTTCTATCTTGCTATTCCTTGAGCACAGTCCTGCCAAATATCCTCCTTTCACCATTTGCAGTTACCATGAGAAAACCACAGAGAAAGCTCTGGACAGCCATGGAGTCTTAGCTGGATCTACAATAAACGGAGTCAGGTACCCTCCCACCTTCCCAGAAAGACTGTGCTGGGGCTCAGAAAACAACACCCCAAAATGAAGCCCTCAGCAGCAGCCTCAGAAGCAAATGATTTTCTCTGACCTTCTCTTGCCCTCCTGTCTCTTAGTCCCATTCTCCTCGGAGGCTAGCCATAGAAACCAGAAGCCTTTTCCAAAGCCAGCCATAAAACCTTAAAATATTAGTTTAACTTTCCCTCCACCCTATCTGTATAAAAACTGGCCATATGGGCTGGGCACTTTGGCTCATGCCTGTGATCTCAGCACTTTGGGAGGCCAAGGCGGGAGGATCACTTGAGGTCAGGAGTTCAAGACCAGCCTGGCCAACATGGTGAAACCCCATCTCTACTAAAAATACAAAAATTAGCCAGGCGTTGTGGCTCACGCCTGTAGTCCCAGCTACTGAAGAGTTTGAGGCAGGAGAATTGCTTCAGCCCGGGAGGCGGAGGTTGCAGTGAGCTGAGATCGTACCACTGCACTCCAGGCTGGGCAATAGAGCAAGGCTCTGTTTCAAATAAATAAATAATAAAAATTAAAACTGGCCATAAATAAATTATCTGACCTACCCTGTTTGATAGTAGGTCATAAGACCCCCATTCCAGAGAGGGTCCTGCCCCACACCCAGAAGGAAGAAATGTGTGCTCAGAGAGGCCAGGGAGAATCTAGACAGACAGCTCTTGCTGGGCTTCCCCACTCATTCTATTAGCCTTAGATCTATGCTTTTCCTCCAATCATATTCCCATATGGCTGTCCATACTTTGTTGAACCTAAGCATAAAAGTGGACAATTTCCCCTGTATCTATGAGTCTTCATGCTGAAGGCTCCGGTGAACACACGTTAAATAAGTGTATATGCCTTTTCTCCAATTAATCAACCTGCCTCATCTCAGTGATTTTCAGCAAACCTTTACAGGACAAAGAGCCTTGGCCCCCACAACTATGACATGGGATAAAAGTAAACTTCTACATGCAGATGAATTTGGTAGGCTCAGAAACATATACATAATTAACACAAGATTAAGTGTCTGTAATGGATATTTGGGGAGGGGGCAGAGGGAAAACAATCATAAGACACAGGAAAGCTCAGGGATATAAAACAGCTCAGGGAGCACGTGCCCCTTTGAGAAGGCAACTTTCTGCTTCTCTGCTGTGTCCAGGAGTTCAGAGTCTCAACCACATACAGTTCTTAAGGACCACCTGATACAACTGAAAAGACCCTGGAGCTGATGCAACCTCTTCCCACGGGGTGCCTGCCACAGAGATGAGTGCCTGGAGTGGCTGTCACCTCCAGGGAACTCTGAGTGGGCCAAGGAAGGAAGTCATCCCCTCCTCCATTCAACTCATTAATCACAGCTGTTAGGTAAAGAGCCCCTAGGGGTTCCCACAGTATAGCAATAGCCTTTCCCTACCTACAGCCAAGCCTAGTCCAAAGGTCTTGGTGGCCCTGGGGCTCTTGGTCAGGGCCAGCCTCCCAGGCTCTGTTCAGTATGACTGTAAGAGTGATAAGAATCTCTCTGCGCAAAAGTTCCTTCTTCCACACCCCCCAAATGCACCACACCCATCTTCCCAGGCTAAATGCTCCAGAGTTCTATCTTTGAATTGCCCTGTCCAGAAACCTCCTTTAAAATGCAAATACACATAATAGAGATTTTGAAAAAGCACTTTAGCTTATACCAGTTCTCTAAGGAGATAGGAGGCTGGGGGAAGAGGCAGGAAGGAAAACTGCCTAGGAAGGGGCAGTCTAAGTAGGGGTCCAGGAGAGGCGCTGAGCAACCCAGGAGAGCAGGCTGACTCTGAGGTTGAAGGGGAGATTCAGTGGAAAGTGATTTCTTAAAAAAGGAACATCCAGCACGAGACTTAGACCCTGGCTAACGTCCAGAAGGATCTAGAATAGGATGGGGAGTCCTCTTACAGTGATCATTTCATTCTCGCATAATTTGTCCTATTTTCAATGATCTAGATCAGGGCTTGGCAATCTATGGCCTGCAGCCAAGTCTGGTCCAGCATCTGTTTTGTACCTATAAGCTAAAAATGGTTTTTACCTTTTTAAATGATGGGAAATCAAAATAAAAATAATATTTCATGACAAAAAAATTATGTGAAATTCACATCTTACTGCCCATAAGCAAAGTTTTATTGGAACAGAGTCATGCCCATTCTTTTACATGTTGTCTATAGTTGCCTTCTGCTGTAAGATATTTCCACAAAGCCTAAAATATTTACTGCCTGGCCCTTTACAGAAAAAGCATCTGAATCCATGATCTAGATATTGGTTAAGAAGATGTGCTTTGTGGCCAGTGTTCTGGGTGGAAGCTGTGCCACTTAACTCCTCAGGCAAGTCCCTTAATTTCTTCATCTGTAAAATGAGGACAAGTCCTTGTAGAATTAGGGTAAGAACTAAATAAGTGTTTGAATAAATAAATGTTCGGCACAGGGTCTGGTGCATAGTAAGTGTTCAATAAATATTAGCTGTTATTATGTTTTAATGTGATTAGACACTGACGCATAATCTTATTCTTCCACATTTCCCTGTCCCCCATTACAAGTTAGAATAATACATCTTGTTCCTGAATAAGACTGGAAAGTAATCCACTTTGGTATGGCCATGACTACCAAAAGATTTCAGAAAAATATTAAATAGCAAGAGTTGACAATCATTTTGCATCAAGCTCTAACCTCTAGAAGGTCTATTTCCCATGATTTAAGTAAAAGCAAGTACATTATCTTAAAACCACTTTAGCAGAAAAAGTTCATTAAGGCAGAGAGTTGATGTGACTCACAATAATTCTGATAAAGTTACATAGGCTCAGGCAACAGGAGCTGAAATGAATCACGGCTTGTAGAGCTCCCTCACTGTGGCGAAAGCAACCAACTGGAAGTTAAGTACCTTGGGTAGAATCTTGTGCTTTGATTCAAGAATTTCCAGTTTTTTAAGGTGCTCATTAGTGTCATCTGAGGCGTCTTTGAGGGATTAAGTTACAGAATAATCACTGGAAGGAACAAAGATTAGAGTGCCTTAAGGGTAAAAAGAGAAAGGGAGGATGGTGGAGGGGAAGAAATGAAGGGAAGGGTCAGCTCCCAGCACAGGCGGCGTGGTTATACTGCCCTCAACCAGATGCTGACCTGGCGCAGATCACCAAATGCTACGACATGTGAGAAACACAAGGTAAGGATCCTTGTTTTCCAAGCTTCTAGGCTTTGGGTTAAAATAAGAAGGCAAGAAACAGAATTCTAAGTACCTGGGTCAGCCAACAAAATAATAATAGCTACCATCTCATGAATTCATACAATAAATGAGCCAGGCAGTCTGCTAAATAATTTGTGTGCATTACCCAATCCAGTTACATAGGGTTTCTTAGCTCCATTTTACAGATGGGAAATTGAGGATTAGGAAAATCAAATAACTTTCTACAACTTACACAGCTAGTGAGCATAAAAGCTGTAATTTTTTATTTATTTATTTTATTATTATTTTTGAGATGGAGTCTTGCTCTGTCGCCCAGCCTGGAGTGAAGTGGGGTGATCTCGGCTCACTGCAACATCTGCCTCCCGGGTTCCAGCGATTATCCTGCTTCAGCCTCCTGAGTAGCTGGGATTACAGGCCCCCGCCACCGCGCCCGTCTAATTTTTATATTTTTAGCAGAAATGGGGTTTTGCCATGTTAGCCAAGCTGGTCTAGAACTCCTGACCTCAGGTGATCCGCCCACCTCGGCCTCCCAAAATGCTGGGATGACAGGCATGAGCCACCACGCCCGGCTGCCAAAAGCTGGAATTTTTAAAATGTAAAGTTTTAAACTAGACAATACATGCACACATTACTAAACTCAAAAGGTCTCTAGTGAAAAATAAGCAAATCTCCTTTTCTCTCTCCATGGAGGAAGTCGCTACTACTAGTTTCTCTTGGATTCATCCAAAGAAATTCCATGCATTAACAAACATGTGTGTACATGTTCTTTCACTCACAAGTGGTAGCAAAATACACTGTCCTGTAACTTGTTTCTCCCCCTCAAACTTTAGTAAGATTTTTAAGAGACCTTTCTGCGTCTGCATATGTAAAGCTGAAACTTGATTCAGACTACCCAGCACCAAAACTGTGCTGATAACCATTTTGCTATATCACCTCCGGGCACCCCCAACCTTTTTGCTACATGACCTCTGGACGCCTGTGGGGAGGTTAACAGAAGGCACTGGTGCTAAACTCAGGGTATGAGCTTCAAGGGGGAGTTCTCATTGAGCTGCTGCTCTTCTTAGGGCATGGAGGTAAACCCAAAGAGGGACGAGACCTAGTCCTTCCCCTCCATTCATTTGGAGTTAAGACGCGTAGGCCTAATTTCAATCATGCAAGCAGAGAGTTGCACAGTACCGTGTCCATGGGGTTCAGGGAAAGAAATCTTGGAAGGTGAGAACTGTTCAGAAAGGAAGTTGGGAAGCCCGGGTGGAAAAGGAATGGCATAAGGAAAGGAAAGCCAGTAGCTGGGAGATGTGTTTGGAAGGCCCATGAGGAAGATGCAGCCAGGTCAAGTGGAACCAGCTTTGCAGGCGTCCCTCAAAGACACTTCAGATGACACTGGGTAGTCTGATTCAAGTTTCAGCTTTACATATGCGGATGCAGAAAGGTCTCTAAAAATTTTATTAAGGGCCGGGCGTGGTGGCTCATGCCTGTAATCCCAGCACTTTGGGAGGCCGAGATGGGCAAACCACCTGAGGTCAGGAGTTCGAGACCAGCCTGGCCAACATGGTGAAACCCCATCTCTACTTAAAATAAAATAAAATAAATCAGCTGGGTGTGGTGGTATGCACCTGTAATCCCAGGTACTCAGGAGGCTGAGGCAGGAGAATTGCTTGAACCCGGGAGGCAGAGGTTGCAGTGAGCCGAGACTGTGCCATTGCACTCCAGACTAGGGGACAAGAACGAGACTTCGTCTCAAAAAAAAAAAAAAAAAAAAAATCTTATTAAGGGTTGAAGGAGCCATGGTGTGACCACACACTGTTGGTTGTGGAATATATTACAAGTACTTTGCTACAAATAGCAGAAAGATTCTCAGCTTTTTGTCCACTTTTAAAATGTTAAGGGTGGCTCTGCCGCTATTAGGGAAGTAGGTCCCAGCTACAGGTATTTTGAGAGGATTTGTGCCTCGCCCACCCCCAGGGCCAGTGGGGAGGTTAGAAAATCCACTTGAAACGCTTTCAACTACTCTTCCAGGGGCTGAGAACCCCCACCCTGTCCCAGGCATTCTGAAAGTGTATGAGACGGGAAGCAGCATATTTTGAAAATAATTCCACCTCTACTTCTAAAAAGTCTATCCTAATGTCACCCTTCTACAGTAGCAGGGTGGTGTGCTTTCCAGAGTGGACAAGAAAGTACATTATCAGCTGGATTCTATAGATGGATTAGGAAGATGCTGTATGGTAAACGCACCTGAGAGCAATAATTTCAGCATACCCTGAGGATGACCCTGTATTGCAGACGCACCCGAATGTGTGCTCTGAACTAGGGAATCCGGGCGTGGCCAAGCCAGAGATTCATTCCTTGTCTTTGAGGAACATCTGAGCCTTCAGCCTCTCCCATGGAACACCGGCTGTGCAGGGACTGAAGCCCTGAGTTTTGGGTTAGATGAAGGTTGCCAGGTGGAGGTCCTCGGGGGTAGGGTGTTGAGTGAAATGGTATATACGCTGCAAGCTGTTTGCAAGCGGCAGTGGTTTTCCTGCACAGCCCGCTGCCACTGGACTCTCTCCCCTGTATGTAATCCCTTAATAAAACCCCGGGTCTCATTTGCTGGCTCTGGGTCTCTTCTTTGGCCTCTTGAGCCTGGTGCCTTCCCTACTGAGGTTAATAGGGGTTTGGCACAACAATGGAAGACCCTGAAGTCATTTGAAAATGATGAGGGGTAGACCTACAGCTTCCATCACATTCTCTACAGAGACTGTAGATTTGGATTTTGCACCTAAAGACTGTCTTCTTGATGAAATAGAAAATGTCAAAGCACAAACATATGATGGATATATTTGTTCACTGGGTATATATATTTATTTATTGAGGCGGAGTCTCGCTCTGTCACCCAGGCTGGAGTGCAGTGGTGTGATTTCAGCTCACTGCAACCTCTGCCTTGGGTTCAAGCAATTCTCCTACCTCAGCCTCCTGAGTAGTTGGGATTACAGGCATGTGCCACCATACCCAGCTAATTTTTTTGTATTTTTAGTAGAGATGGGGTTTCATCATGTTGGCCAAACTGGTCTCAAACTCCTGACCTCAAGTGATCCGCCTGCCTCGGCCTCCCAAAGTGCTGGGATTACAAGCGTGAGCCACCATGCCTGGCCACTGGGCATATTTATGTGTGTGTGTGTGTGTGTGTATGTGTGTGTGTGTGTGTGTGTGTGTGTATCTGTATATAGCTCAAGTCTCAGAGTAAAATGGAATTCTTAAACTAAGTCATGGTCCAGAAAGTTTTAAATCTGCTGCTCTAGAATATGTTACTCCCCAGAATATAGCAATCTAGTCCTGAAAAATCCAAGCGACTAGATCATGCCCAGGTTTGCAAATCACATATTCAAGGGAAACTGAACTTCATTCAGGAAGCCACACATGACGAAGGCTGACAATGGAAGGGAAAGGAGCCATTGGTGACTGAGGCCACTGAGGGAGTGCATGGGAACACCAGGCTTCAGGACTGAGCAAGTGGGAGCAGGCACTGGCAACCCAGGCTAGACAAGCCAGAGCTAAATGGCATCTGCTGCCTCTTTCTGTGAAGCTGCAGTTCTGAGCCAACAGTCAATGGGGCCTCATCTAGCTCACGGGCAGCTGTAGTTGATTTGAGTTTGACACAGGTGGGCCAGCCTCCCCGGGCCTCCGACTTCAGTATGCTGGATACTTCACCTGGATACTTGTCAGACATCTGGGTTCCTGGTCCTGGCTCCAGAAATTCTGACTCAGTTGGGAAGGGGAGAGAAGGAGATGGTAGAGTTCACAACCAACCCACACTTGGAAATCACTGAAAAAAAACAAAGCATTCCATTTCCATGATGGCAACTAGGGCAGTTTCCATCTCTCAGCATGTACGTATTAGGCAAGCATATGGGACTAGGAGTGTGCTAGGCGCTGCCAGGCATGTTTTGGATTTTTTGAAAATATATCTTAGGGCCTTCTGTTAAGGAGCATATAAGTGAGCTGTGTGATATGCTTGCATGTGTGTAATTTAATTACGAAAGGGCAGGAAAATAGGGAAATAAAAGGGGGAGATGACAAATAGATAAAGGTACACACGTCCCTTCTTCTCTCATAACATTTGGGGAGCAAAATCATGTTCTCTTCTATTCATCTAAAATAACAAAAAGGATAGTGACGTGAATGAGGCCAGGGAGTTCCTCAGAGGCCCTTTCTTAAACAGAAGGTGATTAACTAATAGTCACAGAACAAGCATGTGGAGTGCAGGTTCAGACAAGCAGATCCCATACCCAGGCCTGCTGGGAACAAGAACAGAGAGAGGACCCATCTCTGCCTGGCTAATGTGTGACTTAAAGCATCGTTAGTTCTTTTGACAAATATTAAGATGGAGAACTGAACTTCAGCGCTCATTATGCAGCAGAGATTAAAGCCCAGATGTGGTCAATTATGTGCTCAAGGCCACACAGATGGAGCCAAGACTTGAACTTAAAGCCCCTTTGATGACCATATTTGACCTACACTGTTTTTTCAAGATATGAATAGCTAGCTGGTCACATATACAAAAATAAACAAAGCTAAGACCAGCACCTACAGTACAGTATTACCTGGAACATGGTAGGCACTCAATAAATATTTGTCAGATGAATTAATGTGCCATTTAAAAGATACACAATATTGGGTCAGACGGCTGTGAAAGCCTTCATCCAGCACCTGATGGCTTTCCCACAAACATGCCTAATAATCAAACAAGCTGCATCGATCCCTTTTTTATGTTCCCAGAACAATAATAATAGCTAACACTGTTAAACACTTACTAGGGGCCAGGCACTTGCTTTACACATGTTGACTTAATCTTTATAACAATCCTATGAAACAGGAACTATGATCATCACCATTTCACAGAAGAGGAAACTGAGGCACAGAGAGGTAAAGCAGCACAGAGCCTTACTTCACAATGCTTATAAGAAAAATTCTAGGACAATTAAATTCTAACTGATGGGTGCAGCATGGGATTTATTATCCAAATAGGAATTTGGTTGTATTAAAGCAATAGGAATTAGCCTGTGGGAAAAATCATCCTAGGCTGTAGAATTAGAGAAAAGATCACAGTGGAGGTGGGATTTGAGCTACTTCTGAAGATAGAGGCAAGACTGAAGGATAAGGGAAACGACATAAACAAAGGCCTGGGGCCAAAATATAGAAGGTGTGCCCAGACCTTCTGCCTGGAATGGAAACTGTGCCTCAGGGATTAGCAAGACGTAAATTTGGATACTGTGGGGTAGAGTCGGAGTACAGAGGACTTAGACACAGGCTAGGGAGCTTGGCTGGTTGTTTAAGAAGCCTGTCTGGTTTCTTGACTAGGAAATAGCCCAACAAGAAGTGAACTGAAGGGGCATTAGCTTGGCCAACAGCCTGTAAGAACAGTGGGAGAGGGCAGCGGCTTGAAGGCCTGGAGACCAATATGGCAGAGGCTGCATTAATCCAGGCCTGGAGACAACAGAAATGGAGAAAAGACACAGCTGTGAGAATATGTTGTTAAAAATTCAGTAGCCATGCTGAGTACCTCCTCTGGGCCAGGCCAGTTGGGGCTATGAGCTCACCAGCTGGGGCTATGAGGTAAGCGTACCTACGAGGTAACCTCGAGACCAAGCCTGTGAGCTTACCTCGCTGCATCCTCACCGCAAACCTGGGAGAAGGGGTGTTATTGTCCCCATCCTAAAGAAAAGAAAACCAAGGCCCCAACTTCACCACCTATGCTTCCAATGACATAAACAGGCTCTGGCAATGCATTGGATGCCTCAATTTCTTATCAAGAATAGCTCCTTTTTGCTTCTTCAAAGCCATTTGAGGTCAGGGAGGTAGTTGGAGGTTGATATGGTTTGGCGTGTCCCCATCCAAATCTCAACTCGAATTGTTTCTCCCAGAATTCCCACGTGTTGTGGGAGGGACCCAGAGGGAAGTAACTGAATCATGGGGGCTGGTCTTTCCTGTGCTGTTCTTGTGATAGTGAGTAAGTCTCACGAGATCTGATGGGTTTATCAGGGTTTCCGCTTTGGCTTCTTCCTCATTTTTCTTTTGCTGCCACCATGTAAAAAGTGACTTTCACCTGCACCATGATTCTGAGGCCTCCCCAGCCATGTGGAACTATAAGCACAATTAAACCTCTTTTTATTCCCAGTTTCAGGTGTGCCTTTATCAGCAGCGCAAAAACGAACTGATATAGAGGTGAGGAATTCTGTTTGGTGTTTGTTGTGTCTGAGCTAACAGAAGGACACGCTGGTTCAGGGAGTTGAGAATCCTAGCCAGCATTCTCACAGCATCATCTCTGAGATTAGAGGAGCCTGCCCAACTGAGAGATAGTGACTGTGGCTAGGAAGGCTCTGTGAGAAGGGAAGAAACTGGCCCTTATCGACCATCCTTGACCTTTGCATCTCAAATCTCATTTAATCCATATAAAATGGGTATTGCTTAGGCCCTTTGAAAGCTAACATGCTGGGCCGGGCACGGTGGCTCACGCCTGTAATCCCAGCACTTTGGGAGGCCGAGGCAGATCAGTTACCTGAGGTCAGGAGTTTGAGACCAGCCTGACCAACATGGCAAAACCCTGTCTCTACTGAAAATACAAAAATTAGCTGGGTGTTGTGGTGGGTGCCTGTAATCCCAGCTACTCGAGAGGCTGAGGCAGGAGAATCACTTGAACCCGGGAGGCAGAGGTTGCAGTGAGCCGAGATTGTACCATTGCACTCCAGCCTGGGTGACAAAGCGAGACTCCATCTCAAGAAAAAAAAAAAAAGTAACATGCTGAGCATTAAGTAGCTAGCCCACAGAGAAACTGGGCTAGACCCCAGCCAGACACTTCCTACCCGAGAAGCCATACACAGCAGGGTGCGGTTTGGCTCGTCTAGGAATAAGTGAGCCCTTCTCACGGAACTGCTCTTGAGCTGAGGGCCCTTTTGCCACAAGCTGTGGATTGAAAGGTGTAGGCAAAAGTTCACCTTTTAATCCACAGCTTGGTGATCCTTTTCTGAAAGAATTCTGGCTCTTCAATGCAGGTATAGTCAAGAAAAGAAAGTAGTCAAGAAAAGTCTTACCAAAGCAACATAGCTTAGTAAATTGCATATGTACATTTTCTTCTCTTTTATGAACATTCTTATTCCATGATTAGACAACAGCTCTTTAAAAATCAAGACAGCAAAAACGGTGACAGATTTGTCCCTGTGTTGCAAATACTATCCTTTCAGGGGTCTTTGAAAGTTGTGGAAAAGTAAGTCTGCCAATCCACCAGCAGATGTCTCTGTTTTGCCTAAATGAATAGGGCTCCCTCTGTTCTCAGCCACTCCATTTCAGATCCAATTAAACAAAACCCTTTCTCCGATTGTCCCCAGAGATCCCAACATGCTTAAAAGCAAAGAATTTTCTTCCTCCTTAATTTTTAAAATGGAGAAATGTAATGGAATAGTTTCTCATTCTCCTAAAAATCAGCATTCAAGTCTCATATACCCATTTCTTGTAAATCTTATAAAACCAAGCTTATACTGGTAGTTACCAGGGGCTGGAGGAAGAAAGGAATGGAGAGTTATTATTTAATGGATACGGAGTTTCCGTTTTATAAGATGAAAAGAGTAGAGATTGATGGTGGTGACAGTTGCACAATATTATAAATGTATTTACTACCACTAACCGTACACTAGAAATGGATAAGATGGTAAATTTTACGTTTGTGTATTTTATCACAATAAAAAAAAATTGAGGGAGAAAAAAGCCAACCTTATACCAAAGAATATATTACCCTCAACTTTAGTCCTTACTGTAAATTCCACTCATGAATTGGCAAAATTGCTTAAGGAAAGTAGATTTCGATAAAAGTTTAAATTCTGTGCTCTCAAAGTAAAAGTTTATTAATGGACCACCTTTTGTGAATAAATAAGTCCATCTTGAGTGGAGATGGAACATCTCCTTTTGGAAGATTTTGTGATAGAAGAGATGCTGAAAAAGAATTTAACCTTGTGATGGAAGTCATTTTTCATTTAAAGTATCTCTACCGTGTATGATCCAGAGGCTCTGTTACTTTCTTCCTGTTATGCCTTTTCCCCTCAATAACTCTAAATTTAAAAATTAAGTAGAAAATACTAATTAATATTTGCTGAGTTTTTTTCTCCCTGAGCAAATTAGAGCCCCGTTTTCAGTCAATCCATGTGACCCTTGAGAAATGCCTCCCCTGTGTCAAAGCATGCCTAGTCCTGTAGGAACCCTTTTCAGCCAGCAGGACCCTCAGGAGACAGGGAAACCTTCTTGTCTAGAACCTCCAAACAGGAAGTGCCAAAAACTAAAACCCTGCCCCAGGCAAAGTGTTCTTGTCAAGATTCAGGTTTCTATGGCCACACCTTTTTACATCCTGACCACTAAGCCAAACTCATCGATTTCTATTTCACACTCAAAAACACATGTACACATGAAAAGGAGCACTTTAGGAATAGACTGACCCTAAGAGAAATAAAACCTAAGAACTTCCAGTAAATTTATTCAGAAAATCTCAATATTGCACTTAAAATTCTATTTCAGTTCAACGAATCAACTTACATTGAAAAATGCATTTTCAAATGGAGGGCACATTAGGGATCTCAGCCCAAACATAGCTCTGGTGTTTTTCCAGCTGAATGTTGGCCTGACTCTCATACTAACCTCTCCTGTGTATGAGAGAGAGCATCAGCCTTGATGCAGCGTTGATCCAATTCTCCTGTGCTAAGCATGTCTCGATTTCACGTAATCACTGTATATCACTTTCCTTTGTATTCAGGGTAGAAGCTGCCATCAGTGTTATTTCCTTGCATAACCCCCTGTTCTAGCTCGAACTGTACTAATGAGTGACCAGAATTTACTGCCACGTTGGACAACAGGGCCAGCTATGCTTTAAATGTTTCTTTTCACCGAAATAACCAGAAAGTGTCAATCAGCTAATATTATGCCACCAGTGGCATCTCATTAAAACCTCTTTTTTATTTTTAGCTAGATTCTGTCAGGTGAACACCATCCAACTATTCAAATGTTGCTCCCCTTACAGAAGCTTTCAGAGGAATTTGGAGCTGAAGTTGCCAGCAACAGAGAGGGCCACAGCTAACGCAAAAGAGCTGCTCACAGTGTTAGACCAGGCCTATGAAAACTTTGCACCGCAGATCCTCCCCAGGTGTAATCTAGGTGGGAGAAAGGCCTTCTAGCTCTGTAGCTGTCCTATCAAAAAACAAAAGTTTCTCCATGGAAAACTCCACTTGTGGCCAAAGAGAAGAGGAATTGGAGACCTGGCAGGGAGGAGTTGTCAGAGCCCAGGGGGAGAGTGTGAAGCCATGGTCCTGGTGGCCAGACAGGCCTACTTAGAGCCTGGCTCTGTCACCTGTTACCATGTGGCCTTCAACAAGTCACTTAAACTCTTAGATCTCAGTTTCTTCATTTATCAAATGGCAAAAACAAAATCCATCATGCTGGTATAATGGGGATACTTTTCTACAAATAGTAAATGCATGCATTTTTTACTAAATATCTTGTCTATATATATGTATACAAATTATAAACTAACTATAGATTTTCACAGCAAACATACCCAGATTAAGAAAATGTAACCAGCACCTCATTCCCTCCTAAGAGTAACACATCCTGACACTTAACACGATAGACTAGTTTTGCCTCATTTTGAACTTGATCTAAATGGAATCTTACAGTATGTACTCCTTGTGTCTGGCTTTTTTTATCCAGCATGATATTTTCTCTAAGAAATATCCGTGTTGTTGTGAGAAGCAATAGATTATTCCTACTTATTATTATACAATATTCCATTGTATGTCTTTTAAAAAATATATACCATTGTATATGTATATATATATTCCATTGTATGTTTTTTTAAAAATATATACCATGGTATATGTATATATATTCCATTGTATTTTTTTTTAAAGTCTATTTAAATAATATTCCCTTCAGTCTACTTCCTCCAAGGCCAAGTACTGTGTTTTTTTGTTTTGTTGTGTGTATGTGTGGGTGTGTTGTTTGTTTGTTTGTTTTTGGAGTCTTGCTCTGTCGCCCAGGCTGGAGTGCAGTGGCACGATCTCGGGTCACTGCCACCTCTGCCTCCCAGGTTCAAGCCACTGCATTCCAGCCTGGGAGACAGAGTGACACTCCATCCCAAAAAAAAAAAAAAAAAAAAAAAAAAAAGGTAGATATTACTATGAGAGTTATTACCTTACCATCATCATTGTTACGACTACAATAACTCAGATAACCCAAAGCAGCTCTGTTCTCTTGGGCATATTAGGAGAGCACCTCCCAACATATTCTTAGGAGGATCTGTAGTTTCTTCCCCTAAAGGAGCAATTAATGATGGCTGTGCTGATCCCACAGTTCTCCCCTAGACCCCCTCTTCACCATCCCCCTTTCCTTCTCTGCCTTTCATCCTCCACCTTTCTTTACCCATTCCCCCCAACTCCTCGCCTCAAAGCATCTTGGCTGTTTTCTTCTGGGAAATGTGGTAGTCTACAGCGAGACCACCTCAATTAAAGAAGAAACCAGAGGGCCTCCAAGAAAGGGGAGCCAAATGAAATGCTGTTTCCAAAAGCATGTATGTCTGTATGATCACAGCGGCTTCCAGAACACCCAAAACTGAAGAAAAAGTGATGCTTAAATTATGTTTGAGCTTTGATGATACCTGAAACTCAGAAAATCTTTAATCATCCACAGCAAAAAATGAGCTTACTATGTATACTTGCTTAAAGTCCTTGCATATGTAGACTGATTATCCAACCTCCCTCTCGTTTCCATCATTGAGTATCATGAATTTGTATTTGAATTCCTTCTCTTTGTCTAAACTTTGAAGGTCACCATGTTTCTATTCCCCGTCCCATATCACCACCAACTTTTGCTGGATGCAGTATTGTTCACATCAGTAGATCTAAAATATTATCTATTATTATAACCCTCTTAAAGACACCTATACTCCTGTGCCCAGGGTTGCTGAGTATTCAGGATTCTCCATTACAATCTTAATCTTGACTTTCTCTTTCATCGTTCCTATAAATTAACTTATAATTTTTCACACTAGGTGTCCCAATTTGGGGTTCTGAAAATATGGTCTATGTGTCTTTCTATTCTCATTTCAAAAGAGGCCAGAGCAATTTTTCAATATCTTACATACAAAGAGAAAGGGAATGTTTAGGGAAAGATTTCCAGGACCTCATAACAGTTCCCTACTGTTCTCTAAGATGGTTGTTAAAAAGCTCACTTTGTGAACCCAGGTGGCCAGAAAATCAAATCAAGAAACTAGAGTATTGTATTCACCAAGCTGTTACACTAGAGCAGACTGAGCAACTTGGCTCAGCAGGCCATGGGCATCATTCCTCCTTGGTGGCTCCTCTGGAAGTCGTGGACTCTTGCTCCACCTCGCTTTTCTTCTCCATCAAATGGGACTAACAAGGACATTGTGAAACATAATTGCTGTTTATGGAGAGCCTCGGCATCTGAGATGAAAGGCATTTGAACCAGGTAAAGCTTGTTCAAGATGAGTTAATGCTTTGATTAGTGGAGTTCAAGGAAGAAAAGTATACCCCATGTCATCTGAGAATGATCCTGCTGGCTGGGAGAAGCAAGGTTTCACTTTACAGAGGACTTGTGGGGATTTTTTTGTTCTCTTTTAAATGGTGTTCACAATGCTGGAATTTCTTTCCATGCTTGACGTTAGAGGAAATCCTCGAACACGAAGGAAAATCTAACTCGTTAGAACCATGGAGACATTCAAATCATTTTTTCCATATAGCCAAGCACATAGTAAGTGCTCAGTAAAGATTTATTCCATGGCCCAATAAATTATTTGCTCAAATCTGGCCCAATGTCCGGAAACAGGTCCAAAGATTGACATAGCTGGGCGCACTGGCCACACCTGTAATCCCAGCATTTTGGGAAGCCCAGGCGGGCAGATCATGAGGTCAAGAGATCGAGACAATCCTGGCCAACATGGTGAAACCCCGTCTCTACCAAAAATACAAAAATTAGCTGGGCCTGATGGTGTGCGCCTGTAGTCCCAGCTACTCGGGAGGCTGAGGCAGGAGAATCGCTTGAACCCAGGAGGCAGAGGTTCTAGTGAGCCGAAATCACATCGCTGCACTCCAGCCTGGGTGACAGAGCAAGACTGCATCTCAAAAAAAAAAAAAAAGAAAGAAAGAAAAAGATTGACATAACACTTTCAAAAAAAGAAAGAAAAAGATTGACATAACACTTTCAAAAAAAGAAAGAAAAAGATTGACATAACACTTTCATATCAAAAAAAGATGAAGAATCCAATGAAACACATGACATGATGATTTTGAGTTATGAAAAATATTCATGCTCCATTAAGAATCATTTAGAAAGCCACTCACATATTTCCACAGGCTATGCATGCAAACAACAGCAAACTGACACACAGTTCAAGTTATTTGCAGTATTGCGTCCATAGAGAGAGAAACTCTAAAGTTCTGTGACAGATTTTTAAACAAAACATCAGAACTTACACATCCTCATTAGTACAAACCTCAGGAGGCTACATCTTTATTCCAACAATGATATCATTGTTCAACGCATTTTAAAATTCCTCTTTAGAAACACTACACAGAGCTAGCGGCCTGTTCTTTTTAATATCGGCTGTAGTGGCAAATCTTCATATTTGGAGGGTAAATTTGATTCTTGTAGATAACAAAAGGGCATTAGGAATTGGTTGGTGATTGAGAATCCTAGATTATAAACCAAAAGGGAAATGTGATTGCCATGTAATAAGAATTTATTTTCTTACATGGCTTTTACACTGGCTCTAAAAGCAAATCCAGAGAAATAGTTCCAGAAATGATTTTTGAGGGTTGATTTAGTAAATCTATCCACTCCACAGAAGGGACAAAACAAGCAAGAAGAACGCATCATAAGCATCATTACATCTAACATCTGTACATTAGGGTCTGCATTTACAATGTATCTAGCATAATAGTGCCTCATTTACGTTCGCATCTGCCCCCACCTTGGCCTGACCCATGGTTCAAATAACCTCAAAGGTATCTACAAAATACAATACTGAGGGCCGGGCACGGTGGCTCACACCTGTAATCCCAGCATTTTGGGAAACCAGCCTGGCCAACATGGTGAAACTCCCTCTCTACTAAAAATACAAAAATTAGCCAGGCATGGTGGTGCACACCTGTAATCCCAGCCATTCAGGAGGCTGAGGCAGAGAAAATGCTTGAACCTACAAGGCAGAGTTTGCAATGAGCCAAGATTGTGCCACTGCACTCCAACATGGGCAACAGAGCAAGCCTTTGTCTCAAAAAAAAAAAAAAAACAGTTTTTTTGTAGCCCTCTATAATTGATATATTTTTAAATAGTCAATAATAAAAATGTATCAATATTCCTCTATTGTATCAGGAACAGAGAAGTCATCTTTCAACTAGGTGACATTGTAGTGAGTGAAACCTCCTCATCATATACAAAGGCTAAACCAGCAGAGCAAAGGAGGAAAACAGGAAGTTAAAAGGCCACGAGAAATGTGAGATCTTAAATCCAAATCAAATGTCTTTGTTCTTTGTTGTTACCCTTAGAGTCATTTCTTTTTTTTTTTTTTTTTTTTTTTTTGAGACAGAGTCTTGCTCTGTCACCCAGGCTGGAGTGCAATGGTGCGATCTCAGCTCACTGCAACCTCTGCCTCCCAGGTTCAGGCAATTCTCCTGCCTCAGCCTCCCGAGTAGCTGGGATTACAGGCACCTGTCACCACACCCAGCTAATTTTTGTATTTTTTAGTGGAGATGGGGTTTCATCATGTTGGCCAGGCTGGTCTCCAACTCCTGACCTCGTGATCCACCCACCTCAGCCTCCTAAAGTGCTGGGATTACAGACGTGAGCCACCGTGCCTGGCTGAGTCATCATTTCTTAACATTTCTTACAACCAGTCCTTTTCACTAGACTCATTCATTGCATCAGAATATCTACAACCTTGGGCAAATTACTGAACCTGGGTAGGGGAAGAGGGAGAATATCTACAACCTTGGGGTTGAGAGGAGGAGGGAGAATATCTACAACCTATTAAGACAACCAGAAGCAACCACAAGGATTCCTAGGCCAATACTTCTAAGCCAATTCTGGAAAATATCATAGAGAAGGGTCGAAGTGGGGTTTTCTGGTAGCACAGGGAATAGTGGTACACACAGGAAAGAGTCTATGTCACTGGGCTTGTATTGTCTTGCAGAGATAATTCATTCCCCAGTGGTTGTCAAAATAACATACCAAAGATCAAAATCATAGCTGTTTGTGCCTGTGGCTGTTTGCACATGGAGGTCAAATGGTGTTCCCTCATTTACCATGGGTAGTAGGGCATAAATGTCCTCTAACTGTCCCAGTTTGCATGGAACTGTCACGGTTTTAGCACTGGCAGCCCCACGTCCCAGGAAACTGCTCAGTTCAAGGCAAACCAGAACAAACCATTGGTCAGAGGAAAAGGAAGCCCACATGAGGCCATAAGATATATTTCAGCTGCCCATCGAGAATGGAAGCCAGCAATCCTGACATCAGCCATTAGGTCATTTTGTTCTACCTGGCTGGTGTTCACCTCCAAGAACTTTCCCAAGCTTGTGACCCAACATGGTAAGAGAAGAAAATGACAGTAAGCTCTGGGCCCCCCACTGTGGTGTGAAGCTTGAGCTATGCCACACTGCCTTCCTGGGCCTCAGAGATACAATGCGTAGGTGAGGAGCTGCACCAAATCAGTGTTTTCAAACTCCAGACAACAGTTTGATTTTCATGGGCCAGGAAATCAATGTAGTGGCTTGCAAACAGCATTTTAAAATAATAGAATAAAATGGAATATGTGAGAGGGCATTGCACGTGGCAAGGAAATATTGTTTGTAAAATATGTTTCAGCTACATATCTATGTCCATGTGTACTGGGTCTCAGTGTAAAATCTAGTGCTTAGTGCGGGTTGCAAAGTCCATATATGGAACAATCTCCAAACTTTCTACCAGCTCCAGAATTTTGTATCCTACAGAAGTCATCCTAATAATTTCTTCTCTTATACGTGTCACGAGATTTGGTAACTAGAGTGCGTGGGACTTCCTTCACTGGGCATTGGGTTATATTATTTTTATAAACTGTTTTTCTCTT
Organism: Pan troglodytes; assembly: GCF_028858775.2. Taxonomy (NCBI): domain Eukaryota; kingdom Metazoa; phylum Chordata; class Mammalia; order Primates; family Hominidae; genus Pan; species Pan troglodytes. The sequence goes on from NC_072404.2 coordinate 31,906,209, forward strand.
TTATTATTGTAAGGAAAAGTTGTCCTTCACCTATTTATAGCACCCAGCACGGAGTCTTACAGTTAGGTCACTGTCAATAAATGGTTCTTATCTCTTTTTTTTTTTTTTTTTTTTTTGAGACAGTCTCACTTGTCACTCAGGCTGGAGTGCTGTGGCACAATTACAGCTCTCTGCAGCCTCGACCTCCCAGGCTAAATCAATGTGCCTGCCTCAGCCTCCCAAGTAGCTGGGACTACAGGTGTGTGCCACCATGCCCAGCTAATAATTTTTATTTTTTGTAGAGACAGGGTCTCCCTATGTTGCCCAGGCTGGTCTCAAACTCCTGGCCTCAAGCGATCCTCCTGCCTCAGCCTTCCAAAGTGCTAGGATTACAGGCATGAGCCAAATGCCCAGCCAAGAAATGTGTCTTATATTCCAACATACCAACAAGAACACACTCAAACATCATCATTGGTGCCATCTTCCAGCTCCAGCAAAAGCAGAAGTCCCAGGGCTGGATGGTTGTCCCAGACAGCAAGAGCATGGGCTCTTGAACAATTTTGCCTTTCAACTGGAGAGAACTCGGCCCAGTAAAGGCCACAGTGATGCAACAGCAGCCACTGCAGACGCAAGTCTGACCCTGAGGTAAGATGCTGTTTCAGCCAGGTGCGATGGCTCAGGCCTGTAATCCCAGCACTTCGGGAGGCTGAGGTGGGCGGATCACAAGGTCAGGAGTTCGAGACCAGCCTGACTAATATGGTGAAACCCCATGTCTACTAAAAAATACAAAAAAAAAATAGCTGGGCATGATGGTGCGTGCCTATAGTCCCAGCTACTCAGGAGGCTGAGGTAGGAGAATCGCTTGAACCCGGGGAGGCAGAGGTTGCAGTGAGCTGAGGTCGCACCACTGCACTCCAGCCTGGGCTACAGAGTGAGACTCTGTCTCAAAAAAAAAAGAAAAAAAAAAGACTCTTTTCAAGAACAACCTGGTTCAACTGCTGAAGAGATGAACACACAAGGGAAAAGCAAAGGAGAAAAAAGAAGGAAAAGATAGATCTAGAATGAAAAACAGGTACGCACTAATCACACACCAACGATGACTTCCTGTTTTTGTTTTTGTTTTTGTTTTTGAGACTGAGTCTCACTCTGTCACCCAGGCTGGAGTGCAGTGGCACAATCTCAGCTCACTTCAACCTCTGCCTCCCGGGTTCAAGTGATTCTCCTGCCTCAGCCTCCTGAGTAGCTGGGACTACAGGCACGTACCACCATGCCTGGCTAATTTTTGTATTTTTAGTAGAAACAGGGTTTCACCATATTGGCCAGACTGGTCTCGAACTCCTGACCTCGTGATCCACCTGCCTTGGCCTCCCAAAGTGCTGGGATTACAGGCATGAGCCACTGCACCCGGCTAATGACTTCTAGGAGGGTGAAATATGACAGGCACTGCCTGCGCATTGACAGGAAGTATGATTTTATGGATTGTCACTCTATAATGGCAGGGTATAGAAAGAATAAAGGTTAGCAATTTTTACATAACAAATCTATTAGGGAACCCTTTTGTTTTCTATTCTGCCCCGCCACCAAAAGTTATGCAGGAATTTCCATATAATCAGGACTTCAAGTAAAAATTTCTGCATCCTGAAAAGGAAAAATGTCATTTCCTCTTAAATCACACTTATTTCCATGGGTAATTCTGAAGTTTGTTAAAAGGACAGAAATGGAGAAGGTTCATATTTATGGTTCCCAGTCTTTTAAAAAATTAGGAAGTGAAATTGCTTTTCCAAAATATAAGAACAGATCAGAAATTAAAACTTAAGAGGCCCACTGCAGTGGTTCACGCCTGTAATCCCCGCACTTTGGGAGGTGGAGGCGGGAGGATCACTTGAGTCCAGGAGTTCAACACCAGCCTGGGCAATATAGTGAGACCCCCCCCCCCCCACCACCACCGCAATCTCTTCAAAATGACATTTAAAATGTATTTTTAAAATTAAGACATTAAAACTTAACTTTTTACAAGCATAAAATTAGGCCACATCACGAGCATGGCTGGCCATGGGATGGGCTCATGCCCAAATGAGGGTGCCCAAGCCCCTGGGGCCACATCCCACACAGGGGAGGAAACTCCATCCCAGTAAGAGAAATGACGTGATATGGACTTTGCTGGCAGGGGCGAGGGGTCGTCCAGGCGGGTGCGGAGGGACACAGTGTGTGGAGACAGGCAGTTGAGCTGTTCTAGCCAGGACCTGCCGCCTTTGAAAAACAAGACCTAAGGAAACGACCACAGGCTCAGAATCCCAGGCTAAGCTAAACAGCTCGATCTCAGGAAAGAGGAACTGATGCAGTTGAGAACTGGCCGTTCTCTTTTCTGCTGTCTGTACTTTTTATTATGTTCCCTTAAACTACTTGTTACGGGAACTTAATTTTTAACAACTATGTAATAAATCCAACAAAACTATGAAACTAACACCTAAGTTCCTCATGCTTTTTCAGTACCCATCGCTGGACTCCAAATTTCCAAATTCCCAAATTCCCAATGAAGGAACCAGCTCCTCTCTCCCAGCAACACACGCCGCTAGCCTGACCAGGGCGGAATGTTTTGGGGTCAAACTTATCCAATCAGCCGAGGGTAGGGAGAGAAATGGTGCCCCAGGGACCCAGCGTGGCTGCTTAGACAGCGGGGCTGAGGGTAGGCAGGGGCCACCAGTCTGCGTGACCCCTGCAGTTTCAGGAAGTACGACAGCAGGAAACGGGCAGAGCTCAGATGAGACCCAAGTCCTGGGTGCAGCCTGGAAGTCTGATTCCAGACGAACAAAGAGACAAATACCAACATGGATTCTGGCAGAGGGGAACAATACAGGTGCCCAGTGAGTAAAACTGGGGCACAAGAGGAAGGTTTAATTACCAGAAAAAGATAGCAGGTACTGAATGTGGGGCAGAAAGTGAGGGAGGATGGGAAACAATTGCCTCTCTTGCTAAGACCCAGCACAGAGTCCTGCACGTGGGAGGAAATCAATAAAGATTGGCTGTTTCTGTAATTAACTCAGCAGCTTATTCAGCTCAGCCAGGTCTGTTGAGTCTTTAAAGAAACTGGATCAGTGTTAAGGCAGGGCTGCAGCCCTCCTGCATCAGAATCACCCGGTGGGGGTGGGGGATTGGGGCTTGTTGAAAATACAGATACCAGGGCTCTGAAAGAGACTTAATCGTAACCTCCTGGGCCTGGGGCCCAGGAATCTGTATACCACTGGGCTACATGGCTGTACCTGTGGGTCGCCTTGTTCTATTGGAGAAACTTGTTATTGTATTGGGTACTGTTTGCCTTAAATTTCAGGTTAAAATTAATTTTTCCCCCAATTGAGCAAAATAGAGGCAGTGACAGTATTCATATGAATGTATCTGGTGTGATTCGTCCCATTTTTTCAGGTGGAGTTTATCTCATTCCCTGTCTCCACACTGGACCGGTTTGCCCAGATCTGTTTTTACCTACAGGGCCAGCTGCAGGGCTGGGCAGTCCCAGTTTCTGGTGCAATCCCAATGGCAGGAATCTCGGCCCTACCCTCTACACACTGTGCTGATAATTAGGTCATCCTTTCCAGACTTGACATCCCAGGCCCAACCATCCCTGCTCCTAATTGTTCCCTGAAGGTGCCCCAGAGCTGGAGTACCACGGTGAGCCCTGGGGGTCCACAATACCTCTAGATCCCAGCATCTCACCTGCCCCCACCATACTGACCTAACACACAGGAGTGGGTGACTGCCTTCACTTCCCTCATTCGAGTCTTTCCCTAATTCAGAAACAAATATGTACTGAGCACCCACTGTATATATGCCAGGCACTGGGTTACCAAAGTGAGAGAGGATTTGAATTCCTGGGGGTCTCCATTTCTCCACAAGAGTATTGGTTTGGTTTGGTTTTTCCATTTTGATGGTAATCTTTTTTTTTTTTTTTTTTGAGATGGAGTCTCACTCTGTTGCCCAGGCTGGAGTGCAGTGGCATGATCTCGGCTCACTGCAAGCTCCGCCTCCCGGGTTCACACCGTTCTCCTGCCTCAGCCTGCCGAGTAGCTGGGACTGCATGCACCCACCACCACACCTGGCTAATTTTTTGTATTTTTAGTAGAGACGGGGTTTCACCATGTTAGCCAGGATGATCTCGATCTCCTGACCTCGTGATCCACCTGCCTCGCCCTCCCAGAGTGCTGGGATTACAGGCATGAGCCACCGCGCCCAGCCTGATGGTAATCTTTTTTTAAAAAAAATTGATATTCTGCCATATAATTTTTTTTTAATTTTTGAGATGGAGTCTCACTCTGTTGCCCAGGCTGGAGTGCAGTGGCACAATCTTGGCTCACTGCAACCTCTGCCTCCCAGGTTCAAATAATTCTCCCTGCCTCAGCCTCCCGAGTAGCTGGGATTACACGTGCCCACCACCACACCTGGCTAATTTTTTATATTTTTAGTAGAGATGGGATTTCACCATGTTGGCCAAGCCTGTCTCAAACTCCTGACCTCAGGTGATCTGCCTGCCTCGGCCTCCCAAACTGCTAGGATTACAGGCATGAACCACCACACCCAGCCTCTGCCATATAATTTACAGTCTGTATTTATATTCATAAACATTCTCTTCAAGTGAAGGCCAAATGATATCATGTGGTGATGAACCATGAAGAATCCAAAATCATTTAAATAAAGTGCCCAACATTTTGTTATCCAAGCTCAAAGGAAACTTGTAGCAATCAAAGCAACATTCTCGTGTTCATGGACCCCATTTTGTACCTACCATTCTAAAAGTTTGTTATGAATATGGCAGTGAATGAACAATGAAAAATCTTTCTGTTCCTCATTCTAGCAATTATGCAATTAGACACTTCTTAAAGGCAGATTTCCAGCATGTGGCAATGCTAACTTTACTTTTGAGTGAACAAGACAGTTCCTCAGAGTGATCAAGTGGCCTTTCATTAAAATCGGCATTTCAGGAATGCTCAGGGGCAGAGTTTTAATTAACTATGAGGTCGGATTATTCTGAGCTAGCATACAAGGCAAAGCTAACAGGTATTCTCTGCATTAGCACTGAACCCAAAGGCCAAAGACAATAACAATACCATTAGTTTCAGGACAAGAGCATCATCTGTCATATTAAACTAATGTTGTTTTACTTATAAAATACTGGTTTTGCAATGGTGTTTGGGCTTCATTCATACATCAGCTTTGTTTTTATAATAATAGCTAGTACTAATTAGTGCTTGCCACATGCCAGGCACTGTGCTAAACCTTTTTCATGGATTGGCTCTTTAATCCTCAGAACAATCCTATGAGATAGATACTATTTCCTGCGTCTTACCAGTCAGTAAACTGAGGCACAGAGAAATTAACTTACCTGAGGTTACACACCATGTAAGTGACAGGTCTAGGATTTAAACCCAAGTGGGTCTTGCTCCAGAAATTGTGTTCTTAATGCAATGCTATACTGTTTATCATTATATCATTTTATATATATATGATTATATATCACTTTATATATTAAATGATTCCATGATTTCATTTTATATTTTTTACATATTTTTTTACATATTTGAGTAGTTATAAAAACTGCTTAATCCAATATTTAGCTTGTAAAAATTTCTTTTCTGATTTAAGAAAAAGAAAGGTCTATGTACTATTCAAGTGAAAGAAATGCTGTTTTAGGAGAATTTCTGCTCAGAGTAACTGGGACCTGTTCTTTGTTTTGATGTTGTTGTTTTGTTTTGTTTTTGTTTGTTTGTTTTTGAGACAGGGTCTCGCTCTTGTTGCCAGGCTGGAATGCAGTGGTGCAATCACTGCTCACTGCAGCTTTGATCTCAAGCAGTCCTTCCCACCTCAGCCTCCCGAGTAGCTGGGACTACAGGTGCGCACCACCAAGCCCTGCTAATTTTTGTATTTTTTGTAGAAATGGGGTTTCGCCATGGTGGCCAGGCTGGTCTCAAACTCCTGGTCTCAAGCAATCCACCCACCTTGGCATCCCAAATTGCTGGGATTTCAGGCATAAACCACCATGCCCGGCTGGGACCCATTCTAAATCCCAGTGGTGACATGAAGTAGGAAGTGGCTCCAATGCCTGGCTTAGCTCTGTAAGCCTTTCTGATCCTCTCCTCACAGCCCAGCAAGCCCTCCTCACTAGGGAAGGCCTACTGGGTAAGAACTGAGACTCCTGAACTCATCTCCACTTGTCAAGCCCCTGAGCATTCCCAATGCCTAGTTTTCCTGTGAAGTGTTCTGCCGTTAGGTCAGCTCTCCTGCTAGGAATGCAAGCTGGAGTTGCAGCTGACATTGCCATCTTTGAACCCAAAGTATTCCTCATCCCACCCCACTCCGACCTCCAGCCTTCTGCAGGGCATGTGAGTTTCCCAACTCTCTGTCACAGCTGACACCTGACTGTGAGGTCCCAATCAGCACCAGCTTCCTCATCCTCCTTCTTTCCCTTCTCCCTGCCAGACTCATGTTCAGATGCTTCTCCTTTGGCTCAGTGACAGCCTCAACAGCATATGTGATCACACTGACAACTGCCTGGTGCCAACTCCAGTTCACCAGGCCAGTATGACAAAAGTGAATCACACTATTATAACTGCATCAAAATGAGGCAGTAACTCCTTGAAAGAGTGTCAGTAAGATGCAGGTAATAAATGCTTCTGGTCTGCTGGAAGGCCCATGAATTGCAATCCTCCCTCTTTACAATCACAAAAGATATGATGCATAATTACAAGTTAATGGAACTGACTTTTGCATGTGACTTGGGAATTATAAAATTATAAAGCTGAGAGGGTCCTCAGAGTTAGATCACTCCCTGCAAGTTGCATCACTTGTTTACAAATGCTTTTTTGTAGCACAATGGTAAAAAGCACTTTTACCATTGTTTCAGCACTAACAAATGAGCCCCCATAATCTTCATGCTTTTGGGAAGAGTACTGTCCACTGTCCAGTCTCCAACTTCTTTTTTTTTTTTTTTTTTTTGAGACAGAGTTTCGCTCTTGTTGCCCAGGCTGGAGCACAATGGCGCAATCTCAGCTCACCTCAACTTCCACCTCCTGGGTTCAACCAGTTCTTCTGCCTCAACCTCGTAAGTAGCTGGGATTACAGGCATGTACCACCATGCCTGGCTAATTTTGTATTTTTAATACAGATGGGATTTCTCCATGTCGGTCAGGCTAGTCTTAAGCTCCCGACCTCACGTGATCCCGCCTCGGCCTCCCAAAGTGCTGGGATCACAGGGGTGAGCCACTGCGCCCGGCCCAGTCTCCAACTTCTTGAGTGATGAGAGGTGGTTAAGTAGAAGCCAAGTGGCTTCCTGGTCCCTGGATCACAGCTGTGGCATTGCATTCTTGAAGTCAATCGTCCTGTGATGGTCTACATACAATCTTCCTTCCCGATGATGGCAAAGGAGGCAGCTCCCAGCAGGCCAGTTGGGAAGCGTGCTCCAGAACCCATTCCTGCAGCCTGGGACCCACTTCTCTAGCCTTCCATTGGTTTTTATGTTCCTAGTTCCATGCATCAATTTGGTTCTGCTTAAAATACTCTGAATGGATCCTATTTAAGAGCCCTGGCTAATACACCTGCACTAATCATGTCACAAGAACCCTATGAAGGAAGGACTAGTATTCCCTTTTACATTCTGAGGAAAGTGGCACAGGAGGTTAATAAGGTTGCCCCAGGGCTTACTTAGTAAGTGGCGGTTTCTTTAGTAAGTGGGTCTCTGGCTCAATCCATCCCAGTCCAGCTCCACAGGCCACACTCCAAAGGCTTCACTGCCTCTGTCTTAGCTGGGGCTGCTCTAACAAAGTACCATAGGCGAGGTGGCTTAGAAACAACAGAAATTTATTTCTTATAGCTCCAGACGCTGGAAGTCCAAGATGAGGGTGCCAGCATGATCAGGTTCTGGCAAAGACCCTCTTCTGGGTTGAGAATCCAGGTTAATTCTCGAGTCTTCACATGGCAGAAAAGAGCAAGAGAGATCTCTGGGGTCCCTTTGTAACAGCACTAATCCCATTCAAGACGGCTCCATCTATCACCTGAGTATAGGAGTTCAAGACCCGCCTGGATAACATGGCGAAACCCCGTCTCTACTAAAAATACAAAAATTAGCCAGATGTGGTGGTGCACGCCTGTAATCCCAGCTACTGGGGAGGCTGAGGCAGGAAAATCACTTAAACCTGGGAGGTGGAGGTTGCAGTGATCCGAGATCATGCCACTGCACTCCAGCCTGCGTGACAGGAATGAGACTCCGTCTCAAAAAAACAAACAAAAAAAGAGGTCTCCACCTTAACAACTTAATAACCTCCCAAAGCCCCCACCCTAACACCATCACACCGTGGGTTAGTCTTTCAACATACAAATTTGAGAAGGACGCATTCAGTTCATTGCAGTCTCTTCACTGTGCTACTTGACGTAACAGGAATTAATGATGCTTTGTTGAACTTGAATTATTTTTCCAATCTGATGTCATTCCACTCATGATCAAATTCCCTGAAGAGTCTGACTGGCTTGCCATGGGTCTCAGATCTCACCTACCCAAGGCTCCTTGATTGACAGTTCCCTCAAGACTGCAGGCAGTGGAGTCAGGGTAGTTCCCCGAAAGGAAAAGCTGGCAGCTGTTTTCCAATGGCAGGGAAAGGGATGTTGGTCAGACCAAAACAGATGTCCACCACAATTACCAAAACTCGTCTGAGTCTGGCCATTGCTCAAAAGCATCATGGGACAAATAGACAAATGAAAAATGCCCAGATGTTAAGTGGAAACTTGCCTCTCTTCGGTCACGAAATTGTCTTATATGGACCTTGAAGATGGCTCTTGAAATGTGAAGACTTTTGTAAAATGTGGGCGTAGCCTCAAAGCTGCCATGGGGGAAGCCAGGCACTCTGGAAGGGAAGGTAGGAAAGAGAAGACACTGAGGAGCATGACTGGGTGCTGCGCTCAGCCAGCCTCTCACCCCCACCCACTCCATGAGGACCACTTGGAGCACTGGTTGAAACCCCGGCAAAGCTTGGTGACGGCATTTCTGCCACATACTGACACCATAACTAACTAATGTCCTTGGGCTAGAATTGAGAAGGCCTTAGAGATGCCCAGAAACAGCCTGCTGCTTGGACAAATGAGAAACCTGATGGTCAAAACCCCAAATCACAATTTATCCCTGGGCACCTGGTGGATTCTTCCGTTTCCTGGAGACCGGTAAATTGATTTCAGGGGTATAATTCATGTGCACTTGAGTGGTTTCAACTCCTTATCTAATGATTTTAAGTTTTTGTTTAAATATTTTTTTCCAGAATGAAATAAAAAATACCTCTTCTCTCTCTACCCCACACACACACACACACACACACACACACACACACAAAGGGTCTTCAAAAAGTTCATAGAGGCCAGGCACGGTGGTGCACGTCTGTAATCCCAGCAGTTTGGGAGGTCAAGGCAGGAGGATCGCTTGAGCCCAGAAGTTTGAGACTAGTCTGGGCAACATAGGGAGGGCCTGTCTCTACAAAAATATAAAACTTAGCCTGGCATGGTGGTATGTTCCTGTAGTCTCAGCTACTTGGGAAGCTGAGGCCGGGGGATCCCTTGAACCAAGGAGCTTGAGGCTACAGTGAACTATGATCATGCCACTGCACTCTAGCCTGGATGACAGAGCAAGATCCTGTCTACCCCCCGCAAAAAGTTCATGGAAAATGCATATTATGAAAAAACTATGCATAGATTTCAAAAATAAACTGGACTAACGTTATGTGTCTGAGCAGGATCTAGTTTAAGGCACTAAAATGATGAGACATAAGTTTGAAAAGAGCCTCTGTCAGAGAAACATGAATTCTGCTAAAACTGAAGCAAGGACAAATATCAAATTTATGGTGAAGCTTGGGTGGAAGAATGGTGAGATCAATGATGCTTTACAAAAAGTTTATGGAAATAATGCCTCCAAAGAAATCAGCAGTTTGCAAATAGATAACTTAGTTTTTTTGTTTGTCTGTTTGTTTTTCAATTTGTAGAGAGGGGGGTCTCGCTATGTTGGCCAGGCTGGTCTCCAACCCCTGGGCTCAAGCAATCCTCCTGCCTCAGCCTCCCAAAGTGCTGAGATTACAAACACAAGCCACCACACCCAGCCTTGTTTTAAGAAGGGATGAGATGATGTTGAAGATGTAGCCCGCAGCAGCAGACCATCCATCTCAATTTGGAAAAAAAAAAAAAATTCATCTTGCTTGTGCCTATTTAAAGAGGACTGACAATTAACTGCAGAAACAATAATCAACACTATAGACATCTCAACTGGTTCTCAACTAGAAAATACTAAACGAAAACTTAAAGTTGAGCAAACTTTCCATTCAATGGATGCCAAAACCATTGCACCCAGATCAGCTGCAGACAAGAGCAGAGCTTTCAACAGAAATTTAAACAAGTGGGACCAAGATCCTGAAGAATTTCTTTGAAGAATTGTAATAGGAGATGAAACATGGCTTTACCAGTATGATCTTGAAGACAAAGTACGATCAAAGCAATGACTACCAAGAGATAAAAGTCCAGTCTAAGCAAAAGCAGACCAGTCAAGAGCAGAGGTCATGGCAACAGTTTTTTGGGATGCTCAAGGCATTTTGCTTGTTGACTTTCTGGAGGGCCAAAGAATGATAACATCTGCTTATTATGAGAGTATTTTGAGAAAGTTAGCCAAAGCTTCCACAGAAAAACACCCAGAAAAGTGTCACCAGAGAGTCCTTCTCCACCAAAACAGTGCTCCTGCTCATTCCTCCCATCAAACAAGGGCAATTTTTCTAGAGTTTCAATGGGAAATCATTAGGCATCCATCTTACAGTCCTGATTTGGCTCCTTCTGACCTTCTTAATTTTCTAATCTTAAGAAAAAATTTAGGCCAGGTGTGGTGGCTCATGCTGTAATCCCAGCACTTTGGGAGACCAAGGCAGGTGGATTGCTTGAGTCCAGGAGTTCGAGACTAGCTTGGGCAATGTGGTGAAACCCCAACTCTACAAAAAATACCAAAAACATTAGCTGGGTGTGGTGGTGGGAGCCTATAGTCCCAGCTATTCAGGAGACTGAAGTGGGAGGATCACCTGAGCCCGGGGGGCAGAGGTTGCAGTGAGCAGAGATCATGCCACAGCACTCCAGCCTGGGTGACAGAGTGAGACCCTGTCTCAAAAAATAATAAATAAATAACAATTTAAAGGGCATCCATTTTTCTTCGGTTGATAATGTAAAAAAAAACAAAAACAAAAAAAACAGCATTGAAATGGTTAAATTCCCAGGACCCTCAGTTCTTTAGAAATGGACTAAATGGCTGGTGTCATCACTTACAAAGGTGTCTTGAATTTGATGGAGTTTACGTTGAGAAATAAAGTTTATAAAGTTTATATTTTTCATCTTTTAATACCACTTTTCTACGAACTTTTTTTTTTTTTTTTTGGAGACAGAGTCAGCTCTGTCTCCCAGGCTGGAGTGCAGTGGTACAATCTTGGGTCACTGCAACCTCCATCTCCTGGGTTCAAGCCATTCTCATGCCTCAGCCTCCCAAATAGCTGGGACTATACAGGCACATACCACCATGCCTGGCTAATTTTTGTATTTTTAGTGTAGACGGGGTTTCTCTATGTTGGTCAGGCTGGTCTCGAACTCCTGACCTCATGTGATCTGCCCACCTCGGCCTCCCAAAGTGCTGGGATTACAGGCATGAGCCACCGAGCCCTGCCTAACTGGTTTAATTTTATAATCCCTTTCTCCCGAGGAAAAAAAAAAAAGAAAAGAAAATTCAGATTTTTCAAATTTCAGACAAGTGCTCTTTACTGCTTTTACTGAGATTTTTCCTTGCCAATCATTTCCTGGAATTTCTCCATTGATGCCTTTCATTGCTAGTCTCAGCTTTTTGCTGAAGGTTGATTATGTGACTAAAAGTTGGTTGCAAAAAATGTCCCTACATATCACATTTTCCCAAAGTTCTGCTCTTTTTCCAATTCAACCTTCATGGTTTTACTTTTCCCTGCAATATAAGTAATCTCTCAGCTGCTAATTCACAAAACCTCAGAGTTGGTGACTTCTCTCCCCATCTAGTCATTCTCTGAACTGACCAAAGTAGGAAGGTTTCAAGTATCATCTTATGAAGACCCACTTTTCCCAAAGGACACTGTACAGGTGAGACAAGAGGATGTGTTCTAGTCGAGGCAAGGCTTCTGCAGCAGTCAGCAAAGCAGCAGAGTGGTTTAGCACTAGCCAAACGGATGATAGTGCTTTATCTACCTACGTAGACAAAGTCACACCTGGAAAGAGGCAGAAATAGAATAACCCCTGGGCATTATTTATTTTAGAATAGGAAAAAAGAAATTGAGGAAGACTGGGCCTTACCTGATATGCCTGGCAATTAATGAGCAGAGAGCAGTGCTGGTTACCATATTAGCTGAGAGATAAAATGTGTAAGGGAATGAAAGGAGGCAAATCTGCTCCCAACAATGGTCACCAATCAGATTTCCCAGAGTCCAAGCTCTCTGGACATTCAAGGAGAATTTTCTAAAGCTTTCCCTAAGTTGCTAAACCATTGTCCCCCAATAACAAATAATTTATATCAACCTAGAGAATAACTGGGCCTTGTATCAAGACACGGTGAGGCAGGGCACTTGTAAATGATGAATGAGCAGCAGGGCCAGTCACGCTGATATAAACTCAAACCATGGTGGCCACCATCCATTAGGAAGTTCCTGGAATCCCTCCATAATGGGATTTTATACTCATAGTTGTGCCCAACCTTGCCATGGCAGAATCCCCATTTGTGTGCCCAGAAGTGCAATCAAAGAGTCATCCCTGCACTATGATCCTGTCTTGAATTTCTTAGCTATGCGTGACCTTGAGCCTGGGCACTTCCCTTCTTCATATCAGGACATTAAAGGGAAACAAGAAAATATATTTTCTTTTTTCATATTAGGATCTCACAATTTTTACCGCTTCCTTTTTAACTTTTTAATACAATACATTCATGTAATGCCAAAATTAAGATAATGTTTGGGAAAAACCCAAATACCCAATTTACCAAATCACTCTAAAAGCTGGCTGATCAATATGTCCCCCTTTTGTTTCTGCAAAATTAGATTCATAATGTATATGTGATCTGTTCATCTGCTGCTTTCATTTATGATTATGGCAGGTATTTTCTCCTATAAGTTTCATAATCACAATTTTTTACAAAGGGTATATCAGCGTATTGTTGGCCCTAATTTAGTAAATCATTTCCCCATTGTTCATCCAGGCTGAAAGAGTCTTTATCAGCACAAGACCAAAGAAGCTTCCATTTGCTATTAAGTTTTGAGTTGGGAACTCTATTCGGAGAACAGTTGCTCCGAAAGCTCTACGTGACTCCTTCGGATGCAAGAGTGAGGCCAGCTCAGCTGGGATAAGCTCCTACTACAGAAAGATAGGGGGAAAATTCCAGAATCTGGTGGTTCATCATAGAGCCAGCACTAGCATGAAAGGATGAGGTTGCCACCTCAGGGACAAAATGAAAAACAAAACAAGAAAGCCACATCAAAGAACGAAAATTTTACCCATAATTAGTTGTGTTGAATATTGCTTGTTTTTCCCCTTTTAGTTACTGGTGTACAAACTTGTAACATGAACAACAACAACAAAAAACTTTAATCATTCCTTTTTTTTTTTTTTTTTTTTGAGGCAGGGTCTCATTCAGTCACCAAATCTGATCGCAGCTCACTGCGGCCTCAACCTCCCAGACTCATGTGATCCTCCTACCTCAGCCTCCTGAGTAGCTGTTATTACATGCTCACAACACCATGCCCAGCTAATCTTTGTATTTTTGGCGGAGATCAGGTTTTGCCATGTTGCCCGGGCTGGTCTCGAACTCCTGGGCTCAAGCGATCTTCTTGCCTCGGCCTCCCAAAGTGCTGGGATTATGGGTGTGAGCCACCGCACCCACATAATGATTACGTTACTTTTTTTGCTGTTCTTTTTTTCACTGGAAAAAGGAATAAATGCACAAGATTTTTAAAAATCCAGACACAGTATATTGTCTCAGATCTTGACCTCTATCCTTCTGGAATTTTTCTTTGTATATATATGTATATTTACATGTGATGTCCCTTTCTGTTTACACAAATAAGAACACACACTGTATTGCACTTGCCATTTTTATTTGACCTCAGGTCTCAGATTGGTTCATCTTGGCATAGATAATCTACTTCATTATTTGTTGTAAGAGCTGCATAGTTTTTCACTACATGAAAGTGCTATAACCATTTCCCTAGTGTGAGACATTTTCATAGTTTCTAGGGTTTCTTCATATTAAAAATAATGTTGTAACCGTAACATTTTTTGACAGATTCAAGGCAATCGAAAGTCCTAGATTTCCTGAACAGTCTTAAATTAATGTCATAAATGATTTTTAATAGAATAATTTATATAGATTCCAAAAAGGCATTTGATAAAACTTAACATTTTATTCCTGATTTTTTAAAAAGAAATTTCAGTTAAGAAAAAATTCTTTTTTTAATTTTTATGCTTAATGGGGAAATAATGGAAGCTTTTCCATTAGAGGCAGGAAAAAGACAAAGATACCCATTCTCACCATTATTGGTTAAATTGCTCTAGAATTACTAATGCAAAAGAAAGAAACAGAGGTATTAAAATGGAAAATAAGGAGGTAAAATTATCTTGATCTGCAGATGACTATTATATATCATGAAAAACACGCAAAATCAACAGAAAAGCTTTTAGAGGGCCAGGTGTGGTGGCTCATGCCTGTAATCCCAGCACTTCGGGAAGCTAAAATAGGAGGATCATTTGAGCCCAGGAGTTCCAGACAGGAGTTGGAGACCAGCCTGGGCAACCTAGTGAGACCCCTATCTCTAAAAATAATTTAGAAATTAGCTGGGTGTGGTGGCATGCACATGTAGTCCCAGCTACCTGGGAGGCTGAGGTAGGAGGATTGCTTGAGCCCAGAAGTTCAAGGCTACAGTGAGCCTTGATCACACCATTGCACTCCATCCTGGGTGTCAGAGCAAGACCCTGACTCAAAAAAAAAAAGGAGGGTCTGGCACAGTGGCTCATGCCTGTAATCCCAGCACTTTGGGAGGCCAAGGCGGGAGGATCACCTGCGGTCAGGAGTTTGAGACCAGCCTGGCCAACACGGTGAAACCCCTTCTCCATCAAAAATACAAAAATTAGCCAGGCGTGGTAGCACACACCTGTAATCCCAGCTACTTGGGAGGCTGAGGCAGGAGAACCACTTGAACCTGGGAGGGGGAGGTTGCAGTGGGCCAAGATCACACCACTGCACTCCAGCTGGGCAACAGTGCAAAACTCCATCTCAAAAAACAAAATGCTTTTAGAAACAATAAGAACATACAGCAAAATGACTTTCACACCATTGATGAGTGGTAAACTGGCACAAGCCCTTGGGGGCAATTTGGACTATCTATCAAAACTCATTGAGCCTGTAATCTTACTTCCCAAAATTTCTCCTTCAGATATACTGCCCCATGGTTCAGAGACACAGATACAGGTATGTATATGTATACATGTTCATTAGAGCATTTTTTATAACAGCAAAAAGGCTGGAAACAACTGGTTTTATAAGGGGATGCCTATATATGTATGAGCTAGTATTTGATATGAGTACAAAACATTTTTCAAAGAATAGCCAAGAAAGTGGTATCAGTGAGTGTCTCTAAGGAATAAAACCTAGAAAGGATGAGAAGGAGCTTGTTTTTTACCATATGCCTTTTGTGTGGTTGGAACTAGCCATGTGCTCCCAAAACGCATGCCTTAAAATGTTTTCGTAGCGCAGGTAAGACTTTTCTAACAGATAAATTTATTTTCATAAAATCCCAGATTAAACCAGAAGATTAACTTTTAGTTCAAGATAGATGGATCTAGACTGGGAGTGGTGACTCACGCCTGTAACCCCAGGCACTTTGGGAGGCGGAGGCGGGTGGATCACCTGAGGTCAGGAGTTCAAGACCAGCCTGGCCAACATGGCAAAACCCTGTCTCTACTAAAAATACAAAAATTAACCGGGCTTAGTGGTGGGCACCTGTAATCCCAGCTACTCGGGAGGCTGAGGCACAAGAATCGCTTGAACCCGGGAGGCAGAGGCTGCAGTGAGCCGAGATCGTGTCACTGCACTCCAGCCTGAGCGACAGAGCAAGACTCCATCTCATAAATAAATAAATAAATAAATAAATAAATAAATAAATAAAATAGATGGATGTCCTTCGTGCAATACAGGAAAGCCTCTCATTGGCATTAAGAAGACAGAAACAACACCTAAGGATTTTTTTAGAGTTTTTGTTGTGGTTTTTTAGACTTGATGGCTTTGAAATGGTGAAACTATGTCTACTCATCAATCAACTTCACTGGTCAGTGTTTTTCAAGTCCTGTGCCCAGATAACAATTCACGTCACTGAGCAAGGTGAATTCAGGTTGGGATGTAACCCAGGACCAACCTCACTTTTTTGAGGGCTTACAGTGACCCAGTCGAATAGGGCAACACTGACTCAAAAAGTTTGGGACAGGCTAGGCCAGCAGGAAGGAGAGTGAGAACCTTATCTGGGGTCTGTTCTGTTTGCTTCTGCTGGCTCCTCTGGTCACAGTGACCACCATCAGTGACAACACGGTTCCACTCCAAACCTTTCTCATCTCACGTGTTCTCCTCCTCTTATTTCTACTTCTAATATAGAGAGGGAAGCTTGGGCAATTCTGGTGAGTGGCAGGAGGAAAAGAGACAAGGGCATGTGGTGTTAGCAACAGAAAATTCTACAGCTAATAGCAATAACATTTTACCCTAAAATCACACGAAACTAAACTATATTGATCAGTTCCCAAACCCTCGTCCACTAACTAGGCTGCTACACCTAAACCACTAGGGAGCATCTTTTAATGCAAGAATTCTCGGGTTGTACTCTGCTTCACTGGATCTGGGGAAGGACCTGGAAATCTATATTTTTAAGACATTCCCCAGGTAACTCTGATGGGCAGCCAGGCTTGGCAAACATGGACATAAATTATTCAGTTACACCCAAATAATTGTGGCCCATATAACAGTCTAATAAATTTGGATGTGACCCCTTGGGGGAAAAATATCCCAGGAAAAATTGCTATCATAAAGGAATTAAATTAATCCTCAAGGGTGTGTAAATTAATCCCAGTAAACATATTATAGTCACTGCATTAAGTAAAAAATTTTGTCTGCCTACTCAATAATGAAATAAGCAGAGAGAGGACATTTTAAAGCCTGCAGGAGATATTATAATTCAAACACTAGCCTAGAGCTGATAAATATTTTATAGACAATCAATTTTATTTCATTCTACTTGAGAATGAATAAGGGCGTACGTTTTTATTTGGCAACATCAGGGTTTTTGAATTGAATTGGAAGCTTATAGTGTTGGTGAAACTCATGTGAATTTCTCCCTCAAGATGAGTATTGGCAACTTCATAACTAAAAGACACCAGGTCATTTTTTCTCCTCACTGTAAGCCACTTCACGTGACTTGGTCTTTTGACTCTGCTCTGAAGTACAGTGCTGCGAACTGTCTTTTGTAGAGTCCTGTAAAATGTACTTGTTCTCTAGAAACGGACAGATCTATAGATGTCTGGTCCTGGTCCTCCTTAATTTCCTCCTGCTGAGAACCTTGCAAAACCTCACTACAAAGTAAGCCAAAGAAAGTTGGAAAAGTAGGTTCTTTTCATTCGTCAACTTACAGGACCACAACAAAAAGTCTCTGCAGGCGGTAGGGGAGTTTATGGTAAACACCCATGGGCAGTGAAAGTTTGTCATGGGTTTGTTTTCTCATCCTAAATTGAGTAAGATGTTTTGTAAAGGATAAAATCATACAAGCCAAGAAAGCCTTCAGGGTTTGACAAACATATGGAGAGATTCTTTTAATACAAACAGGGAATCTGGACTGTGAAAATTAGGTGTTCTCTGTTCTCAAAAGTGGGAGGACAAGTCTGCCCAACTTCATGTGAAAATGTACTAGAGAAACGGGAGTTGACCAGAGAAACTGGTTGTCAGAGTTTAAACTGAGATTTTTCTTCTAAGAGAAATGGTAACTTTTAAAAAAGATTCTTTCACCCATTTCCAGACCCACTTCATGGCAGGATGCTTACCTTGGATGCTTACATTTGGTGTCAAGATGAAGGGGGGGCCTTTCCTGGATGTCACTGGGATGCCACAGCAGGCCTGTAGAAGTCACATTGCAGGAAAGATGTTGGGCTTCCCAGGAGGAAAAGGGAAAGGGCTGGGGATGAAAGATCAAGCTCCCAGACCATGAGGTTGAGACCTCTGAAAGCCGCCCTTTTGGAAACAATGTCCCCAGAAGACAGAAAACTAAGGAAATTCAAAAGTTGCATGCTTTATTTCAAGACCAAAAATGAAGACTGCCACACAGGGATGTGTCATGCGAATGCCCCCAGCCCAGCCTCCCAGGAACTGCCAACCTGCTTCTGGGCAGCTGTGATAATATTCAGTGCAGACTGTCCACTGCTGGCTGAGGGCATTTTGCTTGAAGAGGGTGTCCTTTTTGGGGATGGGAAGAGAACAGTGTCTAAGCAAAACATTTGAAGAGCGGTAATGCAGAGCCTCTGCCTCAGAGTACAGCCACAGTGGGGCAATGACAGGGACAGCCACCAGAAGCCTCCAGACCCATTCACAACCAACAAGGAAGGGGTTGGGACTGAGGATGACAACCCCCCCTCCCATCAGCACGTGTGCACATAAGAGGAGAGGACACCAGCCCCCAGTGGAAACTGCAGAGATTAGCATCCCAGTACCAACAGCTTTTTTATGATAATCTTGGCTTCTAATTGTCCCTCCTTTGGAGTGTGCGTGTGTTGAGGAGAAAGGGGTAGATATAGTTTGCTAATGAATTTCACATATTTCTGTATATGTGAAATGTGAAATCGAATATAAAGAATGCATGATTCTTTGAAAATTATTTAAGAATTCATATATGAGAATTATGAAAATTCAGAGCCTTTGCTCTTCACTAAGCAAGAAAAATTACAGCAGCTGGGCATGGTGGCTCGAGACTGTACTCTCAGATACTCAGAAGGCTGAGGCAGAAGAATCGCTTGAGCCCAGGAATTCAAGACCAGCCTGGGCAACATAGTGAGACCCTGTCTCTAAAAAAATAATAATAACAAATAAAAATAAAATTAGCCAGGCATGGTAGGTAGCGCACAACTGTAGTCTCAGCTACTCAGGAGGCTGAGGTGGGAGGTTTGCGTGAGTTCAGGAGATCACAGCTGCAGTGAAGTATAACCATGACGCTGTACTCCAACCTGGGCAACAGAGCAAGACCCCATCTCGAAAGAAAAAAGAGAGTACCTCAAGCTAGTCAATGCAAACTCCTTTTGTTGTTGTTGTTGTTGTTGTTGTTGTTGTTTGAGACAGGTCTCACTCTGTCATCCAGGCTGGAGTGCAATGGCTCGATCACAGCTCATTGTAGCCTCAACTTCCTGGGCTCAGCTTCCTGAAGTAGCTGACACTATAGGCACCTACCACCATGCCTGATTTGTTTTTTGTAGTTTTTGTAGAGTTTCACCATGCTACCCAGGCTGGTCTCAAACTCTAGGGCTCAAGAAATCTGTCCACCTTGGCCTCCCAAAGTGCTGGGATTACAGGCGTGAGCCACCACGCCCAGCTTGGCAATGCAAACTTCTACCTCCTTTTCACGTATACAGGTTTTTCCTGCAGTTACTAGAAGCAAAATATTGACCCTGACCTCCAAGAGTTTTATTTTAGATGAGATGACAAAATGCCCACGTAATGATTAAAAATCAGTATAAAGCAGAATGTAACCAGAACCTAAATGGGGCAGGTGTGGATTAAAGCCATAACAGTAATCTAGAGAAAGAAAACATCTCTGGAAGCTAAAGCTACTGCTACAGTGAAAGATTTCATAGAAATGGGACTTCAGTTGAGCTCTGAAAATAATTTAGTTAAATGTATATGGGAACTATGGCTGGGTACAGTAGTTTATGCCTGTAATCTCAGCAATGTGGGAGGCAGAGGCTGAGGTGGGAGGATTGCTTGAGCCTGGGAGGTCAAGGCTGCAGTGAGCTGTGATCACACCACTGCACTCCAGCTTGGGTGACAGAGTGAGACCCTGTCTCAAAAAAAATAAATAAATAAATAAATAAATAAAATGAATATGAGAATGAGATGGAAGTTTATCTGAGAAGAAGTAACAGCAAAAGTTCAGCGGTCAGAACAAGAGGGACTGTGTGCAGGACCAGATTTCTGCCTGGTGCTGTCCACCTTCCATGCGATGGGTAGGAGCGTGCCCCATGTTGCCTGCTCACTATATGCCAGCCCCTGTGCCAGACACACTCACTTATTACCGTGTTACATCCTCACAGAAGCCTTTCCACACCAGAAGGGAAGGAAGGGCTCATAAGGGTTCAGTAATTTGTCCAAGGTTGCATGTTAGTAAGTGGCAGAGCTGGGACTCTAACTGAAGTCAACCAAGTCCAGAGCCTATGCTGTTAACTCCAACACTTTTATATGAATCCATGGTTGGGTGGCCAGTTGGCAGCAGTGAGCAGCATAAAGCTTAAAGATATGTGTTTTTGGCCAGAACAACGTGTAGAAAAGCAGATTGACTTGGCTGGGATAGGCTGGCTGCCCGATCAGCTTAATTCCTGTTTCCCACCCTCCCAGTTTCACATGCTCATGCTACCTGTCCAAGAAATCCTGCCTAAGGTGCCCAGCTGACACTGAGGGAGGTGAGGAGAAATGGAAAAGAAAGAGCCTGTTCTTTTTTTTTGAGACAGAGTCTCATTCTGTTGCCCAGGCTGGAATGCAGTGGCACGACCTTGGCTCACTGCAACCTCCGCCTCCCGGGTTCAAGCAATTCTCCTGCCTCAGTCTCCCAAGTAGCTGCAATTACAGGTGGCCGCCACCACGCCTGGCTAATTTTTATAATTTTTTAGTAGAGATGGGTTTTCACTATGTTGGTCAGGCTGGTCTCAAACTCCTGACCTCAGGTGATCCACCGGCCTTGGCCTCCCAAAGTGCTGGGATTACAGGCATAAGCCACCATACCCTGCCAGAGCCCATTCTTGAGATCCTTCTAAAAAAGGAATTTGAAAGCAAAGACAAAGAAAGGAAAGAGTTAAAGACTTAAGTCTATAAGGTTTTTCACAGTGAATTCTCCAGCATCAGAATTCCCTTGGGCAGGTTGGGGGTGGGGTGGCATGGGGCACTTGTTAAAAATTCAGAGCCCTGGGCCCACAGCTCTCCCACCGAGTCTAGGGGATGGCCAAGGAGCCTAAATTTGCTAGCAGGCTCCACTAAAATGTGAGAGCTATTGGATTGTACTTGTTCCAGAACAAAATCCCTCATACTCACCTAGTTTTCCCTTCTTACAAATATAACTCTTAATCACATTTACTCTAAATGAGAAAGAGTGTTCACTGTCAGCCTGTAAAAATACTTCACATATGTCTTAGGAAAACCTTTAATCACAACTTTCTTTTCTCTGAGCACTTTTTTTCTAATCTTTGGGATTTGGAGCACCGAATTAAAGTCAGTCCTAAATCCTTTTCTAATCAACACTTACATCAAAAAGACTTCATTGCAATTCAATTTGAGCCATTTTCGCCATTCATGTTCAGCCTATTATTACCAAGGAGCTGACCAATGGCACTGAGAATTTTTCACACTGACCAAAAACTGGGGTTCACTGAGTGCCAAGACATGTTTTGGGAGCCACAGGCAGTCACTCGGCTTCCTTTTCTTGCCTGTCTCCTGGGAAAGGTGGGTAAGAAAAATCCCCCTGAAGCCTCTGGGCAGTGAGGAGTACTTTGCCCTTGCCCCTGACTTTGGGAAGAGCTTTCCCCATTCCAGGCCTTTTCCTCTGAAGTTCAGAATGCCTGAATGACCTTCCCCTCCTGCCACTCCCCCAGAAACTCCTAATCATCCTTCAAGTTTTGGCTCAGAAGTAGTGAAAATAATAATCATAAATCACATTTCCCTATTCAACTCTGTCTTAGCTTACTATATAATTTCCCTTTATAGTTCTCATCAAAGTCTTTCATGATCTAATTGTGTCATTATTTGATGAGCACCTATCTATCCCACTGAAAACTACATGAGTGCTGAGACCATTTGCTTTGCTCAGACTTGTATTTATGCCTATTACCATGTCTGGCACATAGCAGGTACTCAGTATTATTGGATGAATTCAGAGGTTTATGTTTACTGAGCACTTAACAATACGTCACGTACTGCTATGTGCTCCTGACACATGATGTGTTTTAATTTTCCCAACAACCTTCTGAGGTAGGCACTATTATTACCCCTGTGGGATAGGTAAGGATGTCAAGGCTCATCGGGGTCTCAGGGATTTGTCAGAGTCACACAGCTAATGAGTGTGGGTGCTTGGATTCAAATATGAGTTTGTCTACCTCTAGATCTCAGCTCTCACCCATGATATTATACACCTACTGTTTGACATAGTCAGCTTCCATAACTGTTACCTTCTTGGACACTCTCTTCCTAGAATTAATTGTTTCCTTCACTGTTTTTTTCTCATAACATTTCAAATATTCTTCCATTGCCACACTATTACATTGCATCAGGATTTAAATATGTGTCTGGGAGCTCCATGAGTGCATGGACCATGTTTTATTAAGCCAGCGGGCCAATTCTAACCACACAGTCCATATGCAGGTGTGATTACAGTACGGGATAAGTGCTTGATTAACCCAGCATCAGTCCCTCTTGATCCATCACTATAGAGGGAGATGCCATTAACCTAAGTGGACAAATTGAGTAAGGGAACAGATGGACAGCTCAGAGGCAGACCCACCAGATACAGAAACCTGGCATGTAAGAGGTGCACTGGGAAAAGGATGGAGCCAGCACACTCAGTGGTCCGTGTAACAAAGGAATGAAAGTAGACCCCGTATCATACACGATACATAAAAAATAATTCTAAATGGGCTGGGCACTGCGGTTTATGCCTGTGACCCCAGCACTCTGGGAGGCCGAGGCGGGCAGATCACTTGAGGTCAGGAATTCGAGACCTACATGGTGAAACCCGTCTCTACTAAAAATACAAAATTAGCAGGGTGTGGTGGCTGGCGCCTGTAATCCCAGCTACTCGGAAGGCTGAGGCAGGAGAATCACTTGAACCCAGCAGGAGGAGGTTGCAGTGAGCCCAGATTGCACCATTGCACTCCAGCCTAGGCTACAAGAGGGAAACTCCATCTCAAAAATAATAATTCTAAATGGACCAAAGACTTCCATGTGAAAAATAAAACTTTCAAACGTATAAAATGAGGAGTAATCACAATGATAATCAAGGAAATTAAAATCAAGGCTATCATAAGATATTCATTTTAAAGCCACTGAATTGGCAAAAATAAAGAAATCTGATAATACTCAGTATTGGCAAAAATATGGATCACTAGGAATTCTTAATCCACTGTTGATGGTTATATATATATTAGCAAACCACTTTAGAAAAAAGTTTGGCAATATCTAAAGAATTATATTTATACTATAAAATATATGTAGCAAAAAATGAATTAACAGGTACAGCTGCTGTAGAAAATAGTATGATTCTTCAAAATTTTAAACATAGAATTACCATACAATTCCACGTCTGGGTATATACCCAAAAGAAGTGAAAGCAGGGATAAGAACATATATTTGTACACTTATGTCACAGCATTATTCACAATAGCCATAAGGTGGGAGCAAACCAAGTATCCATCAATGGATGAATGGATAAACGAAATGTGTTGTGATGTGTGTGTGTGTGTGTGTGTGTGTGTGTGTGTGTGTGTGTATAATGGAATATTATTCAGCCTTAAGTTAAATGGATGGACCTGAGGACATTATGCTAAGTAAGATAAGTCAGTCACAAAAGGACAAGTATTTTCTATGAGGTACCTAGAATAGGCAAATTCATAGAGACAGAAAGTAGAATAGATGTTGCCAGGGGCTGGGGGAAGAGGAGAATGGAGAGTTTTCTTCTGCAGATAACTACTGTCCTTTTGAGTGACAGTTCTTGGCCTGTTACTGGGCCTGGGTGGAAACTGAACATTGGCTATGGGTCATCAAGTCACCATGTAAACCTGAACTGCCTGTCATGAACTGGGTGCTTTCTGACCCATCTAGCCATAAAGTGGGTGGTGCACAGCAGCATTCCATCAACAAATGGAAGTGGTATATACGTAACCGGGCTCGAGCAGGTCCTGATGGCACAAGTAAGTTACATAAGGAAGTGGCTCAAATGCCCATGGTCTCCACTCCTGCCACCCTGCCTTCTCTCCCTCAGCGTGCACCGATGGCCTCATGGGGAATTCCCTATGATCAGTTGACAGAGGAAGAGAAGACTAGGGCCTGGTTCACAGATGGTTCTGCATGATATGCAAGCACCACCTGAAAGGGGACAGCTGCAGCACTACAACCCCTTTCTAGGACATCCCTGAAGGACAGCGGTGAAGGGAATTCTTCCCAGTGGGTAGAATTTTGAGCAGTGCATCTGACTGTGCACTTTGCATGGAAGGAGAAATGACCAGATGTGTGATTTATATACTGATTCATGGGCTGTAGCCAATGGTATGGCTGGATGGTCATGGACTTGGAAGAAACATGATTGGAAAGTTGGTGACAAAGAAATTTGGGGAAGAGGTGTGGATGGACTTATCGAGTGGTCAAAAACTGTGAAGATATTTGTATCCCATGTAAGTGCCCACCAACGGGTGACCTCAGCAGAGGAGGATTTTAATAATCAAGTGAATTGATGACCGTTCTGTGAACACCATTCAGCCGCTTTCCCCAGCCACCCCTGTCATTGCCCAATGGGCCCATGAACAAAGTGGCCATAGTGGCAGGGATGGAGGTTAAGCATGGGCTCAGCAACATGGACTTCCACTTACCAAGACTTATCTGGCTATGCCCACTGCTGACTGCCCAATTTGCCAGCAGCAGAGACCAACACTGAGCCCTCGATATGGCACCATTCCTCGGGGTAATCAGCCAGCTACCTGGTGGCAGGTTAATTATATTGGACCTCTTCCATCATGGAAAGGGCAGAGGTTTGTCTTCACTGGAATAGACACTTACCCCAGATATGGGTTTGCCTATTCTGCACGCAATGCTTCTGCCAAGACTACCTTCCATGGACTCACAGAATGCCTTATCCACCATCATGGTGTTCCACACAGCATTGCCTCTGACCGAGGCACTCACTTTATGGCTAAAGAAGTACAGCAACGTGCTCATGCTCGTGGAATTTACTGGTCTTACCATGTTCCCCGTCATCCTGAAGCAGCTGGAATGATAGAACGATGGAATGGCCTTTTGAAGTCACAATTACAATGCCAACTACATGACAATACTTTGCAGGGCTGGGGCAAAGTTCTTCAGAAGGCTGTGTATGCCCTGAATCAACGTCCAGTATACTGTACTGCTTCTCCCATAGCCAGGATTCATGGATCCAGGAATCAAGGGGTGGAAGTGGAAGTGGCACCACTCACCATTACCTCAAGTGATCCACTAGCAAAATTTGTGCCTCCTGTTCCCACAACATGACATTCTGCTGGCCTAGAGGTCTTAGTTCCAGAGGGAGGAACGCTGCCACCAGGAGATACAACAACGATTCCATTAAACTGGAAAGTTACAAGTGCCACCTGGACACTTTGGGATCCTCCTGTCTTTAAGTCAACAGGCTAAGGGAGTTAGTGTTGGCTGGGGTGATTGACCCCGATTATCAAGATGAAATCAGTCTACTACTCCACAGCAAAGGTAAGGAAGAGTATGCATGGATACAGGAGATCCATTAGGATGTCTCTTAGTATTACCACGCCCTGTGATTAAGGTCAATGGGAAACTACAACAGCCCAAGCCAGGTAGGGCTACAAATGGCCTAGACCCTTCAGGAATGAAGGTTTGGTTCACTCCACCACGAAAAAAAAAAAAAAAAAAACACGACCTGCCGAGATGCTTGCTGAAGGCAAAGGGAATACAGAATGAGTAGTAGAAGAAGGTAGTCATCAATACCAGCTATGACCACGTGATCAGCTGCAGGAACAAGGACTGTAATTGTCATGAGTATTTCCTCCTTCTTTTGTTAAAAACATGTTTATGCATGTATACACTTATACTAATTTTATTTCACTTTATTTCCTATTTTCTTTACCATGTGACATAAGATTTGTTGACCTCATATCAGAATTTAAGTATTGTTAATTTTATGTAATAATATTTGGGTTGATGATTGGTGTGTTTCTGGTTGTATGAAGGGTAGTTGTATTATGTTAGGCATAACTATGACCTTATTATTGTCTTTATTTGAAGACTATGTATGATCTCAGGAGATGTGTGTGGGTTCAAGTTGACAAGGGGTGGACTTGTGATGGTTAATACTGAGTGTCAACTTGATTGGATTGAAAGGATACAAAGTATTGATCCTGGGTGTGTCTGTGAGGGTGTTGCCAAGGAGATTAACATTCGAGTCAGTAGGCTGGGAAAGGCAGACCCACCCTTAATCTGGGTGGGCACCATCTAATCAGCTGCCAGCATGGCTAGAATATAAAGTAGGCAGAAAAATATGAAAAGACTAGACTAGCCTAGCCTCCCAGACCACATCTTTCTCCCATGCTGGATGCTTCCTCCCCTCAAACATTGGACTTCAAGTTCTTCAGTTTTCGTACTCGGACTGGCTCTCCTTGCTCCTCAGCTTGCAGATGGCCTATTGTGGGACCTTGTGGTCATGAGAGTTAATACTTAAAAACATATATATATATATATATATATATATATATATATATATATATATATATATATATGAAGGGGATTTATTACTTCAGACAGGCAACAAGAGACAACAGAAGCCCAGGATTCATGGTGAGCTGGTTTCCCAGGGCTCAGGAAAGCTGCCCAGGTGGATGGAGTCTTCCACAAGTGCTTCACTTGCACAGCAGCTGAAGGTCCCCCAAAAAGTGACCTACCTGGGTTTTATACCCCAGGGAACATGAGTTGCTAGGATAAAGCATTGAAGGACATCCTGTTTCTAGGGGGGAGCTGGAGAGAATTCAGGTTGTTCCAGTCAGTCCCTCCCTATCTCAGGATGTTGCACTCCCAGCACATTCTACAGTTATTCTTGAGAACTGCAAGCAAGAAAGAGGGAGAGAACTGGGCCAGTCCAAGGCCACCCAGAGAACTGTCCCGCAGGATGGTGAAAGGTCTGGAAACTCTGCCAGGGAGGAAGGTGTGCTGGTCTGGAAAAGTACATGTGGGCCTTTTGGAGAGCCTGGTTCAGAAGCATGGCTACTGCTATTGCTTGGCTGAAGCACTGCTCTATGGGAAGTTCACCCTCTTTGAATAAGTGAGCCACTTCAGAAGCACCCCGATCTACAGAACTAGCCTGGAAAAGGAAAAGGGAGAGTATGGGAAACATAAGACCTAACTTCAAATCTTAGAAAGCCTGTTTTATAGAAGTGAGATTCACTGTGAGAAGTTCCAGAGATCAGGCCTCATGGTTAGAAGCTACAGGAGGACTTTACAAACTTTGGGCAGGGCAAGTGCCCAAGAGCTAGGCTGCCTGTGAGGTCCTGGACATGTTCAACCATCTAGATTGTCAAAGAATCAATTGCAGGACTGGAAGCAGGGGAAGCTGGAGGAGATGCCAGCTAAGGTCCTCGCCTGCTCTGTGACAATGATTCAAATGCATCCAGGTGGTAGACACCCCACCTGCCAGGAACAGCTGTCAGTCTTGAAACCACTCAGTCAACACTTATTTTGAGTTGGATTTTCTGATTATTCTAGAACTCATTTGGATCTTGCCATGAACCAAATTAGCCCTTTTCACATTAGCTGCAGTCCCTGGAGTATTAAAAATGCTGCCACGCCTTAGGTTTTACCACTTACGGAGTAAGCCTTGAGTTCTAATAAAACGATGCTTAAAGCAGATACATACATCTTTTTTTCTATATCCTAAACTGTTCATAGTTTGCCACCTCTCCTATAAATGGGTCTACCATCTTTTCAAGATTTTCTCCCATAAGCACTTGAAAGCACTTCTGTAAGCCCCCAAGACACTGAATTGAAAGATTTATATAAACACCTGCAGGCAAATCTCTTTTGAACTTGTCCAAGGCAGAATCATGAGGAAGGGACCACAAAATAAGTCAGCTAATTGCATGTCACTTTAAAACCACTGGATGTAGACTAAAGGCTGCTGAAAGGTTTTGATCAATACTGACTCTGCCTTGGACACCATGAGTAATGTGATGCACGCTGCTCATGTCTTTTCCTGGGCACCTCAATCTGGCAACTTCTTTTCTAAGCAGTAATTAAATCAGTGAAAATTGTATATAGTCATGTGAGTGGCAAAAATTTTTAGCAGCAATCATGAAACCAACCCCCGCCCCACCCCCCACCGCTCAATACACTTTAAAAACCTACAATTGGCAAATTTGAAATGTCAGATCCATGCTAATTTGTTTTGCAAGCTACTCCAAGGAAGCCAGATATCAGCCCGTCCCCTGCTGTTAGATGGAAGGCTCCAGAAAGTCTTGCATAGCTGATGGCAGGACGCAGTGGGCTCTCTCCTCCCTTCCCTGGCACCATTTGGGTGGCATCATTGTGAAATGCTCTTTCTGCCGCTGGTACTGGCATCCTGTTAAATCTCAATTTGACACTCTGGTGTGCGCTGAGTCACAGCAGGTGCAAGACTTAGGTAACTGCTTTGTGCCCACATTTGAATAACTCAGCTCATGAGCAAGTTGGCTCAGGTGTGCTTCCTCCTCTCATTAGCCATGGTTTTCTCAACCCAAGAGCAGTTGACTACCCAGCGTGACCTGAACTGGCTGCTTCATCAAATATTGACAGCGTGTTTGAAGTTCTCCTTTTATTCTTACAAGGCAATTTCCTTCTGTGATACTTTCCTTCAGAAAGTACTGTTTCAAGCAGTGCCCAGACCTGGCCCTGAAACCATGTCTGCAGACTGTCATGGAAGGGAGGCAGACCTTGTATTTGGCCTTAGTAGCACCTCGCCACCTTGCTCCTCACCCAGACTGCCAAGCACAGAGAAGCACATACCTCCTCTGTGAAGAGGGAAAATAACCAGCTGACTCAGATTCACCAAGAACTTAGCAACAAATAATGAGAGCTTTAGCATCTCATGCTTGCTAAATGGGCAGGACCAAGTAGATACTATACCACTTTTTTTGTTTTTAGAGACAGGGGTCTTGCTATGTTGCCCAGGCTGGAGTGGAGTGGTGCAGTCATAGCTCACTGCAGCCTCGAATTCCTGGGCTCAAGCAATTCTTCTGCCTCAGCCTCTCGAGTAGCTGGGTCCACAGACATGTGCCACCACTTTGTCTGACTTGTACCTACTTTTTAAGGTTAACAATGATTATGAATTGGGAGGTAGCTCTCAGACTGACACAGGGACTGAGGCTGCTAATTAGAGAAAGCCAAAGCAGTCTGTTAGAAACAATCAAGGCTTACTAGACACCCATGAGGTTTGCCTTTAACACACCAAGCTGCTGTGTGACTTCACAATGGAATCAAGGGTGAATCAAGGGCTCAGCTTCACTCTACACCTGGCTGGACTGGCCCAGAGGTGCTGCTGAGAGAAGACAGAGGGACATAGAAGTGAGAGGTGGGAAGAACTAGAAGCCCCATAACCATGATGATTTTGTGCAGAAGCATAGAGCTGGGGAATGACCCAGAGGATGTGAGACCCTGTCTCTAAAAATAAAAATAAAATAAGGAGTGCAGAGGCACAATCATAGCTCACTGCAGCCTTGAACTCCTGGCCTCAAGCCATTCTCCCGCCTCAGCCTCATAAGTAGCTGGGACCACAGGTGCACACCACCATGTCCAGCTGATTTTTTTTAAATTTTTTGAGAGATGAGGTCTCAAACTCCTGGGCTCAAGTGATCCTCCCACCTTGGCCTCCCAAACTGCTGGGATTACAGGCATGAGCTACAACGCTCAGCTAAAAAAAAATTTTTTTAAAACAAAAATCATCAGTATATTTCTAGAGCCACACGTGTAAGGGGCCAGATTTTTCCAAGACAAAAATGAAAATGAATGGTGTCAGGAGGGGGGCACTAGTAGTTGCTTGGCCCGGCATTAGAGCCCCAGATCACCATGGGAGGGGAGGAAAGTGGGGCTGGAGACACTGCGCTAGGCAGCTGGCATGGGGCTGGCAGAGAAGGCCGGATTCCTGCCCTGAAAAGCTGGGGCAGTGACTGCACAGAGCCCCTGGTGCAGACAGGCCAGGCAGCTGGCTGCCACAGAAGCTTCTGAACCCCTGCGACTTTGAGGCACTTGGCACTCTCCCCACCCCACTTTCATCGAACTATTATCAAGAGGAAGGAAAAATGTATTTCAGAATCCCAAGAAAACTCCAGAATGAGCCAAATCTTCTTTTCTTGTGTAAAAAAGAAAAAGCAAAAGCAAGCTGAGTGATCAGAAAATGAAAAATTATAAACTGACATTAAGTTTGAAACTTTTGTGAGTGACCTGAAGAGAACAGGTTGGGAGATACATGAGGGCCTCTAGAAAGGAGGCCACCAGGGGAAATCAAGTAACCTAGGGACACAGATATGAGCCTGGCCATCACCCCCTTCTTACCCGGGAGAGAGCAGCAAACCATGACCTGGGCCCATGAACCTGGGAAGGGGGCCTATGATCCTCCTTATCCTCGAAATAGCTGTGTCTGTGGGGACAAGGACCACAGCTTTCCCTCACTGTCTCACTGGCGGCTATGTCTGCTCCCTCCCTGCCTCGGCTCCTGTCCACCTGCCCTGGAGCACCCCCTCCTTACCACAGCTTATCCAGCTTGCATTCAGCTCTCAGACACCTTATTTAAGTTAGGGTCCTTTCCTCAGAGTGCACCAGGCTAACATCACTGATCTGTCCTCTACGCCCACAATTTAATAATAACAGGTGACACTCAGCATTTGACCTTGTGCCAGGCACTGTTCTAAGTGCTTTACATATCTCAGCTCCTTTAATCCTCATAACAACACTATGAGGGAAGTATTTGCCTTCACTTTATAGATGGGGAGCCTGGGATACAGGGAGGTGGAGTGACTTGCCTGAGGTCACACAACTGGGCTAGGATTTGAACCCTGGAAGGCTGGCATCAGCGTCTATAGTTTTAATCACTCCATTATCCTGACTCTCAATTCCAACCTGTCCTATAGTGTTAGATATTAGGATGTGACAGTTAATGTTTAGGCCCTGCTATTTTTTCTTTTTTTTTTTTTTAAGACAGCGTCTCACTCTGTCGCCCAGGCTGGAATGCAGTGGCGTGATCTTGGGTCACTGCAACTTCTGTCTCCCAGGTTCAAACGATTTTCCTGCCTCAGCCTCCCAAGTAGCTGGGATTATAGGCGCCCGCCATCACGTTAATTTTTGTATTTTTAGTAAAGACGGGGTTTCGCCATCTTGGCCACGCTGGTCTCGAACTCCTGACCTCATGTGATCCACCCATCTGGGCCTCCCAAAGTGCTGGGATTACAGGCGTGAGCCACCACGCCAGGCCGGGTCCTACTATTTTAGCCAGAGAAGCCTCCCACAAGTATACTCAACCCTGCCTAACTTCTGAGCCCATCAGAACCAAGGCAGTTCATGGCTGGGATCCTGGCACCCTACCCAGCTCTTACCAGGTCCCTTCCCCAGGGGCTTGGCCATAACTCTGTATCTCCAGCTCCTGGCTGGGGTCCTATCAAAGCAAACCTCTTACCTGGGACCACAGTGCTGCTCCTGGGCTGACTTTGAGTCCCATCTCTATGTGGAATCCTGGTTACTTCACAGCAGTCACAGGACTGGACCCTCTTAATGGTAAGTTGGCCCAGGATCCCCACTTTCCCTCACACTGGACTGCTCTCAACTCATCTTCTCCCCAGCTTCCTCCCACTCCCCATGAGCCCCTGCTTCCCTACAGAACCCACCTGAATTATGACAAGCTCAGATGTCCTATGAGGGCAGGGCTCTCATCCAAGAGGTCAGCACTCTGCACAGCTAGTGGACTGGTCCTGGCTCTTTAAAAGCAAGCTGGTAAATAAAACACAATGAGAGTGGACGCTTCTTACTAAAGGCCACATGAAAGGAGCACTATGAAATCCCTGCCTTCAGAAAGTCAGTCAAGGGCCAGACGCGGTGACTCACGCCTGTAATCCCAGCACTTTGGGAGGCCGAGGCAGGCAGATCACGAGGTCAGGAGTTCGAGACCAGCCTGGCCAACATGGTGAAACCCCATCTCTACTAAAAATACAAAAATTAGTTGGGTGTGGTGGCGCGCATATAATCCCAGCTACTCAGGAGGCTGAGGCCGGAGAATCGTTTGAACGTGGAAGGCGGAGGTTTCAGTGAGCAGAGATTGCGCAATTGCATCCCAGCTTGGGGGACAGGGCGAGACTCCTTCTAAAAAATAAATAAATAAATAAATAAAAGTCAGTCAAGGCCTCTGCTATATCACCTCTCCAATATCTCATTTGCTATCAGCTAACCACACTGTGCAAGCGGTGACAGAGTTGACAGCAGTGTTACTTAGGGAAACAGAAGGGGAATGGTCCGCTAGGTATGGTTTGGAGATTGTGTGGAGGAAAGCAATGAAGACAGAGAGTAACTATATCTAGTACTAGCGTCCCTGGGTGCACCCCAATGTGGCATTTCTTGAAAGTTTATCACAGGGGCTACCGGCAAGCACTGTAAGATTGAGGTGATACGTGAAATTGATATTTTCTTCTTTGCCTCGGGCATTCATTCTCAGGGATACAATGTCAATTCGGAGTTTCCAGGTGAAGCTTTGCCAGAAATATTGCCAATGCTGCCATCCTGGGCTTTTATAAGAACGCATTCAGCTTATGGCCACTAGTGAACACAGCCTTCAGAAGACTGTCAGATTGGTTCCAGACAGCTAAGGAACACATGCGTATATTAATAAGTGGCATTATTTTAAGTAACCTGGACACTAAAATAGTATTCTCCAAAGCTTACTCCAATGGGTAGTAAAAAATATGATAAAGAATGTTGCAGGTAGCAACTAGCTGGGGCTGGTGGCACATGGGTAAAGGAATTTACCAAGACAATTGTAAGTAAAAAAAAAGGCAGAATAATAGGAGAAAGTATGAAAATACATTGCAAGGGTGCAATGGGCAGATCAGCAAGAGAGGAGCTGACTGCAAGGAGACAAAAGTTTGCTGGGGATTTTATAAGAGGGTGCTTGTGCTAGAGAGGGCTATGTGCTGTACTGATAACACCAAGATTGCAGTGAGCTAACTTGCATTTTTCTATCAGCCGAGGATCTGGTGATAAGTCAGTGCAGGAAGATTGTGAGTTATTTGTGCAGGAGGGCTACGTGTCCTGGACCATGAAGAAAGGCAGCCTTAAAGCTTATCTTCTTTTTCTTTTTACTTTCCCCTGCTCCCACCAGCCTAACTCCCCTTCCCTTATTAGGACTCCACATAGAATAAAATGTTCGTAGTCAAGTGAACTTGGAAAATACAGAATCAAACAAAGCTAAATGGGCTTCTTTCCTGCAGAACTTCCCAGGGGAAGTGGCATTGGAGTCTGTGGCAAGAGGAGGCCATCAGAAGCAGCTTTTTCCTCACTTTTTGGTCACCAATCCCTCCTTCACTTCCATCCCCATTTTTTCCCCTCAGAGAGTCCCATGAACTTGGTTGCCCAAAACAGAGCAACTTTAACGTTAACTAAAAGCAAAATGGTCAGAGCACCTCACCTCTATGAAAAGCACACTATAGGAACCCTACTGCAGTAGGCAGTGACTGTCAATGGCAGCTAAAGCTGTTAGATGAAAAGTCTCACAGGGAACTTAATCATAAATGAATCAGGCTGATGCCAACTGAACCCACCCATCAATCCTAACATCACAAAAAGAGAGGCAGCGAGGCAGGATGCCTCCTGATGAGATGCAATGGGAAGTTCCTAGCACCTCCTATGAGGTTTTCTTGCCAAAAAATCCCACCTGATTATGCCTCTAGAGCTGACTACTATCTCTAAGAAATACAGAGGGAAGTGAAATATATTCACCAATGTCATGGGAATGCATTCAACAAAATCCAAAATCAGGGACATCTAAGGAACAAATGGCCAAGTTTCTTCAACAAATAAATGACAAGAAAGAAAGAAAAAAAAAAAAAGGCAGCCTGGCCAACATGGTGAAACCCTTTCTCTACCAAAAAATACAAAAATTAGCTGGGTGTGCTGGTGTGTGCCTGTAGTCCCAGCTACTCAGGAGGCTGAGACACAAGAATTGCTTGAACCCAGGAGATGGAGGTTGCAGTGAGCCAAGATAGTGCCATTGTACTCCAGCCTAGATGACAGAGTGAGACCTTGCCTCAAAACAAACAAACAAAAAGGACGGTAGGGTAAATAATCAGATTTAGTCTTTTTAGATTTATAAGGCCTATCAACCAAATGCAGTATTTGAATCTTGATTTAAACAAATCGACTATTTTTAAAAACACATTAATGAAACAACCAGGGAAATGTCATAACTGGCTGCATTTTTGATTGTATTAAGAAATTATAGTTAAACTTTTAGGTGTGATTATGGTATTGTGGCAATGCAAAAAGAAAAGATTTTATTTTTAGAGATACATACTGAAGCATTCATGGATGAAAAGATATGTCTGGGATTTGCCTCAAAATAATTCAGTGTAAGGAAGGGAAAGAAAATGGATGGCAGAATAGAAGA
Source organism: Pan troglodytes (assembly GCF_028858775.2). NCBI lineage: Eukaryota > Metazoa > Chordata > Mammalia > Primates > Hominidae > Pan > Pan troglodytes. The sequence continues at coordinate 31,940,909 of NC_072404.2, forward strand.
AACAAGAATAGCCTTGAATTCATAATTGCTTGGAGATGGCTGTTCTATCTAATTTTATATTGAATTTGAAATTTTCCATAAGAAGAAGTTTTTTAAAAAAAATACATTGCTAAGCAGCAAAATGTAGAGAAGGACCTAAAGCCTTGGACATGGGGTCTTAATTTTCTAATAATCCAACCTTTGTAGATGTAGGATGTGGAAATTTCACCTAGAGATTATAAGACCAGGATTTTTATATTTGCTTTCCATCTTTTCTGTCAGTTTTAGAAAAGACAATACCATTAGAAAACAACAATACCATTTTCATAAAGCAGAATAGAGAGCTCCTTTAGAGTCAAGGAAAAATAAAAATTAAAGATAGGCTTTTTTCAGTACTCACTATGTGTGACATATTGTGTTTTGTATGTATTAATTTCCTGTTCAAAATCCTCTAATAGGCTGGGGACAGAGGCTCACGCCTATAATCCCAGCATTTTGGGAGGCCCAGGCAGGAGGATCACTTGAGGTCAGGAATTTGAGACCAGCCTGGCCAACATGGTGAAACCCTGTCTCTACTAAAAATAAAAAATAAAATTAGCCAGTTGTGGTGGTACACATCTGTAGTCCCAGACACTCAAGAGACTGAGGCAGGAGAATCACTTGAACCCAGAAGGCAGAGTTTGCAGTAAGCTGAGATCACGCCACTGCACTCCAGCCTGGGTGGCAGAGCAAGACTGCATCTCAATAAAAATAAATAAATAAAATCAAAACCCTCTAATAGCTTCCCGCCCTTCTCAGAGTGAAATACAAATTATTCACCATAGCCTGTGATGTTCAATATGACTTGGTACATAATACAGCTTTTCCTTCCTCCTACATTGGCCTCTTTCCATTCCTCAAACATGGTTAGTACTCTCCTGCCTCAGGATCTTTGTACTTGCTATTCACACTGCTTGAAATTCTCTTTCCCAACCACCAATAACTGTGTGGCTTTCTCCCTCTTTCAGGTCAGACTTTCCCTGCCCACCTCCTTATGTAACACAGGTAGATGATCCCATCTACATACCATCACTCTCCTCCCCTTCATTCTTTTGCCCCTGTTTTATTTTTCTTCTTAGCACTTAGTATCCACTGAAAAAAAAATCTGTTGTCTGTCTCTCCCAAGTGGATTGCAAGCTCCATTAGATCTGGGGCTTTGTTTTATTCATGGAACAATGTTCTCAGATCAATGCCTTAAATATAGCAGGTGCTCATGAGATATTTATTGAATTAATTAATTAACTTAGCACATACAAAAACCTATTTGGTAAACATGCCCATGTATCTTTGGAGGCTGGAATTATGTGTTTCCATGGTGGCCAAGGTCCTCTAGATTAGCTATGTCTAGTTAAACTGCGCTAAGATGTCTGCAGAGCAGCTGAATGCCTTGCAGTGGAAGAAGACCACACTCCTGGCCTATACCAACCTAAGGGAGGGACAACTGGCCTAGGGCCCTGGCTGAGGCTGGGATGACTGTTCTTTTCTTGGGAAAAGTGAGATTCAATGAAGGTGTAAATAAAGGGTGGCAGTACCTGTAGAAAATAAATTGGGAAGGAATGGCATAGCTGGATGGAGTGTTTGGGGGCTGCAAGAATGCTGTGGAGTCAGACTCTACAGATGGTTTGAGGTTTCCAAATTAATTCATTTTCAGGGAGAGTTAGAAGAGACACAGATGGACAGAAATTCTGAGTGGCAAACATCCCACTGAGCAATCCACTGTAGGAGAAATGGGCCCTGAAAACTGTCTAATGCATTTTGAAGAATTTCACTCTGTTGAACTCAAATGAAATATACAGACAAATCTCTGAAATTAAAATGTTTTATTTGGGAAGGAAGAATTGCAATTTGGGCCATACACACAGACCAGGTGGTCTTCAGTATGTCTGAAGAACAAAGAGAAGGTCAGAAGTTTTCTTTAAAAGGAGAAATATTACATATTGCTCTTTGAGAAAGTTCATTGGCACTAGTAAGGTTTTAGGAAGCTGGCAAGTTTTGCTTGGTAAATGATGGCAATGGGTAAAATAATTCTTAGAGTCACAGGAGGTAGTTTCGGTAGCTAGTAGATAAAACTGGCTTTAGGCTACAGCAGGCAGTTTCAGCAGCAGGGCTTGCAGAGAATTACATTCTTGGAGCAATGTTATGTGCCCTGAGGGCCTTCTCCCAGTGGCCTCTCGTTTTAGTTGGGTAGAACAAAGATGACCCAATTTATTGATCAACTTTCACAACTCCTACCTGAGATGACCTTTTGAATTACTCTTCAGGTTACTATTTGAAGGAATCTTGAGTTTTCTCCAAAGGAATTCAGGTAGCTAAGACCCTCCTTTGGAACTCAAGTCAGATAACTGACCATACTCAAAAGCATGTTGAACACGCTTGCCTCCTAAAAAGAAAGGCTATTGATGATGGGGGTGAGGTACCAGCATAGACCTGGGAACTGCAACACTCTGAGGTGCTAGATTTTGTGTGTTATACTTCAGCCTGAAAACTGCAACAAAACTGTGTTTCCATCTGTAATAGGAGAAAGTAGTGAGTTTATTTGCTTCAGAGACAGCATAGTTGAAACAATAAAACCATGAGAAGGGCCTTGTGTTTTACCTATCAATTGCTTACTTTCTAAAATGTTGTACAACAAAATAACTTGTTAGTGAATTGAATGTTTAAATCAATTAGGTATCCTGCTGTTTAAAAGCTTCCTATGGGAAATACTTTGGTAAACAATCTCTAATTTATACTTTCAAAAATGAAACACATTACCATACTTTGAGTTTTCACATAACAAAGCAACTCTTTATTTATTTATTTATTTTAGATGGAGTCTCGCTCCGTCACCCAGGCTGGAGTGCTGTGTTGTAATCTTGGCTCATTGCAACCTCCACCTCCCAAGTTCAAGCGATTCTTCTGCCTCAGCCTTCCGAGTAGCTGGGATTACAGGCATCCGCCACCACGCCTGGCTAATTATTTGTATCTTTTGTAGAGACGGGGTTTCACCATGTTGCCCACACTGGTCTCGAACTCCTGACCTCAGGTGATCCACCTGCCTCAGCCTCCCAAAGTGCTGGGATTACAGACGTGAGCCACTGCACCCGGCCTATATAAGCCAGTTTCTGATCTGTAAACCATCTTGCTGAATGTGTGTCAGTTATGCCAAATAATCATCTCTTGGCTGGGAAAAGATTTTTCGGCAGGTCCTCAAAGACAAGGACAGACGGCATTCTATTGGGGGTACTCTTTGTTTTAACAAATATTGACACTTTTGTAGGAAACTGATCCAGATCCTGTTTCTTCCTAACTCATCTTGGCAATCTTGAAGGTTTGAAGAGGTGTAGTTCAATAGAATTGTGAAAATGCACTTACCATTGAATTATAAAAAGACATACATCTTGAAGAATAATGTTCTTGGTTAACTGCTGCTTGTAAAACTCACAAAGTAATAAATAATACTGGGACACTGTGATCACAAAGCACTTTCAAGCGGAAATGAGACAGGAAAGAAAGGGAGAGAGGAGAGGACAGAAGAAAAATGCTTCCTAAAAATTCAAATTGCTATATGAAACTTTTTAAATTTTTATTTTTATTGTTTTTGCGACAAGATCGGCTCTGTCACCCAGGCGGGAGTGCAGTGGTGCAATCTCAGCTCACTGCAACCTCTGCCTCCAGGGCTTAAGTGATCCTGCCACCTCAGCCTTCTGAGTAGCTGGAACTACAGGTGCGCACCACCACACCCAGCTAATTTTTGTATTTTTTGTAGAGATGGGGTTTTGCCATATTGCCCAGACTGGTCTTGAACTCCTGGACTCAAATGATCTGCCCACCTCAGCCTCCCAAAGTGCTGGGATTACAGGCGTGCGCCACTGCCCCCAGCCTGAAACTTTTTTTTAAAAGACCCTTTTCAACCTAGATGTTAGTAATAGCAAGGTAACGGTAGTGTGCCTAGAAAATCAGGGAATATTTACTGTAATTCAAAATTCGCATGTACTGTTTTTCTTGTCTGTTTGTTTTTGAGATGGAGTCTTGCCTTGTCGCCTAGGCTGGAGTGCAGTGATGCAATCTCGGCTCACTGCAATGTCCGCTTCCTGGGTTCAAGTGATTCTCCTGACTCAGCCTCCTGAGTAGCTGGGATTACAGGCGTGTGCCACCACCCCAGCTAATGTTTGTAGTTTTAGTAGAGACGGGGTTTCACCATGTTGGTCAGGCTGGTCTCAAATCCTGACCTCAAGTGATCCGCCTGCCTCAACCTCCTAGAGTGCTGAGATTACAGGTGTGACCCACCATGCCTGACCCAATAACTTCTGTTATAAAAGCCTTAGGTTTGTGTTTTGCTGCAGCCTTGTTGGGAGTGGGAGGAGAATGATAAAACGAAGATGGCACAGATCAACCTTGAAGGTGAGACAGGGACAGAAGAAAGGATTCAAGTGGTTTTCTCAGACAAGAACCCACTGTCAGTGCCAAACCGTCTCCTGTGTTCATGCTCCATCATGCTGGACAAGTGCTGGCCCAGAGTGGCAGTATCTCAATGCCCTGCTTCAGCAGTACTCCCTCCTGTACCTTTGCTCCAAGGCTACCTTGAACTCAGCGGCACCCAGAGTCCCCCAGTTTTTACTCAGGGAAAGAGTTCATTTTTTTCCCAGCTTTATTGAGGTGTAATTGACAAATTAAAATTCTATATATTGAAGGTATACAATATGATGTCTTGATATATGATATACATTGTGAGATGATTACCACATCAAATGAATAAACACATCCATCACCTAACTAACGCAATTAGTTACCATTTACGTGTGTGAGTGTAGTGAAGACACTTCAAATCTATTCTCAATGCAAATTTCAAGTAAACAATACAGTATTATTAACTATTATCATCATGCTGTACATTAGATTCTCAGAACTTACTCATCCTATAACAACGTTTGTACCCTTTAACCAACCTCCTAGCCCCTGGAAACCACCAATCCACTCTCTGCTTCTATGAGTTTGACTTTTTTTTTTTTAACGATTCAACACATTTAGCTGGGTGTGGTGGTGTACGCCTGTAGTCCTAGCTACTCAGGAAGCTGAGGCAGGAGGATCGCTTTGGGCCCAGGCATTTGAGGCTGCAGTAAGCTATGACTGCACCACTGCACTCCAGACTGGGCAACAGAGTAAGACCCTGTCACTCAAAAAAATTTTTTTAATTAAAAAAATTTTAAAGATTCTACACATAAGTGAAATCATACAGTATCTGTCTTTCTGTGTTTGGCTTATTTCATTTGGCGTAATGTCCTCCAGATTCATCCATGTTGTGCCAAATAACGGGAGTTCCTTCTTTTTTATGGCTGAAGAATATTCCAAGACTGGACATGGTGGCTCATGCCTGTAATCCTAGCACTTTGGGAAGCTGAGGCAGGAGGATCGCTTGAGCCCAGGATTGGAGACCAGCCTGGGCAATATGGCAAAACTTTGTCTCTACCAAAAATACAAAAATTAGCCAGGCATAGTGGTGTGCACCTATAGTCCCAGCTACTTGGGAGGCTGAGGTGGGCCCAGGAGGCAGAGGTTACTGTGAACAATGGAGATTGCTCCATTGCACTCCAGCCTGGGCGACAGAGCCAGAACCTGTCTCGAAAGAAAAAATATATGTATGTATAGATACACACACACACACACACACACACACACACACACACACATATATATATTCCATAGAAATAGTTCTTATGTAGGCTGGGCACAGTGGCTCACGCCTGTAATCCCAGCACTTTGGGAGGCCGAGGTGGGCGAATCACGAGGTCAGAAGTTTGAGACCAGCCTAGCTAACATGGTGAAACCCCATCTCTACTAAACATACAAAAAAATCAGCCGGGCATGGTGGCACGCGCCTATAATCCCAGCTACTCGGGAGGCTGAGGCTGGAGAATCGCTTGAACCCAGGAGGCAGAGGTTGCAGTGAGCCGAGATAGCACCACTGCACTCCAGCCTGGGTGACAGAACAAGACTCCGTCTCAATAAAAAAAAAAAAAAAAAAAAAAAAGAAATAGTTCTTATGTAATAACAAGAACAAAACAAAAAGGGAAGGAAAATAAAAAACATATCTGTATTAGTTTCCCTGGAATGCCATAACAAATGACCACAAACTTGGTTGCTTAAGATAACAGAAATGGGCCGGGTGTGGTGGCCCACGCCTGTAATCCAAGCACTGTGGGACGCCAAGGCGGGTGGATCACCTGAGGTCAGGAGTTCCAGGCCAGCCTGGCCAACATGGTGAAATCCTGTCTCTATTAAAAATACAAAAATTAGCTGGGCATGGTGGCATGCACCTGTAATCCCAGCTACTTGGAAGGCTGAGACAGAAGAATTGCCTGAACCAGAGAAGTAGAGGTTGCAGTGGGCTGAGATAGTGCCACTGCACTGCAGCCTGGGCAACAGAGCAAGACTCTGTCTCAGAAAAAAAAAAAAAAGACAACATAAATGTATTCTCTCATAGTTCCAGGGCCCAGAAGTCTGAAATTAAGGTGCCAGCAGGGCTGAAGGCTCTAAGGAAGGATCCTTGCTTGCTTCTTCCAGCGTCTGGTGGCTCCTGGCATTCCTTGGCTTGGGACAGCATCACTCCAATCTCTGCCTCTGTCTTCATATCACCTGCTTCTCTGTGTCTTTGTGTGAGTTTTTCTGTCTCTTATAAGGCACTCTCATTAGATTTGTGACCCATACTAATCCAGTATGATTTTATCTCCATCCTTACCTTAGGGTTATGTCTGCAAAGACTCTATTTCCAAATAAGGTCATATTTTGAGGTTGAGGTGAATGTGAATTTGAGGATGGGAGGTATATTCAACCCACTACAATAGCATAGACACATTTGTTCAGCAAACTAAAATTATAACTAGCATTTATCTTTTTAGAAAGCAGATAGAAGGCAGGCAGAGGTTGAGGGGGCTCAGAAGTGGGCCTAGATGGCTGGGGAGTCTCACCTTCTGTTCTGTTCCTGCCTTCTGACAATCAGAAGGCTGCTGCCTGGTTAAGATCAGATAGAGATTCCACAGAGCTGATCATAAAACTAGGAATTAGATAAAGCCAGCAAGGACAAAGAAACAGTTGAAAAGGAATTGTTTAATGATGTGAATTACTAAAGAGAGTATTATAGCTGCTACCAAAAATATAAATGCGCTTAAGGGAGATGATTAAACAATTGAGAGAATTCAGGTGCTAAATTAATGGTCAATTCAAATATAAAAACCCATCAACTTTATTAAATACTGATCAGGGTCACTGGCCTCAAAACTTAAGTTTTTTTCTAGCAAAGGAGCAATAATTAGGCCCTCTGCCAACTGTGCTTCTGTTAATTTTCAGTTATGGGTGCTTGGTTTTCTACCTTGTAAATAATCAGCGACTTTGCCCACAGTCCAACTTACTTACGTGCAGCTTTCCTACTATCAAGTAGTGTGCAATTAGGGAATGAAGATCAATATGAGTGTCACACGTTCACAACGTCATCCGGCAGATACATGTACTGACAAAAAGAGTAAGATGCATCCCAAAGCCAGACAGAGGCCTTTCAAATTCTTCCTCCATCTGGAGATTTAATCAAGAGTACAGCAAAATATCTTCTGCTTTCTTTTCCAAATCTATGTGGTGGTGCTTTTAGGGCTGAAAGCCACAGAGTTAAGCAAGAACACCAGAGTTTGGTCATTATCTAGCGTAATTCCTCACTTGTTGCCAGGGCTTTCAGAGACGCTCAAGGTGCAAAGGGAACTTAGAAATCTGTCCAGTTCAAGTCCTCACTGTGAAGGTGAGCGGCTCTGAGGTCCAGAGATGTAGTAGGTGTTCCTTCTAAAATGACTTGCTTGTGCCAAACTATGATGAGACCTAAACCCCAAGCTCTTTCCACAATATGCCCCACTTTGACCATTCTCACCAGGCAGCATTTCCTAAACACCTAGACTGTCAGGGCAAAGTGCTGCTCTACCATGAACAAGTCATTGAGGTTTGTGTTAGTGTATTAATTCACTATGAGCAGCTAAAAGAATATGTTTAGTCAAAAAAAAAAAGCAAGATACCCAGTAGGTGTTGAATAAGTGGTTTTCAAATGAATGGAATACAGAATAAAATCCAAGGACAGTAACTTATCACATGTGGCAAAGATAGCCATCTATGCTCTCTTCTTGGTCTTGAGCAGAGTTAGGGCTTCCTTGCAGCCTCCCTTTGTTACTAGCAGTGAATCCATAAGGGTCTGCAGCAACCTCAATTCTTGCCTCCTCAGAAGAAAGAATGCAAACAAGGGGGAATAAGACAGAGTGAGAGACTGAGGCAAGTTTTAGAGAAGGAATGAAAGTTTATTAAAAAGTTTTGGGAAAGGAATGCAAGGACATAAAGTATACTTGGAAGAGGGCCAAGCAGACAACTTGAGAGATCAAGTGCATGGTTTGACCTTTGACTTCAAGTTTTCTGTGTTGGCATACTTCTGAGGTCTTGCTGGTACTTCTCCCCTGATTATGCCCTTGAGGTGGGCTGTCAGCATGCGCAGTGGTCTGCCAGCACTTGGGAGAGGCTGCGGGAGCAGTGTGTTTACTGAAGTTGTATGCGTGCTCACTTGAGGCCTTCCTAGAGGAAGATCATATAGCAGTTAAATGCTGCCATTTTGCCTCTTAGCGCACATGCGTGAGCCCACTCACTCAACTCCTGAGATCGTATTGGGAAGCTGCTGATCACCGGTTTCAGGTTTTCCTATCTGTTGGGAGACGGCCTTTCCCTGGTGTCGGCTGTGACCAATTATTATTTTAGAGAAACAGTTAACCATCACCTGATGGCCACCTGACATTCCTCGTGTGGAAAGGGAAGCCCTCTCCTGCCCTGTTCATGTCTGACTAGCTACCTACTATAACACCTCGTCACTTAGGTGTGGCCCTGTGGCCTGGTTCTGGCCAATGAAGTATGAAGTGGAAGTCATGAACACCACTTCCCAGCCTGGCCCATACAAACCTCCTGAGCTTGATTTTCACTCGCTCCATCCACTGGCTGAATGGACAGGACTCTGAGGATCCAGAGGAGCCCAGAGCCACAATAAAAAAAGAGGCTCTGTCCTCAAACGACTTTAAAGGACACGGTCTCCCTTTATTTTACACCCTTTTTCTGAAGCATAAAATAAGCAAGAGGCCAGGTGCGGTGGCTCACGTGAGCTTGTAAACCCAGCACTTTTGGGAGGCCAAGGCTGGAGGATCACTTGAGCCCAGGAGTTCAAGACCAGCCAGGGCAACACAGCAAGACCTTGTGTCTATTGAAAAATACAAAAATTAGCTGGGTGCGGTGGTGTGTGCCTATAGTCCCAGCTACTCGGGAGGCTAAGGTTGGGGGGCATGGCTTGAGCCTGCAAGGCAGAGGTTAGAATGAGCCAAGATCGTGCCACTGCTTTCCAGCCTGGGTGACAAAGCCAGACCCTGTTGGGTTAAAGCACTGAGATTTGGGGATTGTTATAGTGGCTATCCCGTCCTGATTAGTGCACTACGCTTGTGTGGGTTGTTAAACAGAACCAGATCCAGCACTTTGGATCTGATGGACAGGACAAAAGTTGCCAATGGTAGTTCCCCTTTGCTTCCACATGATGTATGCTGTAACCCCCACTGATCAGCCTGACTCCGAGGTCCCCTAGACCCCTTTTCTTTATTCCTTTTCCATCCTCTGCACACACACACACACACACACACACACACAAACACACACAGAGAGAGAGAGAGTGCAATCACAAACCCTGGAACCTTAACCTGAGTGTAAGAATTCCAGTTCACACCAAAGAGACTAGGTGGGAGTCAGCAAACCTACTTAGTTTGTGATTTCCCTGGGACAAGCCTGGTCCTAAATATGTTTCTCATATGAGGAGTCCCAGACTCCTCAATCAGTGGCATGCATTTCACCCTCTACACATCCTGCTTCCCTAATAAGACCACAAGCTCTTGCCTTGACAGTCTTTGTATCCCAGGGACTGTCACCAATGGATGCTTAAAATATGTCTTTGAGAGTAAACAAGGCTGGCATGAATCAATAGGAATCAAAAGCATGCAGGAATCACCAAAGAGCCAAGCAACAAGATAAAGTGCTTTAAATACAGTTAGTTGTTTTTGTGTAAAAGATCAAGAAAGGCATCGTATGAAGGGGCAAAATCCAATACTTCATTTCTTCTGACACTTTGCAGAGAAGAGATTTTGGCAGATTTTACACTTTCCAAAGCTGTGGAAAGAATGCTTGGTTGAAGAAGGGCATTCCCTCTTGCAAAAGGAGGAGGCTGAGTCATGAACAAACAAGCAAAACAGTGCAGAGGAGTGGCGGACGGCAGCAGAAAGTTGACGGATTGTGAATTTCAATTCTGACTCTGCCATTTATTGAGGGCATTTCCTTAGGCAGAGGGTGGCGTGTCCCTGAGCCTCAGTGTCCTCATCTAGACTATATGAAATGGAGATAATTTTAGGAACTCTGGCCAGAGCTCCTAAAACCCTTGTAACTTCCTAAGTGATAAGAGTGATAAAAGCGGCCAGGCGCGGTGGTTCATGCCTGTAATCCCAGCACTTTGGGAGGCTGAGGTGGGTGGATCACGAGGTCAGGAGTTTGAGACCAGCCTGGTCAATATGGTGAAACCCTGTCTCTACCAAAAATACAAAAATTAGCCAGGCATGGTGGCAGGCGCCTGTAGTCTCAGCTACTCAGGAGGCTGACGCAGAAGAATCGCTTGAACCCAGGAGGCAGAGGTTGCAGTGAGCTGAGATTGTGCCACTGCACTCCAGCCTGGGCGACAGAGCAAAACTCTGTCTTAAAATAAATAAATAAATAAATAAATAAATAAATAAATAAAGTGATAAAAGCATCTTTTGTTATGATATTTGGTTTTTATCCCTGGCTACCCTACTTCACAAAGATGCTGTAAGGAATAAATGCACAAAAAGGGGCCAGCGCAGAGCAGGGTTCAGTACATCGTAGCTGCTATTGTGAATACTATGTGCAAGCACTTAGTGATCATCGTCATCATAATGTCCAAAGCAACTTTAAAGTCAAACTTTCGGAAGATTATAAACTAACCAGAAAAAAGCATAAACTCATCCTCTGCATTAAGTATCAGTTGATTCTTCATCACCAAGATCGGTATTACACAGCAAATCACTTCATTCATAAAGCTATTCTCTTGCAAAAGCCTTTGGCAAAATGTCCCAAGAATTTTAATTCTAGTGACTATGCCTGTTTTAAAATTAGCTATACTTAATTCTCCCTCCTAGATGATACAATGTATATCTTAATTTATGTCTTGGAATTTAACAGGCTATTTTGATTAATCATGGAATTTCTACCACAAATTTAAATTTCCTGTGGCTAATATTAACAGACACTTTCTAAAAGAAGGATGTCAAGGTTTTGACCTGTTTTCTTTCTTGCTGATTTGGATAGATGCTGTGATCTTGTGATATAATGAGAAATATATCTTTGGCTGGGTGCCATGGCTCAAGCCCATAATCCCTGCACTTTGGGAGGCTGAGGTGGGTGGATCGCTTGAGTCTAGGAGTTCAAGACCAATCTTGGCAACACGGAGAGACCCCGTCTCTACAAAAATTACAAAAATTAGCCTCATGTGGTCCCAGCTACTCAGGAGACTGAGGTGGGAGGATCTCTTTGGGAGGGTGTCTTCAGCCTGGGAAGCAGGGGGTGCAGTGAGTCAAGACTGCACCACTGCACTCCAGCCTGAGTGACAGAGAGAGACTCTGTCTCAGAAAAAAAAAAAAAAAAAGAAAGAAAAGAAAAAAGAAAAACTCCAAACCCACCATATATACATAGGTCTTTGGTCTTTGTCTCTGGCTCCCGGCCAGAGCGCCTAAAACCCTTATAACTTACAATGTGATAAGAGTGGGAGAGGAAAGGGGCTAGAGATTGAGTTCAGTCCCCAAAGACTAATGAATTAATCAGTCATGCCTGCAAGACTGGTGTGGTGGCTCATGCCTCTAATCCCAGCACTTCTGGAGGCCGAGACAAGCAAATCACTTGAGGCCAGGAGTTCGAGACCAGCCTTGCCAATGTGGCGGAACCCTATCTCTACTAAAAATACAAAAAAAAAAAAAAAAAAAAATTTAGCCTGGCATGGTGGTACATGCCTGTAGTTCCAGCTACTAGGGGAGGCTGAGGCATGAGAGAATCACTTCAACCCAGGAGGTGGAGGTTACAGTGAGCCAAGATTGTGCCACTGCACTCCAGCCTGGGCAATAGAGCAAGACTCTGTTTTAAAAAAAAAAAAAAAATCATGCCTACACAATGAAGACTTCATAAAAAATAAATAAACAGATAAATAAAAGGACAGGGTTTGGAGACCATCTGGGTTGATGCACTCATAGAGATGCTGGGAGGGTGGTGCACCTGGAGAAGTTATGGAAGCTCTGTGCCCCTTCCCCATACCTTGCCCTATGTGTCTCTTCCACGTATTGTATCTTTTATAACAAACCTGTAAACATGAGTAAATGTTTCCAAGTATTGTGAGCCATTCTAGCAAATTATTGAACCTGAGAAGGGGGTTGTGGGAACCCCCAGTGTATAGCCCATCAGTCAGAAGTTCAGAAGGCACAGATGAGATTGGCATCTGAAGTGAGGTCTGATGCTAACCCCAGGCAGATAGTGTCAGAATTGAATTGAGTTGGAGGACACCCTGTTGATGACCCCAGATAACTGGAATCAAAGAATTGCTTGGTATCGAAAACCCACACTTTGGTTGTTACAAGTGTTGTGTGAGAGTATAGAAAGGAGGAAAAAAATTTTTCTGTTTAGAGGTCTACAAGAAATTGCCATGTTTTGTTCATCTCATACCAGGTAGGGGTGGCCATGTTTTAGTGGTTACTATCTTTCATGGCAAGTTATAATTTCACGTTTAAAGGGTTAAGCCCTTTAAATACATCTAGGGACTAGAATGTACTACTGTAAAGTTACTTCCTAGTTATAAATTATTCATTGACTATATCATTAACTGTATGGCACAACTGCAGTTACCTTTTCAGCTTTTCCTTCTACTTGACTGATGTCTACCTCTTTTTCTTTTTTAAATAGAAACAGGATCTCACTATGTTGCCCAGGCTGGTCTTGAACTCCTGGACTCAAGACTGGAGGTCCACCTCTTTTTTTTTTTCGAGACGGAGTCTCGCTCTGTCACCCAGGCTGGAGTGCAGTGGTGCAATCTTGGCTTACTGCAACCTCTACCTCCCGGGTTCAAGCAATTCTCCTGCCTCAGCCTCCAGAGTAGCTGGGACTACAGGCACATGCCACCACACCCAGCTAATTTTTTGTATTTTAGTAGAGACGGGGTTTCACCGTGTTGCCCAGGCTAGTCTCGAACTCCTGAGCTCAGGCAATCCACCCGCCTCAGCCTCCCAAAGTGCTAGGATTACAGGCGTGAGCCACTGCGCCGGGCGAGGTCCACCTCTTACACAAGGTATACAAGTTATCTATGACTATGTAGCAAATTACTCAAAAATGTAGTGACTTCAAACAACATTTATTATCTTAGGTTTATTTCTGGGTCAGGAATCCATGTGCAGTGTAGTCCTCTTGCTCGGGGCCTTTCACAAAGCTGCAATCAAAGAGTTGGCATGGGCTAGAAGCCAACTTAGTCACTTCAAGCCTCAACTGGAGAAGGATCAGCTTCTAAGCCTACTCAAGTGGCTGCTGGCAGGCCTCAGCTTCTCTCTCACTGGATATTGGCCTTGCCACATGAGCCTCTACATAGGACTCCTTAAAACATGGTAACTTCCCTGCTGGGCATGGTGGCTCATGCCTGCAATCCCAGGACTTTGGGAGGCCAAGGTGGGTGGATCACCTGAGGTCAAGAGTTCAAGACCAGGTTGGCCAACATGGTGAAACCCCGTCTCTACTAAAAATACAAAACAGCCCTCTCCCTCCCCCTCCCCCTCTCCCTCCCTCTCCCCACAGTCTCCCTCTCCCTCTCTTTCCATGGTCTCCCTCTGATGCCGAGCCGAAGCTGGACTGTACTGCTGCCATCTCGGCTCACTGCAACCTCCCTGCCTGATTCTCCCGCCTCAGCCTGCCGAGTGCCTGCGATTGCAGGCGTGCGCCGCCACGCCTGACTGGTTTTCGTATTTTTTTGGTGGAGACGGGGTTTCGCTGTGTTGGCCGGGCTGGTCTCCAGCTCCTAACCGCGAGTGATCCGCCAGCCTCGGCCTCCCGAGGTGCCGGGATTGCAGACGGAGTCTCGTTCACTCAGTGCTCAATGGTGCCCAGGCTGGAGTGCAGTGGCGTGATCTCGGCTCGCTACAACCTCCACCTCCCAGCCGCCTGCCTTGGCCTCCCAAAGTGCCGAGATTGCAGCCTCTGCCCGGCCGCCACCCCGTCTGGGAAGTGAGGAGCGTCTCTGCCTGGCCGCCCATTGTCTGGGATGTGAGGAGCCCCTCTGCCTGGCTGCCCAGTCTGGGAAGTGAGGAGCGCCTCTTCCCAGCCGCCATCTCATCTAGGAAGTGAGGAGCGTCTCTGCCCGGCCACCCATCGTCTGAGATGTGGGGAGCGCCTCTGCCCGGCCGCCCCGTCTGAGAAGTGAGGAGCCCCTCTGCCCGGCAGCCACCCCGTCTGAGAAGTGAGGAGCCCCTCCGCCCAGCAGCTGCCCCGTCTGAGAAGTGAGAAGCCCCTCCGCCCGGCAGCCACCCCGTCTGGGAAGTGAGGAGCGTCTCTGCCTGGCAGCCGCCCTGTCCAGGAGAGAGGTGGGGGGTCAGCCCCCGCCCAGCCAGCCGCCCCATCCGGGAGGGAGGTTGGGGGTCAGCCCCCGCCCGGCCGGCCGCCCCGTCCGGGAGCGGGGGCGCCTCTGCCCGGCCGCCCCTTCTGGGAAGTGAGGAGCCCCTCTGCCCAGCCACCACCCCGTCTGGGAGGTGTACCCAACAGCTCATTGAGAACGGGCCATGATGACAATGGCGGTTTTGTGGAATAGAAAAGGGGGAAAGGTGGGGAAAAGATTGAGAAATCGGATGGTTGCTGTGTCTGTGTAGAAAGAAGTAGACGTGGGAGACTTTTCATTTTGTTCTGTACTAAGAAAAATTCTTCTGCCTTGGGATCCTGTTGATCTATGACCTTACCCCTAACCCTGTGCTCTCTGAAACATGTGCTGTGTCCACTCAGGGTTAAATGGATTAAGGGCGGTGCAAGATGTGCTTTGTTAAACAGATGCTTGAAGGCAGCATGCTCGTTAAGAGTCATCACCACTCCCTAATCTCAAGTACCCAGGGACACAAACACTGCGGAAGGCCGCAGGGTCCTCTGCCTAGGAAAACCAGAGACCTTTGTTCACATGTTTATCTGCTGACCTTCCCTCCACTATTGTCCTATGACCCTGCCAAATCCCCATCTGCGAGAAACACCCAAGAATGATCAATAAAAAATAAAATAAAATAAAGTAAAATAAAATTTAAAAAAATACAAAACAGCTGGGCTGGGCGTGTTGGTGGGCGCCTGTAATCCCATCTACTCAGGAGGCTGAGGCAGGAGAATTGCTTGAACCTGGGAGGCAGAGGCTGCAGTGAGCCAAGATCGTGCCATTGCACTCCAGCCTGGGCAACAAGAGCAAAACCTCATCTCAAAAAAAAAAAAAGAAAAAACAAAAAAAAAACAACAACCATGGTAGCTTCCTTCCCCCAGAGTGAGGGCTCCAAGAGGGAGAAAGTGGGAGAGAGGGTAAGCAAGATAAAAGCCACTCCATCTTTTTATAATCTAAACTCAGATATGAAAGCCCACCATTTTTGCCATATTTTGTTTATTAGAAGCACATCACCAGGTCTAGCCCACACTCGAGGGAAGGGAATAATCACTGGACATTATCTTGGGAGTTGCCTACCCTGCCAGGATGCCATTTAAGGTGGTGCTTCTCAAACTAACCCTTTGAAGAATCAACTTTAAAAAAAATTTTTCAATTTTTTGCAAGTCAGCACTTTTGTCAAATAAAATAGAAATTCATTTCTAGAAAAATGAAATTACAAAGGCATTTAAAAAACCCAAAACCTCAGCTCGTCTGTTGATTTTGTAATGATGTCAAATTGCTATAAAAATTTCTTTAGGCCAGGCATGGTGGCTCACACCTGTAATTGCAGCAGTTAGGGAGGCTGAGGCAGGAGGATCGCTTGAGCCCAGGAGTTCAAGACAGGCCTGGGCAACACAGCAAGACTCCATCTCTACAAAAAAAAATTTTTTTTCTTTAAATTCTCAATGCTATTACTTATCTCATTTGGATCAGAAGCAAATCGTTTACACATGAGCATCAGTTTCAGGTCAACCTTTGAGTAGCACTGATTTCAGGATTTTATGAATGCAGATGACTTTTCAAGGCTTTTACAAGACAATGGTTTGGACTTTTCACTTGGCTATTCCTAGATGGAGGATTCTAGAAATAAACCTAAAGAGAAGTTTTTCCTTCTAATTTCATTCCATTCTCCCCATGCTCCTAAAAGTGGGACTTTTTATTGTGAGTAAAGTCAAGGGTATGTAGGATTGTCTCCTGGTTAACACTTTACTGCAAGGTCTTTTAGGTACCCTTGTTCCCACCAGTCAAGAGCCAGAGTTAAGCTATGCTTTTGAAGTGTATAGTCTGAAAGATATTTAACACTATGATTACCAATTCACATTGTAAAATGGTGAGGGGTTAGCCCACTTCCCAACAAATGTTAGAAGTTTGTATGTGCTTCCTGTTCCCAGTCTATTCAGATTTCTCAAAATACATCTCAAGTGTAACCTCCTCAATTCAACTAATAAATATTTTTTTTGAGCATCAACTGTGTGTAAGATTCTGGAGGGCACCACCTTGAAGAAGGCACCGCCTCTACTCTCAATAGTTTTAGAGCTCCCTATATAAACCTTGAAGTAATTTACATCTAAGTATTTTGGCAATTGAGTACATTATTTCTCTTGTTTCTTAGTGTCCCACAAATTTTTATCTCATCTCCCTAGTAAAACCATAAGCTTACGGAAGGAAAGAACTCCATTTCATATCCTTCATGCCTCCAGCACAGCCTCAGGCAGTTAGTAGGTTCTCAGTAAAAAGCTGAAGGCAGCATTTACTAAGCTGAGACTCTAAATCCGCTGTTCAGAGACTAAATGCTGTGAACGGGGTCTTGATAACCTGGCAATCACCTTTCTTCATCCTCTTTGCCACCCCAACCCATCTTCCAAGGCTTAACACAGAGGAAGCAACTTTCCTCTGCTCCCCTGGTCCCCATTCTTTTCTCTTCTTACTACACTAGCCCAGGAGAGAGACGAGAAAGCCAGGTGGAGGGAGGGGCCTTTTAAAACAACTCTTGCTCAACTTTTTACACAACTGCCCATTCTCAGTTGGGCATCCCCTCCTGTCCCCTTTTCTTCCAAGGAAGGGAGCTAAGGTTAGTAAAACCTACCCTTGCAAGGCCCAGTGCTGGGTACTGTGCATGGACAAAGGTGAACCAAACAGGTTCCTTGTCCTCAAGAATTTACAATGGGCAAATCAGACCGATTCTCATCTACAACACAGAGTTGAATGGGCCAACTGTTACAATGTTGGCAAACGGAGAAAGCACGGTGGAACAGATGGGGGAGAGATTAATGCCAACTGGTGAAAATTCAGAGGATGTAGCTTTGGAGCTAAGCCTTGAGGGTGAGTAATACAAACAATGGGTAGCAGGGAGCACTTCCTACCTATGCAGTGCTGTGGTCGGTGGTTTACATGCGTTATCTCATTTGGGGCTCACAAAAGGTCTGCTGGGGAGGTGCTATTATTAGTCTCATTTTACAGTGAGAAAACTGAGGCACAGAGAAAAGGAGAGATTTGTCCAAGGTCGCCCCTCAAGTGGAGGGGGGACTTGAACTCACTGAGGGTAACTGTAGAGCTTGTGCTGTCAACCCTCAAGGAAACAACGGATAAGGAGCAAAGGATACCGAGAGGAGGTCTAGCACTATGCAGAGCACGCCCAGAGAAGAGAGAGGGGTCTGTGAGGCTGGGACTGGGGTGTGGAGAGTGGTGGGATGACTGATCCCAATGGCAACGGTGGAATTTATATGTGAAACTCCGAACTTTACACGAAATATTTCATCTGACCTCAACACATCCCTGTTTGACAGGCTCTATGATCCCCATTTTACAGACAGCGGAACTGAGACAGAGAGGTTACTCTTGCCCACTCTGCCCGCCAAGTGTCCTCACGTTGGGGTGGAAGCCCGTTGCAAGCTGCCAGGCCCCTCGTAGCTGCCCAGTCACTCTCCGCCCAGTCTACACATCCTGTCCCTTCCCACCCAGCTACCCACCACCTAGCCCTCCACCCCAACTCCCGCCCTTGGCTTTCAGCAAGGATGGCCCAGCTCACGGCCACAGGGTGGCAAGGGGCCACTTGGTGCCCAGAACAACTTCTGCTCCCAGAAAACCTTGCGTTCCCCGGACATAAAGAGGCTTTGAGCTCGGGGAGTCCCGCCCCGCGCGGCCCCTCCCACGGGCGCGGGCCCCGGGCGGCAGGGGGCGTGTTCCCGTCGGCTGCGCCCGCGGCCGGGGGCGGAGCTTGGCCACCGCGCCGGGCTGCGGGCGGCTGGGCGAACGGGCTCGGCGCTCAGGTGGCTCCTCTTTCGCTTCTCCCGATCCCCGGCGGTGCCAGGCACGGTGCTGGCTGCCGAGGGAACGCCTTTGTGCCCGGTGCTGGGAACCCGCGACGGCCGCCGCGCGCCCCGGTCCATTGTTTCGCTTATCTGGGTTCCAGGCAGGTGCGGGCGGCGCGCGGGGTCCGCACGTGTCACCCCGGCGGCTGCTGCGCCGGGACCCGCGGGCGCCGGCAGGGGCGTTCCCGGGCGCGCGGCGGCGATGAAGCACCTGAAGCGGTGGTGGTCGGCCGGCGGCGGCCTCCTGCACCTCACCCTCCTGCTGAGCTTGGCGGGGCTCCGCGTAGACCTAGATCTTTACCTGCTGCTGCCGCCGCCCAGCCTGCTCCAGGACGAGCTGCTATTCCTGGGCGGCCCGGCCAGCTCCGCCTACGCGCTCAGCCCCTTCTCGGCCTCGGGAGGGTGGGGGCGCGCGGGCCACTTGCACCCCAAGGGCCGGGAGCTGGACCCTGCCGCGCCGCCCGAGGGCCAGCTGCTCCGGGAGGTGCGCGCGCTCGGGGTCCCCTTCGTCCCTCGCACCAGCGTGGATGCGTGGCTGGTGCACAGCGTGGCTGCCGGGAGCGCGGACGAGGCCCACGGGCTGCTCGGCGCCGCCGCCGCCTCGTCCACCGGAGGAGCCGGCGCCAGCGTGGACGGCGGTAGCCAGGCTGTGCAGGGGGGCGGCGGGGACCCCCGAGCGGCTCGGAGTGGCCCCTTGGACGCCGGGGAAGAGGAGAAGGCACCCGCGGAACCGACGGCTCAGGTGCCGGACGCTGGCGGATGTGCGAGCGAGGTAGGTGCAGAGCGGGAAGCGAGCGAAGTGCGGCGTCTACGCCGCCCGGAGCCCCCGAGGCTTGTGTCGGATCTGGGCAGGGGCCACTCTCGCTGTGTCCTGGCACCCTTAGCCCCTGGGCTTTGCGGGTTCGCAGATGCTGCTGCTCTGATTCCGAATGAAGGGCTGCTAGTGCTGTCGCTGTGGTTTTTAGGTGTTTAAGGAAGAAGTGGACAAAATCATCCGTTTGGTTATAGAGAACACCTTTCCCTGTGTTTGATGGCTGGCAAGAGTAGTTCGGGGATGGGGAGGGGAGAAGCAATGCCCACTGTCTTCGCTCAGTACCTCATGTACACTGGGATGTCGTTCTCTGGGACCCGTGCCCGACCTGGACGATGTGAAGGAGGCCGTGACCTCTGGGAGGATGCACGTTTTTAAGAACGACTCTCCCGGCCTAACGCAAGGGCCTTCGCCCTCATTTCAACCCAATTGCTGTTCGTTTTTGCTGCTTCCCTGGATTAAGGAGCCATGGTCAGGGTCTATTCAGAGGCCAGCCGGCAGGCGGTCCCCCTGTGACCTAACCATCCCCTGCACCTAGCAATCCTCCTTCCTGGAATTTGTGTAACCTCTTATTAGCATAAAGAAAACAGGTACCTTGACAGTCACTTAGTGACTAACAAGTTCCCTTTGGTTTATGGGTCCAAACCCTTCTCTGGCTTAACTTCTTTCTGAAACCAAGTTTACCAAGATCTGTTGCTTGAAATAATCTGGTGCTCCCCGTGGAACGTTTGAGTTCAGTCTAACGACACTTTAACACCAGTTTCCACAAAACCACTTTACCCAAAGTTCCTTCCAGGGGACTTTTAAAATTCTGTCTTGGCTCAAACTTTAGTGTTTGCAACTGGTATCGATCAACCAGTGGTGATCAACTAATGTTCTTCGGGTGTTGTTTTTGTGGGGCGCATTCTTATGCAAAATGGGAATTGGGGTTAAACTGGTTTGTTTGTTGCTCTTCAGAATTGCCGTTTGTGTAGGCAGTTGCCAGACAAGCTTCTCCACCCTCCTGGAGGGGTCATTGTGTGGAAGTGCTCGGTGATTCACTGTTATGCTGATCTGAGTCCTTCCTCTTCCTGGGGACCGGAACCAATGGGGTGGGGGCCAGTGAGAGTCTTGGAGGGATCCTTCTGTGTTCAGGATATACTGTGGGAGGTTCTTCCCCGCTCACTCATCCAATCTGGACCCCATGGGGTCTGTCTCACCTAAATGCTCTGCCCTCTAATAAGTGAGTACTTGCTGCACTACCACCATTCCTGGTTCTGTAACACAGAGTTGAAACCTACTGCTGGATGCTGTACCAGATGGCACTCTGCCACCCACACCCGAATGCCAACCTGTGTGCAAAGTGCACAGGGACCTGGAGGGAGAAGAGAGGAAGCTGTTCAGTCCTCGGAAACTTCCCTCCCGGCATCACCTGGGAGACAAAGTGGCCTTCCCTTGGCTGTTTTTTTGTTTGTTTTGTTTTAAAGACAGGGTCTTGCTCTGTTGCCCAGGTTGGAGTGCAAAGGTGCAATGACGACTCACTGCAGCCTCAACCTCCCCGGCTCCAGCAATCCTTCCACTTCAGTCTCCCAGGTAGCTAGGAGAACTGGCGTGCACCACCATACTGGCTGATTTTTTGTAGAGACAGGTCTTGTTATGTTGCCTAGGCTGGTCTCGAACTCCTTGGCTCAAGTACCCATCCCATCTCAGCCTCCCAAAGTGCTGGGTTTACAGGCATGAGCCACCATGGGTGGCCTAGACTGGCAGGCCTGCCTTGGAGGCATTTTTTGAGCCTAGGCCAGGCAAACCACTGTGGAGGCTCTGAATCCAGCTTTCCTAGGGGAGAGAGTGAAGTTCCCCGAGAACCATTCTCCTGGCAGTGCCTTCCTGGTTGGGCTGGCATGTGTGCACCATGTTCACTGCTGGGATGACCTGGTTACATTCAATCAATCTGGCAAAAATCAGCTGTCCAGCTCCTTACATTTGTCACGGCCAGTTCACTTTTGTTGCCTTTTACATCAACCTTGTGTGGTGCACTGGCCAGGCACCCTTATATACAATTTGTACTTAAGAAAAATAGGGCTGAGTGTGGTGGCTCACACCTGTTATCCCAGCACTTTGGGAGGCTGAGGCAGGCAGATCACTTGAGGTCAGGAGTTCGAGACCAGACTGGGCAACATGGTGAACCCCATCTTTACTAAAAATACAAAAATTAGTTGGGCGTGATTACACATGCCTGTAGTCCCAGCTGCTCGGGAGGCTGAGGCACGAGAATCACTTGAATCTGGGAGGCGGAGGTTGCAGTGAGCCGAGATTGTGCCCCTGAACTCCAGCCTGGGTGACAGAGTGAGACTCTGTCTCCAAAAGAAAAAAAATGAAGAAGAAGAAGAAAACTAGAAGCCTAGGTTAGGGATTTGGCTAAAGCCACATGTCAGTGCCAAAAGAGAGACCAGAGCCTGAGTCTCTTGACTCTCAGACTGGCACATTAATTAAGTACCTACACTGTACTCAAGCTCTTGGGACATCTGGGACATCTCAGTGCATCTGGGATGGGGTGACTCAGCCTCCCACTGCCCAGGCTAATCACTCTCCAGTGCTAGATTGTGCCATTCATAATGAAGAGGTTGCAATTTGGAACCACGACTTTGGGGAGAAAATGGGCTGGAAAAACAACACTGGTCTTTGCAGTCAGCTAGACCTGGGTTTGGGAGTATCAACTGCTAGTATGCCCTCCCATAAGCTGCTTGAATCACTCCAAGCCTCAGTGTCTCATGTCAAGTGGGAGAGGAATGTGTACTCCAGAGGGAGGTGTGCTGATTAAGTGGGAAAAGCCCATGGGAAGAGCAGCATGGTGCCTGGATTGTACCTGCGCTCTTCTGCCCTCCGTCCTTAACCCACCCTCCTTCACCTGTCCCCACTCACTGGATTCCTTTTGGCTTGTCTGCATATCTAGTTTGGTTGGTTATTGAAGAAGTGGGGTATGCTAGACCCAGACTGCCTGGTTTTGAATCCCAGCTCTACCACATCTGTGACCTTGGACAAGTTGCTTATCCTTTCTGTGCTTCATTCTGTGTGCATTCCCATGCACAATGGGAATCAGAAGGGGCTTACCTCAGAGGGTGGATGTGAGAATTAAAAAGTTCATTCCATGTAAAGGGCTTAGAACTTGCCTGTCACTTAAGTGCTTAGTAAATGTTAGCTACTGTTAACTTCAAAGAGACGAAGTGCTTTGTCCCATAGGAACATAATTTTTAATTTTAAAAAATAGATAATTCCGGTGGCTTACATTTGAGTTGCAGGAGTTTTATAGTATAATTTTCCATAATTTATGTACATATGCAAAAATATTTTGGAGTAGGGGATTTTCCAAGTATCAAAAGGAGTACTGTTTTGGTTTCACTTCTTACTGGGGCTTATCATGATCTGAAAACTGACTCTGGAATTCCCCAGGGCTGACACGCTTCCCTTCATAACCACAGTCATTCACAACGGATGAAGCATGCATTCTTCCAAGTACCACAGAGGTTAAACAAAGAAATGAACAGTTTTTGTAGAATTGAATGTGTAAACGTATGGAACAGCTGCCTACAGCCAGCTTCAGTATTTCAGAGAGCTGTTGCCACTTTGAAACTGAGAGGGCTTGTAGTCGTTTTGATGTGGTTTCCTATCCTGGTACAGAGACCCTCTGCTGGGTGAGGGGTCTGGTAAGACCTCTTGATTAACTGCCTGAAGAAACTGTTGGGCTGGGCCGGGTGTGGTGGCTCACACCTGTAATCCCAACACTGTGGGAGGCCGAGGCAGGAGGATTACGAGGTCAAGACATCGAGACCATCCTAGCTAACACGGTGAAACCCCGTCTCTACTAAAAATACTAAAAATTAGCCGGGCACAGTGGCACGTGCCTGTAGTCCCAGCTACTCGGGAGCCTGAGGCAAGAGACTCGCTTGAACCTGGGAGGCGGAGGTTGCAGTGAGCCGAGATTGCTCTACTGCACTCCAGCCTGGGTGACAAAGCGAGACTCTATCTCAAAAGAAAAAAAAAGAAAAGAAACTGTTGGGCTGGTTTCTTCAGGGCACAGAGAGAATCTGATCCAGTCAATATTTAATTTTTTTTGAGACAGGGTCACTTTGCCTCCCAGGCTGGAGTATAGTAGTACCATCACAGCTCACTGCTGCCTCAACCTCCTGGGCTCAAACGATTCTCCCACCTCAGCCTCCCAAGTAGCTGGGACTACAGACGCGCACCACTGCTTCTGGCTAATTTTTTTTTTTTTTTTTTTAATAGAAATAAGGTCTCTCTGTGTTGCCCAGGCTGGTCTCAAACTCCTGGGCTCAAGTACAGGCATGAGCTACTGCACCCGGCCTCAATATTTAATTCTAAGAGTAAAGGAAAGAGAAAGAAGGTCCTCGATTGTTAAAGTAAAAATTGTTTTTCATTTCAGAATAAAAAATAGTCCCTAACTCCTGGGCAATTGGACAAGAGATGAAATTTCAGACATTTGCCTGTTTTTAACTCACAGCTATGTTACGGAAATAGTCTTATAATTACTTACATTGCGTTTATGACAAGCGTTCACAGTGGGATTTTCATTTTGTTTACTAAAGGAAGTTGTAAAGGTGCACTATTGTCTTTGTATGGGAAAGGATGTCATAAGGTACTGTATGAATTTGCTAGGGCTGCCATAACAAATACCACAGACTGGGTGGCTTAAACAGAAATTTATTCTCTAACAGTTCTGGAGGCAAGAAGTCCAAGATCACGGTGTCAGCAGATTGGCCCTTCTGCGGGCTGTGAGGGAGAAAGTGTTCTACAGCTCTCTCCTGCCTTTTGGTGGTTTGCTGGCAACCTTTGGCATTCCTTGGTTTCTTCTCCATCACCTGAGCTCTGCCTTCATCTTCACATGGCATTCTCCCTATGTGCATGTCTGTATCCAAATTTCCCTTTTTTGTTGTTGGGGTTTTTTTGTTTTGTTTTGTTTTTTATTTTTGAGATGGAATCTTGCTCTGTCTCCCAGGCTGGAATTCAATGGCGCAATCTCGGCTCACTGCAACCTCTGCCTCCCAGGATCCAGCGATTCTCCTGCCTCAGCCTCCCAAGTAGCTGAGATTACAGGCGCCTGCCACCACGCCCAGCTAATTTTTTAATTTTTGTAGAGACGAGGGTTTTGCCATGTTACCCAGGCTGGCCAGATTTCCCTTTTTATAAGGACATCAGTCAGTCATTGGATAAGGGTCTACCTTCCTTCCTATCTTAACTTACCTAGTTACATCTGCAATGGACCCAGTTTCCAAAGTATGGGGGTTAGGAGTTCAACATGAATTTTGGGGACACAGTTCAATCTATAACAATCACCATCTTCCTTCCATCAATTCTTGGGGTGTTCAGCTTGCTTATGATTAAAAGCTAACTGAGCTGTTTCTGAAAGCAGCTGGTCTATATGGAGGATCATTTGCATAGGACTTGGTGTGTGCTCCTGAGAAAATCTGGGGTTTTGCTGGCTTGATGTGCAACCCTGGGGAAGCTTGGCTCAAACCATCTTTTTCCAGTCAGTGTTTCCCCTCCATTAGTAGGTTACAGAGAAATCATCTTTGCCAAGTCTCTTGTATCATTCTCCTTTCCATGACCCCTACTTCTCAACCCACAGTGGGAAATGAGCATGCAGGGCCCAAGCCCTGACTTGAGGCAGGCTGGTCTAGGGGTCTTGTGTGCTGGCCCTGGAGTCAGACCAGCTGGGGAAGATCCCAGTGCCACACTGGCTGTGTGATCTGGGGCACACTTCTTAAGTGCTCTGAGCCTTGGTTCCCTTATCCGTAAAATGGAATAGTAAGAGCACCTTAGGGAAGTGGTGGTGAGGATTGAATGAGATAGTGCAAGTTGAGCAGGGTTGATACACTATTAATAATTCAGGTGGGGCTTGTACCGCTTCTTCCCCAATTTACTCCCGTCCATTGTGTTGTCAGGTGCAGGTTTCCAAAGCACACCTTGGTTCGTCTCTCTGCGTTTTGTGGGATGCCTCCTCTAGCTCGCCATTGCCTACTTATTCAGTATTTTGTCATTCAGGGCTGCCCTTGTGGCTTATGTGACCCAGCCCCCAGCTGCTCTTGCTGGGCCTCTCCATGTAGCCTTCTTTCCAGGAGAAAACTTTCTGCATCCCTTTCCCCAACAACCCTATGATCTCCTGCCCTTTAGTCTGTTCTTACCTTTGCCCGGAATGCCTTCCTTTCATTCCTCTCAAGTATTTTATGGTTAAATTCTCAAACTCAGCTCAACCATCACCTCATCCATAAAACATTTCCTGTTCTTCCCTTTGAGCCCTATTGCACTCTGTAACATTTCTTCTATAGGACTTGGCATCCTCTCCTTTGAGCTGCAGTGGCTGGAATGTGGAGACTGGGTCTTGGCTTTCACCTGAAATAGCACCCAGGGACAGGGATAGGAGCAGAGGTCAGTTCAGCCAGTGTCTGTCTGTTGAGCACTTACCATTCATGACATTGTGTTTGCAGAACTTCAAAGATACCACGGGTGTGAAGGTGTCTTGGGTCCTTCAAGGCCCGAGTCTCAACTAGAAAGTAGGTCAGATCTGAAATCCTGATGGGCCATCTGACTATTTAATGCCAACTCTCTGAGTGGATGAGGGCAGTGGAAAGCAGACTTTCAGGCTAGCATTATAATTAATCAAGTGGCGAAACTTGGGATTGCCTAATATAGCAAGTTAGTGACCTTGCTAGGAATAGAACAGGTCACTGTTCTTAAGCACTGAGTAAACCATACCTTCTGCTCACTATAAAACTTCAAAGGTAGAAACAAAAGTCTGTCTCATTCATGGCAGCCTTGTGATAGGAAGAGTTTATTCTTAAAATCTTGTTGCTTTTTTTTTTTTTTTGAGAGATAGGGTCTTGCTCTGTCACCCAGGCTGGAGTGCAGTGGTGCAGTCATATCTTACTGCAGCCTCAACCTTCTGGGCACAAGCCATCCTCCTGCCTTAGTCTCCCAAGTGGCTGGGACCACAAGCATGCACCACTGCACCTGGCTAATTTTTTAAAAATTTGTTTGCAGAGACAAGGTCTTGCCATGCTGCTTAGGCTGCTCTCAAACTCCTGGGCTCAAGCTATCCTCCTGCCTCTCCTCCTAAAGTGCTGGGATTACAGGTGTGAGCCACCGCACCCGGCTGGATCTATGTTAATATTCAAATACAATTCCAGGCAGCTGAAGCCTGCCTAGGCTGAGGTACATCCCTGAGTTGTTTTTGGTGGAGTTGCAGATGGTGGTTGGCAGAATGTGGGCAAGTCACAGAGGCAAGACGTGATCTTTTGAAATTGGGGAGAACTGGGTTCCTGTCTTTATCTGTCAGAGTTCTCCAGAAAAACAGAATGAGTAGAATGTGAATAAATAAATACACATATACACACAGATTTATTTCAAGGAATTGGATGATATAATTGGGAAGGCTGGCAAATTCAAACTCTCTAGGGCACCCAGAAACTCTGGAAGCTCCGCAGGAGCTGCGATGCTACAGGCTTCAGGGAGAATTTCTTCTTTATCAAGGAAACCTCAGTTTTGCTCTTAAAGCTCTCCAATTAATTGGATGAGACCCACCCAGATTATTGAAGATAATCTCCTTTACTTAAAGTCAGCTGGTTGATTGTAGATGCTAACCACATGTACAGAATACCTTCAGAGCAACACACAGGTTAGCACTTAATAGAATGACTTAAGAACAATAGCCTAGCTCCTTGACATTTAAAACTGACCATCACGCCATCCAGCTCCACCTCTTCCTGGGAAACCATGATTTCCAAATTGGTAAATGGAGAAAATTAACATCTTTCTTGAAGAGTTCTTGTGAGGATTAAATGACACTGTATGTTTAAGGGCTGGTACAGTTCCTGGCATAATAATAGATCGTCAACAGATGATTCGCTTTTATTGCTTCTGAGCTCCAGGTCAAACCTCCAGGACACCCCTTGTCTTCCAGAGGAAATTGCCAAAGACTGGAATCCACTTCAGCATGAAAGGAACCCTTACCTCCCCAAGGGGGAGGTCATACTGGAAATGGTTGAATGAATTGGGGCAGTTCCATGCTGAGAAGATCAGACTGAGGAAGGATCATGATCACCAACTTCAAATATTTGAAGAGCTGTTATGTGAAAGAGGCCTTGGACTTGTTGAGGAGGCAGAACTCTAAATGCCAACTGAAGTTCTGCTAAAGCTCAACCGCAGGAAGAACTTAATTTCTTAGCTTCTCTCTCTCTTTCTTTTTTTTGTCCTTACCTTTCTTTAGAGTTTCTCCAAGGGTCTAAGGGCAATCCAGTGACAAAATGAGAGCCTCCTGGGGCACTAGTTAAAATGCAGATTGCCAGGCCCACCCATCTACCACCAGGCTGAATGAATACCTCTGGAGTTTTCCAGACCCCCAGGTGGTTCTTGTGCCATCCCAAGCTTAAGGTCCTCTGCCTTGACGCTCCTCCCGCAGGGCTCCTCAGTGTCCAGCAATACCTGAATGGAAGGAGTGTCTGGCTGAAAGCCCTTCTATGAATTTAAGGCTCAGAGCAGTTAAACAACTGGGCCAAAGTGACCAGGTACTTAAAAGTCAAAGCCCAATTTCCCTAGCTCCTTTTATTATTTTCTAATATATTCTAAAGAACATCTCTCTGGATGGGGGTGGAGGTAGGTTGGGGAATGGGGATCTAGCATGCAAAAACAATGAATGCAGAATTAGCTTGCACATAAGTGCAGTTTAAAATTCATGCTTAATGCCAGGCGCAGTGGCTCTTGCCTGTAATCCCAGCACTTTGGGAGGCCAAGACAGGAAGATCACTTGAGGTCAGGAGTTTGAGACCAGCCTGGCCAACATGGCAAAACCCCGTCTCTACTAAAAATACAAAAATTAGCTGGGCATGTTGGCACACACATGTAATCCCAGCTACTTGGGAGGCTGAGGCACGAGAATCGCTTGAACCCGGGAGGTGGAGGTTGCAGTGAGCCGAGATCACGCCACTGCACTCCAGCCTGGGTGACAGAGCTGGACTCCATCTCAAAAAAAAAAAAAAAAAAAAAATTCGTTCTTCAGTTCTAGAACAGGCAAAGCTGAGCTAAAAATATTAGCGGGGAGAACTTTCTGAAAAGTTCTGTATCGTGGTTGGGGTGTCAGTTTACATGGGTGCCTCCATTTGTCAAAGTGTGCACCTAAGGTTTCTGCATTTCTGCGTGTATAAATCCTACCTAAAAACTGTTAAAGAAGAATTGAGTGGGGAGGGGTGAAGGTATTGATGATAAGAGTGCTGATCATTGTTGAAACTGGGTAATAGTTACATGGAAAGTGCACTGTATAATCATACAGTGATTCTGTATTCTGTTTACATATGTTTGAAATTTTCCATAATAAGGAAAAATACAAAAAACATCATGTATTTTGAGGACCAGTTGGCCTATTCTGCCTGCTGGGATAATTTAACACTAAATAAATGAATCATAAATGATACTCTTTACTGCCGCCCCCATGGAACATGGGCCTCTTATGTCTTAGCTTCAGCTACCTAGTGGATATCTGCCAAGTTTTTCAGCTGTTTCTCTGCCTTCTCCAGGGGACTTTAGAAGTACGTTTAGACTATTTCTTTTTTTTTTTTTTTTTTTTTTTTTTGAGACAGGGTCTAACTCTGTTGCCCAGGCTGGAGTGCAGTGCCATAATCAGGGCTCACTGCAGCCTTGACCTCCCAGGCTCAGGTGATCCTCCCACCTCAGCCTACTGAGTACCTGGGATTACAGGTGCGCACCACTACACCTGGCTGATTTCTGGTATTTTTGTAGTGATGGGTTTCACCATGTTGCCCAGGGTGGTCTCAAACTCCTGGGCTCAAATGATCCACCTGCCTTGGCCTCCCAAAGTGCTGGGATTATAGGTCCATATCACATTTTATTATGGAAAATATCAAGCATTTATTACTAGTGGAGAAAATGGAGGTGGATAATGCCCCCCTCCCCATCATGTTGCTTCAACAGTTACCAATTCATGGCCGGTCGTGTTTCATCTTTAACTCCTGCCCTCTCTGTCCGCCCCTCTATTCTTTTGAAACAAATCCCAGACATTTCTTAGCAAGGAGAAGAGAAAAACCAAGCATTGTTCCTTTCTTACTCTTCCACTACCTCCATTAACTCAAAACCTTCTGTAACTATTTCAGTATATATCCCCAAATCATAAGGACTCTTCTAAACATAACCACAATGCCGTTAGCACACCTAAAAGAAATTCACAAGGATTCTTTTTTGTTTTTTTGAAACGGAGTTTTGCTCTTGTTGCCCAGGCTGGGGTGCAATGGCACGATCTCAGCTCACTGCAACCTCCACCTCCCGGGTTCAAGCAATTCTCCTGCCTCAGCCTCCCAAGTAGCTAAGATTACAAGCGTGCGCTACCAAGCCCAGCTAATTTTTGTATTTTTAGTAGAGACGGGATTTCACCACGTTGACCAGGCTGGTCTTGAACTCCTGACCTCAGGTGATCTGCCCGCCTCAGCTTCCCAAAGTGCTGGGATTACAGGCGTGAGCTACCACACCCGGCCAGGATTCTTTATTTATTTATTTTATTATACTTTAAGTTTTAGGGTACATGTGCACAACTTGCAGGTTTGTTACATATGTATACATGTGCCATGTTGGTGTGCTGCACCCATTAACTTGTCATTTACATTAGGTATATCTCCTAATGCTATCCCTTCCTCCTCCCCCGACCCCACAACAGGCCCCAGTGTGTGATGTTCCCCTTCCTGTGTCCATGTGTTCTCATTGTTCAACTCCCACTTATGAGTGAGAACATGCAGTGTGTGGTTTTCTGTTCTTGTGTTAGTTTGCTGAGAATGATGGTTTGCAGCTTCATCCATGTCCCTACAAAGGACATGAACTCATCATTTTTTATGGCTGCATAGTATTCCATGTTGTATATGTGCCACATTTTCTTAATCCAGTCTATCATTGTTGGACATTTGGGTTGGTTCCAAGTCTTTGCTATTGTGAATAGTGCCACAATAAACATACGTGTGCATGTGTCTTTATAGCAGCATGATGTATAATCCTTTGGGTATATACCCAGTAATGGGATGGCTAGGTCAAATGGTATTTCTAGTTCTAGATCCCTGAGGAATTGCCACACTGACTTCCACAATGGTTGAACTAGTTTACAGTCCCACCAACAGTGTAAAAGTGTTCCTATTTCTCCACATCCTCTCCAGCACCTGTTGTTTCCTGACTTTTTAATGATCACCATTCTAACTGGTGTGAGATGGTATCTCATTGTGGTTTTGATTTGTATTTCTCTGATGGCCAGTGATGATGAGCATTTTTTCATGTGTTTTTTGGCTGCATAAATGTCTTCTTTTAAGAAGTGTCTGTTCATATCCTTTGCCCACTTGTTGATGGGGTTGTTTGTTTTTTTCTTGTAAATTTGTTGGAGTTCTTTGTAGATTCTGGATATTAGCCCTTTGTCAGATGAGTAGATTGCAAAAATTTTCCCCCATTTTGTAGGTTGCCTGTTCACTCTGATGGTAGTTTCTTTTGCTGTGCAGAAGCTCTTTAGTTCAATTAGATCCCATTTGTCAATTCTGGCTTTTGTTGCCATTGCTTTTGGTGTTTTAGACATGAAGTCCTTGCCCATGCCTATGTCCTGAATGGTATTGCCTAGGTTTTCTTCTAGGGTTTTTATGGTTTTAGGTCTAACATTTAAGTCTTTAATCCATCTTGAATTAATTTTTGTATAAGGTGTAAGGAAAGGATACAGTTTCAGCTTTCTACATATGGCTAGCCAGTTTTCCCAGCACCATTTATTAAATAGGGAATCCTTTCCCCATTGCTTGTTTTTGCCAGGTTTGTCAAAGATCAGATAGTTGCAGATATGTGGCATTATTTCTGAGGGCTCTGTTCTGTTCCATTGGTCTATATCTCTGTTTTGGTACCAGTACCATGCTGTTTTGGTTACTGTATCCTTGTAGTATAGTTTGAAGTCAGGTAGCGTGATGCCTCCAGCTTTGTTCCTTTGGCTTAGGATTGACTTGGTAATGCGGGCTCTTTTTTGGTTCCATATGAACTTTAAAGTAGTTTTTTCCAATTCTGTGAAGAAAGTCATTGGTAGCTTGATGGGGATGGCATTGAATCTATACATTACCTTGGGCAATATGGCCATTTTCACGATATTGATTCTTCCTACCCATGAGCATGGAATGTTCTTCCATTTGTTTGTGTCCTCTTTTATTTCGTTGAGCAGTGGTTTGTAGTTCTCCTTGAAGAGGTCCTTCACATCCCTTGTAAGTTGGATTCCTATGTATTTTATTCTCTTTGAAGCAACTGTGAATGGGAGTTCACTCATGATTTGGCTCTCTGTTTGTCTGTTATTGGTGTATAAGAATGCTTGTGATTTTTGCACATTGATTTTGTATCCTGAGACTTTGCTGAAGTTGCTTATCAGCTTAAGGAGATTTTGGGCTGAGACAATGGGGTTTTCTAGATATACAATCATGTCATCTGCAAACAGGGACAATTTGACTTCCTCTTTTCCTAATTGAATACCCTTTATTTCCTTCTCCTGCCTAATTGCCCTGGCCAGAACTTCCAACACTATGTTGAATAGGAGTGGTGAGAGAAGGCATCCCTGTCTTGTGCCAGTTTTCAAAGGGAATGCTTCCAGTTTTTGCCCATTCAGTATGATATTGGCTGTGGGTTTGTCATAGATAGCTTTTATTAGTTTGAGATACATCCCATCAATACCTAATTTATTGAGAGTTTTTAGCATGAAGGGTTGTTGAATTTTGTCAAAGCTGGCTAGGATTCTTTAATAATCATCACATATCTAGTCACTGTTCAAATTTCCTGTTATCTCATGAATAATTTTTCATAGTTGGTTTGTTTGAATCACAATCCGACAAGATCCATACCTTGCATTGTATCCAGCTGTTTTTGCATGATAAAGTAATATTCAAGCAGACAGGTGCTTTACTGGATTTGTATGCAGTCAGCTTCTGCCAGCACTGCTGTTGTAATCTGTGTGATGCAGTGTGAAGCGAGCGGGTGGGGTGGGGGGAAAGAATTCACCCTGGATGGCTCAAAGGAAGAGACTTAAATGAATGACTTCTTACAGCCATGTGGTCAGGGGCAGACAGGGACGTTGGAGTGCCCAGAGGCTCCCGGTGAGAAGGGATGGAAGGAATTGCTGGAGCCCAGGATGAGGGGCTGTCATCGTGGATCATGGAGGAAATGCTCTGACCTCCCCCTTGGCTATACCTGTGTTCTGCTCTAGCCTTCCCCTGGTGAACCCAGCTGGAAGCCAGCCAGCACAGGAGCCCTAGAGTTTCTCAGGGACACACATGGACCTGGAGGGGCAAACAAGAACCAGTACTGTGGCCAAGAGCTGGCTGTGAAATAAAAATGCCTGCCGCCAAATCCTGGTTCTGTCATTTACTAGCTGTGTGACTTAAGGCAAGCTGTTTAACCTCTCTGTGTCTCAGTTTCCTCCTCTGTAATAACAATACCTACCTTACAGGGATGCCGAGCAGCTTCAATGAGATAATGTACATAGGGCCTGGCCTACAGCCAGTGCTCAATCAACACAAGCTGGAATTATTACAAACCACTATTAAAAACCACCCAGGCCAAACAGGACACAGTCTCTCTTTATCTGGCTCCATGTTTCTCTCTAGCCCTGATGACTCTAGCTTGCCTTCAGCCTAGAGACAGGCCTCAGAGTGCTTTGGCCTTACCACTCTCCCTCTGACGTCATCCTTCTCATAGGCACCACACTGTTCTTTGTCTTTGAAGGTTCTTCCAACCCTAGAGGTAAAAGCAGGTCTCCATCCCTCCTCCTCCAGATGAATAAATGAAAGGCCTAGCTAAAGCAGTCGAGGCTGTTCACAAAGGGTATTTTCAGGGGCAAACCCTCTACCACATGACTCAGATCCCAGTACAGCATAAGCGGCACACTTGCCAGTTGACATGGGCTTCAGAGACTTTGCAAGGAGAAAAGAAAAGGCCACCTTTGCTCCTTTCTTCCCCTTTCCACTACATTACTGATTCAGAAAACCTTTGCGCAAGACTCTTCTGCTCTGCTCCTTACCCGGGTGGCAAAGGTGAATGGCTGGAGGGCAGGTATCATGTTTACAGCCAGTAGGAAAGAAAAGACCCATATAATTTGTGATTTTAGATAGAACAGGATAAGTGCCATAAGAGAAAACCTAGAAGACATGGGATTTTAGAGACAGGAGCACCCAGTTTTGGTTAAAGGGCCCAAACTGAGAACATTCTGGATCCTCACAGAGCACAGATGGGTCAGTTACCAGCCAGAGGGATGTGGTAGGGCAGGCCTTTCCAGCAGGTGCCAGTTCTGTACAAGTCAGTAGGTGTTTAGTTGTGACTAAGGGCCCCAGCTCACAAGTTTACGATAGCTTCCTGTGTGGCAGGTGTGAAAATGTACTTTTTTTTTTTTTAATTGTCCCAGCCCCACAAGGGTAAAAGTCACCTGCTCACAAATGAAAAGTAACTTAATGATGGGTTTAACTTGTCTATTCTTTAAATAAAGAGCATGAACTATAAACCTCAAGACTATGCAACAGAACTAGTAAAACATACTCTGTATCTCAGCTCCATGTCATTGAGTTGAGAAGAAAAACAGAAAAAGAAAGCAGAGATAATAATTACTGGCTACTAGGGCTAGCTGGTTTTGCCTTCTCTTGAAATCCGGATTGAGTTATTGGCAGTTAATCATTAATTGCAAATCTTCAGAATCAAAAAGCAGTAGCAAGGAGTAATTCATGTTTATATAGCAGCTTACACATATGAAGGGGCTATTTTTAAAATGAATATCTGATTTTTTAATTTTTTAATTATTTTTAATTTTTTATTTCCAAACAGGTGGTGTGTGCTTACATGAGTGAGTTCTTTAGTGGCGATTTGTGAGATTTTGGTGCACCCGTCACCCAAGTAGTATACACTGAACCCAATTTGTAGTCTTTTATCCCTCACCCCCCTCTCTCCCTTCCTGCCTCCCCCCAAGTCCTTGAAATCCATTGTGTCATTCTTGTCTTTTTTTTTCTTTTTTTTTTTGAGACAGAGTCATACTCTGTCACCCAGACTGGAGTGCAATGGTGTGATCTCGGCTCACTGCAACCTCCACCTCCTGGGTTCAAGTGATTTTCCTGCCTCAGCCTCCCAAATAGCTGGGACTACAGGCACACGCCACCACACCTGGCTAATTTTTGTATTTTAAGTAGAGACAGGGTTTCACCATGTTGCCCAGGCTGGTCTCAAACTCCTGACCTCAGGTGATCCACCTGCCTCAGCCTCCCAAAATGGTGGGATTATAGGCGTGAGCCACTGTGCCCGGACATTCTTGTCATTCTTATGCCTTTGTATCCTCATAGCTTAGCTCCCATTTATGAGTGAGAACATACCAAACATGTTTGGTTTTCTCTTCCTGAGTTACTTCACTTAGAATAATAGTCTCCATTTCCATCCAGGTTGCTGTGAATGCCATTAATTCGTTCTTTTTTATGGCTGAGTAGTATTCCATCATATATATATTATATGATTATATACATATAATATAGAGATTATATATAATATATAATCTATATAGAGAGAGATTATAGATATATTTCTATCTCACAATTTCTTTATCCACTCATTGATTGATGGGCATTTGTGCTGATACCACATTTTTGGAATTGCGAATTGTGCTGCTATAAACATGCGTATGCAAGTATCTTTTTTGTATAATGACTTCATTTCCTCTGGGTAGATACCCAGTAGTGGGATTGCTGGATCAAATGGTAGTTCTACTCTTAGTTCTTTAAGGAATCTCCGTACTGTTTTCCATAGTGGTTTACATTCCCACCAGCAGGGGAGAAGTGTTCCTGAAGGGGCTGTTTTCAACTAATTCCTTAAAATATGAATTAGATATTATCTTCTCATTTCACACATGGGGAAACTGAGGGTCAAAGAGGTTTAGCAACTGGCCCAATGTTACCCAGCTACTGGGTAGGATAGGTCTTTTTACTCAGCTGTTTTGAACTTGGGACCTCCTAGCCACTAGGCTATTTTGGGCTTTGCAGACTGCACATTATATTACACTTGATTCTAGCCAAAAGGCCAAGAAGCAATTGCAAATTATATTACAAATTCCATAGGCCTTTTTTACTTTGTAAATATTACAGTAGTAAATCCTCCACTCCTCCCTGCCTTGAGATTCTCCCTCTCTCTCCCTCAAGGTAGAATAATTGCTAACTGTTACAAGTTGGGTTCTCTGGGAAGCAGACTCTGAGACTGCCTTTAGTGTGAAGGAGGTTTATTAGGGGGAGCCATTGAGATCAATAACTGGAGACAGGCAGGATTAGACAGAAGCAGAAGTCGAACTGTGATGCAGGCTGGCAGAACCCAGCACCTGGGCTGACATGGATGCATCAGACTTGTCCCACATTGGGCCAAGATGGCCTTGTCTGTTTACCCTCGCCTGACAGGTCATGGGATGTGGGCACACTGGGATGGGTGTGACCTTAGGGGAGGCGACTCTTGGCTGCTGGAGGCTGGCTGCCCACAGGTATGTGGGAATAGCCACAAGTCCTCCTTTGAAGGGGACCTGGGCTGCACATCTCCACATGCATCCCACTAGCCCTGGAGGAAATGCTTCCTCTCATTTATCACTTACAATGCTTGTTGTGTTTATTATATTTGCTTCACAATAGGCTCTCAAGAAAGAAAAGTTGAATGAATACAGGAAGGACCATCTAAGAAGATACTTATTCAATACCTAAGTCTGTGCAGGTTGAAGTATTTTTCTTCCCTCAGTCTGTGGAATTCAGTCTGCCATCCAGATTCTTGAGAGTGGCCGGGCGTGGTGGCTCACGCCTGTAATCCCAGCCCTTTGGGAGGCTGAGGTGGGAGGACTGCTTGAGCCCAGAAGTTCAAGACCAGCCTGGGCAACATGGCGAGACCCCGTCTCTACCCAAAAAAAAAAAAAAAAAATGCTTCTTAAGAGCTATGCAGTCTCTTCTTCCCCTTCTTAAGAGCTATGCAGTCTCTTCTTCCCCTGTGGCCTCAGGTGGGTCACCATATGGGATAGTCCTGGTTTATGCTTGTTGCCCAGCCTAATTGTTAATAGTACCCTCTTACCCTCTCAAAAGTGGATGGGTTTGGTGATAAATTATACGGTCACTTATTCATAGACCTTTGGAGTGTCAGAGCTGGAAGGGGCCCTCTAAGGGAACCAGGTTTTCAAGACTGATGTGACATGGCCCCCAGGTCTTGGTGTCTTCCTCTCCCTACCCGGCTAAAGAAGAAATATCCACTGTAGCCACTACCTTCCTTCCCTTGGCTCTTTCAATTGCTCATCTTTAAGAGCAGGCAGGCACTCTAACATTTCGAATCTGTCCCCACCTCAGTCCAGAGTTGTGCCCCTACTATCTTCATATTCACCCCTCGTTTCCTATGTACGCTGATACCTGCAAGACTGTCCTGCTAATGAGCTGTTTCTCACCTTTTAATTAGCAAATATTAAGAAACAAACCCAAGGTAGGTGGGGTGTGAGGAAATGGGTTTGCTCACATACCAGATGGCAGTGTAGGTTGGAACACCCTTTTTGGATGTCTGTTGGTATATCCCATGAAATAAGTTTAAAAAGTTGTCAGAATAGTTTCTTCAGAAAAACAAAAAACTCCTGGCACAGACAGAATTCAAGGGGATTTCTTTCAAATATTCCAAGTATAAGGAATTCCAATGTTAAATAAAACTTCCCAATTCTTTTTTCAAAACCAGGATAACAATGATACCAAGGCCTAAAAAAGCACATCAAAGAAGACCCTGACTCGCTCTTGGCCTGCGTGACTCAGTCCTTTTGGAAGGCTGAGTGGAGAGGATCACTTGAGCCTAGAAGTTTTGAAACCAGCCTGGGCAAAACAGCAAGACCCTTATCTCTACAAAAAGTAAACATTAGCCAGGCATGGTGGCATGTTTCTGTAGTCCCAGCTACTGGGGAAGCTGAGAGGTGAGAGGATCACTTGAGCCCAAGAGTTTGAGGCTGCAGTAAGCCATGATCACCAGTTTTCATCTATCAGATTGGCACTTTTATCCATTGTTGGTAGGAATTATAATTGGCACAAACTTTTTTGAAGGGCTTTTCAGTAGAATCCATCAAATAAAAAACACACATATCCATTGACCCAGCATAAATTCCAGGAATGTATCCTACTTGCACACGTGTGCAAAGAAGTATGGATGAGGAGATTTTAATATCTGTTATAAGAAAAGATTAGAAACAACTATGCACCATTAAGAAGCCAGTTAGGCTGGGCGTGGTGGTTCATGCCTGTAATCCCAGTACTTTGGGAGGCTGGCAGGTGGATCACCTGAAGTCAGGAGTTTGAGACCAACTTGTTCAACATGGTGAAACCTCGTTTCTACTAAAAATACAAAAATTATCTGGGTGTGGTGGCAGGCACCTGTTTCATTAGTTCACTTGTATTTTTGGTTCCCTCTCTCTTTAGAATGTGAGATCTGGCCAGGAGTGATGACCCACACCTATAATCCCAGTGTTTTGGGAGGCCAAGGAGGAAGAATTGTTTGACTAGCCTGGGCAACATAGCAAGACCCCATCTCTACAAAAAAAACAAAAATAGAATGTAAGATGTGAAGGGGGCAGGGTCTGATTGTATTTTTTTACTGTCGTATTCCCAGCACTAGTGTTGTATTTGATACTCAATTTAAAATGACTGACTGTATCTCAAATACAAGTCATCCTTATTGGTGAAGCATTCTCATTAAATTCATCAGCAACAATATCAGGTATCACCATTATTATTTAGCATTATTTGGGAAGCATAGCTAAAGCAATTAGATAAGAAAATGAAATAAGAAATTTAAATGTTAGAAGAGTTGAAAATATTAAAGTTTATATGTCTATACCCTTGGGGGCAAAATACAAATAAACAGAAAATTTAATGGGAGAAATTCTGGGCTAACCCTTTGCTGTTGCCTTAGCCAAAGTGATTTTGCTATGTAGGCATTTTTAGGTGAACCTTTTAGCTAAATATAATTTCAAACTTTTAAAAATGGCATATATATACCCTTTACCCAGATTTACCTATTTATGTCTTGCCTCATTTAGCTATATTAATAACGATGTCTCTCTGTATACATATGTGAATTGAAACCATTGCATCCCTCATCACCCAGATACTTATTAGTGTATATTTCCTAAGAACAGTGATTTTCTTTTCTATACCCAGTTATCAAATCAGGACATTTAATCTGAATGTAAGGCTACTATCTAATCTACAGTCCATTTTCAGAATCTGTCAGTATGTATTTGCCGAGTCTCTTTAGTCACCTGTAATGTGGAAACACTCCTCTCTCAGTGTTTCTTCACCTTTAGATTGTTGAAGGGCATCAATCAGTTAGTTTGTAAAAATGACCCCCAATGTTGATTTATCTGATGTTTCCTCAATGATTAGATTGAGATTATGAATTTTTGGTGAGAAAATCACAGAAATGGTATTGTGTCCTCCATATCAGGAGACCACGATGTTGGTTTAACTTCGTATTTTGATGATAGAGTTGACCATTTGATTTAGATGGTGTCTGCCAGATTTCTCCTGTAGTGTTATTATTTTTCTTTTTGTAATTAACAAGTAATCTGCAGAGCGATACTTTGAGACTATTTAAGTATCTTATTTCTCATAAAATTTTCACTCCTTAAATTAAGCATCCATTGATGGTTTTCTAATTCATCATTCTCCTTTTTGTATTCTATTATTTGTATTCTACTATAAGAAAGATTTCCTTTTTCCTTCATTTATTTGTTTATATTTGAGTGCACTCATTGATTCTTTTATTCAACTCATTTTATTCAATGAGTTATGATCCATTATTATATTATACCTAATTTTGGCTTCCTGTAGTGTGAATTTTGATCATATAGAATTTCTCTGCCTCCAGTCCTTCTCTTCCTGAGTTTTCAGACAAGACATCTTACATACCTTTGTTACCAATTCATTACGCTCAAAAAGTTTCCCCTACAAAAAAAGCCTTCCCAGACTAAAGTTTGCTTGATCAATTTCTCTATGGGCTTGATCTATATCAACCACTTGTTTCCCTGTTATTATTTGTGTAATATAGGTGATATTCTTGTGTTTGCATGTTTGTGTGTGTCCATGTGTGTTGTATTAATGCACATATTACAGATTGAGGGGACTTTGCTTCATGGTTCTAAAATACATCATTTGATTTCGAGATTAGAAGTTTCTCTCTCTACCACTAGCAAGTTTTTAAACAAAGTTAGCTGCCTCGGGTATCCAGAGTTTTTAATTTAATTATATTCAGATTTAACAACCACAAAAAACCTTACCTTGGCAAAAGATGAGAGGTAAAAAGTGATCAGTCACCTTTTCTTCCTTCCCCAGATTTATACAGGAATCAGTATTGTTGCAGGAAAGAACAATCTATCAGAAGTAAGATCTCTATCAAAGTCTTAGGATATTGTGTCTAAGAGTTCAGCTATTCAACAAATATGTAGCAAGGGTCTGTTATGTGCCAGAATCTGGGTTACGAAGTGGCCAACAGCAGGAACCAAGCAGACAGAGCCCTTGCCTTCAAAAAACTAGCATTCTAGTAGGACAAACAGCAAACAAATAAACATGGTAATATATCAGCTGGTGCTAAATGCTATGGAGAAAAAATAAAGCAAGATAAGGGAAAAAGATTTTGATGTAGTTTTTTATATAGAGAGATTAAGAAAGAAAACTGAGATGGTAAATATTTGAAGAGACCTGGGGTCAGGAGGATAAGAGGGTTGAGAGAGCTTACAGGCAGAAAGGGCTGCAAATACAAGGGCTGTGAAGTGGGAGAGTGCTTGGTGGACCTGAGAACTGAGCCTTGGGACATTGCTATGTTTAGATATCAAGGGGATGAAGAATCAGCAAAGCAGAAGAAGTTCTTGATGAGGTAGGAGAATAGAGAGGTACTTGGATGCCAGGTGAAGAAGCTGTTTCCAGGAGGAGATGGTAACGAAGTCAAATTTTGCTGATGGGTGAAGAGAAAATACACTAAGTACAGATACTCTTTGGAGGTTTTTGCTGTCAAGGGGAGCAAAAAATGGGATGGAATCTGAAGACCAGTGTGGGACCAAGGGAGGGGTTTTTAAAGGTGGGGGTATTCGTGTATGATAGTAGGCTGATGGGAATTGTCCAGTAGATGAGAAAGAACTGTTGATGCAGAAGAGAGGGGAGAGTAGCAGGAGCAATATCTTGAGCACGTGAGCAGGGTTGTAACAGAATGTGCAAAGGGAGAGACTGATTGAGCTAGGACTAAACATCATCTACAGTGTCTAGAGGGAAGGCACAAGTGTCAGAGTTAGGCACAATCAGACAGAGAAGCCAGTAAACCAAGTGGACCAGCAGAACATCAGCCTCCTTTTTTCTTATCTTGCCTTGATTTTTATCCTTTCTTCTGGCATCTGTAAATTTCCATTTCTTCAACCTTCACTTAAAAATGTTTTTCTGTGGTTTGGTGGGAAAAGGATGTGCCAGTGTGTCCTGTTCCTGGAAGAAACAGAAATTGTGAAAAAGTTTGACAAGCTTTAATGTTATAGGGAAAAAATACATCCAGAGAGCTTTTAACATGATAGTTGAAACTATCTGAATATGCAGTACACTCTAATGGTAACCATATTTGAATGTTTAGAAGAATTCTCTAGCCTTTTAATTATTTAGGTCTCCTTATTTATAAAGTAAATTAAGGTAGAAGGACTTATCTGGGTAAATAAGTATAGATCTGTGGAGATGTTTTACATTTATCATTTTCCTGATTATAAAAGGAATATGGCGGGGCGTGGTGGCTCATGCCTGTAATCCCAGCACTTTGGGAGGCTGAGGCGGACGGATCATGAGGTCAGGAGATTGAGACCATCCTGGCTAACACGGTGAAACCCCGTCTCTACTAAAAATACCAAAAAAAAAAAAAAAAAAAAAATAGCTGGGCGTGGTGGCAGGCGCCTGTAGTCCCAGCTACTCGGGAGGCTGAGGCAGGAGAATGGTGTGAACCCGGGAGGCGGAGCCTGCCGTGAGCCAAGATCTCGCCACTGCCCTCCACCCTGGGCGACAGAGTGAGACTCAAAAAAATAAATAAAGCAATATGTGTTTGTTGTAAAATATTCACAGTTATAGACACGTATAAAGTGAAGTAAACTCTTCCCCACCCTGTTGCCAACCTTCAGAGAGAACCAGAATTAATAGTTTATAATAATAGTTTCCGCCAGGTGCGGTGGCTCATGCCTGTAATCCCAGCACTTTGGGAGGCCGAGGCGGGCGGATCACGAGGTCAGGAGATCGAGACCATCCTGGCTAACATGGTGAAACCCTGTGTCTACTAAAAATACAATAAAAATTAGCCGGGTGTGGTGCCGGGCGCCTGTAGTCCCAGTTACTGGGGAGGCTGAGGCAGGAGAATGGCGTGAACCCGGGAGGCCGAGCTTGTAGTGAGCCAAGATCATGCCACTGCACTCCAGCCTGGGCGACAGAGCAAGACTCTGTCAAAAAAAAAAAAATAGTTTCCATATTTGATCAGTGTTTGCTTCCAACTTAGCTGTTTGATCAATTTTCTTTTTTTTTTTTTAGTATTTATTGATCATTCTTGGGTGTTTCTTGGAGAGGGGGATGTGGCAGGGTCATAGGATAATAGTGGAGAGAAGGTCAGCAGATAAACACGTGAACAAAGGTCTCTGGTTTTCCTAGGCAGAGGTCCCTGCGGCCTTCTGCAGTGTTTGTGTCCCTGGGTACTTGAGATTAGGGAGTGGTGATGACTCTTAACGAGCATGCTGCCTTCAAGCATCTGTTTAACAAAGCACATCTTGCACCGCCCTTAATCCATTTAACCCTGAGTGGACACAGCACATGTTTCAGAGAGCAGGGGGTTGGGAGTAAGGTTATAGATTAACAGCATCCCAAGGCAGAAGAATTTTCCTTAGTACAGAACAAAATGGAGTCTCCTGTGTCTACTTCTTTCTACACAGACACAGTAACAATCTGATCTCTCGTTCTTTTCCCCACATTTCCCCCTTTTCTTTTTGACAAAACCGCCATCGTCATCATGGCCCGTTCTCGATGGTCACTGTCTCTTCGGAGCTGTTGGGTACACCTGCAGAAAGGCTGTCACTTCACACTTGGAAGATTGCACAGCAGCCAGGCAGAGGCGCTCCTCACTTCCCAGACGGGGCAGCCAGCAGAGGCACTCCTCACTTCCTAGATGGGGTGGCCAGGCAGAGACGCTCCTCACTTCCCAGACGGGGTGGCCGGGCAGAGGCGCTCCTCACATCCCAGATGATGGGCGGCCGGGCAGAGGCGCTCCTTACATCCCAGACAATGGGCAGCCGGGCAGAGGCACTCCTCACCTCCCAGACGGGGCGGCCGGGCAGAGGCGCTCCTCACATCCCAGACGATGGGCGGCCAGGCAGAGATGCTCCTCACTTCCTAGACGGGGTGGCAGCTGGGCAGAGGGGCTCCTCACATCCCAGACAATGGGCGGCCGGGCAGAGGCGCTCCTCACATCCCAGACGATGGGCGGCCGGGCAGAGGCGCTCCTCACATCCCAGACGATGGGCGGCCGGGCAGAGGCGCTCCTCACATCCCAGACGATGGGCGGCCGGGCAGAGGCGCTCCTCACATCCCAGACGATGGGCGGCCGGGCAGAGGCGCTCCTCACATCCCAGACGGGGTGGCCGGGCAGAGGCGCTCCTCACATCCCAGACGGGGCGGCCGGGCAGAGGGGCTCCTTACATCCCAGATGATGGGTGGCCAGGCAGAGACGCTCCTCACTTCCTAGACGGGGTGGCGGCCGGGCAGAAGCTGTAATTTTAGCACTTTGGGAGGCCAAGGCAGGCAGCTGGGAGGTGGAGGTTGTAGCGAGCCGAGATCATGCCACTGCACTCCAGCCTGGGCAACATTGAGCATTGAGTGAGTGAGACTCCCTCTGCAATCCCAGCACCTCGGGAGGCCGAGGCGCGCAGATCACTCGAGGTCAGGAGCTGGAGACCAGCCCGGCCAACACGGCGAAACCCCGTCTCCACCAAAAATACAAAAACCAGTCAGGCATGGCGGCGCGTGCCTGCAATCCCAGGCACTGGGCGGGCCGAGGCAGTACAATCACCAGAGCCCGAGGCAGGGAGGTTGCAGCGAGCCGAGATCACGGCAGTAGAGTCCAGGCTCAGCAATGGAGGGAGACCGTCGAAAGGAGGGAAGGAGGGAGGAAGGAAGGAAGGAAGGAAGGAAGGAATCAATTTTCAACAGAAAACTAAAACTGCCTGCTGGCATCATTAATTTCCAAATCTAATCTAACTCATGAGTATTTTAAATTCAGGGGCTTTATAAGTGCATGTTAATTTAAATTGCACAGATTAGAACAGCCTGTCTCAGGACAGGATGTAAAACTGACCTTTGTTTCTGAATTAAATGTTTCTTTGATACTGAAACAATGAAATGCCAGTCTTAGCTTTTGACTTGTGGGTTTTCATGGTCCCTGAACAACAAGCACAATGCAGTTTTAAAGACTGTTTGCTTATTTGATGAAATTTCGTACTTTTATAGGAGAATGAGGTACTAAGAGAAAAGCACGAAGCTGTGGATCATAGTTCCCAGCATGAGGAAAATGAAGAAAGGGTGTCAGCCCAGAAGGAGAACTCACTTCAGCAGAATAATGATGATGAAAACAAAATAGCAGAGAAACCTGACTGGGAGGCAGAAAAGACCACTGAATCTAGAAATGAGGTAAGCCTGTCAGAATATTCAAGCCTTGCCATTTTGGTTTTAATGTAGATTTTGTGGCATTGACAGTTTGTGTCAAGAATGAGCATGTAAAACAGTATGCTCTCCTATTAACAAATATGATATATGAAAATACGTATGTCTTTAAGTTATGGGAGTAGTAATTTGATTTATAAATGAATTAGCCCATACAATTGTTTTCTCTGGTTAAACTCAAGATTTTGTGTGTATGTGCACATGCCCCCTTCCAGGACCTTGCTAGCAGGTTTTGCTAGTTATGTTTGCCAAGGCAAGTGATGAAGAAATGGTGAACCTAGGAGTCCTCAACCAGCCACATGAACAGGTAGCCAGGCTGGCCTAGTCCAGGAGAGCAAGCCGAGGACCAACCCTACAGCCAGTCACCCATGATGTCAGCTAAGGCCTGGGCTGAAATCTTTGTTCAGTCTCCTGGCAGGCCTGGCTGAACCGTTGGGCATCCATGGTCCAGTGGGACCACCTCCTTAACTCCTCATTGCCTAACCTTACTCTTTGGCTGTGAGAAGAGGTGTACAAAGATGAACTCCCAGAGCCAGGCTGAAGGGATGGATGCTTTCTGCGATCTGTGCTTCCTCCTCCTTTCATTTGGGCTGTACTCTGA
The DNA here is from genome assembly GCF_028858775.2 of Pan troglodytes. NCBI lineage: Eukaryota > Metazoa > Chordata > Mammalia > Primates > Hominidae > Pan > Pan troglodytes. Next base: position 31,985,733 of record NC_072404.2, read on the forward strand.
TTTCTCTTCAGCCCTGCTGAGGTCCTGCCCACAAGCATGGCAAACAGGCACTCTAGAGATATTTAATAACCACGTGGCACTTCCACCTGGAAGGCATACCCTCACAGGTCTTGCCCTGATGGTTTTCTTAGGCATCACCTGCTTTAGCATGTCCCCTTCCCAGAATGTGGAGTTTAGGGCTGTGTTTTGAATACCTTGGAGGATGGAGAGTACCATGCCCTGACCCTTCTCAGACAGCTGTCATCATGGTAGCCCTGGCCATGTAATATTACATGGAACATTACTTGATTATTTTGCATGAAATCAGAAAACAGGTTTGTTCTCTTTGCCTGCCTACCACTCCCTTGCCCCTCCAGCTTCCACCTAGAGCCCCTTGGTGAAATCTAGGGCAGGTCCCATAAATTCTAGATACTAATGAAAATCGCTCTGGCCATCCCACTGCAGCAAGTGATAAGAATAACCCAGTGTGTCCATGTACAGTTGCTCACACCTATAATCCCAGCACTTTGGGAAGCCAAAGCAGGCAGATCGCTTGAGCCCAGGAGTTGGAGATCAGCCTGGGCAACATGGCAAAACCCCATCTCCACAAAAATTACAAAAATTAGTTGGTGTGGTGATGTGTTCATGTACTCCTAGCTATCCAGAAGGCTGAGGTGGGAGGATCACCTGAGCCTGGGAGGTCGAGGCTGCAGTGAGCTGTGATCACACCAGTGCACTCCAACCTGGGCAAGAGAGTGAGACCCTGTCTCAAAAAAAAAAAAAGTATAACCCAATGTAATTTTCAAGAACGCTGAACCAAAAGTTAGCTGGGCGTAGTGGTGTGTGCCTGTGGTCCCAGCTGTTTGGCAGGCTGAGGTGGGAGGATCACTTGAGCCTGGGAAGTTGAGGCTGCAGTGATCCGTCATCACACCACTGCACTTCAGACGGGGTGACAGAGCAGGACCCTGTCTCAAAAAAGAAAAATCCAAAACAAAACACACTGGGCTAAAATTCAGCATCTTCCCTCAGTTTTGTGTGGCCTGCCCTGCTGATTTCTCTGGGGTTGAGGGTGTGGGGTGCTAAGAACATAGGAAATTGTTTCTCTTGACCACGCGATACATTTAAATATTATACAACTCTTTGTCACGTGGGCACCTTTTCGTGTATAGGTTCTTTGGAGACCCCTGGCCCCACAGCTGGGAGTCTTCCTCTTGACAGGGGCAAATGCATCTCCACTGCAGCTGGTCCTTTAGGACTCTTCCCTGAATGTTCTGTGGTATACATGCATCTCACCTCTCCAGGTGGCCCTCTCAACCATTTGCTGGCCGCCTAGCACCTGGAAACATGCCCTTAGACCCTTTTTCAGTTCCCTAACTATGGCTCTTGCATGGTTTCTCATCGTTTATATTTCTCAGGCAAAAGTGGGACACTAAGCTTCTGTGTCCCCAAACTGGGGAAAACACACACTAAGTTCTAAGTGGTCTCCTTGAGGCCCTTTTTGACATTCTTCAGATGAAGGGGAAGGGGGTAGAGAGCACACCCCAAGGAACCCTCCCATTTTCACTCTGACCAGTGGAGCTTTAACCCTTTTGTAACCCTCAATTGCAGCCTGGCATTTGGCAACTGCCTGTTCTTTTTTCCCAGCTGGTATTCTCCCCAGCTCCTCTGACTTATCTATTTCCTAATTCATGGATGCATTGTATGGTTTTACCACTCTCCCCACAGCATACATACTGTATTGTCAAATCATTACCCATGGACTTTTATATTAAAATACTGACAGAACCATATATATGTTGAAGGGGACAACATTTCTGCCCACTTCCCTGAGTATTCACAGCTCTGTTTGAGGGAAAAGATGTTTTCACTAGTCTTTCACTTATTTAACACTGAATTGTATATTGCCTTTCTCCCAGGTATGTCTTCGTCTTTACTCCCTCACTGGGCTTCCCAGAAAAGCAAGAACTGTTTACTTCTACCTGTAACAAACTAATTCACTGCTAGGCACAGACTAGGCACTTACTAAATATTAATGAGGAGACAAATGAAGTAGGGAGCTTCCTTGGAGAGAATTTAAAATGTAATTTGACATAGGACAAACATCAATTTGGACGAAACTTTTCAGAAACATATTAATCATTCAAAGCCAGGCATTTGTGCCTAATTCTTATCAGGCTTGGTTCCTCATTGTGTTATCTCCATGTTCCTAGCCTGAGCATTTACGTCACATCTTCGTGTACTTAACACTTTTTTTTTTTTTGAGGAAGGCGGCGGGGGAGACAGGATCTCACTCTGTCACCCAGGCTAAAGTGCAGTGGCGCTCACTGCAGCCTAAACCTCCCTGGCTCAGGTGATCTCCCACTTCAGCCTCCCAAGTAACTGGGGCTATAGGTGCACACCACCATGCCCAGCTAATTTTTTGTATTTTCAGTAGAAGTGGGGTTTCACCATGTTGCTCAGGCTGGTCTCAAATTCCTGGGCTCAAGCAATCTGCCCACTTTGGCCTCCCAAAGTGCTGGGATTACAGGTGTGAGCCACTGCACCCAGCCACATTTCTTATAGTAGCTCTGACAAGATATTTCTGTTCTTTTATTGGGCTATTACTTAGTAGGTGCTTTTAAAGCTTGTTGAAATAAAACAGAAATGAGTTAGACCAGTGAATCACTGGCATTTCCATTCTTCCAGATGACAACTCTAGAAGAATATCTAGGAAATGGGGACTGGTACAATTCTAGCTACCCTTTAGAAATCAGAACCCCAGTGGGGGCCCCAAAGCTAGATATAAGATCTGAATGCACACTACCATCACCATCAAGAATCCTCGGCCAAGAGAAGTACAGTCTGGAAAATGATATAAACACTGGTTCTTGAAAAGAAAAATGCAAAACTGCTTCCCAAAATGCTCACCTTTTAAGAATTAAAAATGACATAAATAGCCATGAGTCAGCATATGCAAAAGTCAGGATTCCTAGTCCTCTGAAAAAGACTCTAAATCAGTGTTTAAATTGTTCATAGGAACAGAATCTATAAGGCAAGAACAGACTATCATGAAAAAAGAAAAAGATCTAGAAAAGAGCCCAAATGAAATTCTAGATATGAAAAAAGTCATTTTCATTGAAAATTCAGTGGAAGTGATGTGAACAGCTAAAGAAAAGGGTAAGTTGGAAGAAAGATCTAAGAAAATTATCTAGAATATACCACAGAGAAGATGCAAAATATAAAAGCAAAGTTGAGACAATGATAGAAGAGAAAAATCTAAGTTACTTCTAATAGGAGTCCCAGAAGAAACTATAAAATATGAAAGAGAAGCAATATTTAAAATGAGTTTATGGCAAAATATTTCCAGAAAAGTCCTCAGATTAAAGGACTACACAGAGCTCCTAACGAAAACAAATTAAGTCCTAGACATACCAGATTGAAACAGAACATCAAGAACTAAGAAGAAACATTTTTTAAATTACCTGAGATAGAAAAGTTTCATTATAAATAACACTGAGAGCAAACTTACCAGTAGTAATAAATGCCATAAGACAGAGTACTGAGGGAAAACATTAAACCTTATATTTTTACCAGTTAACTCATCATTTAAGCATGAAGGCAAAATAATTCCATGTAGGCCGGGCATGGTGTCTCATGCCTGTAATCCCAACTCTTTGTGAGGCCAAGGCGGGTGGATCACCTGTGGTCAGTAGTTCAAGACAAGCCTGGCCAACATGGCAAAACGCCATCTCTACTAAAAATATAAAAATTGGCCAGGCGCAGTGACACATGCCTGTAGTCCCAGCTATTCGGGAGGCTGAGACACAAGAATCAATCACTTGAACCCAGGAGGCGGAGATTGCAGTGAGCTGAGATCTCACCAGTGCTCTCCAGCCTGGGCGACAGGGCAAGACTGTCTCAAAATAATTCCATGTAACAAAAATGGAATTACAGGTCCTCTCTAAAAAGAACTCTGAAGAGTTCTTTCAACTAGAAAGAGGCTAAAGCATAAAGGCCAGGAGTGAGATGAAGCATCGATAAATTGGTTTTAAAAAAACAAATTGGAGTAAATGTAAATAAGTATTGACTGTAAAAATTATTTTTTGAGACGAGATCTCATTCTGTTAGGCTGGAGTGTGGCAGCGCTGTCACGACTCACTGCAGCCTCAACCTCCTGGACTCAGGCAGTCCTCCTGCCTCATCACCATCCCGGAGTAGCTGGGACCACAGGTGCACACCACCACACCCAGCTAATTTAATTTGTAGAAACGGTCTTGTTATGTTGCCCAAGCTGGTCTCCAACTCCTGGGCTCAGGCGATCTGCCTGCTTTGGCCTCCCAAAGTGCTGGGATTACAAGCGTGAGCCACCACACCTGGCCAAAATTATATAATTGTGTAACCAACTGGGAGGGCTGGCTATGGAGGGGCAAAATAAGCTGAAACTAACAATTAGCCAAAAATTACATGGAAGTTGTTTATGGTAGGAATAGAAATACTGATTAGCTTTGGACTTTTAAGTATGCATGTTGAAATACTGAGTACCATAAGAAGAGAAATAGGTCAGCTGCAGTGGCTCACATCTGTAATCCCAGCACTTTGGGAGGCCTAGGTGGGTGGATCACTTGCGGTCAAAAGTTCGAGACCAACTTGGCCAACATGGTGAAACCCTGTCTCTACTAAGAATACAAAAATTAGCCAGACGTGGTGGTGCACAGCTGTAATCCCAGCTACTCCGGAGGCTAAGGCAGGAGAATCCTTTGAACCTGGGAGGCAGAGGTTGTAGTGAGCCGAGACTGCACCACTGCACTCCATTCTGGGCCAGAGTGAGATCCGTCTCAAAATATAATAAAAAGTAGAACTTCCAACCGAGGAACATAATAGCATAAAAATCCAGTGTGGAAATAAGACCTGGTGATCCTTTAAAGATAAAGCCTAAAGCCCCAACCAGTTCAGTCTTTTATGTGAAGGATGCACCTTTTGTGTTTCTCTACAGAGACATCTGAATGGGACAGATACTTCTTTCTCTCTGGAAGACTTATTCCAGTTGCTTTCATCACAGCCTGAAAATTTACTGGAGGTAATTGGAACTTTGGCTTTTATCCTTGCAGAACATATCTGCACTGACCTTTTGGTGAATAAATACAACTCCTTTACTTGGATGACACAGCAGTTTAAAGTAATGCTTATTTTTACAGAAGCACTTCAGCTTAGAATTAACCAAATATGTATAGCATTCCTCTTTCCAAATAATCCCAAAGGTATAATCAAATTTAGACTGGTCATGGAAAACAGCGTGGAGATTTCTCAAAAAACTAAAAGAATTATCAGGTATTTATCCAAAGGAAAGGAAATCAGTGTATCAAAGGGACACCTGCACCCCCATGCTTATTGCAGCAATATTCACAATAGCCTTGTAGTTTTAGCGCTTAGAGGCATTTAAACGGCCTCTCTCCTCCAGACTACTTCACTGTAGTTTATCCCTGACCCTCCACAATGTGATTACCAACCGCTAGGATGAGTTGCATCTTATTATAAAGTAGCAAATTACAAGATTGTAACATTAGACTTTTTAAGAAAATCCAGTTCAGCTTTTATACTAATCCATCTTAATTTCTAGGTTACTCAGAATTCCAGGTATTCTGATTTGGACTCACATCTCGTATTGTATTGCCTGTATTTTAACTGGGAAGTTACTGCCAACAGCATCTCTCTCTATTAAATGTAGAGGAATTGACAAAAGAGGGGAAAGAAAAGTTGTTAGGTAATAGAACTGCTTCAGAAATAGGGCTATTCATGTTTAAAGTGTTTCTCCTTCGTTTTTCAGGGCATCTCATTGGGAGATATTCCTCTTCCAGGCAGTATCAGTGATGGCATGAATTCTTCAGCACATTATCATGTAAACTTCAGCCAGGCTATAAGTCAGGATGTGAATCTTCATGAGGCCATCTTGCTTTGTCCCAACAATACATTTAGAAGAGATCCAACAGCAAGGACTTCACAGTCACAAGAACCATTTCTGCAGTTAAATTCTCATACCACCAATCCTGAGCAAACCCTTCCTGGAACTAATTTGACAGGATTTCTTTCACCGGTTGACAATCATATGAGGAATCTAACAAGCCAAGACCTACTGTATGACCTTGACATAAATATATTTGATGAGATAAACTTAATGTCATTGGCCACAGAAGACAACTTTGATCCAATCGATGTTTCTCAGCTTTTTGATGAACCAGATTCTGATTCTGGCCTTTCTTTAGATTCAAGTCACAATAGTACCTCTGTCATCAAGTCTAATTCCTCTCACTCTGTGTGTGATGATGGTGCTATAGGTTATTGTACTGACCATGAATCTAGTTCCCATCATGACTTAGAAGGTGCTGTAGGCGGCTACCACCCAGAACCCAGTAAGCTTTGTCACTTGGATCAAAGTGATTCTGATTTCCATGGAGATCTTACATTTCAACACGTATTTCATAACCACACTTACCACTTACAGCCAAGTGCACCAGAATCTACTTCTGAACCTTTTCCTTGGCCTGGGAAGTCACAGAAGATAAGGAGTAGATACCCTGAAGACACAGACAGAAACTTGAGCCGTGATGAACAGCGTGCTAAAGCTTTGCATATCCCTTTTTCTGTAGATGAAATTGTCGGCATGCCTGTTGATTCTTTCAATAGCATGTTAAGTAGATATTATCTGACAGACCTACAAGTCTCACTTATCCGTGACATCAGACGAAGAGGGAAAAATAAAGTTGCTGCGCAGAACTGTCGTAAACGCAAATTGGACATAATTTTGAATTTAGAAGATGATGTATGTAACTTGCAAGCAAAGAAGGAAACTCTTAAGAGAGAGCAAGCACAATGTAACAAAGCTATTAACATAATGAAACAGAAACTGCATGACCTTTATCATGATATTTTTAGTAGATTAAGAGATGACCAAGGTAGGCCAGTCAATCCCAACCACTATGCTCTCCAGTGTACCCATGATGGAAGTATCTTGATAGTACCCAAAGAACTGGTGGCTTCAGGCCACAAAAAGGAAGCCCGAAAGAGAAAGTGAGAAGAAACTGAAGATGGACTCTATTATGTGAAGTAGTAATGTTCAGAAACTGATTATTTGGATCAGAAGCATTGAAACTGCTTCAAGAATTGTATCTTTAAGTACTGCTACTTGAATAACTCAGTTAACGCTCTATTTTGAAGCTTACATGGACAAATGTTTAGGACTTCAAGATCACACTTGTGGGCAATCTGGGGGAGCCACAACTTTTCATGAAGTGCATTGTATACAAAATTCATAGTTATGTCCAAAGAATAGGTTAAACATGAAAACCCAGTAAGACTTTCCATCTTGGCAGCCATCCTTTTTAAGAGTAAGTTGGTTACTTCAAAAAGAGCAAACACTGGGGATCAATTTTAAGAGGTATTTCAGTTTTAAATGCAAAATAGCCTTATTTTCATTTAGTTTCTTAGCACTATAGTGAGCTTTTCAAACACTATTTTAATCTTTATATTTAACTTATAAGTTTTGCTTTCTATGGAAATAAATTTTGTATTTGTATTAAAAATTAACTTTTCCCTTTTATACAGAATCTGAACCAAATTTACCTTACTTTCCTTCCAAAATATCCACATTCAGGAATATAGGTGAATAACAAATAAGGCAGCATAGCAAACTGCTCAGACTCAAGCCAAATTGAGGTCAACATAGTATGCCAAATTCATAGTAAGGCAAATCCACCCCCCTACCCCAATACTTTACTTAACACACAGAATACTATGTGATGTAGAATGCATTGAAGACCTACAGTCAATGGTAGTTTAAGCCACAGGCCTTCTTCATGTAACCAGAGACAGAATGGGCTACTTGGGCTACTTGCAAAACCGTAACTCCTTGTGTGTATATTAAATCCATAAAATCTCTGGCAGTAAAGCCAGCCTGAAGGGATGGCCTCACCATCTTAGAATACTGAGATCTCACCAGAACATTGTAAGCCATATAAACAGTAGGGAAAGAGTCAGCAACAGTGAAACCAGTAGGGAAAGAGTCAGCAACAGTGAAACTATCTGTTTAAAATGAGCAAAAGCGATTAGGGGGAAAAAAACAGGTGAATTTGAAAATAAACCAGGGTAAGGTAAATTCTAGAAATAATAGCATTTGAAATGAAAACCTCACTTAAGCTCACTAGAACAGTAAACAGGAGATTGCTGAATTTTCTAAAGACAGCAATGACCTCACCTAGATGACTCAAGTTTGGGGAACATCAAGATTTTGACGGGTACTATAATGCTTAACATGTCCAAATTTTCAAAATGAAGTTTCTCTCTGATATTATTTCTGCCATAGGAGCTACAGTGTAGAGTATCACATAAATATCTTGGGCTAGAGAAATGCAGTTTATATATACCGTTGGATTTTTATAATAAAGTTTCCCAAGACCTGTTATTTTGCCAGAAATGCTTCTAGTATGCTTCTAGGTAAAATTATTGCCCCTTCAGTGACTCATGGTGTTCAAATGATCATTTTAGTCTGTTGCTTTTTACAAGGGAGTATTTCAAATGTCTTAAGCTTTGGTAATTATAATTTAAGAACACACATAAAACATTTCAGTAGGAAATCCTAGTAAGTACACTCAAAAGAGTGCCTGCTTATCAGATAGCATTCTTTTCAAACCTCTAAAAATAAAGGGAAAGACAGTGGAGAGCAGAATCGGTAATCATGGTGACTCGTTACCCAGGCTGAAGTGCAGTGGCCCCAATAAAAGATCCAGCCTCAAACTCCTGGACTGCCTCAGCCTCCCGAGCTGCTCAGATTATGCACCGCCATGCCTGGCCTGAAGTTTAAACTCTAAAAACCGTTAAATATAGCACACACGGATCTAGTTAACTGCAAACTGAGTTAAAGATGGTAGTGTCTGTACTGAACTTTATTCCCCATACATAATGGAGCATACCATTTACCTAGCTTCTACCTTGGATTAAATATTGGGTAACCTAGACAACTCAAGTGTATGAGATGTGCTTAGGTCATGTGCAAATACACGTTTCATACAACGGGGCTAGAACATCCACATTTTGGTATTGTGGAGGTTCCTGAAACTGATGGGCCCCTCTCCCATCAAGGGACTTTTAATCCGCGCATTAAGCAGCCAGCGTCACAAGCTCTAATTGGCTATGGGCTGGCTTCCTGACATAACCCTGCCTCCATCTTAACATGCTGGATTCAAGGTATATAAACTGGAACTGCTTTTCTGACAGTCCAGTTTTAGAGGCAGAAGGGAATTCCACATTCGGTTTCCAGTGCAAACCAACTAGATTACAAAGCCAATGCCCGAAAGCTGACCATTGCCTAGGACCCTCCACATTACCTACCTAGTTGAGCAGTCTTGATTGCATCATCTAACGTCTTAATCAGAATGAGGAAGACAAGAACAAAGACAACCCAAGTGGGTTGGACATCTCCTTTTCCAATTAAAACTCTCACTTGAGCATCTTCACAAGTGTGATCAGATTTTAGGCCAATTGCATGGAAACTCCAAGCAAAAAAAGACCTAGATTTCTAGTGGTCCCCTGGTCTCAAGGCAGGCTTCGGTTCAGCAGAGCTTCAGAACCAGTATACAGAGTTTTGTATGGTAATATTAACGTCTTTTAAACGCACTCAAGTAGCTAAATCATTCCCCATCTCAGTCTTTGAACGATTTGTTCTCTGTTAAGTCCATGCAACTCAACTGATTTGTTACCAATTCCCCTCCACTACCCCAAAACAAGCCAGTGTTAGTACATTACTAAATAGTGGAAATGTCAAAAATTATGTAGGGCCTGTCAACGTCTCAGTATATTAGTTCCAAACCTTAAAGAGAGCGAATTTAAGTAACATGCAGTCCAGGTGTCCTGATAGATGTTTTCTACTTTTGCACTTTTCAACCATCAGTGACAAACTGAGACTTGTTGCCTTACATTGTTAGCTCCCAATACCTAACTAGTATTTATTAGGTCAAGCAATTTGGCATCTACCAAATTGGGCTACATGGAAAAGCTTACACATACAGAAATCTGATTTCACACTAGTGAATAAACTGAGTAAGGGCACCCCCTTGAGTGTGACAGCTGGCATCTAAGACAGTTCCCAATGCTCCCTGCCTGCTTGGTAATTGTACCAGGGAAAAGAACCCTCCCACCACATTCTGTGACCATAAAGGATGCAAGATAGCACGACTACTTCGTAGAGTGTGTTCATTTTACAGCTTTTCTTGCTCAAATCACTCGAGGGAAGATGACAACCAGGATTAACTTTACAGCTGTTAGTATGCCACTCTGGATATTTAAAAAAAATTCTCCAATCCTAGTTTTCTGTGATTGGAACCTTGAGCTTTACCCAGAATCAGTTAAGTTGCTCCCAATTGCTGACCCATAGATGCTGGTTTGTTTCTCTGAACTGCTCTAAGTATTGAGGCAAGTTGTTACACGGCAACAATATAAAGCCTTGGCCAAAAAGCAGCCTTTCTTCATTTAGGGCACTGTCTCAAAGATACACAAGAACTACCTTAAACTTCAATTTCTACAAGAGAAACAGCTCAACACAACATATACACACAGGAAATAAGCCTATGTTGAATATCCAACATTACCCCATGCTTCAGTAAACCCTCCTTCAATCAGTTCATTTCAGTCTATTGTGCAATTACCTAATTCTCCCCTATTTGTGATATTCCCTTGACCTTGCTGGATAGGAGTTGGTATTTTGAGGTTATGCATATCAACCTGATGTATTTCAAAGTTCAACGTCTTTGTACATCCACACATTTTTAAACCTTCAAAATTTTCTTAAAGTTGGGATATTTGTACGTCTATAATTGACGAACTCAGCTATTTCAAACAGAAAGCTGCTATGTGTTACCTGCTGTTAAATTTGACTTACCTGTTAGATACCTCACATTATCAAAACCAAAACAAATTATCATAGAAACAAATTAACCTGGTCCTTTTTTTTGGTTTTCTTAATTCAGATAAATGTCCAAATAAACACATTTAAAAAACAACACTGATATTCATTTACTCAGTGTAAACCACAATAAAACTAATTGACATTTGACAATCTAGTACATATTGTAAACCTCAGTGCTTCTGCAAAGCCACTTAATCTGGACCACTCCAGCCGGTTAACCTTTAAAATCCATGATTTTCAAAATGCCACCAGTATTGCTAAACATAAAAGGTAAAGCCAGAAACTTTAGGAGTACTCAAACGCTGAATATACAGTGCATAATGAACAGCATTTTATTGGGGACAGCCAATAACGTCCACAATGCTCTTCTCATTTATCTGTTAATATTAAAATATGCATAGCTTTGTGAAACTGCTTTTAAAAATTTAGGGGATGGTGATCTTTTAGACAACCAAATGTTTATAGAACAAGATTCACACATTTTATGTGTAAACATTACACCAAGTATTTGGATACAAAAAGTATTTATTTTATAAACTTTATATTTAAAATAGAATTGTAATCTGTCTACTCACAAAACCTAATTTAAAACATGATACATTTATCTCTCTAGCCAATTTGATGTTACTGTTTTACAAACAACACTCATTTTGTAATTGTTTTATATCAAGAACCTCAACTAAATGTTTGTTTTATCAGAAAACATTTCCCTTTTATTTTAAAGAGTGCTTTTTAAATGAAGGCACCAACAAGAACTACTTTCAGATGGTACAGAATTTCTTATTTCTTGAAGACTCTGTGGTTGACCACTTCTTCATTAGTTACCTGCAGCAAGACACCTTCCTGCCAAAGGAAAAAAAAAGTATCTGAAGAAGTTTATCATGTTTGTCCAAAAGAACCTAAACAACTTCAGTGGTGGTCTTAGGATCAAAGAAGACTCATTGGTGTATAGAGTAAGCCCTGAGTATCACATTCCTGTAAAGGCAATAAAGCCGGGCAATCAAACTCATCATATCTAAGGAATGAATTTCAACAGCCAACCTACAACTTTCTCTTCAGGGTAAGACACTGAACTAGAATTACCACATTTAACCCACCTATTTAGTACTGGATACATACCAGGCTTCATAATGTAGACAAGACACTTCACTCAAGTATGAACTACTATCTGAAAATAGATTCAACCATTTTTGCCCTACCTTCTTTCAGTCTCATCCTGATAAGCATGTACAGTTACAACCATAAATACAACAACAAATGTCTTTAATAAAAACCCCTAGTTCACTCAAAATGTTTGATCCAAGAAATGTGAATACACAAGGGTGTAACGATGGGAAATCTCATGATTTATTGAACTTGCAGCCTAACTTTTACCTACCATTTTACTACCAACACCACTGAAGGAACCAAGAAAAGCTTTATTAATGATCACTTGGCTTGCCTCAGCTGTTGAAATGAAGCACTTTACAGTCTTTGTGGCAGCAGAATATACTTGTCCATGGTTCATATCAATGCTAAAATTCCGGCAGGGAAAAAAATGATATGTTAAGCACCCAAATCTTCACACGGAGGGGGAGGGGGTGGGAAAAGAAGGAAAAAAAGGGAAAAACAACCAAAATAATTTAAGTAAATGACAGATTGGAAAACAGGGTTTATAAAAATTATTCTCTTGAGTTTATAAATTGTTAAACTCAATTTATAGCTATGTTAAACTACGTAAGAACCACTATACTGAAAGACCATTTAAGAGTATTAGTTTATCTTTTAGGGAGGAAAATTAAGAAAGGAAAAGTAAATAAGATCTTACCTAAAGAAGTTTAACTGAAGCTTAGAACTATTTTGCTCTACACCCTCAGCTTTCGTTGGCATCCTTATAAACTACTGTAGTTAAAGTTTTGTAGAAACAGCACAGTTTTTTAAGACTGGCTGAACTTAGTAGCCGTCAAGAGTTCTCTTGTACTAGACCTGTGTCCCTGAAGAGTACCTCGCTGGGGTTATTTCCTTTCCTTGCATTGAAGAAGCAGCATCTAAAAGATCTAAAAAGGTGTTTCTCCTTGCAGAGATATCCCTTAAGTTATCTACATAATTTAATCCTGATGAATTGCAGACAACACACTTACATCTGACCAGCATTTATCTTATACAAATATAACAACAGCTTTGCAACGGACCTTAATTATACTACCCACTCCTTAACTTATTTAAAATAAAAAGTCTATAATTACACAATTTCCTTTAGAATTATTTTATTAAATCATAAATGTACAACAGCTTCTTAACTCTACACACGCACTTAAATTTTTTAAAGGAAAAACGTTATGTCTTATTACACCATGATCCTGGCTAATAGCTTTTCAAAACTTTGAGAAAAATCTTAAAAAAGGTTTCACATGTCACCTGAAACTTACAAATTTAACATTATCAAAGAAGGAATGCTTCTACACTCTTACAAAGACCACTAGAAAGAAACAACAATTAAAAAGCTAAGAAACTGTCTCAAAGGCATTTTTTTTTTTACAATCCTTCCTCCACAGTAAGGTAATGTTATTAAATAATCCAATCCATTCACAAAATGGCTCTCTGCATCTGCTCTGGTGTCTTCTGCCATATCACTGCATATTTATGCATGACTGAGATAAGAGTTTCCTTAACATTGTTATTTCGATAACCTGAAGCTGTTCTGTTACCTCTGGGCTCTCATCCTCTCCTATTTATACAGTGAAGCCTGTTTCAACAGAAGTAAAGAGTAAAAAAAAAATAGGTTATGAAATTATCCATCTAACCAGATTTTAAGGAAAGATAACATGATCCTAAAAAGCTTTTACTCCTGCAGCTATGTCTCCCAAGATAATAATAATTGTAAAACTCAAAAGCTACTTACCCATGGCAAATAGGAAGAAGCTCAGTATCGGCTCCTCCCACCATAACCCCCACTTCCTCCACTGCCTCCTGGACCATAGTTTCCTATAATTGTTGGAACAGCAAGAGAAAACAAACTTACTTTGATTTCCCATGATCAGCCTAACACTACAGTTGATTCTATTTTATATCCATCCAGTCTTTTAAACAAGCAGATCCTAATCCTTTGCAGCCAGTTAGCAGAATTACTCAGGAGATAAATTACTCGGGTTCATAGACATTTTTATTTCGTGGCTGACCCTATTCTTTTAAATAAAGGGTCCTTTCACCCTCTCATCCTCATTTGGACTGAGTAAGGGATTTTCTTAAAAGTACATCAAGCCCAAGACAAAGCTAGTTTACTCCTAGCTAAAAACCTCAAAAATAAGCTAAGCAATGGTTTGAATCATGGTTTAAAGATTTAACTTCAAAGACCCTCATTCCAATGTATACCACTTGCAATGTGGGTTGCAACTGTATTTAGCTGTTTATGAGTCCCCACCAGAAATTAAACTACTGAACATCCCCACCTCCAACACCCCTAATCCCAATTTGATGTCATAACTGCTTGCTGAGTACTTCCCGTGGAGATTTATGCAAAATTTCTTTATTTTCACTAAGACCGTACATGGAGCACTGCCCACAGTACAAACTACTTAGTATGTTATCTTCCCTTCAAGTCACAAAAGGCTAATCCTTTAATCACAAAAATCTGAATAACCTCAATTTTTATAAATTACCTCCACCATATGGTCCCCCCATGTTCCTGCTACCACCAAAGTTTCCACTCTTCATTGGACCGTAGTTAGAAGGTTGCTGGTTATAATTTCCAAAATCATTGTAATTTCCACTTCCATAATTTCCTATTAAAAAATTGGAATACTCAGAACAATACAAACATTAAACCAAGGACTTAGGACAAAGCTCCCATAAAAACAAATAAAAGCAAACATTTATCCACAAATTTTAAGGGCATCTAGTGACAAACATGGAAACAAAAGATCAAGTGTTACAAAGACATTAATTCCAAATTCCCACAAAGGTTGCAGGTGAATTTATTACCTCCTCCATAGTTGTCATAACCACCTCCGTAGCCCCCACCCTGGTTGCCATATCCAGGTCCTCCACCACCATATCCTCCTCTTCCTCCTCCATAACCGGGGCTACCTCCAAAATTGCCACCTATTATAAAATAAGCCTTTAAGTAATCACTTAATATTTTCAATACCATTTTGAACTGTCTCCTCACATCCATTTCCAGCTTTCCAAGTTTCCATGTGAAATATTTAATGAAATTCCTCTAAAATAGCTTCAAGGACTGAATAACTATCCTTGGTAAACATTTGGTGGCTGGGGTTACTTAGCCAAATGGATAACACCATGTGCACACAGTTAAATACCTGTAATTCCACAGCTTTCCCTCAAAACTAAAAATCTTAAGTATCTTGAAATACTTCATGTATACTGTGGGTAAGGACTGTGAGGCTAGACTAGTAGTGTGGGCTAGAGGGAAAGTAAAAGAGCACTTCCTCCTACTGGCCCAAAAGATAAAGTTTCTATTATGTCTCTCTACGAATTACATATCTTAAAACAATGTTCTCGGTTGGGCACAGTGGCTCATGCCTGTAATCCCAGCACTTTGGGAGGCCGAGGCGAGCAGATCACGAGGTCAAGAGATTGAGACCACCCTGGCTAACACGGTGAAACCCCATCTCTACTAAAAATACAAAACATTAGCCAGGCATGGTGGCAGGCACCTGTAGTCCTAGCTACTCGGGAAGCTGAGGCAGGAGAATGGCGTGAACCCGGGAGGCAGAGGTTGCAGTGAGCTGAGATCACACCACTGCACTCCAGCCTGGGCGACAGAGGGAGACTCCCTCTCAAAAAACAAAACAATGTTCTTGGCTGGGCGCAGCAGCTCACACCTGTAATCCCAGCAGTACGGGAAGTTGAGGCAGGTGGACTGCTTGAGCCCAGGAATTCAAGACCAGCCAGGGCAACACAGCAAAACCCCCACACCTCTATAAAAAAAACACAAAATTAGCCGGTCATGGTGGCACACCCCGTAGTTCCAACTACCCAGGAGGCTGAGGTGGGCGGATGGCTTGAGGCTAAGATTGCAGTAAGCCAAGATCACACCACTGCACTCCAGTCTGAGCAACAAAGCCAGACCCCATTTCAAAGAAAAAAAACAGACCCAACACTCCACACAGTATGCTCTTTACTGTAAATAGAAGTGGGGGACATAAACAAAAATTTACACTTTCACATACTGCAAAACAAAAACAAAAACAAAAAAAAGGCTGGGCATGGTTGCTCACGCCTGTAACCCCAGCGTTTTTGGGAGGCCAAAGTGGGCAGTTCACGAGGTCAGGAGTTCAAGACCAGCCTGACCAACATGGGGAAACCCCGTCTCTACTAAAAATACTAAAATTAGCTGGGCATGGTGGTGCACGCCGGTAATCCCAGCTACTCAGGAGGCTGAGGCAGGAGAATCACTTGGACCGGGAAGGCAGAGATTGCAGCGAGCAGAGACGCGCCACTACACTCCAGCCTGGGTGACAGAGCGAGGCTCCGTCTCAAAAAAAAAAAAAGAAACCATATTAAAAAAAAAAAAAAGCTTGTGGGCTGAGTCTCTAACTTGTAGTTAAATACGAGAATTCAGCTTCCTCTAAAATTTTAATTATAAAAGGTAGAACAGTGAGATACACTATTTAGTCATGCCTATTGAGTGGCAACACCAGAAATCAAGTCTATTACCAGCTCACAGTTTTAAATGTCCCTTGTTACAAAATCTGTCAGTGTGTATCAGCCTTTTCTGTACGCCAATGATATATTTAATATATCACACTTCATGTTTAATGGTAGTTCACAACCTTATCTGCAGCCAGGAGCACACTAAACATTTTGGAAAATTTCCGTAGGTTACGCTTTTTGAAAGTTGTCCTGGGATGCTTCCCATCTAGTTACGGGTTTAGGCATATTTCACATTTTTTCCTATATATACCACCCCCTTAGGCACTCTATTCCTTAGGCTATAACAGCTAAGATGACAAACTACTTATAAAAGAAATAACTGGACCACTATCACCCAAGCCATTTATAGAGACTAATATAAAATGTTTAAAAACTCAAAATATAAATGAAGTAAATATACGATATAGTTAAGTATTAGTCACATAAACAAACCAAAACGTAGAGGAAAACTGACCTCCAGGTCCTCCTCCATACCCATTATAGCCATCCCCAAATCCACGTCCACTGCCATATCCATCTGTTAGGGGCCAAAAAAAGATTACGTTTACTATAAACTGTTCAGCATTATTGCTAATATTCATTTTTTCAGTTCTCTTACTACCTCAGCACAGTAATTAAGAACCGCAGAAAAGGACACACCAGTGCTACCAGTTTACCCACAAAACATGAAAGCATATAATTAAATCTACCGCCTAAATTTTGGACTCTTAAGTCTCAATCTTAGAGATTCCATCCTATTTATACATAAGAATGACACTTGATGGGGGTCAAAGCTTTTCGGATGACACTTCATGTTACATTATTAATCCAGATAAATACAACTGTTATTAATACAACCCTATTAACTTCTTGTCTGGCCAAATCACAAGAGCTTGCCAGGATACAATCTATTTGAAGTCTTAGGAAAATTGACTTAGGTTGGATTTCTTGATTCTACTAATGAAAACCTAAGCATATTTAAAATAAAAGCACACATCCTTTAAACACGTAGAACTTGAAACTCACCAGATCCTCCTCTAAAGTTACTTCCTGGTCCTGGTCCGAAATTTCCACCGCCACCACGTGAATCCCCAAAGCCGAAGTTGCCTACAATAAATGCCCCAGTTAGAAGCAAGCCCTTATATATGAACAAAAATAAAGAAGAAACAGAATTAAAATTACCTCCTCTTCCACTCCTAGAACTCTGAACTTCCTGCATTTCTTGTCTAGACAAAGCCTTTCTTACTTCTGCATTATGACCATTGATGGTATGGTATTTCTGCACTGGAATGAAAAATTCAGACTCCTTTTAAATTAAATCAACATTAAGCAGCTTTAAAAGTTTACCTTTCAATAAAGTTACAGATGTTAACATACACAAAATTGAATACATGATAAAAAACAATACATTTGTGGTTAGACACTTACATACGATTTTATCCACAGGATCATGGTCATCAAAAGTAACAAAGCCAAAGCCTCTTTTCTTTCCAGACTGCCTATCAGTAATTATCTCAATGGTATCAATTTTTCCATATTCCTCAAAGTAATCTCTAAGGTGATGTTCCTCAGTATCTTCTTTAATTCCGCCAACAAACAGCTTCTTCACAGTTACATGAGCCCCTGGTTTTCCAGATTCCTAAAATAGTGGTGGGGTAAAAGTCATCCAAACAGAAAAAAACACAAGCATGATTCAAAGCACCCGACCGGAGTACCATACTTCGCTTGTATCCACCTTAAAACTACCAGATATAAAATAGCTTTTAGGGACCTAGCTTTTGAAAAATAAGCTAGCTTAAGAAAATGGTCCAGAAACCCAACACACCTTTAATAAGGGAAAAAATCGAGTTAAAACTAAATTCAGAAATACTTTCTGATGTTCAGCAGGGCACGGTTCTTCATGTTAACGCACAAGACAGTCATCGTTTGCTTACCTCTCTTGCTACAGCACGTTTTGGCTCAACTACTCTCCCATCAATTGAATGAGGTCTTGCAGCCATGGCAGCATCAACCTCAGCCATGGATGAAAAAGTTACAAAACCAAATCCTCTTGATCTTTTGCTTGCAGGATCCCTCATTACCTTTCAAACCAAAAGGTAAACTTTAGCATTTAATCTCATTATAGCTTATAAGTGAAGTCATAATAGAATTTTTTACTATGCTGATAGTTATTTCCTCCATGATTCACTTAACATACAGCTAAAAGACTAATATCCAGTAACAATTCAGTAATTTACGTACCACACAGTCTGTAAGCTTTCCCCATTGTTCGTAGTAGTTCCTCAAACTTTCTTCTGTGGTTTCAAAGCTTAAGCCACCAATAAAGAGCTTACGGAACTGTTCCTTTTCTCTCTGCAAAGGAAAATACCATTTCAATTTTTATTTACATTTTCCTCTTTGTATGCAGGAAATTAAATTCTTAAATATGAGGTGACCTGCTGGCAGAGTACCTTTTTCCTCTCCAAAGGAACAGTTTCTAAAGTTTTCTGGGGGGGAAAAAAAAAACTTACATCAAATTTAAACCATATGTTAAACTGCATATTAGTTGTGTTACACCAAAAAAATTGCCTCAGCTGATCTACACAAGTTTCAAAGTCATTAATGCTTGATCTAAATTTACTCAACATTAAATTATCTTAAACAAATTATTAATTAAAAAAAAACTTTCTAAGGAAAAATAAACAAATGTAGACCGTGATTATCAAAGGATTATTAAAGAATCTTTACCAAAAATTTCAACCCTACAACCTAAAAACGCAGATTTCTATTTTTAAACATCAGAAAATAACTCTTGGTTCGTTACTTATGACCCAAAGTTTTTATTTCACGATTCAGTATCTGAAAAGTATCATTTATTTTCCCTTAACTGCCCCCTCTGGTGGTGATTCTAAGTATCTCAGCCAAAAAAACAAAACTTTTTACAACAAACACTAAGTTTCTCCATATGACTCTCAGTTACGAAAGTATTTAAAGATATGCATTAGAAATAACCTTAAAAATTACTCTTATAACCAGGACAAATTAATTTTTATGACCAGCAGCACTCGAAGCTTAAAAAGTTTAATTTTTGGTGGACATGTCTATATTTGATATATGACAATACAGAATATGAATTACTCAGCTTAACCATATGTACAATAAAATATTCACGTGGCATAATCTCTAAGATAATAATTACTGAAAGCTGAAGCTTACTTGATTGGCCATGTGGCAAGCGACAGGCACAAAACAATTTTCCAAGTCAATAGGAAAAACCTCAGAGCTGAAATCTTTATATGCTGTACTACACAGCTGTATTTTGGGCACTTAAGAATGTTAAGGAAACCTGTCTTAAAAGTTAACTAGGTTAAAAAACCTCAAACGAGAGGAAGTGATATCCAGGACCAACTGCTACAAACGCATAATGCAAACTAAAAAGTCACACGTAATTTTCAATTATTTTTTGTTCCTAGCAAGCAGCATTAATTGCTGCTCTCATCCCAGTTCTACGGAGCTCTCCCTCCATTCGCATGCTCCCAACTCCTAAAAAGTAGTGGTAAAAGCCAGTTCAGATTTTTTTCCTGTAGTTTTCATGACTCGTAAAAATTAAAGAAAAAATTAACTGAAATGATCAAACTAGCTCCTATGAGACACAAAGCAGTCTTTTGAAATGGTTACTTGTCACGACAGGTATTTTCATTTTTTCAGCTAGTTTTTATTCTTAATTGTCAGCACATAGGTGTCTCTAAACTGAAATTACGGATAATGTACATTTATAACAAGTCTTACAAATCACTAACAAAAAGCAAAAACTCATTACTTACCTCACAATTTATCCAAACTTACCCGATGTCCACTATCGATTTTAAACAATGTTATTTTATAAACGTGCTTAGGGTCAAAGAAAATAACCAGGTAGACCCCCTTCGCTTGAGACCTTACGCTTATCAATGTAATGTTCAACCAAGATTGCAAACAAAATGAGAAAAGTAACAAAGTTCAAATACAGAGCGGCCCAGGCCCAAAACAGTTTTGCACATCAATCCATACGCATTACAGGAAGGAGCCTCTGAAGCCATGTTTTAATCGAAGTATAACTAAGGACAAAATCGTTATTTCACTTTCCTCGTAATCATCTAATTATCTATAAAGGTCCATGGATCTGTCCCGTAAGGATTAAACTTCTCAGTAACAACATTACTTAAAATGAGTCAGCTCTACAACTTAAACGGAATCCTTGAGAACAGTAAAGGATTCTGACGCGAATATCCCTCCCCCGCCCAGAAAACCACCTTCGTCCCTGCCCCTCGTGGCCGATGGCTTCCAATTTATGTTTATTTTGCTGCGGTTCATCTGCCGTTTTACCGACTGCAGACCCAGATAAAACCGTTACTCAAAGAAAAAAAAGACAGGAAAAACATAAAATGGTTTCTTTGTCCTATGGCTCGCATTGAACCCGGCCCGACGCCCTGGGTGGTGAGATCTTCTCTGAAACCGGGCCCGCAAACCCGGAGCACCCCCCCTCCCCGCTCTTCGGTGTGGCTTCCGAACGCAATGGCGCCATTTCATCGAGGGGAAGGCTGAGCGCCTTTAATGAGGTGCGCAGGACTCTAAAGATCCAAGCTCACAAAACACTCCAAATCCACCTCGAAACGATATGAAAACAGCCCGAGAAGAAAGAAAAATAGTTAACCGCTTCTATTTCTTGATAGAGAAAGCACACTAAGGAAATAAGAGAGTTATAAGAGAAACGCTGAGAGGAAGGCGAGCCATGAAAATGGCGGCCGCCAAATCCGGTTCCCGGGAAAGAGGGGGAGGGGAAGCTCCGCAGCCTCGCTCACGAGGACCCGCTGCCCGCCGAAACGCTCGCCGAGGAGACGCCGTGGCCCCCGAAGCAGCGTGCTTTAGAAAGGGAATAAGAATTCCCGCCTCCGCGCCCCACTTTCACTCCAGCGGGGCAGCGTCCGCCATGTGAAAGCTCCCCATCCCCCACCCCCAGTGAAGGGAAATGGCGCCGGGAGGCTGAGGGTGGGGAAGCTGTTTGTACGCTCAGGCCTCCGCTCAAGACCCCGTTCGTAAACCTTAAGCCCCACTGCTACTGAAGCGGTCGGATTTCCTGCCTCTCTCCCACGGAGGCGGCTGGCCGACTTCCACTGAGGCGCCAACGGCCTCGCCATGCCCTTTTCAATAACTCATTGATTTCAAACCCGTTACCTCCATCGCGGACTCAGTCGCTTCAGCCCGATTTCCCGCAGCCGAGCGAGATGAGAGAGATCTCCGCGGACGAACACGAACCGGACTCGTCCTGGCGCTGTAGTGAGAACTGCCGCTGCTCGAGAAACAACTCTGCGAGGAGCACCTCCGCACGGGACCCGGCGCTGCTGCTACTGCCGCTAGAGCCGCTGCCGCCGCTTTTCTAGAACCTTCCCCCCACTGACGCGTCTTCCTTACGTCAGGCCGTCGCGTAAACGCCCTATCCGCCGCCAATGGCGGGAAGGCTCTACGCCCCACCTTACGCCAAATGCGTACTCCTCCCACCCTTGCGGCCAGAGACAGTACCCGACGTTACTTCCGTAAATGCGCTCAATGAATTGCGGAAGGCTCAAGTCCTGCTAGTTACTACCTCTCGGAATAGGGTCCCGCCCCCCGGCTTGGCGCAAGGCAGGTGAGAAACGGTCGCGCAGTTTGAAATTAACGCCGACGGGAGGAGCTTAATCCGCAGCCCGGAGATCCAGCCCCCTCAACCCGGGAGGTGGTCCCTGCAGTTACGCCAATGATAACCCCCGCCAGAAAAATCTTAGTAGCCTTCCCTTTTTGTTTTCCGTGCCCCAACTCGGCGGATTGACTCGGCCCCTTCCGGAAACACCCGAATCAAGTTCTAGTCAAATTATTGTTCACGCCGCAATGACCCAACCCTGGCCCGCGTCTGTGGAACTGACGCCTGGCGTACAGGAGAGTTCGCTGCTGAAAGTGGTCCCAAAGGGGTACTAGTTTTTAAGCTCCCAACTCCCCCTCCCCCAGCGTCCGGAGGATTCCACACCCTCGCACCGCAGGGGCGAGGAAGTGGGCGGAGTCCGGTTTTGGCGCCAGCCGCTGAGGCTGCCAAGCAGAAAAGCCACCGCTGAGGAGACTCCGGTCACTGTCCTCGCCCCGCCTCCCCCTTCCCTCCCCTTGGGGACCACCGGGCGCCACGCCGCGAACGGTAAGTGCCGCGGTCGTCAGCGCCTCCGCCCTCCCCCTAGGGCCCCAATTCCCAGCGGGCGCGGCGCGCGGCCCCTCCCCCCGCCGGGTGCGCGCCCGCTGCCCCGCCCTTCGTGGCCGCCCGGCGTGGGCGGTGCCACCCCTCCCCCCGGCGGCCCCGCGCGCAGCTCCCGGCTCCCTCCCCCTTCGGATGTGGCTCGAGCTGTAGGCGCAGGGCCGGAGACGCTGCAGACCCGCGACCCGGAGCAGCTCGGAGGCGGTGAAGTCGGTGGCTTTCCTTCTGTCTAGCTCTCGCTCGCTGATGGTGCTTCAGATGCCACACGCGTCCCGGGGTCCCGGTTCTCCGCTCCCCTCCCCTCCCTTCCTCGCCGGACCCCGCGCCGGGAGCTGCGGGAAGGAGTGGAGGGTCGGGCGGTGGCCTCGCGGCTGGCCTGGCGCGGGGCCAGCGCCGGTAGTTAGTGGGGGGACTGCTCTGCCCTCGAGGGGGTAGGGAGCTGTGGCGACGGTTGCCCCATTTCGAGACAAAGCGCATTTTCCCCTCCCCTCCCCCACCCGCGTTCCGGCGGAGGCGCCCCCTCCCCCAGCCGCCACGCGGGGCTGGGTCGAGACTTGGGCCTCCCGGAGGGCGGCGCGTGGTCCCGCGTCCGCGAGGCCTGGCGGCGCGCGGCCCGCTGTCCCGAGGCTGCGGCGACCGCCCAGTTAACGTGGCCGCCGCGGGGGTAGGCGCGTGCGGTGTGGCGCAGTGCCCTTGAGCCCCCGTGCCGCGGCCTTTGTTTCTCCCCGCGGATGCGCCGACCACGAGGCCCGCGCTCTCGGGTGGGGGCGGGCACCCGCGCTTAGGCCTCTGGACGCCGGGCTTCAGCGGCGGGGGTCGGGAGCGGGTGTTTGCAAGAGGTGATTCTTTTTTCAAAGTGTCACGAAACGGGATTGAAGCATCTTAAGTTTTTTCCTTTTGTTGTTTAATTACCGATTGGAAAGAGGGAGGGTTTCTGAGCAGAAACCAAGTTGGGATTGCAGAACAGAGAAGATTCACAGTGGTTTACCGTTGTGAGTTGTTTGGGTAATCGTGCCTGGTTTTAAACCGAAAGGATTGTCCTTTAAAAATGGAACATGGACTTTATTATAAATGGGACTTAGATTGGAAAAGACATTGGTCCCCTATTTTAAGCCATGTGAAGCTGTTTTAGGTACCAGGATCCCCAGTAAAGTCTTTCTAGACTCACATGGTTAGGACACGTACTTCTGTGCATCATAAGCAATGTAGGTAGGAGCGCAGATCTACTCTGGATTTGTATTCACGTTTGAAATGTGCGCTCCCTACTTGGGGGTTGGAATCCAAACAGAATTTGTATTTAGTTACCTTTTTTGTGTCATGCAAACTTACCTTAACTGTCATGCATTTTTCTAGTAATAGCTCTTCAAGTCTGCAATAAAAAATGGCCTCCAATAAAACTACATTGGTAAGTTAATGAAAACCTAAAATATGTAAGGATTTAACTCAAGTTTTTTTCCCCCACAGTATAACTTTGCATCTCTGTGGCTGAGAAATTTACATCCACATATTTCCCAGCTCTCCCAGTGTAAATTACAGGGGAAAATTAAGAGCAAAACGAATTCATTACAGGGAGATACTGGCTTGGCTTAATAGTGTCTTAACTAGTTCAAAGAAGGCTAATCTTTGAAGGACAGTGCAATGTGGATTTTGCTGAGGATTTTTATCTTCAAATAGAAATACACACATTTTTGCAGCGTTGAATAAATGTTACATAAAATGGTAAAGCCCTTGTTGGTTGGCATAATTTTTCTTAAATCCCCAGAATTCTGGAGAAGTATTTTCATTAAAGCCCAATTTAAAGAACAAGGTACCTTGTGCACCTAGGTTGGAGCAAAAGTCATTGAATCTTTCAAATTACTTTGGTCACTTTATCTTGTTTTAACTTACTCTAAAACATAGAAGAATATTAAGTTTAATTCATTGCAATGTTTTGTTTTTTAAACAAAGTGATCGAAATCGCAAATATGAGCCAGAAGGGAGAAAAGGCTAGATTTTTTGTATCTTATTCAGCCATGTCATGTTACAAGTTTTTTTAAACCCTGGAATATTCACATAAAAATCATGAAATTCAAAGTTACAGTTTTCACAATATTTAACATTGCATTAATCTTAAGCATGTAAAGGTGAATGTTAATGTCTCCTAGGTAAAATAAAGCATTTGTTTTTGGCTTGTATGTGCTCTCTCTGGGTTTCACACTAAAAAGGGCACGTTGGTGATTTTTAATTTGTGCCATCATTAGATTCTGCATTAAGTCTGTTTACCCTGCATTAGATTCTGCATTAGATTCTGTTTACCCTGGAAAACAGAAGTTGTTTTTGCACGCAATTGATAGTCTTTGGGGTCTGTTATTGTATTTAGTTTATTTTGTGAAGGATCACAGGTTGGCCACTTTAAAAGTTTTTAACTTTCCATTTTAAAAATTCATTAGTGTTGTGAGATATGTGTGCTGTTAATTTCACTTAAATAATGGGAAATTTATTTTGACTCATCCACTTTTGGAAAAAAGTGTTGGGTTAAGGCAAATATATACTATAAAAGAAAATAGTGAGCATTTGAAACTAGCTTATGAATGCCATAGTAGTGAATGAATACTGTATGGCATTTTGTCTGCCTTTTTTTTTTTTGTAAACCTTAGTGTGTATCCTTTTCATTTTCTGTATTTATTGTTGACTTCATTTTGTTAGCCTTCTCCCTTTGTGGCAGTAGCTGTTTTGTTTTTCATGTAGTATAGGTATCTGATACACTTCTGTCTATTACAGTTTGTCTTTGCTCCTCCCACCATTATTCCTACCTTCTTGTACTGTACAGTGGCAGAAAGCTATTTGGGCCCAGTACTCAAGTATCTTGACTAATGAGAATCATAACACCTGACTTAGAAATGGTATCCAAAAACGTCAGGTGTTTGCTGCATGTTTTTGTATTTCAGGGGATTTTTATTTTGTGTGTGTGTGTGTGTGTTACCTATATGCTTGCATAGCTTGAAATGTCGTTTTGCAGTCTTGAGGCCTTTCTTACATATCTGTCTGCACACTTCATATGCCTGCATAGCTTGAAATGTCCTTCTGTAGCCTTGAGGTGTTGTTAACTTTTTTCTGCTTGCTGCTTTACTTGTGGGATGGCTTTAATGACTGGGCAATTAAGGTTTATCTTTTTTAAATAGTATTTGGGTTTTCTGTTTTTGTGTTTTTTTGAGACAGAGTTTTTCTCTTGTTGTCCAGGCTTAGAGTGCAATGGCGTGATCTTGGCTCACCGCAACTTCAGCCTCCTGGGTTCAAGCAATTCTCCTGCCTCAGCCTCCCAAGTAGCTGGGATTACAGGCATGCACCACTATGCCTGGCTAATTTTGTATTTTTAGTAGAAACGGGGTTTCCTGTTGGTCAGGCTGGTCTCAAACTCCTGACCTCAGGTGATCTGCCCACCTCGGCCTCCCAAAGTGCTGGGATTACAGGCATGAGCCACCGCGCCCGGCAATAGCATTTGCTTTAAGATGAAATGTTAAGATGGATTCCTTCTCAGCCCATAGGATCTTCCGATTAACCATTTCAGGGTTTTTTTCCCCCCATTTTTAATCCTCTCATAAAAATTTTCCCCATTTTTAGTCCTCTCATAGCAAATCTTGAGCCATTGGAAAGAGCTGGTTCACGTTGGTTTCCTGCTTCTCTTAAATAGTGTCATACCAAAGAAAATGCCTGTTTAAAGTGAATTTGATTACCAGTATAGACTTTCTCTTGAGAAACCAGGAAGGAAGGATTTTTTTCACCTTAGGGAATTAAAATAAATTTGCCATGTTGGTCTCTTGAAGTGATAGCTTTATAGTTTTGTTCTAAGCGGTAGGAAATATTATCTACAGAGGTTATGGAAGAATAATCTTGTCCTTTAATTGAACCTCCTAGTGGTCTCTATAGTTGACCCTGCAGTTGGTATCAGGATTTTGAACCATGTTTTCATTCTGCATTTATCTTTTCTCTGTATCATTGATGCTTTTGACATTAATATTTGAATTGAGAAGGGGGCTGGGGCTTTTACCATCTGGGGGTGGATACAAGGTCTGTCATAGGTTCACCTAAGACATGTCACTACTACTTGCTTCTCTGTATCACCCTTTAAGTACTTCCTGCATAGTTGTTTGTTGCGGTGTTGTTAAAATGAGTGAAAATTAGTAAACTTGGTCTTTTAAGACTACAGGGCCGGGCACAGTGGCTCACGCCCGTAATGCCAGCACTTTGGGAGGCCCAGGCTGGTGAATCACTTGAGGTCAGGAGTTTGAGACCAGCCTGGTCAACATGGTGAAACCCTGTTTCTAATAAAAATACAAAAAAAATTAGCCTGGCATGGTGGCATCCCCCTATAATCCCAGCTACTCCGGAGGCTGAGGCATGAGAACTGCTTGAACCTGGGGAGGCGGAGGTTGCAGTGAGCTGAGATCACGCCACTGCACTCCAGCCTGGGCGACAAGAGTGTGAGACCCTGTCTCAAAAAAAAAGACTGGAAAAAAATAACTGTTTCCAGATAGTGTTTTTTTATTGTATTATTTTGGTGGTGGGTCGTAAGTTTGAACTAAATCAACAAGATAAAGCATTCTTTTATTTTATTGTCTGTTGACTTTTAATCTTTCCAGAAGGTGTCTGCCCTGGGATATAGAAGTAAAAATTTATGTCGAATGTGATGATAATATAAGCAATTGAGCCTTGAAAATGTGCTCAAAATTCAAGAGGAATATTTCTTAATTTCTCTTTTGTTTTATTTTAGCAAAAAATGGGGAAAAAACAGAATGGAAAGAGTAAAAAAGTTGAAGAGGCAGAGCCTGAAGAATTTGTCGTGGAAAAAGTACTAGATCGACGTGTAGTGAATGGGAAAGTGGAATATTTCCTGAAGTGGAAGGGATTTACAGAGTAAGAAACTTTAGTGCATCTTTACTATATGTTTAACTGCAGCTAAGTGGTTTTAGAATTTGTTTTTAACCTGGCTCTTTTACCTGCTTTCCTGTAGGTGTCTTTAAATGTAAAGACACCTTGAATTTTAGGTGTCTCATTTGAGGTCTATTTCAAAAGAACCAAGACTTTATTGTACAGTTGAAGCTGAGCAGACTAGAGACTAGTTTATTACCCTGGGGAGTCAAATTTATAAAATTATGGAGTGTAGTTTACTATGTAATATATTTTAATGTGGTTAGATATTGTACTAATTAGAATAATCTGCATTATTTTCCTCCACACAGAGGGTGCTAAAAACATTGAAGCTTTACAATATAGACTAGTGGGTCTCATACAGGATTACATATAATCTAGGCTTTATACTGGGTTTATTATGTCCTTATACCTAAGAAGTAGAGCCTGGGCATGTTTTAAGCTCTCTGGTTCCTTGTGTTCTTTGATATGGATTGCTCTCATTATTCTTGATAATGTTATTCACAAAATGTGAATAACTTGAACATGCAACAATTACATACTTTAACGCTTGAGGTTTGTTGGGCTTATCTGCTTTGATTCTTCCCCCTTACACCACAAAGCTCCATAGGCAGTGACAATTAAAAATGGATAGGTGGAGATCAATTTCCTGAGCACGCTGGAGATGGAGCATATGATAGTCGAATGATTGGGCTTCACCTATCTGTAATCTCCTACTTCCCCTGCTCTTCACATTTAATTCATAGCAGTTTGGGAATTATGAATTGAATGGGAGATTTACGTTTGCCTGTTTTATCCTTCAGTATTCTTAGTTTAAATTAAGTATGTGTCGTAAGTCCCTTCTTTATTAAGCCCATGAAACATGAAAAATTATTTTTACCCATCAAAACATTAGGAAATGAATGGGCTCCTCCCTCTTCTCCCAAAACTTAAGGCCACTAGCATGATTATAGCGTACTTGCCATGTGCAGTGTAACAGGTAATGTAAAAGACTTTTTTGTTTGTTTGTTTTGAGATGGAGTCTCACCCTGTTGCCCAGGCTGGAGTGCAATGGCATGATCTCAGCTCACTGCAACCTCTGCCTTCCGAGTTCAGGCGATTTTCCTGCCTCAGCCTCCTGAGTAGCGGGGACTACAGGCGCCTGCCACTATGCCCGGTTAATTTTTGTATTTTAGCAGAGACCGGGTTTCACCATGTTGGTCAGGCTGATCCCAAACTCCTGACCTCAAGTGATCCACCTGCCTTGGCCTCCCAAAGTGCTGGGATTACAGGTGTGAGCCACCGTGCCAGGCCAAAGAAGACTTTAATGAAAATAATACTACAGAGCAGAGACTCTTATATTGTCCTCTACCCAGTAATTTGGGTTTACTAATTTGGAGTCTCAGGGTAGCAAATTAGAATATAGGGCCTGGGTGCAATGGCTCACACCTGTAATTCCAGCACTTTGGGGCTCCAAGGCTGGAGGATCACTTGACACCAGGAATTCAAGACCAGCCTGGCCAACAAAATGAGACCCCTTCTCTATTAAAAAAAAAAAAAGTGTGTGTGTTTTAAGTTAGCTGGGCATGGTGGTGCATACCTGTAGTCCCAGCTACTTGGGCTGAGGTGGAGGATCGCTGGAGTCGGGAGTTGGAATCTTCAGTGAGCTATGATTCCACTACTGCACTCTCGTCTGGGCAACAAAGCAAGACCCTGTCTCTGGCGGAGGCAGGCTGGGGGGTGGGGTAATGTAGGGAAGGAGGAAATGATTAGTATCTGCAGTACAGAGGACTTTTTATTCCCCCAGGTGTCTATTAAAATAGATGTGGATAATGGTGATGAATCATATTTAATTTAATCACCTTTTTTTTTTTAATAAACTAAACACAGTGCTGACAATACTTGGGAACCTGAAGAAAATTTAGATTGTCCAGAATTGATTGAAGCGTTTCTTAACTCTCAGAAAGCTGGCAAAGAAAAAGATGGTACAAAAAGAAAATCTTTATCTGACAGTGAATCTGATGACAGCAAATCAAAGAAGAAAAGAGATGCTGTAAGTATAAAATATTGCCCACCAGCTTGTCCTTTTGTAAAAGGTTGATGGCTTGATTTCTTTTTTGTTTGTTTGTTTTTTTGAGATGGAGTCTTGCTCTTGTCGCCCAGGCTGGAGTGCAATGGCATGATCTTGGTCACTGCAACTGCCGCCTCCTGGGTTCAAGCGATTCTCCTGCCTGAGCCTCCCAAGTAGCTGGGATTATAGGTGCCCACCACCACGCCCAGCTAATTTTGGTACTTTTAGTAGAGATGGGGTTTTGCCATGTTGGCCAGGCTGGTCTTGAACTCCTGACCTCATGATCCTCCCGCCTCGGCCTCCCAAAGTGTTGGGATTGTAGGCATGAGCCACCACGCCCGGCCTTTTTTTTTTTTTTTTTTTTTCCTGGGAGACAGAGTCTCCCTCTGTCGCCCAGGCTGGAGTGTAGTGGTGCAGTCTCGGCTCACTGCAACCTCCGCCTCCAGAGTAGCTGGGATTACAAGCGTGTACCACCACACCCAGCTGGTTTTTGTATATTTAGTAGAGACGGGGTTTCACCATGTTGGCCAGACTGATCTCAAACTCCTGACATCAGGTGATCCACCCGCCTCGGCCTCCCAGAGTGCTGGAATTACAGGCGTGAGCCACCACACCAAGCCCACCTTTGACAACTTGCTTTTTTAAAATTCAGATACTTTTATAAAAGGCCTCTTAATCGTATTTTAAATATTTTAATACTTAGGACAATAAGGATGGGCGTGGTTTAGCCTACTTTGTGTAAATGTGCAGTAAGTGCTTATGCCACTTAGGTTGTGCTAGTGCAATTTTTCTTAGTTTCATGGATTTGATCCCTGATCAGACCAATTACCTGTGATCCAAGGCTAGCAATCTTAAGTACAAACAATACTAAGATTGGATTATTGAAAGCCTTTGCACTACAGTAAGAACAACGCAAATAGAACTTTCTGATTATAGTCCATCAATGGCATTGACCACCAAAAAGTACTTGCATGTCATCTTTGTATTGCCAAACAATACCTTGATTTTGAAGTCTGTAATCTTTGATAATAGTTAAACACTTTTCTCGGCATGAATTGAGACATTCAGTTCATTCACTCTACATGTGTTTTGGTCCAGTCTTTGCTTTACTTATGTCTCTGTGGCGTCAGGCAAATCAGGTAACTTCTTACTTACACCCTTGATTGTAAAACAGATTATACTTGTCTTGCCTACTGACCTAGTGTGACAATTTGGGGAAACATCTTGGTGCTGAATTAGGTTCTAGGCTCAGGCACTAAACATGATTTAAAACTTGATCATTTGAACTAGAAGCCAAGAAGTACAACCTTCAAGACAACTCTGTATAAGGTCATAGGTATAATCACTATTTTACAGATGAGGAAACGAGATTGACTACAAATTTGGTTTTGAAAATAAATCACATGCTCAACAGAAGCAGTTTTGGCCAGGCACGGTGGCTCGCGCCTATAATCCCAGCACCTTGGGAGACCAAAGCAGGAACATCGCTTGAGCCCAGGAGTTGGAGGCCAGTTTGGGCAACATAGTGAGACCCCATCTCTACAAAGAAAAAAAAAAGAATCAGCAAGACGTGGACACCTCCTGTAGTCTCAGCTACTTGGGAAGCTGAGGCAGAAGGATTGCTTGAGCCTGGGAGTTCAAGGTGCAGTGAGCTGTGATCATGCCAGTGCACTTTGGCCTAGGCAGCGGAGCAAGACCTTGTCTCAAAAAATAAATAATAAATCAGGCACAACTTTAACGACACTTATTGAGCCCTTAGCATGTGCTATACTGTGTGCCAAATTATTTGCTTTTAATGTGCTGTGAAATATCTGTGCAGTAGATACTAAAATTCTGTTTTATTAACCTAAACCACAAAGAGGTTAATTAACTTGCCCAAAGCCACACAGCTCGTAAGTGGGGTAGGTCCATCATTCTCACCCAGGCAGTGTGATTCCAGAGCTTGTGACATTGATGTAAAACTCTGACAGGAATAAAGGATTTATTGATATCATTGGTTCTCAAACTTTTTTTGGTCTCAGGGCCTCTTTATACTCTAAAAAAATTATTGAGGATCCCCAGAGAGCTTTTGTTTATATGGGTTATAACTATCAATACTAACAGTAGAAATTAAAACAAATTTCTAAAATGATTTTTCTAAAAAAGCTGAGAAGAGTAGCATTTTACATTTTTACAGATATTCAACACGTGTCTTAAGGCAATTTTACTTAAACACATTTGATTGCTGTGGCTTACCATTTTGGTGGAGGTATATGAAGACAATCCAAAGTCACAAATAGATTTAAAAAGGGGGCCTTACACAACCCCCTCCCAAAAAGGACTCTGGAATCCCCAGTGAATCCGTAGACCACATTTTGAGAGCCACTGGTTTATATTAAGTACTTTCTAGTGCAGGGGGTCCAATCTTTTGGCAGCCCTGGGCCACATTAGGAGAATTGTCGAGGGCTACACATAAAATAGACTTAACACCAACCATAGCTGATGAGCTAAAAAAAAAAAAAAAATCGCAAGAAAGTTTCAATGTTTTAAGAAAGTTTACAAATTTGTGTTGGGCCTCCTTCAAAGCCATCCTGGGCCACAGGTTACACAAGTTTGTTCTAACATTTCCTATCATTTAGAATGATTACAGATAGTTGGTATGAGTTTTAACATTTTTAATATTTCTTACTGTTTGTGTTTTGTTTATGCTTTTAAAATGTGTCAGTAATTCAGCCTAATTCCTGGAAGTAATTTGAAATATATTAACTTTCAAGACTTTATTATTACCAGAAATAAAGAGGTTAGTTTTTCTGTATGCCCACTCTGACTTTGGCGTCATTGAACGCAGTAATTTTCTTGACTTTTTATTCTGAATGTTTTCAGAAATTTTAAGTATTCTACGTTGAGTATCAAACTCAGGTTTTTGTGCTTGTAAAGTTAATGGAAATCAGATGTTTTTAATTACCAAATATGGGTTCTTGCTCTAGTCATTTCCATCTCACTATTGGAATGTTTTTATTTAAAATACGCCATGAAAACAATTTAATACTCTGAGTTTGCTGTATGAAAAAATGTCTTCTAAACAGGCTGACAAACCAAGAGGATTTGCCAGAGGTCTTGATCCTGAAAGAATAATTGGTGCCACAGACAGCAGTGGAGAATTGATGTTTCTCATGAAATGGTGAGTATGCAGAGATTGTTACATTTGAAAGTAAGAGTAGCTTTTTTTTTTTAATTTGTGAAATGGTTTTTCATCATTAGGTAGGGAAAAACTATCTGCTGAGAGGATGATTCTGGTTACTTTTACTAGTAGTGTTTTAAAGCAAGGGTCAGCAAACTGTGGCCTGTTTTGAAAATGAAGTTTATTAGAACATAGCAACAAGTAACATAACTCTTCTGGAGCACTTCAATACCTTTTGTTTGGACTATTATTTCTTAAATGAATGGCTGTCAGTTGACATGAACAACTTAGACTTGTAACTGAATTTTTCTTTTTCTTAAAACAGGAAAGATTCAGATGAGGCAGACTTGGTGCTGGCGAAAGAGGCAAATATGAAGTGTCCTCAAATTGTAATTGCTTTTTATGAAGAGAGACTAACTTGGCATTCTTGTCCAGAAGATGAAGCTCAATAATTACTCACATTTTTTTATATATATTTATATATATATATATAAAAATTGGGTCTTAGATTTTGATTTACTAGTGTGACAAAATAACTACATCCTAATGAAAATCAAGTTTGATATGTTTGTTTTGAAAGTAGCGTTGGAAGAGTTGTTGGGGGTTTTTTGCATCCATAGCACTGGTTACTTTGAACAAATAAATAAAAGCTTTCTGTAGTTGCTTCCTTTATCAGAAAAGAACATTTGATACCATGGTATATCATTTCCTCTTCATTAAAGAACAGCTTTTCTAAATGTTTTGGGAAATGTCCATAGTCATTACTCAGTCAAAACTTGTGTTCTCATAAGCCTAAGGACCATTCTAGATTTATTACGTGTTTTTTTGTGTGTGTGTGTGTATCCATAAAATGCATATGTAAATTTTTTTTTGTTTTTAAGCATTCACCCAAACAAAAAAATCACAGGTAAACCCATGTTTCTGAGATGCCATTATTCCAAGCAAGAGATAATCCCTTCAAGTTAAATTGAAAATTTTCCTGAAGCCATATATTTCAAGTGAAATAAGTAATCCTAGATAGGGCAATTTAAATTGGATAATTTTAAAGTGTCTATAATTGCAGTGGTTTATTTGCAAAATTCCTAAAAGGAAAAATTTTATCACTGCCATCACAGCAGGTTTCCTCATCCAGATGAGGAAACTAGACAAATGCTAGTGTGTTTTAACTAGCTAAACAAAACTAAGTTAAATGAACATTTAAAAGTTTCCCTAGCGGGCCATTCCTTAGCAAAATGTTGGAATCCCTGTTGCTACATTGACTAAAAGGTCATGATGAATGGAATATGTAAGACTTGGCTCATAGAAACCTAATCAGATGGTTAGAGGTGTTGGCAGTTTAGGACCTGCTGTCATAAATGTGTGAACAACCTTTTGTAACCTAACCTATTGACCTGCATGTTTTTTCTTTACCCCAATTCATTACATGGAGGCTCAATCTTGAGTTTGCTTTACTGGTTCAGCAAAAGCCAGGAAGATCAACTTTGTAGTAATCAAAATGTTATCCAACTGTATATTGTTTACTTTATTGTAAATACTGGTGAACAGTGGTTAATAAATAGTTTTATATTCCTTTATGCAATTATTAGACTTTTTTCTTTATTCGATATGCCTTTACAGTAGAAATAGAAATGCCCACACTCATTGGATTGTCTTTGTTTATAAGTTAGATGATACCAGTAAGGCATTACAGTACATATCCTAGATCTTTTGAGCTTATGAGTTTTAAACTTGAATATGTATTTCCACAGGAATGTTTCCACAGTTGGGAAATAAAAGTTTCATGTGATCCCTAGGGTCAATTGTCTCATTAAAATGAGGTTTTAAAATCTGGTTTGTTGTAACTGTCTTCTAAAGAACGTAAAGTATTCTGATAGGGCTCAGTGTGATGATAGACACATTTTAATTGATTTCCAAAATCCATACAGAAAAAGGGAAATAACTGATGTTTATTAAGTACCTCCATATATATATATATATATATATATATACCTACCACTGCTCTCAGCGGTGGGTTCACAGATGATAGAGAACCTTCTATTCATATTAGTAGTTGGTGGCCCTACATTCAACTTTACTAAGGGCATTTCTGAAAACAATATATTGTCCTTTGGCCATGCATGGTGGCACACACCTGTAATCCCAAAATTTGGGGAGGCCAACGCAGGAAGATTACTTGAATCCCAGGAGTTTGAGATCAGCTCGGGCAACAGTGAGACCCCCCACCTCTACAAGAAATTTTAAAATTAGCTGGGTGTGGTGGCTTGCACCTGTAGTCCTTGCTACTTGGGAAGGTCCCTTAAGCCTAGGAGTTTAAGGTTACAGTGAGCTCTATGTCCATGCCACTGTGCTCCAGCCTGGATGACAGACTGTTTCTCAAAAAATTTGAAAAATACTGTTTTTTTATATTCTCTAGTGTTTGTATTAGTCTTATTGGTGCTTTAACAAATTACCACAAATTTAACCCATTTATGGCTGAAAATAGTTCTGTAGGTCAGAAGTCCAAAATTAAGCGAGCTGAAGTCAGGTTATCAGGGGAATTCCTTCTGGAGGCTTTGATGGCAGAATCTTTCCTTCTCTCTTCCATTTCAAAAGGCCACGTGTATTCTTTGGTTCCTGGCCCTTTCCATCTTCAGAATCAGCAAGCAGTGGAGCATCTTGCATCATCTTTCTCCCCCTTCCTCTCTTCCTCTTTCCATCTCTCCTGTCTACCACGGTGTATTATGGAAGGATTGAGCCAAACCATTCATTCAAGTTCTTGAATTCCTGGAGCTTAGATCTTTAGCTGAGGAGAAAACCCTTTTTCTATCATTTCTACCCTCTGATGTTTATGTAATAGGCTTTTTGTAACAACTCAGATGCTACAGAAGTAAGGCCACCTCATCAATTTCCGTGCTTCAAACCCAAAGTTCAATTGATACCCATATCTCTGGATTTCAAGACCAGCCTGGCCAACATAACAAAACCCCCTCTCTACTAAAAATACAAAAATTAGCCAGGCATGGGGGTGTGTGCCTGTAATCTCAGCTGCTGTGGAGGCTGAGGCAGGAGAATTGCTTGAACCCGGGGAGCGGGGGTTGCAGTGAGACAAGATTGCACCATTGCACTCCATCCTGGGCGACGAGTGAAACTCTCTCAAAAAAAATAGTTTTTAACAAAAAATGTATTTGCAACTTATATTTCACCCAATTCTTATCTTGGGTCATCTTACTTAATAAATACACTAAAATATACTCTATTCTAGCATAGCTGCTAGCCACTCCAGAGAGGTTACCTGGGTTGGAATCTGCTATTTGATTCTGAACAAATTAATGTACTTCACCTCTCTGTGTCTGAGTTTCCTCATCTGTTATTCATGGGCTCCTATAAGGGTGAAATGTATGCATGTGAGACAGAACAGTGCCTTGTGTTTGTTTAGTAATCAAGATATTTTATATCTTTTTTAATAGGGACATAGTAGGGTATCATATGGCAGCTCCCCAACTTAACCAATTGCTGGGTATGAGTACTCAGGTGGTTGGTAGTTTCCTACTATTAGACTAATGTAGTGAGGCCGGGCGAGGTGGCTCACGCCTGTAATCCCAGCTCTTTGGGAGGCCAAGGCAGGCAGATCAGGAGGTTAGGAGTTGGAGACCAGCCTGGCCAACATGGAGAAACCCTGTCTCTACCAAAAATACAAAAATGAGCAGGGCATGGTGGCGCGCACCTGTAGTCCCAGCTACTCAGGAGGCTGAGGCAAGAGAATCACTTTGGAACACTGGAGGAAGAGGTTGCAGTGAGCTGAGATCATGTCACTGCACTCCAGCCTGGTGACAGAGTGACAGAGCGAGACTCTGTCTCGAAAAAAGGATTAATGTAGTGCACATTCTTACATATAGTAACACTTAGCAGACGGATTCTCAGAAGTCATCAGAGAAGTCAAGATTGCAGTGATTTACTCTTCTATCAATAACCATTACCCCATTTCCTCACTAGGACTACAAATTAACAACATTGATCTTACTAATTTTTAATCTTTTTTAGGGATGGGGCCTCACTATGTTGCCCAGGCCAGTTTCAAACTCCGGGGCTCAAGTGATCCTTCCACCTCAGCCACCCAAAGTGCTGGGATTACAGGCATGATCCACTTGCCAGGCCGATTTTACTAATTTTTAGTCAATCTGATGGCATCTTGGTTTAATTTTGCATGTTTGATTTTGTTGAGAATTCTTTTCATATTTAACTTTGCATTTCCTCATATGTAGATTAGTCATGCTCTGCATAACAAGGCTTTGATCAATGATGGACAGCATATACGATAGTGGATCCCATAAGATTATAATATCAGTATTTTTACACTACCTTTTTTATGTTTAGATCCATGAATGCTTACTGTTGTGTTACAGTTGCCTACAGTGTTCAATATAGTAACATGCTGTATGGGTTTGTAGCCTAGGAGCAATATCTGGCCTAGGTGTGGAGTAGGCTGTACCATCTAGATTTGCCTAAGTACATTCTGTGATGTTCACACAGTAATGAAATTGCCTAATGATGCATTTCTCAGAACATCCCTGTCATTAAGCAATGCATGACAGGAAATCATGCATTTGAGTTTGATTATTACTAGATCTTCCTTTTCTATTTCTGTCACACAAAAAACAGCCCAGTTTATTTTATCTTAACCACACGACCCTCAGGCTCCTAGCTGGACTCATATGTATGGCTCTATTCCCCCAGAAGACTAATGAAGACAAATGTGTTTTAATGGGAAAAACTCATAGGCTATCTTACATTTGATCCTTACAGTAGGCTTTTTTCTCCCCTCCAGAGATGGGGGTCCTCGTCTGTCATCTGCACTGGAGAGCGGTGGGACAATCAACTCACTGCAGCCTCAAACTCCTGAGGGCAAGTGATCCTCCCACCTCAGCCTCCTGAGTAGCTGGGACTACAGGCACATGCCACCATGCCTGGCTACTTTTTAGAGCCAGGTCTTACTATGTTGCCTACGCTGATCTCAAACTCCTGATCTCAAGTGATCCTCCTGTCTCAGATTACAGGTGTGAACCACCATACCTGGCCCTTTTTGTTTTATTAAGCCAATATGGACATTGAATATCAAGAAAAAAAGAGACCGGGTGTGGTGGCTCATACCTGTAATCCCAGCACTTTGGGAGGCTAAGGCGGGAGGATCCCTTGAGCCCAGAAGTTTGATGCTGCAGTGAGCTATGATTGTGCCACTGTACTCCAGCCTGGGCAACAGAGCGAGGCCTCATCTCAAAACAACAACAATAAAACAATCTCTAATATGAAGTGAAATGTGAATATTTTGTGTCTGTATTTGTATGTTACCTATACAATAGAGACCCTTTTATCCTTTGTTGAATCAAGTGAATTTATGCCTTGAATATTCACTGAACAAGAGGAGCAATTTTAACAACTTAAGAGCTCCAATAGTCGATCTGCCTGTAATCCCAGCTACTTGGGAGGCTGAGGCAGGAGAATTGCTGGAACCCGGGAGGCAGAGTTTGCAGTGAGCTAAGATTGCGCTACTGCACTCCAGCCTGAGCTACAGAGTGAGACTCTTTCTCAAAAAAAAAAAAAAAAAAAAAAAAAGATAAAGGAAATTCCTGGCCTAGAGACAATAACAAAGTAGTTCAGAGCACTGGCTCTGGAGCTTGACCTCTTCAGTTTAAATCCGAACTCGCTATTTATTGTATGAATTTAGGCAAGTTACTTAACTTTCTTATGCCTCAATATTTTCATCCGTAAAACAGGCAGGATAATGATGGTACTTATCTCATGAGGTTTTCAGGATTAAATGTGAAATGTGAAAAACACCTAGAGTTGAATATCTGGTATATAATAAGAAGAACCAGATCAGTGTTATTGCCAGCCTCCACTGTGTGCCTCAGATGTCTGGAACCTTGACCTAGCACAACCCCAAGACTCGCCATCCCTGGTTTCTGCTGCTTTCCTTACGTTAGCTCTCTTCTTTGGGACTGATTTCCACAAACCGAAAACAGAGCTGCTAGCAACTCCCATATCCCCAGGTTTGTTCTAAGGAGACTGAGACTCACTCTAGTGTCCAGTTTAAAAATCTTCTGGCTGGGCACGGTGGCTCAAGCCTGTAATCCCAATACTTTGGGAGGCCGAGGTGGGTGGATCACGAGGTCAGGAGATCGAGACCATCCTGGCTAACACGGTGAAACCCCGTCTCTACTAAAAATACAAAAACTTAGCCGGGCGGTGGTGATGGTGCCTGTAGTCCCAGCTGCTCGGGAGGCTGAGGCAGGAGAATGGCATGAACCTGGGAGGCGGAGCTTGAAGTGAGCAGAGATCGCACCACTGCACTCCAGCCTGGGCGACAGAGTGAAACTCTGTCTAAAAATAAATAAATAAATAAAATCTTCTAGACGGATGCCTTGGCTCACGCCTGTAATCCCAGCACTTTGGGAGGCCCAGGCGGGTGGATCACCTGAGGTCAGGAGTTCTAGTCCAGCCTGGCCAACACGATGAAACCCTGTCTCTACTAAAAATACAAAAAATTAACTGGGTGTGGTGGCGGGTGCCTTCAATCCCAGCTACTTGAGAGGCTGAGGCAGGAGAATTGCCTGAACCTGGGAGGCAGAGGTTGCAGTGAGCCGAGATCAGGCCACTGTACTCTAGCCTGGGCAATAGGGCGAGACTCCATCTCAAAAAAAAAAAAAATTCCTCTGAAAGATCTCTGATTGTGCTGGCTTGCATCAGATGTCCTCCCTGGAACTATCAAGCATAAGGAGATGTGTGGAGTACTATGATTACATCAATCAGCAGAAGAGTGCTTTCCAGGAAAAGGTGGATATTTGCCCTATATAAACAAAATGTATAACTAACGTATGGAATTTCA
The DNA here is from genome assembly GCF_028858775.2 of Pan troglodytes. Taxonomy (NCBI): domain Eukaryota; kingdom Metazoa; phylum Chordata; class Mammalia; order Primates; family Hominidae; genus Pan; species Pan troglodytes. The sequence continues at coordinate 32,025,494 of NC_072404.2, forward strand.
GCCAATTTGCAAATGCTTTCTTATTTATCTATTTATTTATTTTTTGAGATGGAGTCTCGCTCTGTCACCCAGGCTGGAGTGCAGTGGCGTGATCTCAGCTCACTGCAACCTCCACCTCCGGGTTCAAGCAATTCTCCTGCCTCAGCCTCCCATGTAGCTGGGACTACAGGCGCCTGCCACCATGCCCGGCTAATTTTTTGTATTTTTAGTAGAGACAGGGTTTCACCATGTTAGCCAGGATGGTCTCGATCTCTTGACCTCAGGTGTTCCACCTGAGTGCTGGGATTATAGGCGTTAGCCACTACGCCTGGCCGAAAATGCCTTCTTAAAATACCTTTTGTTCTTGCTTTTTAGATTTTTTTTTTTTTTTTTTTTTTTTTTTTTTTTGAGATGGTCTTGCTCTGTCACCAGAGTGGAGTGCAGTGGCATGATCACAGCTCACTGCAGCCTCAACTTCCCAGGCTCAAGCAATCCTCCCATCTCAGCCTCCCAAGTAGCTGGGACTACAGGCACACACCACCACATCTGGCTAATTTTGTTTATTTTGTAGAACGAGGTCTCACTATGTTGCCTAGCCTAGTCTCAAACTCCTGGGCTTAAGCAATCCTCCCGCCTTGGCATTCCCAGAGTAGAGTGCTGGGATTATAGGGGTGAGCCACTGCACCCGGCCACTTTTTAGAAAACTTAAGACCATAGACTCCCTTTTTTTATTATTATTTTATTTATTTTTTATGTTTTTGAGACAGAGTCTCGCTCTGTCGCCCAGGCAGTGCAGTGGTGCGATCTCTGCTCACTGCAAGCTCCGCCTCCTGAGTTCACGCCATTCTCCTGCCTCAGCCTTGCGAGTAGCTGGGACTACAGGCGCCTGCCACCACGCCCGGCTAATTTTTTGTATTTTTAGTAGAGAAGGGGTTTCACCGTGTTAGCCAGGATGGACTTGATCTCCTGACCTCGTGATCCGCCCGCCTCCCAAAGTGCTGGGATTACAGGCGTGAACCACCGCGCCCTGCCCGTAGACTCCCTTTTATCCTTATTCTAGAAGTTTTGCATTTTAGCTCCTTAAAGGAGAAAATAATATGACACTAAAACTAATATTAAATAATCTTTCATACCAACCTTTTTCCTTATATGTCAATTTCTTTTTTTTTTTTTTTTTGAGACGGAGTTTCACTCTTGTCGCCCAGGCTGGAGTGCAGTGGCGCGATCCCGGCTCACTGCAACCTCCACCTCCCGGGTTCAAATGATTCTCCTGTCTCAGCCTCCCAGGTAGCTGGGATTACAGACATGTGCCACCATGCCCCAGCTAATTTTTGTATTTTTAGTAGAGACAGGGTTTTCATCATGTTGGCCCAGGCTGGTCTCGAACTTCTGACCTTGTGACCTGCCTGCCTCAGCCTCCCGAAGTGCTGGGATTACAGGCATGAGCCACCGCACCTGGCCATATTTCAACTTCTACTATAAGGATCAGTCAAGCTCAATGGTATCCAACAACTACCTATTTCCCTGATGCATTTTATTAGACACTAACAACACCCTAATTTAATATCCTGAATTGGTCATTCTTACATATTAAGCTAATATTTTTAGTGCTCTAAAGTCACTTAGTGTCTGTATGCTCTTATTCATTTTGATGAAAGTAGGAGAGAATCAAGTGAAATGAATCAAGAAAAATGAGGGGCAGACATCAAGGTGAAAAGTGTAGGTGAGAATGGGCATTGGGAAGTTTAAGAATGAAATTAAGAAACCAAAGAAGATATATATTCAATATCCATGCCATCACTTAACAAGGCCTTTTTGGTATTTCAGTAACTGAACACTTTTGGATAGACCCCAAGATGGACACATTTTAAAGGGAAATTAAAACAGTGTTGCAGTGGATTTCCTTCCTCTTAATTCTCTAGTCTCTTTGTTTAGCTTTCATGAATATCTGATTTCTTTGCCCCAAGAAAACTTTCTAAGTAATATTATAGAAAGCTATCTCTGACCTGATGAAAACGATAAAAATTGGGACATTTTGCAGAGAGAATGCTGTAGCTTTCTTGCAGTTTGTTACATAGAGTGGCAATACAATGAAAAACTCAGATTTACTCTGAAATCCCAGTTGTTCACCACAGAAAGCCATAGTCAACCATTTTCTAGCACCAAAACATGACATCTAGTAGGACGGAATTCTTAAAGCAAATTATACTGCTCCTTTGTAGTATCATGAAGAAATAAGATACTGATCTTTCCACAGGTGGTTGTTAGGCAAACCAGGGCAGAGGAGGACTGAATCTTTTGCTTTCCCCTCTTCTAGAACATGGGAACAAGTACTTGTCTTTTTCACTGCTGTATGCCTAGCACCTGCAAGAGAGGACCTAGCATCTATCTGGGGAAAGGAGTGTTGGAGGAAGGGCCCGAGATTTAAATTTGGGCTGGAAGTATAGTGGTTCTACCTTTTTTTTTTTTGAGACGGAGTCTTGCTCTCTTACCCACGTTGGAGTGCAGTGGCGTAATCTCGGCTCACTGCAACCTCCACCTCCCAGGTTCAAGCAATTCTCCTGCCTCAGCCTCCTGAGTAGCTGGGATTACAGGTGCCCGCCACCGTGCCTGGCTAATTTTTGTATTTTTAGTAGAGATGGGGTTTCACCATGTTGGCCAGGCTGGTCTCAAACTCCTGACCTCAAGTGATCCTCCCGCCTCAGCCTCCCAAAGTGCTGGGATTACAGGCGTGAGCCACTGCACTCGGCCAGTTCTACCATTTAAAAATGCAATACAGCAAACTCGACATATGGATTACATATTAAGGCTAGACAGCACAGAATTTTATATATATATATATATATATATATATATATATATTTTTTTTTTTTTTTTTTTAACTTAAAAGTGCTGCCGGGTGCGGTGGCTCATGCCTGTAATCCCAGAAGTTTGGGAGGCCGAGGCGGGCGGATCACGAGGTCAGGAGTTCGAGACCATCCTGGCCAACATGGTGAAACCTCGTCTCTACAAAAATACAAAAATCAGCTGGGCATAATGGCGGGTGCCTGTAATCCCAGCTACTTGGGAGGCCGAGGCGGGAGAATCACTTGAATGTGGGAGGCAGAGGTTACAGTGAGCTGAGATTGCACCATTGCACTTTAGCCTGAGTGATAGAGCGAGACTCTGTCTCAAAAAAGAAAAAAAAAGTGCTATAGTTTGGGTGAGTCAAGTGCCTGAATGCCTGAATTAATAAGATAGTCCTAGCAATGAACACTATTTTTTTTTCCCTCTCTAAATCACGAAGCCTGCTTTAATTGACCCCACATAATCTACAATGGCCTTCCTTGTGTTTATCATTCTTTTTTTTTTTTTTTTTTTGAGACAGAGTCTTGCTCTGTCACCCAGGCTGGAGTGCAGTGGCGCGATGTTGGCTCACTGCAACCTCTGCCTCTCGGGTTCCAGTGATTCTCCCACCTCAGTCTCCCGAGTAGCTGGGATTACAGGCGCAAGCCACCACATCCTGCTAATTTTTGCATTTTTAGTAGAGATGGGGTTTCACCTTTTTGGCCATGCTGGATCATTGTCTTCTATACTGTTAATAATTTCTCCTTCTATTCTCATTTATCTAACTAAAAGCATAAGTATTTTTCTTCGGTAGCAGAACAGTGGACTAATATGGTCCCATACCCTATCATTTTGCTATCAGAAAAGAGGGAAGAACAAGGGGAAGTGAGAAGAGTTCAGGGATTTCGAGTACATGGTCATTTTCAAGGATGAATTAAATCCATGATGAAAATTACTATTCTTCAAACAAGCAGCTTAAATTTAAAATGGTACTATTATTATAAAACAAGTTTTAACCATTCGCTCTATACTGAGCTGGTACTGTACTAGGTTTGGACCCAGGTCTATTCTACACAGCCATATTTCTTTTCCTGGTGGCATTTACATTTTAACATGGATGCTGGTGAGAACACTCAATCAAACTGGATTGAAATACAGGAGTGAGTAAAGCAGACATATGCAATTGGGACACCTTGTTCAGCCAGCCAAAAGAAAGAACATGCCACATATGAATCATGCCTCTGGTTGAACAAGCTTTATACTAAGATATTTAATTGTACATTATAAATGTGTAAATAGTATGTTATGTGAATTATATTTCAATAATTCAATGCTTAAAGAAAAAGCTGGCTGGGCGTGGTGGCTCACGCCTATAATCCCAGCACTTTGGGAGACCGAGGCGGGTGGAACACCTAAGGTCAGAAGTTCGAGACCAGCCTGGCCAACATGGCGAAACCCCGTCTCTATTAAAAATACAAAAAAATTAGCCTGGCATAGTGGTCTGTGCCTGTAATCCCAGCTACTCGGGAGGCTGAGGCAAGAGAATCGCTTGAACCTGGGAGGCGGAGGTTGCAGTGAGCCGAGAGCGCACCACTGTACTCCAGCCTGGGCGACAGAGCAAGGCTCCATCTCAAAAACAAAAAAAAGAGAAAAAGCTGCAGTATGAGAAAGCAGTTAGCTGATAAAATACTTTTAAAAATCATTTTTTAGGCCAGGTGCGGTGGCTCACGCCTGTGATCCCAGCACTTTGGGAGGCTGAGGCAGGTGGATAACTAGGTCAGGAGATCGAGACCATCCTGGCTAACACCATGAAACCCCGTCTCTACTAAAAATACGAAAAATTAGCCGGGCATGGTGGCGGGCGCCTGTAGTCCCAGCCACTCGGGAGGCTGAGGCAGGAGAATGGTGTGAACCCGGAAGGCGGAGCTTGCAGTGAGCCAAGATCGTGCCACTGCACTCCAGCCTGGACAATAGAGCGAGACTCCGTCTAAAAAAAAAAAAATCATTTTTTAATCTGGTTATTATTTTTCTTGCTATTGAATTGTTTTGAGTTTCTTCGGTATTTTGGATATTAACCCCTTATCAGATGTATGGTTTGCAAATATTTTCTCCCATATCAAAGAGACAAGAGTTATATAATAAAATGCTTAACATAATTAATCATCAGGGAAATGCAAATTAAAGCCACAATCAGCTATCACTGCATACTTGTTAACGATGGCTATTAGCACAAAAACAAAAGAACGTAGTGTTGGCAAGGATGTGGAGAAAAAGAAAGCCTTGCACACTGTTAGCGGGAATGTAAATTAGTACAGCTATTATGGAAAACAGAATGGTGGTTCCTCAGAAAACTAAAAATAAAATCACCATATGATCCAGCAATCTTATTTCTGGATATATATATATATGTAAAGGAAATGAAGTCAGTGTGTTGAAGAGATATCTGCACTCCCATGTTTATCGCAGGATTATTCACAATAGCCAAGATATGAAATCAACCTAAGTGTCTGTCAGATGAATGGGCAAAGAAAATATATACATACACACACACACAGTGGAATACTCTTCAGCCTTTAAAAAGAAGGAAATGCCATCATTTGTGACAACATGGAGGACATTATGCTAAGTGAAAAAAGTGAAAAAAGCCAGGCACAGAAAGATAAATACTGCATGTCTCACTCATACGTGGAATCTGCAAAGGTTGACCTTGCAGAGAGTAGAGCTGGGTGCGATGGCATGTGCCTGTAATCCCAGTTACTCGAGAGGCTGAGGCAAGAGCGTCACTTGAGCCCAGGATTTTGGGGCTATAGTGCCCTGTGGCCACTGCACTCCAGCCTGGGCAACATAGCAAGACTCTGTCTCTAAAGACAAAAAAAAGTAAAAGCAGAGAGTAGAATGGGGGTAAGGTGGTTATATCAAAACATTACATTGAAGCCTCACGCCTATGATCCCAGCAATCTGGGAGGCCCAGGGGAGTGGATAGCCTGAGCCCAGGAGTTCAAGACCAGCCTGGGCAACATGGTAAGACCCTGTCTCTACAAAAAATACAAAAACATTAGCCAGGAATGGTGGTGCATGCCTGTAGTCTCAGCTACTTGGGAGACTGAGGTGGGAAAATGTATTGAGTCTGGGGGGGTCAAGGCTGCAGTAAACTATGATCCCACCACTGCACTCTAGCCTGGGTGACAGAGTGAGACCCTGTCTCAAAAAAAAAAAAAATCACGTTGAACTTTGTAAATACATACACTTTTTGTCACTTATGCCTTATAAAGCTGGGGGAATTAAAAAATAAAATTAAACTAAATTTTTAAAATGTCATGCTTATTAATTTTCTCCTTCATAGACTCTTTGATTTGATCATGCCATCATTTTCTGTCACCTTGAAACTTTCTCTCCTACTTTTACCTTCATATCTTCCTTTGCTCACACTTCTATGGTGTGACATCAATTTTAAAAACTCATATTATGCATCTTACAGTGTTAACAGGGAAATTACGAAAGTGTTGGTATATAGTGGCCTGAATTGGGTAAACGCCTAAATCCTGGAATGCCCTGTACACCCACAAAGCTGGGCTGGGGCTTCTTACAGGTAGATTTCCCAGTCAACTAGTAGGGAAATTAGCCGAGCATGGTGGTGTGTGCCTGTAATCCCAGCTATTGAGAGGCTGATGCCGGAGGATCCCTTGAGCCCAGGAGTTGTAGACCAGCCTAGGCAACATAGTGACACCCTATATTAGTACATTCTCATGCTGCTAATACAAACATACCTGAGACTGGGTAATTTATAAAGAAAAAGAGGTTTAGTGGACGTACAGTTCCACATGGCTGGGGAGGTCTCTCTGTCATAGCAGAAGGTGAAGGAGGAATAAAGTCATATCTTACATGGCAACAGGCAAGACAGCATGTGCAGAGGAACTATCCTTTATAAACCATCAGATCTCATGAGACTTATTCACTACCACCAGAACAGCATGGAAAAACCCACCCTCATGATTCAATTACCTCCCGTTGGGTCCCTCCCATGACACGTGGGGATTATGGGAGCAACAATTCAATGTGAGATTTGGGTGGGGACACAGCCAAACCATATCACACCCATCTCAAAAACAAAAGAAAAGAAAAGGAAAAACTATTGGGGAAATGTATTTTGCGCTGTGTGGTGGCTTATACCACAGAGAACCCAGATGCAATGTATAAGTACTGGCCAGCAGACTCTGAATTTTGTTTCATAATCTGCCACATCCTCAGCTATTGCCCCTGGAATTCATTACTATGACTTCCATGTTAAGTCTTTTGGGGGTCCCGCATACATTGTTCTGACCCTACGGGGGTTGCAGTGATTCTCCTCCAGACTAGGAACCCAAGTGTCAGTCAAGAGAAACTAATCAGGATGAAATGTACCTTCCAAACAATTCCTGAACTTTGGCTGACTCTCCAACTTTTTGACAGAAAGCAGTTATAACTGTTTTGTTTTTGTTTTTTTTTACTATTTGCTTACTGGTTGATTCTTATTGGTTTGTCCCTGCCCCCCAGAAAATAAAGAATACTTGCTAAATTCCAAAATAAAAATGCAAAGAAATCTGTAAGGTAACCCAAGTGAAAACTTCTAAAATAAATTACTAAAGAACTGGTGGGTTTTTAGAATAATTTCTCCTACCATGTCAATTTAACTATTATTGCCAACTTGTTTTTATTCAGCAAAAAGCCAGCATTTTAATTCTCAAACACAGGAAACAAATATCTTTAAGATAAAGACTCTTATTAGAAGATTGTAAATCAGTGTCTCCTGCCTGTAATTCCAGCACATTGGGAGGCCAAGATGGGAGGATCACTTGAACCCAGAGGTCAAGGCTGCAGTGAGCTGAGATCACACCAGCGTACTCAAGCCTGAGCGGCACAGCAAGACCCTGTATCAGAAAAAAAAAAAAAAGACTCTTTAGAATTGGATAGAAGTTTTCCTGAGAAGCCTCACATTTCATGCTCATAGAAAGGACTCTTGGACTATAGTGGTCAACTAAATATTAGGAGAAAAACAAAACCTTATATAATCATCACAGTGCTTTCATTTGTAGCATAAAAGATACAAAGATGCTTAAATAAATAACTACCCTGGTTGTATAGCAGAATGGCTATACGTCCCCACCAGTGAACAGACAATTACACTAAGGGTGTAAAAGATAGGATGCGAAAAATATAATAAAATTATATCTCGATTTTCATATCATTTGTCCCCTGTACTTTAAATAAGGTATCACCCTAGATTAATAATTTATGTGCAGACTTATTACATACTTTAAGTTATCTTAGCTTTAGTGATATGCTTCCTAAGAATATTTCTTGCTTGCTTGCTTTCTTGCTTGCTTTCTCTCTCTCTTTCTTCTTTTTTAAACTAGGGTCTTTCTGTGCCACTTAGGCTAGAGTGCAGTGGTGACATCGTAGCTCACTGTAACCTTGAATTCCTGGGCTCAAGTGGTCCTCCCACCTCAGCCTCCTGAGTAGCTGGGATTACAGGAGCATGCAACCATGCCCAGCTTTGATGGTTAATACTGAGTGTCAAATTGATTGGATTGAAGGATACAAAGTATTGATCCTGGGTGTGTCTGTGAGGGTGTTGCTAAAGGACATTAACATTTGAGTCAGTGGGCTGGGAAAGGCCGACCCACCCTTAATCTGGGTGGCACAATCTAATCAGCTGCCAGCACAGTTAGAATATAAAGCAGGCAGAAAAACGTGAAAAGAGAGACAGGCCTAGCCCCCAGCCTACATCTTTCTCCCATGCTGGATGCTTCCTGCCCTCGAACATCAGACTCCAAGTTCTTCAGCTTTGGGATTCAGACTGGCTCTCCTTGCTCCTCAGCCTGCAGATGGCCTATTGTGGGACCTTGTGATCGTGTGAGTTAATACTCATTAAACTCCCATATATATATATATATTCCATTATTTTAGTAAGTTATTTATATATATATACAGATATATATTCATTCCATTAGTTCTGTCCCTCTAGAGAACCCTAATACGCCAGCTAATTTTTTTTTATTTTTCAATTTTTGTAGAGAAGAGGTCTTGCTATGTTGCTCAGGCTGGCTTCCTAAGGATTAATATATACGTCATACTGTAGGTGAGATCTTTTTAAAAATTTTTCTCTCCTCTAAGTGATGTATAAGAAATGAACTGATCTGTTTTTATGAAAATAGTTATTCTTTGATATTAGCCCCAAATAACCAACACTATCACTTAGGTCTTTTGATGCCTACTAGCTTTATCCTAACACAGCGGTTGGCAAACTTTGAAGGACCACATGATGATATTTTAGGTTTTCATGGGCATTATGGCTTCTGTTGTAACTACCAACTCTGCCACTAGCACAAAAACACCACAGATGAATGAGCGTGGCTGGTGTTCTAATAAAACTTTACTGACACTGAAATTGAAATTTCATACAATTTTCATATGTCATGGAATATTATTCTGTTGTTTATATTTTTCAGCCACTTAAAAATTTAAAGATCCTTCTTAGTTTTTGGATCACAATAAAACAGAGAGCTGGTCATATAGAAATAGGCAGAGGGCTGATTCGGCCTGAAAACTAAAGTTTGACATTATTCCACAGCAGAGGACCCCCCCACCAAACCCAGGGCCTCAGTCTGTGGCCTGTTATGAACTGAGCTGCACAGCAGGAGGTGAGCAGCAGGGGAACGAGCATTACTGCCTGAGCTCTGCCTCCTGTCAGATCAGCAGAAGCATTAGATTCTCATGGGATCAAGAACCCTATTGGGAACTGAACATGCAAGGGATCTAGGTGTGAGCTCCTTATGAGAATCTAATGCCTGATGATCTGATGAACTGATGAACAGTTTCATCCCAAAACCTTTCTCCCCGTCCCCCAGTTCCATGTCCATGGAAAAATTATCTTCCATGAAACCAGTCCCTGGTGCCAAAAAGTTTGGGGACCACTGTTCTACAGGATTAAGGTGTGTAGGTAAACCTTTCCTCTAAAAGAATCTCTACCTGGCTGGGTGTGGTGGCTCATACCTGTAATCTTAGCATTTTGCGGGGAGGAGGTGGGCAGCTCACTTGTGTCTAGGAGTTCGAGACCAGCCTGGGCAACATGGTGAGACCCCCCCGTCTCTACAACATGGCATATCTACTTTTTTGGTTTTGTTTTGTTCTTTTTTTTTCCTTCAACTTTTAAGTTCAGGGGTACATGTGCAGGATGTGCAGGTTTGTTACATAGAGAAATGTGTGCCATGGTGGTTTGCTGCACAGATCATCCCATCACCTACATATTAAGCCCAGCAATCATTAGCTATTCTTCCTGATGCTCTCCCTTCGACAGGCCCCAGTTTTGTGTTGTTCCCCCAACGTGTCCATGTGTTCTCATCATTCAGCTCCCCCTTATAAGTGAGTGTTTGGTTTTCTGTTCCCGAATTAGTCTGCTGAGTTAGTCTGGCTTCCAACTCCATCCATGTCCCTGCAAAGGACATGATTTTATTCCTTTTTATAGCTGCATAGTATCCCACGGTGTATATGTACCACATTTTCTTTATCCAGTCTATCACTGATGGGCATTTAGGTTGATTCCATGTCTTTGTGTATGTTCATTGCAGCAATATTCACAATGGCATACCTACATTTTATCATAGTACGCACCATTACCTTCCAGGGCCGATCATTGAAAAAATTGTGAAATTTCTTTTTTAGTTCCTCCTCTCTTCCAGAGATTTCCTTTCCCCTCTCTGGTTTCCCTACAGCTGTCTAGGGTCTCCTCACATGGCATTCCACTGGAGATTGTCCACACCTATACTTCAAAACAGGAGTTCTTAACCTGATGCAAGAGGCTGCATGAATTTAATGCAATACTTCGGGGGAGAAATTTCAAGCCAAATGGTCCAAAATTGCAACATATTCTCAAATAATTAATTCATCACAAAAAAAAATTGACTTAAAACTAAAGACCTACTTTAGGTCTTTTCCGCAGTTTTTATTTTTTATTTATTTATTTTTTTTGGAGATGGAGTCTCACTTTGTCACCAGGCTGGAGTGCAGTGGGGCAATCTTGGCTCACTGCAACCTCTACCTCCTGGGTTCAAGTGATTCTCGTGCCTCAGCCTCCCAAGTAGCTGGGATTACATGCACCTGCCACCATGCCTGGCTAATTTTTGTATTTTTTGTAGAGACAGGGTTTCACCATGTTGGCCAGGCTGGTCTCAAACTCCTGACCTTGTGATCCGCCCGCCTCAGCCTCCCAAAGTGCTGGGATTACAGGCGTGAGCCACCGCACCCAGCGTTCTGTAGTATTCTTTAAACCCATCTGTCCTGTTTCCCACCCCTCACAACCATGGATTCTGCTTTCCAAGGTAAAATCAGTAAGCTAAGAAATTACTTTGCCCTCCTTCCTTCCCCATCCTTTTAATATATGTGCACTCTAACAGTGTCCTAAAAATGATGCTCAAACACAAAGTTTCACTGTTGGAATTACAGGCGTTCTGGTAAGCTGAAGTTTTCCTGGTGCCCCTCAGAATGCTCATGTACAGTCCTTTGACATGCCCCGCCATTCTATGATCTCTCCTTTCTTTTACCTACCCCTTCCAACCTCCTACCAACCTCCTATTGCTTTCAATTACCCTCTACTTGCTAATTTACATTTTTCCCCCAAAAGAAGTTTATGAGTTAGGCCTCCTCCCAGGAGCTTCTGTCTCTACCCCACCACCTCTTCCCTTGTGGTATTGTGATTGCTAGCTAATTGGCCTGACTTCCCTGACAAGCTCCTAGGAGCAGGCACTATGTTTTGTTCACTGTTTTAGCCTCTGTGCCTAGCATACATGCATCTAGTTTAGATTAACTGTTCTATGAGGATATGTATAAAATCTCAACCAGTTGGCCAGGCGCACTGGTTAACACCTGTAATCCCAGCACTTTGGGAGGCTGAGGTGGCTGAATCACCTGAGGTCAGGAGTTCAAGACCAGCCTGGCCAACATGGAGAAAGCCCGTCTCTCCTAAAAATACAGAAATGAGCCAGGCTTGATGGCAGGTGCCTGTAATCCCAGATACTCAGGAGGCTGAGGTGGGAGAATCGCTTGAACTCAGGAAGCGGAGGTTGCAGTGAGCCGAGATCGCCCCATTGCACTCCAGTCTGGGCGACAGGGCAAGACTCCATCTCAAAAAAAAAATCTCAACCAGTCACGTATCTAAGTACCCCACACATCCATGTGCTCCCAGACCCTAAGGGCCATTTTCACCTAAGCTCACAGGTTCACCTAAGCTCACAGGTTCATTCTTTGCAATGTCCTTACCTGCCATTCACCAAAAATTCAACTAACTTCACAAACCAGACACTTCCAGTCCTAGACAGATGCAGTTAATATGTGTATATGACATCTCATGAAAGTAGAAGTATCTCTAATGAATGGTTTATCTGTATCATACAGTATTACTGTACCACAGCAACAAAGAAGCACTAGTCTGATTATTTATTGACTTCATATCAATAATTCATAAACCCCTTGCTCCTACATACAGAATCCATTGTTCAAGTAGAGTCATCATCTATAAAAACGAGATGGACTCCAAAAAAGCTTTTTTTAAAAAATCCACTCTTCAATAAAATAAATTGGAAGGCAGGGAAAATTGTTTAAATGTGTAATATTTTTAACAAAATGGCTAAAAGCCCCATGACATTCTTATTTCTTCATGGCATTTCTGGAGCACATTAATAGTATTTTTAAAGCTCAAGTAGTTTCGGGACTACATTATCCGATATCCCAATCGTTCTCAGCCCCTTTCTTTTCTTAATTTTTCCTTTCTTTAAATTCTGTGCTTGCTGAGGTTGATTACTGCACTGATTCTGGAGGGAGATATGAATTTGAGTCATCAGAAACCAAGATGCAGGCCAGACACAGTGGCTCATGTCTGTAATCCCAGCACTTTGGGAGGCCGAGGTGGGTGGATCACTTAAGGCTAGGAGTTTGAGACCAGCCTGACCAACATGGTGAAGCCCCATCTCTACTAAAAACATAAAAATTAGCCAGGCGTGGTGGCAGGTACCTGTAATCCCAGCTACTTGGGAAGCTGAGGCAGGAGAATCACTGGAACCCAGGAGGCAGAGGTTGCAGTGCTGAGATCATGCCACTGAACTCCAGCCTGGGTGACAGAGGGAGACTCTCAAAAAAAAAAAAAAGAAAGAAAGAGAGAAACCAAGATGCAGCCTGTGAACGGGATGACTGTTTGGATGTCAGGGGAGGAGGTGTCTATGCAGATCACAGCTCTGAAAGTGACTGCAGTCTTTATTAGGTGGATACTTTCTTCTCTCCCTCTATCTACCTGACTGTTGACTGCTAGCCCCCACCAGAATGTAAACTCCAATAGAGTTTCACTGTTTTGTTCTCCACTGTATCTTTGCTGCCTAGAATAGACCCAAGTAGAGCAGATGCTTAGTAAATATAATTACTGGGGAGATGACGTCTCCAGTATATAATTAACCCAGTTTCACCTTTTCCTTCCTATCTCCCATGAGTTGGATCAAGTTGGATTCAAGGTACAAAAAATCATCTATCCTCAGGGATTGGAGTAAGGGTTTCTTAGTGCATAGAACATGTTTATCAAACATTTTGATGGCAAATATTAAGAAGAAATAAATTCTGCTGGCCAGTCACAGTGGCTCACACCTGTAATCCCAGCACTTTGGGAGGTCGAGGCAGGTGGATCGCTTGAGCCCAGGAGTTCAAGACCAGCCTGGGCAAGAAGGCAAAACCCTGTCTCTACTAAAACACAAAAATTAGCTGGGCGTGGTGGCGTGCGCCTGTAATCTCAGCTACTCAGCAGGCTGAAGTGGGAGGATCACTTGAACCCAGGAGGCAGAGGTTGCAAGATGGCACCACTGCACTCCAGCCTGGACCACAGAGTGAGACCCACTCTCAAATAAAATAAATAAATTTATTTTACATTAACATAGAGCATATACTCTACCACACGTATATCTGAAACTAAAGTTTTACCAAACGATATTTCTATATGTTTTCTAGTCTTTCTTATCTTGTATTATTACAATTGCTGTGGCTGTTGCTATTTTTGCTGGTCACAGATCACCACTAATTTCACGCATAACCCACGAATAAATCAGAAGCTACAGTTTGAACAACACAGTCATGCAGCAGCCTCAGTGCTACCCTAGCTGCTCCTGATTGGCAGTCAGTAGATGCTTCCACCAAGATGGAGGTGGTGGAAAAAAGAGCAGACTCTCTAGGCAGAGTCTTGAATGCAAATACTAGTTCCACCCAGGGAGCTAGGGAAAATAGTCTCAGTTTTCTGGAAAAGGAAACTGAGGAAAGCAACAGCCTCTTTATCTGGGAAAGGAGGTTATCAGATCCTTGTGGGGCTTTTATAAAGACTAAATAACACCGATCGCAGTGGCTCATGCCTGTAATCCCAGCACATTGGAAGGCCGAGGCAGGCAGATTGCTTGAGGTCAGGAGTTTGAGACCAGCCTGGCCAACATGGTGAAACCCCATCTCTACTAAAAATACAAAAAATTAAACAGGAGTGGTGGTGCATGCCTGTGGTCCCAACTACTCAGGAGGCTGGCAGGAGGATGGCTTGAACTGGGGAGGCAGAGGTTGCAGTGAGCCGAGATCGTACCACTGCAACTCCAGCCTAGGCGACAGAGCGAGACTCCATCTCAAAAAAAAAAAAAAAAAAAAGAAGAAGAAGAAGAAGAAGAAGGCTGGACACAGTGGCTTATGCCTATAATCCCAGCACTTTGAGAGGCCGAGGCTGGTGGATCATGAGGTCAGGAGTTTGAGACCAGCCTCACCAACATGGTGAAACCCTGTCTGTACTAAAAATACAAAAATTAACCAGGCGTGGTGGCACTTGCCTGTAATCCCAGCTACTAGGGAGGCTGAGGCAGGAGAATTGCTTGAACCCTGTAGGCAGAGGTTGCAGGGTTGCAGTGAGCCAAGACTGAGCCACTGCACTCCAGCCTGGGTGACAGAGCAAGACTCCGTCTCCTAAAAATAAAAAACTAAATGAGCATATAATCAGGGTTTCTCAACTTCGGAACTATTGACATTTTGAGTTGGAGAATGTTTTGTTGTGGAGACTGTCCTGTGGATTGCAGAATGTTAAACAGTATTCCTGGACTCTACCCACTAGATGCCAGTAGCGCCCCCTCCAGTTGTGACAATGAAAACCATCTCCTGACATTGCCAAATCTCCCCTGGTAGACAAAAATCACTGGTATCTGTAAAGCATCTGCCACAGTCCTTGGCCACTGTTATTACCCTAATGCTTCTTACTTTGAAGAAACTAGAATTCAGTCTATGGGAGAGGACATACAAGAAGCATAGTGCCAAGCTGTGTGTCCACCATCATAAGTGAGGACATGAACACTGTAATGGCTGAATGATAGGCATACACTTTGTCAGCAGTGGCCATCTTTAGGGGCCAGATAAGTCTGGAGCTGGAGGAACATGACGCAGCAAGAACACTGTATGCAGGAAGGTGCGTTACAATGGGGGCTGTGGGAAGAGGAAATGAAGAGCTGGCTTAGACTCTGATTGTTGGAGATAGGAATGGGTAAGCAGAAGCAGGGCCTGCTGATGACTGCACGTAGAAGGTGAAAGAGACTAGAGCAAAAGTCCAGCAAGCGTCCCTACTTGGACGACTTGGTGGCACAGAGGGGCAAGGACACAATGTGAATGGGGACAGTAGAAATGAGGTAGCAGAAGAAAGGCTAAAAGTTGATAAGTGTGCCAGGTGCAGAAAGTGACACACTCCTGGCTAGAAGGCAGAACTCCAGACCTAGGACACAGCTCATGGTTTCAAAGGATATCAGAAGTCATTTCTCCATCTGCATAAAGGCAGAGAAAGGAATCTCTTGAGTCCTGCAACAGTGGGTGTATTTCCTTAAAGAGTATGCAGTAGTACTCGAATTGTGCAAAAATATTGGTGAGGAAAAGATGAGCAAACTAAACCATAAATCAAAAATTATTTTATGTATAGTTCTTTTTTACTTTATTATTTATTTTTTGAGATGGAGTTTTGCTCTTGTTGCCCAGGTTGGAGTGCAATGGCACGATCTCAGCTCACCGCAACCTCTGCCTCCCGGGTTCAAGTGATTCTCCTGCCTCAGCCTCTTGAGTAGCTGGGATTACAGGTGCCCGCCACCACGCCTGGCTAATTTTTTGTATTTTGAGCAGAGACAGGTTTTCACCATGTTGGCCAGGCTTGTCTTGAACTCCTGACGTCAGATGATCCACATGCCTCAGCCTCCCAAAGTGCTGGGATTACAGGCATGAGCCACCGCACCTGGCCTTGTATAGTTCTTTTTTAATTGGAAAGAGCAATTACCCAAGATTGCATTATTAACATCACAGATAATATCCTTCATTGGGCATTCATATCCTTTATTGAGAAACAGAATGCCTGGGACCATATGCTACAATGTGGAAACAGAAGTGTTATTTTTTTCGGGATTTTATATCACTTTTTGTAGAATATTGGTTGTAAATGATTCTTATCCAGATTTTTAATTTACATTGTGAGTTAGCTAATAGCAGCTTTTATTTAGGCATAAGTGAATTTAAGAATAAATTATATATATATATATCTGCATTCTTTTTTTATTTTTTACTTATTTACTAATTTTGAGACAGGATCTTGCTGTGTCACCCAGGCTGGAGTGCAGTGACACGATCATGGCTCAATGCAACCTCCATCTTCTGGGCTCAAGCAATCTCCCACCTCAGCCTCCTGAGCAGCTGGGACTGCAGATGCATGCCACCACACACGGCTAATTTTTGTATTTTTCTGTAGAGACAGAATTTCACCATGTTGCCCAAGCTGGTCTCAAACCCCTGGGCTCAAAGGATCCTCCTGCCTTGGCCTCCCAAAGTACTGGGATTATAGGCATGAGCCACTGTGGCTGGCCTGTATTCTAATATTCACTGAAATGCCCACAATAGTTTGCTGATACGGTTTGGATCTGTGTCCCCACCAAATCTCATGTCGAATTGTAATCCCCCGTATTAGAGGTGGGGCCTGGTGGGAGGTGACTGGATCATGTGGGCATAGTTCTGATGAATGGGTTGGCACCATCCCCCCAGTGCTGTTCTCATGATAGTGAGTGAGTTATTGTGAGATCTGGTTGTTTAAAGGTGTGTGACACTTGAGAATCTGAAATAAGTATAAGAAAAAATAATAAGTAGGCCGGATGCGGTGACTCATGCATGTAATCCCAGCACTTTGGGAGGCCAAGGTGGGCAGATCACAAGGTCAGGAGTTTGAGACCAGCCTGACCAATATGGTGAAACCCCATCTCCACTAAAAATACAAAAATTAGCCGGGCGTGGTGGTGGGCGCCTGTAGTCCCAGCTACTCAAGAGGATGAGACAGGAGAATCGCTTGAACCCGGGAAGCAGAGGTTTCAGTGAGCTGAGATTGTGCCACTGCATTTCAGCGTGGGTGACAGAGCAAGACTCCATCTCAGAAAATAATAATAATAATAAATAAAAATAATTTTTTAAAAAAGTGCATGGCACATCTCCCTAGCCTCTTGTTCCTTCTTTGGCCATGTGAAGTGCTGCCCCACCTTTGCCTTCCGCCATGATTGTCAGTTTCCTGAGGCTTCCCTAGCAGCAGAAACTGCTACGCTTCTTGTTCAGCCTGCAGAATCATGAGCCAATTAAACCTTTTTTTTTTTTTTTTTTTTTTTTTTGAGACGGAATCTCACTCTGTCACCCAGACTAGAGTGCAGTGGTGCAATATTGGCTCACTGCAACCTCCACTTCCTAGCCTCAGAGTAGCTGGGACCACAGGCTCATGCCCCCACGCCTGGCTAATTTTTGTATTTTTAGTAGAAGTGGGGTTTTGCCATGTTGGCCAGGCTGGTCTCAAACTCTTGGCCTCAAGGAATCTGCCTGCCTTGGCCTCCCAAAGTGCTAGGATTATGCTAGGATTACAGACGTGAACCACCGTGCCTGGCCTAAACCTTTTTTCCTTATAAATTACCCAGTCCCAGGTATTTCTTATAGCATTATGAGAATGGATTAATACATATGTGTATGTCTTTTCTCATACATGCTGAAGTATGTGAATTTAAGCCCAAACTAACACAAAGACTCTATGAAAAGTTACCATATTTAAGTTGGCAACCCTCAGGGAAAAAAATATTTAATGTTAAAAAGCCCAGTAATTTTATAAATAGAGAGCTGGTGGAATTTTATATAAAGTTAGTTACTTCAGTGGGGAAATGAAGACCTATTATGAAGACCAGACAAACATAACAGAAAATGTGGCAAAATGCTAATTAAATATCATTGAGAGAGCAAAGAAGTTTCCACTCCCTCCAACATATGCCTCTACAAACCACACAGGACTTGGCAAACCATGGGTAAGTTTCCAGTTTCCAGAGTGACTAAGCGGGATGCTCATTGTTAAAGCGTGAAATTGTGTTTCCCTGTTTCTACTGATCCTCAGGAGGTAAGAGTGGTTTGTAGAGGCAATAGGGCTTGGCTGGATGCTGTGATAGCCAGCTTCCAAGATCTCCCTCAATGATTCCTCCTCTAGGTATTCACAGCCGTGGGTATTCCTTTCTCACATTGTACCAGCCTTGGTCTGTGTGACCAAAAACGTGCAGCAGAAAAGATGGTATGTCACTTCTGCAAGAGTAGGTTATAAAAGATTGCAGCTTCTGTCTTGCGTGCTCTCCCTGCTTCCACTCCCAACCTCAGATCACTTGCTGTCAGGGAGGCAAGCTGCCATGTGCTAAGCAGTCTTATGGAGAGAACTACCTGTTGAAGAACTGAAGGCTCCAGCCAACAGGCAGTGAACAAACCATGCCTGCCAGCAACTGTGTGTGTGAGCCTAGAAGCTGATTCCCCAGCCCCAGTCAAGTCTTGAGATGATGGCAGCTCCAGCCAATAGCTTGACTATAGCCTCATGAAAGACACTCAGAACCACTCAGCTAAGCCACCCCTGGATTCTTGACACTCTCAGAAACTGTGTGAAATAATAGAAGTTTGTTGTTTTAATCTGCTAAATTTGGGGGTAATTTATTATGTAGCAATAGGTAACTAATACATATACCTTCTGCAATGCAGTGAATGTTTCTGTCCCCACTCCCAAAATTCCTATGTTGAAATTCTAACCTTCAAGGTGATGATATTAGGATGTGGGTCTTTGAGAGATGATTATAATGTTCACGGTGGGGCAGAGCCCTTATGAAGGGATTAATGCCCTTATACAAGAGGCCCCAGATAGCTCATTAGCTGCTTCCCCCATGTGAGGTTACAGCCACAAGATGGCCATCCATGAACCAGGAAGCCAGCCCTTACCAGACACCAAATCTGCCTTGAATTCCCACCTCCGCAACTGTGAGAAATAAATTTCTGTTGTTTATAAATCACCCAGTTTATGGTATTTTGTTATAGCAGACTGAATGGACTAAGACAATTTCCTTGTCTTTCAGAGAGAAAATGCTTTAAAAAAAACTGGATGCAGCTAGTTTTGTTAATCTAACGGACCATCAGCATGGGGGTGGGAGAAACAGGAGAGAAAAGCAAGCAAATGAATAATTCTCCAAGGAGAGCTGGTACCTCATTAGATGGCTCCTATAGTGCTTATCCCTTTACTAATGAGGAATTAACATCCATGTCAGTCTTCAAAAGATTCTAATTATACCCCTGAAACTCTGAGAGGTTTAGGGTGTCTGCTGAGACAGAGAAGAGAGAAAACCCTTAAGCAACTCCTCTCAACTGTCTTCGGGGGTTGATGTCTTGGTCAATAACTGTCTATTGAACTCCTACTTCTCCAAAACTATAAATGATGTATAAAAATAAAGTCCAAATGGCACACACCCAGCAAAATACTCAACACCAGGAAAATGGTAAACTATGGCACAGCTATAGTACGAACTGTTTTTTGTTTGTTTGGTTGGTTTTTTTTTTTCTTTTTTTTTTTTTTTTGGAAACAAGGTCTGGCTCTGTCGCCTAGGCTGGAGTGCAATGGCGCGATCTCCACTCACTCACTGCAAACTCCACCTCCCAAGCTCAAGTGATCCTCCCACCTCCACCTCCCAAGTATCTGGGACTATAGAGGCACGCCACCATGCCCAGCTAATTTTTGTATTTTTTGTAAAGATGGAGTTTCACCATGTTGCCCAGGTTGGTCTCAAACTCCTGATCTCAAGCAATCCTCCCACCTTGGCCTCCCAAAGTGCTGGGATTACAGGCGTGAGCCACCACACACGGCCAGTATGAACTCTTAATGCAGCCATTTGAAAGAATTTTGATGAAGAACATAGAAATTGGAAAAGATAGTGTTACAGGTTGATAAACTATACTGTTCCAGATGTAGACATTGCTGATGAGAGACACTTCACAAACATTTGTCCCTTATATATTTTTCCTGTGACAGTAAGTGTTTCAGGGGCTGGAAAGTTCAGGTTTTGGATCTCTTGTCTCACAATCTAGTCAAACATTGGCCAACTTTTAATCTATCTCTTTCTCAGTTTCATCATCTGTAAATGACATAACCTTGCTATTTTCAGAATATATAATACTCCAGCCACGCTGGTGGCTCATGCCTATAATCCCAGGACTTTGGGAGGCCGAGGAGAGTTGATCACCTGATGTTAGGAGTTCAAGACCAGCCTGGCCAACATGGCAAAACCCCATCTCTACTAAAAATACAAAAATTAGCCAGGCATGGTGGTGCGTGTTTGTAATCCCAGCTACTTGGGAGGCTAAGGCAGGAGAATCGCTTGAACCCAGGAAGCAGAGTGAGCCAAGATCACACCATTGCACTCCAGCCTGGGTGACAGAGCGAGACTCCATCTCAAAAAGATAAATAAAGAAAAAATAAAAATAAAAAACAAAATATATAATACTCTGAGGACATAAGAACCTGCATGCAAAAAGATTTTAAAAGAGCTATTAAATAGCATTCTCCGGATCTAGGGCACTATGCTGAATGGTAGGAGACTTGGCTAAGTCATTGTTTTTAAAGCTTTTGGAAAGAGGGACTTAGAGGCCTCAGACATACCTAACTAGTGATAGAGCTAAGATCAGAATTTAGGGTATGGCTTTGTATCACCTCCAGGTTTGACCTTCACACACCAGACTTCTCTCTTAGCCATATAATTAAATAAAGAAAAATAAAAGCCTAAAATAATCTACAGAAGCCATTGTCAAATTTTCTTTCATTGGCCCAATTTTTTTTTTTTTTTAAGAAAAGGACTACTTCATATCAGAGACTAAATAATCATATTTTCTCGTCACTGAATACTTTTCACCAACTTAGTGTCATCTATATCCATGACAACAGGCTCCAGTGCCTACTCTTGACTTCACCATAGGAATATGGAAAAACACAAGCATAACTGAGAGAAAAAAACCCAGAAAGCTGGATTTAATACAAAGTAAAAAAGGTAAGCTTCGCACAGTCATTAGCTGTTATTATAAACACCTTCATAGTCAGCTGCAGAGTGGAGACTGAGTATTTACAGTATATTATTAAAAGCAAAGCAGGAAATGTTGTACTCAGAAATATTACTAACAACTTTTTTTCAGCCAGGTGCAGTGGCTGTTGCCTGTAATCCCAGCGCTTTGGGAGGCTGAGGTCGGAGAATCACTTGAGCCAAGGAGTTCAAGACCAGCCTGACCAACATAGGGAGACCCTGTCTCTACAAACAATTTAAAAATTAGCCAAGTGTAGTGGCATATACCTTCTACTCTGGAGGCAGAGGTAGGAGAGTTGCTTGAGCTCAGGAGGTCAAGGCTGCAGTGAGCTGAGATCGCGCCACTGCATTCTAGCCTTGGTGACAGAGCAAGACCCTGTCTCACACATAAAAAAAGAAAAAGTATTTTTTATGGCCGGGCATGGTTGCTCATGCCTATAATTCCAGCACTTTGGGAGGCTGAGAGGGGAGGATCACTTGAGGTCAGGAATTCAAGACCAGCCTGGCCAACATGGCAAAGCCCTGCTCTTGGCCGGGCACAGTGGCTTATGCCTATAATCCTAGCACTTTGGGAGGCAAAGGTGGGTGGATTGCTTAAGCCCAGAAATTTGAGACCAGCTTGGGCAGTGTGGCGAAACCTCATCCCTACAAAAAATACAAAAACTTAGCTGGGTATGGTGGTGTGTGCCTGTAATCCCAGCTACTTGGGAGGCTGAGGTGGGAGGATCACATGAACCTGGGAGGCAGAGGCTACAGTGAGCTGATTGGGCCACTGCACTCCAGCCTGGACAACAGAGTGAGACCATGCCTCAAAAACAAAACAAAACCCTTCTATTAGGCAGCTTTTGTGTGTGTGTGTCTCGCTGTGTTGCCCAAGCTGGGGTGCAGCTGTGCAACTTTGGCCCACTGCAGCCTACATCTCCTGGTTCAAGCAATTCTCGTGCCTCAGCGTCCTGAGTAGCTGGAATTACAGGCGTGAGCCACCATGCCTGGACTTTTTTTTTTTTGAAACAGGATCTCACTTTTTTGCTCAGGCTGGAGTGCAATGGCATGATCAAGGCTCACTGCACCCTCAACCTCCCTGGGCTCAACCAGTCCTTCTACCTCAGCCTCCCTAGTAGCTGAGACTACAGGCATGCATATCTTTTTGTAGAGGTGGGGCTTCACCATATTGCCCAGGCTATTATTAGGCATCTTGATGGGCATTTTTATTTGCTTCTTTAGTATAAATTCCTTCAAGTAAAATTGCTACCATCATGTAGTATGCACATTTTTAAGGATTTTGGAACATAATGCCAAATTATGTTTGTACATATTGTTGGAATTTACACTTCCATCATCAATGTAAACTCCTATTTATAAGCTCCAAACAATATATTTTTGTTATTTCAAAATAGAAATAAGAAATCATAAAATTGATATATGTATGTTAATTGTTAAAAAAAAAAAAAAAGAAAGAAAAGTAATCAAGCTGTACCAAAGTGAAAACCAGTAGAGTAAAAGCCCTGCTTCTCCCAACCCTACTCCCTAATTTTTTGTCAATATCTTTCTAGGACTTTTTCAGATAATAACGTAGAGATAGATAGATGATAGATGGATTTTAAAAAAAAAGAGCACACACTTGCAAGAAAGTGCAGTAGACAAAAAGATACATATATTGGTTTTTTAGAACAAAAATAAAAACATATATGTTATTTCATAACTGCTTTTTACTTTTATTATTATTATTTTATTTTTTGAGACAGAGTCTGGCTTTGTTGCTTAGGCTGGAGTGCACTGGCGCTATCTGGGCTCACTGCAGCCTCCACCTCCTGGGCTCAAGTGAGCCTCCTGAGTAGCTGGGACCACAAGCGGATGCCACCACACCTAGTTAATTTTTGTATTTTTAGTAGAAACTGGGTTTTGCCATGTTGGCCAGGCTGGTCTCAAATTCCTGGGCTCAGGAGATCCGCCCACCAACGTATTTACCAAAATAGGCACTTTTTGTCTTTTTAATTGTTGCCAAACAGATAGGTCAAACTAACAAACAAAAGCCCCAGTTCCTCATTTTATTTTGTTTTTTAATTACTACTTTATTCTATATGCATTTGAGAGAGCCAATAAAACTTTGCTGACCAGCGTGAGGGCTGGAGTTGAGGGAGGAGACTGAGAGACAGAAAGACCAGGAGAGGGAACCTGGCCCTGATGCTCATGAATGAATGAATGATCTGCCAAGTATACCCTGGGATGGAGTGGGATAGTTCATTCACATCTACCATGACCTGGCCTTTTTTTTTTTTTTTTTATTCTGTAGAATAATTCCTTTTCCCCTAAAGAAAATCATGTACATGGTTTAAAAAAAAAAAAATCAAACATTACTCATGTTTACATAGTAAAAATCAAGTGTCCTTGTCTTAAGACTGCCAGGACCAGGGGCAGTGGCTCATGCCTATAATCCCAGCACTTTGGGAGGCCGAGGCAGGCGGATCACCTGAGGTCAGGAGTTTGAGACCAGCCTGGCCAACATGGCAAAACCCTATCTCTGTTAAAATACAAAAATTAGCCAAGCGTGGTAGCACACGCCTGTAATCCCAGCTACTCAGGAGGCCGAGGCAGGAGACTCGCTTGAACCCAGGAGGTGGAGGTTGCAGTGAGCCAAGATCATGCCACTGTACTCTAGCCTGGGCGACAGAGCAAGACCCTGCCTCCAAAAAAAAAAAAAAAAAAAGATTGCCAGACTTAGACCCTGTCTTCCCTCCCTCTCTCTAGGTCTAATATTACTACTACTACTAATAATAACTCACATTTTTTGAGTTACTATGTGCCAGAAACAAAATTTCCTAGACTTAGTAATTCATTCAAATTCCCTACAACTTTCTGAATATGAATATGTACTGTTTATGATCCTAATTTTTTCAGATAAGAATATTGTATCACAAAGAAGTTAAATAACTTGCCCGAAGTTGCACAACTTATAAGCAATGGAGCTGGAATTCAAACCCAGATGGTCTGGTTCCCCAGCCTGTTTGCTTAATTTAATCCACATTATCCTAAATTATTTTCATTGTAGTGGGGTGGGAATTTCTGGATACAAAGAGACAGGGGTCAAAAGGTTTTGCATGATTCCCTATCATAGGTGATACTAAGCAGATCTTATCTACCTGGTCCCTGAGCTGGTGTGATTCCCAATTGGTTTGCCCACAGCTGCCAACTATCATCATTTCTCCTATGTCTTTCCTGGGTTGTGTAAGCACAGGGATAGTCTCTCTATATAATTATAAACCAAGTAGTCAAAATTCACCTTGAAAGTCATTTCTTTTCAGTTTGTAACTAACTCATTTTTTATTCGCTAATATTCTATTTATTTATTTAACCAATCCTCTGGTGATGGACATTTATATTGTTTCCAAACAACGCTATAGTGAATCTCTTTGGATATAAATCTTCTGCATAAAGGATTTATGCATAAGTAAAAGCTACACCATATTCCTAACAGTGAAATTGTTACATGAAAAGTTATATGCATTTTAAAATTTAACAGACTGTACTTTTTTTTTTTTTGATACGAGGATCTCACTCTGTCACCCAGGCTGGAGTGCAGTGGTGTGAGGCTCACCACAGCCTCGACCTCCCCAGGCTCAGGTGATCCTCCCACCTAAGCCCCCTGAGTAGCTGGGACTACAGGCATGTGCCACTACACCCGGCTAATTTTTTTGTATTTTAATAGATATGGGGTTTTGCCGTGTTGCTCAGGTTGGAACTCCTGGGCTCAAACGACCCGCCTGCCTTAGCCTCCCAAAATGCTGGGATTATAGGCAGCCGGACAACGGAAGCTCCTCAGCCTCAGTCGCCTCTCTGTGCATGCACCTCGGTCACTGGTCTCGACTAATGGTTTCTCCGGGAGCCCAGTTAACAGGGAAAAATTCGCATGGCCTCTCGGTTTCTTCGGTCCGAAAATCCAACGTTGGTCCAAGAAGGCTCTGGTGTGTGCCAGGCACTCACTGATCATCTGGTCTTACGGGGACGCCTCTAAGCCATTTGATCCCGTTCCGGAAACGAAAATGGCAGCGGTGACGGTTGCTCCTTTTATGGTCTCACCTCCGGCTGTCCAGGACGGTCTCCTTTTTCCCTGTTCTCCTGAGCCTACCCTCTGTTATAGGAAACTCCTGGTCTTCCATTCCAAAAAACAGTACTCTAGGCTGCCTCATAAAAAACCTGCAAACCTTAGGCCTCAGGCAAAATATCCACCCTAAGCGCCTTTTTTTTTTTTTTGCAATACAGCCTGGCAGCAGTACCAATTAAATAACAGGTCCAAATAGCCCGTAAATAGAACATTCAACCTTACAATTTTAACTGATTTAAGTAATTATTGCCGACGACTGGAGAAATGGGAAGAAATTCCTTATGTCCAGGCCTTTTTGCACTCAGATCACAACCCGACCTCTGCGGTTCTTGCTCAACTGTTCAAATCCTCCTCCTTCATTCCCATGGCCCAGATCGCCTTTCTCCTCCCAAGCCTACCTCTTTTTCCTCGTTTAATCCAGCTGACTGCTGTCCACCCCTCCCAGCCCCTACCTTTTCCTCTCAACTGTCTTCTTTAACCGCCAAAGCCTCCTCATTGTCTTCTCAGCCGCCATCTTCCCAGTCAGCTGTATCCACTTCTTTTCCTACACCATCCCCCCTCAGGACAATTCTAGTATTGCTTGTACCTATTCTCGTCCACAACTGCCCTCTCCTGAGGCTTGTAAACCCATCCCGCCACCTTACGCCCCTATCTATCCTCCACTGCCTGTTAACACAACCCCCCTTCTCCCTTCAAACCCTCAGCAGGAAACACTATCTTAAACCTTCGGTTCATCTCCCAATCCACCCCGATATTCGGCGCAAGCTTCAGAAGCTTGATGACGGCCCTCAAACCCCACAAACAGACCTTCTTAATTTAGCCATCAAAGTCTTTAACAATCGTGATGAGAAAAGTAAAAGGCAAAAACCGGCAGAGTTTCAAATGCTTGCCTCCGCCATCAGGAGCCCTGCAGGCCCACGGGGCGGCAGCTCCGCACGGAAGCCTCCTAACACTCCACCTCCACCTGGTGCCTGTTTCAAGTGCGGCAATGAAGGCCACTGGTCCAGACAATGCTCAAACCCAGGTAAGCCCACCAGGCCATGCCCCCTCTGCGGAGGACCCCACTGGAAGTCGGACTGTGAGCAGCCCCTGCGAGGACCGCCCCCATCCCTTCCTGAGCTGGCCTACTTGGATCTCATTGGCCTTGCTGCTGAAGACTGACGGTGCCCTGGAACGGATGCCCCAGCAACTACCATCGCTTCATCCAAGCCAAGGGTAACCCTGATGGTGGCAGGTAGGCCAGTATTTCTTTTTTAATTAATCCTGGGCAACCTACTCTGCTTTACCTAATTTTTCAGGACCCACCCAATCCTCCCACGTCTCTGTTGTGGAAATTGACCGACAAGTCTCCAAACCCCGAGCCACCCCTCCACTTTTCTGCTCCCTGCACACTTTTTCCTTCACTCACTCTTTCTTAGTCCTGCCCTCATGCCCAACTCCGCTCCTAGGCAGAAATATCCTTTCAAAACTCCACACTACTCTCCACTTCCACATTCCCCACAGTACCCAATGCATCCACCCAGACCCCTCCAGTACTTCTAGCTTTCTTCTACCCTTTCAACCTCCCACCCTAAAATGTGCAGCCTTTCCTTGTCCTCCATCCATAGTTAACCCTGCTGTTTGGGATACTTCCACACCCTCAGTCGCAGAACACCACACCCCCATCCGCATTACCCTTAAAGAGCCCACCCAGTTCCTATCACAGAAGCAGTATCCCATCCCCCAAGCAGCTCTCATAGGCCTATGGCCTACCATTTCTCACCTCCTCGCCAGTCACCTACTCCGCCCAACAGACTCTCCTTTTAACACACCAATTCTACCTGTTAAAAAGCCAAATGGAACTTATCGCTTAGTCCAGGACCTCAGGCTCATTAACCAAGCTGTACTCCCAGTATGTCGAACCCATATACTTTACTTTCCACAATTCCCTCCAATACTACCCATGTTTCTGTTCTAAACCTAAAGGATGCTTTTTTTCACAATTCCTTTACACCCGAATTCCCAAAACCTGCCTTTGTGTGGGAAAACCCCGACACCCACCTTTCACGTCAGCTCATTTGGTGCATACTACCTCAAGGTTTCAGAGACAGCCCCCACCTTTTTGGACAGGCCCTTGCTCGCAACCTCTGTACCTTATTTCTAAACAGTCCACTCTCCTTCAGTATGTTAATAATCTACTGCTGTGTAGCCCCTCTCAAACAGACTGCAACGCCCATACCATCTCTTTTAAACTTCTTGGCAGAACGGGGGTATCAGGTCTCCCCTTAAAAAGCACAAATATACACCCCCTCAAGTCACCTATCTAGGCCTAGCTCTTACCCCGCGAACCTGAGGACTCACAACCGACTGCGTATCCCTCCTCCAGTCCCTCCCGCCTCCACAAACTAAGCAAGAAATTCTCTCTTTTCTAGGACTAATGGGATACTTTAGGCTCTAGGTTCCCTCCTTCGCTCTACTTGCCAAATCGTTATACCAAACTGCTAAAGGCCCTCTCCATGAGCCTTTAAAACCTACACAGCCTATTACCCAACCTTTCTGTCTACTCCAAAAAGCTCTCATCTCAGTCCCCGTCCTCACTCTCTAGACCTCACCAAACCTCTCTCCCTCTATACTGACAAACGGCGTAGAGTTGCAGTAGGTGTTCTAACCCAGTCTAAGGGATCCACCCTCCAGGTTGTTGCCTACCTCTCTAAACAGCTTGAAGCCACAGTTCTCGGATGGCCTGCCTGCCTCCAAGCATTGGTGGCAGCTGCTGTCCTCACCCTTGAAAGCCTAAAACTATCTCTCCATGCCAACCTAACAGTTTATTCAACCCATAACATCAAAGATATGCTAGCTCACCGCAGTGTACTAAGTCTCATCTCTGCCCCACGGCTCCTCCAACTGTATGCTCTGTTCATAGAAACCCCCCAAATCCCATGCGAACCAGCTCCCGTCTAAACCCGGCCATGCTCTTACATAAAGCTACGACCGCCCAAGACCCTACACATATCTGTGTGAACACTGTTCAAACCTTTCTTATACCTTTTCCAAACCTAACCAACCCCTTCCAGATGCCTCCTTTACTTGGTTTGTAGATGGTAGCTTCTTCCTACATCAAGGACGCTGGCATGCTGGCTATGCTATAGTGTCACCTCTCCACACTACTGAAGCCAATGTGCTCTCCCTAGGCACCACCTCCCAAAAAGCTGAACTCATCGCCCTCACTCGAGCTCTCACTGTAGCAGCCAGACAACAGATCAACATATATGCAAATCTTGGCCGGGCGCTGTGGCTCACACCCGTAATCCCAGCACTTTGGGAGGCCAGGGTGGGCAGATCACAAGGTCAGGAGATCAAGACCACCCTGGCTAACATGGTGAAACCCTGTCTCCACTAAAAATACAAAAATTAGCTGGGCGTGGTAGCACACGCCTGTAGTCCCAGCTACTTGGCATGCTGAGGCAGTAGAATCACTTGAACCCAGGAGGCGGAGGTTGCAGTGAGCTGAGATCGCACCATTGCACCCCAGCCTGGGTGACAGAGCGAGACTCCATCTCAAAAAAAAAAAAAAACCATATATGCAAATCCTCGTTATGCGTTCCACATAGTGCACTCACACTTGTCCATCTGGAAAGAATGGGGTTTCCTAACTGCAAAAAAACACTCCTGTCATAAATGGCTGTCTCACCAGCAAACTCCTTCAAGCTGCCATGCTCCTGCAGAAAGTTGCCATCATTCATTGCAGAGGCCACCAAACCCCAGACAATCCTATAATAGCTGGAAATGCGCTAGCAGATCAGGTAGCCAAAGAAGTAGCTCTACAACCCGTGCAAGACCAGTTTCTGTCCCTGTCCCTGTTCTCTCCTCTTTACTCCTCAGAAGAAAAGGAGGACTTCTGAGCCCCCAACCTTCAAAAGCAAGGACCATGGTATGTCAAGGAAAGGTGCTTCATTCTTCCTCACTCTCAAACAATCTTTATCCAAAGCCTCCACAACTCTTTCCATGTTGGTTACAAAACTCTCTTGCAACTTCTCCGTCCTATTCTCACTTTCCTCATCTTTCCAGCTGGTTCAAGAAATTACTCAGTCCTGCTCTATCTGCCACTCAACGT
Organism: Pan troglodytes; assembly: GCF_028858775.2. Taxonomy (NCBI): domain Eukaryota; kingdom Metazoa; phylum Chordata; class Mammalia; order Primates; family Hominidae; genus Pan; species Pan troglodytes. Next base: position 32,054,949 of record NC_072404.2, read on the forward strand.
CACCCCAGGGCTCCCTCCGGCCACTGCCTTTTCCTACCCACCAAGCCCAGGGCCAGTTGCCCGGGCAAGATTGGCAAGTAGACTTCACTCACATGCCGCCTAATAAACAGCTCTGCTATATTCTAGTCTTTGTACTTTCTCTGGGTGGGTAAAAATGTTCCCAAGAACTTCAGAAGGTGCAAATATCCTCACACAAACTCTCATCATGCACGAAATTCCCCGTTTTGGACTCCCAACATCCATCCAGTCCAATAACAGGCCTGCCTTCATCAGCCAAATTACCCAAGGCATCTCTATATCCTTAGGAATAAAGTGGGTTCTCCACACACCCTACAGGCCTCAATCTTCAGGCAAAGTTAAAAAAAATTAACTCTGTCCTTAAAGCCCAACTCATCAAGCTGGCTCTAGAAACCCGCCAGCTGTGGACAAAAAATCTCCCTTTTGCCCTGATAAGACTCCACACACCACTAAAGTCATCCTCTTTCTATAGCCCCTTTGAAATCATGTATGGCCAAACTTTTGTCTTGGGGCCTCCACCCTTACCAGACTCTGAGCCACTCAGGAATTACCTCCCCTCCTTAGTCCAGACACGGTCTTTCATTCGTGAAGCAGCAAATGAGGCCATGCCTCTCCCTGTTGGCACTACCTTGTCCTCTCAACATAACTGTCTTGCAGGCACAGATGTGTTTATCTGTCAATCCGACCCTCATCAAAAGCTACAGCCAAAGAGGAGAGGCCCCTACACTGTGATACTCAGCACGCCAACTGCAGTGACAGTCCAAGGACTCCCCCACTGGGTCCATCGCACCAGGGTCAAGCTCACCCCGCAAGGGTACTCCTTCCTCCAAAACATTAACAGCGGGCAACACCCTCAGAGTCCTTGTATATAATAACCTAAACAAAGAAAAACAATCCTTAAAGGTAGGAGGAAGCCAAAAATGACAAGGGAACAAATGGCCTCCGCAACAGATCATCGAATATTATGGTCCTGCCACTTGGGCTGAGAAGGGTTCATGGGGTTATCACACTCCTATATATGCTAAATAGAATAATTAGACTACAGGCTGTTCTAGAAATACCAAACCGCCTCAGCCCCGGAAATGCTCGCGCAACAACAAAACCAAATGTGCACGGCAATTTATTAAAATGGGCTAGCACTAAACTACTTATTAGCAGATCACAAGGTCAGGAGATCAAGACCACCCTAGCCAACATGGTGGAACCCCATCTCCACTAAAAATACAAAAACTCCAGACAGTGGAGTCTGTGGTAAATTTAATATCTCTAACTGCTGTCTTAACATAGGCGATAATAGAAAAGCGGTTCTAGAAATCGCTTCAAACATCAGAAAAGTAGCCCATGTACCAGTCCAAACCTGGAAGGGATGAGACCCAACAAACCTTCTAGGAGGCTGGTTCTCTCATTTAGGAGGATTTAAAGCGCTGGTAGGGACAGTAATCTTCATCATTGGGCTCCTTCTGTTTCTCCCCTGTGTTATCCCACTGATAATAAAAGCTAAAAGCCATTAAAACTCTTGTTGAAAGTACAGTTAACTGCCAGACAATCCAGACGATGCTCCTGCTACAACGACACGATGGATAACAACCCGTCTCTCAAGATACCCCAAAAATTAGGTTTTTCTTTTTCCAAGGTGCCCACTCCACCCCTATGTCACACCTGAAGTAGTTATTGAGAAAGTCGTCCCTTTTCCCTTTTCTATAACCAAATAGGAATGTAAGATTCTCCCTGGGGCCTGAAAGCTAAAGGAGATGAATGACTCCTCCCTTCTCAGGCCCAGTCCCAAGGTGCAAGGCTACTTCTGCCAGCAGCGTGTGCCAGCAAGGTAGCAGAAGCAGGAAGAAAGCCGGCAGGAAGACACGTACCCCTGAAGATCCAGAAAGAGGCCATCTGTGTACAACGTAGCAGTAACGTCAGACTAGGACACTTCCTGTTTACAGGAGACTATAAAACCTCACCTCAGGATGACGCCATTTTAGGCCTCAGCCTGCCTGCACCCAGGCGCTCATTAAAACAGCATGTTGCTCCATACCGCCTCGTGTTGTCTATTGGCATACTTTCAGGGTTCGAACCAATACAAGAACCTTACGGTCAGGAGTTCGAGACCAGCCTAGCCAATATGGTGAAACCCCATCTCTACCAAAAATATAAAAAATTATACAGTAGCCTGTATTCCCAGCTACTGGGGAGGCTGAGGTGGGAGAATTGCTTGAACCTGGGAGGCGGAGGTTGCAGTGACCCGAGATCGCACCACTGCATTCCAGCTTGGGCGACAGTGAGGTCCTGTTCTCAAAAAAAAAAAAAAGAAAAAAGAAACAAAAAAAGGAAAGGAAAGAAAGAGAGAGAAAGAAAGAGAAAGAAAAAAGAAAAGTCCTCAATGTGGCAGTATTGGCAGTATTTAGAGGTGGGGCCTTTAAGAGATGATTGGATCATGAGAGCTCTGCCCTCGTGAATGGATTAGTTCATTCACAGATTAATGGATTATCATGGGAAGGGACCTAATGGCTTTATAAGAAGAGATCATGGCAATGGTGCACGACTGTTCTCCCAGCTACTTGGGAGACTGAGGTGGGAGCATTGCTTGAGCCCAGAGATTGGAGGCCGCAGTGAGCTATAATCACACCACTGCACTTCGGCCTGTGCAAGAGAGTGAGACCCTGTCTCTAGAAAAAGAAAAGAATAGAAAAAAAAATCACCAATTGGCAACCACCATAATAATAAAAATGATTCAGACAGGAATCACCAATAAATCCTGAAATTTGTGGATATAAATTGGATGAGGAACAGGACATTTATGTAGTCTAAAGTATCACAAAAATAATCATTTATTATTAATAGTACAAAATACTGTTTCACTTACAGTGATGAAAAAAGAGAGACATTATCTAAACCAATGGATAAAAGTTAACGTCACAGCTGGGCGCGGTGGCTCATGCCTGTAATCCCAGCACTCTGGGAGGCTGAGGTGGGGAGATCACCTAAGGTCAGGAGTTCGAGACCAGCCTGGCCAACATGGTGAAACCCCGTCTCTACTAAAAATACAAAAATTAGCCAGGCTTGGCGGCAGGTGCCTGTAATCCCAGCTACTCATGCCGCTGAGGCAGGAGAATCACTTGAACCCCGGAGGCGGAGATTGCAGTGAGCCAAGATCATGCCATTGAACTCCAGCCTGGGCAATAAGAGTGAAACTCAGTCTCAAAAAAAAAAAAAAAAAAAAAAAACAGTAATGGGACAAATCACTATGTGCTTTCTGATGTGTGGCAGGAAAACCTATCACTGTGTTTTTCACCAAAAATGCATAGATTGAATCTAATCATAAGAAATTATCAGGTAAGCCTAAATTTCAGAACAATCTACAATATAACTAAACTGTTCTTTTTAAAAATGTCAAGGTCATGAAAGACATGAAAGCCTGAGGAACTGTGCCAAATTGGAAAGACTAAAGAGGCAGAATAAGTACGTGCAATTCAACCTTGGATTGGACCCCAGACCTATAAATGACATCATTAGGATGACTGGTGAAATTGAATGAGCTCTGTGGATAAATGAAAATATAATATCTGGCCGGGCGCGGTGGCTCACGCCTGTAATCCCAGCACTTTGGGAGGCCGAGGCGGGCGGATCACGAGGTCAGGAAATCGAGACCATCCTGGCTAACACGGTGAAACCCCGTCTCTACTAAAAATACAAAAATTAGCCGGGCGAGGTGGCGGGCGCCTGTAGTCCCAGCTACTCCGGAGGCTGAGGCAAGAGAATGGTGTGAACCCCAGGGGTTGGAGCCTGCAGTGAGTCGATATCGCGCTACTGCACTCCAGCCTGGGTGACAGCGAGACTCCATCTTAAAAAAAAAAAAAAAAATATATATATATATACACACACACATATATATGTGTATATATATATACATATATATGTGTATATATATGTTTATTTATTTTGTGAGTATTACGTGGTTACATAGGAGAGTGGTTTTCATTTTAGGAAATATGCACTGAAAGTATTACGGGGTAATGGAACTTCATATCCTCGATTTATTCTAAAAGTGTTCAGAAAAATAGAGTCTGGGCTCAGTGGCTCATGCCTGTAATCCTAGTACTTTGAGAGGCCAAGGTGGGAGGATAGCTTGAGCCCAGAAGTTCAAGACCATCCTGGGTAACATAGTGAGACCCCATCTCTATTTAAAAAAAGAGAGAGAGAGAAAAAAAAACTGTGGCCAGGCGCAGTGGCTCACGCCTGTAATCCCAGCACTTTGGGGGGCCGAGATGGGCGGATCACCTGAGGTCGGGAGTTCAAGACCAGCCTGACCAACATGGAGAAACCTGGTTTCTACTAAAAATACAAAATTAGCCGGGCATGGTGGCACATGCCTGTAATCCCAGCTACTTGGGAGGCTGAGGCAGGAGATTCATGTGAACCCGGGAAGCGGAGGTTGTGGTGAGCCAAGAGCACGCCATTGCACTCCAGCCTGGGCAACAAGAGCGAAACTCCATCTCAAAAAAAAAAAAAAAAAAGCATTTGTGTGTGTATGTGTCTTGAGAGAGAGAGAGAATAATAAGACAAATGTGATAGAACATCAATAATTGGGTCATCTGAATGAAAATTTTATGGGAGTTCTTTGTAGTGTACTTGTAAGTTTTCTATAAGCTGAAATTATTTAAAAATAAAAAATTAAGATAATGTTTAGAAATAAATCACCATGCCTACAAGAAAATTTTTCTAACCTTTCAAGGAACAGATAATTCCAATTTAATACAAGGCTTCCAAAGGATATAAAAAGAAGAAACAGTCCTCAATTTAGTCTATGAGGCTAGTGTGATCTTGATACCTAAACTAGATATGGATAATATAAAAAATGAAAATTACAGACTAATCCCACTCGTAAACATAGGTGTGAAACTAAACAAAATATTAGTTTTTGTTTAGTTTCAAAACTGAATGCAATAAAACATAGAAAAGATACTACAACTTAAGTTCACTTTATCCCTGAAATATATTTCATCTGACACTAAAAATTTTTGTAAATGTAATTTATTACATGAATAGATTAAAGAAAAAAACACATATTCTCAATAGTTGTAGGAAAAGCGTTTATGGAAAAACCCTTAGCAAACCAAGACTAGAGAGCAATTCTTGTTAGCCAAATAAAGACTATCTACAAAAACCTATAGTAAACATCATTCTTAGTAAAACATTAGAAACTTTCTCTTTAAAAACCAGGATCAAGAAGAGGATGCTCACTGTTCTCATTTCTAGAGCTTGTAACCAATGCAGTAAGACAAGAAAGGGAGGGAGGAAGGAGACGAGAAGGAGAAAAGGGAGGTGGGCAGGTATTAGGAGTGAAAAGGAAGAAACAAAACTGGTTTTATTCAGAGATGATATAAATGTTTACATAGAAAACTCAAAATCCTTTAGACAAATTATTATAGTTAATAAGCTTAGTAAGATAGCTGGATATAAAGTCAATACACAAAATTCAATTACACTTAGATTCATCAGCCTCAAAGAAAATATAATATCCCAAATGATACCAGTAACAAGAGCAAAATAGAGAACCTACTAATAAATTTAATAAAAGATGTGCAAGAAATTAAAGGAGACCTAAATAAATGCAGAGTAAGTCATGAGCCAGGTTCCTGGATAGGGAGATATAATCTCTAAAAATATGGTTTAAGAGCATAAACTTGATGGTTGACAAGTTATTTATCTGACTTATCTGCAAAATGGAGGTAATAATAGCACTTACCTCACAGGGCTGTTATGAGTATTACAAGATAATGCATACAAGAGGGATTAGAACGATGCCTGCCATGTAGGAAAGTTGTCTTGCACCATGCAGTGATCTTGAAATCAGAAGCCACACACAGCAGAGCAAAAAAATAAAATCCTGGTTCCCTGAAACAACACTGCAGTGACCACCTCTCAGTTTTTAAGTGAGAGTGAAATACACTTTTTTTTTTTTAAGACAGGGTCTTTCTCTGTTGCCCAGACTAGAGTGCAGTGGTATGATCACTGCAGTCTGAAACTCCTTGGCTCAAGGGATCCTCCCACCTAAGCCTCCCAAGTAGCTGGGACTACACGCATGCACCATGCTCTCTGGCTAAATTTTGTATTTTCTCGTAGCGACGGAGTCTCCTTATGTTGCCTGGTCTTGAGCTCCTGGGCTCCAGTGATCTTCTCGCCTTGGCCTCCCAAAATGCTGGGATTATAGGCATAAGCCACCACGCCCAGCCCGGCCCAAATGCTTTTTTTTTTTCCTTTGGAGACGGAGTCTTGATTTGTTGCCCAGGCTGGAGTGCAGTGGCACAATCTTGGACAGAGATTGCAACCTCCACCCCCCAGGTTCAAGCAATTCTCCCACCTCAGCCTCCCCGGTAGCTGGGATTACAGGCACCCGCCACTATGCCTGGCTAATTTTTGTATTTTTAATAGAGACAGTGTTTCAACATGTTGGCCAGGCTGGTCTCGAACTCCTGACCTCAAGTGATCCGCCTGCCTTGGCCTGCTAAAGTGCTGGGATTACAGGCGTGAGCCACCACACCTGGCCTCCAAATGCATTCTTTTTTTTTTTTTTTTTGAGACGGACTCTCATTCTGTCACCCAGGCTGGAGTGCAATGGCGTAGTGTCAGCTCACTGCAACCTCTGCCTCCTGGGTTCAAGCTATTCTCCTCCCTCGGCCTCCCGAGTAGCTGGGACCACAGGCGTGTGCCACCACACCCAGCTCATTTTTGTATTTTTAGTAGAGATGGGGTTTCACTATGTTGGCCAGGCCGGTCTCAAACTCCTGACGTTGTGATCCTCCCACCTCCACCTCCCAAAGTGCTGGGATTACAGGCATGAGCCACCGTGCCTGGCCCCAAATGCATTCTTAAGGGTCATACTTCCTCTTAATGTTTCACACCTAGCTTAATCTCAATGGAGGGTTTTGGAAGCCAAAGCTAGGAGATGCAATATTTCTGATTTTTGCTTGAATGGGAGAAAAAGGAAGGGGAGAAAAAGACAAAGGGGAAGGAAAAAAGAATATGAATTGATCCTTTAAAAAATTACCCTGTCACAGTAGTTCATTCCGCCTCGAACTTAAGAGTGGGGAGGCAAGTTCCTGCCTCTAAATGAATTCGCCAGCCCCAGCTCTCACTTTGGTGGGTGGTCCTTCTCGACGAAAAGAGTCAAACTCTGTAAAATATTTTAAGAGATTTATTCTGAGTCAAATATGAATGGCATGGCCCATGACACAGTCCTTAAGAGGTCCTGAGAACATGTTCCCAACGTGGTCGGGCACAGCTTGGTTTTATACATTTCAAGGAGGCATGAGACATCAATCAAATACTCAAGAAATACATTGGTTTTGTTCACAAAGGCGGGACCACTCAAAGCAGGGGGCCTCCAGGCTATAGCTAAATTTAAATATTTTCTGGTTGACAATTGCTTGAGTTTGTCTAAAGACCTGGGATTGATAGGAATGTTCAGGTTAAGATATTGTGGAGACCAAGTTTTATTGTGCAGGGGAAGCTCTCAGATAGCAGACTTCAGAGAGAGAGCAGGTTGTAAAATGTTTCTTTTTTTTTTCTGAGACGGAGTCTCGCTCTGTCACCCAGGCTGGAGTGCAGTGGTGCCATCTTGGCTCACTGAAACCTCTGCCTCCCGGGTTCAAGCGATTCTCCTGTCTCAGCCTCCCAAGTAGCTGGGATTACAGGTGCACACTGCCATGCCCGGCTAAATTAGTGTCTGATTTGGCAATCTGGCAGGGACCCACAGTGCTACAAAGGCTTGTTCCTAGAGTTCTCTGATTTGATGGTAATAGTTTTAAATATTAGTGATTTGGATCATGGTGGGAGGATATGGCCTAACCCGATGTAATAGCCAATTGTTTAAGGGGTGAGATGGAGTCAGGCTTAGGGTTTAGTCTAAAAAAATTCTGGATCAGATCAATTTTCTGAGCGATCATGATTCAGGTCTTTAAATTTGCCTTTTCCTTCCACTGTATCTGCCATAACATTTACAAGAAATGTCTAATGTTAATACAGTAACAAATATCATAAAGATAGTGAAGATTTGGACATTCAAGGTTATAGGTAGAATCAGAGGGCAGTAAACAATCCAGTCAGCCAGAAGAAAACCCCTGTGCATCATCATATTCTTTGATCAGACTCACAATGTGTTTATTGTCCTTATCAAGGATTATTTGGACCTTGTGATAAATCTTACTTGAAAATCGTGGGACCAAAATTAAATTATAATTTAATAAGTTTAATCTCTCTTCCGGCCAATTTATCTCCATAGGTATAGCATCCTGAGGAGGGTATAAATTAAATGCAAAAAATGCCTGGTCCTTGGTGTCTAAATTGTTACAAACTTGTTAACAGTAGACAAATCTCTTTTTCCCACCACTTTTGTCTTGCACCATATACTGGTATTTGGGAGAGAAAAGGTTTTGTCATAGAAGTCACATAATTCCACAGTGTCAGTTTTTCCTCTGCAGGATTCCCTATGGCTGAGGGCTTTAAGAGTCAAAAGACTAAAAAAAAAAAAGAGTCAAAAGTCTTACAGCCAATTAATTGTTCCAGGCCAGATAGGAATGAATGTGGACAGGCATTCATTACTTCCTAATATTATTTTAAGTTAAAAAATCCCAGTACTTTGGGAGGCCGAGGTGGGTGGATCACGAGGTCAGGAGTTTGAGACCAGCCTGGCCAAGATGGTGAAACCCCATCTCTATTAAAAATACAAAAATTAGGCCGGGTGCAGTGGCTCACGCCTATAATCCCACCATTTTGGGAGGCCAAGGCGGGCAGCTCACAGGGTCAGGAGATCGAGACCATTCTGGCTAACACGGTGAAACCCTGTCTCTACTAAAAGTACAAAAAATTAGCTGGGCATGGTGGCAGGCGCCTGTAGTCCCAGCTACTTGGGAGGCTGAGGCAGGAGAATGGCGTGAACCCAGGTGAGCTTGCAGTGAGTCGAGATCATGCCACTACTGCACTCCAGCCTGGGTGACAGAGCGAGACTCCATCTCAAAAAAAAAAAAAAAAAAATTTGGCAGGTGCGGTAGCAGGTGCCTGTAATCCCAGCTACTCGGGAGGCCAAGGCAGGAGAATCACTTGAACCCAGGAGGCGGAGGTTGCAGTGAGCTGAGAGTGCGCCATTGCACTCCAGCCTGGGTGACAGAATGAGACTCCATCCCCCTCCCAAAAAAAACCCAAAAAGCCAGCAATAAAACCAAAATGCAAAGTTAGAAGACTAACTTATTTTAAATTTCTATGTGTTGAGCTACTGTAAGCTTGGTTTCTGTTACAGACTTATAGCAATTAGCAATACAAAACATAAGCATTGTTCTGAAAAATTATTAAAAATGTGTATATATGTATAGATATATTTATCTTCACAACTTATAATTGGGAGTATTATGACCAGGAGGCTTTGTTAAAAGGTATTTTACCCCATTAATAAATATATTTTTAAAATTTTATAGTAAGCAGAAAATTTTTGTGTGGTAGGGGTGTATGCAAAAGTGACACATAACAGTTTAGAAGGCAACTAAACTTGTTTTACCAGCTGTTTAGGCATTTTTTGTACCCCCTTCTTAATTTGGAAGTTTGATCTTCTCCTAATTTTATCCCTCAAAACTGGCTTTTAAATCTTATGTGCCCACCTCTTCCGCGATAGTCCTGGGCCTAGAGGGAGGCAGCTTGTATAGTTTTAGCAGCGGAGAATTGGGAGCGAAACAGATCGGGGTCCAGTGGGATGCCAAATGAGGGAGACTCATATCTCTGGTCTTCAGAATACCATGATTTTGGTTTCCTTGGAAGTAAAACAAGGAGAGATAAATAACATTTATAGTTTTGACAGTTATGAGAGTAATTCGCATGTTAAAACAGAAAAAGGAAACTATTCCATTAGGGAACCAACTAAAAATCTGAAGAAAAAATTATAATTTGGTACTTTCTAAAGAGTTATTGTATCCAAGAAATAATGATTTAACCTACACTTAAAAAGTTAGGGCTGAAATCTAGTATTAAGTATTACACTTTTCCCTTAAAACAATTAACTATTATTGAACTCATGCAGACAACTATACTGTTATAAAATTACAATCTGAATTTTGGAGAACTCAGAAAGGTGAATTTGCTTACCTAAACATACTTTACCCAAATAACTTAAAAGGAAAAGATGTTCCTGACCCTCCTTTAACTAGAGCATCAGCTTTTAAAACAAGATGTTTGTTTACCTTGGAAATGCCATTTTCAAACAAACACTCACAGGAGCTATTTGGCACTATAGAATTTATCAGCTTCTCACAATTAGTCCTTAGGACAAAGGCTCTTGGCTTATTAGGTAGCAAAATTTCACGTAAACCATTTTTATTTATCATGGAACTTGTTGGGAAACATTACTTCTATTAGTACAGGGGCAGCTTCAGTTAATATTCCATAGCAAGGCAGCAAATGCCCCATCAAGTAGAACTTCTCTAGCTCAGTTGTTGTTATTGAAAAGTACTCACAGTTTTTGCCATGAGTCCTAATAAATGCTCCACACAAAAGGCTATGCAGTGGAGAATTTACACAAGCAGATTTACATGCCTTCAGTTTTGTTTGTTTGTTTGTTTTTTGAGACAGAGTCTCGCTCTGTCACCCAGGCTAGAGTGCAGTGGTGCAATCTCGGCTCACTGCAACCTCCACCTCCCAGGTTCAAACGATTCTCCTGCCTCAGCCTCTCAGTAGCTGGGATTACAGGTGCATGCCGCCATGCCTGGCTAATTTTTTGTATTTTTAGTAGAGACAGGGTTTCACCGTGTTTGCCAAGATGGTATCTATCTCCTGACCTTGTGATCCGCCCGCCTCAGCCTCCCAAAGTGCTGGGATTACAGGCGTGAGCCACTGCGCCTGGCTGTCTTCAGTTTTATAATACTAGAAAGGAGAACATCCCTCAGTTAAGTATAGCACCCACTTTCATAAGACATTTAGGTAAAAGAGGTTACAACTACCTTACATAAAGCTTGTTTAAACATCTTACATCTTACATTTTATAATTCCATTAACCTGTATGTGTTTATGTTCTGGTCCCAGGAAGCCTTTTTTAATCCCCAGACCATCTTACCTTTTCTGGTGAAAAGGGTTTGGTTTCCCAGCAGGGAGTTGCATCTGTAAGACCTATGAGGGCAGCAGATTTGATAAGGCAAACAGACCTATAATTCTGTGGGAGGGGCACCATGAAAAAGGGCTCCTTAACCTCCAAATTTACCATGACCTGGGTGATAGACATATTAGGTGGGAGGATATCAGAGCTATCATAAAGCTAGTCCAACAAAGTTTGCATAAGAAACATATTAGCTGCTTCATCTGGGGTACTTCGCTTGGTATTTTATTAGGGAGAGTTAGGCAGTCCCCTTCTCAGGACAAAACAGACCTTATCATGGCATAATCTCACCCACTAGGCTGATTGCTTTTTCAAGAATAACTCCCTGTGCATTTGGATCACAAATACTCAGTGATTGTTCAGTAATGAGCTGTGGGTTCTGCATTAATCCAAACAAGCTCTTAAATTCTGCAGCATTTAAAATTAAGAATTTTGTGGCCTGGCAGGGTGGCTCACACCTGTAATCCCAGCACTTTGGGAGGCCGAGGCAGGCAGACCATGAGGTCAGGAGTTCCAGACCAGCCTGGCCGACGTGGTGAAACCCCATCTCTACTAAAAATACAAAAATTAGCCGGGCATGGTGGCGCATGCCTGTAATCCCAGCTACTCCGGAGCCTGAGGCAGTAGACTCGCTTGAACCTGGGAGGCGGAGGTTGCAGTGAGCCAAGATTGTGCCATTGCATTCCAGCCTGGGCGACAAGAGCAAGACTCCGACTCAGAATAAACAAATAAATAACATAACATAAAATTAAGAATTTTGTCCCTAAAGTTTTTTTATTTTTTTTTTAAGACGGAGTCTTGCTGTGTTGTCCAGGCTGGAGTGCAGTGGCATGATCTCGGCTCACTGCAAGCTCTGCCTCCCGGGTTCACGCCATTCTCCTGCCTCAGCCTCCCGAGTAGCTGGGACTACAGGTGCCCGCCACCACGCCCGGCTAATTTTTTTTTTTGGTATTTTTAGTAGAGATGGGGTTTCACCGTGTTAGCCAGGATGGTCTTGATCTCCTGACCTCATGATACACCCGCCTCAGCCTCCCAAAGTGCTGGGATTACAGCCGTGAGCCACTGTGCCTGGCCTTTTTTTTTTTTTTTTTAAATGGAGTCTCACTCTTTTACTGTGTCTATAGAGTAGCCACTCTTTTACTTCTTTACTTTCTTTTTTTTTTTTTTTTAAATGGAGTCTCACTCTGTCACCCCAGGCTGGAGTGCAGTGGTACAATCTTAGCTCACTGCAACCTCCGTCTCCCAGGTTCAAGCGATTCTCCTGTTTCAGCCCCCTGAGTAGCCGGGACTACAAGCATGCGACACTACACCTGGCTAATTTTTGTATTTTTTAGTAAAGATGTAGTTTCACCATGTTGGCCAGGCTGGTCTGGAACTCCTGACCTCAAGTGATCCACCAGCCTCAGCCTCCCAAAGTGCCGGACTTACAGGTGTGAACCACCACGCTCAGCTAAAAGCTAGTTTGTTGACTTTTTTTTAAGTCAAGATATTTCTTGCACATCTGAGTTTAGAGAGTGACATTAACATGGGTTACTTATAAATAAAGATCAGAGAAGTTAAATAACAAGTCCAAGACTACACGGCTAACGGGGAGCAGAGATGAAAATTGAATATACTTTTGCTTCTACCACCCAGGCTTTTCCCATTCTAACTTGCTACCTCTTAAGCATTATGAGAATAATCTCCTTCTTCTCTGAGATTACTGCCAATTCACTATGAGCACCTGACGGAGGAAATAAATAAATAAATAAATAAAATTACTGTCAAGTAAACCACTTACAGTTAACCACAACCATCAATTTTGCCTTCTAAATACTTGTTAAAACTTTCAGTGTTCCTCATACTCAATGCCAACACCCTAGGCCAGTTATCCTCATCTCTCACTCAAGTATTTGTTATTGCTCTCTAGTCTCCTTGTATTCATTCTTCTAAATCTTATTCAAAGCTGAGTGCAGTGGCTCAGTGTAATCCCAGCACTTTGGGAGGTTGAGGCAGGAGGATTGGTTGAGCCCAGGAGTCAGGACTAGTCTGGGCAATATAGGGAGACTCTGTAACAACTACTCTTCTGAGTGATCTTCTCAAAATGGAAATCTGGTCACATTCCTGTTCTATCTAAAACTCCTTACTGGCTTCATGATGTTTTAGGATTTAGTCCAAAATCCCTAACCTGGCTATAAGTCCTTGTGAACATTTTTGCAGCTTCATTTCTTATAACTACCTTTGCAATTTTATCTCCAGTGGTCCTCCTGGGCACTGTGCTTCAGCCACAGGGCCTCTGAACATGTGATTCCAAATGCCAGAAACATCAGATGTCATGTCAAATCTCTTTTCTCAGTGAAACCTTTCCTGATTCCTCTAGACAAGGCCAGTTCTGTCAGTTTTTACTTTTATAACACTTAGTACTTTTTCTTCATAGCACTTAAAGCAGATTATACTTAATTATTTTGTGTTTACTGGATTAAAATTCATCTTTCCTAATAGATTGTTAGCTTCATGAGGACAGGGATAATGTCTATTGAAAAAGCTGGCTTGTGGGCTGACACAAAATAGATGCTCAGTAAGTACCTGTTGAATGAATGAACAAACCTTAAGAAGATAAACATAAATGAAAGCAGGGGCTAAGGAGAGATTATGATGGTCTATGGTTCTGGATTTACTTTTGTGAACCTCAGAAAATCTGAGATAGGTCTCAGTTAATTTAGAAAGTTTATTTTGCCAAGGTTGAGGATGCGCCTGTGACACAGCCTCAGGAGGTCCTGACGACATGTGCCCAGGGTGGTTGGCGTGCAGCTTGTTTTATACATTTTTGGGAGACATGAGTCATCAATCAAGTACATTTAAGAAATACATTGGTTTGGTCCAGAAAGGCAGGACAACTCAAAGTGGGGTGGGGGGGCTTCCAGGCTATAAGTGAATTTCAACATTTTCTGGTTGACAATTAGTTGAGTTTGTGTAAAGACCGGGGATCAATGGACAATAGACCTGGGATCAACAGAAATAAATGTTTGGGTTACGATAAGAAGTTGTGGAGACGGAAGTTTTATCATGCAGATGAAGCTTTTAGCTAGCAGGCTTCAGAGAGAACAGGCTGCAAAATGCTTCTTATCAGACTGAAAGTCTGTGTTGATGTTAATGGTGGAGAGGTATAATAAGGCATGTCCAACCCCCACTTCCCTTCATGGCCTGAACCAGTCCTTCATGTTACACTTTAACAGCCCTGGCTGAGGAGCAAGTTCGTTTAGATGGTTGGGGGGCCTTAGAATTTTATTTTTGGGGCCAGGCGCGGTGGCTCACACCTGTAATCCCAGCACTTTGGGAGGCCGAGGTGGGCAGATCACGAGGTCAGGAGATCCAGACCATCCTGGCTAGCACGGTGAAACCCTGTCTCTACTAAAAAAATACAAAATATTAGCCGGGCGTGGTGGCGGGCGCCTGTAGTCCCAGCTACTCAGGAGGCTGAGGCAGGAGAATGGCATGAACCCGGGAGGTGGAACTTGCAGTGAGCCAAGATCGTGCCACTGCACTCCAGCCTGGGTGACAGAGCAAGACTCCGTCTCAAAAAAAAAAAAGAATTTTATTTTTGGTTTACACTTTGATGGCTTTTCTTACACAGAAATAATTGTGGAGAAAAAATAACAAGCCATTTCAATATTGATTTAAAAACAAGTAGGTATGAATGCTTTAAAAACAAGTAGGTTGCGTTACACAGCTGAAGTACATTAATTTCTGTACAGGAAACATACTCCAGGGCAGCTCATGACTGGCTTCGTTTGATTCACACTAACTTCCAAGAAAAGTGAATCACAGACGGTGAGACTGTCCAGATGAGCCACGGGAACAGGACAGACTGTAATTCACTTTGTCTTATTGTTGCCTCACACAATTAAATGCTACTTGGTATTGATTACAAAGGAATGGAATGTTTCCTTTTTGTTGTTATTATTGCTGTTTTTGTTTTTGAGACAGGGTCTCCCTTTGTCATGCAGATTGGAATGCAGTGGTGTGAACATGGCTCACTGTAGCCTTGAGCCCCCTTGTTGGCCCAAGTGATCCTCCCACCCCTCCCACCTCAGTCTCCTGAGTAGCTGGGATTACAAGCACACGACACCACACCCAACTAATTTTTGTATTTTTTGTAGAGATAGGGTTTCGCCATGTTGCCCAGACAGGTCTCTGTGAGGGTTAAAGAAAGAGGAAAGAAACGTGAAAAGCAGCTCAACAGTCAAAGACAGGTTTATTTTGGAGGATAAACCTGAGAGGGGTTTCTGGCTGATTTCAGTCCGGAGCACTCTCTCTTACAGAGTAAGAGTATTTAAGGGTTTTAGGGCGAGAGAGCTTATTACAGGCTTGGAATGTTTCTGTGTGGAGGAGAAGTTTATTGTGGGATTGGAATGTCTCTGGTCGGAGGGGAGGTTATCTCAGGGCTGGCATGTCTCTGGTTGGGGAGGGGTTTATCTTAGGGTTGGAATGTTTCTGGTCAGAGATGTCATTTGTGGTTTATGCTCATGCTGGCATTAGCTATTAATTAGGCTGATACCATTTGGATTTAGGCAGTTTTTGATCAAGGGGAACTTTAAAATGGCGGTGCTTATCCAAAATGGCAATGCTCCTGCTCTGTCACTCTCAAACTCCTGGGCTCAAGTGATCCATCTGCCTCAGCCTCCCAGAGTGCTGGGATTGCAGGTGTAAGCCACCACACCTAGCCTAGGAATGGAATGTTTCTATTGTTAATTTCATTGTCAACTGGAAACTGAAACAGTCTCTCTTGATAGTAATATTTAAAAACATTTCAGAATCAAGGTATAGTCTCTTTAGGGCTTCACCAAGGTGTACCTGGGGAAGAAAAGAAGAGATACCTCTATCTGAATATTTGAAGCAAAGATATGGGCTGTTTTCTTCTCCTAATATTTGTCTTTTTCTTTGCAAGTTTCCTTTTGCTTTATGAAATAGATATTACAGGGGAGATCTACATATCCTCTTTCTCTTCTCCACACAATTTTGTTATTTTGTTAGGGATTTATTTCTACAGAAAAAAAGTTGGAGCCAGGTGTGGTGGCTCACACTTGTAATCCCAGCACTTTGGGAGGCTGAGGCAGGCAGATCACTTGAGCCCAGGAGTTGGAAATCAGCCTGGGCAACATGGTGAAACTCTGTCTCTACAAAAAATATGAAAATTAGCTGGATGTGGTGGCATGTACCTGTAGTCCCAGCTACTAGTGAGGCTGAGGTGGGAGAATTGCTTGAGCCCAGGAGGTCAAGGCTTCAGTGAGCTGTGATTGGGCCACTGCACTCCAGCCTGGGCAACAGGGCAAGACCCTGTCTTAAAAAAAAAGAAAGAACAAGAAAAAAAGTTGCCCTTAGGATTAGCCAATAGGGGCATTTTTAGCAAGGTTTTTTTTTTTTTTTTTTTGAGATGGAGTCTCACTCTGTTGCCCAGGCTGGAGTGCAGTCGGCTCACTGCAAGCTCCGCCTCCCCGGTTCAGGCCATTCTCCTGCCTCAGCCTCCCGAGTAGCTGGGACTGCAGGCGCCCACCACCACACCCGCTAAGTTTTTGTATTTTTAGTAGAGACAGGGTTTCACTGTGTTAGCCAGGATGGTCTCGATCTCCTGACCTCGTGATCTGCCTGCCTTGGCCTCCCAAAGTGCTGGGATTACAGGTGTGAGCCACCGCACTGGCCCAGTTTTTTTCAAGAATGTTCTTTTCAGTTTGCTTTCTGCTAGCTTTCCTTCCCCTCTCATCCTTATGACTTTGTTGAGGACCTAGAGCCTGTGTTCGGGTCCATATCTGGAACTTCTGGAGTCTACAGGCAGCACAGTTCCTGCCTTCAGGAAGCCCATAGTCTGATGAGGAAGATGGATATCAGCTTTGCAGTGGTGTTGGGATTTAGGGGATCTTTTCAGACTTACTTTTCAAAAAGTTTTTCTCTTTCCTTTCTGATATCATGATGCCTACCCTGAACATTTCTTGTCCTCTTCTGTTTTATGGGCTGTCAGAGAGTCCAGAATTGCAGTAAATAAGAGGAAAAGAGGTCTAACTATGAGTTTTAAGGGTTTTCCTACATGTGAAGTGTTGGGTTTTAGTAATGGGTTTTAGTGTGGGGTCTTATAATAATCATGACTATGAACTTTGTCACAGACAGTCATACTGGCCAGAATCCTCTAGGTGAGCAGGAGCGTAATTCTTTTTTTTTTTAATCTTATCTAAAAATGTGTAACATTTTATTCTCCAGTGATGTCAAACAAATGGGTTATTGCAGGGGTAAAGTAACATATAACAAGGAATGCCTATATTTTCCTCTATTAAATATTTTGTACTTTGGCCACTTGCATGGCAGGGGTATTGAAGGATTAAGTAAGATGATAACAAGAATGCCTGGGACATGGGGCACCGATTTATGGCAGCTATTATCAGAACTGATGCATTTTCTCAGCAACACCTGCTCTCACTGTGGGCCAGACCAGTGGCTACCTGAAGAATCCTCTGAGGCTGGGTGCGGTGGCTCATGCCTGTAATCCCAACACTCTGGGAGGCTGAGGTGGGAGGATTGCTTGAGCCCAGGTTTTTGAGGTCAGTTTGGGCAACATAGTGAGACCCCGTCTCTACCAAAAAAAAAAAGATACAAATTTAGCTGGGCGTAGGGGCACACACCTGTGGTCCCAGCTACTTGGGAGGCTGAGGTAGGAGGATTGCTTGAGTCCAGGAATTTGAGGCTGCCGTGAGCTATGATTGTACCACTGCCCTCCAACCTGGGCAAAAAAGCAAGACCCTGTCTCTAAATAATTAAATAAATAAATGGAATCCTTTGAGAGGAACTTGTTGCTTCCAGTTTTCAGATTTTTATGGTTCCTGCTTTACCAGATTTCTGGGTTCATTTGTTTTTCTGTTTGTTTGTAGAGACTGGGTCTGGCTCTGTCCCCAGGCTGGAGTGCAGTGGCCATCAGAGCTTACTTCAGCCTCAAACTCCTGGGCTCAAACGATCCTTCTGTCTCAACCTCCTGAGTAGCTGGGACTACAGGCACGCAACACCACACTTGGCTAATTTTAAAAATATTTTGTAGGGACAGAGTCTCACTATGGTGCCCATGCTGGCAGATTTCTGGTTTTTATCCTTTGAATATACATGCTACACAAATTCAACTAATGTCATTGTGAAAAACATGGGAAGAAAAGCTTTGCACCTGAAAATATCTCTATGCATTTGCCTTTTCTAGACATTTTATATAGATGGAATCATATAATATGTGGTCTTTGTGACTGACTTCTTTCATTTAGCATAATGTTTTAAAGGTTTGTTCATGTTTTAACACATTTAGTACTTAAGTCTCCTGTATTGTTGAATAATATTCGATTGTATAGATATACCACATATTGTTTATTCGTTCATCAGCTGATGGACATTTGGGTTGTTTTTACTTTTTGGCTGTTACAAATAATACTGCTGTGAACAAGTTTTTATGTAGACATATGTTTTTATTTCTCTTTGGTGTATACCCAAGGGGTCATATGGTAACTGTAAGTTTACCCTTTTGAGGAACTGCCAGACTACGCCATTTTACATTCCCGCCAGCAGTGTAGGAAACTTCCAGTTTCTTCACCTAACCAATATTTGTTATTATGTGTCATTTTAATTTTAGCCACGCTATTGGGTGTGAAGTGGCTCTTTATGGCTTTTTGCATTTCCCTAATAACTACTTTTGCATATCTTTTCATACGTTTATTGGCCATTTTTATACAGGCATACATTGGAGATATTGGAGGTTTGGTTTTAGACCACTGCAATAAAGCTAATATCACAATAAGTGAGTCACACAATTTTTTTGGTTTCCCAGTACAGATAGAAGTTATGTTTATATAATACTGCAGTCTATTAAGTGTGCAAATGGCATTATGTCTAAGAAAACAATGTGTATACCTTAATTTTAAAATGCTTTATTGGCTGGGCATGGTGGCTCATGCCTGTAATCCCAGCACTTTGGGAGGCTGAGGCAGGCAGATCACTTGAGGTCAGGAGTTCAAGACCAGCCTGGCCAACATGGTGAAATCCCATCTCTACTAAAAATACAACAAATTAGCTGGGCGTGGTGGCACGTGCCTGTAGTCCCAGCTACTCGGGAGGCTGAGGCAGGAGAATTGCTTGAACCCAGGAGGCAGAGGTTGCAGTGAGCCACGATCATGCCACTGTACTCCAGCCTGGGCAACAGAGCAAGACTCCATCTCAAAAATAAATAAATAAATAAATAGATAATAAAAATTAGCCAGGCGTGGTGGCATGCACCTGTAGTCCTAGCTACTTTGGAGGCTGAGGCAAGAAAATTGCTTGAACCCGGGAGGCAGAGGTTGCAGTGAGCTGAGATCACACCACGGCACTCCAGCCTGGGCGACAGAGCAAGACTCCATCTCAAATAAATAAATAAATAAATAAGTAAATATATACATAAAATGCTTTATGGCCTAAAATGCTAATAATGATCACCTGAGACTTCAGTGAGTCTTAATCTTATTGCTAGTGGAGGGTCTTGCCTTGATGTTGAAGGCTGCTGACTGATCAGGGTGATGGTTGCTAAAGGCTGGGGTGGCTGTGGAAATTTCTTAAAATAAGACAACAGTGAAGTTCACCACATTGACTCTTTTATGAAAGATTTATCTGTAGCATGCAATGCTATGTGTTAGCATATTACCACAATAGAATTTTTTCCTTTTTACTATATTTTAATAACTTTTTGTTCATATTTTTCTTTTAATTTTTTTTCATACCAGTTAGAAATCCTCAAGAAGGAAGAATTTTTTTTTTAATAGGAGACAATTCTTTCAAACCTTGCCACTGCTTTATCACGTTGATGGAATATTCTAAATCCTTTGTTGTCATTTCAGCAATATTCACAGCACCTTCACCAGGAGTACATTCCTGGTTTCTCAAAACACCACTTTCTTTGCTCATCCATAAGAAGGAACTGCACATCCATTCAAGTTTGATCATGAGATTGCAGCAATTCAATCACATCTCCAGGCTCCATTTCTAATTCTAGTTCTCTTGCTATTTCCACCACATCTGCAGTGACTTCCTCACTGGTCTTGAGCCCTTCCAAGTCATCCATGAGCATTGGAATCAACTTATTCCAAACTCCTGTGAATGTTGTCATTTTTACTTCCTCCCACAAATGTTCTTAATGGCATCCAGAATGGTGAATCCTTTCCAGAAGGTTTTCAATGTATTTTGCCCAGATCCATCAGAGGAACCATCTACAGCAGCTACAGCTTTACAAAGTGTATTTCTCTTTCTTTTCTTTTTTTTGAGAGAGAGTGTTGCTCTGTTGCCCAGGCCAGAGTGCAGTGGCACGACCTAGGCTAACTGCAACCTCCGCCTCCCAGGTTCAAGCAATTCTCTTGCCTCAGCCTCCCAAGTAGCTGGGATTATGGGTGTGCACCACCATGCCAGGCTAATTTTTTTTTTGTATTTCTAGTAGAGATGGGGTTGCACCTTGTTGGCCAGGCTGGTTTCAAGCTCCTGACCTCAGGTGATCTGCCCTCCTCGGCTTCCCAAAGTGCTAGGATTACAGGTGTGAGCCACAGAAATACTGTGCCTGGCCAGTATTTCTTTTTCTTTTTCTTTTTTTTGAGACAGTTTCACTCTTGTCACCCAGGCTGGGGTGCAATGGTGCAATCTTGGCTCACTGCAACCTCCACCTCCTGGGTTCAAGCGATTCTCCTGCCTCAGCCTTCTGAGTAGCTGGTATTAGAAGCGCCCACCACCATGCCCGGCTAATTTTTGTATTTTTAGTAGAGACAGGGTTTCACCATGTTGGCCAGGCTGGTCTCGATCTCCTGACCTCAGGTAATCTACCCTCCTCGGCCTCCTAAAGTGCTGGAATTACAGGCGTGAGCCACCATGCCCGGCCAGTATTTCTTAAATAATAAGACTTGAAATTCAGAATGACTCGTTGATCCATGGGCTGCAGAATGGATGTTGGGTTCATAAACATAAGACATTAATCTCCTTGTACAGCTCGTGTCAGGCCTCTGAGCCCAAGCTAAGCCATCATATCCCCTGTGACCTGCAAATATACATCCAGATCACCGGAAGCAACTGAAGATCCACAAAAGAAGTGAAAGTAGCCTTAACTGATGACATTCCACCATTGTAATTTGTTTCTGCCCCACCCTAACTGATCAATGTACTTTGTAATCTCCCCCACCCTTAAGAAGGTTCTTTGTAATTCTCCCCACCCTTGAGAATGTACTTTGTGAGATCCACCCCCTGCCTGCAAAACATTGCTCCTAACTCCACCGCCTATCCCAAAACCTATAAGAACTAATGATAGGCCGGGCGCGGTGGCTCATGCCTGTAATCCCAGCACTTTGGGAGGCCGAGGCGGGCGGATCACGAGCTCAGGAAATCGAGACCATCCTGGCTAACATGATGAAACCTTGTCTCTACTAAAAACACAAAAAATTAGCTGGGGGAGGTGGCGGGCACCTGTAGTCCCAGCTACTCGGGAGGCTGAGGCAGGAGAATGGCCTGAACCTGGGAGGCAGAGCTTGCAGTGAGCGGAGACCGAGCCACTGCACTCCAGCCTGGGCGACAGAGCGAGACTCTGTCTCAAAAAAAAAAAAAAAAGAATACAAAAATTAGCTGGACGTGGTGGCAGGCACCTGTAATCCCAGCTACTTGGGAGGCTGAGGCAGGAGAATCGCTTGAACCCAGGAAGTGGAGGTTGCAGTGAGCCAAGATCCCGCCACTGCACTCCAGCCTAGGCAAGAGAGTGAGACTCTGTTTCCAAAAAAAAAAAAAACATGAGTGGGATGTTGAGACTGAAAATGCCACACACACCCTACAAGGGCATGAAAAGGTTTATTATTTATATAATGAGACTTTCTGTGGAGAGTAGGGTGGCTCCCAAGCAGGTCCAAAAATAGCTTGAGAGAGGAGCAAAAAGAGACTGGCCTGGGAGTATCAGGATATTTGGAGGTAGGGCCAGGTGAGGGTTCCATGTGTGTTTGGACTTCCTGATGGTGCCAAAGGGTGGATAACTAGCTTTTATCAGCTTGCCCAGGGGTGAGACAGAGGGGAAGAGGAAGGTGTGAGACTTAAAAGCTATCAGCAGCCAAACATGAAAAAAAGACTATACGTGACCTGTTACTACAGTATGTGACCCAAAGATGACAATTTTTTTGATCCCAGCTAGTTGCAGCTGATATTGAGGTTTCAACATGACATATTTTTATACAGACAAAATATCAAACGATTACATTTGAATTTCCTTTTTTTAAAAAGGACTGAGTCATATACACAAAAGACATTCTCACTATATCCCACCCAATTCCCAAGTCTTGTTCCATTCTACGTTATTTTCCTTTTGACCAGTTTCAAAAAGGTGCTCCCACTGCTGCCCCTAGTAACAATAAATGAATAATAATGATGATGACTCCATAACCCACAGTAGGGTATCGTCAATTGTATCTCTGGATCAGAGGCCAGGGTGGCTTGGCAGCAGCTGAAGAAACTGCATACGAGATGGTGTTCAATGAGAAAAATGCACTGCGCAGTAATTAATGTAACAGTCGCATCTAGTTGGGATGGCAGAAAATTTGCTCATGAAGGCCATTTGTTCCACTTTGACGGAGTCAGTCAAATAAAATCATGTATTGTTGGCTCAAGCATGCTTTACAGGGCTGTAAAGTCAGTTCATTCTGGCCCAGGGAAAAGTCCACCTGCGGTGAATGAAGATCCTCATGGAAGTCATATTGCTCAAATTTTTGCTGTAGTTCATGCTGATGTAAATGTTGAGCAGGGAAATCCTTGAAGCTCCATGTGTATTTTCCAGTGATACTTGAGAGGCAGTGAAAAGAAATTTGCCAAAAAGTGAAGCAATGAAAACATAATCTCACACGGGGAGGCCAAGACCATCGTCAGGTCCAGCAGAACCACAGACTGAACCTCAGTGGTGATTCTAGGGCGTTCTGCCTGTTTTGTATTTTATATACTCTTTGGTGTTTGGCTTCTTTCACTAAACATCATGCTTATGAGTCATCCATATTGTTGTGTACAGCAGTTGGTATAAGTTCACTCCTAGTGTTGTGTGAATATTCCACAGTTTACTTATCTCTCCTGATGTTGATGGTCATTTGCATCATTGATAGTTTGGGGATATTATGCATATTTTTGCTAGGAACATTCTTATATATGTTATTTAGAAATATATGAGTGCAGGTGCATTTCTCCTGGTTATACATCCAGAAGTGCATTCACTGGCCCATAGGGGATGTGTATGTTCAACTGTAGTAAATAATACCAAATGATTTTCCAAAGTGAATTATGAGGCCGGGCACGGTGGCTCATGCCTGTAATCCCAGCACTTTGGGAGGCCGAGGCAGGTGGATCACCTGAGGTCAGGAGTTCAAGACTAGCCTAGCCAACATAATGAAACCCCATTTCTACTAAAAATACAAAAAATTAGCCAGGCGTGGTGGCGGGCAGCTGTAATCCCAGCTACTCAGGAGGCTGAGACAGGAGAATTGCTTGAACCTGGGAGGTGGAGGTTGCAGTGAGCCGAGATCACGTCACTGCACTCCAGCCTGGGCAGAAGAAACTCTGTCTCAAAAACAAAACAAATAAATAAACAAACAAAAAACCCAAAAGTGAATTATGACAGTTCTAGTTGCTCCACATCCTCAGCAAAATTTAGTATTATTAGTCTTATTTTGGTCAGTGTTTTTTGTTTGTTTGTTTTTTGTTTCTTGAGACAGTTTCTTTGTCACCATGGCTGGAGTGCAGTGGTGCGAATACAGCTCACTGCTGCCTCGGTCCCCTGGGCTCAAGCAATCCTCCCAAGTCAGCTTCTTGAGTAGCTGGGATCATAGGTGTGCACCACCATGCCCAGCTAATTTTTTAACTTTTTTGTAGAGAGGGAGTCTCTTCATGTTGGCCAGGCTGGTCTCAAAATCCTGGGCTTAAGTAATCTCGCTTCAGCCTCCCAAAGTGCGGAGATTATAGGTGTGAGCCACAGTGCCCGGCTGTGTTAGTGGTTTTAATGTATATCTCACTGATAACTAACAAGATTGAACATTGTTTTATATGTTTATATATTTCTTGTTCATTTGGATATCTTATGGGAAATTCAAGACTTGGCCCTTTTTCTATTGAGTTTTCTGGCTTTTTAAAAAAATTGATTTTAAGGAGTTGTTTATATGTTCTAGATACAGGTAGTTTGTCAGATGTATATATTGAAAATATTTCTCCTACTCTTAATTTTTTCACTCTCTTATTGTGTCCTGATGAACAGAACTACTTACTTTTAATGTAGTCCAATTTATCAAATTTTCCTGATGTTTAATGCTTTGTATGCAGTTTTTAAAACTTTTTGCCTGTATTCAGCAAACAGCATTCTAATTTCTCAACTAAAAGTTTTACCTTTCATATTTAGATCTATGATGTATATTGAAATGATGTTTATCATGTGATATTAAAAAATACATGTGTATATATTCATAAATGTGACCCTAACATTTATAGGTCCTGGGCCAAATGTAAAATGGAGAGATGCATTTCTTTTTCTTTTCTTTTTTTTTTTTTTGAGATGGAGTCTCAATCTGTCACCCAGGCTGGAGTGCAGTGGCACCATCTTGGCTTGCTGCAACCTCCGCCTCCCAGGTTCAAGCAATTCTCCTGCCTCAGTCTCCTGAGTAGCTGGGCCTACAGTCACATGCCACCACACTGGGCTAATTTTTTGATTTTTCATAGAGACGGGGTTTTGCCATGTTGGTGAGGCTAATCTCGAACTCCTGGCCTCAAGTGACCCACCTACCTCGGCCTCCCCAAGTGCTGGGGTTATAGGCATGAGCCACTACACCTGGCATGAGAGTTGTATTTCAAATGACTAAATATTTACAAGATATAAATCAAACTGACAAACTGTGAAGTGAAATATATTCCATTCCCCTACTTTGACAGATCTACCTTCACAATGTCAAAATTGAAAAATACATTCATAGTCATGTTTTTCTGTGATTGACATTTGGAAAAATATCAAAGATTACAGAATTTCTTTATTATTGGGCATGTCTGGGTGTTCTGTTGATGGACTGGTGTTTTCACATGAGCGGTAAATTCAAAATTATTATATATTTATTCCATAAAGTTATTTTTCTTAATTTTATTTTATCTAAATCATTAATTTTGTTATCATCAAGATTTTGACATAATTTGTCTTCTATCAACAGTAAGTATCTAAAGAAAAATAAGATGTAGCTATAGTCAAATGAACAAAATTTGAATATATTTTAATCAAAAGTTCCATATGTGTTATCCAAGTTATTCATCTTCTAACACATTCAATATCACCTATCAAAATTTAAAAACTAGGTTGAGCACGGAGTCTCACACCTGCAATCCCAGTGCTTCGGGGGGTCGAAGTGGGATGATTGCATGAGCCCAGGAGTTTGAGACCAGCCTGGCAACATGGTGATACCTTCATCTCTACAAAAAAAAAAAAAAAATTTAAATTAGTCTGGTGTGGTGGTGCATGTCTGTGGTCCCAGCTACTCAAGAGGCTGAGGTGGAAGGATTGCTTGAGCCCAGGAGGTGAAGGCTGCAGTGAACTGTGTTCGAGCTACTGCACTCCAGCCTGGGCGACAAAGCAAGACCCTGTTTCTAAAAAAAAGAAGTCAATTGCTTTTTTCCTTCTTTCTGGCATTCAAGATGTCGAAGCAAGGTTGTGGTGAGTCCTCTGGTGCAAAATTCTGGATTTCCTTGGGTCTTCTGGTAGGATCCCTGATCAACAATGCTGACAATACAGGAGCCAAAAATCTGTATATCATCTCCGTGAAGAGGATCAGGGACGGCTGAACAGACTTCCCTGCCAGTGTGGGTGACACGGGGATGGCCACAGTCAAGAAAGACAAACCAGAGCTCAGAAAAAAGGTACATCCAGCAGTGGTCACTTGACAACAAAAGTCATATGGAGAAAAGACGGTGTGTTTCTTTATTTTGAAGGTAATGCAGGGGTCATAATAAAAAACAAAGACGAGATGAAGGGTTCTGCCATTACAGGACCAGTAGCAAAGGAGTGTGCAGACTTGTGGCCCCGGATTGCGTTCAATACTGGCAGCATTGCATGATTGTCTGGTATATTTGTAAAAAAAAATCCTAAAACCCATTAAAAAGTATTTGTCCTCTGCCCCCTCAAAAATAAATAAATAAATAAATAAATAAATTTAATTAAAACATTAAGCAGAGGTGTGTTTCTTGACAAAAAATTAAAAAGCAAAAATAAATCTTATTTAATAGACTTTTTTCCTTTCTTTTTTTTTTTTTTTTTTTTTTTTGTGAGACGGAGTCTTGCTCTGTTGCCTCGGCTGGAGTGCAGTGGTGTGATCTCGGCTCACTGCAACATCTGCCTCCTGGATTCAAGCGATTCTCCTGCCTCAGCCTCCCGAGTAGCTGGGATTAGAGGCACCCGCCATCATGCCTGGCTAATTTTTGTAGAGACGGGGTTTCATCATGTTGGCCAGGCTGGTCTTGAACTCCTTACCTCAGGTGATCTACCAGCCTCAGCCTCCCAAAGTGCTGGGATTACAGGAGTGACCCACCACGCCCAGCCAGATTTCTTTTTTCTTTTCTTTTCTTTTTTTTTTTTTTTTTTTGAGACCAAGTTTTGCTCTTGCAGCCCAGGCTGGAGTGCAGTGGTGAGATCCCGGCTCATTGCAACCTCCGCCTCCCAGGTTCAAGCGATTCTCCTGTCTCAGCCTCCCGAGTAGCTGGAACTACAGGCGCACACCACCAACCCGGCTAATTTTTTTGTATTTTTAGTAGAGATGGGGTTTCATCATGTTGACCAGGCCAGTCTCAAACTACTGACTTCAGGTGATCTGCGCACCTCGGCCTCCCAAAGTGCTGGGATTACAAGCAAGAGCCACTGAGCCCAGCCTAAACATCAAATATTGAAAATAAATTATTTAGGGCCGGGCACAGTGGCTCACGCCTTTAACTACTCATACACTGTTGTGTGTTCAAACTGCGTTCACATAAGGCAAACGCCAAGCTGTAACCAATTCAGCTGTTTCTTTTTCTTTTTTTTTGAGGCAGGGTCTCACTGTCGCCCAGGCTGGAGTGCAGTGGCGCAATCTCGGCTCATTGCAAGCTCCGCCTCCCAGGTTCACGCCATTCTCCTGCCTCAGCCTCCCGAGCCGCTGGGACTACAGGCGCCCGCCACCAAGCCCAGCTAATTTTTTTTGTATGTTTAGTGGAGACGGGGTTTCACCGTGTTAGCCAGGATGGTCTCGATCTCCTGACCTCGTGATCTGCCCGCCTTGGCCTCCCAAAGTGCTGGGATTACAGGCGTGAGCCACCACGCCCGGCCAATTCAGCTGTTTCTGTACAATTGCTTGAACCTGGGAGGTGGAGGTTGCAGTGAGCTGGGATCGCACCACTGCACTCCAGCCTGGGTGAGAAGGGCAAAACTCTTGAGTCACTGCTCCAGCTACTCCTACCCTGTCTCAAAAAATTTTTTTGTGTCTCGAAAAAAAAAAAAAAAGAAGAAGTACAGAGTCCTCAGGCCATGTTTAGTTTGCTTTAACAATATAGAAATCAGGCCAGGCGCGGTGACTCACACCTGTAATCCCAGCACTTTGGGAGGCCGAGACGGGCAGATCACGAGGTCAGGAGCTCGAGACCATCCTGGCTAACACGGTGAAACGCCATCTCTACTAAAAAATACAAAAAATTAGCCGGGTGCGGTGGCGGGTGCCTGTAGTCCCATCTACTCGGGGGGAGGGGGGAGGGAGGCGGGGCGCTGAGGCAGGAGAATGGCGCGAACCGGGAGGCAGAGCTTGCAGGGAGCCGAGATCGCGCCACTGCAGTCCGGACTGGGTGAAAGAGCGAGACTCCGTCTCAAAAAAACAAAAACAAAAACAAAAACCAAACAATATAAAAATCAGTATTACATTTCACTGGCGTTATGTCTAAAGTCACACACGTAGAAATTTAATGGTAATTTGAATTGCTTAATATTGCAAAAGTACTGTAAATTGCTGCAACTACTTTACGAATTCTTCCTGCCTCCAAAACATGATTTGAAACAGGAAGGGAAGAAAATGGACACCTGGTACTGAGAAATACTTTATTATGCAAGAATATACTGCATTCCTGCTATTCGAAAGGAAGGACCTGAGAGGTAACTTTTCTTGTTTAGTACCCAGTTGCTGCTGCTCAAATCCTCACTGCACTCGGAAGCAGTGAGTCTCTGATTTTGTCAGTGACATAACCCACAATTTAACCCACGAACCTCACCTCTCCAAAACTTAGGTGCTTTTGTACATGGAAATGTTACAAAATAAATTTTAACACATTGAAAGCTAGTGTTTATCCATGTGGTCACATTGACTTATTTTGTATAGACCTCAGAATAAAACTTGATCTCAGTCTTAAGGAATGTCCTCTAAGGCCACAGACTATGTGCAAGTTGTGCCATGAGCAACCCTAGGGGTCACTATTCACAGGGTAGTATATTTGACATTTTTAAATGATAATTTTCCAGCAGATGGCAGTAAATTGTCTGGAAGAAAGGTAACCTTTAAAAAATTCTCACAAAGGTATTATATAGGCTAGCTGCTATGTTGGATCATTCCTCTCCCCAGAGGTAATCTCTTATAAAAGTTTGAATTTGTCCTTCTAGACCATATATTCACATACATAAATATATGTACATAGAAAAATAGAAATTTTATTATTTTAAAACTTTTTGAGAGGCTTTGGCAGGAAGATCACGAGGCCAGGAGGTGGAGACCAGCCAGGGCAATGTAGTGAGATGCCACTGTCTCTACCAAAAAAAAAAAAAATTAAAAACAAAAAACAATAAGTAAATAAATAACTGAAAAAAACTTTTAAAATATAAACAGTAGTGAGGCAGAATAGGGTCTGGAGGCAGGGAACCTAAGGCCGATTCATACTGACTTCCTAGAACTAAATCAAAAGGAAAACCCCAACTTTCAACACCTAAGTATCAAAATCACCAAACGCTACTCCCTTTGCAAACCACCCCTGTCCCCCACTTTCTGCTTAGCAGATGGAAAACTGAAAGTACCTCTGATTGGTTGCTTTGAGCAACCAATCAGATGTTTGCATAGGAGTGTAACTTTGTAATTTCACTTTAGCCTCTGATTGGTTGCTTTCTGCAACCAATCAGCCTGATCGTGGGCCACTACTTTATTTGCATGAGGTATCCACCAAATGGCCAATGGAAAACCTCTAGAGGATATTTGGACCCCAGAAGATCCTGCAATCAGGGCCCTTGAGTCACTGCTCCAGGTACTCCTACCCTGTGGAGTGTACTTTCATTTCCAATAAATCTCTGCTTTCCTTGCTTAATTCTTTCCTTGCTTTGCTGTGCATTTTGTCTAATTCTCTGTTCAAAACGCCAAGAACCTGACAATTTGCAGTCAAGACCCTGCACCTTTAACAAGTAGCGCACTATATTTTCTATCTTGCCTTTCTCAGTATGCCTTAAAGATCTTTCAATGTAACCATATGTAACCCTGGAACTAGACCAATCTGGTTCAACTTTGTCAGCAACAAAATGTAACAAAATGATGAGTTGTTTCTCAGCTCCTAAGGACACCCAGGTTGCAAGTCACCTAACCTGAGTATGGCCAGAAGAATCAAGCAGGCCCAGGTCCTGACCTCAGAGCCAGCTGGAATGAAAAAACCAACCACAGGCATAATCTAAGTGCTTTGGACCAAGCAACAGAGACCACATTAAAAAGCAAGGGTTCTTCCCCAAGCCAACGTCTCCGGCGTCGGCTCCGCGGCGCCGCCATGGCCGACGTGGAAGACGGAGAGGAAACCTGCGCCCTGGCCTCTCACTCCGGGAGCTCAGGCTCCAAGTCGGGAGGCGACAAGATGTTCTCCCTCAAGAAGTGGAACGCGGTGGCCATGTGGAGCTGGGACGTGGAGTGCGATACGTGCGCCATCTGCAGGGTCCAGGTGATGGATGCCTGTCTTAGATGTCAAGCTGAAAACAAACAAGAGGACTGTGTTGTGGTCTGGGGAGAATGTAATCATTCCTTCCACAACTGCTGCATGTCCCTGTGGGTGAAACAGAACAATCGCTGCCCTCTCTGCCAGCAGGACTGGGTGGTCCAAAGAATCGGCAAATGAGAGTGGTTAGAAGGCTTCTTAGCGCAGTTGTTCAGAGCCCTGGTGGATCTTGTAATCCAGTGCCCTACAAAGGCTAGAACACTACAGGGGATGAATTCTTCAAATAGGAGCCGATGGATCTGTGGTCCTTTGGGACTCATCAAAGCCTTGGTTTAGCATTTTGTCAGTTTTATCTTCAGAAATTCTCTGCGATTAAGAAGATAATTTATTAAAGGTGGTCCTTCCTACCTCTGTGGTGTGTGTCGCGCACACAGCTTAGAAGTGCTATAAAAAAGGAAAGAGCTCCAAATTGAATCACCTTTATAATTTACCCATTTCTATACAACAGGCAGTGGAAGCAGTTTCAGAGAACTTTTTGCATGCTTATGGTTGATCAGTTAAAAAAGAATGTTACAGTAACAAATAAAGTGCAGTTTAAAACCCAAAAATAAATAAATAAATAAATAAATAAA
Organism: Pan troglodytes; assembly: GCF_028858775.2. NCBI lineage: Eukaryota > Metazoa > Chordata > Mammalia > Primates > Hominidae > Pan > Pan troglodytes. The sequence continues at coordinate 32,085,702 of NC_072404.2, forward strand.
ATAAAATAAAAAGCAAGGGTTGCCCTGTTTTGTTGGAGTATGGACTTTTCTAAAAGTTGAGGACCCAACATGACCCCATTGCATGATCTCATCAGATCACTGCTTCTTTGCATGAACCTAATCAGGTCACACCTTTATCTCATCTTCCTATATCCTCCATTGTTCCCCTTTGCCCATAAAACCTGCCCCAGACCCCTGCTTGAGAGACAGATTTGAGAATTGCCTCCTGTCTCCTTGCCAGTCAAGTTGCAATGAAGCTTTTTCTTTTCTCAAAAGTCAATGCCATATCGGCTTCTATGTGTGTTGAGCAGCTAGCCCTTGCTAATTTTAAAATCTGATGTATAATATTCCACACTATGAATATACTATGGATTATTTAAACATTTCTGTATTGGTGAACATTTAACTTGCTTCCAGTTTTTTGCTGTTACCAACCATGCTGCAGTGTCTACCCTTGTACATATCTTCTCAGGCACATGCGTGAGGGCTTCTGTAGGAGAGATACTAAGAGGTAGTATTGCCGGGCCATAAGGCACATATGAGTTTAGTTTTGATAGTGAGGTAGGAGGTGGGACTCAACTCTGGAGGAAAGGCTTGGACACCAGACCAAATTGAGGACTAGCTTAAACAGGGCCAGGGTGGAAGCAGCTTTCCATAAGACATACCCACCGGTGTGCCATTGCAGTTTACCATTGCTATGGCAACATTCAGAAGTTACCTTCCCTTTCCATAGCAATGACTCGATGACCTGGAAGTTACCATGCTTTTCTTAGAAATTTCTGCATCAACTCCCCCTTAATTTGCATGTAATTAAAAGTGGGTATAACTATGCCTGCTGAACTACCTCTGAGCTGCTATTCTGTACACACTGCCTATGGGGTAGCCCTGCTCCACAGTTGCGGTTGTACACTGCTGCTTCAATAAAAGTTGCTGTTTAACACTACCAGCTCACCCTTGAATTCTTTCCTGGGTGAAGCTAAGAACCCTCCCACGCTAAGCCGCGATTTTGGGACTTGCCTGTCCTTTCAATAGGACATTGCTAAATTGCTCTCTAGAATTGCTTTTCCAGGCTGGGTGCAGTGGCTCACATCTGAAATCCCAGCACTTTGGGAGGCTGAGGCAGGCAGATCACCTGAGGTCAGGTGTTCAAGACCAACCTGGCCTACATGGCAAATCCCTGTCTTTACTAAAAATACAAAAATTAGCTGGGCATGGTGTCCCATGCCTGTAATCCCAGCTACTTGGGTGGCTGAGGCAGGAGAATCGCTTGAACCTGGAAGGTGGAGGTTGCAGTGAGCCGAGATCGCGCCACTGCACTCCAGCCTGGGTGCAGAGCGAGACTTTGTCTCAAAAATAAAATAATAATAAATAAATTTTTAAAATTGCTTTTCCAATTTATACTCTCACGAGCAAAGCATGAAACTACCTGTTGTCAATATATGATATTCTCAATGCAAAAATTTTTTGACTTGGCTGGGTGTGGTGGCTCATGCCTGTAATGCCAGTGCTTTGGGAGGCTGAAGTGGGAGGATTGCTTGAAGCCAGGGGTTCGAGACCAGCCTGGGCAATATAGTGAGACCCTATCTCTATTAAAAAAAAACAATAAAAATTAAAAAAATTTTTTGGGCTGGAGTCAGTGGCTCACACTGTAATATTGGCATTTTGGAAGGCTGAAGTGAGTAGATTGCTTGAGCCCAGGAGTTTGAGATCAGCCTGTGCAACATGGTAAAACCCCATCTCTATGAAAAATCCAAAAAATTAGCCAAGTGTAGTGGTGTGCACCTGTAGTTCCAGCTACCCAGGAGACACATGGGAGAGTCACCTGAACCTGGGAGGTTGAGGTTGCAGTGAGCCATCATCACACCACTGCACTACAGCCTGGGCAACAGAGACAGAGTGAGACCCTGTCTCAAATATTTTTTTTACTAAACTGTTGGGAAATGGATTCTCCTTTTATGTTTATTAGTTATTGGTACTTCCTCTTTTGTGAGCTGTCTGTTTATATTGAGTGGGTTAAGAATATGACACCCCTGGCTGGGCGTGGTGGCTCATGCAAATCCAAGCACTTTGGGAGGCTGAGGCTGGAGGATCATTTGAACTCAGGAGTTCAAGACCAGCCTGGGCAACATGGCAAGACACGATCTCTACAAAAAAAAAAAAAAAAAAGGCTGGGCATGATGGCACACGCCTTCAATCCCAGCACTTTGGGAGGCCAAGGCAGGACGATCACCTGAGGTCAGGAGTTCAAGACCAGCCTGGCCAACATGGTGAAACCCCATCTCTACTAAAAATACAAAAATTAGCCAGGTGTGGTGGTGGGCACGTGTAATCCCAGCTACTCCGGAGGCTGAGCCAGGAGAATTGCTTGAACCTGGGAGGCGGAGGTTGCAGTGAACTGAGATTGCACCATTGCACTCCAGCCTTGGCAACAGATCAAGACTCTGTCTCAAAACAAAACAAACAAACAAAAATTATCCGGGCATGGTGGTTTGTGCCTGTAGTCCCAGCAACTTGGGAGGCTAAGGTGGGAGGATCACTTGAGCCTGGGAGGTCAAGGTTGCAGTGAGCCATTATTGTGCCACTGCACTCTAGTCTGAGTGACAGAGAAAGACCCTGTCTCAAAGAAAAAAAAAAAAAGAATACGACCTTCATTCAGTTTCTTAAAAGCAGGAGATGAAATTCTCATGTGAAAGATGCAGCATTTTTTTGGGAGGCTGAAGTGAGAGGATCGTTTGAGTCCAGCCTGGGGAACATAGCAAGATCTTGTCTCTAAACAAACAAACAAACAAAACCCCCCAAAACCCCCACAGCATTTTTTTTTTTTTTTTTTTGAGACAGAGTCTCCCTCTGTCACCCAGGCTGGAGTGCAGCGGCGCGATCTCGGCTCACTGCAAGCTCCGCCTCCCAGGTTCACGCCATTCTCCTGCCTCAGCCTCCCAAGTAGCTGGGACTACAGGTGTGCACCACCACGCCTGGCTAATTTTTCTTTGTATTTTTTAGTAGAGACGAGGTTTCACCGTGTTAGCCAGGATGGTCTTGATCTCCTGACCTCATGATCCTCCTGCCTCGGCTGGGACCTCCCAAAGTGCTGGGACCACAGGCATGAGCCACTGCACCTGGCCACCCCCACAGCATTCTTATCAAGGATGGAAAGTTGAGACTGAGAAACTTCTGTACAGACCTTGTTAAAATAACTTTAACTGCTTCTGGGTCTTCATTTCCTTATGGGGGTTCCCATGCCATGTAAAACTTGTATTAAATAAACTTGCATGCTTTTATCCTGTTAATCTGTCTTATGTCAATTTAATTCTCCAGCCCAGACTAAAAGAGGACAGAGGTGGAGTTTTGCTGCCCCTACAATACCTTCAGGGCTTGTCTCTTTGTGTATATAGATATATATATATATTTGTGTATATAAATAAAATATTTATAAATATTTATTTATGTACTATACTCTATTTTCTGTATAAATATATAGAAAATATATAAATATGTCTTATAAATATATACATACATATATTTATATCTTATAAATATATACATACATATATTTATATCTTATAAATATATACATACATATATTTATATATCTTATAAATATATACATACATATATTTATATATCTTATAAATATATACATACATATATTTATATATCTTATAAATATATACATATATTTGTATACCTTATAAATATATACATACATATATTTGTATATCTTATAAATATATACATATATTTGTATATCTTATAAATATATACATATATTTGTATATCTTATAAATATATACATATATTTGTATATCTTATAAATACATATATTTGTATATCTTATAAATATATACATATATTTGTATATCTTATAAATATATACACATATTTGTATATCTTATAAATACATATATTTGTATATCTTATAAATATATACATATATTTGTATATCTTATAAATATATACACATATTTGTATATCTTATAAATATATACACATATTTGTATATCTTATAAATATATACATACATATATTTGTATATCTTATAAATATATACATACATATATTTGTATATCTTATAAATATATACATAAATATATTTATATATTATATAGTGTATATAGAGAAATATATAGTATATATATTGTCTGTGTGTGTGTGTATATATATATAAATATATATATATATATATTTTTTTTTTTTTGACAGGGTCTTACTCTGTCACCCAGGCTGGAGTGCAGTGGCATGATAACAGCTCACTGCAGCCTCCACCTCCTGGGTTCAAGCAGTCCTCTCAACTCAGCCTGCTGAGAAGCTAGGACCACAGGTGTGCACCACTGTGCTTGGCTATTTTTTTTTTTTAATTTATTTTTTGCAGAGATAAGGTCTCACTATGTTGCCCAAGCTAGTCTTGAATTCCTGGGTTCAGGCCTCTGGCCTTGGCCTCCCAACATACTGGAATTACAGGCATGAGTCACCGCGCCTGGCCTGTTTATACATTGTTGAATGCACTCTACATAACATTTGAATGGTTCAAAAGGATATACATTAAAAAGCAATCTTCCTCTCATGTTTGCCCTTACCTCCTTATTTCTCCTCACCAAAGTTCATCCTTTCAGAGGAATTTCATACATATACATAGGTTGGTTGTTAAAAAAAAAACTTAGTCCTGTGTATGTCCATTCACAGAAAATTGTATAAATGAGTATAAGTATGCTTTCTTCTGCAAAAGTTGTCATAAAGAGATTTGGATATTATGCAACCATTTATTTAGGAAAGATGAGCTGTGCACTAAAAACAACGACATCAAAATCATGTTTATGAAGCTCTTTCCTACTCTGCTGCAGTCCTGGACTCAGTAATTTATATCTATTATTTCCTAATGACAACCCTGTTGGATAGGTACTATTTCACAGATAAGAAAACTGAGGCTTAGAGACATGAAGTGACTTGCCTAAAGAATTTGGGGATTAGACAGAAGCTTTTCAGCGCTGGAGCCTGAGCCTTAACCACTGTACTCTACTACCTCCACATGGTTATAGACTATAATGCACCCAATATCCAGAACTAGTACCACGTGTACAGGTAGTAAAGGCTATATGCAGAGCACTAAAGAAAACCAAACCCACCCAAGACAAAAAAAACCCAGCTTCTCCATGCAAGAAGATGGCTTCTCTACTGGTCTCTTGTTCTTTGGTTGAGTGTTGGTGCCAATTATACCATACTGCAATTTATATCAAAGGCTTAGAAATTAGATGATTGGGAATGGGTTTATGTTTGATATGCTCAGTAATGGCTAAGGTTTGTTTTGTTTTTGTCAGTTTTAATCAACCAATTTATTTTTAGTTAATAAAATAAAATTCACCATTGAAACCAATGCTTTTAAAATGCAGCTTTTTTGTTCTTTTTCTTTTTCTTTTTTCTTTTTTTTTTTTTTTTTGAGACAGAGTCTCACTATGTCATCCAGGCTGAAATGCAGTGGCTGATCTCAGCTCACTGCAACCTCTGCCTCCCAGGTTCAAGTGAGTCTCTTCCCTCAGCTGCCCCAGTAGCTGGGACTACAAGTGTGCACCACCACGCCTGGCTAATTTTTGTATTTTTTAGTAAAGATGGGGTTTCACCATGTTGGCCAGGCTGGTCTTGAACTCCTGACCTCAAGTGATCTGCCCGCCTCGGCCTCCCAAAGTGCTGGGATTACAGGCATGAGCCACCACGTTAGGCCTTAAAATGTAGCTTTTGATAATGCAAGGGATTTTTGTTTTTGTTTTCTCTTTCCCAGGAATGAAGTTACTTTGGTAAAGCAGAATGAGCAGGACATCACTGCAGAGCATCCCTTGGTGGTCCTGGGGAATATTGGGCAAGGTGCCTACCTCTGCTTGGGTGTGTGCTCCTGTCAGTCGTGTAAAGCCAAATGAACATGTAGCAAGTCGTGTGGTGATAATTCCCATTATAGACACTTTAGCATTTACAGTGAGGATTGGTCTTCTTACTTGCAACTTCTGTAAGTGATAAAATGTGAGGATGTGAGATGCCCTTAGTGCTTCAACTTTGAAACAAAAATTTCAACTCCTTTTTCAAATGTCTGAATTGTTACCATTTGCAAATATTTCTCTGAGTAGATTGGAATCTTGTTAATATTGAGCAATCAAATAGAAGGAAAAAAATGGGATGTTGAAACTGATAGGAGATTCCAACGATCTTTCACAAATCCCTGATTTCCAATCTTGGTGTTCAACAAAACAGTTTCCGATGGTCATTGATTTCTCTATAATTAGCAAATGCTACAAAATTGAATTCATCAGATAAACGTATAGTAATGGAATTGTGTTTTTCTTTGTTTTATAAATGGGGTTCATTTGAAGAAAGGGTTCCGATGCTAAAGGCGTTTGAAAAACCAGTAAATTGGATCACTGTAGAGAGGCTATTATAGGATTCTGAGAGTTGAGAGTGTCTGCAGGAGAATAGAACACAGAAGGTGAGTTCCACCATGATCTGGCCAAGATGAAATGTATGGATCTTGGACCTGAGTGGATCAAAGGAAGGGATTGGGTCAAAGGAAGTGCCGAAGTTAGCGTGTTTGGGGTGTTAACTGGGAGAACAGTTGTCCACTAACAAGAATAAGGAGGTGGGTGGATGGATGAGAAGTTAAACCCTTTCATCTTACAAACAGGTAAGGTCGCTCAAAACGTTTTTCTAGTCTTTTTTGGAGAGGCGTGCATAGGTTAAATATTTTGAAAAACTATATAAGATTGATATTCAAGAGTGGTTATTTTATTCACCATTAATCTATATTTCATTCTTTTGAAGAAACAGTAATTATAATCACAAAATCAGAAATCAAAATCCAAATTGTCATTTGTTTAGATTTTTTCTTACCTCCGATTATTAGTTGCTTGATGAAAGATAAAAACTATCTTCCCTGTGACAGGTTTCCCAAGAAGGCAGAACCATTCATGTAAATGTAAAGGTAAAGTGTTTTTGAAGACAATGTTATGTATATTATCAGTTAATTATAATTTCTGAACATCAAGTCCAGGCAACTTCCATTTTTACTCTCTGTGGATTTTGCAATTTTCCCAAGAGATGGAGGAAGGACAGGGGGTGGAGGTGGCTTTCCTTAATGTATGTAACTAAGTGCACTTAGCTTCGAGACAGGAGAGATTGGAGAAAAGGATCAAGTTATAATAATAGCTACAATTTACTGAACACTTACTGTTTACCCAGCACAAGAGCTTTACCCGGGTTATTTCATTTAAACTCCACAACAGCCCTATGAAGCTGGTGTAGTAGTACATCTACCACAAATACAAGAAAGTAAAATGTTCCTGACATGCTCCCGTTACAGCCCTAAATACAAAGAACTGAGAAGATAGTCCATGAGACAAGAATAAAATATCTTTCCCCAGCATAAGGACATTATACCAAGAGAGGCAGAAATGATTATATATATTTTTTTTTTTTTGAGATGGAGTCTCGCTCTGTTGCCCAGGCTGGAGTGCAGTGGTGCAATCTCGGCTCACTGCAACTTCTCCCTCTAGGTTCAAGCAATTCTTCTGCCTCAGCCTCCCGAGTAGCTGGGATTACAGGTATGTGCCACCATGCCTGGTTAATTTTTTGTATTTGTAGTAGAGATGGGTTTTCACCATGTTGGCCAGGTTGGTCTTGGGACTCCTGACCTCAGGTGATCTGCCCGCCTTGGCCTCCCAAAGTGCTAGGATTACAGGCGTGAGCCACCATGCCTGGCCTGGTCATAATTGTTTATGTGGTTTGTGTGTGTGTGTGCGCCTCCAAGAGTAGTTCTTGTGCACAGAAAATATTGTTTTGATGCTATTTTTAGAATATTTGATTTGTTAAAGTTACAAGTTTAAGAGTATAATTATTCCTTAGTTGTTAAAGTTTTCCTAACTCTGTGGAAAAAATTTTTCTTCTGCTCTCACTCCATAGTCAACATGGAAGGCTTCTGTGACCAACGGTGTGGAGGTTTCTCCCCACACACCAAGCAACCAGTTAATTCTGCAGCTGTCACCAGCTGGGTGTTCTCCACCACAGTTCAATTCCTCTTTTTTTTTTTTTTTTGAGATGGAGTCTCACTGTTGCCCAGGCTGGAGTGCAGTGGCACAGTCTTGGCTCACTGCCACCTCTGCCTCCCGAGTAGCTGGGATTACAGGCATGAGCCACCACGCCCAGCTAATTTTGTATTTTAAGTAGAGACGGGGTTTCACCATGTTGGCCAGATTGGTCTCGAACTCCTGACCTCAAGTGATCCAACCTCCTTGGCCTCCCAAAGTGCTGAGATCACAGACATGAACCACTGCGCCCGGCCCCGGTTCAATTCTGCCACCACCTACCTGGAGACAGTGTCAGAGCCAACAGGTTGAGGGCTCAATCCCAAAAGATTGCCTCCTCCCACTTCTGATGACAATTGCAAGCTCCGCCCAGGCGGTTTTACCTGTGTTTCTGACTGATCAGCTATAAATTGGGGATCCCATGACCCCCTCCTTAGGTTCAAATAATTTGCTAGAGTGGCTCACAGAACTGTGGGAAACACATACGTTTATCAGAAAGATGGTAAAAGGATACAGATGAAGTGATGCATAAAGCAAGGCATGGGGGAAGGGGCATGGAGCTTCCATGCCCTTCTCAGGTGGACCACCCTCCATACACCTGTAAATGTTCAGCTATCCTGAAGCTCTCTGAACCCTGTCCTCTTGTGTGTTTATGGAGCCTTCATTATGTAGGCATGATTGATTAAACCATTGTTCATTGGTGATCAACTCAATCTTCAGCCCTTCCCCACCCCACAGAAATTGGGGAATGGGGCTGGAAGTACTGACCCTCTAATCAGGGTGTGGTCTTTCCAGTGACTAGCCCCTTCCTGAAACTACCTAGGGGCTGCCAGCCACCAGTCAACTCATTAGCATACAAAAAAATCACTTTGGAGATTCTAAGGATTTTAAGAATTTTATACCAGGAAATGGGGATGATGACCAAATACATATTTTACAATATCACACTTGATCTTATTCCATTTATAACTCTAGCAAACTTTAACAACCAAAAAGGCATTTGATTAATGTTTGATCCCATTAACTTAATCACCTCTAAACATTTTAAACTTCATTCGTGAATTTAATATATTTGTTTCCCTTGTAAAGGTCTTTAATTGTCTGATTAACAAGTAACTCAACATCTAATAAATTAAATTTATAAATGTGGTAAATCTTAAATTGTAGTGAGTGTTCCAACACTTTATTAAGTTAATAAGACTATCTTCAACTCATTAGTATCCAGCTATTAAATTACACATTTTAAAACTTAAAGTACAAGGCAAATGGTTACTCCAGTAGGCCAAGTTGTCTTACACATTAACATACACATAGAATTCCAAATGTGCCCAGATTCCTTAAAACAAAATATTAATATTTCAGGCTTGAATCTTTTACACATCTCATACTCAATTTTCAGTCTTCCCAGGATTAAAATGCTCATCTATTAAGAATTTTGATGTTTGTTTTTAAAAGCAATGTTTATGGTGATCTTCTCAGTAGGCAGGGTTTCTTTCTTTTTTTTTTGTTTGAGAGAGAGAGTCTCACTCTGTCACCCAGGCTGGAGTGCAGTAGCGGGATCCTGGCTCACTGCAACCTCTGCCTCCCAGTGCAAGTGATTCTCCTGTCTCAGCCTCCCAAGAAGCTGGGATTACAGGCATGCACCACCATATCCGGCTAATTTTTGTATTTTAGTAGAGATGGGGGTTTCACCATGTTGGCCAGGTGGGTCTCAAGCTCCTGATGATCCACCTGCCTCGGCCTCCCAAAGTGCTGGGATTACAGGCGTGAGCCACCAGCCCAGCCAGTAGGCAAGGTTTCTTAACCACTGTAGAGTCCCAGTTTTTACCCAGTCCCATTGATGGTATAACAAAAATGCCACAACCTAAAAAAGGTGACCATCACTTAAGTTTCCTGGATTCAGGTTGCAAGTTACCAGTCTTAATAGGGTCAAAATTCTAACAGATATTCAAATGACTTTCAGTAGACTCTCCAAGGGTTTGTTGCTGCTTTGTCTACAGCTGTAAAGTCATGCTCTTGACAATAAGTTCAGAAAGATTTTAATTTTACAGAATCTCTTAGGATCTTAGATACATGCCGCATTTTGTTTTCTACTCAGTGTTTTTCTTTGCGGAGCATAGGGACAAGAATATAAAAAATACACTTTAATTTGATTTTCTTTCTTTTTTTTTTGAGACAGAATCTTGCTCTGTCGCCCAGGCTGGAGTGCAATGGCATGATCTCGGCTCACTGCAACCTCTGCCTCCCGGGTTCAAGCTATTCTCCTGCCTCAGCCTCCCGAGTAGCTGGGATTACAGGCGTGCGCCACCACGCCCAGCTAAGTTTTTGTATTTTTAGTAGAGATGGCATTTCACCATGTCAGCCAGGATGGTCTCCATCTCCTGACCTTGTAATCCACCCGCCTCGGCCTCCCAGAGTGCTGGGATTAGAAGCGTGAGCCACCACACCAGCTTAATTTGATTTTCAAAAGTGATCATGGTTGCATTCACTTGTGTGTCATGACTTGGGTGCAATTTTAGGAAATTAAATACCAGTGATTGAGGGTTCAGCAATACAACTTCAAGATCCAAGATGTTAAGACACAACATTGTATATTTATACGTTTTGTTAGGGAGTTAATGTAGGTGTGGTGAACAGATGCATTTTCAGGTGGGCCTGGAATGGTCCCTGGAGGATGATCAGCGACAAGCTGTGTCTAATGGGAAAATTCATGCTTGAAAAATGAAATATTAGGCTATGCTTATTATTCTGTGTCATTCAGTCACTTAGCAGTTTAAGTGATGATTGTGGTTTCCCATGCAAACAGGTGTGGGGACCCAGCCTCAGGTGCCATTTGGGAAATGCTTTCCTCAGTCAGGTCCCTTGGCAGATCTCATTAGCTTTCCCCCCAAATGTTTTATTAAGAGACATTTCAAACATAGACAAAAACTGAAATAATTTTATATAAACACCCATAGCCCACCACCTAGATGCTATGAACATTCTGCCATTCTTGTTTATCACGTTATTTATCCGTCCTCCTCCCCATCGGCAATCCTCCCCATAACTGTGGGGTCGGGGTTAGGAAGCTTAAGGTGACTCAGGTGGCGAATTCCGAAGGGTGCTGCTGGAGCATCTCCAGCCTCAACGTCCGGACTAATGGGGGCATTTCCTCCGTAACTCAATTTCAGGAAGCAGGAGGCTAGCTCTGCAGGGTGGGGGCGCACCTGGGCTGGGCTGCGCGGAGGCGGCGGAAGCACTAGGCGCGGCGCCCACAGGCGGACGGCTGGCGCGGAGCGCGGGCGCGGGGCCGCTACGTGCGCGGGGAGCGCGGGGCTGCGCTCGTGTGCGCTCCTGGGCGCTCGCCGCCGCAGCTGCCGCCGCGCGCCTTTGAGTCAGCAAACTCCGCGGCCCGCAATCCCGGCTCGGCCCGGCCCTCCTCTGTTCTGCCCGGAGAAGCCGCCCGTAAGTGACAAGAGACCCGCTGAGGGGGCCTCCCCTGCACCGCCCAGGTGGGGACGGCGGCCCTTCTTTCCAGAGGCGCGGGCCCTTCCCGCTGTTCCTAGGTGCCCGCACCCTTGCGGGCTGGAAAGAGGTTTGGGTCCCTTGGGCTTGGAGCAGAGGAGCCGCCTCCTTTTCAGCCGAGGTGTGCCGGGCAGGGAGAAATGATCAGCTGGCGCGGTAGAGCGGGGAGATGGAGCGCGTCGATCCAGGGATTCTTGGCTAAAAAGACACCCCGGGGAGAGGGTGGGGCAGAGGTGGATTCTAGATTACGGAAGAAGTGCTGTGGCACCTCACACCAGGCCGGGTAGAAGGGGGTGGGGAGGTGGTTTTTTTTTTTTTAATTCATTCATTAACGTGTAGCCTTGAGTTAAGGAATTGGGAGGGGTAGGCAGGTTTATTCGTGGGATTGTGGGATTGAGGGAGAAGGCCCAGGGGAAAATCCATATAATTGACTGATTATCAGATTTGGTGACCAGGAAAGCAACAGCCTGTTTTTCAGTTCCGATGCATCATACTTTTCTCAAATTACACGGATTATTGAGGGGGATCGTCACGGAATGGGGAGCAACATGTCCTGCTGAAAGGAAGGGCTTCTATCTCTACAAGACACGTTAAAAATGATGGTATCAGAAAATTAGAACGGGGAGGAGGCTTGCACATGATCTCCATCAAACCTTTCATTTTACAGACAGGGAGGCTAAGGCCGAGGGACGCTGAGTGTTGGGACCAGGATCATTCAGCCAGATGGGAGCAGAACCAGGCCTACAACCTGGCAGGCTTCTGACTTCCACCCCGGAGTTATGTCCACCTCTGGGGCCTGGGAACTGGGTTTGGATTGCATAAGCTCCCCCTCCTCTACCGGGAGGGGGCTGGGCTGGAGGCTGAGGCCTTCGCCCGGTAGAAGCAGGGACTGCTTGGATAGTTGAACAGCTTCTGCAGGGGCTCCTCAGTGAGAGAATGGAGGTGAGGTCAGGGACTCCTGCCTTGCCTCTGCCATCACTTCCAGTGATGCCTATTCCTAAGGTAGGTACATAGCTGGACCTTCATTATTCTCAATATTACTTACTTTTTTCTTTTTCTTTTGAGACAAGGTCCTATTCTGTCACCCAGGCTGGATTGCAGTGGTGCGATCTTGGCTCACTGCAAACTCCACCTCCCAGGCTTCAGTGATCCTCCCACCTCAGCCTCCCTAGTAGCTGAGACCACAGATGCGGGCCACCACACCCCTGGCTAACTTCGGTATTTTTTTTGTAGAGACAGGGTTTTGCCATGTTGCCCCAGGCAGGTCTGGAACTCCTGAGCTCAAGCAATCCACCTGCCTCGGCCTCCCAAAGTGCTAGGATTACAGGGGTGAGCCACTGCGCTCGGCCTTTTATTACTATTTTTTAAACGAAGGGTAGACTTGAGATTGACTGATAGGGCAGTTTTTAATAAAAATACAAAAATAAAATACATTTAGAAGAAACTGTGTGAAGATGTGAAATATCAGTGATTAGCATGGACTCAACTGGTCGTCCTGTTTCTTCTGCCAGTCCGTTTCATTCTCACTTTTGATTACCATTTAACTGGGGAGGACATCAGTGTTGACAGTGGGACTTGCTCAGGCTGACACTGTGCCCCACCAGGGAGTCTCCCCTCCAGGCTGGTACACACTTCCTCTTATTTTACTAATGGGAAGGACCCCTGAGTTAGGTAACCTAAAGTAATAGAAATAAGCACGTTCATTAAAAAAAAAAAAAGTATGTTAATCAAAGAGTAACGTTGGTGTTCTACAGCAATTCTGCTGGGCTTTGGAGCAGTGGATATCTTTTCTCAGCCCTAGGATCACTACTTTCATTTTAAGGCTTCATTTTGCTCGTTAAGTTACTGGGGAAAATGACTTCTTTTTTCCGTTTTTAGTGACAGGGCTGTGGTTTCACAATCACTTGGTGAAAGGCAGACAACTGGTTGAGAACAGGGGCCAGTCTATGCAGATTTTCGTTTCCTAGCATGGCGGAGAAGGGCTTTTGGCCAAGCTCATGGTTGACTCTGTGGGGAATCCCCCAAATTTAGCATTGTTATCTCCAAACATCTTTTTCTTCGTAATCTAGTAGGTATGAATTAGCTCTTCTGTTCTCTAAGCCCCGTTCAAAGAGGAAGGTATATAGTGTAGTGGTTAGAACTTGTGATTCCAGACCCATCTGAGTTGAAATCTTGGTGTAATAATTTTCTAAGTATAGTTTTGTTGCAGGGCACTTAACACTCTCTGAGTTGCCTGTTATTCAGAAATAAAAAAGGGCGATGGTAATCTTTGCCTGCCAGAACTGTTAATACAACAGCTGACATTTATCGAGCGCTTACTATATTCCAGGCATCGTGACATTATCGAGCACTTAATTATGGGCCAGGCATTGTGAAAGAGTTTTTATGTGGCAGTCTCATTAAGCATCACAACAGACTTATGAAGCAGATTCTGTTAACTGTCTTCAGTTTACCTCTGGGGAAACTAAGGGATCAGAGTATTTATGATTTCTCTAAACTCAGCTTACAGTGTTAACTACCCAACAAATGTGTGTCAGATTTCTGTTATAAGCTAATAGTTATCTAGGGCTTACTGTGTGGTAGGCCCTGTTACAAGTGTCCTAAGTACGTTAACAACCCTTGAGAATAGGTATTGTTTTTCTCCCCTTCTTCTTTCTTTTTACAGATGTGGAAACTGAGGCACAAAGCCCAAGGTCAAACAACTAGTAATGCGAGAGCCAAAATTTGAACTAGGAGCCTGGGTCTGGAATCAGTAGTAACTCTCAGCCACCCACCTGCGAACGTAAAGGGCTTAGCCAGGCTTCAGTCAAGGGCAACTCCTATTGATACTTACATTTATTTTTCCCTAAGTAACTACTCCTTGCTCCCAGTTTCTGCAGACGAGATGCTTTTAGTTCTATAAGTGATTCAACTTTACTCAAGGCTTTGTGATTCAGTATGTATTTCTATTGTAGTCTCTGTTATTTTTAAAATCTTGTGCTAGGCCTCAGTGATCTTGCCTCTGGGGACAGGGAAATAGTCTTTATCAGATCTGTGAACCCCTTTCAAATATATGATGTCATTTTTACTTTTTTTTTTGATGCTTTTGTAGAGATGGGGTTTTGCCATGTTGCCCAGGCTGGTTTTGAACTCCTGAGCTCAAGTGATCCACCCACCTCAGCCTCCCAAAGTGCTGGGATTACAGGTGTGAGCTACTGTGGCCAGCCTGATTTCATATTCATCTGCCAAAGTGCATTATTCTGGGGGAGAGAATCTGTAGCTTTCTTCAGATTCTTACGTGGTCACCCATGGTGGAAAGAAAGTCATTATTCACCATTTTATTCTAATAATCTCATTTTACAAATGAGGCTACCAAGGCCCAATGGAGAGGCAGAATAACTTAATCTGAACTACACAGCTAATTAGAGGTAAAAACGGGACTCAAACTCAGGTTCCTGAACTTCCAGTCTCATATTCTTTCCATTATAGCCTGATAGTTCCCTGTGGATTAAGTGGTGCCAGATCAATCAATTATGAATTGCCAGAGACCCCCAGCTCTCTCACCAAGCTGTCCAATGCATGAGGCCAGCAAAGCTGCCTGGAAGTGCCTGTCAAAATACGACATCGTTTGGCATGTGATCCTGTTAGCTGAGCCACTTTACTCTGATTTGGTATGGGAATCTACAACTCGGAGAGATGTGAGCCAGGAAAAGAAAAGCTGTTTGGGGAGAAGAAGAGGAATGTTGCAGACATGCATTGGTTGAGGCACAGGCAGCCATTCAGACCTCTTGGTAGAATTGTCGTATTGGAAAGTTTTTGCTAAGAGATTTAGAAATTCAAACAAAATTCCCTGGGCCGGGTGTGGTGGCGCATGCCTGTAGTCCCAGTTACTTAAGAGGCTGAGGTGGGAGGATCGCTTGAGCCCAGGAGGTTGAGGCTGCAGTGAGCTGTGATTGCACCATTGTACTGCAGCCTGCACAACAGAATTAGACTCTGTCTCATAAATAAATAAATACAAATAACCCCCAAATTCCCTGAAGTCTGAGATTTTTGCATAGTATGTGGCTCACTGGGAAGTAAGCCATCTCCTGGCTGAAGGTTGATGCTCCAACGACAAAAGAACACTAAAAGAGTTGGGTTCTGGTGGCTCACACCTGTAATTTCAGTGACTGAGGAGGCTGAGGTGGGAGGATTGCTTGAGGTCAAGACTTTGAGACCAGCTTGGGCAAAAGCTGGGTGTGGTGGCACACACCTGTAGTCCTAGCTTCTTGGGAGGTCGAGGTAGGAGGATCACTTGGGCCTAGGAGCTGGAGGCTGCAGTGAGCCATGATCTCACCACTATACTCTAGCCTCGGTGACACAGTGAGACCCCAACTCTAAAAAGAAATAATAATAATAAGAAAAATAAGAAAAGCCTAAGAGGTAATGAGACCTTTAATAGTTTAGGCCAGACTTTTAACACGACTTAAATTTTACAAACTGATAATAATAAAGCTTACCTGGAAAATAGATTTGTACTTGTAGGCAATACATTTTTGAAAAAGAATATTGAGGAGAGGCTTGTTCAGCCAGCTATCAAAATATATCAGGTAGGTAGGACGTGGTGGCTCACGCCTGTAATCTTAGTGCTTTGGGAGGCTGAAGCTGAGGATTGCTTGAGGCCAGGAGTTCAAGACAAGCCTGGGCAACATAGACCCCATGTCTAAAAAAAATTTTAGAAAGTATATATCATTTGGGACTATGAATAGAAAGTCAAGAAATGGTTCCATTGTAAAGACAGGAATTGAGTGTATGATAAAATGGACTGTTACTAAGTCTTGGGAAAATTGCCTCTCAATTTGGAAAAGATTAGATCCCTGACTCATACCATTCACAAAAGTAAATTCCATTTAAAGATTAAATGTCAAAACCAAAATTATAAATATTAAAATATATGTAAATATAGAAGATGGTTTTAAAGAGCTTTTTGTTGTTGTTTTGAGACGGAGTCTCGCTCTGTCGCCCAAGCTGGAGTGCAGTGGCACAATCTCAGCTCACTGCAACCTCTGCCTCCTGGGTTCAATAAGTTCTCTGCATCAGCCTCCCAAGTAACTGGGGTTATAGGCACCCATCATCACGCCTGGCTAATTTTCTTACTTTTAGTAGAGACAGGGTTTCACCGTCTTGGCCAGGCTGGTCTTGAACTCCTGACCTCGTGACCCGCCCGTCTCGGCCTCCCAAAGTGCTGGGATTACAGGAATAAGGCACCGCAGCTGGCCAGAAGATGGTTTTTAGAAATAACTTTGGTGTAGGAAAGACCTCAAGTTTAATAAAATTCAGAGACCATAAAGGAAAATATTGATAGACCTAATTTCATGAAAGATTATACTTCATGTCTAGTAGTTTATTTGAACATGAACTTTGGCTACATTTCCCATCTTCACAGCTCAGGCACCCCCAATCTGTCCTTCCCCACTGCAGACTGGCAGGTGGGATTTCCCCCAGGTCACCCTCCTTCATTCTTTCCTCACATCTTTCTTCCTCTGCAGGAAACAGATTTTTCAGGGCCTTCCATACCTGCCCCTTTGTTTGTCTCTCCTTAGTTATAAGTAATATTTTTAGAAATACATGTAAAATGTCAAGAAATAATGGCTGCACCTCTGCCGCCTCTCTCTCACCTCTTATTTCATAAAGCTGGCTCTATATGTTGCTTTACGTGCCTTAGTATATGCTTATGGATATTATACATATTATAGATATATATGTAACACATTTTTTAGAAAGTAAGGAAGAATATATTAATACCATAAACAAAGTTAAAAGGCAGATGACAGGGCTGGGCGCGGTGGCTCACGCCTGTAATCCCAGCACTTTGGGAGGCCGAGCCAGGTGGATCACTTGAGGTCAGGAGTTCGAGACCAGCCTGGCCAACATGGTGAAAGCCCATCTTTACTGAAAATACAAAAATTAGCTGGGCATGGTGGCAGGTGCCTGTAATCCGAGTTACTGAGGCAAGAGAATCACTTGAACTCGGGAGGTGGAGGTTGCATGAGCCGAGATCGTGCCATTGCACTCCAGCTTGGGCAACAGAGCAAGACTCAGTCTCAAAAAAAAGGGCAGATGACAAAGGAGTAAAGCAAATAGTTGCAATATCTATAACAGGCATGAACTCTTAGAAATCAATAGGAAAAACAATCCAGCAGGAATATGGGCAAAGGCTATTCATAGGTAATTCACATATATATGGAAAAATGCTTAATCTTATTAATAATCAGATAAGTGTGGATTAAAAACCATGAAACCTTTTTGCTTAGGTTTGTAATATCCAGTGTTGACGAAGGTGTGGGAAAATAGATTGTCACTATATATGGCGGAGAGTGTAAATGGGTACCATCTCTTGGAAAGGCACGTTAGCAGTATTTATAACATTTTAAAGTTTGCATACTTTCTGATCAGTACTTCCACTTCTAGGACCTTATCCCTCTGAAATACTTGCCTACTTGAAAAAAGGAAGTTGCTCCAAATGAGCCAAAATGGAAAATGTTCATTATGCATTATGTTAGTCAGTTTGGGCTGCCATAACAAAATGCCATAGACTGGGTGGCTTAAACAACAGAAGTTTATTTCTTAGGGTTTTGGAGGCTGGGAAATGCAGGCTGATTTGTTTCCTACTGAGAGTTCTCTCCCTGGCTTGCAGACAGCCGCCTTCCTGCTGCGTCCTCACATGGTGGAAAAGGAGAGAAAGAGAACAAGCTCTTGGTATCTCTGCTTGGTGTCTCACCAGTCCCATCACGAGGGCCCCACCCTTTTAACCTCATCTAAACCTAATCACCCCATCAGAGGCCCTGTTTCCAAATACCAACACACTGGGGGTTAGGGCTTTACTATATGCATTTTGGCAGGACACAATTCAACCTATACTGTATATTAAGTAATGAAAGCAAAGTGGAAGAACAGTGGGAGAAATACAATCTTATTTTTTGAAAAAATCTGGAAGGATGATATGCCCCTAATTGTAGACAGTCATTACCTATGGAGAGTGAGATTAGAAAGGGAAAGGGAATGGCATTATGGAGGATTTCAGCAATTTTTTTTTTTTGAGATGGAGTCTCGCTCTGTTGCCCAGGCTGGAGTGCGGTGGTGCGATCTCGGCTCACTGCAACTTCTGCCTCCCGGGTTCAAGCGATTCTTCTGCCTCAGCCTCCTGAGTAGCTGGGATTACAGGCATGCGCCACCACACTCAGCTAATTTTTGTATTTTTAGTAGAGACGGGGTTTCACCATGTTGGTCAGGCTGGTGGACCTTGTGATCCACCTGCCTCGGCCTCCCAAAGTGCTGGGATTACAGGTGTGAGCCACTGTGCCTGGCCTCCAATTTTTTTTCCCAGCTCACTGCGACCTCTGCCTCCCAAGTTCAAGCAGTTCTTCTGCCTTAGCCTCCCCAGTAGCTGGGATTACAGGTGAGCACCACCATACCCAGATAATTTTTATATTTTTAGTAGAGACAGCGTTTCACCGTGTTGGCTGGTCTCGAACTCCTGACCTCGTGATCTGCCCGCCTTGGCCTCCCAAACTGCTGGGATTACAGGTATGAGCCACCGCATCTGGCCTATATTTCTATTTTTTTTCCCCAAACTTTGAAAGAATTTTAACGTATAAAAAGTGCAGGCTGTGTGCAGTGGCTCACACCTGTAATCCCAGCCCTTTGGGAGGCTGAGGTGGGAGGATTGCTTGAGCCTGGGAATTTGAGATCAGCCTGGGCAACATAGTGAGACCCTGTCTCTGTTTTCAAAAAAACTTTTAAAAAGAATAGAAAAGCCGGGCATGGTGGCTCACGCCTGTAATCCCAGCACTTTGGGAGGCCGAGGCGAGTGGATCTCCTGAGGTCAGGAGTTCAAGACCAGGCTGGCCAACATGGTGAAACCCTATCTCTACTAAAAATACAAAAATTAGCTGGGCATGGTGGTGCATGCCTGTAATCTCAGCCACTCGGGAGGCTGAGGCAGGAGAATTGCTTAAACCTGGGAGGCAGAGGTTGCAGTGAGCAGAGATTATGCCACTGCACTCTAGCCTGGGCAACAGAGCGAGACTCTGTCTCAAAAATAAATAAATAAAAATAAAACAAAGTGCCAAAATAATAATTTTTTTTTTTTTTTTTTTTTTTTGGCTTAGGGGAGTAGAGACTGTGTCTTGCTGTGTTGCCCAGGCTGGTCTCAAACTCCTGGCCTCAAGGGATCCTCCTGCCTTGGCTCCCAAAGGGCTTAGGATTACAGGCATGAGCCACTACATCTAGCCCTAAATCTTTTATTTTTAAAGATAATAAGTCTGTTATCCTGAAATAAAATAATACTTAAAACCTGTGGGAAAAAAATAACAAAATGATTTGAAGTATTAACAGGGCCCTCCTGCCTAGAGCCTCCCAGCTGAACTGCCTGGGGAGGGGGTGGTCTCTGCTAGAGTGGAAGACCTGGTCCTCTGAATTTCCAGGTGAGTGTTCCTAGTTGCCTTTTCTGCTACTTATTTTAAAAGGTTTATCCTAGCCTCCATCTCTGAAGGCAGGAGTTGTATGCAGCAAGAGTATTGCTTAATTCAGAAGGGTGATTTACCCTGGATTTCGTAGTCTTTAAGTGCTTTAAAAGAATTAGGCCGAGCATCGTGTCTCTCACTGTAATCTCAGCATTTTGGGATGCTAAGGTGGGTGAATCACTGGAGCTCAGGAGTTCGAGACCAGCCTGGCCAACATGGCGAAACCCCATCTCTACTAAAAATACAAAAATTAGCCAGGTGTGGTGGCGAGCACCTGTAGTCCCAGCTACTCGGGAGGCTGCGATGGGAGAATCATTTGAGCCTGGGAGGTGGAGGTGGCAGTGAGCCGAGATTGTACCACTGCACTCCAGCCTGGGTGACAGAGTGATACTCTGTCTCAAAAAAAAAAAAAAAAAAAAGCCATCATCTCTCAGTTTAGTTGTGTTTTCTGAGTATAGCTTAAAACTAGTTATGTTACTTCATCATTGGTATTCATTGGTGTTTTCTCAGCATCACTATCCCTTCCCAAATCCCCCCAAAAACCACACACAGAGTGTATGTCTTACCAGGCTTTCTGGCATTAACAAGGCCAGATCTTATGTTACTCATTGGTATAGTTAAATGTGTATATTCTCTTGTGCTCAAGAAAGGTGGCTGGCAAGGCAGAATTTATAATGAACTACAGATGTCATGTCCTTGATTTTTCTTTTCCCTATGCGGTCCAAATCCCTTAGGAAGATAGGAAAGGGAAGTCTTGAGCCCCTTTTTAGATTCAGGCTGGAAATGCCTAATAAATTCCTAATACCTTCCAAGGTGCTGTGCCTTAAGAAGCCTTGGATTCCTGGGGATGAGAGAACAAAAAAGAGGGTAAGGGGGAACCAAAGGGGGCACCAAAGGCCAAAGACAGACTTCACCCAGGACAAGTCCTGTGTCCAAGGAGTGTGACAAGGCTTTCTGACATGCTTCCAGGAACATTTTGTGTTTATTTGGCATGGCATGTTTTAGGAAGGAGATGGAAACATCTATTTAGTACTCAACCATGTACCACACGCTGTCCTGGGTACTTCAGTTTACATTATCTCATTATTCCTGTGATATAGGAGATGCTACAGACATTTTCGACAATTCAGAGATATTTCATGACTTGAACAAATGGAGGAGACAGGATTTGAGCCACAGCTGTTCCCATACCCATTTTTTTTTCCAGTACTTTATTTTAAGAGTCCCACCATTGAGTTTGCTTTTAGAGCCAAAATGCACTCTCTCTGATTTAAAAGTTTTTTATTAAGGGAAAAATTTAAAAGTCATACTGGGTACATCATTAGGCATAGGACTCTGAGGTTACCACTTCTGATCCTCAAACATAATCCATGTAGATTATAAAAGGCTGTAACTTGGGGACTGGGTCATACGTTTTTTCCCTTATACCATAGACAACCAGGGCTTTGTAAAATACCTCAGAGCATTTTAACTTTGACATCAGTGGTGTGAGGTTATTTTCATCTCCTTTTTTTCCAATCTCCTTTCCCATTTTCCGTCTCAGGTGTGCATTTTCCTTCTTTGTGCCTTTTTATGCTTCCTTGATTCTGCAAGGTCCCTTTAGCATGTGGCCAAAGTTCTCTGGGTATCAGAGAAACTGAAAGACCCATCTCAAGCTGTGTGGGCCCAGAATCTTACACAGCTCTCATCAGTGTAGGGCACTTGCCCTGACGTGACCTTGAGAGCCAACTCCTTTGCAGGTAGGAGATGGACTCTATGCAGGCTGGCACCAGCAGTGACAATGGGGGCCACCTCTGCAGCCCCAAGACAACCCCACCTCAGCACTGTGTTTCCATTCACATGGTCTCCCTCTGTGTGCAGCAAGCCTCCTCTTTCACATTTTTGTACAGCTTCTCTCTTAAGCACAGTACGCCTCAGCCTGGCCTACGTATTGCCCAGGACCCTCGGGTAATACCTTACTCGTCTTGTGTGTTGTGCACTCTTATTCTTTGTTTTCACTAGCGCGGCTGCTTTCTGCGGGGTGCACCCTCGGTTTCTGGTACTGCCTGCTCCCTGGTGACCACTTTTGCTGCATACCCACAAAGGCTGGGCTTGGAGTTCTGACCCCAGTTTTGCCATCTCTAGGCAAAATCTATTTCTGGCCTGGCAGGGTGGTTCATGCCTCTAATCCCAGCACTTTGGGAGGCCGAGGCGGGTGGATCACCTGAGGCCAGGAGTTTGAGACCAGCATGGCCAACATGATGGGAGGGCGACGGAGGTTGCAGTGAGCCGAAATCACACTGCACTCCAGCCTGGGCGACAGAGTGAGACTCCATCTCAAAAACAAAACAAAACAAAACAAAAAAAACCTGTTTCTGATGGTCTCAGAAATGAGAGAGAGAATGAGAGGACCCTAAAGGAAGGGAGATCAGAGGTAACACATTGATTAAGAATCCTCCTCAGCTAAAATCAGCTACTAAGAATTAGAATGCGTTAGCTTCAACTCTGTTGGTGGCAGATCCCCTAAAGTCTTTGAAAGGCTTTGTCATGATTCTTTCAAGATTTACAGTATTCTTGCAAATTCATCCCTTTGTGCTTCAGCTGTTGCTGGTTTTAAAGAAGAGAAACTTTCCTAAGTTAGCATTGGAGTTGGGGGCTTAATGTAAGGATACTGCAGACAACTCAAAGGCAACTGCTTGGAACTGCAAAGTCAAAAACTGAAGTTGCACTTTCACTCCTCTCCCAAGGCCCAAGGCCTCTAACTCCCCCTCGCTGTTTCTCTGGCTGGGGCTTCTCTACTTGCACATGGTTCAGTGTGGCCTGCCTGGCCCTGCCTGCACACGGCTTCCCATCCAAGGGCTCATTGCCCTCTGATGCAGTCTTTCAGGCTCCTCCGACCCTCTTTGTACATTTTTGTCTTCATCATGCCGAACTCCTCACCTTTCCTCTACTCATCTGGCCACTCTGCTCCATTCCCTTGCTTGTTTCTCTGGTTTCTCTGATTCCTCCAATTGACAGCTCCTTGGGGCCTGTTCTGAGCCCTCTTCTTTTCTCTATGTTTTCTTCCTAGATCTGGTTTTCCAACATTTCTGTGCATAGGAATTATCTGGAAAACTTGTTAAGGCAGATTTCTGGGTCTCAGTATTCCAATTCAGTAGTTCTAGGATGAGACCTAGGAACTTGTATCTTATTCCTGGGTGATCCAGAGGCTATGACACAATCAGGACAAGCTGGTTTCATTCTATGACTTTAAGTGTTGTTAATAAACTACTAATTCCCTGGTGTGGATATCTAGCTCTCTTGAGAGCTCCAGGTTTAGATATTTAACATTGAATTTGACTGTGGCTTCTTGGGTTTGTCACAGACATTTCATATTAACTTGCCCAATACTTGATCCTCTCCCCAGTTTTGTAAGGGCCTAACACTTACATAGTTTGGGGTCCTCTGTAAGAAAAGGAACATAGAATTGAGAATACAAAGCGAGATGTGGGAACGTGGTGGTGCACTGTGCAGATTAGGGCTTGGAAACTTGGCTTCTGTAGCCTTGGGTCATTCCTCCTCGGCTTGCCTACTCACCCCAACACCGTCTCCTCCAGCCTTCCCCATCTGAATGAAGGCCTATGCCTTCCATTTGTTTGTTTAGACCAGAAACCCAGGAGCCATTTCTCATCTTCAGCCCACTTCTGAGCCCTCTGAAGGTCTTGCTTGATTCTCCAATTCAGTACCCCCTTGCCCCGAATCTCAGGTTGCCATTGTTACATTCCTATTAGCTTCTGATCGAGTCTCTCTGGTTCCACTTTGTTCCCCTCCAATCCAATTTCCAGAGGCAGACAGAGCAGTCTTTTAAAGTACATCAGAACGTGTCACTCCAGTCCTGCCACGTGTCCATAGAAATGGCTGAGTCTGGTGGCAGGGCCAGGGGTGTGGGCAGATGGGAGAGGGTCAGGGGGGATTACACCGCACAAGCTTGACCGTCCTGGAACCTTGAAAGAAGTGGGGGTGTGTCTGGGGAGGTATGCAAGAATTATCAACTGCACTTGTTTGTTTCAGTCCCACTGTACCACATTTCATTGGAAGAACTTGAGCTGTATAAGGCCTGTGAACACAAATGGGGATGGGTACTCCCTAATTCTTTGCTTTTCAGTGCATTCCTGTGGCATTTGATGCTAAATAGTGCAATCAAACTGTTTAATTACTTTTGGGGAAGAATCACACATTCTTTTTTAACCCCGGTGTCATCTTTTAACGCCAGGTTCCTTAATCTCCTTAGAGAGCTGATTAAGCTTGGTGAGAACCCACAGGTCCATGGCCCAGGGAAATCCAAAGCCCTGCCCAGGTTTTCTGCGAATTCCCTGGAGGAGGGGGTGGATGGGGGAGGCCTCATGTGCTTGCTTTTTTACCTTGGTGTCAGCCCCCACACAAACTCAGCCCCTTCCCTCATGGATGGAGAAATCCACCACCACTACTACCATGTGTTTTGTTAGTTGAGTGGACCTCACTGGAGTCCCCTGTGGGGCTCCTGACCTTGCATAGTCTCCTGGGTCCCTCTTTCCTCCTCTCATCCCTACCCCTCACTCCATCCCCCTCACTTGTCCGTGAGCTCCAGTCTTCTTCCTCTGTAACTATGGGTACTCCCCAGTTCCTCTCTTCAACTTACAAACCCAAGTCAAAGTACAGGGCAGAACAAAGGGCTTTATATGTAGGGAACCAACACTCCTTAGAAGTTATAAATACAAACACACACAAAAGAGTTTTCTATCACACTGTAATTATCTTCCCCTTTCTCACTGATGTAGCAGCTCTTATTGTAGAGTGGCGTTTGGAAGAGCTGGGGAGAAGATGTGCTCTTCCTGCTGCCCCCGAAGGTCACTGTCTGGGTTAGGGGGCCGGCAGTGTTACTGTAGCTCTGGGCTCTGGAATCTCACAGCAAACAACTTGGGGTCTCTTCATCAGCTTGTCTGCAGATGATCAGACCCTGAGAAACTGAGCTCTTTCTGTCTAAACACACAGGAAACTTCCTATGTTGGGAAATCAGCTTAAAGATTTACAACCAGGCACAGACCGGATGCTGCGATTTGCTAGTCACCTTGCTTCACTAGTGGTTGGGAAACCTTGAAAAACAGTGGCGTCTATTTTGAGGACTTTGCCAAACTGAGTCTGTAGACAGACACATGTCAAATGCCCTTGGATTACAGTCATTATTGCCAGCAAGTAAGAGTTTAAGAATAATAACTTTGGCATTTCACCCACTTCTGTTATTTTAAAAATTATTTATTTATTTTAGACAGAATCTCTCTCTCTGTCGCCCAAGCTGGAGTGCAGTGGCGCAATCGTGGGTCACTGCAACCTCTGCCTCCCAGGGTTAAACGATTCTTGTGCCTCAGCCTCCGGAGTAGTTGGGACTACAGGCATGAGCCACCACACCTGGCTAAATTTTTTGTATTTTTTTTTTTATGTAGAGATGGGGTTTCGCCAGGTTGGCCAGGCTGGTCTCGAACTCCTGAGCTGAAGCGATCCACCCGCGTTGGCCTCCCAAAGTGCTGGGATTGCAGACGTGACCCACTGCACCCGGCCACATTTCACCCACTTTTTAAAAGGACTTTCTTGTGTTACTTATCTTAGGCTTCTTAGATCAAGGCCAGGCATTGGACATCCGTGAGTAAATGATCCAACTCTTGCAGGGAGTGGCCACAGTGTGGCTGAGTTTCAGAGCATTTAGATTTAAAATATTCTGCTCCCTAAATATTATTATCCTATCTGACAAAAAAGATGCTTGAAGAGAATTTTTTTTTTTTTTTTTTTTGAGACAGGGTCTTGTTTTGTCACTCAGGCTGGAGTGTAGTGATATGATCATGGCTCACTGCAGCTTCCTGAGCTCAGGTGATCTCCTACCTCAGCCTCCTGAGTGGCTGAGACTACAGGCACACACCACCATGCCTGGCTAATGTTTTTGTATTTTTGTAGAGATGGGTTTCGTCATGTTGCCCAGGTCTCGAACTCCTGGGCTCAAGTGATCCACCCGCCTCAGCCTCCCAAAGCACTGGGATTACAGGCATGAGCCACCGTGCCCAGACAGAAAATTTTTGTAAAGGAACAAATGCTCTGTGATCATGAGGAAGGCACCTCAGCATTTTTCATATTGGGGGTCCTGGGAAAGTCTGAGAATGAACAGTGACTGCAGCTGGCACAGTCGGAGCCAGGCACAGGCCTCCATGCTTGCTCATTTGATCTTTACAGTAGATCATGAAGCAGGCAGTTATCTCCTCTTACAGATGAGAACAATGAAGTACAGAGATGAAGTAATTTGGGAAAGGGCAGAATGTGAATTCACAACCAGGTGGTCTGGAGTCAAATGCCTCACACTACTTTTACCACTCACTGTGCTCATCCTGCTCACTTTAGGGGGGCATTCCCCTCTAAACTGCTCCTCAGCAGTGGATCTTCATGACGGAGGCACCGTGAAGGAAAGAGGGTTATTTCCAGTGAGTTGCGATGCTTTTCCTTTAGAAAAGAGAATTTCTCTCTCTGTTTAAAGGCAGAACATTAAATGTTGAATTTTTTTCTCTCATCTGCATCCCTGTATCCTTTCCTTATCTCAGCCCCAAGCTGCTCTCCAGACGCCTAAAGACTGTCTCTCCCGTCTGGATGTCCCCAACACCCTAACATGTTCCAGTTTCTTTCTTACCTCTCAAAACAGCCCCCCTTTTCCAACTTCCCCATTCTGGGAACACCAGTCTTCTTCCAGTCACCCGGCCTGTGAGTCATCCTTGACTCCCTTTTCTCAATCATGCCCTGTGTCCAAGTTTTTCTTGTTGTTTATTCATTTATTTGTATTCTTTGAGACAGGATCTCACTCTGTCACCCAGACTGGAGTGTAGTGGCACGATCTCAGCTCGCTGCAACCTCTGCCTCCCAGGCTCAAGCCATCCTCCAACCTCAGCCTCCTGAGTAGCTGGGACTATGGGTGCGTGCCATGAAACCCAGCTAATTTTTGCATTTTTTTTTTGTTTTTGTTCCAGAGATGGGGTTTTGCCATGTTGCCCAGGCTAGCATTCTTTTTTTTTTTTTTAATAGTCTTTATTTTTTAGAGCAGTTTTAGGTTCACAGCAAAAATGAAAGTACAGAGCTTCCCTGCTCCCCATAACCCACCTCTCCCATTATCAACATCAGCACCGTGGGGGTACATTGGTAACAGTTGATGAACCTGCACTGATACATTATCATCACCCAAAGTGGACAGTCTGTAGTTTACCTTCATCAGTCTTTTGATGAAGCTCATGGCTTGTAATTTCTCTCCCTGGCAATCCTTCCAACACCCATCCCAGATGAATCACTGCCATCATGTCAAGCTTCCACTTACTCCATCCCTGCCTTCCAACAGGATAGAAGTCCAAATTCCTCCTTTTGTTCTTCAGGGACTTCCCAATCCTAAAATGCTTACCACAGCCTGTGATATTATGCTATATATGTTGGTTTTGCCCACAGTTCCTGGCCCATAAATCCCATAGCCCTTGTTACAGTGTTTGGGTGTTTTAGGCCTCAGAAAGCAGTACCTCTTGCTGACTTTCTCCTGTTCTCCCTTCAACCTGCTCCTTTTTCTCCCCAAGGCTAATCTTCCCCTGTGTTTCCATAAAGAAATTCTGACTTACCTTGTCTGATTGTAGATCATAAGACCCTCATTTCAGGAGGGGTTCTGCCCTTTACCCTGGGGGAAGCAATGTTGCACCAAGCGGCCCAGAAGAATCTGAACAGACAGGCCTTTCTGGGTTCCCCACTCAGTCTGTTAGTATTGGGTCTTGCCCTTTTTGTCTGATCATATTTCTGCATGGTTGCCCCTGCTTCAGTCATCCCTGTTCAATGAAGTCTGTGTAAAAGGCCCAAGAGGACAGGGTTTGGAGGGCTTCTGGAAGGCTGAACACGTGGAGGTTCCTTGGTGGTGGTGCACCTGGGGAGGTATGGGAGCTCCATACCCATACCTTGTCCTGTGCGTCTCCATCTGTGTCCTTTGTACTATCCTTTATAATAAACCAGTAATAAGTTTTGTGAGCCGCTCTAGCAAATTAATCAAACCCAAGGAGGAGGTCATGGGATCCCCAGTTTATAGCCAGTGAGTCAGAAGCACAAGCGAAACAGCCTGGGGCTTGAGATGGGCACTTTAAGTGGGGGCAGTCATTTGGGTCTGAGCCTCAACCTCTGGGATCTGATAATGTCCCCAGGTAGGTAGGGTCAGAACTGAACTGGGTTGGAGGACACCCAGCTGGTATCTACCGCAGAATTGATTGCTTGCTTGTTGGTGGGAAGAAGTCCCCACACACTTGGTCACAACAGTCTTCTATGTTGATCGATTGTCTTTGAGTAAGAGAATTAAAAAAAATGCTTTGAGTTTGAGTTTCTCAGACAGCTCTTCAGACAAACCTCCTTGTGATACTCTGCCAGCACAGCCCTCCATTCATGGGGGACTGGGCCCCTCACTTCTCCCAAACTCATTACTGCCTCTTAATCACCACAGGCTGGTCCTGTTTTCTCTGCCTGTCCTAATGCGAGCATCAAGACCTAGTCAAGCCTTGCCTTCTCCATGAAGCCTCCCCCTCCATTCTTCCCCTTAGCCCTGCTATCAGTGCAGTTCTTCTGGCACATCACAGTGAGCATTGCGTTAGAAGTGGCCTGTTTCATATCTGAGTTTGACATCTTTAGGTATTAGAACTCAAGGAGTGTTACTTAATCATCCAAAAAAAAAAAAAAATCCCTCACCAGGACCAAACCTGGAACGCTCACCCAGTCGGTTCTCAGTGATTATGTATTGGACTGACTTGCCACTGTCCTCTGCTTAGCCTTAGGTGGCCCTTCATAGCTAGTGACCCTAACCAGGTCTGCTGAGTGAGTGCACTGCACTTTTCTCAGTATTACCTCTTTTCGGAAGATAAGTATTACGTCTTCAGGTATCCGGCTGTTGGCTTCTCCCGGGTTCATGTATGTGGGAAGAACTCTACCCCCAACCTTCATCCCTAAAGCATTTGAGCCGTTAGTAACTCAGTTTGGGTTGGTATTTTTCACTCACTGCGGTCTTTTAAGCATTTATTTCTAAGGGGGATGCTTGGGTGCCCTGTTGGATGTAGGGGTACCTTGTGGTGAGGGTGAGGGCTCCTCTGAGTCTGGCTGCCTGGGCCGCGATCCTGGCTTCTTCACTTGATCAGCTGCACAGCCTTAGGTGCCTTTTCCTTATTTGCAAAATTGAAGTAATAATGATACCTGGCTTCTGGGGCCCTTACCAGGATTAGATGAGATAATTCATGTTGCAAGCTTTGCACGGTGTCTGGGACATAGTAAACAATTTTTTTTGGTCTTATTGCTATTTTGGATTTTTAATGGCATAATTTTAACATTATTCCCCAGTCTCATCCTCCACAGTCCAGTGGAGTTAGTTTAGGAGGAAAGATAGAAAACAGAGGCCACTTCACTCTGCGTTGTTGCTGGCTAAATGCTTTCTTTCCTCACAAGACGAATGATTAACCATGAGTGGGCTCACAGGTGAGCTGGCCCGAGAGGCGGGCGACTGTCAACCCATCTTCCCTTCCCAGGTGGTTGGGCTGCTTAGAAACTTGATGGAGATGCAGAAATGGAGAAAACCAGCTGGAACTCATTCAATCAAATTTAATTTACTGCATATTTTCTGGGCACTGACAATATGCCAGGCACTGTGCTAAGTGCTAAAGTTATAAAGCATAAATAATTTGGGCAAGGTCCCTGCCCTCAAGGGACTTTTCAGAGGACATATAATCCTCAAGAAAATAGATTAATAGATAAATAATAAATTAATATGGACTGCGACAAAGTCCGAGGAGAAAATGAAAGGATAGAGTTCCTAGGGGAGTCTGCTTTAGTGGGTGGTTAGGGAACCCTCTTTGGGGAGGTGGCCTTTAAACCAAGATCTGAAGCTGGGAAGGAGCCACCTTGGTGAGTTGGGGGTGGGGAGCTGGAAAGGGGAGAATGTCGAGAGAACAGCAGCACGAGGGGCCTAAGGAAGGATCTGGCGAGGAACTTTTTTTTTTTTTTTTTTTTTTTTTTGAGACAGAGTCTCGCTGTGTCTCCCAGGCTGGAGTGCAGTGGCGCCATCTCGGCTCACTGCAAGCTCCGCCTCCTGGGGTTCACGCCATTCTCCTGTCTCAGCCTCCCGAGTAGCTGCAACTACAGGCGCCCGCCACCACGGCTGGCTAATTTTTTTGTATTTTTAGTAGAGATAGGGTTTCACCGTGTTAGCCAGGATGGTCTCAATCTCCGGACCTCGTGATCCGCCCACCTCGGCCTCCCAAAGTGCTGGGATTACAGGCGTGAGCCACCGCGCCTGGCCAAGCCGGGGAACTATTAATAGTCTGGTCTCTGTGAAAAGACACCTGGAGTGTGCAGAAGAGCTTGGCTGAGGGGGTGGCCAGGGAACCGAAGGGGCGAGGCTTATAGGGATTGTGTAAGTGCGTACCCCGTTATCTGGAACAGTGGTCTAACATTTTTAAATTAAATTCTTTTTATTTTTATTTTTGAGACAGGGTCTCGCTCTGTCGCCCGGGCTGGAATGCAGTGGCAGGATCTCAGCTCAGTACAACCTCCGCCTCTCGGGTTCAAGGATTCTCATGCCTCAGCCTCCCAAGTAGCTGGGACTACAGGCATGCGCCACTAGGCCTGGCTAATTTTTATATTTTTAGTAGAGACGGGGTTTCACTGTATTGCCCAGGCTGGTCTGGAACCCCTGGCCTCAAGCGATTCTCCCGCCTCGGCCTCCAAAAGTGCCACTGCACCTGGCCAGTGGCTTAAAATTTTTTTCTATCATTGACATACTTGAGAAGGCATAAGATACTCTTGTAGTGTGGGGCTGTTGCACTGGGGGGAGGGAATTGTCAGGGTGTGTGGGGTTGAAAAGAGCCCCTGGTGATTTGGACATACCTTGCCTTCCATCTCTTCAAATTGAGAAGAAACACAGCTCTTCACAGAATCCATGGGCATCTGGGAACATTTACATCTCTTACTTTTCAATTAAATTTTGAAGGGTTATAGAGGCACACTATAGGAACATGGAATTCTGTCAATTGATGAGAACATTGGCTCAGCCCTCTGAGGCTGAGTCACTGTTTAATTGGATTACTGTGTGGCTCACTTAAATAAATACTGTTTTGGAATAGAAAAGTTATTTTATTTTGAAATTGTATGAACAAGACTTTGGAGACATCCTTTAAGATTTTCACGCACGTGGATGTTGCCCTTTTGTTGAGAGAGGCAGTGTCGAGGAGATAAGAGAACAGCTGGCATTGCATTTGTGTCTGCACCAGGCTCTGTGGCTTTGGGCAGTGATTTAACTTCTCTGGTAAAGTAGGACAAATAAGTCTTGCACTGCCTGCCTCGTCAGCTGTCATGGAACAGTGCTTTATAAATTACACAATATCAGAAAACGAAAGTTACTTCAAAAAAATTAAATTTAGTTTCTGTACATTATGGCCCATAGCACATTACAGCCATAAATTACACAATATCAGAAGACAAAGGTTACTTCAAAAAATTAAATTTAGTTTCTGTACATTATGGCCCATAGCACATTATGGCGAGGATGTAATTCATGACCATGGAACAGAACTTTTCACTGTTCACAGATGACTGGTCTCTAGAAAAATCTAAAGGAGAATATTTTTATAACTTTGGAGTAGGAGTGGTCTTTGTAAGGATGGTGCAAAGCCTGGAAGCCATAAGGAAAACCTTCATAAAATTCATTATCTAATAAAAAGTATTGGCATAGCAACCACCATAAGCAAAACAAACAGATTACAAACCAGAAAAATATACTTGAACTTTATGTTACGTATTAAGGATTAACTTCCCTAATACAAAAAGAACTCCTATGAACCAATAAGGAAAAGAACAGGAACTCTATAAGTAAATGATTGAAAGACATAAACAATTTGTATAAAAGAAAATAGTGGTGCCGGGCATGGTGGCTCAAGCCTGTAATCCCAGCACTTTGGGAGGCCGAGGCTGTCAGATCACAAGGTCAGGCGTTCAAGACCAGCCTGGCCAACATGGTGAAACCCCATCGCTACTAAAAATACAAAAATTAGCCAGGTGTGGTGGTGCTTGCCTGTAATCCCAGCTACTCAAGAGGCTGAGGCAAAAGAATCGCTTGAACCCGGGAGGCGGAGGTTGCAGTGAGCCAAGATCACGCCACTGCACTCCAGCCTGGGTGACAGAGTGAGACTCCATCTCAAAAAAAAGAAAATAGTGGCACCTAAACACATGAAAAATGCTTGCTCTTATGCATAATTGAAAAAAATGCTAATTAAATCACATTGAAATAAGCCATTTTTTGCCTATCTAGGATTGACAAAGATAAAACATTTTGCAAACGGACCATGTTAGGGAAGATACAGGAAAACAACCCACTCATTTGTAAATACGTTGCTTTGCCAATATCTTGATGATTCAGATGATCTGGCTTCATCCAGCAATTCCACTTACAGAAATTTACTCATGCAGGTATTCACTGCGTACTGTTCATAGTAGCACGAGAATGTCTTATCAGTGGGTGCTGGTGAAATGAAGTGTGTTGCATTCACATCATGGAATAGTACACAGCCACAAAAAGAGAATGAGGCTAACTAAAAACCATTTAGCAGATACCTGCCCCCACTTTTTAAAAAAAGAACATTTTATTGTGATTAGAATACTCACCAGGAGACCTACCCTCTTAACAAACTTGCCAGTGTATAATACAGTATTGTTAGCCATAGGCGCAATGTTGTACAGCAGATCTTTAGAGCTGCTTAATTAATCTAGTGGACTCCTGATCTTGTTAGAACCTGTAAACTGAAGTCTTTCTTCCCGATGCTGTTGCTTCACTACCTGATGCACGTTTTTTGGCTGAGTTTGCTTAACTGAGCTTTTTGTGATTGTCTTGCCAGCATGGGAGGACCTACTATATCTGGGACTCCATGCAAAGAATATTCAGAGGAATGATATGCCTTTAAAGGCTGCCTGTTAACAAAGGGTTAAATAATTTAGGCATTAGACGAATTGGGGGCCCTGCCAAATGAGTGTGGCTAAAGTCTGTCCTTTTCCTGAACATTCATGTAAGAAAACCCCACCCCCTGTTTGTCCCCACATTCTCTCTCCTCCTAAGGATCATTGTTCCCTTGTGGCATAATAATTTAAAAAAAAAAATGTGAAATTGAGCCGTCATCAGACTGGTAATGAAATCCTGAGTGCTGAAGAACCTGAATTTCTTTTTTCTTTTTCTTTTCTTTTTCTGAGACGGAGACTCACTCTATCGCCAGGCTGGAGTGCAGTGGAGGCGCGATCTCGGCTCACTGCAACCTCCGCTTCCTGGGTTCAAGTGATTCTCCTGTCTCAGCCTCCCGAGTAGCTGGGGAGGCTACAGGCACATGCCACTACCCCACCTAATTTTTGTATTTTTAGTAGAGACGGGGTTTCCCCATGTTGGCCAGGCTGATCTCGAACTCCTGACCTCAGGTGATCCTCCCATCTCAGTCTCCTTTCAAAGTGCTGGGATTACAGGTGTGAGCCGCCACGCCTGGCCCAAGAACCTGAATTTCTGACAGGTAACAAATACCATTTTCTTTTTAAAAAAGTTATTCCTTTTTAATCTTGTTAGACTGAAATGGCTTGTCTGTCAATATATTTTCAAAGGGTAGTCCATTCTTGTAAAGGACATAATGTGCCTACTGTTCAATTTTTTTTTTTGAGATGGAGTCTCACTCTGTTGCCCAGGCTGGAGTGCAGTGGTGGTATCTCAGCTCACTGCAACCTCTGCCTCCATTCAAACGATTCTCCTGCCTCAGCCTCCCGAGTAGCTGGGATTACAGGCGTGTGTCACCATGCCTGGCTAATTTTTTGAATTTTTAGTAGATGGAGTTTTACCATGTTAGCCAGACTGGCAATATTTTTATATTATGACTAAGTATAATATGGGTCCTGTGTGGCTTGTTTAAAATACATTGCTCTGAAACCCTTGGGCTTTTAGTTGTTATATTGACTTGTGAATTTGCTGAGATTTAGCAACTATTTCCGTAGTATATGCAGTTCCCTTTTTTTCTAGTGGCTTTCAGTTTCATAGTTGAGTATCAAGAATATAGCCTGTGAACTGCATGGGATTCTGCATAAAGTATTTTAAGAAAAAAGAACAGGCCAGGCGTGGTGGCTCATGCCTGTAATCCCAGCACTTTGGGAGGCTGAGGCGGGCGGATCACTTGAGGTCAGAGTTTGAGACCAGCCTGGCCAACAGGTGAAACCCTGTCTTTACTGAAAATACAAAGATTAGCTGTGTGTAGTGGCACACACCTGTAGTCCCAGCTACTCAGGAGGCTGAGGCATGAGAATCACTTGAACCCGAAAGGCAGAGGTTGCAGTGAACTGAGATTGCGCCACTGTACTCCAGCCTGGGTGACCAAGTGAGACTCTGTCTCAAAACAAAACAAAACAAAACAAAAAAACAACGAAGGAAGGGACTAGAAAGCAGATTAAAATAGCAGGAAAAAGAATCAAAATAGAAGCCATATGTAGTGAAAAGAGTCCACCAAAATGAATCAGAAAAGCAATTTAAACAAAATGTATTAATTGGATTGGTCAGGAGTAAATAATGAATTTGTATGTTTGGGTGCACAGAAAACCCTATAGATGTGACCATAGAAATATTTGTTTACAAGAGTTGAACCTAGGAAGAAAGGCATTTTTCTAGATAACTATAATGCCATTATCATATCCTGGAAATTTAACTTTATACAGTACATTATCTAATAAACAGGGTCCATTAATCTATCCCCATTTGTCCCAAAAGTGTCATAGCTTTTTAAAAATCACAAAATATGGCTGGGTGCGGTGGCTCATGCCTGTAATCCCAGCACTTTGGAAGGCTGAGGTGGGCGGATCACAAGGTCAGGAGATAGAGACCATCCTGGCTAACATGGTGAAACCCCGTCTCTACTAAAAATACAAAAAATTAGCAGGGCCTGGTGGGGGGAGCCTGTAATCCCAGCTACTCGGGAGGCTGAGGCAGGAGAATGGCATGAACCCAGGAGGCGGAGGTTGCAGTGAGCTGAGGTTTCGCCACTGCTCTTCCAGCCTGGGCGACAGAGTGAGACTCCATCTCAAAAAAAAAAAAAAAAATTGCAAAATACTTGATAGGGTTTTAAAACTGCAAGATAGTGAATATAATACAAAATGAAGTGAATTTATATTTTCTATTAGAAAAGCAGTTTTAAAGGGGGTGTTTTCTTTTATGTAAATAAAATTGAAGCTGACAAATTTGAGATTTTATATTTTTATCAAATTTGTATTTAGAAGGTATCTTTTGCAACTTATTTGCTTTAAATTATACCTAGAGTTGGCTGGGCGCGATGGCTCACTCCTGTAATCCCAGCACTTTGGGAGGCTAAGGTGGATGGATCACGAGGTCAGGAGATCGAGACCATCCTGGCCAACATGGTGAAACCCCGTCTCTACTAAACAAAATACAAAAACTAGCCAGGCGTGGTGGCAGGCGCCTGTAGTCCCAGCTACTTGAGAGGCCGAGGCAGGAGAATGGCGTGAACCCCAGAGGCAGAGCTTGCAGTGAGCCGAGATTGCACCACTGCACTCCAGCCTGGGAGACAGAGTGAGACTCTGTCTCAAAAAAAAACAAAAAACAAAAAACCTAGAGTAAAAAAAATGGGATCTCATTTCCTTGCAGCAGATGACAACTTTGGATTCTTGGTCTAGCTTAATTAGTAAATTGCCTTAGAATCACATGATTTCAGACCTGACAGCAACCCAGGATTTTCCAGAAACCCAAGGTTATGGATGGGAACAATGAATCATTGGTGTGATTACATTATCCTTTAACCGTAATGGGTTTGCCTTGCATTAAGTGACCAGAGGGAAAGAAAGCACCTGTTCCTTAACTCTTGTGGCATTTCCACACTCATCTTCACTGAGCTTGTGCTAGTGGGGAAAACAAATGACAAACTGTAGTTCTGGTTTTTGGTTTTAAGCCTAATAATAATAATTAATGGCAGCAATTACTATGTGCTTGTTATGAGCCAGGCTCTAGGCCAGGTGTTTTATACATATTAACTTCTTTGTACCTTGTAATAATTATATAGAATTAGGTTCTGTTGTTGATCACTGTTTTATAGATGAGGATACTGAGGCGCACAGAGGGTAAGCAGGTGGACCGGGGTCACTTAGCAGGATTTGAGCCCAGGGAGGATGAACACTGGGCAGCCCATGCTTCATCAGTGCAGTGCCCTAAGCTGCTGAGTATTTCTGGGCACTTTTTTTCTCCATTTATTCATGCTGTCTGTGCAAATGTGTATGGAAAACCCATTACATACCTGATACTACTAAGATCGAGGCCGGAGATGCTAAATAAACAAGAATAGTGAGGAGCCATGCCATTTGTAATTTACGGTTTGGTGGGGCACAGACATTAATTCAGCATTTACCCAAATAAGGGTAATGATATTTTTATTCTCAGAATAATCTTTTATTCTTATGATAAGAGTTACAGAGGAAGATGATGGTACAAGGGAAGCTACCTAGGGAGAGCTGACCTTGTCGGAGGGAGTGAGAGCAAGCGCCCTGGGTAGTGAGATTGTAACCAAGATTTGAAAAGTGAGTAGGGTTAACTAGTGACAGATGGATTTGAATTCCAGCATTGCCCTTGAGCACGTTGGTCACTTTGTGGTGATGACCTTGAACAAGTTACTTTACCTCTCTAAGCCTTAGTATCTTCATCTGTAAAATGGGTGATTGTGAGAATTAACAACATAAAACATACTCAGCACAAGGCCGATACGTAGTCATCAGTAGTGGCAGTTTTTATTACTGTTGGCGTTTTCTGTTCATTTTACTGGGAACTTAGAAGAGACACTTATTTAAGTCTCTTACTCTGTAGCAAGGGCCACCAAATACCTGGGAATAATTAACTTGGAAAAATGGAAGCCTGAATGAATATTGAATATTTAATGGTGATCTTCTTTGATCTTTTTTTTTTTTTTTTTTTTTGAGACAGAGTCTCACTCTGTTGCCCAGGCTGGAGTGCAGTGGCACGATCTCGGCTCACTGGAACCTCTGCCTCTCGGGTTCAGGCGATTCTCCTGCCTCAGCCTCCTGCATAGCTGAGATTAAAGGCACATACTACCATGCCCAGCTAATTTTTGTATTTTTAGTAGAGACGGGGTTTCACCATATTGGCCAGGCTGGTCGTGAACTCCTGACTTCATAATCTGCCTGCCTCGGCCTCTCAAAGTGCTGGGATTACAGACGTGAGCCACCACGCCAGGCTTTCATGGTGATCTTCTAATAGGCCAAATGTCCTCGGCATCTAGGATATGGGAAAGGCCTTTATGGGATTGTTGGTTTGCAGACACATTCAGAATGGAGCTTACTTGAAAGAAATTGGAGTATGCCCAGAATATACTAGAATTTTAAGACGCAAATGTTAGATCACATCGCCTACATTTCTGATGGTAGTCAATCTTGAATAGACAGGCTAACACATATTTCCTGTACCAATAGCCGTACACTATTTGCCCAGTGATTTTTTTTTTTCCACAGTGTTTGCCGGTATATGTGGTTATTTCTTATAGCTAAGTGTGCAGGGATCCTTGTGCATCCTTTGAGAAAGGCGAGTCTTGCTTTTGTCTCTCTGGTCTGTGAAGATGTACATGTATATGCAGATATCCAATCCAGCTTTTTTACTGGAATAATATCGTTTTTTACACCTTCCATTGTTCTTATATTTTGAAGAAAAAAGTACCAATAATTCAGCCAGCGGTCATACTTATTTATTATTGTTATTATTATTATTTGAGACAGGGTTTCACTCTGTTGCCCAGGTTGGAGTGCAATGGCGAGATCATGGCTCACTGCAATCTCTGCCTCCTGGGCTCAAGCAGTCTTCCCATCTTAGCCTCCGGGGTAGCTGGGATTATAGGTGCCTGCCAAAAAAATGCTTGGCTAATTTTTGTGTTATTGTAGACATGGGGTTTTGCCATGTTGCCCAGGCTGCTTTCGAACTTCAGACTCAAGTGATCTGTTTGCCTTGGCCTCCCAAATTGCTGGGATTACAGGCATGAGCCACTACACCCAGCCCATACTTAATTTTTCTTGTATACTTCCTAAGTGCTTTAAGTACATTATCTGATTTAATCCTTCTAGTAGCTGTATGAAAGAGGCACTTTTTCTCCACATGAGATCCCTTTTTCTCCAAGAGAATATTGAGGCTTTCTCGGAGAGGTTAAGTAACTTGTTCAAGGTCACACAGCCATGAGTGGCATAGTTGGGGATTTGAACCCAGATATGAATGACTCCAAACCTGAACTCTAAACTTTGATGCTGCCTTTCAAGCTAGTTATTGAAGATGATCAAACCCATGTGTCAGTGGAGGAAGGGAGGTCTGTGTCAAGAGATTTATTATACTTCTGTGGTCATAAGAGTGGCTTGTGAACAATGTCGTGTCTGAAAAGCATTGGGAAGCTTGTTGAATTTAGATTTATTCACTGAATCAGTAGACATAGATATTGTAGCAGTATCTTTCTAGGCTATTATCTCCTCCTTGAGGAACTCTGGTATATAACAACTGAAAATTAAATATACTTATGAAATGTTAGGAGTTTATGTTTAAAATAGCATTTTTACTTCTTGCTCATTCTTGCCATTTCTGTTCTTCAGTTTCTATGTTAACTGCTTTGCCATTTTCAGGTCAACTACTGTTTGTTGCCTTAAATCTATCTGGGAGCTGCTTCAAATCCATTTGGAAGCAAGGGGAGGATACATTATAAATAAATGATATGTTCAGAGATGGGCAGAGTTGGAAAGACATTTCAGTGAGACCGAAGGCCAGTAAAGCTTTTGTCTATCAGCATCTGATACCACTACAAACATATTGGTCTGGGCTTAGCTTGCTTCTAGACCATCTGGATTTATCTTCAGCTGAGCTAGACCCAGGAAAAAAGAAAAAAAAAAACCCATTTGGATTTGCTCTGCAGTTCTTATTTTGTTTTTCTTCTAACGCAAACCCTGCTTCAAAAATTAAGTGTTGATTTTGACTGATGATAATAAAACAAAAATACAACCTGATGTGCTAGCTAAGGCAGGGGGAAATGACAAAAGCCTCAGAGAGCAGGAGCCAAGTGTTCACTTCTCCAGGACGTTTCCTTCCCTAGTACTGGTTTTTCCTAATTCAGCAAAAGAGGAAGAAAGAAGTGTGGGGCTCTTCTTTATTTTATATATCTATATGTATATATATGTTACTTGTATTTATATATTTGTTTATATTTTTAATTAATTAATTACTTTATTTTGAGACAGAGTCTCACTCTGTTGCCCAGGCCAGAGTGCAGTGGTGCAATCTCGGCTCACTGCAACCTCCACCTCCCGGGTTCAAGCGATTCTTCTGCCTCAGCCTCTCGAGTAGCTGGGATTACAGGTGCCCACCAGCACAACCGGCTAGTTTTCATATTTTTAGTAGAGACACGGTTTCACCTTGTTGGCCAGGCTGGTCCCCAACTCTTGACCTCAAGTGATCTGCCTGCCTCGCCCTCCCAAAGTATTGAGATTACAGGTGTGAGCCCCTGCTCCTGGCCTATATTTTTAAATCACAAAAATAATATATAAAAAAAAGTTGTTAATCCTGGAATGTACAAAGTAAAAAAAATGAAAGCCCCCTCACCCATCCCACTTCTGTTTACCTTGGCATATATTTTCTGGAATCTTCTTTTTTTAATTTATTTTATTTTATTTTTATTTTTTGAGATGGAGTCTCACTCTGTTGCCCGGGCTGGAGTGCAGTGGTGCGATCTCGGCTCACTGCAATCTCTGCTTCCCAGGTCCAAGTGATTTCTCCTGCCTCAGCCTCCCGAGTAGCTGGGACTACAGGCGCCCGCCACCACGCCCAGCTAATTTTTGTATTTTTACTAGAGACGGGGGTTTCACCATATTGGCCAGGCTGGTCTTGAACTCCTGACCTTTTGATCCGCCTGCTTCGGCCTCCCGAAGTGCTGGGATTACAGGCGTGAGCCACCGCACCCAGCCTGGAATCATCTTCTATGCATACAAGCATGTATACACATATGTACACACTTAATGGAATCATGCTGCATATTGTTCAGCCATTTGCTGTTTCCTGTTTGTGCAGCATGGACATCTGTCTATCCCAGGATTTACAGATTCACCTCTTTCCTTTGAATTACAAGGTATTCCATGACTACATCCTGCTTTATTTAATCGTTTCCTTACCAAGGGGCATTTGGGTTATCTTAACTCTTCCAGTTATAAACATGGCTCAGTGAGCAGCTGACACATGTGGCTTTACCTCTGGGTGCTGATCTTTCTGAAGGATACCTGCCTAGAGGTAGGGATGCTGAGCCAAAGGTTATGTGAACTCTGGACTTGTCAGTAGCCCTGCATTCGGATCAGGCTGAAAGTGTGAACATTGGCCTGTTTCAGATGGAGCCATTTCTTCTTGTGGCCATTTTCTGTTTCCATAAGGCAGGCCGAGTAGCATGGAGTTCACAGCCCGGTGTGTAGGCAGAGTTATTTGATGGGGATGACAATTTCTGCCTATTTCATCCTTTTGAAATTTATGAAGGTAAAAGCTTTTTCCTCTTGAATCTTGCTTCATTCCAGATGTACTCACAGAGAACTCTAATATGTTAAGTCTGCTCCTGGAATAAAGCCAGTCTTGGTTTTCTTTCCCACTCCCCAAGTGCATTTGTTTTCCTTCTGGATATTTTGTTCATCTTTGGACTTTGATTTACTGACAGGATCACAAGATTAGCTTTCTTTGAAGAAGACTCCTGCTGGCTTTGTTTAATTTGGTCAGTGTTGAGCCCTTCCCACTGAGCTCTTTCCTGGCCTGCCTGCCTTGGCCACGTGTTCCTTTCCAGGTCAGGTGCACTGCAGACTCTGGATGTAATGGCTTGAGCACTGACAGCTTCCCAAGGTTTTGTTCAGGCAGGAAATGAATCACATACCAGGAGGGAGTGAGTGAACCCTGCTGACTGCTGGACACCCTCCTTACTTCATTATCTTCTCCATCAGGGGCTGAGCAAATCATTAAATTTTTTCACTTTACCAGTTTTTTTTTTTCCTTAAGAGATGGGGTCTTGCTGTGTTGCCCAGGCTGGCCTCGAACTCCTGGCCTCAAGATATCCTCTTGAGTCTCACATCCTGAGTAGCTGGAACTACACACACATGCCACTGTGCCTGGCTCCCAAATGGTTTTAATATTGGGCTATGATACATATTAGGCCACAGCTTACCTTTGTCAGCTGCATTGCTCATGCCACTCTCCCATGCCTTTATTCCCCAAGTCCTTACTACCCTCCTTCCCATGATGGCAGACATCACTAATTGATCCTGTTCTTTTGAACATGATCCAGTGAGCCAGACAAGCCCTTGGGATCTTTCTTGATACCCCAGGCAGCCCGTCCTACCAGATTGGAGTTGGTACAACTAAGGGCCCAGGAAAACCGTTTCAGGATTCATACTTGAGAGGGGTTTTGGGGAATGCTGAGTGGTACCCAGATTTGTGGAATTCTTGGATTACTAAAATGTAAAAAAGAACATTGGGAGTCTTGCACAGGATTGCTAACTTTTTGCTCTTTATATGAAAGGCATTAACACCTCCCCAAACCTATCAGATCTACTCTCTGACATTTTATAAAAGAAAGAATATTTTGTCACCCTCCCAAAATAAGAAAGACATAATCTCAAAATAAAGGGGAGTCCTTTAAATTGAGAGATTCTAGCTACATAAAAAGTCCAGTGCATTGTCTTTCTTTTCCCCAATTTGTTATTAAAAACTTGGTCATAGACCTAAGTACTGTTTAGGAACCCGTGTCGTAAGTTTCAGACTGCCAGAGATTTTTTTCTTTATATTTTTACAAAGCCAAAATTTAATTCCTTGAATCCAGGTGATACTGCTTATTGGTGTTGATGTTGTGTACTCAGATGAACATTTTATTTTATTATTTCCACTTAATAGTACAAAATGGTCATTTTGCAGAATAAACAAAAAAGGTTTTGTATTCTTGGAGGTTGGAATAAAGATCTGTTCTCTTAGTGGCTCTCTTGTCCAGTGTTGGTGCATTCATTCTGCAGTTATTTATTGCCCACCTGCGATTATGTGCCGAGCACTGGGGCACTGCAGTGAAAAGCAAATGTCTCTACCCTCTTGGAGCTCACAATACAGGAAAAATAATTAAAAACAAATAAATAGTATAGATGCAGGTTGTGTTAAGTGCTGCTAAGAAGATAAAATAGTGGACCGGGTACGGTGGCTTATGAATGTAGTCTCAGCACTTTGGGAGTTCGAGGCAGAAGGATCACTTGGGCCCAGGAGTTCAAGACTAGCCTGGGCAACATAGTGAGATATTGTATCTACAAAAAAATAACAAAAATTAGCGAAGTGTGGCGGTGTGAGCCTGTAGTGCCAGCTACTTGGGAGGCTGAGGTGGGAGGATCACTTGAGCCTGGGAGGTGGAGGTTGCAGTGAGCCAGGATCACGCCACTGCACTCCAGCCTGGGTGACAGAGTGAGATCCTGTCTCAAAACCAAACAAAACAAAACAAAAATAAATAAAATAGTGTAAAACTTAGGGGAAAAACTTAGGGGAAAAACGAGTTATGGTATTGCAGCAAAGATGACTTTGGAAACATGAGCTGAGGACACAGCTAAAAAACAGTCTAGGGAAAAAGCATTCCAAGAAGAGGGCATAGTAGATGCGAAGGCCCTGGGATGAGATGCACTTGGCGTGTGGGACAGCTTTTTGCTCTTTATATAAAAAGGGACAGAGAGAAGACGAGGCAGCGGAACACAGAGGAGAGGAAGAGAGTGGAAGGAGGCGCCCAGGAGGCGGCAGGGGTGGTTGGGGAAGAGGGGCCTTGTTAGTCATGGCAAGGTATTTACCGTTTATTTCTTTTGCAGTGGGAAGCCATTGGAGGGCTTTACGTAGAAAAGGGGTTTGATCTGAATTTTACCTTGAGAAGATCACTCTGAGTGCATGGAGAATGGATCGTGTGGGGCAAGACTGCAGAGTCATTAGGAGACTATCTTAGCAGTCTGGCTGATGCATGGTGGTAACCAGGAGTAGGGTTTCCGCAATAAAGTTGGTGATGAGATTTAGGATACATTTGGAAGTAGTGCCAACAGGACATGTATCTCCAGATAGCACCTGCCATGGTGCCTGAAGCAAATGAGTGCTCCATAAATAAGGGCTGAATGAGGGAATCCAGTTGGTTTAGAATGCAACAGAGGACTGCCATGTTCATGAAAGGAATTTGTAAAATTTCCTCCTAATAGTAATTATATTTTTGTCACACCCTCACTTAGGTTGAAATTTCTCTTGAAGTTTATATACTGCTCCTATAGGTACCTCACAAATACACTTTCTTTAAAATGATCCTGAAGCAACCTGAATGCTCAACAATACAGGTAACATCCACTCAGTTGAATAAGATAACCCCTTATCCAGAAACATGGATATTTTTGTTGTAATGAGATTGAAGAAGAGAAAATGTAGGCTTGTGAAAACACTTATGATTATATCAATAAAAAAATGTGTGTGAGAAAAAAACTGTAAGGAAGTAAAATTGTGATAATGATTGTTTATTGTGGTGGTTTATGGTTAAGGTGACCAGGAATAATTTATTATGGAAATAATGACACTT
Source organism: Pan troglodytes (assembly GCF_028858775.2). Lineage (NCBI taxonomy): Eukaryota > Metazoa > Chordata > Mammalia > Primates > Hominidae > Pan > Pan troglodytes. Next base: position 32,129,430 of record NC_072404.2, read on the forward strand.
TGTTTGTTTCTGAGGCAGGGTCTTGCACTGTCACCCAGGCTAGAATGCAGTGGTGTGATCATGGCTCACTGTAGCCTCAATCATTCTGTCTCACGTGATCTTCCCACCTCAGCCTCCCAAGTAACTGGGACTACAGGTGCACATACCACACCTGGATAATTTTTAAATTGTTTTTGTAGAGATGAGGCCTCACTGTGGTGCCCAGGCTGGTCTTGAACTCCTGGCCTCAAGTGATCCTCCTGTCTCGGCCTCCCAACATCCTGGGATTACAGGTGTGAGCCACCGTGCCTGGCCTCAATCATAGCACTTCCAAGCACCGTTCAAATGACTGAGTGGGGAATGAAGGTGCTATGAATAATTATACATACTGTGATGACAAGAGAAAACCAAGACTGTCCTGAACAACCCAGGCCATGTGGTCACCCTAGTTATGGGCAATATTTTACTTCTCTGTTTTTCAAATTTCCTGAATTATATTATTTAAACATTAATTTAAATTTAAGAATACGTAAAAAGAATGATCTTGCTTTAGAATACTTGCTTTCAGAGGTCACAGAACATTTCTTTGGCTCTTTCACCGAGCACTTAAATGTCTCCTGCCTTTTAAAGTGGTAGGGATACCGTGGAGACATTGGTCTCAGAGGATGGGTGGTCTCAGAGGTTGGGGATAATCCAGCTGGGAGGCTTTGAAGCTGTGATCATCCCCCTCTGCTCTCTACCATTCTCATGAAAGAAGGGGCTAGCATAGCACCTACAGACTCCAAGATGACCTTTTTCTGTGACTAATAAGATTAGGATCCTAGTAGGTTCAAAATGTCCTAAGGATTTGCTTAGATCACTTGACAGGCCTGTTCTCCTTTGCCTTTCCCAAAGCAATGTTACAGTTGAAGGTTAGTTTGTGGGATCTGGATTTGAATTTTTTTCTACTGAAGTTTGCTATATATATATATATATATATATATATATATTTTTTTTTTTTTTTTTTTGAGATGGAGTCTCACTGTGTTGCCCAGGCCAGAAGTGCAGTGGCACGATCTTGGATCACTGCAACCTCCGCCTCCCAGGTTCAAGCAATTCTCCTGCCTCAGCCTACTGAGTAGCTGGGACTACAGGTGCACACCACCACACCCGCTAATTTTTTATATTTTTGGTAGTGACGGGGTTTCACCATGTTGGCCAGGCTGGTCTCGAACTCCTGACTTCAAGTGATCCACCTGCCTCAGCCTCCCAAAGTGCTGGGATTATAGGTGTGAGCCACTGCACCCAGCCATCAAATATAAATTTGTTTGACGGATTTGTGTGTAGCTTCATGGTAATGGGGCATACAAGTGATAGTTTTATTGGCTCACATTTGAAGTATACGAAACAAAATTAGAGATTTTTTTTTTTTTTGAGATGGAGTCTCACTCTGTTGCCCAGGCTGGAGTGCAGTGGTGTGATCTCAGCTCACTGCAACCTCTACCTCCTGGGTTCCAGCGATTCTCCTGCCTCAGCCTCCCGAGTAGCTGGTACTACAGGTGTGCACCACCACACCTGGCTAATTTTTGTATTTTTAGTAGAGACAGGGTTTGCCATGTTGGCCAAGCTGGTCTCGAACTCCTGACCTCAGGTGATCTACCAGCCCTGGTGCCCCAAAGTGATGAGATTGCAGGCATGAGCCACTGTGCCTGGCCAAAATTAGAGATTTTAAAAATACGTTATGAATAGCCTTTTACAACTAAAACTGTATTAAAAGTAAATACCAAGGGGTCAGGGTGCCGATATTTATCTCCATGGACTGTTGGGGAGGTTATGCCATTTCGTTAACGATAAAACATCGAACAAATTATTTCTTCCCTTGCTTTTTTAGTTTTTCTACCTACAAAAAGGAGAGAACTAAATACCTTGGCTAAGAAAACAGTGAACACTTCCTTGTAACTGTTCACTACCTTGTGAAAGATACAGGCACTTTAAATCTCAAATAAGACAATCATGTGGTCCTGGACTAGGTGCACAAAGCCTCATGTCTGAGTCTATCGTTTCTCTAGAGCCTCATTTTCCTCTAACCTCCCCATCCGAGTCCAGTGAATCACTTCCTGATCCCACACATGGCTTGCACCTTCTTGCCTCCCTACATGGATCATATTGTACTCTGCACCTGGAACCCATGCCTCCCATATTACCTCCTTCATTAATGCAATGAAAGGTTTTAGTGATGGCCAACTGGGACACCAGAGCAAGGCTGCCTGGGTTCAAGTCCCAATTCTGTCGCTTAAAGCTATATGACCTTTGACACATTACCTGTTAACTTTTCCATTTCTCTGTTTGCTTCACTGTGAAATGGGAATAATATTAGTACCTATCATTTTTGTTTTTGTTTTTTAAATATAATTTTATTTTTGCATATTTTTTGAAAGAGATGGGGTCTTGCTGTGTTACCCAGGCTGGTCTTGAACTCTTCGGTTTAAGTGATCCTCCTGCCTCAGCCTCCCAAAGTTCTGGGATTACAGGTGTGAGCCACTGCGCCCAGATGAACTGACCATTTTTATGAGGATATATGTAAAATGCTTAGAACAGCGATTATCCTTTAGAAGCACTGTCTCTGTGTTAATTATCTTTTTTTTTTTTTTTTTGAGACGGAGTCTCGCTCTGTCACCCAGGCTGGAGTGCAAAGGTGTGATCGCAGCTCACTGCAACCTCTGCCTCCTGGGTTCAAGCGGTTCTTGTGCCTCAGCCTCCAGAGTAGCTGGGATTACAGGTGTGCGCCACCATCCCTGGCTAATTTTTGTATTTTTAGTAGAGATGGGGTTTTGCCATGTTGGCTAGGCTTGTCTCAAACTCCTTACCTCAGATGATCCACCTGCCTTAGCTTCCCAAAGTGCTGGGATTACAGGCGTGAACCACTGCGCCCAGGTCTTGTTAATTATCTTTTGAAGTGCAGCCCTTCCAGTAAGCATATATCCACTAGCCAACACAGGATTTGTGGCCTACTGACCTAGGTTTGAGTCTGAACCCTGCTACTTTGTGTTGGATGACTTGGGACAGTTATTCAACTTCTTTGAACGTTAGTGTCTTCATCTGGAGTGCAATATATCACCTGCTTGCTGGGCATGTCATTTGTGATGCTGTGTGAAGTGCACTGTTTATGAAGTGCCTGGTTTAGCACTTGACAACTGGTAGATGCTCAGCAAATGTTAGTTTCTTTGGTTTGCATTTGCCTCCCTTTGTAACACGGTGTTTGTTGCCTGATGCTTGTACCTGCTTGGTTGCATCTCCTCCATTAGGCTGAATATGTTTTAATTTTCTTTGTCTCTGCACATAAAAATTTTTTTGGTTTATTCATTGATTTCATCACTCATTTGTTCATTGTATTCATTCATGCATTCTTTTTTGTTTTTTTTTATTTTGAGACAGAATCTCACTCTATGCCCCAGGCTGGAGTACAGTGGTACGATCTCGGCTCACTGCAAGCTCCGCCTCCTGGGTTCACGCCATTCTCCTGCCTCAGCCTCCTGAGTAGCTGGGACTACAGGCACCTGCCACCACACCCAGCTATTTTTTTTGTATTTTTAGTAGAGACAGGGTTTCACTGTGTTAGCCAGGATGGTTTAGATCTCCTGACTTCATGATCCACCCACCTCAGCCTCCCAAAGTGCTGGGATTACAGGCGTGAGGCACCCGGCCACATTCTTTTTCTTGTTTATTCAAAAATCATTTACTGAGCCACTTGCTAAGTATGTTGGGCCCTACCAATGGAATGTACCCTTCTTCCAGCTAGAGTCAAGAGTAGAACTGATGAGAGCTTGAACTAGGCCAGTGACACTGGAGGCTGAGAGACAGGAATGGACTTAGGAGGTATTTAGAGAGAGGACTGTAAGGGCTGGCTGACCAGTTGGGTTTAGAAAGGAATCAATGACAGTTTCCAGGATTCTTGCTTGAGCCACCGTGTGGATGCTGACATCATTAATTAAAATGGGCAACATAAAAGATAGTAGAATTGTCTAGGGTGTGGATGGGCAGGGAGAAGTTATCATGTGTCCACCAGCCTGGTTTGGACACAGTAAGTTTGAGGTGTGTGCAGAATGTCCGCATGAAGAGACCGCTAGGAGGTGTCCAGTTCACCCTCAAAGGCAGTTCTGATTCTGGACACCTTTGTACATGATATGGGAGTGGAAGTAGCCAAACCAGAGAATGAGTGTAGAGTGGAAGGGAAGAGGGCTGCCAGTGGCCCACTGGGGAAGTGCCCTGATTAAAGTGGAAGGCGACAGGGAGTCTGTAGCTTCTGCTAGGAAGCCACATGTGATGCCTCACCACTGAAACTGCCCATGTGCCCCACCAAGAATATGCCACTGCCTGTGCACTTCAAGGCCAGCCCTTGGGTAGGCAGTACAGAAGTGGGGAGAATGCCTTCTTTCCCATCATGGGCCTCGCTGCAGGCCCCAGGCTGCATGGAATGTCTGTCTCCTTCTCCTGCAACATGTCTCACAGAGAATTCTTCTTGAATGCATGCTATGGTTCCTCTCTCCTTGTAGCTGCCCATCCTCATTTTTCTTCCCTCCACTGGATAAGCATAAGTGAGGAAACACGCCAATACCTCCTTCCCCTTGTACACACCTCCACTGCTGCTTCTATGTCTGGACCACCATCACGTCTGGCCTGCACCATTAGTCATCTCCAAACAGGTCTCCCTGCTTCTGCTTTGGCCCCCTGCAGTCTGTTCTACACCCAGCAGCCAGAGGGATCCTGTTAAAACATAAGTCAGGTTAGGTCATGCACCTGCTGAAAGTGCCCCAGTGGCTTCCAGATTCCTCACTGTGGTCCACAGGCCCGGCGTGACCAGGCCCACGTCTCTCTTTCTGAGATCCTCTCCCTCATCCCCCATACTCCAGCACACTGGTTTCCTTCTGTTCTCCAGATATACCAGGCTCTTTTGGCCTTGGCTTTGGCACACACTGCCCACTCTTCCTGCAGTGTTCCTTCCCCAGACTGTTTTGTCCCTGGTTTCCTTTCTTCTGTCAGGTTTCAGCTCAAATGTCACCTCCTCTGAGAAGCCTTCCCTGACCACCCACATATGAAGTAGTCCTCACCAAGTCCTGGTAGTCACTCTCAAAAACATCACCCAGTTTTGTTTTTCTCATTAAGCTTGTTCATTATCTTGTTCATTTATTTGCTTAGATGTTTACTTTGTGTTCTCTCACTATTATGTAAGTGATGAGTCTGCTGGGATCTTCTCTCCTGAACCCTGGATTCCCACTCAACAAGCGTTAGTTTGCTTAGTTTGCATCCTCCTCCCTTTGTAATGTGGTGTTTGTTGCTGATACCTTGTACCTGCTTGAGGAACCTGCTTGAGGAACAAGGCATCAGGCAATAATCACAGCGTTACAAAGGGAGGAGGATGCAAACTAGTAACCTGGTCATGGAGCCAGTCACAGACATGGCAGGATTTTTCTTCAGTGGTGGGCGGCACAGGAGAGAAAATAGGGGAGACAAATGTTAGGTTGATCCAGGTTCAGGGCCCTGAGAGTGTGGCAGTGGGACAGGGAGCTGAGGGTGCAGAGGGAGGGCATGTGACACAGTGGAAGGACGGGAGGTCCACAGGGAGATGGGAAGGGTGGGTCAGGGCTCTAGTGGTTTCATTCAAGTGGAACAGCCGATTGGGTGAGAATGAGGAAGTGCGATCAGGAAGGGCAGGCCCTGGTGGTCAGAGGGAACTTCTAGCCTTACATTTCATGGCCAGGGCTGTGGCCACATGGGGGTTGGTAAGCAGAGGGTTAGGTAACAGGAATGAAGGAGGTAGGCTAAGGCAAGATCCCGGAATGTTAGGGCTTTACTCATGATCAAGGCCCTCCTTGTAGGAGGTCAGGAAAAAGTGGGGAAGTCAGTGTGGAGGGGTCAGCAAAGCCACAGGCATGAGGAGCAGGAAGCTGGAGAGAAGCAGGTCTTGCTAGGAAATGAGGGGGAGGAGGTTGGTCACATTCCTAGGTTCTAGGTACTTCTTGGTAGGTTATTGTCTGGAGATAACAGTGACCAGGACAATTTGGGTTCTCCTGGTCCTGGGATAGAGGGGAGCACATGAGGGTTGAGCAGCCGGTACTTGGGAGAGTTACCAGGGAGGGGCAGGTGGAGAAGCCGGGGTGCAGCTAAGATGAAGCTGCTGAGATGGGTGTGAATTGGGGCATTTGCAGCCCTGGCATGAGTTCCCGAGGCATAGTGGAAGGAAGGGTTAGAAGAGGAGAGGGCGGAGGAAGGACGGAGTCAGATCCAGGTAGAGATGAGAGAACCCCAGAGGATGGATGTTGCTTGGAGGCCCTTCAGCCTGGGCAGACATTGTGGCTCATAGGAGGAGGGTGTTTTGGACATGAGGGTTGTGAATAAAATGGGTGAGGCCAGGCATAGTGGCATGCACCTGTAGTCGCAGCTACTCGGGAGGCTGAGGCAGGAGAATCGCTCGAGCCCTGGAGTTTGAGACCAGGCCGGGCAACATAGCAAGACCTTTCTCAAAAAAACAGAACTAAGCTGAGTGCGGTGGCTCACGCCTATAATCCCGATACTTTGGTAGGTCAAGACAGGAGGATCACTTGAGCCCTGGAATTCAAGACCAGCCTGGACAACATGGCAAAACCTCATCTCTACAAAAAAACTTAAGAATTATCTGGTCATGGTGGCATGCACTTGTAGTCCCAGCTACTTGGAAGGCTGAGGTGGGAGGATTGCTTGAGCCTGGGAGGTTGAGGCTGCAGTGAGCTGTGATCACACCACTGCACTCCAGCCTGGGTGGCAGAGTGAGACCTGTCTCTAATAAAAAAAGAGAACTAAAAAAAAAAAAAAAAATTAGATGTATTAACATAAAGAAATGGGTTAGGCTTCGGGTTTCAGGTAGCATGTTTTTAAAACAGCTTTATTGATACATGATCCACATATAGTACATTCACCCATTTAAAATGTGCATACAGGCCGGGCGTGGTGGCTCACTCCTGTAATCCCAGCTCTTCGCAAGGCCAAGGCAGATACATCACTTAGGCCCAGGAGTTCCAGACCAGTGTGGGCCACATGGTGAAACCCTGTCTCTACAAAAAATATAAAAATTAGCTGGGCATGGTGGCCCATGCCTGTAGCCCCTGCAACTTGAGGGGCTGTGGTAGGTGGATCACTTGGGCCTGGGAGGTCAAGGCTGTTGTGAACTGTGTTCGTGTCACTGCACTCCAGCCTGGGTGACAAAGCTAGACCCTGTCTCAAAAAATAAATAAATAAAATAAAATATAAATAAAATGCATACAGCTCACTGGTGTTTGGTATATTCACAGATACGTGCACTTATCACCAAAGTCACTTTTAGAGTATTTTCATGACCTCAAAAAGCAGCAACTCTGTACCTTTTGGCTGTCTCTCCCCTACCCACCAAGTTCTTCTCCCAGTCCCAGTCCCAGTCCCAGTCCCAGCTGCAAGCAACCAGTAGTCTATGTTCCATCTCTGTAGACGTTTCTATTCTGGACTTTCATGTGAATGGAGTCATATGATATGTAGACTGTTGTGACCGGTTTCTTTCACTTATTGTAATGTTTTCAGGGTTTATCCAAGTTGTAACATGTATCAGAACTTCATTCCTTTATATTGTTGAATAATACTCCATTGAGTAGATATACCACATTTTGTTTGCCTGTTGATAGGCATTTGGATTGTTTCTACTTTTCACTGTTATTAATTATGCTGCTGTGAATAGTCATATACAAGTTTTTATTTCTCTTGGATATATATACCCCAGAGTAGAATTGCCAAGTCAAATGGTGACTGTATATTTAATTGTTTGAGAAACTGCCAGACTTTTCCCAAGGGGCTGCACAATTTTTTATTTCCACCAGTAGTGTATGAAGGTTCTGATTTCTTTACCTCCTTGGCAGCATTTGTTATTATTTGACTTTTTAATTGTAACCAGACTAGTAGGAGTAGAGTGGTATCTTACCATGGTTTAGATTTGCATTTCTCTGGTAACTAATGATATCAAGCATCTTTTCATTTGCTTATTCACCATTTGTATATCTTCCTTGGAGAAATTGCTCAGGATCCTTTGCTTGTTATTGAGTGGGGTAATTTGTGTTTTTCTTATTAAGTTGTAAGAGTTCTTGATATAGTTTAGACACAGTCCCTTAGATATATGATATGCAAATATTTTCTCATTCTGTGGGTTGTCTCTGATGGTGGCATTTGAAGCACAAAAGTTTTACATTTTTATGAAGTCTAATTTACCAATTTTTTTGTTGTTGTTGCTCATGCTTTTGGTGCCATATCAAAGAATCCTTTGCCAAATCCAAGGCCATAGAGACTAACTGCTGTGTTTTCTTCTATGAGTTTTATAGTTTTTTGCTCTTACAAAATGGTATTTGATCCATTTTCAGTCAATTTTTGTATGTGGTATAAGGTAGGAGCTCAACTTCATTCTTTTGCGTGTGGCTATCTACTTGTCCCAGCACCATTTGTTGAAAGGATGATTCTTTCCCCATTGAGTGGTTTCGGTGCCCTTGTTGGGGAAATCAATTGACTAGACAGAAATAAACCTATGGGTTTATTTCTCAATTCTGTTCCTTTTATCTGTTTGTTTGTACTTGTGCCAATACCACAATGCCTTGAGTGCTGTTGCTTTGTAGTAAGTTGAAATTGGGAAGTGGGAATCCTCCTGCTTTATTCTTCTTTTTCAGGATTGTTTTGGCTATTTGGAGTCTCTTGCAATTCCTGTGAATTTTAAAATCAGCTTGTCAGTTTGTACAAAGAAGACATCTGGGATTCTAATAGTGATCGTGCTTGAATCCATAGATCACTTTGGGCAGTATTGCCATTTTAAGATGTTAAATTGTCTTCCAGTTCATGAACATGGTATGTTTTTCCGTTTATTTTGATCTCTTAATTTTTTCCAACAATGTTTTGTGGTTTTCAGAGTATACATTTTGTACTTCTTTTGTTAAATGTAATCCTAGGTATTTTATTCTTTTTTTTTTTTTTCTTTGAGACAGAGTCTGGCTCTGTCACCCAGGCTGGAGTGCAGTGGCGTGATCTCTGCTCACTGCAAGCTCCGCCTCCCAGGTTCACACCATTCTCCTGCCTCAGCCTCTGAGTAGCTGGGACTACAGGTGCCCGCCACCGCGCCCGGCTAATTTTTTTTGTATTTTTAGTAGAGATGGGGTTTCACCATGTTAGCCAGGATGGTCTTGATCTCCTGACCTCATGATCCGCCTGTCTCGGTCTCCCAAAGTGCTGGGACTACAGGCGTGAGCCACCGCACCCGACTATTTTATTCTTTTGATGCTATATTTAGGTAGTACTTTGATGGGAAGTTGTGATAGTACTTCTTACTCTTACCAGGTGAAGGGGTAGAGTGAGTAGAATTGAAAAAATGTTTTGTTGGCAGGAGAGAGGGCAGGGCATTTTCTGCTGTTCTTCAGGAGGTTGTATTCTCAGGTTTTTCACAATCCTTGGGCAAGGCATCAAGGAATACATCAGCCTTCAAAGAATTTCATGCACCCAGCTACCAATGATTTCCCCCTTTTCCCATCATAATCAAAACCCTGTGTGGTGGTAAGGGATGACTGATGAGTGAGTAGCTGAAGATAGCTCCTGGTTAATACAAAGGCAATCTGATTGGACTAATTAACACTAATATTTAAATCACTAATACCACTCCCCCGGCTTCTGAGATTTATCTGCTGTTCCAAAAGATGAAAATTATTAGCACAAACAAATCACTAATTAAAAGAACCTTGGTAGCATAAGCAAAGTGGGAGGTGGGAAAAATGCTTTTGGATTTGGCCTGGGAGGTCAAGGTAGTTTTTTGTTTTTTGTCTTTTTAAACTCGCTATATCATAGTTATATGTATTTTTGAGGTACATGTGACATTTTGATACATATGTACAATGTGTAATGATCAGATCAGGGTAACTGGGATATCCATCACCTCAAGCATTTAAGGACAGTTTTTGAGGAGAGAGAATGTCACAGTACGAGTTAGGAAGCACCTGTGCCAGTGGTCATTTCCTCTCTCTCATATGCAATTTTTCACAGCTTCTTTCCTTTTATTCTGTTTAGTAACTGGGTTGCTTCTTAGTGTGAGTGAGTACAAAGGGAGGTGGAGGTCAGGGCCAACATGCACATGCAGGTATGTTCTCAGTGTCTGCATCTCAGGTAGCACTTTTTCAAAATGACGTTCAAATAATTGTGAGGTTAAAATTCTATACTTTTTTTTGTTTCTTGGATTTTAAACCCTAAATTTGGCCTACTATCAAGTTCATGACCGTAAATGGAACTTGTATGTCATAGAGATTAGCAAGTTACTGGTTTCTTTGATTTATGTCCTATGAACCAGTATTTTTTTAGATTGCTATAAACTTTAAAAAAAGATGTGCTGTCATATCCTCTTTTTTTCTTTTGTGATGAATGGTGGAAAAACTTAAATGCAATTTTATTTGTGTTTCTAACTTTAACTGAATATCAGAGTTCTGCTGTTTTTCCATCTTGGTTTGCCTTTTCTAGTTCTAATCTGGGACTGAGGGAGACAATTTGGGCCTGGTTTGCAGATGGTTCTGCTTGCTCTGCAGGCCCTCCCCAAAAGTGTACGGCTGCCTGCCTTCAGCCCAGCTTTCATGTTTTGGTGCAGCTCTCATTTCTTTCTCTTTTTGTTTGAGTTCCTTTGATTGCCCAAACTGGGGTCACCTTCAAGCCACCTTGAGTAAAGGGATGCTTATGTTAAGGACACTGTGCACAGGGAACCTCAGAGATGCTGGACACTGAAGCCACTGGGAAAGTGGCCCCAGGCAGGCCTGCACACTTCAGCAACCAAAGCTGGCTCCTCTGATTCAGCTTGTCTGGTGGCCAATTTCTGTGGCCTTTAGTGTCTTTTATCTACATCGTGGCTCATATATACTTGTGTTATACGAGTATAACACAAGAACCTCTGGTCCCTCAGAACCCCAGCTGTGATGTCATTATCTCTCCAGTTTCTCTTTCATCACTTTCCAGCCTCCATTCTTAAAGAACCACCAAATGTAGTAATATTTCCTAGGTTCAAGTACCAGGAGGGAGCCATTGCCCAGCCCTTTCTTCTTTTTGTGCCAGGCTGTGCCCTAGGTACCCTCTAGCCTGTGGACTGACTTCTTTCGAGTCAGACATCCATCCCTGATCCTCCCTACTGTGTCTGGGGAGGGTCATGACAGCCAGCCACCTGTAGATCTGCCCTAGGAGCAGGACCTTGGTAGGCTCTTCCCCAGCAAATCTGGGAGGGCCCTGGCACCACCACAGATGTGTCCAGTGCAGAGCCAAGGGCATAGGTAGTATTGAGAGCAGATACGGGAAAACTTGGCACAGAACTAAACATTGAATTTAAAATAACCTCGCAGATGGAATATTCTTAAGAGATGAAAGTAAGGAGTCAGTGATTTTTTTATTTAAATAGAAAAATAGCTGAACACTGTGGGAGGAAATGAAACACAGAGTGAAATTAACTTGACTGCTGTTTGTTTTTTGTGGGGAGGGAATAATAAAAGTAACTGAGCACATTAGGTTTTACTTTCTTTTAAAAAACATGTTTTGTTCTTAAACTTTAACAAATGCACTGTAATCTTTTGGGGAAATACAGAAAAAAAGGAAGTAAAAATCAGTCATAATCCTACCACTCAGAAATGACTACTGTTAATTTTTAACTTTATTGTGCATAAGCTCCAGTTCTTAAGTAAATATGTAAAAAAAAAAAAAAGTGCTTTTAAAAAATCACTTAATAATACTGTTTGAGGCCGGGCATAGTGGCTCACGCCTGTAATCCCAACACTTTGAGAGGCTGAAGTGGGTGGATGACTTGAGGTCAGGAGTTCAAGACCAGCCTGGCCAACATGGTGAAACCCCATCTCTACTAAAAATACAAAAAAATTAGCCAGGCTTGGTGTGCACACCTGTAGTCCCACCTACCGGGGAGGCTGAGGCACGAAAATCCCTTGAACCCAGGAGGCGGAGGTTGCAGTGAGCTGAGATCGTGCCACCGCACTCCAGCCTGGGTGACAGAGCGAGACTGTCTCAAAAAATAACAACAAAAAATCAAAAATACTGTTTGAACAGCCCCGATCATTTAATATTCTTTTATAACAATTTATAATGGCTATGAGGTAGTCTGTCATGCAGATGGAACATAATTCATTTTTTTTCTACTCCGCTTATGGACGTTTAGGTTTCCATTTTCTTTGATTGTTTCTTAAAAACACTGCATTTTGAACATTCTTTCCTGTACAAATATTTTGCACATGTAGCACTGATATTTTTTTAGATTGAGTTCCCAGAGGTCAAATTATCGAGTTAAAGAATATAAACAATTTATATTGTTGCTTTTGAAATATATGGCCAAATTATCTTTCAGAAATATTGAAATAGCTCACATTCCTACCAACAGTATTTAGTTCCCATTTCTCATGATCCTTGCCAGCAGTGGATATTATTACAGAAATTTCTAATTTTAAAGAAAAAAATATGGTACTTGTTTTTATTTGCACTTCTGTTAATAGCAAGATTAAACATTTAAGTAGATTATTGACCTTCTTTCAAAAACTTTATTTTTAATTGTGGTAAGAAACACATGAAATTTGCAATCGTACCCATTTTTATTATTTTTTTCACATGGTCTACACCATACTAGTGTATAGACCTTACCACTTTTTAAATGTACACTTCAGTAGCGTTAAGTGTATTCACATTGTTGTACAATAGATCTCTAGATCTTTTTCATTCACAAAACTGAAACTCTGTATCAGTAAACAAGAATGTTCCATTTCCCCCTTAAATGCTCCATTTACCCTTTTCTCTAGCCCTTGGCAACCACCATTCTACTTTGTCTTTATCAATTTGATTTCCTTGAAAACCTCATGTAAGTGGAATAATAAAGGATTTGTCTTTTTATGATTGGATTATTTCATTTAGCATAATGTCCTTAAGGTTCATCCTCCTTTGTAGCATATGGCAGAATTTCCTTCCTTTTTAAGGTTGAATGGTACCCATTGTATGGAGAGACCACATTTTGCTCATCCATTACATTTCATTGATGGACACTTAGGTTACTTCCACCTCTTGGCTATTGTGAATAATACTGCCGTGGATGTGGACCCACAAATAGCTCTTTGAGAGCCTGCTTTCAGCTCTTTTGGATGGATATCTGGAAGTGGAATTCCTGGATCATGTGGTAGTTTTCTGTAATTTTTTGAGGAACTGCTATACTGTTTTCTACAGCAGCTGCACCATTTTACATTGCTGCCAACAGAAGGGTTCCGACTTCTCCATATCCTCCTCAATGCTTTTTTGTTTTTTTGTTTCTTGGATCTATCCTAATGGGTGTGAGTTGATTTCTCATTGTGGATTAGTGATGTTGAGCATGTTTTCATATGTTTATTGGCCCTTTGCACGTCATCTTTGGAGAAATGTCTATCAATTCCTTTGTCCTTTTTTTTTTTTTTTTTTTGTGAGACAGAGTCTCACTCTGTCACCCAGGCTGGAGTGCAGTGGCATGGTCTTGGCTCACTGCAGCCTCTGCCTCCCTGGCTCAAGCAGCCCTACAACACCAGCCTCCCGAGTGGCCGGGACTTCAGGCACGTGCCACCATGTCAGGCTAATTTTTGTGTATTTTGTAGAGGTGAGATAGTAACTTCCCAGTGAGTTCACCTTGCCCGCTGCCTAGACAGAGCCAATTTATAAAGACGGGAATTGCAACGGCGAGAGAGTAATTTACGCAGACCCCGCTGTGTGGGAGACCAGCGTTGCTGTTGTTGTTTTGAGACTGCATCTCGCTCTGTTGCCCAGGCCTGGAGTGCAGTGGCGTGATCTTGGTCCACGCCATTCTCCTACCTCAGCCTCCCGAGTAGCTGGGACTACAGGCGCCCACCACCACACCTGGCTGATTTTTTGTATTTTTAGTAGAGACGGGGTTTCACCGTGTTGTTAGCCAGGATGGTCTCGATCTCCTGACCTCGTGATCCGCCCACCTCGGCCTCCCAAAGTGCTGGGATTACAGGTGTGAGCCACTGGGCCCGGCCGGATTAGATTTTTTAAAGACAATTTGGCGGGTAGGAGCTTAGGAAGTAGGGAGTGCTGATTGGTCAGGTTGGAGATGGAATCATAGGGGGGTCAAAATGAGGTTTTCTTCCTGTCTTCTGTGCCTGGGTGGGATGGCAGAACTGGTTGAGCCAGATTACCACTCTGGGTGATATCAGCTGATCCTTCCAGTGCAGTTGCAGGGTCTGCAAAATATCTAAAGCATGGATCTTAGGTTTTACAATAACGATGTTATCCCCAGGAGCAATTTAGGAAGGTTGAGACCCTTGGAGCCAGAGACTACATGGCCCCTAAATTGTAATTTCTAATCTTGTAGCTAATTTGTTAGTTCTGCAAAGGCAGACTGGACCCCAGGCAAGAAAGGGGTCTTTTTGGGAATGGGCTGTTACCAGCTTTGTTTCAGAGTCAAACCATGAACTGAATTCCTTCCCGAAGTTAGTTCAGCTTATGCCCAGGAATGAATAAGGACATCTTAAGGGTTAGAAGCAAGATGGAGTCAGTTAGGTCTGATTTCTTTCACTGCCATAATTTCCTCAGTTATAATTTTGCAAAGGCGGTTTCAGGATTTCGCCATGCTGCCCAGACTGGTCTCAAACTTTGAGGTCAAGTGAGCCTCCCACCTCAGCATCCCAAAGTGCTGGGATTACAGGCATGTGCCCGGTCTTGCATATTTTTTAAATCGGATTTTTTATTTGTATAAATTTATGGGGTTCAAGTGCAATTTTCTTACATGCCAGGTTGCACAGTGGTGAAGTCAGGCATTTAGGGTTTTTTTCTTTGTTTCTGTTTGTTGTTGTTGAGCTTGATCTTTTTTTTTTTTTTTTTTTTTTTTTTTTTGACAGAGTCTCACTCACCCAGGTTGGAGTGCAGCGGCATGATCTCGGCTCACTGTAACCTCTGCCTCCCAAGTTTAAGCGATTCTCCTGCCTCAGCCTCCCGAGTAGCTGGAATTACAGGGTAGCTGGGATTACAGGCGCCTGCCACCATGCCTGGCTAATTTTTCTATTTTTAGTAGAGACGGGGTTTCACCATATTGGCCAGGCTGGGGTCTGGAACTCCTGACCTTGTGATCCACCTGCCTTGGCCTCCCAAAGTGCTGGGATTACAGGTGTGAGCCACCCCACCTGGCTGATCTTTTTTTTTTTTTTTTTTTTTTTTAAATAGTTGGTTCTGAGACTTTGATCTTGTCAAAAGAAAAAGTTACAAAAAATTTTGTTTAAAAATTAAATTGGCTTTTATTAGTGATTCATGAATCAGGGAGCACCTGATCTAAAGATTTAGAAAAAATCTTTGCCGTTTTTATTTTAAATAATGATATAAACCGTACTTGTTATTCCTTATTTCATCATTTGAAAAAATATGTGATCCTTTCTCACTCCTTACATGTATAGTCAGTCCACAAACTTTTGGTCAGTAGTTTACTTGTCAGTGAGATCTCCCATAGGCATGTAGACCAAGCCTAGCATTGCAAATGTTTTGGCCTGTTGACCTCAGAAAGGTATTATTAAGGTATAGTATATAAGTACTGAAGGCACAGTAATGGCTTGCTCTGTAGTAGGGGTCTGCAAACTACTGCCACCAGTTTTTGTAGATAAAGTTTAACTGGAACCCAACCATGTTCATTCAGTTAGGCATCTGTGAGTGCCTTTTCACTATGCACTGCAGACTTGAGTAGGAGATGGAGAGACCCTGTGGCCTACAAAACCTCAAATATTTACTATCTGACCCTCTACAGAAAAAGATTGCCAAGTGGTACTTTATAGAATTTTATCTTTGCTTCATAGATATTTTGCATTTTATAGAAAAAGTATTCCAAGGTAGAAAATAGAGGAAGCTTTCTCCTCGAGTTTTCGGTTTGGGCAGATCTGTGTACCATGCTCTCAGGGCAGTGGGGTTGTGAAGAGATACACGAGTCTCTCAGATGAGTCTTCAGGACTGCCATGTTTCCCAGGAAGGGGATAACCCATGTGTCTGCTGCCTGTGTGTATCCAGCTGTAATGTCGCCAGCAGGTTTGAGAAATCATTCCTGTTGTTTGATGTGGTTGTGCGAGTTTATCTTTTTTCATTTGTTTATTTTAGAGACAGAGTCTCGCTCTGTTGTCTAGGCTGGAGTGTAGTGGTGCAAATAGCTCACTGCAGCCTAACCTCCTGGGCTGAAGGGATCCTCCCACCTCAGCCTCCTGAGTAGTTAGGAATACAGGTGTGCACCACCATCCCTGGCTGATTTTTTGTTTTAAAATGAAAAATTCAAACAATGTGGAAACCAAGCCACGCCCAGCTTGATTGTGAGATTTAATTTCTTGGAATGGGCTGGGTGCGATGACTTACACCTGTTATTGAGCACTTTGGGAGGCTGAGGCAGGAGGATGGCTTGAGGCCAGGAGTTTGAGACCAGCCTGGGCAACATAGGGATATACCATCTCTACAAAAATTTAAAAAATTACTCAGGCATGGTGGCTTGTTCCTGTAGTCTCGGCTGCTAGGGAGGCTGAGGTGGGACGATCACTTGAGCCTAGGAATCTGAGGCAACAGTGAGCTATAATTGTGCCACTGCATTCTAGCCTGGGTGACAATGAGACCCTGTCTCTAAAATGAAATAAAATAAAAATAATAATTCTTACAATGAAGGTAAGAGAGAAGGAGAATGGGTGGCCATCCAGGTGTGATGGGGGTTCTTCATTGGTGGAAGAGAGAGAGAATACTCTAGAGACAGCCTAGCAGAGGTCACTGGGAGGCAGATATCCATACTTGGCATAACAATCTTTCAGTGAGACAAGAATTCTCTATGTGCATTTTTTTTTTTTTTGAGATGGAGTCTCGCTCTGTTGTCCAGGCTGGAGTGCAGTGGTGTGATCTTGACTCACTGCAACCTTGGCTTCCCGGGTTCAAGCAGTTCTCCTGTCTCAGCCTCCCAAGTAGCTGTGTATGCCACCATGCCCGGCTAATTTTTATATTTTCAGTAGAGACAGGGTTTCACCATATTGGTCAGGCTGGTCTTGAACTGCTGACCTCAAGTGATCTATCTGCTTCAGCCTCCCAAAGTGCTGGGATTACAGGCATGAGCCACCACACCCAGCCCTCTATGTGCATTATTATGACAGACACATAAGGTAGCCTGGGGAGTTTGGAAATCTATACAAATCTAAAATTTTCCAACTCACCTAAAGGGCTTAGTTTTGTCAGGGAGCAATTTCTTTTTCTCTCTCTTTCTCTTTCTGTCCTGCTCCCTTCCCTTCCCTTCCCTTCCCTTCCCTTCCCTTCCCTTCCCTTCCCTTCCCTCCCCTCCCCTCCCCTCCCCTCCCCTCTTTCTCTGTTTCTCTTCTTTCTTTCTCTCTCTCTCTCTTTCTTTCTTTCCTTCTTTCTTTTTTTTTTTTTTTAGGTGCAGTCTTGCTCTTGTTGCCCAGGCTGGAGTGCAGTGGCACGATCTTGGCGCACTGCAACCTGCACCTCCCAAGTTCAAGTGATTCTCCTGCCTCAGCCTCCCAAGTAGCTGGGATTATAGGCATGTGCCACCATACCCGGCTGATTTTTGTATTTTTAGTAGAGACGGGGTTTCACCATGTTTGCCAGGCTGGTCTCAAACTCCTGACCTCAGGTGATCTGGCTGCCTAGGCCTCCCAAAGTGTTGGGATTACAGGCGTGAGCCACTGCGCCTGGCCTCAGGGAGCAATTTCTGATTGGCAGCTTTGGTTTGCTAAATTATAGACAGTTGACCTTTTATCTCAAACCATACAATTGTGCTGTCGTTGAATTTCCTTCTCCCCACCAGTAAATGCCATGGCAAGTTCTAGTACCAAATGATACTTTCTCTTGTGTTATAAAGGTAGCATCTCTTAATACATTTGAATTTGCTATTTATTTTACATGAAATAAAAATAATTTATGTTAAAATTACTATTCTGAGAGCATTATGCTATTTACTGTATTTAAAATAATTACTTTAAAAAGTTTACAATTAATGTTACTAGGAAAATTCAGACAATGTGGAAGTGTATAGAGCTTAGAAAATGAAATGATCACCATTTTCACTGTACAGATTTACAGTATTAGAGGTTGACCATGATAGTTCACTTGATGTTTTGGAACAACTGGTTGAAACTGCTTTCAACTTTCCCAAGTTTCCTGTTTTCTTTTTTATTTTCTTTTACTTTTATATTTTGAGACAGGGTCTCACTGTAACCCAGGCTGGAGTGCAGTGGCATGATCATGGCTCACCGCAGCCTTGACCTCCCAGGCTCAAGCAGTCCTCCCACCTCAGCCTCCCAAGTAGCTGGGACCACAGGCGCATGCTACCATGCCCAGCTAATTTTTGTATTTTTTGTAGAGATGGGGTTTCGCCATGTTATCCAGGCTGGTCTCGAACTCCTAAGTGATCTGCCCGCCTCAACCTCCCAAAGTGCTGAGATTACAGGTGTGAGCCCCCAGGGCCAGTTTCCTACTTCATAGTTGGACTTGGTCTGTAGCATCTTAAGGTGGCCAATTATCAGACTCCTATTAGATAGAACTGCACAGTTCTGCCTGGCTGGGAAAAGCTCAAGCCCTCTGGGGAAAATTAAGACCCCAACTTTGAACCATTTGTTCACATTACAGAGTCATGGAGGTAGCCTGTGGCATTGGAAGGCCACCCTAGGGAAGCAGACTGGCTTTGGTTGCAGTGGAACTTGAGCACTTGCGCTCTTTCATAGTGTGACCTTGGGCAACTTAACCCCTTAACCCCTCTGACCTTCCGCTTTCTTACTTGTGAAGTGGGGATATTCAAATCCTCACAGGACAGTTGTGAAGTTTAATTACACAAGGAAACACAGCTATGCCCTGTTGGAGAAATTCAGTCAAATGGGAGAGACAGAGGGTATCTAAACATCATGATGCAAGCGAAGTTAAGGGCACCAGGGGACTGCACAGCACGTGGTTGTGTAATGGGGCAGAGAGCCGGGGAAGTGATTTCTGTGCAGAATCCTGGCAGAGTTTGCTGGTGCCTGGAAAGGGTGAAAGTATGAGGGTAGAGGTTCAGCCGTGTGGAGCACGTGATGTGGGTGGGGAGCATGGCCAGATCCTGAGATTGTGGAACCCACTGGCTAACTTGGCTCTGGTGCAGGAATCCCATGATAACCGGACTTGAGCCGCTCCTCCTCCTGGCCTCCTCCCCTTGGCATGACCCAGGCCTTCTGTGTAGAGGGCCTTTTTCCTTTTGCTTTCCTGGCTATCTCACACCGTTCTTTAGGCCTCAGCGGAAGTGCCATTTTCTCAGTAAACCCTCTCCACCCCCACTTAGTCCCTCCATTCTTTAAAATTTTGTTTTAAATGGTAAAAAACACACAACCTAAAATGTACCATCTGATCCATTTCTAGGTGTACAGTTCAGTGGTGTGAAGGATGTTCACATTGTTGTGCCGTTGATCTTCTGAACTCTTTTCATCTTGCACAACTGAAACTCTGTACCCACTCAGCTGCCCCCCACCCCCTCTCCCTCCCATACTTGGCAGCCACCATTCTACTTTCTGTCTCTGAATTTTTTTTTTTTTTTTTTGAGATGAGGTCTCTCACTCAAGCTGGAGTGCAGCAGCACAGTCTCAGCTCACTGCAACTTTTGCTTCCCAGGCTCAAGTGATCCTCCTACCTCAGCCTGCTGAGTAGCTGAGACCACGGGCGTGCCACGACTCCTGGATAAGTTTTTGTTTTTGGTAGAGTTGGGGTTTTGCCCTGTTGGCCAGGCTGGTCTCTAACTCCTGACCTCAGGTGATCTGCTTGCCTTGGCCTCCCAAAGTGCTGGGATTACAGGTGTGAGCCACCACACCTGGCCTCTGCCTCTGCATGTGACTGCCCTTGGTACTTCATACAAGTGGAATCATACGGTGTCTGTCTTTTTGTGACTGGCTTATTTCATTTGGCCTATGTCCTCCAGGTTTATCCCTGTTGTGTGTTTTTCCATTCCTATCACATGGTGTCCTTTCCTATCAGTTCCACGTTATAATTAGGAAGTCGCCTCCAAAGCTCTGAGCCTGCTGTGTACTCCACCGTGTGTCCTGCTTCCACCTCAGCCCATGGCACATAGCAGGAGCTCCACAAAGAGTGACTGAACAGAATCTCCAGTTCCAACCCCAGTCTGTCTTTCCAACCTAATCTCGACTGGTCCCCTCTTGACTAGCTTCTTATAGCTGCTGCAATAAATTACCACAAGCTTGATATTTAGAACAGCAGAAATTTATTCTGTTACAATTTGGGATGCTGGAAGTCCAAAATCCAGGTGGCAGCAGAGCCGTGCTCCCCTGCAGAGGCCCTAGGGAAGAATCCCCTCCTTGCTTCTTCCAGCCCCAGGGGCTCCATGGCTGGGGGCTGCATCCCTCCCCCTCCTCGTCTTCGTCTTCACATGTTCTTCTCTGTGTTCTCCTCTCTTTCTCTTATATGGGCACTTGCCATCAGATTTAGGGTTCACTCCAGTCATCCAGGATGATTTTATCTTGAGATTCTTAATTATGTCTCCAAAGACTCTTTTTTCAAATAAAGTCACATTCACAGGTTCTGTGGATCAGGACATGGACATATCTTCATGGCAGCCACAATTCCACCCCACTACACCCTCTGAGAACCCTGTCCCCCAGCTGATCTGGCCTGGTCACGATCTCTGGACCACAGGGCACGCTTTTCACCAGGCTCTGTGGGTGTTGTTGTTGCTCCTCCGCTCCCCTGGAGGTCCTGCTTTTTTTCCTTGAACACTGAGATCCCCTGCTCTCCCATTCCCTCTCCATGGGTCCTCTGACTGCTCCAGGGGAGAGGGACTCCCTTCCTCTTGGAAAGCTTCCTGCTGCTGCTCGGGTGCAGCTCGCTTGCCCCTTCCAGAGGCCCTGTGGGGTCTCTCGTCTGCACCTCCACACGGCCCTGGAAGCGGAGCCTGTGTTCCTGCTTCCCTGTGTTCCCTGTGGTGCCAGTGACATGAGTATAGAGACTCTGGGAATACGTGTGGGGGATAATATGGACCCGGAAGGTGGGCTCAGACACATACTGTTGTTATCAAAGTGAAGGCAAATAGCAGACCTGCAGTCATAGTCACCCTCAGTTGTAAGAATACATATGTGTGGATATAGGCAGGGAATTTAAATTTGCTTTTTGTTTTTGGCAGGGAGCAGGTGTTAAATCTAATGAGCTTACATACCAAGTGGGTTTAAAGAACAATTGACAACCCCAGAGACATGCAGGGCCTGGAATCAAACAACAGGCTGGCTGCACTACTCAGAAGGTCAGAGTCAAGGTCCTGACTTTCTCCTGCTGAGGGCCACACCATCTCTTATGTGACCTCTGGAGTAATTTAAGTGTCACAGGAAGGGCCTGATCCCAGAAGGTTTGAGTTTCCGGTAAAAGCGTCAGGGCTGCCTCTGGTGGTGGATCTCTCTGCGCGTCTTTTCCAGCCAGCATCCCCCCGCACATGGCTTCTGCTCCCCGGCATCTCCAGCTTCCTCCCCAATTCACTAAGGCTCCAGCCCCAGCCTGACTGGCTGGCCTTGCAGTTTGAAGGTCTGTCATCATCCAGCTGCCTTGGACTCATTGGGGTCCAGACTCCTAACCCCTGGTGTGGACTGATGTTCACCTTGGTCCTGCCAGCAGGAGAGGGCAGTGTGGGAGGAGCAGAGGCTCACATGTCAGGGACTGTGGGGCCGGGGGGGCTCTGTCAGGGGATTTGGGTCGGAGGCCATGAGTGGTGTATCCACTCCAGTTTGGAGGTTCCAAATCACCCAGTGTGGATATCTTATTTTTCAGATTGATCGTGTCCTGTGCTGAAGATGTTTCCGGAACAACAGAAAGAGGTATGTCATCACAAATCCAAAAATAAATAACCCACATATTTTGATTCACACAGGTTAGTTCTTCATTCGCGAACCATAAACCCATGGGTTGCTTGAGGAGGTTTCATGAAAGACCAAAGGCCCACCCTCCTGTACCTGCTCCTCTACTCCCACCATTGGTGCCTGCATAGCCTTCATTTTGGGTTCCAGTGACTCAGCTGTGGAGCACATTCCCACCCACAGCTCGTGACTCAGAATTCTCCCAGGCTCTGCCTCCCACCCCTTGGCTTGGAGCAGTATCCATCCAGTCTGCCTTCCTGCTTTTTTACTCCATTGACTCATCCCTGAATTCTCCTTCCTTCAGGTAGCAGCCCAGGAGAATTTCTGCCATTAGTTTCAGGTTTACCCGACTTGTTGCCTGGGCTTGGTTTCATACAACACTGGCAAAACTGGCCCTTCTGCCTGCAGCCTGGCTTCCCAGGCCTCCATGCCTGCCCCCTGAGCCTCTCCCTGACTGGGAGGAGCGTAGGACAGCCCTCATGCCAGCCCCGGCTGAGTGTCCCTCCTTTGGCAGTACGCATTGCCCTGCCTGCTGTGGTGCAGTGCACATCATCACTTGGTGAGGCTGATGAAGTGGAGAAGCAGCACAGGGGCCTGTCTAGGGAGTGTGCACACACACGTGCACACACATGCACACGAGTCACACATTCATACAGTCACATGGTCCCAGCTCACCCTGCACAAGTTGAAAGCATGAAACCATTTATTTCAGAGAATCTTTCCAGAAAGTCCTTTGCTAGCTCTCACATCTTTAATTTCAGCCCTATCCTTGGCTTCACGTTCTTCTCAGCAGTCCAGCCTTGCTTGCATCCCTTAACTCTAGGCTGGGCTTCCCCATTTTCAAAGGCAGTGTTTTGGTTTGTTTTTTAACTTTTAAAAATTGGGCTAGACGGGCATGGTGGCCTGTGCCTGTGGTCCTACGTACTCGGGAGGCTGAGGTGGGAGGATTGCTTGAGCCTGGGAGCCAGAGGTTGCAGTGAGCCAAGATTACGCCACCACACTTCAGCCCCGGCGACAGAGCAAGACCCTGTCTCAAACGAAAAACCAAAAACCAAAATAATTGGCTGGGCACCATGACTCATGCCTGTAATCCCAGCACTTTGGGAGACCGAGGTGGTTGGATTACTTGAGGTCAGGAGTTCGAGACCAGCCTGTCCAACATGGGGAAACCCCATCTCTACTAAAAATACCAAAATTAGCTGGGCGTAGTGGCATGCGTCTGTAGTTCCAGCTACTTGGGAGGCTGAGGCACAAGAATCTCTTGAACC
Organism: Pan troglodytes; assembly: GCF_028858775.2. Taxonomy (NCBI): domain Eukaryota; kingdom Metazoa; phylum Chordata; class Mammalia; order Primates; family Hominidae; genus Pan; species Pan troglodytes. Next base: position 32,152,585 of record NC_072404.2, read on the forward strand.
TGGGAGGTGGAGGTTGCAGTGGGCTGAGATCATGCCACTGCACTCCAGCCTGGGTGACAAAGCGAGACTCTGTCTCAGAAAAAACCCACAAAAAACAAAAAAATTGGGCTATATTATGTATAGTAAAATGCATAAAGTGTTCCAATCTTATGTATGTAGCTCAATGGATTTTTGTCTTTTTGTTTTAGTAGAGACAGGGTCTCTCTTTGTTGCCTAGATTGTTCTCAAACTTCTGGCTTCAAGCAATCCTCCTGCCTCAGCCTCCCAAAGAGCTGGGATTGCAGACATGAGCCACTGATCATGGCCTAAATGGATTTTTATATACCTGTGTAACTACCACTCAGATCAAAGTATAGATGTTTCTGGCTCCCCAGAAGGTACTGTGTGCCCTTTTCCAGTCAGTCCCCCTCACTTCCACCCCTAGAGGTGACCTTACACAATACGTATACCAGGCATGCTTTTTTCCATCTCATTTTAAGTAATACTGAGACCAAGCTGCTTGTTCCGGGAAATACCCGCCCATGAAGTTAATGAAACTGCAAAGTTAAGGGCATAGTTCCCACAGGACTGCCCTTGTCTCCAACACCAATTGCAAGCTTGGGGCTTTCCTGAACCACCTTCAAGTTTAATAATTCACAAGAAAAACTCACAGAACTCAGAGCTATTATCCTCACAGATGCTGCTTTTTATAGAGAAAGAACACAAACGAGAACCAGCCAAAGCAAGAGCTGGACGCATGGGCAGTCAGGTGGGGTCCAAGGGCAGAGTTTCTGGTCGTCCTCCCAAAGGAGCCATGGGCGGAGTTATCCTCCCAGCACCCATGTGTGACAGTGTACAGAGTCACTTGGTGTAGCTGGAATGATCGCCTGGCTTCAAATCCATTGCTCTTAGAACAAAGTCAAAACACCTCACGTGGTCTCTAGCACTCTGCAGGATCCAAACCTCCTTCTTTCTCCAGACTTCTTTCCTGTGCCCCACCTACCACTCCAGTGCACTTCTTGTTCCTTATTTCAGAGCTTATTTTAGAGCCTTGAATGCTCCATGCACTCCGACCCCCATGGACTTTTACAGATGTTTTTTTCCACTGCCTGGAATAATCTCTTCCCCTAGCCTTCGTACTGTGTTGACTGGCTAACTTCTACTTATCCTTCAGGCATCGGCTTAGAAGTCAAGAAGAAGCTTTCTAAACCTTTAACTATATAAAAGATATTTTTATCTAATCAGCTCCTCAGCAGCACCCTGTAGTCAATGCCAGTTAGAAATAGAGAAGGTTTAGGTCAAGCCTTTCATATCCTAGTGTCTGGTTGTTTAGTGGAAAGTAATTCAGGTTCCACCTAATCGAATATGTAAGGACCAAATGCAGTATGACTGATTGTTTTGGAATCTAGACCAAGGGTACACTGAGTATGGAAGCACTTTTCTCTCAGTACCCACAGCAAACATTACTAATTAATCATGAGGTTGGCACGTGAATTGAGATTTATTTACCATCCTTGTAACAAGATTCATACAGCCTGGGAGTGACATCTTGGTTCTGTCTAAATGGCAGTACTGACCTTAAAATTTAGTAATTTTTTTTTTTACATTTTGGGGGTGAGGAATCAAATGTAGTCTCTCTTGTTAAAACAGCTTTATGACTGTAATAAATCTAGAAAGAGGAGAAAAGGGAGTGAGAATCTCCCTTGTTAGTTAAGCATGTTCCATTTGCACATTGGTTTGAATTCCCAGGAGAGCAGTATCCGAGCTGATGGATCTTCTCCATAAAAAGGCCTTGGCATTGGGCCATTGTGAAATTAAAATGAATTCAGAGTCATTCATGCATGCAACTTTAATTTACAATTAAAATATTATGGTTACATATTTTAATAAGAATAATTATATGGACCCAACTGAATCAACTCTTCTGTTTAATGAGACAGAACCCAGACTCCAAATGGAAAGGCAGGTGGCTGTGACAGGAAGCGCATTTCAGACAGTGTCTTTTGTGGAGCTAGGCATTTTTATTCTTTTTATATTCGAATGTCCAGAGTGAGCTGTTTGATTTTTCTACACTACTCAGGATGCTTGCCTCAGCCTTGCTGAACTCATCTTGTGGGGTGTATGAGTGAGCATTTGCTCCAGCTGCACACAGTCCCTTTCATGGAGTCGGACATTCTTGCCCAAGCGCCCGCTCCCTCCTCCATAAGGGCACTGGGCTCTTTCCTTGGCACAGGGCTCACTTGGTGTAACTAGACTGTTCCTCCCTGTGTGATGTGACCTGAAGTGTGGGCTGAAACCCCTTTTGAATGTACGTGTGCATGCGTGCATATCTCCCCTGCTCTCCTGGATCATGATGGCTGCATTCTACTTTTAGAGATTCATCCCTTTAGGATAAGTGCTTTTCCCCTTCCCAAATGCACATGCTTCATACTAGGTATAACAGCAGCTTCTAGGCAACTCCAGTTATTGACACCTTAGCGATGATATATCCATCACTTCTTTGGCAGGGAATATCCTGAGTAGGACAGGCCGAAGTGGGCCCCAGAGAGTTGCACAAACCATGAGGACCCCACCACTGAGGGAGGAGATGGGGCACTATGGGGAGAGCTGGCAGGGAGGGATGTGTTGCCATTTTGGATGAGCAGCCCCTAAGGTTAATATTAATATGTCTAAGATATGCTTATGCTGACCCATGGTAATATTTTGGACTTCCTCTAGGAAAGTATGCTTTTGATATTCGGAAACTGACTGGAAACTGACTGGTCTGGAACTGATGAATATCTTTAACAAATAAATAATATTAGCTAGGATCCTGTGATGCCGGGTACTTTGATGGGAAGCAACAAGACAAAACATTTTATCACTCCCCAAAACCTAAATTTGTTGTTCCTCTCTCCCTCCTTTCTTCTTCTTCCCTTTTTCCCCTCCCATCCTCCATTTTTCTCAGTCTCTGTTATACTCAGTTATTAAGTGTTCCTGTTTGAAAAAATAGTTAAGTTTCCATAAGAGGCAATTTACAGTCTTCTGTAAGCAAAGAAAGGCAGCTGGGAATATTGTCTTCACACATACACACCAGGTTTCAGAGAAGGCTGTTATCATTCTGAGCACTACATTTGTGTTACAGGTACTGTGAGGACTCTGATATTTTTTTCTGAGCTTGTCCCAGAGAAAGATCTTCCTTCCTTTTTTTTTTCTTAACCCTTCTTCCAGATTTTAAAATAATTGTTCACTGCAGAACATTTTTGGAAAAGTATACAGGAAAAAATAAAACTTTGAGCTATTTCTTTCTAGTCTTTTTCTATATATATGTATATGTCATTTTTAGAAAATTGAGATCATACAGAATTTATAGTTTAATATCTCACTCTTCCAGCTTAGTGTTCTAACACATTTCAAGAAATACTTCACCAGCTCTGATTAAATTAGAAGTGGCTTAGGAAAAGAAAGAATTAGTAAACATAAATTCATCTTCGAATTGTTAAGAAATGAACAAAGAATAACTTTACAGTGGAGAAATCTGACAAACACTTCCTCAGCCAGGTGATCACTGTTAATACCCACAGTGATGTTATGTTGCTAGCATGTGGAAGTGATATCACCTGAAAGTGATAAAAATGGCACTTTACCCTCCGAAATAGGTAGCCTTCCTTCCAAAAACCTATAACACCAATCTAATCATGAGACAAACATCAGACAAATCTGCAGAATACCTGCGAGGGCTCCTCAAATTGTCAAGGTCATGAAAAACAAGGAATGCCTGAGAAGCTGTCACAGCCAAGAGGAGCCCAAGGAAACACAATGACCAAATATAATGTATCTCGAGTGGGATCCTGGAACAACAGATTAATGACATTAGGTGAAAACTAAAGCAATCAAGCAATCTGTTTTTTGTTTGTTTGTTTGTTTGTTTTTGAGACCGAGTCTCACTCTGTCGCCCAGGCTGGAGTGCAGTGGCGCGATCTCGACTCACTGCAAACCCCACCTCCCGGGTTCACACCATTCTCCTGCCTCAGCCTCCTGAGTAGCTGGGACTACAGGTGCCTGCCACCACGCCCAGCTAATTTTTTGTATTTTTAGTAGAGGCGGGGTTTCACCATGTTAGCCAGGATGGTCTAGATCTCCTGACCTCGTAATCTGCCTGCCTCGGCCTCCCAAAGTGCTGGGATTACAGGTGTGAGCCACTGTGCCCGACCAGCAATCTTAATGAAGTATGGACTTCAGTTAATAATAACATGTCAATATTGATTAATGAATTGTTACAAAGGCAGCATGCTAATATAAAATGTTAATAATAGGGGAAGCTGGGTGTGGGATATGTAGGACCACTCTGTACTATCTTCATAATTTCTCTATATCTAAAACTGTTTAAAATAAAAAGTTTATTTTAAAACAAATATCATTGACATATATATGCTCACATAAAAAGATTCTGAAAGATTGTACAGTGAATAAACCAATAAACAAAATAGTATTTATAAATGTAGGTTATGCTCCTGTTTGTGTTAAAAAATTGCATAAAGCTGGGTGTGTTGGTGCATGCATGTAATTCCAGCTACTTGGCCAAGGCGAGATCACTTGAGCCCAGGAGTTCAAGGCTGCATTGAGCGATCATCAATAGCCACAGCATTCCACCCTATGCAATGGAGTAAGACCTTGCCTCTTCAACCCCCAAAACAAAAAAATACACAAGGTAGAGATGATAATAAAATGAACCCCCATATGTGTACCTACCAACCAGCTTCAACAATTTACTAACTCATTATTAACTCATAGCCGAGCTATATCCCCACCCCACCTATTTCCTCCTGCTACCACAGTCAATTATTTGGAAACAAATTCTAGATATTATATAATTTCATCTGTAAATATTTCAGTATGCATTTCTAACAAATGACCTTTTTAAAAAATGAACCACATTATCACATGTTAAATAATTAAACAATTCCTTCATATCATCAAATATTCAGTGTGCAAATTACCTTGATTATTTTGAAAAAAATTATATACTTGGTTGTTCTAATTCTCTATTTAATTAGGATTCAGATAAGGACCACACATTGCATTTGGTTGATACATTGTTTAAAGTCTTTAATTCTCTCTTTTCCCCCTTTTGCAATTTATTTGTGGAAGAAATTGCATCTTTTGCCTTATGGAGGTTTTCACATTCTAGATTTTGCTGAGTGCATCCTTGTGGATGCCAATTATTTCTTATTGCAGAAGAGGAGGTTTTTTTTTTCTGCACTTTTCCTGATGTGTTACAAGATATGAAAAGGTAACTCGCTGATTTGGGATACTACTTGTGTAAAGAAACTTGAAACATTGTGAGCTATTATAAGTCATGTAAAAGGCAGGTCTAGCTAAATCTCATTCACAGTTGTTTATCCTGAAGTAATAAAAGCTTTTCAAAAAATCATCATTCAGTACCACCAGAGGATGGTATTTAAACATACTCCATGCTGTAGAGTGGCAAGTAATATCCCTTGTCATATGTCTCTTATTTGTTACAGCTGTTATTAGGAAATAAAGGAAGGTTGCTTGATATATTCCTTTTGCCCTTCTATTTTGTTATTTGTAAAGAATATAGTATATGAAATGTGCTAGATTTTAGTTGTGAAATTGTTATATGGGGGTCCTGAATAGCACTCTGGTGATTAACACACTGGTAAATGCTTTTTTTTTTTTTTTTTTTGGGGGGTGGAGACAGAGTCTTGGTCTGTCGGCCAGGCTGGAGTGCAGTGGCACGATCTCAGCTGCTCACTGCAACCTCCGCCTCCCAGACTCAAGCAATTCTCCTGCCTCAGCCTCCCGAGTAGCTGGAATTACAAGTGTGTGCCACCACACCTGGCTAATTTTTATATTTTTAGCAGAGACGGGGTTTCACCATGTTGGCCAGGCTGGTCTCAAACTCCTCACCTCAGGTAATCTGCCTGCCTTGGCCTCTCAAAGTGCTGGGATTATAGGCTTGAGCCACCATGCCCAGCCCACACTGGTAAATTCTATAATCATTAGTTGTATGGAAAAGTACCTAGTGCATTGTTGTTGCACAATATATTTTAAGTGAATGAATGAGTCTCCAGTGTAAATACATGAACATGTAAAACACTACTTTGAAATAGGAAAAGAATGTCCCAAGAAAAAGAACAAACTGAGACAAGTTTACATTTTTATGTTAGAAAATTCTCATCAAAGCTATGAAAAATTAGTATTCACTTAACACCTAGACATTCTGCTTTATTAGCTTTCGTCTTTTGTGATCTTTCTGTAATCTAAGTAAATATTTTGACAGTTAACACCTACTCATCTTTACTGTGCTACAAAGATTCAAACTAAGCTATGATGGAAAATTTAAAAAAACACACCTATCACAATGGCTAAAATAAAAAATAGTGATAACCCCCACTGGAAACTGTAATAGGTATGTATGTTATATCATTGTGGGGTTAATTGTATTTCCCTAGTGGTTAACGATGTTGAACATCTACGTGCTTGTTTGCCATCTGTATGCCCTATTTGGGTGAAATGTCTCTTCATATCTTTTGCCTGTTTTCTAATTGAATTCTATTTTTTAAATAAGAGTGAGTGAATGAGTGTTTTGAGACAGGGTCTCTCTTGTTGAGGCTGGAGTGCAGTGGTGTGATCTCAGCTCACTGCAACCTCCCACCCACCCACCAGGCTCAAGCAATCCTCCCACCTCAGCTTCCTGAGTAGCTGGGACTACAAGTGTGAGCCAGTACACTCAGCTAATTTTTAATTAGTTTTTAAATGTTTTGTAGAGATGGGGTTTCACCATGTTTCCCAGGCTGGTCTTGAACTCCTGAGCTCAAGTGATCCTCCCACCTTGGCCTCCCAAAGTGCTGGGATTACAGGAGAGAGCCACCTCACCTGTCTGATAGTTTTTTTTTTTTTTTTTAATATATTCTAGATGCAAGTCCTTTATGGAATGTGTAGTTTGCAAATATTTCTTCAATCTTTAATTTGCCCTTTTAACCTTATTCACGGCATCTTTTGCAAAGCAAAGATTTTTAGTTTGGTGAAGCCTAATTGATCACTTTTTCCTTATGTGGATTGCCCTTTTGAGATAAGTTGAAGAACTCTTCTCCTAGTCCTGGGCCGAAAGATTTTCTTTGATTTTTTTTTTTTCTAAAAGTTTTTCTAAAAGTTTTCTCTGATGTTTTGTGTTTGACATTTACATCTGTGGTTTGGTTAGTGTTGATTTTTGTATAAGGTGCACGCTTTAGGTTGAGGTTCATCTCTTGGCCTGTGGATGTCCAGTTGTTCCATAATCATTTGTTGAGAGGCTTTTCCTTCTCCTTTGAATTGTTTTTGCACCTTTGTCAAAAATCAGGTGGGCGTATTTGTGTAGGTCTCTCTCTGGGTTTTCTGTTCTCTTTCACTGATCTTCTGTGTCTATCCCTCTCTAGGACTCCATTGTCTTGCTGCTGTAGCCTTAACATTGGGAAGAAGGCTTCCTCCCACTTTATTCTTTTTCAAAAATTTTTTGGCTATTCTAAGACATTTCCCTTTCCATATAAATTTTAGAATAAGCCCATCTATGTCTTCAAAAAAAGTCTTGCTGAGATTTTTTATAGGAATTGTGTTAAACCTACAGATCAATTTGGGGAGAATTTCTCTCTTTACTATGTTGGGTCTTCCAATTTATGAACATAGTGTGTCTCTGCTTTGATTCCTTTCAATAGCATCTTAGATTTTCAGCATAGAGGACCTCTGCTTTTTAAAAAATTTTGTCAATCAGTTGGTTAATTCTGAAACATTTAATATGCACTTACTATGTGCTAGTACCATGCTTGGTGCTAGAAATACAAAGATGAAATACAAAGCTTTAAGAAGCCAGAAGGACAGAGTTTGAGAAGAGCATGTTGTCTGAACTGGCATTTTAGCTAATAAAAGCAGAAAAAACTTCCCCCTCCAAAACAATACAATTACAGTGAAATTGGAAATTGCCTAATATTTATTATTAGTAAAAGAATCACGAGATAGAACATGTTTGAGAGTACAGTCTTTGGAACAAGGCAGATCTGAGTTTGAAACTTAGCTCAGACAGGTCATTTGACTTTGGGCCAGTTGCTTAAGCTTTAGAAGCCTCATTTAAAAAAACTATAAAGTAGGATGAGAATATACTGAGCTCTGAGGGTTGTTGTAAAGATTGAAGAAAACATTTGTGAAACGGTATAATGCGTGCCACATGTCAAGTGCCCTGGTATAATACAATACAGTTATTTTTATTATTAGTTTCATCTCACTTAAGGGCTAAGGCAAAAAAAAGATAGGGTAGAAGTGGATAATGGTCAAACCTGGGGTGTGGGGATGGGGGAAAAACAGGGAACATTGAAATCAAAGGCTGATTATTATAGGATAACACAGGAATTAGATCTTCAAAGAGTCTAGGAGTCTTCCTTTAGAAGTCTGTTTTCACATGGAGAACAGCAGGGACAGTTAGTCTAAATTTTTAATTCCACTCTGCCTGGCTTTCTCATACTACATATAGTCATTAGGCCCAAGAAGTCATTAAAGTGTTTAATAAGGTTATTAAATTGACTAACTGCAGCTGCTGAAGCAATTTTCCTAGGAAATCCATATGATTCTAGGTAAGGGGCTGTGGAACTGTCCTCTGTGGCTGACAGCCTGTCAACATTCCTTTGAAGGATGGCGGGCAGTGTCGTGAGGGATGCGTCTAATTAAGAGATTAGAGGTGAACCTTGGCTTCTGGGGTGTGCTATTTGTAGCTGAGAGTATGGGGAAACTTCACTAATTCCTACTAATTGCAGAGTGGGGGAGGAGGAGACCCATGTGAATTATAGAATATTTTAAAATAAATGTACTTTTATTACTTTCAAGTACATATTTTAACTCCAACTAGGCTAACAAATTGTTGCCTGGTACAAGTCTTAGGGGACTAAGTTACTGAAGCTATCAGAAGGATTTTCAATTATTTCTACGTAAATAGGTGCTTCTGGAGTTCTTTAGGGTGCTAGAAAACAGTTTGTTCTCCCAGATCTTAAACATTGCTCTTGTATCCTTATGCTATTAATTGGCACATCCTTAGAGGAAGGGGTTTGTTAAATTAAGATAAACTTTAGACCAGCTGCTAAATAACTTGTCATTAATTCATGGAGCCCAAGAACCCAAGTAGATGAGGTTTTAATTTCAAGTGAAGTTTGATTTTCCTTTCCTGAAGGCAGTTTGTTTATTCCTGCAGGCATTTATTTATTCATTAAATGATACTAATGGAAGGCATTGGCTGTATGAGGCATTCAAGTCTTACAAGACAGCCTAAGCTGCCCTACAGGAGCTTAGCGTCTGCTAGAGGAGGCCTACAGGTAATGACAATACAGCACAGTAGGACGTGGTGAGTAGGGACTATGCCCAAGGCAATCCCAGAGACATTAGGGGCCCAGAGGAGGGTCAAATAAGTCATACTGGGTGAATCTGAGAAGGGTTCCCAGAAAAAGTGGTGACCAAGTTGCATTTGAAAAATGAATTGGAGTTGGCAAAAAATAGTAGAAGAAAAGAGAAGATTAAAAAAAAAAAAAAAAAAAAAGGCAGTAGGGTGGCCTAGCAATCCAGGCAGAGAATAGCTTAGTTAAAGGCATGGAAGTGTGAAGTGGCATGTTGCTTATGGGGACCTACTCTTAGCCTTTGAAGATAAGCAGAGTGAAAATCATGAAAGGCTGTATTGTGCTAGCTGAGGAGTTTGAACTTGAAGGTTATGGGGCAGCCTTTGAAGGATTTTCAGAAGGAAAGCAACATCATCAGATACGTGTTTTGGAGCCATTCTTGTCTTCATATGGGGAATGCACTGGATATGGGCCCAGAAATAAATTAGCAGTTCTTGCATTAATGTTGGGCAAGAGGTCCTTGAACCAAGGCAGTAGCAGAGGGAATAGTTGTCAGTGGTTCCAAGAAGAATGACTATGAAGGACTTGGTCTGTGTGGATTTGGGGAATGAGTCAAACAGAGGGGTCTAGGAGAACTGGGTTTCTAGCTGGGGTTGGTGGGAGATGCTCTTCACTGAGAAGGGGAGCAGGATGCTGTGGGAAGGGTATGGACATGGCGTGCTCAAGGGACTTCTAGGTGGATCAGGCTAGAGGCTGGATCCATGGGAGAGGTGCCTGCACTGGGATGGAGCTTTGGGTGGGGTCCATCAGCTCATGCGAGGGGGTTGAATGTGTTGGGATGAGGTCACCCTAGAATTGCAATAGTGTGCAAAGAACAACAGCCTGGGATGGCTCTCAGGCACAGAAATGTTTCAGGATGCAGAGAGGGAAGAAGTTTGCCATCCACAAGAGAATAGTGATATTTAGCACTCCAACCAAATTAAAGATTTTCAGGATTGAAACAATATGTGGAGTCTTAGTGCTGCAATGAATTTTGAGTGTGCATTTAAAAGTTTAAGAGACACACACACATACACGGTGACAAGAGATGGAGGTGAAAAGCATAGACCAAGAGCAGAGTACCTGGATTTTTGCTTCTGTTTCCATCCCTGGGCAGAATCTGCTTTATCACACTGTGATTAGGGGATATTATGGATATTTGGTTTAAAAATGGTTTTTTAATCCCTCTTATAATTTAGAATGTGCTTTTAAGAAATGATGGTTGTCTCTTAATGTGCATGAAAAAAATAAATAGAGAAGAAGAAATAATGGCTGGGGCACAGTGGCTCATGCCTATAATCCCAGCACTTTGGGAGGCTGAGGCAGGGGTGTTGCTTGAGCCTAGGAGTTCAGAATCAGCCTGGGCAACATAGCAAGACCCTGTCTCTACAAAAAATTAAAAAATTAGCTGGGCATGGTGGCACCCGCCTGTAGTCCAGCTACTGGGGGCGGGGTTGGCTAAGGTAGGAGGATCATTTTAGCCCTGGAGTTTGAGGCTGCAGTGAGCTGAGATCGTACCACTGCACTCCAGTCTGGGTGACAGAGTGAGACCCTATCTCAAAAAACAGAAAAAAGAAAAGAAATAATGGCCAAAGAGCATCACTATAGTGTTATCTTGTGTGTTTTTTTTTTTTTTTTTGGCCAAGTCTTGCTGTTGTTGGCCCAGGCTGGAGTGCATTTAATGGCGTGATCTTGCTGCAACCTCCGCCTCCTGGGTTCCAGCAATTTTCCTGCCTCAGCCTCCTGAGCAGGTGAGATTACAGGCGCCCACCACCATGCCCAGCTAATTTTTGTATTTTTAGTAGAGACGGGGTTTCACTATGTTGGCCAGGCTGGTCTCGAACACCTGACCTCTGGTGATCCACCCGCCTCGGCCTCCCAAAGTGCTGGGATTACAGGTGTGAGCCTCGCCTATCTTGTTCTTATTCTGTCCCTTAAATGATTTTAAAAATACACAATGAAAATATTTTAAAATAAGACTTTTTGGAACAGTAATTCATAATCCCTGTCTACTGAAGACAAGCAGTGGGACAGAAGTCTCCAGTGCAAGGACAAAGTGTTGCCCTAGAAGGTGAAACTTGATAGGGGCGAAAGTTATTTTCAGAGTGTGGTGTATTTGTTTGATTAAAAAAAATCCTCTGTGATGAAGAGTCTCATTTAATTATCTGCATGATTCAATGGAGGTGCTTTGTCCAGAAAGCCCCCGATCTCTCTTTTTCTTCTGCTCTCAAGCGTTCATAGCCTGCCTCTCAGATGTGCCCCAACAAGCAATAAGAAATGCCTGAATTCCAGCATTGAACTCCCAATCTTATCAAAAAGCTCTAATATTTAAAATCAAACTCAGTTAGCAAGTTTATGATCACTGAGTAAATAAGTTCTACTTAAAAACTTATGTGAAACATGATACTTTTTTGCTGTACATTTTCAAATTTTTAAACTAAACCTATTTAGTAAAGAGCACCTGTTAAAAAGTATTGTTTTAATTTTTTTTTTTTTGAGACGGAGACTTGCTCTGTCGCCAGGCTGGAGTGCAGTGATGCAATCTCGGCTCACTGCAACCAACGCTTCCTGAGTTCAAGTGATTCTCCTGCCTCACAAGTAGCTGGGACTACAGGCACACGCCACCACGCCCAGCTAATTTTTGTAGTTTTAGTAGAGACGGTGTTTCACCATGTTGGCCAGGATGGGCTCAATCTCTTGACCTTGTGATTTGCCCGCCTCGGCCTCCCAAAGTGCTGGGATTACAGGCGTAAGCCACTGCACCCGGCCTATTGTTTTAAATTTTGCCCCATGTTTTCTATTCTTATTATCTTTATAAAAGAACAAAATTATCTACTGTGTATGATTTTTAATATCCCTGACTTCTATGTATAACACAAAGATATTATGAAGATGAAATGATTTAATGTAGGGGAAATGTATTTTAAAAAGAGAAAAGTTTTATGTAAAAGAAGGTGTTCCTCTTTCTATTAATAAGTTATTATTGCTTGTTCTCATGTGGCTGGGATGCATGCACAAAGTCAACTTCAACCCTCTTTGCTTACTTTTCCCATGAGCTTTGGTATCCTTTCTTTTTCTTCTTTTGATACAGGGTCTCGCTCTTTTGCCCAGGCTGGAGTGCAGTGGCACAATCAAGGGTCACGTAGCCTTGACCTCCTGGGCTCAAGTGATCCACCGTCCTCAGCCTCCTGAGTAGCTGGGACTACAGGCATGCACCACTGCGCCTGGCTAATTTTGTGTTTTTTGTAGAGATGGGGTTTCGCCATGTTGCCTAGGCTTGTCTCAAACTCCTGGGCTCAAGAGATCCTTCCAAAGTGCTGGGATTATAGGTGTGAGCCACCCTGCTTGGCCTGGTGCCTTTCTTATTTGTGTCCTAGGAAGCAACTTACCCAGAAGGGCCCATTGTTTCAGTTTAGAGAGATGAAGAAAGTAAGAAATGATCACTTTTTAAATTTGAAACAAACCTGAACCAATTAAGATTAAAAATTAAAAATCAGTTTTACAGTATATTTTGTCTTCAGATAACCAGTAAAACTATCCGGGAGTGCTCCCACCTCAGTTTTGCATTATTTAAAAAATTCCATTATGTGGCAAAAGTGTGTTCTAGATTTGCTCGTGGTGCCTGATTCATTAACTTTACTTCTTGTTTTTTAAAGGATTACAAGTACCACATTGGTTAAAGCTCATTTCAGTTTTGTTTTAGTGCAGTCGTTTGCTCAGTTCTTTCCAGTCCTACTTGCAGTTCTGAAGAATATTTCTTTGTTTATGATGCCATTACAGGAATTTGTAAGTGTCTGGGTTCGAGATCCTAGGATTCAGAAGGAGGACTTCTGGCATTCTTACATTGACTATGAGATATGTATTCATGTAAGTATGTAGTCAGTAGAAATAGTAATTTTGAAGGACTTTTATGGGATACATTTTATGGGATAAAGTTGACACTTGTAAAAGTTTTTCTCATTCAAAGAACTGAGTTTGAATGATTACAACTAATGCTTTTATCTTATATGAACTAGTAAGATGGTTCCTAAAGTTGAAAAATTACTTATTTGAATCCCTTATTGTTCCTTTGTTAATATTAATATTTTAATGTTTATTGCCTTCACATGTGAAGATGTGCACGCATCTAAAATGCATGGGTAAAGAGTACTTATAGCTCATTAATGGCATTTCTTATGATCTGCTATAGCATATTTCTGGATAATATAATGCCTGATAACCTTCAAGTTTGAGAGGATATAGAGTTCTTTGGAAAAGAGATGTGTGGTGTTTTATATATAGAATCAGAAGGTGGGAAATGGATATGTGCAATTATTGTGATTAATTTATCTAGAATCTGAGTAATTAATGTAATGAGTAAGCAACTAGAAATGATGTGCCTTGCGTGGATCCTACTGTATCACAATCTCTTGAAAATGTTGTGTGGTGTGTGGCCTTCTGTGACCATCTTAAACAAGGGTAAGCAAACTTCTCTGTAAAGGTAGTAAATATCTTCAGTTTGTGGGCCATACAGTTTCTGTTGAGACTACTCATATCTGCTGTTGCAGGTGAAAAGCAGCCACAGACAGTGCATAAATGAATGAGCATAATTGTATTCCAATAAAACTTTATGTGCAAAGACAGGTGTCAGACCAGATTTGGCCCTCAGGCTGTAGTTTATTGGCCCCGATTTTGAGGATAATACTCTTTGCATCTAAATCAGATGCATATCATCAGATGCAAACTAAATTAGTTCAACTGGGGAGCATAGCAATTGACCCAGATTGTATCCGTGACTTCATAGCACAAGTGAAGTAAAATTTAGCCATTATTTAATCTTCCCATTGTAAATAGCTAACTTGGTATATTGGACACCCAAACACCAGCTGTAGAACTTTTCTTTTTTTAAATTCTCCTTTCTTCTCTTTTTTCTTTGAAGTTTCCCCAACTTTGAAAATAGAAGAAAAACTCAGAACTGCTTTTTTGATTGTGTTGTAAAGCCATTCCAGGATATGCCATGTATTTTGATTCTGTTTTGGTTTTACTTATAAGCTCACACTAGAGTTTGCATTCTGTGTGGAAAATTATGACTATATAAGAATAAGCATTTGAAGTAAAATGAAATAGTTTTAGTTGCCTTCTAACTTTCTGTAAAAAAATTGTGCGTCCTTATCACACACTTCATGATAGGCATGAAATTTAATTATTCCCAGGAGTTAATGAAAGTATAGATTCTGCTCTGCTCTATAAATAGCCTGATGTAAATTCAGAAATCTCCATCTGGAGCCAGAAATGATGGGTTCCACAAATACTATTTGATGGTGTCCTGGCACTTTTCTGAAATGCTAATAAATTGACAATGGATAAGCCTTGGCTTGGTGGACAGCAAAAACAAGCAAATAGATTTATTAGAGGAACTTAATCAGTTAGTGATCTCAGTATCCTCTAATCTTGAAGAGACTTCCACTTGTCATACAATTAAAAGTGGATGGCAGAGCTAGGGAGTTCTGGTTGGCTTCTCTTAGTTGTTAACCCATAGAGCTTTGGAGGTAGAGAAGCTGGTCTTTAACTTGTTTAAATTAACCTCAAGGGAGATGATGTCACACAACTCTGGGATCTTAACGTTTACTTGGAATTTTAAATTAGTAGACCCTAGAGCTGGGTAGCCATCATAAATACTCCCCTGAACCTGCCCTGCAAATGAAGGACTTATGGATGGACCTTAGTCTGGTGTAGGTACCAGGTGGATTTTTAGTTATTGACAACCATGGTGGTTGTGAGCAGAGAAATTAAAGGGAATTTAAATGGACCCAGCCTGTGTGTGAGATGTCAGGAATCCCTGTAGTGGTCTGGGATTCTTTAGGGAGAGGGTACTGGGAAGATAACCTGCTCAAGCCTTGTTAGGGGACTAGTTCTGGTATAACATGGTCTGCAAACCTAGTCCCCAAGGAGCACAGTAGAGTGAGGCCCTGGTGTGTTATAAGTCCACCCACAGGATGTTATTTGCCACAAACTCCTTCCAGCGGGTTTTGCTGCCATATCGTTAAAGATAATGGGATTTAGACCAGTGGCTACCTTGGGGATAAGCCTTTTAACCTGTTCTGAAGTTTTCTGAACTTTACAAAGCATAAGCATACCAGGAACCATGTCATATATTTCATGAGAACAGTTTGAGAGCTAATGCAAATAATTACTTAGATTTCCCAAGGAAAACAATCGCTGGGCATATTAAGTGATAGAATAATAATTTTTGAAATAGTACTGATCTTGGGGGTAAAAAATTGTTTCTCATTTAGATTAGAAAATCGGATTTTGAAATACAGAGACTAGACTAGAGATACTCATATTTTCAAAAATCAGGAGAAACAAATATTTTGGTAGTCGCTTGTTTTACTCAAAGGAGAATATTTACTCTCGTCTTATGTTTACTCAAAGGAGAATATTTACTCTCGTCTTATGTTTACTCAAAGGAGAATATTTACTCTCGTCTTATGTTTACCCAAAGGAGAAGCATTGTGGCTGAGCTTAGCATGGGGACACCATCGGTGGCTTTTTCCAAGTCTGCCTTAGGATAGCTGGAAGGAAACCAACACTTAGTAACTAACAGTATTATTAATAGATAACATTGGTCAAGTGCTTATTATCAATCCTCACAACCACCCTGTGAATTAGATATATACTAGTTCATCCCATTTTAGCACTGAGGAAACTGAAGTTTGAGTGACTTGCCCTGTAGCAGAACCAGGACTGGAATTCCGGTCGGCCTGTCCTCTATGCCAGATGCTTATCCCCACGTACCACGGTCATTCTCTGGCTCGGACGGACATGCTCCCTCTCACATACAGTAGAGAAGGGAATGCTGTTCTCTAGGATTTCTGGTGATTTGTATGATCTGCAGGGTGGCCATGTCAAGGAGATGAAGATTTCTGCAATGTCTCATAAAGGGTCATGAGGAGGTGTCTCTAAGCCCCAAAGGCTCCTCCAGCTTACGTGGATGGTGGTAAAATGCAACGGATGAACCTGAGCTCCTACCTGTCATTTATATGTTAGGATTTATTTT
Source organism: Pan troglodytes (assembly GCF_028858775.2). Classification (NCBI taxonomy): domain Eukaryota; kingdom Metazoa; phylum Chordata; class Mammalia; order Primates; family Hominidae; genus Pan; species Pan troglodytes. The sequence continues at coordinate 32,168,998 of NC_072404.2, forward strand.
TTATGATTTATTCTTGAAAGCAGTGCTCACAGGTGAGTAGGAGGCTCCTTCAGGATGCAGGGAGTGGCCAGGTCATACCTCACCCTGGGGCAACACTGCTTATTTCCACCATCCTGGCTGTCTTCAGGGCTGTTATGTTCCTGGGTTATGTGCAAGATTTCAGAGTACTGGCATAAATATAAATATTTGTTTGGTGGTTTAAATCCTATTTAGAGTGAATATTGAGATCATATTGTGAATTATAGATACAAGAAATGCATTTTTTTCCTCAGGTAAGACTCATTTTTCTACTTTTTCTGTACAGACTAATAGCATGTGTTTTACAATGAAAACATCCTGTGTACGAAGAAGATACAGAGAATTCGTGTGGCTGAGGCAGAGACTCCAAAGTAATGCGTTGCTGGTGTAAGTGATTTAGAGTATACTGTGGAGACTTTGTCATTATATTCAATATTTAAAATTGACGTTCATTAAGATATATAAGATATGAAGGATTTTTATAGGCTTTTGCCTTGATTACAATATGTAGCTTTACTTTCTTAGCTACTGCATCCGGATTTAAAATTTATCACTTAAATTTCACCAACTTTGATGGGTATAGGCCATGAAAGGCCTCAGAAATGTTTAAAGATGGGTTTTTCTTTAAGCTGACTTCCTCATACCCTTATTATATAACTATATAATGTATAATCATAATTATAGAATAACTGTGTGATAATAATCATCATACATAATTTGCCTCCACTTTGAGGGATTTCTGTAACAGAAGCACCTTGAATTAATCATTTAAAAACCTTTTTTTTCTTTCTCCTAAGACAACTGCCAGAACTTCCATCTAAAAACCTGTTTTTCAACATGAACAATCGCCAGCACGTGGATCAGCGTCGCCAGGGTCTGGAAGATTTCCTCAGAAAGTGAGTGTCCAGAAACTTCTGTGGCCAGACAAGGGGTGTGAGCAAGTGCTTTACAAGAGCTGCATGGTGGTGTGGGGAAGAGTGTTCCTGTTTCTGAAATGCAAATAATCTGCACTAGAGCAAAACCCAGTGGCCCATTTCCTATATTAGAGCACCATCTTGTGGCTCCCATCATCTCGTACATATTTGGGACCAAGTCTTCTAGAAAGAAAACAGTGAACAAATTGAATTAAATAACAAATATATGGTCCTTTAAGCTGTCAAGCAGATCTAAATGACATGGGCGTTTAGCTGACAAAAGTAAAAATTTGCCAGGAAACAAATATGCCTAATTATCAAAAGGCACTTCTTAAAAACTGTCTTTGTTTACAATGCTTAGAATTTACAGACCAAAATCAGCTCAGTAACGGGCTGCTAATATCCTTCTGGGTTCCTCTAATGGTTTAACGCTGATCTTTGAAGGGAATGTTTATAAAGGAGTATTTGGTGGCGTGTGAACAGTCTCAGTGAGTTATTAACTCTGGATTACTCTGTGATGGTGGGTATTGCCATTACAGCTGCCTGAGTTCACACTACCAGTGATTTCCCTCCCCCGATCCACTCTCTGGAATGCTGGAATACCCAGAATGCTAGAGGCCATATAGCACACTGATTTACACCTAGACTCCGAGGCCAGGCTACCTGAGTTCAGATTCCTCGCTCTGCCACTTACTAGCTGGGGGCTTGGGCAGATCATTTACCTCCTCTGCCTGTGTCTTCCCATCTATAAAATGGGGTAATCATAGTACCTACCTCATAGGGTTGTTGAGAAGATTAGACAAGTTAGTGACTGTAAAGCACTCATGACAGTGTCTGGCATGCAGTGTGTGCTATCTTCGTGTTGGCTGTTATTATCTTAATGCACTTAGACATGAGACAGCTTTTGCTTTCCTAATTTCCAATTTTGTAGATAAGGAAACAGGCTGAGTCATATGACTACTAGTTACTGACAGGACCCAGTCTCCCGAACTGTTTCTTTTTCTAGTAGTTTCAGGATCTGAAGTCATCTCCTTTGGGGTTCACTAAATAGGACCTTAGAGCTAGCCTGAAATAAATATACTGCCTCCTCCCCATTTGGCTCTCTCATAAAGGGTTTGGATATTAAGTATGCACATTAATATTAATATTTATTTCTATTAGATTGACTTAGTGCCTTTTCTTTGAAGGTGTCCTAGAGGCATACAGAAAGATCCAAGATTATAAATTGAGGGAGAGTGGGCCAATGAAGAGAAGCCAGAGGAATAAACATGGCAAGAGACCAGAAGAACTGATTAGCAGAGCCAAGTCCTCTGAAAACATTTCATTGTATTTTTTGGGGGTATCACAGGCATGGCAGGACAGAGACCTGGCCAAGTTTTTCCTGCCCTTTCCCCTAGAGGAGGCCTCTGATTTTAATTGTTGTCTCTATGAGGCCCAGGTGGCTGATGGCCTCTCCCCTGAGATGTGGTTCCTGCCACACAATTCTACAGAATTGCCTGTCACTCTAGTGTAGAACATGTTGTCCTCGGGGAGCTGTGGCATCTTGTCTTCTGTAGGGAAGTCTTATTTCAGGTCAGAAGACAGCACGTACCTCTGAATTATATTACTGGTTAAGTGCAGGGTATGTGTTTTTGACCAGAAATTACTTCGTTGTTTTGAACACAACCTTTCTATCCACAGTTGATCTACCCAAATTAATGACCCCGTGAGTGTCATTCAGCCATAGTGGGGTTATGCTTGTGCCAGGTTATTTTTGCATAGTGCATGGTTTGACTGTTTGCTGGTTGTATTTGATGCAGATGTCATAGTAGAAAGTGTCCTGGTTCAGGAACTCAAGGAGCCGGGTTCTAGGTCTCCCATAATCATGGTTCCTGGTTTTTTTTCTAGCTGCATGTGAGCCTTGGAACAGTCACTTCATTCCTTTTAAGCCTTTGTTTGCTATAGAGTGGGATAATATTACCCACACATAGCCAACCTCACTGGGTGGTTGTGTCCTACAGATGAAAAGGACTTGAAAAAAATTCTAAAAACCATGCAGCGATCCTTCATTCAATAGATGTTTATTAAGTGAATGCTTTGGGCCAGGCTGCGTGCCACGGACATAGGACTGCACAGAATGAACAAGTCCTTGTCCTGACACTTCCATTCTAGGGGGAGCACTGTGTACATATCCAGGGCTACGGCTAGATTCATTAACACTGAATCTGGATTGTCATCCGATTGGATTGTCAAATCATGGAATTGGCAGGGGGTTCTCTTGTGATATCATTTGTCCCACTGTGGTATGTGAACATTTGTCTACAAGTTAATATTTCACTTTAAAAATGAAAGCTGGTGCTTCCACACAGCCTAAACCTGAAGGAAGTGAGGAGTCAAATACCACAGGGCTGGCTTCAGGCCTGAACTGAGCTCTGCGGCCCCTGCTGACCCTCCCCAGCCTCCCTTCTGTGTCCCTCAGATCTGTGCTTGCCCGGGTTGTGTAAGGTAATACCCTCCATGTCTTTGCCCCTGGTGCCCCCTCCCCTCACCCAACCCGGGTCCACTTTAGGGAACTGGATGTGATGTGCACCTTGGCACTGTGTCTTGGCCCCGGTTTGACATCCTCTGAGCCCCCACTGGTTACCTGTTAAGTAGGGCCAGCCATCAATAGCCTGTACCTTGTTTGTAGAGGAATTTTAGGAACCACAGCATTAAAACATGGAAACATGCTTGTATTGTAGGTTTTCAGCGTGTATTTTTAAAGCCTGGTTTTCATGTGAGTTTTGAAGTTATGAACCAGAAGCACTAAATATGTTCAAACCTTTTGAAACCACAATGTCTTTGTATATGTGTATATATACCTATTTTTCTTTAAGGTCATTTGTGAAATGATACATATGTAATAAGAAAGTACTGATCTTTGTAGAGGAATTAGAAAATTGTTTCTTTGACTAGGTGCCAAATAAAAATAATTTCTACCATTTATCGAACACTTTCTACGTGTTTGGCATTTTACATGTTTTAGTCTCAGTACTAAAAATCTTAGGAGTTGGGTATTATCTCAGTTTTATAGATAAAGAAATTATAGGAAAGATGGATGTACTATATGAATCCCAGAACCTGGAAAATTTAAAATTAGCAGTACTCTTAAATGCTGGCTAAATTTGGTATGATTGTGAGATTTTTCAAATATATTCATTTTTCTTCAGTCTTAACTATAATCTCCCTTTTGTATTCTTGCCCCTGAGTAGTTATAAACTTAAAGTCCCTTCTAATAGTTAGGAAAAGAAAGTTATAGGCTAAAAAATATAAACTCAGTAAGTCTCTAACTATGAAAAATGGAATTCCTACTAATTTTTAGGTTTGAATGGGATTTTCAATTTAGGTTTGAATAGATTTGTTCATGACTGGGAGCCGCTTCCCTTCTTTACTGAATTCATCCCATTAATACAACTACATTTACCCTACAGTTTAGACTTTAGTATCATGGTTTTGTATTTCTTCAAATATTAAGGAATATTAAAGATTTTTTACAAAAGGCTAGTATTGAACCATGACAGCTAGTTTTACACACACACGATTTTTATGTCTTTGTGTTCAATAGAGGGCACCACAGCATAGATCATGAATGTCTTCAATGAAGATTTGTAGGTTTTATTTTTTCTTATAGTAAGAGCTAAACAGGCTGAGTTAATTTTTTTTTTCTACATCAAACTGCTAACCTTCCATGTACTATGCAGATATGTATATATATCATTGTATTGGGTTCAGCAGACCCAGGACATCCTTAGTTAGGATGAAATGATTTTGCATAGCTATATATTCTCAGCTAAACCAGCATATAATACATCTAATAAAATCATGTTGAGGAAAACTGCTTTTCAGCTGTGTCCAGTTTAGGGAAAAAAAATAGATTTTGCTTTGTTTAGTCTAAAACTGTTATGGGGAAAGGAATAACTTCTGATTTGCACTATAAATATCTTTCTAGAAATTCTTTTAAAATCCTAGAGGCTATTTTTTATTCCTTTTATAAAGTTTTGAAAATCATATACTTTTTAAATGGAGGTTTCTACAAATGACATTTTATTGACTGTTTTACAAAGTACTCTTTATATTAGGTTTGAAATTGATTTCGGGCTATTAGATTTGTTTGTGGAAAATATGGCACAAATATGACTAAGGAAAAAATAGTATTTAATATTATGATGGTGGCAGTCGCAGCCCTCTCTGATAGTAAGCCAAATAGTACTCAAAATAAATTAATTATGCTCACCTAACCAGATGGGAAAACACTCTCACAAATTTTCATTTTAAATTTCAGAATGAACTATCTGACTAAAATAAGCATATAAATACATTTAAAAATTATTTTTGCTTATTTAAAACTCATGGAGTATGGTGGCATGAATTTAGCCAGAGAAACAGAGGAGATTCCAAAAACCAAAACTGTACCTAGCCGACTCACTGGTTTGAACTCTAGGCCTGGGGGAGTGTTCAGATGTCCCCTCCCCAGCCACATCTTTCTTGCTCTTTGGAATTGTGAGCTGGGTGAGCCTGGCTCCTTCTCTTTTCATCTGTGTGTCCTCCAGATGGCAGTATTGAGCAGAAAAAGAAAACGCTGGGAAATAATGAGTCTAATGTACAGTAAAATTGGAAATTGAATTATAGCTCAAGAAAAAGGACAGTAGCCTTGAGGTCCCGATCAACCTGGACTCTGATCACTTTTGTTTGCTGTACCCATGTGTTAAGTTACTAGCAAGTTAATAACAACACGTGAGTGGTTCAAGGCTCAGTAGAATTGCTTCAGACATGAAATAAAGCTAAAATGAATTTGTGTCCAATATCATTGGCATTAGTGCTCATTACTTTTGTGGTGTAATGCCTCAAACCATCTAAAATCAATTTTAAAGATTACCCATTATTTTATAAAGAAAATAAAACACATTTCCAACAGAAACAAAGCCACGAGTACAATCCCATAAACAGTTCCTTGTACTTATGGCAGGCAGGAAACCACTGACAAAGGCCACAGGAAACACTCTGCTCAGACTTCACAGACTTCATGATCCAAGTTCATATTAATGGATTGTTGCTCTATAACTCTTCTCTTAATCTGAAGTATTTAAAAACAAGAATGGTAAATATTTGTAAATGTAGAAAATAAATCTCAAAGAGTAGTAAGAGGGATTTACTACTTAGCTACTTGTACTTGGTAAATTAATCATTATCATGTGACTTGGTCATCTTTTGGGAGGACCCAGGGCGGAGGACACAGAGGGAAAAAGAAGGATTTAGCTGCTTTGCTTGAGGTTTTGCCTTTTAAAAAGCACAAAGGTTTTACTTTTCCTTCTAATAGACCAGTAAAGAATATTTTCTCAAACTGTAAACCTGCTGAAGCAAAGGGGACAGCTAGATTTTGGTTTTAATACTGTGCATTTTTAGGCATTTTTGCCTTTGTTAAGAAATAATTGTTTTATTTTGTAGAAAAGGACTTGGTATTATAATGACCTTGGATTTTCACTAAATTGATATTAATGGCCAAAAGAGATTTACTTTCCTTATTACTTGTTTAAACAAGCAGAATATAAGGTAAGGTTCATTTGGTCTGAAATACATGATCTATTTTTCACAGATTGTTATATCGGAAAAATCTTATGTTGGACAAAATTCTACTTGGGTTTCAGTGTGTTAGTTTTGTCCCCTGTATCTGGTCTTAGTGTCTCCTCTTACATAATTATTGAACTATTAGTAGAGACTAAATGATCATATGTCAACATCTTTGCTAAAAGATAAACCAGTTTTTATTTAAATATAAAGGTATACTTTGATTTGATTTCGTATTCTAAGATGTGCATTTCAGAGAAAACACATTCACTAATATGAATTTGAGCATCTATAGATTTTGCTACAGGATAGTTTTTAATCTTCCATGTAGTTCTGATGCCCTGGTTGAAATCTGTTCTGTCTTTGTAAACTTTGATCTTAAATGTGGGAAGAGCAGTATGTATTCATCACAAAATTATCATATTTTAATTATATATATGGTAAAGTTGGCTGGGATCAGTTTTATTTGGTTGCTCATTTTGACAACACAGATTCAGTGCTCCTAAAGATTTTGGAGAAATTTACAGTTAACCTTAAGTATTAAAAAAAGCCATCTCTCTCATGAGCTGTCGTAAACATGCCCTTAAGTATATAACTATACTTGTAAAGTTTTAAAATGTAAAATATGCTGAGAATTGTATTTTCTTCATATAATTTTTAATAGTAGTTGAAAGTTTTGATGTTTCATGACAGCCTATCCCATAAAGATCACTGAATTGACATGCTGTTGGCAGTAAATTTTTTAAAGTAGAGTAACTTTCTATGACTATATAAGCAAAATATTTCCATAATTAATCCACATGGTAATAACAGATGGGTAAATTGAAGAAATGTCCTTGAAGTTATTCTTTTAACAGATGTTCTTAACTATTAGCTTCATGTTTTTACCCACCTAAATTTCCAAATAATTGAATAAAAGTTAACATATGCTTTCCTCCCCTTAATGGGCAGAGCCCATAATTGATACAAAGTTTACCACAGTAGAGAAATTACCTTCAGTGGTACATTTCTAATGTTTTTCTTTCTTCTACCCTATCACTGACCATCCTGTTCACCAATTATTTTTCCTTTTTTTTTTTTAATATAGAGTCCTACAGAATGCACTTTTGCTTTCAGATAGCAGCCTTCACCTCTTCTTACAGAGCCATCTGAATTCAGAAGACATTGAGGCGTGTGTTTCTGGGCAGACTAAGTACTCTGTGGAAGAAGCAATTCACAAGTTTGCCTTAATGAACAGACGTTTCCCTGAAGAAGATGAAGAAGGAAAAAAAGAAAATGATATAGATTATGATTCAGAAAGGTATTTCCTTGCATTTTGATTTAATGTATATGTATTTATATAATACATAGTATGCACATATGCATGTGTATAGATACATATACACACTTCACTTTTTTGTTGATGTAATACTAAGATAATGAAAAAATTAATTGACTGAGATTTTATTGAGCTGTGACAGCTCATCATAGTAGTCTTCACACACACCTCCACACTGAATTAATGAATGCAGTAGAAATTCAATTATTTGCATTCTGATTATGTGACTTTCATTTAGTCAGACTTGAATTATTCGCATTTAAATTATCTAGCTAAAAAAATATCCAACTGCACTCCAAATGGCTAATTAAAAGTCCAAATTTCCTGTCTCTCTTTGTGACTGGAGATAATTAAAGTTCTCCTCTGTTACTCAGGCTTTGAGTGTGTTGTGAAAACCAATTTCCTCTTTTTATTATTTTCCCCCTCTCTTCTTTTCCAGTTCATCCTCTGGGCTTGGACACAGTAGTGATGACAGCAGTTCACATGGATGTAAAGTAAATACAGCTCCGCAGGAATCCTGAAAAATAATTCTAATGTTACTATCTTAGGAATAGCAAATTATGTCCAGTCATAGAGAAGAAAGCTTCATAATAATACATTCTTACCTAAAGCTCACTGTCATGATGTTAGGTATTTAAATTCTTAAAGATGTTGGGTTGTTTATTAGTGGTATTTTTATGTTGTCTTATTTTAGGTAAGCTTCTGTGTAAAGCTAAAAATCCTGTGAATGCAATACTATCCTTTACAGGCAGACATTATTGGTAAACAAGATCTTGCCCTCCAATGAAATGACTTACATGTTTTAAAAAACCTAGTTGGTTTTATTGAATTTAAAAAGATAGGTAACTAAGTAGCATTTAAAATCAAGATAGAGCATTCCTTCTTGTATCAGTGGGGCAGTGTTACCGTAAACACGGTGTATATGTTGTTAAACCCTATGAAGAGTAACAGTGTAGACCAGACTGCCTCTCTCAGACATGTGGCTGATATTTTGTGGATACCTCCCCTGCACTGGCAAAACACTATGCTTTTGGGTGTTAGACTGAAATATTTTAAGAGTATTTAACCTTTCCAGTATTCTGTTTCACGCTTAGATGGAAATGTATCTTATGAATAGAGACATATTAAAATAATGTTTACACCTTAGAAAAAACATAGATAGTGCTAGTAATATTACTTATAATTGCAATATATAGATTCAGAAATACATTTTCATTGTCCAAAATCAGCTTCAACAAATGGTTTCTGGAGACAAATAATTTGTTTTCATTATCATTGTATAATCAGGTTAATGATTTATTTTTTGACTAAATGTGCAATTTCTTATCACTAGATAACTTTCAGTATCAGTGGTGGTTACTTATTACTTAAATCAGAGGAAGGATTTTATAAAGATTAATAAATTTAATTTTACCAATAAATAGTCCCATAATTTCGAAAAGGATGTCGACTTGCTAATTTCAGAAATAATTATTCATTTTTAAAAAGCCCCTTCTTTTAAAGCATCTACTTGAAGATTGGTATAATTTTCATAAAATGTCTTTTTTTTTAGTGTCCCAAAGATATCTTAGATAAACTATTTTGAAGTTCAGATTTCAGATGAGGCAACATTTTCTTGAGATAATTACCCAAGTTTCATCCATGTTGAATGGTACAAAATATTTCTGTGAAACTAACAGGAAGATATTTTCAGATAACTAGGATAACTTGTTGCTTTGTTACCCAGCCTAATTGAAGAGTGGCAGAGGCTACTACAAAAAGCAACCTTTTCATTTTCACTAAGAGTTTAAAAGCTATTGTATTATTAAAAAGTCTTTACAATGCTTGTTTCAAAGAACCAACAGAAAAAAAAGCTAAGAAAACTAAGAACTAACATTAAAAAAATTAAATTTAGAATAAGAATGATTTCTTTAATTTGTCCTTTTTTTTCTTTGGTCTAAAACATCATTAAATTTTTGTAAATATTTTGATTTAATGTGTCTTAGATCCTCATTATTTTAATACAGGAAAAGAAAAGATTTAGTAATTTCTTACCATGCTACTATGTAAAGTTCATGTCATCCAGGCATTTAAGAGCGATCCTCATCCCTTCAGCAATATGTATTTGAGTTCATACTATTTCTGTTTTACAGCAGTTTTGAAAAACACATACTATGCCACCAATTGTCATATTATTTTTAGATGATGTAACATAGCCATCAAAATTAATATTATGTAATGCCTAATACTTAGTATGTAAATGTCATGAGATCATTTTTACATTAAACGTGAAAAAAAATCAACTTTGCCGGATCACTTATTTTATACAAGAGAATATATTCTGCCTTAGACCCAAACTCAGTGTTTTTTATTTTTTATGAGGAAATTTGGTAAAACATGGTTTAATATTAGCTATAGTTGTACATATTTGAGGCTTTTAGCCTTGGTTTAGTTGTTTCAGTGTCCACACACTGGCTTCTTAAAACTGATTTCTTGCAGCTGAGATATTTAGATGAACTTCAGTTCCCAGTGGTTTTCTTGCTTTGTCTCTTATTTTTCTCTGGCATATTTTTTATAAAGCTTTCTTTAGGAAAAAGAAAATAATTACTGATGTAGCTAACTTGAATAGATGTTTATTTAACACTATTTTTAATGTGACTTAAATGTAAAGAATTCTAATCCTGGATTCTTTATGATTACAATACAGCAAAACTGCATTTTCCCTGGCTAATTCTGAAAGGGTAAACTATTCACCTATAAAGCCAACTTACGTGTTTTGTTGTAGAACTAGATTTATATATAACCCAAAGGTGTCAACAGCACTGAACGTCAACAACCTGTTACTTCGGCTTCTTATAAAGTCTCACTTAGAAGAAAGTTACTTAATTCTAGTTAAAATTTCAAGTTTTAAAAATTACTAGGGACAAACAAGTATTTATTTTTAAGCAGATACTATTCCTTAAGATATTAAGTATCTTGCCAGTTTTTCAAACCTAGTCCACATTTTATTGAATAATTAAATACAAACAAGTGATATGCAGTATAAAGTAAAAGAACAAAATTTCTTTTATGACAATTAAGAAGTTAAACAACTTCATTTAGCCTGGCCACAATCACCGTTATATCCAACAGTAAACTGGACGTTGTTTTGAATTTGGTTTGTATTTTTTGGATGCCTTAAGGATTCATTATTATTGAGCTACTGTGGTACCAATAAGGTTTTCAGTATTTGAGCTATAAAAGACAACCCCTTTTCATTAGAGGCCCCTTAACATTTTAAAACGAAAATAACAAAGCTTATTCTGTTTCTAAATAGTCTTCCTCTTAATATTTAAATTACTTAGCTGGTATCCTGTGAATACAAGGCAACATCTTTTCAATGAAGGAAACAATTTCAGTACAATTTTGTGTTTTTGTTTGGAATATAGACCTTTTCTTAATTATATATAAACACATTTTCAAATACAAAATACTGTCTGAAATTAGTTACTGCAATTTGACATTCAAAGCATAGAATTTTCTTTGCAAATAAAGGTCATAAGAAATTAATAATTTTAATAGAGTGGAGTTCAAAAATTTCAGAAGGATGTAAATAAGCAACAACTTCTTTAACATTTGCTATATACACAAAGGACTTTGGTTCTATTCTTTGCCATATGCATCTTACAAACGAGTCACCATTGTCCCTTTTTAGCAGACACAATTGCACTTCACTCCTACTGCAAACTTTTCTAGATCATGAGCAGTGCATTGGACACTAATTTATTTTAGCTGCGCAAACTCTGGTAGTTAATGACCCTTTCTCTTTCTCCAAAATTCCAAAGACTTCTTTTCAAAAGATATAGAGGAAAAGAGAAAAAAAAAACCATTAAGCTACAATTTCCTGCTGAATTTAAACTCTGGTCTAAAGACACTATGTAAATGGCTTATGCTAAAGAGGAAAATACCCTTTCTCCCCCGACGAGAAGTGTAGATTCATCCAACCCCACACCGCTTGTCTTTGCTGCTAGAGGCACAGCACGGGCATAACTTGTGGTTGTGTTTTTTGCTAGTTTCTTACCTCTGGGCCTTCTTTACAGCTTTGCCCCCCACCCCACTGGCGGTGGCGCTCCCGCGGCTGCACCCTCGGCCGCCTGTTGGCTGCGGCGCCTCCGCGGCCCGCGCGCATCCCCCGCGCTGCGTCCCGCACACGCGCGCTCCCGCCGCGTCCCGCCCAGGCCGCTCCGCCGGCGGCGGCGACTGGGCTACAGGTAGGGAGCCAACCGGCCTCGGTCCGGTAACCCATGGCAACCGCCCTGGTAACCCATGGCAACTGCGCGGCGGAAAGAAAAAAAAGAACCCTGGTGGGCGGGGGGGCGGCGGGCGGTGAATGGGAACAACGACCGCAAAGAGACAGCGATTTACCGCGCGGGCCTGCGGCTCCCGGCCGCACCTGCTGCAGACGGCCCGCGAGGCCCCTTCCCGCGCTACCGTGACGACTCTGGCTGTTGGGGAAAAGAGCAATAAGCAGAAAGCCCTCGTGCAGAGGGGCTCCGGGCGGTGCACTTGGGTGTGGGAGGCTGCCTTAAACGCCGATGACCCTCCCGGCCTCCGCGTGTCCCGGCTTCCAGGGCCCCGCCAGGCTGGAGAGCGCGCGTGGAGAGGGCCTTGCCGCCTGGGGGTTGGTTGAGGGGCGGCCGCGCCGGGGCCGGGGCTGGACTCCAGGCTTTGTTCTGCAGACGCTCGCGCCCGGCCGGAGGAGGGGCTACACCGTGCTGCCCCGGCCCGGTGGGGCCCGGCCCCCGAGGGTCCCCGCGAGCGGACGCGGTGGGGCCGGGCAAACTCTACGTGCCCTGAATTTTGTCATCTGCACACGCATCGCACACATTAGTTAACCCCTTTCCCTTCTAGGCCCCTGAGAACCTAACCTGCCCGGCGGGCGCGCGGCTGCATTAACCTGCCCCCTTCCGTCTGGAGAGGGAGGGGGCGGTCGCGCCTGGTGGTAGGACTGGGCTACTGGGGAAGAAGTGCGTGTCTCCAGGTCCAGAAAAGGGCCTGGATCAGGGTGTGTGTGTGTGTGTGTGTGTGTGTGTGTGTGTGTGTGTGTGTGTAGGGGGGTGATACAAGTTTTCCACCCGCTTTAGGCAGAAGCCCCGTAAGCGGGACTGTGTTCTAGTCCCCGGAAAAAGCGCGCGGCCTGTGACACATCAGGTGCCAGGCCGCCGGAGGACAGAAGGGGGCGCTGCCGGGCCAGTGCGGAGGCTGCAGCCGCCCACTGCAGAACGCGCCCTTGGTTGGGTCTGGCGAGCTGCCCGCGTAGTGGAGTGGTGTTAGGGCTCCCAAGTAGAAAGAACCTGTTCCCTACGTAGGTGTCGGTTGTACTTAAGAGCATCATTTGGTCGCTCGTGTATTCGCAGAACCCATAGCCTGCAATAAGATGGTTCAGGAAACACAACCAGAACCGGTCCCATTCGGTACCCAGCAGCTACGTGCGTACAAGTCCACAGAGACATGTAATGGGGTGGAGGGACCACGCTAGGAATCTGGAGGTCACACATCCAGGTCGAGTTTTAACTAGCTGTGATTCCAGGCACATTGTGATGTTATAAAAAGGAAAAGATTTGGCCTGGATGATTATGAGGTCCTCAATCAGACCACTCTCTGTAGGTGTGTTACAGTGACAAATACAAATAGCAAAGCCATCTGGAATACCTTTTTTTTTTTTTAAAGCCAAGGCCTATGCAAATATAATATGCACACGCTTCTGAAAGATGATTAGATCAGCAGTGTTTAAGATACCCCATATTTTTACTGGTAGACAAGAGAAGCCGGCTATGTAGAGAATCCTATTTTAATCCTTTCATAAAGACAGGAATCTTAGATCTTAGGGAAACTTGGCTTATTTTCACAAATATGCACGTTCTGGGTTCCACTGCTTATAGAGGAGCCGGTACTGGGGAGCATGTGCTCTAAAACCTGTGTTTTAGAGGTAAAACACAGGTACTGACCTGCCCTGGGATCCGTGCAGTACAGTCCCAGCTCTCTGCATAGCGGTGTACTGGGAGCCCTGTGCTTTCGTTTAAATTTTTTTTAAACAAAAGCAATTACAGAAAAGTGCAAATTTAACGTGTGACATTTAACATTTTGCCGTGGCAGGCAGCCTCCACTTAAATGGGGCCTTTCTGCAGAACAACAGGAGCCAAAAGGCCTTGTGTCATGGAGTAATGTAAGACACAATCTGGGCTGCAAACGCACAATGAATCGGGAAGGATTTATGTAATTAATTGACCAGTCTTAACCTGTTATCGTGATGTAAGGAATTTGGAACTCATTAATTTGGGCTCTGACAGATTTCATATTAGAGCTGGCAAATATGGATTGAGCCTCTTATTCTTGTAGCAGCTGGAATTTCCATGACAGTGAGGCTTAGTGAAGAAGACCTATTGCTGGAGTCAAACTGCCTCTTGCTAATCAGTAGCCCTGCTCTGTATTAAAGGGATAATGAAAGAAAAAAAAAAAAAGGAAAAAGCATATTGCCTAGTTGGGGGAGTGGAAGGGGCTTGTGTTCATTCTGCTAGTACGTGGGTTGAGCTCAAGCATTTGTAGCTGAACCAAACATTAATTGCAATCATAGAGTTAGGTGATTTCTCAATACCTTGAGAGAAGAGAAGGTAGAATGGTGTCAGGGTCAGGTTTGATATTATCCAAGTTAAAGAGGGATTAAAAGACAGAGCCTCTGAATTTCATCTGTGTGCACATAGAGACTGTATGAAGAAAGAAGTAGAAGTCTTACGAGGGGCAAATGGGAGTTTTTTTGGTAATGTCATATTCATAAATGAGCGGTTCAGAGCCCTGAAGGAGAGACTGCCTTTCTCAGGAGCCGCTTCCTGACTCCTGGTGGGAGCTCCCTAGTGGACCCCATGAAACCCAGCACTCACATAATGAGCGTTTAATTGATAATTTAATCTGTGTCCTCTTCAAATTTTATGATGTTTACTGAATCACCCATTTGGAAATGTCCAGTTTCTTCTTTGAGATTGTAAATAAACTCAGTAAAAGTTTAACTTTCATTTTTTTTCCACCCTTGACAATCAGAAAATTGCTAGGTTCAAAAAAGGTCCCAGAGATTAAACAAAATGGTTTTTTTTTCTTCCTTCACAATAGTTTTCCCTTATTGCTGTACTATGTGATAAGGTTAATATAACAGCTGCCATACAGATCATTAATACAGGGAGATAAGCAAAGTTGCATGCTGGAAACATTTGCAGGGTATCATTTGCCTTCTTCTGCTGATAAAGAAGCCTTAGGTAACAAATACAGATCACAGGCACTGAATATTTAACTTTTTAGACAGAAATCCCAATTGATCTTTCCTAATATGTTATTATTCATAAATACTCTTTAAAGTTGGGTACTGACTGCTCTCAAAATATGATTTTCTAAAAAAAATTTGTATGTTACCTACCTTTTCAAGTTTACAGTCAAACGTAATTTACTTTTTAATATGACAAATAGTTATAACTCTTGCAAAAACAAAGATTTCCATGCCCCCCTCTTCATTCTTATTTTTCTTTTTTGAAAATTGTCTTAAATTCAACCAAATTCCAAAGTAAAGAATTTTCCTTTTAGTTAGTGATAATGGGATTTGACCTATCAATGAAGTGCTCAGTATAAGGATTTGTTTTTGATTATCTTGTTAACAAGTGATTTCTTTAGTTTTGGCTCTATTTAAATGAATGCATAAAGATAAATGCTAGAAATTTGCATCAATATATTAATGTTATCCTTCACATTGAGAGCAAAAAGGGAGCTAGTATTTGTTATTGGTAGTATTATTTCAGTGAGAAGGCAATGAGGATAAACAATTGATACCAGCAAGACTTGGATAACTAGTATAAACCATGACAAGGGCGATTAATAGTGTATATAAACACACTTCAAGTTTGTATACATGATCTCAGCTCTCACCTAGTGATTTCTTTGTATTTTTTTAAAGGGTGATTTGTAAGTTGGCAGTTACAAGGCTATCAACTCATGTGCTGTGTGTACTGTTTATATATTAGAGGTATGGAATAGACATACTGAAGTGTGATTTACCGGAGAGAGTGTTGATTTGGAAGGATGTCTGGTGAATCAGGTTCTGGCTCTGTGGCTGGCACGTACCCAAAGGCGGTTCCCAACCTCTCTGGACCTCAATTTCCTCATCAGTACAATAAAAAGACTGGATACAGAACATCCTAAAGGTGTTCCCTACAGCGCTAGTTCTGAGGAATGCTAAGAAGTTTACTAAATGCTAATAAGCTAAAAAAAAAAAAAAAACCAGGATGGAGGTTTCCATGGCCAGTTACATTTTGGACACGTTGGGCTAAATAAAGTTTAATATTAATTTTTCTGCAGGACTTCTCAGTGACTTTCATATGGTAATATTCACTGTGAGGTCAGCACGGTGGCTCACACCTGTAATCCTAGCACTCTGGGAGGCCGAGGCAGGTGGATTGCTGGAGGCTAGGAGTTTGAGACCAGCCTGGGCAAGGTGGCAAAAACCCATCTCTACAAAAAAAAGAAATACAAAAATTAGCCGGGTGTGGTGGCACATGCCTAAGTTCCCAGCTACTTGGAGGGCTGAGGTGGGAGGATCGCCCGAGCCTGGGAGGTCAAGGCTGCAGTGAGCCGTGATCATGGCACTGCACTCCAGTCTGGGCAACATAGCAAGACCCTCAAGAAAAAAAATTCACTGTGAATCTCTAAGTGTGTGTGTGTGTGTGTGTGTGTGTGTGTGTGTGTGTATGCATCTCTGTGTAGGGGTACTGTGCACAGTTTTCCTAAACTGATTCAAAAAAGAAAGGGTGAACAGTGATCCCTTGAATCTATAGTACTTTGGAGTCCTTCTGAAAATGATTAAGGGCACTTGCATTCACACTAGGTGTTCTTGAGGCCAGGGTGCAAGGAACATGGGATATCATTAAATGAGAACGATTCCCCTTCAGAGAACAGTTTCTACAGAGAGGCAGGGAGTATGGTACTAAGTTTGTTTGTTTGTTTATTTATTTATTTTTGAGACAGGGTCTTGCTCTGTTGCCCAGGCTGGAGGGCAGTGGCACAATCATGGTTCACTGCAGCCTCAACCTCCCAGTCTCAAGCCATCCTCCCACCTCAGCCTCCCAAGTGGCTGGGACTGCAGGTGTACACCACCACACCTGGCTAATTTTTTTTATATTTTTGGCAGAGACAGGGTTTTGTCATGTTGCCAAGGCTGGTCTCAAACTCCTGAGCTCAGGCAATCGTGCTGGGATTACAGGCGTGAGCCACCTTGCCTGGCCTCTCAAACTTAAAAGCCTCTGTTTCTTTCACTCTCTCTTCTCACCCTACCAGATGCTCCTTGACTTATGATAGGGCTATGTTCCAATACATCTATGGTAAGTTGAAAATATTGTAAATCAAAAATGCATTCAATATATCTGACCTACTGAACATCCTAGCTTAGCTTACCTTAAACATATTCAGAACATTTACTTTAGCCTACAGTTGGGCAAGAACATCTAACACAAAGTCTATTTTATAATCTAGTGTTGAATACCTCATGTAATTTATTGAATACGATACTGAAAGTGAGAAACAGCATGGTTGTATGTGAACTTGACGTACTATTTCTACTGAATGTATATTGCTATCATGTCATTGTAAGTCAAAAAGTCATGAGTCAAACCACCCTAAGTTGGGGACCATATACAGTCATGCATTGCTTAACAATGGGGACATGTTCTGAGAAATGTGTCGTTAAGCAATTTTGTTGTGTGAACATCATAGAATTTACTTACACAAACCTAGACGGCATAGCCTACTAAACACTCTGGCTATAGCCTAGTGCTCCTAGGCTACAAACCTCTATAGCATGTTACTGTACTGAACGTTGCAGGCAGTTGTAACACAATGGTGAATATATGTGGTCTAAACATAGAAAAGGTACATTTAAAATACTGTATAAAAGATAAAAAATGGTACACCTGTAGAGGGCAGCTCCATGATACTCATGGGACAACAGTCGCACATGCAGTCTGTTGTTGACTGAGATGTTACTCTGCAGCACATAACAACATATCTCTCTCTATCCCATTCCTCTTCAGCTTCTTTCAAACTCCTGACTTTAGCCTCTTTCTGATTTTCCAGACCCAGCTCACACTGGCTCTTGTCTTTCTCCCCCTTTTCTTTAACCCTCCAGATCTGTTCCTCACTGTTCTCCCAGTAGCTCTCAGAGTAAATCTGACACGGCAGTCCCTGGCCCTCTCGGCTCCTCCTCACTCGAATTCCAACTTTTGCAGCCATAGCTTAGGAACTAGTCTGACAAAGATGGGATTCTCCTGAGGAGTCTGGGGTGGGGGGCATTGGGGCAGAGGGGGTGGAGGTAGGGGGAGGGAGAGGTAGGGGAGTGGAGGAGGGGAGGGAGAGTGGAGGGTGGGAGCAGATGGGCACACCAGCTGTCACAGTGGTGATCAGAGACAAGCCTGCAGTCTAACCCTGTAAAAGGTTTTCCTGAAACTCCTGATTTTGTTTAGTAGTAATGAACACCAGCTTGCATCCAATTTTTGTTTTCCTCTTTGTTGGTCTACCTACCAAGTTTATCCCCTGACCTTCAGGGGACCTCACCCCAAAGCCACTGTGTGAAAACCAACCTTATTTCTAAGAATATTTCTAAGGTCTATGACCTTCTTTGGTAATCCATGACGAGGATTAACCACTCTTTTTAGAAAACCATTTTGTCCACATGCCTCACGCTCCCATTAAGTCCAGTCTGTGGGCAGATCACAGGTCTCAGGATAAATGTGTAAGGAGGCCTTGTGCAAGGCCACCAGGGAGGGAGGACGCAGTGGTGCCCTCTAAGCACGTTGACATTCAAAACTCCTGAAATGCTGTGTAGAACTGTGCCGCATTTGGAGAGGGGAAGATAAAATGTGTCTGTGGGTTGGAGTCAGCCTGCAGGGTTTATAACACAACTGTATTTTATATTTTTTGAAAAATATTAAGTTTTCCTGAACCTTTTATTTTCTAGTTGAATTAGCATTTCATCCTAAGTTTTGCTTTAATTTATGGTTCTTTTCTGAATCAAAGGTTTGTACATAGCTGTGTTAAATAATGACCTCCAAACTCAAATGTGAAATTGGTGTAAAGGTTTTGACAGTGAGTTGTATTGTGAGCAGTTTAATTAAAGTTGTCTTAGTGGAGTCTACTTGTTTCTGTAGTTGGTGGTTCAGCCTGACCTCAAAACAACAAAAAATGTAAACATAGCAAACATTTCTTGAGCTCTAACATTGTGCTGACCTATAAGAGAGCCAGAAATAAGTAAAGGTTTGGTGAAGCCAGGTAAGATTATTACTGCCTGTTAGAGTAGAGGAGACGGTTTGAAATAAAATGGAAATAAATAAGGAGCTAGAGTCACCTGGACAACACTGTAGCTGTAACAAAGACACCCCAGATGGCAATGGCTCCAATGAGGGAGAAATCAATTTCTCTTTCAGGTAACTCTCCAAAGCAGGTAAGCAAGCCCTGCTCCAGGGGGCCGCCCAGGGACCTGGACTGGAGGAGTGGCTCTGCCATCCTCAACACGTGCTTTCCCTGATTGCTCCAGTCAGCCCTCTTTCTAACCAGGATAGGAAAGGAGAGAACATAACTGGGGAAAGCACCTTTTAATTTTTTTTTTTTTAGACAAGGTCTCACTCTGTCACCTAGGAGTGCAGTGGTGCAATATTGGCTCATTGCAGCCTCGACCTCCTGGGCTCAAGCAATCCTCCCATCTTAGCCTCCCGAGTACCTGGGACTACAGGTGCACACCACCATGCCTAGCTAATTTTGTCTGTTGTAGAGATGGGGGTCTTGCTATGTTTCCCAGGGTGGTCTCAAACTCCTGGGCTCAAGCATTCTTCCTCCCATCTTAGCCTCTCAAAGCACTGGGATTATAGGTGTGAGCAATCATGCCTGGCATAATTTATTTTTCTTTTTTATTTTATTTTTATTTTTTGAGACGGAGTCTCACTCTGTTGCCCAGGCTGGAGTGCAGTGGCGCACCTTGGCTCACTGCAACCTCTGCCTCCCGGGTTCACACTATTCTCCTGCCTCAGCCTCCCGAAAAGCTGGGACTACAGGCACCTGCCACCATGCCCGGCTAACTTTTTGTATTTTCAGTAGAGGCGAGGTTTCACCGTGTTAGCCAGGATGATCTCGATCTCCTGACCTTGTGATCAGCCCACCTCAGCCTCCCAAAGTGCTGGGATTATAGGCGTGAGCCACCGTGCCCGGCAGCGTAATTTATTTTTCAATAGAAATTTTCAAACATACACAAATGTAGGGATAATGCAGTATAAGATATTCCCATGCGCCTATCACTGAGCTTAAACAGTTACCTTTGTATGGTCAAACTTGTATCATTTATATCCCCCAAATATGTCCCCCACCGCTTCGCTGCATTATTTAAAAGCAAATCTTAGACATCTTTAAGAAGATGATCTGGAAGTTGTACACATCACCACATCACTTGGTGAGAACTCAGTTACATGATCGCACCAGACACAAGCAAGGCTGGGACATGTCTCTAGCTGGGCAGCCGTGTACCCAGGAAGAAGGAGAGAATGCCACACTTGGGATTACAGGATTTGAGGAGGTAGCCTTGAAAAAGGCCATACAGGTTGAAATCACGTGGCCCAGAGGAAGATCAAGGACATTTCTACACTGTAGTCAAATCCAACGGATGCCCAGTGCATACTGACACCTTGTGAGGGCTGCAGTGCAAGTCTTGAAAATCTTATGCACTCGCATTTTCAGCAAATTCAGCATTTGCCAGACAAAAACAGAATAGCAAGATGAAGTGGCTTAGAAAGGCACTACTGCTCTTGCTCTTTTTCTCACCTGTGTAAACTTAGCTGAGTTAATGATTTTAGAGGAGAGAAAGTCAATATATGTGTAAATTATGAAGATGGTTTATGTGCTTCTGCTGTTGGAAACCTGTCTTTTAAGGTGCTATAATGTGTATGTGTATTTTAGACTTTATGTATTTTCCTGTAATAAGAAGAGAACAAGACATCACAGAACTTAAAATATGCAAAAGAAGAAATAGTTTACGCTAGTGTAATGAATCAATTCATGTTAAAAACATTTATTGAGCATGTACTATATTTAGAAGATTGAGCTGGGTACTCCAGCAGATAGATGATAACAAACCTTCAGCCCCTGTTCTTGGAAGCTCTCAATCTGAGGGCAGACAAACATGAAAACATCTAACTATAATGCAAGACAGAATGAATCAGGTGCCATAGTTGGGTGTAGTGGACATCCATTATCTTACCTGCCCAATATCCATTCTCTTCCTACAAGACCCTTGGTATTTCTCAGGGACCACCCCTCTCCACTCTCAGTCCCTGCGGTTTGAGTGGAGCTGAGTCAACCTTCATCCCCACAGGGGGGTGTAACCCAAGTCTAGTCAATCAGAGCAATTGTATTTTCCTGGCCCAAGTGATGAGTCGTTCATAAGTGGTCACATGCCCAGTCAAAACCAATGACCTTTGTGCTACTGCTGAGAAAAGAAACTCTTTCCTCCTCTGGGATGGCTGGATAGGATGAAAGCCTGGAACTCTGGGAAGCTCATTATTGCCACTGCCTGAAAATGGAGCCCACACCAAAGGTAATTGAGCTGAGAGATGAAATGAGTGGGTCCTGATGACATCTTTTAAAACTGTCGGATATTTCCCATGTCAAGCACTGTAGTAAGCATATCATTCACTGTTTTATTCATTCATTCGCTCACTTGCTGACTTTACCTGCGCAGTTGCATTTAATCCCTATACGGTAGTTCCCCAGCTGCTTTCTGAGGTCTCAGCTACTGGCCATCCACTGCGGTCCAAAAATCAGTGAGTACAGTACAATAAAATATTTTGAGAAAGAGACCACATTCACATAACTTTTATTACAGTATATCGTTATAACCACTCTATTTTATTATTATTGTTATTAATTTCTTAGTGTGCCTAATTTATAAGTTAAATGTTATTATAGGTATGTATGCACATATAGGAAAAAACATAGTGTATACGTGGTTCAGACTATCTGAGGTTTCAGGCATCCACTAAGGGTCTTGGAATATACCCCACTGGATGAGGGGGGACTACTTTAACATTAATAGAAAGTGGGTACCATTATTCTCATTGTATAGATGAACCTACTGCTAATTAATGGAAAAGGCGGGATTGAACACAGAATCAGATCTGTTTCTAATACCCTATATGGTTTCTCAAGGAGAAAATAGCTCTTATAAAACCAATGTATTCTCTTAGCACCTAGAATACAAGAGTGTATTCACTTAGAAGGGGCCCCTTATATATTTCTTGACGGGGTGCATATTCATGGTGTAAAGAATGGTGGTGCTGTTACTTAGAGTGGGAAGCACAGGAAGAGGTGCAGGAGGAAGACAAGGGGAGGATGAATTCAGGTGCAGCCAGGATGTGGGTACAGGAAGAGATGATATGTCCAGAGGTGAAAATGTGAGGTTGGAATAGGGCGAGAGGTAGAGAGGAATATTTAGAAATTTTCTGAGAGGAGAATTGATGAAGGACATCTTTCCACAAATGTTATCTCAGTGAGGCCTTCCTGGACCCCAAATTGCAATCTCCTTCTTCATTCCCTTTTCCTTACCTTCCCCATCTCTCCTCCCTGCTTTGTATTCTCATAGCATCAATCACCTGTATCTAAATAGATATCTGTTTGTTTTTATCTATGTCCTCTGCATCCCCATGACAATATAAGCTTTATTTGAGGAGGGAGACAGGCTGTTGTTCACGGTGGTATCCCACATGCCTAGACTAGTGCCTGGCACATAGGAGGTGCTCAAAGTATATTTGTTGAATTAATAAATGAAGGAGTGGAAGTGAGTGAGATTGCTCACTGATGGCAGAGATACAGAAGGGTAGACAGAAGACCTCAGAAGAGGAGACCCTGGAAGTGACTGAGACAATCTAAGAGGCAGAAGACAAATCAAAGAGCCATTCCCAAGAATAAGGAAAGCAGAGGGCTTCCAGAGCAGCACAGCCAGCAGGGTCAAACGTTGCTGAGGAGCAAAATATGGCCGAGGCCATTACATCTTTGGTAATGTTACACAGCATCATGGTGTGGAGGCTCTTGGGATTCAGAGTTAAGCATGAGGGTTTGAATTTCAGTCCTGCCATTTACTAATTTACTAGTTTAGTAAATTTGAGTAACTCTCTAAACTTTGGAGGCTTGGTCTGTTTACCTGTAAAATGGGTATAATACTGACCCTACCTCAAAGCATAATTTTAAGGATGCACTGAATTATTATATGTGAAAGACATGTATATGTGTGAATTATTACCGTTATCAGTGATTTGCAGTGGGTAGAATAAATATCTACAAATAAAGGAAGTCATGAAAAATTTTGATAAACCATTATTGTTTGGGAATAATTGATTTCAAGACAAAACAAAATACATGATGATTCTCGCTGTCATTTTCAAACACTATGCATATATATTTGAAAGTGAGCATTTGCATTTATGAATTTGAATTTGGGGCATTTTCTTTATCAGGACTGTTTCCGGCTTTTTTATACCCCTTCTTACTTAGGCTATTTATGCAAATGCACAATCCCAGACAGACAAGAGGCAACATTTCAGTTCTCTGTCAATTAGGTTGGAGAGCTGCATGCAACCATTCCCTTCCTTCCTCCACCCCCCTCGCAAGCCAATCTTATTTTTTACCCTTTGTATCAGAATGTTGCATATCCCAAGTCTTTGTAGAAAATCACTGATTTTATTTATGCATTAGCCTTTTATGTTGTAGGTTTTGAGTTAGATTTAGTCCTGGTGGCTGAAAGTTCAACATTTTCTGAATGTTTTCCCCAGAACCACAACCATATTTGGCAGCAAAGAAGCTGGAGGGATGAATAGACTTCCATGTTGCTTGGTTGTAGATAGGGAGATGCTGGCAGAAATTTGCAAGCATTTGCATATATACAATTGTCTGTGATGTTTGCTTCCACTTGTGCTCTCTTTCTCTGCCCTCTGTTCTCTTTGTGCAGTGAATTACTAATACAAACACAGATAATGAAATTTCTGATCCCAGACTGCAAAGCAAATGCACATTTTGGAAGGTATCTGGGGAAAATGGATAGGTTCTTTTGATCTTGTTGCTTTAGCCAGACAAGGAAATAAGGAGAAAGTAATTACAGGGACTTGTCTTTGAAGGTAGAATGAGTGGCACTGACAGGGTTTCTTTTCACATAATCTTGTAGAAATGCTATTTTCTTGTTAATACCAATAGGTATTATTCCTGGAAATAGAGTTTATGTATTAAAATGTGTGTTCAGCAGATGGGACACCGTCCACAGGAAGCAGAACAAGTTCTGTCCTTGTGGCTACAGGACAGAGTGGATCTAGGGGTAGGTGAAATTTGTCCCCAGGCTTGAGGCATTCTCCAGGGCAGCCATGACAGTGCAAATTCTAGAGGTGGAGTGAAAGTGCATTTGTCCCTGAAAGCATCCTGTGGTAAATCACCGCTCTTGCATATTCAGAAGTCATCAGTTTCATAAGCAGAAGCGTGACTCTGTTGGGCAACTGGAGGTGGTAACTCAGTGGCTCTGATTAGGTGGCAGTGATATCAGGAATGCTCAGCTTGCCTGACTTCAGAATATGTTCCTATTAGCTATCAGAAAGCTCCCTGGAGAAAAGAGCTGAAATGCAACTTTAATTGGCAACTTTTTAGGGTAACAAAGAACATTTTCTTATACCTATCCCTGTGGTGGACCTAAAGTTAATACATTGGTAAGTGAGCAATTCGAATTAAGTCCATGCTTTCTTAAACAAACAAGTAAACAAAGAAGTTTTAATTGTCAGTGTACTATGTACTTTATGGCACAACACGATCACCTTTGGTTTAAGAAATGCATATCGGCTGGGCACGCTAGTGCATGCCTGTAGTCTCAGCTCCCTGGGAGGCTGAGGTAGGAGGATCGCTTGAGTCCGGGAATTCAAATTCAGCCTAGATAATATAACAAGACCTTGTCTAAAAAAAAACATGCCAATTCTTTTCTTCTTTTAAAATAGTTTTGATTTTACCTATTGTTGACCTTTCATCATATATCATGTGGTAAACACCAATTCTGTTTGTCTGAATAGGTTTCTAAACAACTTAAGCTTGTGCTGACAGCTTGTATAAAAAGAACAAATATTTGTTTTTTATTTCATGCAAATATCGCATGCTGTCAAACAAGACGGGCTTAAAGAGGCTAGGATTTTGTCTTTCATAGCTCACTAAGGGACAGCTAATCTATAGCAGAAATAATTTTAAATGTAGAAGTGCAGTGTGGAAAATACAGACCTCCCCCGGTTGAAAAGATGTTAGTAGAAAAAAAAAATTTAGCTGAAAAAGGTTATGAAATGCTTATCTTGTTAGACAGCTTAAAATATGTTGGGAATAGAATAAAAAAGAGAGAAATGGTTTACAAGAAAAAAGACTGTTCTAACAGCTATTACTTTATTGGAAATTAGTTTAGTGACATTAAAACTCTTTAAATAAACATATATGAAATGATATAACTTTGTGTTGAAACAAGGTTAAGTAAAAAACTGAAATAGCATTATTGTGGATAGAGATCAAACCCTTGAAATTACGGATATTAAGGAACTCATTGGGCAATCACTGGGTTCTTTGCTTTCTTTTCATTCTTTCTTGGCATATCCTTTATGGCCCATAATGAGGTAGGTAGAGATACATTGTTATAGCTGCAGTTTAGTGGCAGAAAGTGAATGAAAGAAAATTTCTCTTAAAAATGAAAACAATATTCATCCTAATGATGCTGTTGGACTGTCCACTATGGAGATTTAAACTAGCATATGAAATTCATTTACAGATATAATGGATACCAATCTAAATATGAAATAGTCATATGTATGATATTGCTTCTGTTTGGATTCCTGCTGTCTGCCATTCTAGGTGGGATTGTGGATGGATTTTCCCCTCTCACTCATTTCCTGTTCCACAATGCCTACTGTGCAATATTACTGGGCTATGTCAGCCACCTAGCTACCTTCCTGGTGTGACCGCTGTTCCTACTTTCCTTTATACAATGAAGAATTAACTGTTCAGGTACTGTCATCTGCCTTATCCAACACACTTTATAACACAGGGAGAGAATTTTAATAAGACCTCCAAGGGGCCTGTTGCCATTTTTAGAGAGAAGGTTTCCTACAAAGGAAGTGCATGGAAACTCCCAAGAGAAAGCTAAAACCCCCTGCTGAGAGGAACCCGTGTCATCCCATTTTATTGTCTACCTGTCACCACAGCCCTTGCATGATTCTGACAGGCTGCTCTTTTCTCTTGTAGCCAGTGCTGCTTAATGTCATTTTCTTGGTTGAACATCTTTATTTCTGACTTGTTACAAACCATTAACTAGTTTCCAGGTTTCAATGTCCTGGCTACTTTTGACTAGTAGGTCATTTGGCATAACAAGGTTTCCCTTTATCTTCTTGCTAAAGAAAATCTCTACAAGAAATGATCAGTGTTCCAATTTTTATGAATCCTAGCAGATAGGAAGTGCCTGTCATCGGATGCGAGGTATCTTTTCTGAAAGCATATTCTAGTTCATATAATAGAACTTGACAGACACACTGGGTAACCATTACACTTTCTGTAGAAGGCTTGAAACAATTTAGGTGAAAAGAAGAGAATTTTACAAATATACTTGCCTGGGATGGTTTGAAATAAACATAACAGCATTGTTTATAATTAGATTTCTTACATGAAATGTTTTCACACATAAAATTTTTAAAATATATTTTGAAAAGCATTCAGTAGTTTAACAGTTGTCAGTCTCTATAAACACACTTTTCAAGGGCTAGTTATTTGTAGTATTGCTAAAATGAAGACTGGCTGCTTTGGACAATGATTTAAAAATAATATATATAGATGTGTGGCTTGATGACATATTGCTAAAGCATTAAAAAAACTTAGACTTTAGTTTGCTTTGTATAAAGCTACTCAAACATGAAATTAATATAACTAATTTTTAAAATTACTCTATTTTATTAAAGTTTCAAAAATGTACTTTTACTTTTTTCAAAGAGATGGGGTCTCACTCTCTTGCCCAGACTGGAGTGTGGTGGTGCTATCTTAGCTCACTATAGCCTCAGACTCCTGGGCTTAAGCAATCCTCCCACCTCAGCTTCCCAAGTAGCTGGAACCACAGGCGAATGTCACCACGCCTGGCTAATTTTTGTATTTTTAAAATAGAGGCAGGTCTTGCTATGTTGCCCAGGTTGGTCTTGAGCTCCTTGGCTCAAGTGATCCTTTCATCTCAACCTCCTAAAATGCTGGGATTATAGGCGTGAGCTGCCGAGCCCAGCCAACTTTTTTAAAGAAATGAACTTAAACATCATGAGCATATATGTTAATGTAATGTTACATTATTTAAATCCTAAGTAAGAATATTTATTTATCCT
Organism: Pan troglodytes; assembly: GCF_028858775.2. Lineage (NCBI taxonomy): Eukaryota > Metazoa > Chordata > Mammalia > Primates > Hominidae > Pan > Pan troglodytes. Next base: position 32,196,282 of record NC_072404.2, read on the forward strand.
TGCCTAATTAATGGATTAAGGATATTTAACGATCAGTTACTGACCCAGCAACTCCACTTCTAGGACTCTATATTAGTGAAATAGTTGAGGAAGTGCATAAGTATGTATGTTCAGTATATGCGGCATTGTAAATCATGAAAAATCTGAGACAGCTTACGAATATATTAATAAGGGAATGGATAAATGAGCCAAAGGACACCTCTAAAGTGGAACACTACATTGTTGTTTAAAAGTTGAGCTACAAATGTATGTGCTGATGTGGGCGGTGTCTTTGATATGTTGTTGAGTGGAAAAAGCAGCCTGCAGCAGTGTGTGTAGAGTGTGAGACCATTTCTGAGTATAGTGGGAACTCTCTCTCCCCACCTCCTCTGTCTTCGTAGGAACACAGAAAACAGTCTGGAAGGATACACACCGGACAACCTTTGAGTGTGAAGGCATGGGGGAAATAAGACGAAAGACCTGATCTTTTGCTTTATATACCTCCATATTATTTGAATTTAGCTTCTCCAGTGTTTATGGACACTATGAGTTAACTTGACAACCTGATTAAATAATTTAAAAAGGAAATTTCATGTCACAGAAAGGATTGGATGAAAAGAGATAAATGTAGCTACTTGAAATTTCTAACAAAGAAGCGTGGTTTCCTTCCATTCGGTTAACTCTGGCACTCAAAGAATTTGTGTCTCTCTATGAATTTTAACAAATAGAACCTCAAAATCTGGGCGCATATGCTGTCAACCCAGAGTCTATGTCATCCTGGGAGTGGCTGTGGTCCTCAGTTGATTTCTTGGTGCTGTATTTCAAATCAGCTCATAAATTATTAATAGTACATGTGTAGGTCAGAGACACACTAACCCTGACAATCATTTCATAATATTCTCTCTTTAGCATTAGAAGAGAAGAGAAGGGAGTAATCAATATGCAACATCAGAGGTATATTTCACATAGATATGATATAGGCACTTAGAAAAAAAGAGTCAGATCTTTACAAAAACCTGTCAGCCTGGCATTAATCTTGCATTATGAATAATGTGGCTATCTATGAATCTTTAATATTTTTTAAATGATGAAATTGTATTGTATCCTCTACCAAAGCAAATTTGATAAAATGTGAGAATAGTTTGATCAATGAAGATGTTGATATATGTGAATAAAAAAATTTAAAGCTAGCTCATTAAAGTGCAAAAAGCAACAGCTATACTTTGACCTCAGTGTAAATTTTCAGCCCAAATTGAGTTTTACCGTTATCCATAATGTCATGGAATTATTTTTTAAACAAGTTATAAAATAATTGTTTGGTTAAAACCATTATCCCACAAGACATCTCTGGTAATATACCACTAGCAACCAATTTGGTATTGGCTTCTGGTTTATAATAAGACCATCTTTGAGAATTCCTAACAAACACTTAGATTAATGTTTCATATATAAGATACAGCAGTGCTCATGAAAGATTACAAATCCAATGGCTTTGCTAGAAATACTGTTACATTTTTTTTTCCATGAAGTAATCCTGGAATAATTTGTTCCAGTTTAATTTTCAGTGAAAGTAAGAAAAGTAGATCAAGAACTTTGCTTACGAAATTTGCCTAATGAAGAAATTTTAATCAGTGCTTGTTGAACTGAAGATAAAAATATAGTTTGTTTCTACAGATTTGAGGAGAATTAACATGTATCTGATTGTTAATATTTGATTCTTGTTTAATTATTTATTATATCAAGGAATGAATCTGTCAAGTAAATAATGAAATGCGTACATGCAGCATATGTAATTAGGTTAGGTGCATAAATCCAAAGTGTTCACTTTATAGTTGTCAGTGCAAAATTTATTAATAATGAGAAATGTTAAGTGAAGAAAATTCTTAACACAGTCTACTCATTAGTGCGGATTACAGCAATTGTTGGCTGAAGAAAAAGAAGGCTACAAATAGTCATGGTTAGGCTTCATTTTCTTAGTTGTCTTTTAATCGTTTAAAAGTATTAGTGAATTGGAGCACATTGGTTTCTCTTTTTAGAAATGTATGATTTGAAACAGGAGTTGTGGATTCGAATGCATGCTGCCAATGGAGTAATTCCACACTGAAAAAATACAGACCTCAGGGTTTCTAAATCCAAACAATTATTTAAGGGGGGAAATTCAATTAACATTTGAGAAGAAAAACCTTCTTTTATGATTAAACTGTCAGATTTGAATCTGAAGATTCAGCTTTAAATTCACTGTGAAGGTGCATAGACAGGAGGCGATGCATCACCTGCTGTCTCCTCTGTTTCCCCCGCCTGCCCCAGCTCAATGGGGACAGAAAGAAGCACCTTGTCAAGTACCTTCTGTGAACCCCAGGTTTGCCTGGGCTGCTGGCACAGGTGATGAAACAGGGATTTGAGGAGACCTCAGGTACCTGGGAATGAGACTTGATGGGATCTCTGGGTATGTTGGCGTGGAGATTACAGGGACCTGGTTGAGTGGGTGCCACCAACTCCATATTAAAGAATCTGACTCATAACCTGGTTAGAGTTAGGTCTGTACTTCGTGTTAATCATTAATACCAATGTATGGTCTAAGGGGCAACCAACCAGAAACAAGATAATGAGATCCCACTGTGTCACTAACTAGTCTGGTAACTTCCAGAAAATTCTCTAAATTCTAGGGCCTTAGTTTCTTCACCTATCAAATTAGAGGACTGTCATTCTGGCTTTAAAGGTCTATGATTCACAGAGATGGTATTGGAATACATCAGATTTTGTGCAAGCAGTTCCATGAGTGTCTTGAAAAGAAAGGGAGAGTATGATGGTACGAACATTCATCATCTGACCAGGTATTGTTCAGAGACACTTATACATTTATTAGAAGATGGAAGATACAATGACAAAAGGAAGTCCATGTGGTATTTTAGTAAATGACATGACTAAAAATGTCTTACTAAGGGAGTGTGGGCTGCCTTTCCTCAGCAGTGGGGACCAGAGACATTCGAGTTAGTTACCGTGTATTGACTCCAGATAAATGACATGACTTAGCCACTACTTAAGAACTTTCTTACCTCATATATATATATTTTATATATATATAATTTAAATATATATTATATATAATTTAAATATATAATATATTATAAATAATATATATATTATATATAATATATTATAAATAATATATATATTATTTATATTATATAATTTTTATATAATATAAATATATAAAATATATAAAAATATTATTTATAATACATATATAAATTAAAAGAGAACTAGAAGGCCTATTTAGGATAATGAAGTGACATTACGAAACAAAGACTACATGTTACAATTTTCCTATCTGCCTTCGAGAGGGGAATGACTAATAATTTTATCTTCAAACATTTCTATGATTTACACGTTTTCAAAGAGGAATATTCTGATGGTGAATAATCCAGTTATTACATTATTTGCTAAATTAAAATAATTATTTGCTATTCTCCTGACTTAATTCTCAGATGTCTACAAACTAAAGAACTTAGGGCAAAAATGGCTTAATTCAGTCAAGAATTCATATTGTTAAAGGAAAAATCCTATGTGGGATCCATAATATGGCCAGTTATTTAGTGGGGAGAAAGCAAAGCAAAAGAGCAAATATTTTACTGCACCCTAAGAAAATATAAATTGGATTCAGCCAAGCAGTTTGCTATCGACTAAATCAATATATACCATTTTTTCAAACACTATTTTTTGGTAGAAAGAACCAATATAAGAATAATCAAAGTGTGATTGGTTTCGATCTTCAAATAAAAAGCCATCATAAGTCGCTGATACTGGCCAGGCGTGGTGGCTCACGCCTGTAATCCCAGGACTTTGGGAGGCCGAGGTGGGAGGATCACCTGAGGTTGGGTGTTTGAGACCAGCCTGGGCAACATGGTGAAACCCTGTCTCTACTAGAAATACAAAAATTAGCCAGGCGTGGTGGCATGCACCTTTAATCCCAGCTACTTGGGAGGCCGAGGCAGGAGAATTCCTTGAACCAGGGAAGCAGAGGTTCCAGTGAGCTGAGATCATGCCACTGCACTCCAGCTTGGCCTGGGCAGCAGAGTAAGACTGCATCTCAAGAAAAAAAAAAAAAGAAAAGAAAAGTTGCTGATACTTTTAGTGCCTACTCAATAGCCATCCTCCCTTATTCCTTATTCCTTGGGAGCTGCCCTGTCCAGATTCTAGAGAAAAAATAAAAAATTTTCTAAGCCACTAAGCTTTGGGATAGTTTGGCTACAGAAATTGATGACTGGGAAACTGACTAAAATTCAGCTTTTGTTTTGGCATTGCCTGTCCTGTCAATTCCCTGCTCTCCTGCACAGCTCCCCTTATCCTCAAAATAATTCAAGGCTAAATCCTGATTAGTTGTCAATTCTGATAATCTTGCCTCTCTTGCCAGTGGTAGTTTAGAGATAGTCGTGTGCCCTGGTTCTGGCCAATAAGAAAAGATCTGAGGGATCTTTGGTATAATTTCTCCACTCTTAAAAAATTTGAGAACAGTCAACTTTTTTGGCTGGCCTTTGCCATGTCTTAAAGTGATGCCTGGAACTATGGCAGCCATTTTGAGACCTTGAGGAGAACTAGCTAAGGACAAGGTCAGCAAGCTGAGGATGGCAGAGTTTCAGAAAGACGAGAAAAACTTGACAACATTAAACATTTTTGACCCACTAAATTAACCAAACTTAGCATCTGCTACCTTGGGACTTCCTACATGAGATACTACATTTTCTTCATTTTTAAAGCTACTACAGACAGGTTTTCTATTACTGAAATCAAAGTTATCCTAAGAAAAACAAGCAGCATATGAAGCTTTATTTTATCACATCTGACAGAACAGCTCAGCCTTAAGTTGGGAGTAAGATTTATACAATTCTGCTGATAATATTTATTACTCATTTTAATTGTTTGCATGGTAATATTGAAGCCCCCCAACTGTTAGGAAATGTGCATTATTTTAACAATACTGGGTATCAGTAAATAAAATATGCTAAATATTGCTGAAAATAAACACTAAGTAACTCAATTTGTGTCATTATATGTGAGGAATGGGAAAAGCTTCTTGGAAGAGGTGATATTTAATCTGGACTTGGAAAGATTGGTGATATTTGAACAGTTGGATATGAAGTTCAAGGGCATTCTAGAGAATGTCATGGGAAAGGAAATGCAATAGCATGATTTGGGGATGTACTGTAGTAGACAAATAAGGCTGGAGGTGGGTTAGGTGCAGATTGTGGAGGGTCTTAAATGTCTTGCTAAGGGAGTGTGGAGTGCCTTTCCTCAGCAGTGGGGAACAGAGATATTTGAGTTAGTTACTGTGTATTGATTCCAGATAAACGAATAAAGCATATAGTATGTATATATTTTTTACAGTTTTTTTGGTATATTTTCATGAAAAGTGTGTATGATTTTAGTGAAACCATAAAAATCCATTTTCATTCCAATTTAGATTCTGTTTTAAAGTAGTTGCCAAGGAAACTAGTAAGTGACTGGTTATGCCCGATTTTCCCTAAGTTCAAAATTAGATGCAAATTCTTCAAAGAGACTACTTGAAGGCCAGTAAACATTTCAAAGGCAGTCAAGCTCAGACGCCTGGGTGTGTGGGTGCAGGATGGTTAGAAGGGGGGTTCTGATGTTCCTGGAGGGAAGAGATGCCTTGCCTGTGTAGGCAAAGAGCTACTTTGAGGGAAAAAAGCTGAATGAGTTAGAGGTGAGTGCCCAGGAAGAGAAGCTGGAAGTGAGAGGTTCCACTGAAGTGCCTAGAAACAGACACTCTTTAATGGAGACAAGACCAAATTTCTGGAGTTTTCCTTTGTTTACATCTTTATATCTTGTCTCGTTTCAAAAAGGAGTTAACTTTAAGTATGTCGCTGAATAAACACGAGGCAGCATGACTCCATCGCAGGTAGAGATAGGACTAAAACATGATTCTCCTAAACTTTAACCCTGGAGTTAGCTCACTTAGTCCTGTAAATCTCTGCAAAGACTAACTTTGTTCCCTGGCTCCTCCGTGGTTGCCAGGTGGTGGATACACATTCTACAACAGAAGAAACTGGAATCGCTAGAGGTGTCTTTTTTTAGGGCAAGGAAGCATTTCCCAGAAAACCCCAACAGATGTCCCCTGGCTTGGCCTTGGCCAGGACTGGTCACATGCTCTTTTCTAAGCCAGTGCCTGGGCAAGGGAAGGGGTTGGTCGTAACCGATTTAGACTACTTAGGATTTACTTCTGGGCCAAGGAGAGGGAGGGGGTGAGGGAGGGGGTGAGGGTGGGGGTGGGGGCGGGGGACTGGCCCGGCCTAAGATGGCTGGGGGTGATGCGGTCGGGGGACAAAGGAGTGCTGGACAGTTGTGTGAGCTGTAAGAAGGACCCGGAAAATACTGCAGAGTGATTGAGAGTGTAGAGGGGCCTGGGTTCTCATCTGTGCTCCCTCCCACCTTAGCTGGGTTATGCTGGGCACCTTGCAAGGCTTTGCTAAGCCTGGGTTTCCAGAAGTGCAGTAAGATCGCTGTGATAAACATGTAGGTAAAGCAGTTGGCATAGTACCTTGCATAGAATAGTCCTCAGCAGATGTTTACTACTGTCGTTGTTGCTATTAATAAAAGTGACCTAGCTCCTCTCCTCGAGAAGTTCACAAGGGGCCCAAATGTGACAGGGAGAGCTATCAGAAGGCAGGAGGTGACTTCTTGCCAGGGCGCAAGCCAGGGCAAGAAGAGAGGCGCCGTGAAGCCTGCGTTCCCTCCCGCACGCGGCTTGCCTCGGTGGCCACACGGGGAGCTCAGCAAGGCCCAGGGTTCGGGAGGCGGGTCCTGCACAGCGACGCAGCCTTGTCCCGGTGGCCGCAGGCCTGGGGAGCAGGGCGCAGCACAACCGCCGCCCGCTTGCAGGCGAGACGAGAGCGGGGCGCCGGGACGCTGGCGTCCAATTTAACCACCAGGGCGCGCGGGACGGAGGCCGGGGGTCCCGCTTTTCCGTCAGAGTTCGCGGTCACGAGTGGAACCCACTGAGCACTCTAGTTTCCTGGCATTTTCATGGCAGTAATTGGATGACAGAGTCAAGAGGCAGGGCCTGCGCCGACACTGACTAGCAACGCGTGGCCTCTGAGCCGCGCCCGGCCGCCCACCCCTTCCTCCTCCCGCACCGGGCCCGCTCCCCCTCCCCGCCCGGCTCGGCGGCTGGGGGGTGGGCGGAGCCGCGGCCGGGCAGTTCATTATGTTGGACAAGGCGCGTCTGCGCCTCCGGCCGCCGCGGCTCCCGGGGCCTCCGCCTGCAGCCTGCGGCGGAACGGGGGCAGGCGGCTGAGACAGGCGAGCTATTTGCATTCCCCGGCAGTCATTTTTATATGCGGAGGTAATGAAGTTGTCAGCGGCGCCCCGAGTGTGGCAGAGCCTGATATTCAAATCGCCCTGCCCGCTCCGCCTGCTCCCGCCCGCCGGTCCCGGGAGCCCCAGGCTGCGCGCGCCCGCACCGCATCCCCGCTTTGCCCCGCGACCGCGCGCGCCTCCTCGTCCTCCCCCGCGCCTTTGTTTCCGTCTCCTTCTCCTTTCCCTCCTCTTTTGTGTCGGGCCAGACTCAGCCCCAGAAACCAGCCACCCTGCCGCGTCCGACTGCCAGGGATCCCTCACGCCGCGAGGTGAGCTGGTGGCAGGTGTGGGGAAGTTCGCGGGTGCAGCTAGGCCGCCGCCCTCGCACTCGACGCCACGCCCGCCCCCTCTTTCCTTCCCCAGGGGCCCCTTGCCCTCCCTTCACCTCCGTCTCCAAGAAAGATGACCTAGTACTGCCATTACCGTTTGGGCCTAGAGGAGTTTTCGTTCCTCTCTCCGAATGCATATTTGTGGTCATTTTTTATGGTTGCAGAAACCCAACACACAGCTATTCTGTCAGGCTGCCGAGAAAAGGCTGTTCGGTAGTTGCAGCCCTGGTGAGGCAATGAGGCAGAAAGGTGGACGCACCTGCCTGGAGTGGTTGAAGGAAGGCAGTGAACATCCACGCTCCTGGGGTTGGTTTTCCTGGGCCTCTGTAGCTGTGCTGCTCACTGGGGCAGCCACTGACCACAAGAGGCTGCCGAGCGCTTGCAGTGTAGCCAGGCCAGACCAGGATGTTCTCCAAGTGGGAAATACACACCCCATTGTAAAGAAGACTGTATGGAAAAAAGAATGTGAACTGGCTCATTCATCATTTAAAAACATTGATTGCATATTGAAATGATAATATTTTGGGTATATGGGGTGAAATAAAGTATCATGAATTAAATCTTTTTTTTAAATGTGGCTACAAAGAACATTTAAATTTACACATGTGGTTCACATTATATCTCTGTGGGATCGCACTTAAGACCCAACGCCACCCATCCTCTAACTCTGCCCTCTCACCTTGCTCTACAGGTACTTTGGAACAGGGCAGGGATGGAGGGAAGGTCCTTGTATCTTAGGGATCTAATGCCCAGGAAAATAATTAGGAGGTGTTTGGGATTATGCTGAAAACCCTGACAACACTGAATAGCAGATGTCTCTTTCTTTTCCCTTTGTTCACTGTAAAGAAAAACTTACACTCCCCCACAGCCATGCCACAATTCCATGGACCAACCATTCATGTGTGAAGGTGAGCCTCTAGGAGTGTTTTGTGTCTTTTAGGAGTTATTTGTGGCACACTAAACTTGCTGACATGCCATTTAGAAAAGTGAATACTGTGTACGCACTGTAACAACTATTCCATAAGTATTTTTGGTGTACACTGTTCCTCAGCACTCACAGGCTTCGGAGTAAGGGCTCCCGGAGTATGCATTGACACGATGGGCTGCAAATGATCCGGGCCTGGGGAAGTCCCCGAGTGTGCATTGATTCCACACACGGCCACGGCTCCTACAGGGCTTTTATGGTGCAGCTCGCCAATGATCCGTGTGTTAAAGACTCCCCAAATACACATTGACACGATAGACTGGAGTTGTTTGGGTCTATCGTGGCAATGATCCGGGGATAATGGCAGTGTCTTATACAATTTCACTGAGATTGGAGTGCTCATGGTCCTAATGGCAGAACCGGAACTGCCCCAGTTAAGTCCCACCATGGCGCCCAGTAAAGGGTGTGTGGGTCTTTGACCTTCTGCTTCATGACACTGTGGCATCGCTAATGTTTACTGATATTTTAACTAACATAATTAAGTTAGCATTTTTTCCCCCTGGAAATTCATTTTTGTAATTCAACACCTGAATTAGGGAGTCCATCTAGTGATGGTTTCATTTGGTTAATCATAAGCTAAAGACCTAGGAAAGGTCATTCTTAAACCTAAAGTGTTTTGGGAAGAATAATCGTGGGAGATGCATATGAGCTTGAGACAGAGTTAATATGGAATAAATAACCTCAGTCCTGAGAAAACCTAGTTGGCTAGGCTGAAATAGACAAGATGAGAAGGTGGAAAGAAGACGTTTTTAAAAATAATGAAAGTAACATATTCAATAAAAATAATTCAAACACTGTAGAAGTGTATGAAATAAAAAACAGAATCCTCCCACTCCTTCCTTCCTTCTTTCTATACCGTTCACTGTTACAAGCACTATTAATATTTTTGTATATTCTTCCAGTAACTTAAAAACACATGCAAATATATACAGTCATGCATCTCTTAATGATGGGAATATGTTCTGAGAAATCCATCGTTAGGCGATTTCATCATTGCACGAATATCAGAGAATGTACTTACACAAACCTAGATGGTGTAGCCTACTACACACCTAGGCTATATGGTATAGCCTATTGCTCCTAGACTACAAACCTGTACAGCATGGTACTGTAACAGAATACTGAAGGCAATTGGCCAGGCACTGTGGCTCACGCCTGTAAATCCCTGCACTTTGGGAGGCCAAGGCTGGCCTTCAAGACCAGACTGGCTAACATGGTGAAACCCCGTTTTTACTAAAAACCCCAAAATTAGCTGGGCTTGATGGCATACACCTGTAGTTCCAGCTACTCAGGAGGCTGAAGCAGGAGAATCACTTGAATCTGGGAGGTAAAGTTTGCAGTGAGCAGAGATCGTGCCACTGCACTCCAGCCTGGGCAACACAGCAAGACTCCATCTCAAAAAAAAAAAAAAAAAAAAGGAACACTGTAGGCAACTGTAACACAATGGTGAGTATTTGTGTATCTAAATGTAGAAAAGGTACAGTAAAAATACAGTATAAATGGTAAAAAAAAGAAAAAATACACCTGTATAGGGCACTTACCATGAATGGAGTTTGCAGGTCTAGAAGTTGCTCGGGTGAGTGGAGTGAGTGGCGAGTAAATGTGAGGGTCTAGGACATTCTATATGCTAGTGTAGGCTTTATAAACACCGTACACTTAGGGTACACTAAATTTATTTTTAAAAAGGTAATTGCTCTACAACATTGTGATGGCTATATTGCCACTAGGCTATAGGAATTTTTCAGCTCCATATTAATCTTATGGGTCCACTGTTGTATATTTGGTCCATTGTTGACCGAAATGTCATTATGTGGTGCATGACTGTATATCATGTGTATACTCTTTGTTTACACAAATGGGTTAATGCTGAATGTTACTCTTCAACATCTTATATTTTCAATTAATAATACAGTCATGTGCCCCATAATGATGTTTTGATCAGCAATGGACCGCATATACGATAGTGGCCCTGTAAGATTACCGTGGAGCTGAAAAATTCCTATCGCCTGGTGATGCCTTAGCCCTTGTAACATCTTAATGCAACACATTAGTTGTGTGCTTGTGGTGGTGTCAGTGTAAACAAACCTACTGCGTTGCCAGTCATTTAAAAGTATACCACATACCACAGTATGCCACATTATCAAGTACATAATCCTAGATAATAACAATAAACAACTATGTTACTAGTTCATGCATTTACTATACTATTTATTATTATTTTAGACCGTACTTTCTACACATGCATACACACATATTTATACACACATATATACACATATATGTATAAAAGTTAACTATAAAACAGCCACAGGCAGGTCCTTCAGAAGGATTCTAGAAGAAGGAATTTTAATAGAGGAGATGGGGCCGGGCATGGTGGCTCACACCTGTAATCCCAGCACTTTGAGATGTCAAGGTGGGTGGATGACCTGAGGTCAGGAGTTCAAGACCAGCCTGGCCAACATGGTGAAACTCTATCTCTACTAAAAATACAAAAATTAGCTGGGTGTGGTGGCAGGCACCTGTAATCCCAGCTACTTGGGAGGCTGAGGCAGGAGAATCGCTTGAACCCAGGAGGCAGAGGTTGCAGTGAGTGGAGATCATGCCATTGCACTCCAGCCTGGGTGATAAGAGCAAAAAAAAAAAAAAAAAAAAAAAAAAATGAGATGGCAGTTCCATGCACTGACAACCTTACAATGGGACAAGATGTGGGGATGGAAGACAGTGATATTAATGATCCTGATCCTGTGTAGGCCTAGGCTAATGTATCTGTTTGTGTCTTAGTTTTCAACAAAATATTTAAAAAGTAAAAACAATAAAAAATAAAAATTTAAAAAATAGAGAACAGCTGATATAAATAAGAATAAAAAGGAATTAAATAATTTTGTACAGCTATACAATCTGTGTTTTAAGGTACGTATTATTACAAAAGAATCAAAAGGTTAAAAAAATTAAAAATTTTATAAAGTAAAAAGTTATAGTAAGCTAAGTTTATTATTGAAGAAAGAAAATAATTAATAAATTTAGTGTGGCCTAAGTATACAGAGTTTATTTATTATTTTCACTTTTTATTTTTTTGAGATGGGGTCTTTCTATGTTACCCAGGCTGGATTAGAACTCCTGGGCTCAAGTGATCCTCCTGCCTCAGCCTCTTGAGTAGCTGGGATTACAGACATGCATCACCATTCCTGGCTAGAGTATAGAGCTTATAAAGTCTATAGTAATGTGCAATAATGTCCTAGGTCTTCACATTTGCTGTCTACTCATTCACTTACTCAGAGACACTTTCAGTCCTGAAAGTTCCATTCATGGTAAGTGCTTTATACAGGTGTACCATTTTTAATCTTTTTTTTTTTTTTTTTTTGAGGTGGAGTCTCGCTCTGTCGCCCAGGCTGGAGTACAGTGGCGCGATCTTGGCTCCCTGCAACTTCTGCCTCCCAGGTTCAAGCGATTTTCCTGCCTCAGCTTCCTGAGTAACTGGGACTACAGGTGCGTGCAACCATGCCCAGCTAATTTTTTGTATTTTTAGTAGAAACGGGGTTTCACCATGTTAGCCAGGATGGCGTCTATCTCCTGACCTCGTGATCTGCCAGACTCGGCCTCCCAAAGTGCATTTTTTATCTTTTATACTGTATTTTTACTGTACATCTCCTATGTTTAGATACACAAATACTCATCATTGTATTACAATTGCTACAGTATTCAGTACAGTACCATGCTGTACAGGTCTGTAGTCTAGGAGCAATAGGCTACACCATCTAGCCTAGGTGTGTCATAGGCTCTATGATCTAAGTTTGTGTAAGTATACTCTGTGATGTTTGCACAATGATGAAATCACCTAACGACACCTCTGTCAGAAAGTATCCCTATCATTAAGTGATGCATGACTATTGAACTTTACTCCTTCTTAGCACATTTAGATCTGTGGTGTCCTTTTAAATAACTGCATGGAATTCCAGGGTATGGATATAACAATGTTTAGATGTATGCTATTTCAATCATTACTGCAATGAATATCCTTATAAGTCACATTTGGAAATTTGTGCAAGTATGTTCATAAAATAAATTTTTAGCAGTGGAAATGGAGCTAAAAAGACGTACATTAAAAATGTTGATATATATTGCCAAGCTGATCATCTTACACACCGACTAACAGTATGTGTGCTTAGTTTCCCACTCCAGGCTAACATGACGTTTTATCGTGGAAGACACTTCTAAAGTGTGACAGTGAATTTCCCGCCGATTTCTCTGCATAGCTTTATGGTGAGAGTCCAGTGCTGGGGACAGTGATAAGTTCAGTGAACTGCAGAAGCCAGACTACAGAGTAGTAAGTCCTGTTAGCCAAGATAAAACAATGGTTGAGCTACAAATCACACTGAGAGCAGATGAATTTTGGTAATAACCTATCAACCTGGGAGAATCAGAATTAGAGCACATTAATTCATGATTCAGCAAATATTTATTGTGAGGTTATAAGCAACTCCTCCACTGAATAAGCCCCTTGAAAGCAGGAGCTTTGGCCTCCACAGAATTGTAGAATGAGGCCTGGTTGAGAGTTGTTTTTATTGTTGGTGTTGTTTGTTTGCTTAATTGGCCACTTCCTGTGTACCATGTGCCTGGCTCTGTGTAAAGCCGGGGATTCAAGATGGCTGACATGTTATTCTTGGTTCCAGGAGCTCCGGGTAGGAGAGAGTGGGATGTAAACCAGTCTGAAAAGTCACATAGTACAGGCAAAGTAAACATTGAGCAACTGACTTGCACGGAGTACATAAATTTCCCCAAAGTTCAATATTTGAGCCGGGTCTTGGAAGATGAGTAGGGAATGATTTCCAGATTAAGGAAGGACTTTTAGACAGAGGAAACCACGATGAAAGAGGTGGAGCTTTGTGGAATGCCCATGTGAATGGCACAGGGGTTGTGTGTCAGGGAGAAAGGAGAGCAGAAGGGCATGTGCTTCCTACTTACAAGGTGCCAGGAGTGTAAGGGAGAGACATAGGGAAGGAGTGGGTGTTCCCATTCAGGCTCTATATCTGAATTATAGTGGGGCACTGGTAAGCCATGAACATCCCATAGCTTTAATGTGCCTCATTTGTAAAATGGCTAGATCATTTCTAATATTTTTATCAGCTCAAAAATCTTTTGGCTTTTGAGCCACAGGACTTGAACTTGCCTGAAAGGTTTTTATCTTCCAATCTGCATACTGCAGAGCATTGTGTGATACCTAAGAGTGTTCCTTTACTATGGTAGTAAGGGGCTGCTTATAATTTGCTGGAACTAACAACCAGGGGCACTTACTTGACCTCAAATACTTTATACGCCTTTTGGCAAAACAGAAAAAGAAAGAAATACAAGAAAATAAAAGAAAAGAAGAGAAGAGGATACTAGTAAAAATGAAGAAAAGTGAAAAGCGGGACATAGGAATCTTCTGGTAATTACTCTTTATATGCAGCTGAATCCTATCTCCACTCTTGAAGTTGAACAGACGTTGCTTAAATGGTTTCTCTGAAGTACATTGCAGAGTTGGATGTCAAGTGTCCTCTTTCTTGGGATTCACACGCTGAATGAATTTTATTGGACTTGATAAGCTTGCCATCATGTCCTCCTCTGTGGCAAAGGGAAACATTCTGACTGAGGCAGTGTCTAAAGATAGAGAGAACCCTGGGACCTATTGATTAGAGACCTCCCTTCAAGCTGACACCAGTACTGTTTGAGAATTATTACCAAGCCCACCTTGCCCAAAAGAATGAAGGACTTATTTAAAGTTTGTGCTGACTTTCAGATGAACTATACATAGTTCCCCCAATTTTTAGACTCAGCCTTTTCCAAGTGGTATTTGAGGCTATCTAGAAGCAAACAAAAGAAACACAAACAGATAGCCCATAAGACCAAACATGTGCCATCATAACATCTCTTGTGACCAGTGACTCACCTAAGATGAGGGAGTTTGCTGAATTTATTGAATTATTGAAGAAGGATGCCTTGCCAGCCCTGTCAGTCACTAGAGTGTTGGATTTTACAAAGGAAAGCGAGAGGTCTAAGAGGCTCTGCTAAAACCTCCGAGAGTCAAGCCATCTGTCCCACATTGATATTGGGGATTTCCAAAATAGCTTCCTATGAGATCACCTTGCATGTGGAATCCATGGCAGACACCTCCAGGGGGACTCCTGATGGAACCAAATGTGATATTTTCATTGGCATGGAGCAAGGACTGGCCGGTGAAAACAAATTTCTGATTTCCTCGGAAATTCAAGGGCAGCACAGGGTTACTGATAGTATGACAAGAGAGGGCTCTTACTGTGTGGGTGAGCAGGTGCCAATCCCAAATTACTGTCAGGATTTTGGGGACCTGCAGTCTTTGTTCAGACAGTGGAATTCTTCATCCATGATTCACTCCCAGATACTCCCAGAGTAAAGATTGTTTTGGAAGAATGGTCATTGTGAAAGAGCATATCCCTCTACCAGTATCAAGAGAGCTACTGGCAGAATATGTCATACATATCATTGGGTGTCAGGAAACTTAAGTATTTCTATGTCAGTAAAGACCAGGAGACCCAAAAGTACCCATGTGGAGCCATACGCACCAGATGAAAGTAATGATGGTTGATAGTCCCCAGCTGGCGAGACATTTTCCTGGCCATTTACCAAGATTATTGAAACTAATATCACAGTAGTTGTTTAGTTGATATTTCTGGAGCTATGCTGCAGTTGTGGAGTTTGATTCCTTCTTGGAAAAACTTAGGAAAATATTGGATCAATCAGAATTAGAGTTCCAAAAGTGTTTCTAGGCTTATGATCTTGCAAAGTAACTGGACCGTATCCAGATGCTCAATAAGGACCGATCAAATGAATGAGTGAAGAAGGAAGAAAGGAATGACCTCATATTATATAAACAGTAAAATGGCTCCAGAATTGTTTTTATCTAGTTTGATGGTACCTGTAAACAAGAAGAGAAATGATCGTAAGCCTAAACATGTAGGTGATAGGATTTAACTACTTTTCACCAGAAGTTGTAAAAAGAGAAAACAAAGAAAAAAATGATCAATTTCTAATCTTTCATGTCCTTTGAAAAACACAGTCATAGGAAGATCTCTCAAAGTAAACTGCATTTAATTCTGGAGATGTTATCAATTAACTTGAAATCATAAGTTTTGAATCTAAAGAGATAGCTTTGAATATGTCACATATATACCTAATGAACTGTACTAGTGTCTCAATATTTAAAGCCTGTGAAGCTCCTAACATGGAGGTGGGAATGGAGAAGAAGAGCCCAATAGACACTTGCAAAGGTCATTCCAAGTTTATGAAAAAATCAGATTGTTGAAGTGAAGCAGGAAGTTTCCAAGAAAGAATCAGATTTTCTTTCTACCTGATAAAACACATAACATCTTTGGCAAATGAAATTAAAACTGCACACGAAAGATTGAGTTCCTGTAAAAGTCACTTAACTGGGAAAGACACAACCACATATTTTATACCATGGAGCTGCAGAAAGTTCAGTGTCATATCAAATAATTGTTTTCTCAGCACAAAATGTAAGACATCTTGAGGATGAAATTTCAAGACAGTAAGTTTCATTTGGCATCAACATTTTAGCATCCGATCTTAAGGGACCCCCAAAACTGTAAGACAGAGAAAGCAACTATTAAGTGGCCAATGTAGCTTCTTTAAGAAGCACTGGGCATTTCTTTCTTCCTTATTTTTAAAATTTAGATTCAGGGAGTACATGTGCAGGTTTGTTACATGGGTATATTGCAGAAGCACTGGGTATTTCTGTATCTGGTAAATTCAGAGATAGTCTCCCAGTGTACTTTTTTTTTGCAGGTTTAAATATCCCATGATTGAATATACTACTACAATAATTTTCAAAGTGAGGTTAGCAGATTTGATACATCAAGATGCTTGTTCAATTTCAAAGACAAATTTTTCTACCCTTGAAATCAGCAGTAAAACCTCCCTGGGCGATTCTTTTTTTTTTTTTTTTTTTTTGATACAGAGTCTCGCTCTGTTGCCCAGGCTGGAGGGCAGTGGCGCGATCTCAATTCACTGCAAGCTCCGCCTCCCGGGTTCACGCCATTCTCCTGCCTCAGCCTCCTGAGTAGCTGGGACTACAGGCGCCCGCCACCACGCCCGGCTAATTTTTTGTATTTGTAGTAGAGACGGGGTTTCACCATGTTAGCCAGGATGGTCTAGATTTCCTGGCCTCGTGATTCGCCCGCCTCGGCCTCCCAAAGTGCTGGGATTACAGGCGTGAGCCACTGCTCCTGGCCCCCTGGGCGATTCTTAAGCACATCCAACTTCGAGAACTTTTAGAACTTTGATTAGGGTTGTGATTGTAGATCTAAAGTTCTTGGTTAGTTCCTTTAAATATTGGGAATTATATGCTGGAGGAAGTAGGCATGGTTAAACAAATATTTCTTTTTAAAAATTAAAACAGCCTTATTATTTTTCTCTATAGAAAAATGGTACATGCTCATTATAAAAAAATAAAAAATGTTAGCATATAGAGAAGAGGCCGGGTGCGGTGGCTCACGCCTGTAATCCCAGCACTTTGGGAGGCTGAGGTGGTAGATCACGAGGTCAGGAGTTTGAGACCAGCCTGGCCAACATAGTGAAACCCATCTCTACTAAAAATACAAAAATTAGCTGGGCGTGCTGATGCGTGCCTGTTAAGTCCAGCTGCTTGGGAGGCTGAGACAGAAGAATTGCTTGAACCCGGGAGGTGAAGGTTGCAACGGGCTGAGATCACACCGTTGCACTCCAGCCTGGGTGACAGAGCAAGACTCCGTCTTGAAAAAAATAATAATAAAAAATAAATATATATATATATATGAGAAAGTATTTTATATACTCTTTTTAAGATTAGTGATATTAACCCTTTAAAATCATATTTGTTGCTAATATTTTTCTCAGATTGTCATTTGCTTATTTTTTTAACTATAGTTTTTATGAAATAAAATTTTATGAAATAAAATTTATCAATTTACATTTTTATGAAATACAATTTATGAAATAAAATTTTTCTCTTTTCATTTCTGGCCTTTGACTTAAGATAAGAAAGACTGTTACTTCCCTGGGTAATAAAAATCTTCATGTGTTTTTCTCCTATACTTTTCCATTTTTCCAATCTTTATATTTAAAGTGTTGATCCCACTGGAATTTAACGCAGTATAAATAATAAAGCTGGGATCCAGCTCTATTTATTTTGTCCAAATGGCTAGCTAGTTTTTTCAAGATCATTTCTTTTTGTTATGTATGAAGACCATTTCCCATTTCTTGAATAATTTATCTTATTCCCACTGATGTAAAATGCTACTTTGATTATGTACTAAATGTCTAAACATACTGTCTGGCCCTACCATGGCAATTTGGTCAGTCTGTGTATTTCTGTGTCAGCACCATACATTTTAATATCTCATTACTCTTATGTTTAGAATTTTCTTGGCTAGCTATTCTTGAATGTTTATTCTTCCAGATAAGCTTTAGAATTATTTTTCAAAGTTTCAAGAAAGATCCTGTTGGGACTTTCATTAGAATTACGTAACTTATACAATATATGTTTACATAAATTTATAAATTAACTTGGGGGAGAATTGGCTTTTTTGCAATTTTGAGTCTCCTTATGTGATAATATAAGAAGAGACATGATTTCTCAAATAGCTCAAAACTTTGTTGAAACCTCCTTCTCTCTCTCTCTCTCTCTCTCTGTGTGTGTGTGTGTGTGTGTGTGTGATCACAAATAGATTTTGCCTGTTTCTTGTAAAGTTTATTTCTGGGAATTTTACAGGGTTTTGTTGGCTTATGATTAACCATATGGTTCTAAGGTATGTGCGTAGACCTATGTGTGGCCTAACATGTAAGCCTGGAGCTAGATTGCTGTGGTTTTAGGGAATTGGTATGTGATAGAAGACTGTGTTTTAGAGATAAACCCAAATGGATCTTTAACGTAGTTTACAAGTTGCCATGAGGCTTTGGATAGATTCTTCTTTCTAAGCTTCTTTTCCCACATGTGTACAATAGGAAATCTTGAAGGGATTTGTAAGCATTGAATTGTCTAACATAGCACTTAGCAAATAGTGGGTCATCAGATATGGGAACAGTTTGTAGGCCAAGTCAGTCTCAAAATTCCTTGCAATGTTGAGATTCCTTGATGCTTTCAAAAAAGTATTTATACTTGGCAGAGTTTTAAAAAATGCTTGTAATAAAAGCACTGTTCTAATAGTGCCCTCTCCCCTCCTCTGATGGCATATTTGATGTGACAAAGAGAGCTCATGCAATGACTGTCTTGTTTTGAGCACCATCACTGCTGAAAGGTTTCATCTCAGCCACATCGCAATGGGGGGCCTGGTTCTTTCTTCTTACACTGTTAATTAATGGTCGACTGGGGAATTAGGGGAGGGACTTCAATGTGTTAATGGCTTAGTAAAGTACATCTGAGGCACTCAGACCATTTGGAGTACCCAGTTAAGAATGATTTGCCACGTACAGGAGAGCTGAAAGAAGACGTTCAGGAACATGGGCATTCAGCTAAACCAGTAGTTAGCCCCACACTTTTAACGGCATAATCGCCAACATAACCATTTCAGCATAATAGCCTTTTAATCCAGAAACAATTACTTTGGATAATAAAATAACACTTTAATTTGCTTGACACAAAATTTGACCTATGTGGATCATATAATGGTGAGGTGAGGGGAAGGGGAGTCTGTTGACTTCTAAATACATTATAAAGCGACAACACATAATATACTTCAGGCCTGGAGTGCTGTAAATGGCTTAGCAGAAAAATAAAATGATCCGGATCAGCTATCGCTTTGGAATTTATGAAATACTTCATTATTTGGGTATTGGTTTCCTTAGGAAGGATAGCTAAACCTTGAAGTTGATGCATGTTGATTAAATTTGTTCATTTTGAACACCTACTATGGGAAGTGCTATGGGTGATACAATCAGTCAGCACACTTTTACTGAGTAAAAGATAATGCTGTTCCCTCAGAGGGTGATGTAAATCACATGTGTTGCTTCACTATAGCAATATCTTTTTTTTTTTTTTTTTTTTTGAGGTAGGGTCTCACTCTGTCACCCAAGGCTCACTGCAACCTCTGCCTCCCAGGCTTAAACGATCCTCCCACCTCAGCCTCCCGAATAGCTGGGACCACAGGTGCACGCCACCATGCCTTGTTAATTTTTGTATTTTTTGTAGAGATGGGGTTTCACCATGTTGCCCAGGCTGGCCTCGAACTCCTGAGCTCAAGTGATCCTCCTGCCACGGCCTCCCAAAGTGCTGGGATTATAGGCATGAGCCACTGTGCCTGGCTGCATATCTTTGTATCTAGCTTTTGGCCATTGTTAGCTGCTTCTGTTTTGTTTTTAATTGAATTAATTTTCTTAAACGTTTTCAAATTCTTTTGGGAAGTAGATGAGTTTTAAATCCTAAAAGGTTCCACATATACACCTACTAAGTGGGTGAGTGAAATAGCTAATCTATATTCTTGGTATAGGCGAGGACTCTCGTTTTTTCATTTGGAAGAAGAGCTGGGACCAGGCTTGAGAGACTTGTGCTATATAATATCAGGGATTCCAAAAAGCCTCATCTTGTGCCTGATTCAAAATACTATGCCTACTGTATAGTGGATAGTTAAAATCTGACAATTAATTCCTGTCAGCTAACTACATCTCTCATTAAATTCCAACTGTTTCCTGGGAAGTAGTAAAGGTTACTGGCCATTTACACCTTAGTAAGAATGAATTTATAACAGCTTTCTTAAAGTAAGTAAAGGAGATATTATTAAGTACTAAAAAAAAATGCAGGCTGCTAGCTAAAATAATCTACCAATTTACGATTAAGGATAAGATGGTTTATAAAGTCTTTTCTTGAAAGTAGATTTTGATGTATTAGAGATGGGATCATACTGGATATATAATTTTGTATGTTAATCTTGTTTTGTATTTAACATTATAGCATAGGTATTTTCTCATTAAAAAGTCTTTGATACTATCCCTCTGTTAGGGACTGAATTGTGTTCCCTCCAAAATCCATATGTTGAAGCCCTAAGCACAAATGTGACTGTATTTGGAGATCGTGCCTTTATGGAAGTGATTAAGGTTAAAGGAGGTGATATAGATGGGGCCCTGATTCGACACGATTTGTATCTTTCTAGGAAGAGACACTAGAGAGACACTCAGCTGGAGTGAGAATACACAGGCATCTTCAAGGTAGGAAGAGATTCTTCACCAGAAACTTCCCGTGCTGAGCTTCGATCTGGGACTTCCAGAATCGTCAGAAAGTACATTTCTGTTTATAAATACCAGTCTATGGTATTTTGTTATGGTAGCCTGAGCTGACCAATATACCCTCCAATGGCTGCATACTATTCTGATGAATGCCCTGACTGGAATTATTTTTCTGTTCTCCCACTGTTGGACAGTTATTGGTTTATAACATGGAAGATACTGTTAGGTCTGTGAACTACCCTTTTATAGATGGCTTTGCTTCCTTTTTTCCTTTGGATTTTTGAAAGTTGGGCTTTCCTTCTCTGAGATATGCCTGTGCATAAAAACAGTCATCATTATTAAGGGGGCTTCTTGCCTTTTCAGGATGAGGGGTCTGCAGGTTTAAGTATCCTAGATCAGGGCTGTGCAAACTGTGGTCTCTGGTCTCTGGGCCAGTGCCCGTCTGTGAACAATTTGCTACTGGTCCACAATGAGACAAATACAGAAATCACGAGGAAATATTTAGAACCCTTCATAGCAATTTGACATTGCTGTAGCATCCAAGAAGTGGTCAGGGGATGGTCTTGTAGTGTATAGAACAGATCAGGTCATGAGTTTTACGTAGTGGGACTCTGTGGGCATTTTAGGATTCTGATTCAGCCCATGTAAATTGTAGAAAACAAACAACTGGTTCTACACCCGAGATGTACTGAGAAGAGTGGAGGATGCACGAAACTCCTAAAACCTTCAGAGCAAAGAGTGCAAATAGTAGTTAAGGGACAGATATGGTTGAAACTCCAGTGCTGCCTCTTATTTGCTTTGAGACCTTTGCCAGACTACTAAAGCTCGCTGTGTATTGGTTTCCTCAATTGCAAAAACAGGAGTAACAATAGAATTAACTTCATAATATGATCCTACAGAGAAAGGACTTGGCATATTGCCTGGTATGTATCAAGTGCTCAGTAAATAGAAGCTACCATTACTATGTCACTAAACATCATGCAAGCAGCAGTTTGTGGAAGGGTTCCTTTATTTGTTATTATTGCAAAACCCAAAGCTCTTGAGTGAAGCAGCATTCCCCTCTTTTTATCAGCCTATTTGTGATCCAGGAGCTTGTGTTTGTCTTCTACAGAGGTTGGGACCACATCCCTTGCAGGGCAGCCTGGATTAGAGGTGACAGGCCAGGAAATCACAGACCCTTTGGAGCACCCACTCCACTCCTTCCTGCACTGTCACCAGCTCATCAAAAGCTCTGTTTATCTCACAGTTGCCAGATGTCTATCTTTTTGAGGTTGTCCTGAATTTTATTGCCCTGTCCTGTTTACAGTCCTCATGGGCACACAATGGCCTGAGCCCAGGGAGAAGCTGTATATCCATGACGTGTCCTGTCAACATCCTGGCACACTGGGACCCCCATTCTGCTACTCCTATTGACCCACTCCCTACCTTGCAGGCTTGATGGAGGGGGAGAGCAGAAAGAGGGTCAGAGCTGGTGTTTGAGGATCTGGATTCTTATCCTGGCTCTGCTGCTTATGGCCCCTCAGCCCCAGTGTCCTCATCTGTAGAATGGGGACTGTAACACCAACCTCACTGTGAGTATGGTGACTGAATGAGAGCCGCTGAAAAGTGTTCTAGTGCATAACACATGCAACTTTCTTTCCATCCTGCCAGCACTGATCTTCTCTCTGCCTCTTAGTGCTGTGCTGAGTGTGCAGTAGTCCTCCCTTATCAGCGCTTTCCATGGTTTCAGTTACCCATGGTCAACCTTGGTCCAAATTCCAGAAATAAATAATTCGTAAGTTTTAAATCATGCTTCATTCTGAGTAGCATGATGAAACCTCAAGCTGTCACACTCTGTCCTACCCACGATGGGAATCATCGCTTTGTCCAGGAGAGATGATTGGGGGACCGTAAAATAAGGGTTCCTTGAATCTCATTTTGCCTTATTTCAAGGAACTCTTATTTTACTTACTAATGTCCCCAGAGTGCAGAGCAGTGATGCTGGCATATTGTTGTAGTTGTTCTATTTTATTTTACTTATTGTTGTTAATTTACTATCTTTAATTTATAAATTACTGTGCCTAATTTATAAATTAGACTTTATCATATATATATATATATATACAGAAAAAACATAGTATATATAGGGTTGGCTACAATCCCAGGTTTCAGGCATCCACTGGAGGGTCTTGTAACATTTCATCTGAGAATAAGGGGGACTACTCTACAAGGCATTGTACAAAGGGAATTCCTCACTAGAATATATGTTCCATAAAGCCAGAGATTTGTCCATTTTATTTGTTGCTCTATCCCAAGTTCTAGAATAATGCCTGGTGACAGTAGATGCTTTACTGACATATGTTGAACAAATTAATTAAAATGAGTTATACACTCACATTTCTTGGTGTCTCCTTTAGGATATTTTCAGCTCTAAGCAACAGAAAACCCTGACTCCAAAGAGGATATTGATTATTCCATAAACCAGAGAAGTCTGGAAGTAGAGAGGTTCTGTGGGTGGTTAGTTTGATGGCCCATAAGCATCATCTCTAGCCCAGGTCCTTCCCACCTTTCCACCCTGTCCTTCTCAGGCTGGTTGCCCTCAGAGTCATAAACAGTTGATGCAGTTCCAGGCATCACATATAGACAGTGACATCAGGTTGAAGCAGAGAGAGACTCTCTCTTCCTTGTGTATCTTTTCAAGAATGTAGAAATCTGTTCCCAAAATCCTCTACTTGATTTTTGTTCGCTTGCCTATTCCTGGTTTAGGCAATCACAAGCTTGGCCCAGTAAGGATTAACCCTGAGTTACGTGTGGGAAAGTTAATACCTAAAAAGATTCTGGCCTTTGTCAAAAAGGAAGAAGAGAGGGCAACCAAGAATGTCAGATCCACCTACTCTTTGGAGTCTTAGAAAAGAAAGAGCCAGGAATGGTGGCTCAGGCCTGTAATCCTAGCATTTTGGGAGGCCAAGGCGGGAGGATTGCTTGAGTCCAGAAGTTTTAGATGAGCCTGGGCAACACAGCAAGACCTCATCTCTACAAAAAAATTAAAAAATTAGCCATGTGTGGTGGTGTGAACCTGTGGTCCCAGCTACTTGGGAGGCTGAGGTGGGAGGATTGCTTGAGCCCAGAAGGTTGAGGCTGCAATGAACCGTGGTCATGCCATGCACTGCAGCCTGGGCAAGAGAGCAAGACTCTGTTTCAAAAAAAAAAAAAAAGATTAAGCAAAAATTAAACTTGCTTAATTAAGTATGTGTGTGAATAAGTAAATGTTTATGTTATATGCAAATAAAGAACTGGGAATAATAAGTGTAGAAGGAATTGCATTTTGGGAGTTGGAGGAGAAAATACACCCTTCCCAGCTGCCTGATTCAAGCCCAAATGTATTTAGAGTTGACAACTGGCTAATAAAAGGGGGTGCTTAAATGCAAGATGACGTAGCATAAGTTATATTTGCAGTGCTATAATAGCTTATGGATTAAGTTGGGGATTCAGACCCACCATAACAGTTGCAGAATAATCTCATTAATGCATCTCCTAATTCATTGCATGTACTAGTTCACTTGACCAGGCTAGTTGTTTACTCTGGTCTTTTCAAGGGAGAAATGGTTTACAAAGGAAACAGATAGTCCAAGTAGGAGTACAGGGAATGGGTTAAATGATTTTTAATATTCTGGCTTATCAAACCTCATGTGCAAAACATATCTATTTATTTAATCTAGCCCCTGGAACCTATCCTTGGCATACTTAATGGCCTATGGTTGAAGGCACTACATGCATTTGGAATTAACCACACCAGTATAGTCTAAAATACTTTGAAATGCAAATTCCCTTAATTTGGCCATTACCCTTCCTGCAGTTAGTTTGAATTTCTGAGGTTTTCTGGAATCTCCAGACCTCAGGGTACTTGGTAATCAGACCACAGGAAGCCTGTCCTTGTTTCTGGTGCTGCTACTATGACACTGTTGAGGTTC
The DNA here is from genome assembly GCF_028858775.2 of Pan troglodytes. Lineage (NCBI taxonomy): Eukaryota > Metazoa > Chordata > Mammalia > Primates > Hominidae > Pan > Pan troglodytes. The sequence continues at coordinate 32,221,127 of NC_072404.2, forward strand.
AGCTGTGGGCCCACATTTAGTGGAACCAGCATATGACACATCAGATGCCAAGCGTGAAGCCTGGGTAACCAGACTGCCTGTGTTCACACCCCAGCTTGGCCAGTGGTTATTTGTGTAAACCTTGGGTAAGATACTATCTCTCCATGCCTCAGTTTCCCATCTGTAAATGGGAATAATAGTAGTACCTACCTTATAGTGTTGTTGTGATAAGTACTTGAATTAGTATACATTAAGTTCCTGAAACAGTGGACAGTACTGTAATATAACATGGTTGGTATTTATTATATTATAAAAATGTTTACTATTTTAATAACATATCATATATATAAATTTGATATAAATAAATTGAATCATACATATTATGATTCAAAGGAATTGTTTAGTCAGTTATGATTAAGTGTGTGGCAAGTTGGCCGGGCACAGTGGCTCATGCCTTCAATCCCAGCACTTTGGGAGGCTGAGGCGGGTGGATCACAAGGATCGAGACCATCCTGGCTAACACGGTGAAACCCCGTCTCTACTAAAAAATATAAAAAAATTAGCCGGGTGTGGTGGTGGGCGCCTGTAGTCCCAGCTACTCGGGAGGCTGAGGCAGGAGAATGGTGTGAACCCGGGAGGCAGAGGTTGCAGTTAGCCAAGATCGCACCACTGCACTCTAGCCTGGGTGACAGAGTGAGACTCCGTGTCAAGAAAACCCAAAAAAACCCAAAAAAGCCCGTGGCAAGTCACTTTCTTTCCAGGTCCCTAGAAATGCAACATTTTTTTCAATGCCCAGGGAAGTTTTGCCCAGCTTGCCTCTAATACAGCAGCCATATTGTAGCAGAGGCATTGTTTTATGGGTTGCAACATTTAAATAAAAACTTATTAATTAACTACTCAATTCCTTCTGAGGCAGTTTGCAATGGTTTTATTTCAATGTATACTGAAGGGCATTCTCACTTCTGCCTCCCACTGTGTTAAACATAACAGATATTGAATATACACTTATAGCATTGAACTAAGATAAAAATGTTTGTTTAGGCTTGAACCTAGTTGACTTAACTTCTATCATTTGTTTAGAAATTGTCATTTCTTTGCTTTAAGAGCTGGAAAAATTGCACTAAATAGCAACCTATTTAGACATTTTAAAATACAATTCTTCTGCATGAATTATCCCTATAGAGGTCCGGATGTGTCTGAGTTTGCCAATGAATCGAGTCACACTCTATTTGTGTTGATGGATTCCAGGCTTTAACACTCTAAGGCTGTTCTTCTAATGTAGGTGTGTGTCACATGTTGTGTTATTATCCACATAGTTCTGAGCAGTGTGAATCATATGGATATTGGAGAGGTACTTTTTTTTATCTCCTATATTCAAGCTGGGAGTGAAGGGAAAGCAACTTACTTGCTGTCAGTTCCTGGAATTTTTTCTACCCATGCAAGCAGTAGGGCATTGTCTCAATTTATGTTCTACTATTGATGGAGCCCCTACCCTGAACTTTCTGGGAAAAGCCAGGAGCTTACTCCTAGGAAGACATCAGGATGAAGGCTCATGACCAGCTTAACATGGCTCTCTGGCATTTCTATGAATCAATCCTTTTATTGACCCCAACCAGGGCGAATTTGAAAGCAGGATCCTTTCAAAGCCCTGGCCCCAAGTTATAGTGCACCCAATTTCTGACTTTATATTCCTATCTGTTGTAGACTTTCCATGCTTTCCTATAGTGCTTATCACAAAATCAGTTGTCCTTTGTGTTTCTTTTCCTGAGTATTTGCAGGAATGAGTCAGATCTTGCTTGTAATATATGGGGAGCCTGGAGGAAAATGGTGTTACTTTACGAGCCAGCCAACAATTCCTTTCAGGGAGGAGACTGCCTGCCACCTTAACGGAAGCATTTGGCTATGAAGATAAGGCCCTCAGGAGATAGCCTGGACAGTCTGGAGCTAGACTGAGAGAGAGCACACTACTCTGTGGAAGATGTTTACAGGAATTTGGGGGCGGGTGGAGAGCAGAAGAGAAATAAGAGAGGAGAGGGTTGAAGTGAGTGAGAAGGCAAGATGGCGGCAGACCCTGGGACCTAATGAGAGCCTTAAGCAGATGGAAAGACTGCGCTTCACGAAAACTGAGGGGTTTTCTGGGGGTGGAGGGATAAATCAAGTAAAAGGGTTACATTCAAAATCTAGGTTGGCATGGGGCAGCTATGGGAGACGAGAGACAAGTGAGGTCAAGAATCCAGCCAAAAGAAGCCACTGGAGATAGGGAAGTGACCATGAGAATATAAGCTGTCAGGAATTCTCAGACATCTAGGGGAAGACATTGGCCCTTCACAGGATGTGGGAAGGAGGCTTCAGCCAGTTTTTGTTTAAACCTCAAAGCAGAGAGTGATCTCAGCTGATAGCTGTATTATACATTTGTAGCAGGAAAAAAAGTGTTTTTGAGTTAACACATTTTTGGAATACTGTTACAGAGATGAATGAAACCTTAAAGTAAATTTTATGACTTACGTGTCTCATAAAAAGAAAGGCGTATCAGCAGCGTTTAAAAAAAGTTATTTTATAGGATTTTTTTATTCTAATGGATAGAGATTGTCTTTGGAGAATATAAATATTCTAAAGATTGAATGAAGTTATCTGAAGCCACATAGACATTAATTAGAGTTCTGTAATTAGAATTATACTTATAGAAGCTTCTTGCTGCAAAATAGAGGGTAATATTTCAGTATTTCAGGTTTACTGTGCTGTTGGAGCACAGTACCTGATGCATTTTCATATACCATGGCTTCAATAATTCTTTCTAAATAAGCATTTTGATAGATATTTAATAGTTTTAAAATTAATGTTGGGGTAAAACCCATTTTTATTTGTGCTCATCCCAGCCCTCCTTCTCTCATAAGCAGCCTGTCTGCTTTCTGCGCACAGAGCCGCCCAAACCGATGATGACACTGAATCCAATCAGAAAAGCAGCATAAAGATGAAAGGTCTTACCAATGAGAAGTGAACTTGCTAAAGTACACCTTTCAATGAATTTGGACAAAACTGAAAAATGTTGTTGATATCAGATCCTTAGGCTGATTACTGAAGCGTTCGATTTTTCAGCATGTCAATTCATCACTGTCTACCTGGTTATATTTAACACTTTCTCCTGTTTCCAGCATGTCTGCTGAGACAGGCAATTGCTGTCACATGATATCTGCCTCTCAAGAAGGTCAGCAGACCATTGGGAGGCCGTGGTTTCTGTCCTCCAGCTGCCTTGATTCTTTCTCAGGTATTACTGACAGCAGATGGAGCCTCAATGTCTTGCAGGATCTAAAATATTAATAAGATTAGGGCTTTTATCCTTCAAACAGTTTAGCCTTTCCTTTTAGAGGCTCTGCACAATGTCTCATCTGTTAATTTATAATACTGGCTCTCCAGGAAGACCTGACACCACTTACGGATACCAAAATACCACTTTGCCCAGAGTCCCTCTTTTTCACTTCGTCAGTGTGCTGGTTCACGTTTTAAATCACGCTCATCTTTCAGAGACATTTGGAGGAGTTTAATTCCAGTTTGAGATGAGAGGTCTTGGGGTGCGTTTTAATAAATATTTGATGGGAATGCTAGCCTTGGGGGGTCATTCTTATTTACAAAATTAGAGATGGCATCTCTGAGGAAAGCTTAACTTCGTGGAAGAGGCGGTGTTTATAAATGCGCACAGCACTCTCATGCACGGGGTGGCCGCCACTTTTCAGAACACAGTAGTTATCCACGGTTCCATTTTTAGAAGCAGTGATTAAATTGCAGAGCACTGCTGTGTAATACCAATTACAATAACCATTGTCGATTCAATTGTCTTTTTTTTTAATGGAAAGCAAAATTCACTTTTCTGCATATAGCCTACAAAAATACATATATCATATGGTATGCAATTTAGATCATTTTAAAGGGCTGTAATGGCATTAGTTTAGATATCCCATTCCAGTCAGGCAATGAGCATCAATTTTGTTAATTAAGAATTTTAGGCTCTGTAAATTTATAGTACAATTACAATTTACTTCATATTGAAGAGGGTCTTTACCCCATGCCACCATTAGAAAAAGTCCACTTATATTATTTGCTGACGATTTCACAGGCAGATAAATTTCACAGGAAGCATTACCATTTCTTTTTTTGCATTGAAATTTCTTATTGAATGCCAATTGTCAGCAGAATGCAACCATGAAGACTTTTGACTTAAATTTTTCTCTTTTCTTTTCTTCTTTCTTTTTTTTGCTAAAGAAAAAGCCAATTCATCAGGTAGGAAAGGACTGCTTTTCGTGGTCCCAGGTCCTGCCAGAGACAAATGACTGTAAAAATTTAAAATCAATCATTAACAGATTAGCTGTTGGTCCAAAGTAAATAGCAATCAGCTTATTAAGCATCAGGCAGAGTGAGATAAAGGGGAAGAGTTATTGAAAATGAGGATGTTGTCTGGGGCTCTGCTTGTGGGGTAGCACAGGAGGAGGCTATTGCTTTGTGACTCTAATTACAAATGGAAAACAAGGTAGTTGGCTGAAAAAGTTGAATCCCTCGTTGTGTTAAACAGAGTCCTGTGGTTTTCTGTTCTACGTCATGGCTTTATTCACCTTGATTAGCATGGAAGTCGGTTGTGCTCCCCAGCTGTTCTCCTCTTTGCCTTCTAAGCAAAATCTGTCAACTGCTGTTCACTCAACCCCGCAAAGCAGCCCAGAAACAGTGGCTAAGACTCCTTAGTTTCAGGAACTGGACATTTCTTACCCCTTTGCACTAGTTCACATCTCATTATTGGTTAGGTTGGGGTTGTGAAGCGAAGGGATGGCTCATTAGCTGCTTCCCTCTAGGTTCAGATGTGTGAGCTACTATTAGACAGATGCCACAGTAATAATTGTTGCAGGCAAATTCCACCAATGAGTGCTAAAATCAGTGGTGAAGGTTTGAGGAGAAACAGGATATTTGCATAGCTTCAAAGTATCTTTCCCAAGATATGTATTAATTACAAAACAAAAACACTACCATTACAATGGTGAAACCCAACAGATAGCCCCTTAACCAAGTGATCAAGGTTAACTTCACTAGTAACCAGATGGTGTCCCCCAGACCCCCGGCCCCTTCCCCAGACACGATGCACTGAGAAGGGCACACATCATTTTTGTGGCGTTCTTACTAAAGATGTATAATCTCACTCTAGTCATGAATAAACAGCAGACAAACCTGTTCTACACACTAACTGGCCAGTACTCTTTCAAAGTGTCAAGGTCATAAATGTCAAGGAAGACTAAAGACCTGGTACAGACTGGAAAAGACTAAAGAGACAAAATAGTGTGGGATTCTGGATTGAATCCTACAACAGAAAAAGGAAGTTAGTAGGAAGCTGGATGAAAGAAGTTAGTAGAAAAACTGGTGAAATGCAAATGAAGTCTGAGGCTGAGTCAGTAGTACTGTACCAGTTAAATTCCTGGCTTTGGTAATGATACTCATATAGTCAGGATGCTTTGGCTCCTCCAAATCTCATGTTGAAATATGATTCCCAGTATTGGAGGTGGGGTCTGGTGGGAGGCGATTGACTCATGGGAGGGGATCCCTCATGAATGATTTAGCACCATCCCCTGGATGATGAGTAGGTTCTTGTTCAGTTAATTCATGAGAGATCTGGTTGTTTAAAAGACTCTGGGACATTTGTCTTCTTTTTTTCATGCTCCCACTCTCGCCATGTGACACACTGGCTCCCTGCCGCACTCCGCCATGATTTTAAACTTCCTGAGGCCTCACCAGAAGCAGATGCCAGCACCATGCTTCCGGCAAAACCTGCAGAACTGTGAGCCAATTAAACCTCTTTTCTTTATAAATTACCCAGTCTCAAGTTTTTTTTTTTTTTTTTTTTTTGAGATGGAGTTTCACTCTTCTTGCCCAGACTGGAGTGCAATGGCCCAATCTCAGCTCACTGCAACCTCTGCCTCCCGGGTTCGAGTGATTCTTCTGCCTCAGCCTCCCGAGTAACTGGGACTACAGGCGCATACCACCACGCCTGGCTAATTTTTGTATTTTTAGTACAGATGTGGTTTCACCATGTTGACCAGGCTGGTCTCAAATTCCTGACCTCAGGTGATTCACCTGCCTGAGCCTCCCGAAGTGTTGGGATTACAGGCGTGAGCCACCGCTTCCACCCTCGAGTATTTTTTTAATAGCAATGCAAAAATGGCCTAATACAGAAACTATGATTGTGTAAGATATGAGCTTTGGGAGAAGCTGGGTGAAGGAATACAGAACTGTCTGTACTATTTTTGCAACTTTCCTAAAGTTATTTCAAGATAAAAAGTTAAACAAAGGGAAAGATGCACTGAAAGAAAAAATACTGCATAAGCTCCAGAAGCTTCTACTGCAGAACCAAGCGTGTAGTCTGGGTTAATTTGAACTTTTTATCTTACACAGTTATGCTTGATTTTGGCCAAAGCTTGAGTAAACCATAGCTTTTGATGGAAAAACAAAACAAAACAACTTTTCTTTGTGTGGGGTCCTTCTTCACAGTTTCTTATTGTGAATAACTTCTTTATTGATAAGTGCATTCAGTAAGGCAGGCGGAGACAATCCCAGTTTGTGGAATGTGGGATTCCAGTTTGTGTGACTTGGATTCCCAGTTTGTGTGAATTATACTATGTTAGTTATTCTCATGCATCTGCAGGCTGGCCAGGGTCGTCTCTGCTTCATCCTGCAGGTCTGGGTCTGCTCTTTCTCAGACCAAGGAGCTAAATGGGACATAGTCTTCTCAAGGTGAGAACAGAAACTCAAGAGGGCAGGCGCCACTACACAAGCACATTGTAGCCTAAGCTTGCATCCTGCCTGCTAACATCCTGTCAGTCCAAGCAATTCACTTGACCAAGCCCTAAAGTCAGGGCGGTGGGGATGCGGTACATTTGTTTGTTGATATATCTAATCTAGCATAATACTTCTGGCCTATGTTGCCTCTCTCTGGCCTGCTTTCTGGGCCCTCTTTCCTTGCTTAAGTGCAGATATTGAAAGATTGGCTTGCCCCAACTGATCTGATTCAGTTTCACGAGGGCTATGACTGCTTGGTGGTCTCCCAAAGTGAGAATGCTCCCTCCACAGTAAAAGTGGGGTCTTAGAACACTATTTTGCACACTGAGGTGTTATAGAATTGTTTTGAGACACCCCCCCTTCAGTTCCTACACAGGTATGTAGACACCATCAGCTTAGCTGAGGCAGGTGCTCCAGGTACCAGGCCTGCCAGTTTTCCAAGATCACCACTCATGTCTGGCTCTCAGGCCCTCTGCAAAGAGTGGCTTGTCCTGCCAGACCCCATGCCACATGGCAAACTCTCTCCTACCATCTCTCATCTCTCTCACAACCTGGCTTCTGGCGCCTTGAGACATGTATGCAATTGTCTGACCAACAGCTATGAAAACAAAGTTCAAGTTGATTGACTTGTTTGTTTGGTTTTTCCCCAGGAGGTTCCTCAGCTCAGTTCCTATTTACATTGGTGGCTGTAAATAGTTAATTCTCAAGAGACTTAGTCCTCTGTTCCAGACAACTAGTGTCTTGAAGTAGAGAGAGTATCTTACTTATGGTCTATCCACTATAGTGAGTGGCCCCAAATAGTATACATTGTCAAAAGGCATCTGTTGAACAGAGATAAAATTCTGAGTCCTTCATAATCTGACCCAGTCTAATTTCCCTGGACTCTCCAACATTTCTCTCCACTAGACATTGTCATTTTTCTCATTGTCCCTCAAGTCCCGTACCATTTCTAACCATTGCCACAACTTCTCAGTGTCCTGGTTGCCCTCCACTCCACTCAACCCTGGTCGGCTGTCAGGGCTCACCTGGAGCTCACCTGCTGCAGGAAGCCTTCCTGAAACTCACTTACTGCAGAAAGGCTTCCCAGCCACTCCTGCCTTTGATGAACTCTCTCTTTTTCTTTTCTAATTTTAATTTTTTTAATTTTTATTTTTAAAAAATTTTTTTATTATACTTTAAGTTCTAGGGCACATGTGCACAACGTACAGGTTTTTATGTATGTATACATGTATCATATTGGTGTGCTGCACCCATTAACTGGTCATTTACATTAGGTATATCTCCTAATGCTATGCCTTCCCCCTCCCCCCACCCCACAACAGGCCCCAGTGTGTAATGTTCCCTGCCCTTTGTCCAAGTGTTCTCATTGTTCAATTCCCACCTATGAGTGAGAACATGCAGTGTTTGGTTTTCTGTCCTTGCAATAGTTTGCTGAGAATGATGGTTTCCAGTTTCATCCATGTCCCTACAAAGGACATGAACTCACCCTTTTTTATGGCTGCATAGTATTCCATGGTATATATGTGCCACATTTTCTTAATCCAGTCTATCATTGATGGACATTTGGTTCCAAGTCTTTGCTATTGTGAATAGTGCTGCAATAAAGATACATATACATGTCTCTTTATAGCAACATGATTTATAATCCTTTGGGTATATACCCAGTAATGGGATGGCTGGGTCAAACAGTATTTCTAGTTCTAGATCCTTGAGGAATCACCACACTGTCTTCCACAATGGTTGAACTAGTTTACAGTCCCACCAACAGTGTAGAAGTGTTCCTATTTCTCCACATCCTCTCCAGCACCTGTTGTTTCCTGACTTTTTAATGATCGCCATTCTAACTGGTGTGAGATGGTATCTCATTGTGGTTTTGATTTGCATTTCTCTGATTGTCAGTGATGATGAGCATTTTTTCATGTGTCTCTTGGCTGCATAAATGTCTTCTTTTGAGAAGTATCTGTTTATATCCTTCGCCCACTTTTTGATGGGGTTGTTTGATTTTTTTCTTGTAAATCTGTTTAAGTTCTTTGTAGATTCTGGATATTAGCCCTTTGTCAGATGGGTAGATTGTAAAAATTTTCTCCCATTCTGTAGGTTGCCTGGATGAACTCTCTCTTTTTCTATACTCCCAAGCATAGGTAGTCTCAACTACTATTGTACTTACAGTTATTCTTTTATTTTGTTTTTCTAACTCCATACATAATGCAACAACATAAATTACCTTAAGGAATTTATTAGATTGTAATGTCTTTCTGGTTAGGGCCCAGGTCCAACATTGCTTCTGTATACTGCCTGGCCAGGAATAAGATTTTAAACACACAGTAAGTAGGTACTCAAGAAATTCATAATCAGTTTCAAAATTTAAATCACAAAATAAATCATTTGCTACTTCCCAAATTAAATAACAAATAAACTAGGAAGGAAATAATCAGAAAAAAGCAGAAGATATAATCTCTATGTGCATATAAACTGTTCTTAAACATATAGTAGCTTTAAAATATGTGCAACTATTATGTATTCATATTTTTTTTAAAAAGCTAACCAAAGAAATAGTAGCTTTATATTTGAAAGAATATTGGGACTTTGAAGAGGAAAAGTACATTATTCACAAAGAAAAAGTAATCCTGGATTTATTTTTGTCAGATGATGAATCAATGCTAACTATTCTCAACTCTTATCTAAGCATAATAATAGTTTCTATTTTCCCAGTGTTTTGTAGCTTAGTGAGGGCAGACATCACTATCTCCCTCCATTTTATAGAAAGATAAGGAGTTGCTGTTCAGAGCATGTATATGCTTTGCCCAGTGTCCCCAGCTGCTAAATGACAGAACCAGGCCTAAGTTGTCTTCTGGCTTCAAATCCACGGTTCTTTCCACCACATGTTCCAACTCTCTGCTCATTGAGGATGAATCCTTTGTTTCATTTTCCTGGGGTAATTATGTGGCTTTTGTAAAAGATCCATCACTCTGAAGATGAATTGAACCATCAGGTAAACATTTAAGGAAAGTAGAGGAGCTAAGTTGGAATGTAAGTAGATGCCTGGCATTATAACTGATGGCGTAATTACTTCCCATAACGTGGAGCACCAATCACAGAGTGGGTTTAATAGACAGAGGCTCTGAAGTATTTACAAGTATGGATAAAGTGACTGCCCTTCATCAGTTCAAGCAGGCGCTGGAGTCCGCCTTCCACTGTTAACTGGGACAGTGTGAGTATTTCTGGCCCCACCTGGCATTCAGATCCTCTGCCACCCCTATGACCTGCCTTTGTAGCCTTTTCCCCTACCACTTCCCTTTCCTCATTTTGTCATCCAGCTAAACGGGGGTACCCAGTTTTTGTTCTCCAAACGTAGCCCCCTTTTTCTTGTCTCTCTGACTTGGCACACCTCCAGGGACATTCCTTTCCAGGGTCCAGCTCAAATGCCACCCCTGCTGTGAGGCTGTCCTGTTTTCCCAGCTGGACCTGGCTCCCTTGCCTCTAAATCCACAAGCACTTTCTCTCTCTGTACTTCTCTGATGGCCCTCACCATGCACTGCCTTTATGGTAATAATCATGCTTTTTTACTTTTCCTTTGAGACTGCAAAACCTTAAAAGAAAGTTTATCAGACCCTAGCGTAGTGCTGGCACATGGCAATTCTCAGTGTCAGCACTGGCTGGGAAAGTGACTGATGAACGCAGGAAGGAGCATCTCACCTACCTGGCTAGCGGGGGTGATTTCAGACGGATCTTTTTGTCCGCCACAGCATCACCCTTAGTGCCCTATGTATAGCAGGTGCTCAGTGTGGCTCTGTTGAAAGAAAAAAAAGCTTGTGTGGATGAACAAAGGCATAAAGAGTGGATGAACAAAGAATGATTGAACAAATGTCTGGGATACTGAGGTGGAAAATCAAGGTAAACACAAGTCATGCCAGATACCAGAGTCTCTTTAAAAAGAGACTCTGGGCTGGGCGTGGTGGCTCACGCCTGTAATCCTAGCACCTTGGGAGGCAGAGGCAGGCGGATCACCTGAGGTCAGGAGTTCGAGACCAGCTTCACCAACATGGTGAAACCCCGTCTCTACTAAAAATATAAAAATTAGCTGGGCATGGTAGCACATGCTTGTAATCCCTGCTACTCGGGAAGCTGAGGCAGGAGAATCATTTGAACCCAGGAGGCAGAGATTGCAGTGAGCCAAATCACATCGCTGCACTCCAGCCTGGTGACAGTGAGACTCCATCTCAAAAATAAATAAATAAATAAAATAAAATAAAATAAAAAAGGACTCTGGATAAATAGCATTTGAAACCAATGAGAACATTCTGGATGTCTGATGAGAGCTTTTGAAATTTCTGCTCTTATTCAAATATAAGAAACGTGAATGCCTCTTTTCCCCTAGTGATGGTGATACTAAATGAGATATACTCATATTCTATATTCCATACTATTTTTAATGTAAAAATACTGATTTTTTCAGTATCTTAAATATTTAAGATACTGATATTTAAGGTATCTAAACAACTAAAATACTAGATATTTAAATATCTAAAATATTTAAGATACTGATAACTTAAATATCAGTAACTTTAATATTTAAGTATGGCATTAACAAATATGAGGTCCAGAATTGTTTATATCTTTTTGTTTTGAGATGCAGTCTTGCTCTGTCATTTTTTGAGATGCAAGTCTTGCAGTCTTGCTCTGTGCAGTGGTGCAATCTCAGCTCACTGCAATCTCCACCACCTGGGTTCAAGTGATTCTTATGCCTCAGCCTCCCCAGTAGCTGGGATTACAGGAGCCCACCACTACCCCCAGGTATTTTGTTTTTGTATTTTTAGTAGAGATGGGGTTTCACCATATTGGCCAGGTTGGTCTCAAGCTCCTGACCTCAGGTGATCCACCCACCTCGGCCTCCCAAAGTGCTGGGATTACAGGTGTGAGCCACCATGCCTGGCCCAGGAATTGCTTATATCTTGAAATATATCCAGTGAGTTATACACGGCATTAAGAGTTCACCTGGGCTCACACCCTCCCTGCTGAAAGCCCTTCCAGTACATTCAGTGGTTTTCTTCCAACTTCCGGGGTTAATTGTGAGGCTGGCATTTTCTTTCTGGGTCATTTGTACCCCTAGATTCAGCCCCAGTTTCTGGCCCCTGATGGAGTCACCTTAGAATCAGAGGTGAAGGTGGGGAACAGAAAACCTCAGGCCTGGCCCTGATCCTCTTGCTGGTGGAACAGTCATAGGAACCATATCTTGGCTTTTCATAAAATGTTGATATTTTGGAATTTATTCCACATAATCTATTTTGCAATATTTTAATACAATTTTAAAATATTTTCATTGCAATTACTACTCTCTGTTTAGAATATTAAAAATTTTCACCCAGAATATGGTCTTTTTTCTCTCTCCAAAAACTTCCTCATGTTAGCAATTAAATAGAAGGGGAAAATTAACCAAACTGAGAGATATATTTACTAAACACTTGAAAATGTCCTGCTGTTATATCTTAAGGCTTATTAAGGGGTAGAAGCAGGATTTTTTAAACCCTGGGTGTTGCACCTATTTCTCATGTGTATTTACTTATTTTTACAGTCAAATAAATTCCACTTCCAAATGTGGAAGTGACTTAGGGTTGGATTCCTTTAATGCCTTTCTGATATGGTTAGGTATTGTGCCTCACCCAAATCTCATCTTGAATTATAATCCCCACATGTCAAGGGAGAGACCAGGTGGAAGTAATTGGATCATGAGGGCACCCTCCATGCTGTTCTTGTGATAGTGAGTGAGTTCCCACGAGATCTGATGGTTTTATAAGGGGCTCTTCCCACTTTACTCGGCACTTCTCATTCCTGCTGCCTTGTGAAGAAGAGACCTTGCTTCCCCCTTCACCTTCCGCCATGATTGTAAGTTTCCTGAGGCCTCCCCTGCCATACTGAACTGTGAGTAAATTAAACCTCTTTCCTTTATAAATTACCCAGTCTGGGGCAGTTCTTTATAGCAGTATGAAAATGGACTAATACACCTTGTCTTCAGAAAGACTTTCCCTGGATGCTCAGCACACCTGCTAAATTTCTCCAGTGTGTTGACATTAGAGCAGCCTTGTCCAATAGAGCTTTCTAAGGTGATGGAATGTTCTACGTCTGCACCATTCAATACAGCAACTACTATTGTGGCCAGTGTGACTGAGGAACTGAATTTTTTTTTTAGCTTTAATTAAGTGTAAATAGTCGCACATAGCTAGTGGCCAGCATACTGGACAGGTCGAATTTAGAACCTCTTCTTTCTGCCACTGTTGACTATGACAAAAGAATGAGTCATAGAGAGGAATGGACTTCTCCCATTCTACTGGGGCAGCCTGGAGAACACTTGGGCTTCGAAGGCCACTTCCCTCTGCTCCCCAGGGCCTTCCCCACTGGCTTCAGAGGAGTGACTGAGGGCAAGAAGGAAGAGCCAAGATTCTGTCTACATGTGTGTGAGTTCAGTCTCTTTATTTCCAGCATCTTATTTAAAGGCCACATGCCAAGTATCAATAACAAGCTGGGATCATAACAGTCCTATACATGCTGTTTTCTAAATTATTGTTTATAGCTTCTTTAACTCTCCATGAAGATGATGAGTCTGTGGAGAATCTTTTTGCAAAGAACAAAAAGCAGAGATCTCTGCGTAAATTACCAGTACCCAAATGAGATGCCTTTTACCACACAGCCTATTCTGCTCACATGTGTTGTTTTGTTGGGGGAGCCTCTTCTTCCCTGCTTTTTTGGTGAGTTGCCACCATTTTGTTCTACAGGATCGAGAATGTTAATTCTCACATTGTACATTGTGCCATCTCTCCCTGAACTTTATTGATGTTTTGAAGCAAAACAACCATTTACTCCTCTCCTAAAGATTCCAGTAAATGAGGTGCACATAGGTGAGCAAGGTGTTTATATGAAGAAATAAACCCATTAAATAAAAATTAAATGAAGAGATGAGCTAGGAGAAAAGGCATACTTGTGTGTTTGTGTGTATGTGCCTGCGTGTGTCTTAGAGCTGCCTGTCAAAGCTTTCCTGTCATACACAAAGATAGAAATATGGAAATCAGAATGAAAAATAAGGGCAATTGTGTTTAGAGCAGCCTCTTAAAATTTGTGCTGTTTCCAGGCCTCTTAGCAGAGCGCCAGCCATTTCCAGGGAGGCACAGTGGTAGCATTTCAGTGCCGTTCTGCTCAGGAAAGACGACCAAACAGCCCTCCTGCCCTCACCTTCGCACACCACACATCTCAGCTTCAACTCACCATCACGGTGGTCCCAGGCACGGTCGCTGCAACATCAGAAGGGCGGCATTTCAGCAAGCATTTGTTTTTGGGGTAGGGGTAGTGGTAATTACCAGCACATGATTATTTTATTTTGTCTGAATTATTTACAATGGAAGGAAGCAGTTTGGAGGGAAGGGGATATTAGGGAATGAGTTCAATCCCACTTGCATTGATTCTACCCAGAGCAAGAAGAGCAAGCCTATTAAGAAGAAAAATCACTTCCTTTTCTTCCTCTTTCCTCTCCACCCCTAAGTCTTAGAAATAAATAAATAATGCAAAGAAAAGCCCTGGGTGGCCCCTGGGAGGGGCCAGTGGCTGGGTGTCTGTGGCCTTCACTGAGGACTCACTTCCATTATTACATCGGGTCCTGGGCTGGAGCGTTCAGTGGTTCAATTCTTGCTCCCCAGCACTCATCTTGCATGTTGGTGCATAATGAACACCACGTATGGATTGAAATCCCATTTACAGGATGTTCAGTTACGGAACCTGTAATCAGGAGAGGTGGGTTTTAATCCCAGAGGTGTCGTTCCCTTATTGTTTTTTAAATTTAAGATTTATAGCTCTCCAACTTCCAAAAGAACTTGCTGATGTTTTATAGCAGCAAAGGTGGTGAATGAGAGAAAACAGAAGAGAAGCCATCTGAAGAAAGCAGGACATGTTGATGCTTCCAGGCACCAGCGTGGCTGTAACAGTTGGGTAATAGGCTCATGGTTGTGCTTCCATTTCTTTTTTGTCAAATAGGGAAAGCAAACCCACCTCCTGCTGTGTGAGGTAACAGGTAGAGTAATGTTTGTGAGAAGAGGCATCCATATCATTTTGGCATGATATTGCATTCCTAAATTTAGAAAAAAAAATGTCAATAGAGGCAGAACATCTCATGACCTAATCCCACTGCATATCCCTGAAGAGAAATACTCACAGAATAGTGCCCTGGCACACTGAAGATGAGAAACTGGGGCTGCAAGTGCCACCTGAGAGAAATGGGGGTGCTTTTATTCATTTTTTTCTTCAATGAATAACTTTTGAATAAAATGTTAACATACTTACCAACTCATAATATATGTGAATTTTAAGACTTTGCAATAAAATGGATGTCTATGTATCTACCCACCTAAATTAAGAAATATGTAATTACTGGCCAGGTATGGTGGCTCACGCTTGTAATTCCAGTGCTTTGGGAGGCCAAGGAGGGTGAAACTAGCCTGACCAACATGGTGAAACCCCGTCTCTACTAAAAATACAAAAAGTAACTGACTGTGGTGGTGTGCACCTGTAATCCCAGCTACTCAGGAGGCTGAGGCAGGAGAATTGCTTGAACCCCGAACGCAGAGGTTGCAGTGAGCCGAGTTCGTGCCATTGCATGCCAACCTAGGTGACAGAGTGAGACTTTGTCTAAAAAAAAAGAAATATATAATTCCTATCATTGAAACTCCAATAATACCCCTCTTAGTCCCAAGGTAACCACTATCATGATTTTGTGCATATTGTCCTTCCGCTTTTTAAAAACAAATTTTGCGTGTATTTGAACCATATGCAATTGGAATTATACTGATATATTCTATGAATTGGTTTTCTTCACCTAATATTATGTTTGTGAGATTTGTTCAAGTTGATACTTATAACCTATTTTATTATCACTATGGTTTGCTATTTTGTTGTATGATTACTCTAAGACTTATCCATTCTCTTACTGATCATCATCTAGATGTCTCCGTTTTTTAAATTACAAACCACATTGCCATGAATATTCTAATATAAATGTCTTTTGGTACACAGATCTAGGAGTTTCTCCATTGTATTTGCCTGAGAGTAGCATTGCTAGCTTATAAGAAAGGAGTGTCTTCAACTTTATTAGATCTTGCCAAGATCTTAGTCCAATCTGTACTCCCAACAGCAATGTTCATGAAGGAACTCAAGAATTTTTTATCAACTATGAGCTAATTCAACTCCTCGCAACTAAGAGGAAAAGTTAATAGGAAAGAGAGACTGCATGGCTAACAGAAATCCACAGACAATGATGATGGTGGTGATGATTACCATAATCACAATGACATAATGATGATTACCATAATAACAATGACCAGGACAAGAACAACAAACCCATAGTGCTTAATATGTGCCAGGCACTGTTCTGAACAGTTCACACATCTGGTACAGTGCCTGGCACATAGTAAAGACTCATTCAATCTTTACAATTACTCTAAGAGATTTGTACTGTAATCTCCACTTAGCAGGTAAAGAAACTGAAACACAGAGAGGTTAAGAAACTTGCTTAAGTTATGGCTGATAAATGTCGAAGCTGGAATTTGAGTGGTTGCTCTGAACTACATGCTTCGTTAAAAATTTTAATTTAGTTTTTCTTGGCATTACCATTCATGGACTTTATTTTTTAATTTTATTTTCTTTTTAATTGACAAATGGTAATTGAATACATTTGTGGCATACAATGTGGTATTTTGATTCACCTATACATTGTCCTTGCTTCATTTTAGCCAATCACTTATGAGTTCATGCTAAATGAACCAGTAATAAGAGCAGCTACATGACTGATGGATGACTGGTCACTCTGCCATTTGAAGTGGGGGACTTACTTTTCTAATCATACTCCTTATTACACACTCTATTTTACAGTTCTCTTCACTGAGAGTTTTGATTGTATTTAGATTTCATCACAATTTGATTCTTAAGAAGCAAGGGAAAAGCATTCTTTCTTGGATAGCATGGAATTTGGATGACCACTTTGGCTAATGTAAAAAAAAAAAATGTGAGGTGTTCTTAAACCAAAGCTTCTCAAATCCTAACTTAACATAATCTACCTGAAATCAATGTTATGGTTACTGGCACTTGACAAGACTGGAAGAGAAATAACTGTTCGTAACAGCTCATCTTCACATAGCTAATGATAGGTACCATTGTTTTTTGGGCAAAGTGATGGGGGAGGATATTAACTATTTCAAAGGTTGTTCAAAATGACTAAAATATAACATAATAATATTGTCATAGGCATATAGGCATAGCTATTTTTGTCATGGAAAACATCAGCAGAAATGAAGAACCATACGTATATTTATACCTTAGGATCAATAAAACTATATTTTTTGGTCCATATTTTTGAGATTAGTCATTTACGTGGTATCTCTAATTCACAATTTTCCTCTTCCCTTTTTGTCTGTGTAGACATACATTTGAACAGGGTAGAAAAGTGGTGTTACTAAAACTTAATACTTGGAATCTTTCTTTATGATCTGTCTTTAAAAGTAAACACATTATTATGATTAATAGCAATGTTCTCAGGATAATAATGTTTGTTTGTTTAAAACAGAAATATTTACATGAAAACTCAATACAAAGGCCAAATCATTAAGCTCTTCCTAAGCCAGAGTAGGCATATTTCATGCTGAAATATGCCATTTTAATGTTGAAAGAAAAAAAAGAAAGTCTTTAAAGATTTGGCCTGAAGAATAAATTCCAAAATGGGAAACAACACTTGCCTGTAATGAGATGTAAATCATAACTCTGACAGTTGTCTTCTCCTGGTGAATTCAATTCCTCACAGAAGTACAGAGTGGGAAAGAAAATATTGGAAGTGGGAGTAATAAAGTCAATACAGCAGGCTTCACATGTATAAATGACATTTTCTTCACAACATGAGAGTAACAGGCAGACCTGCCTAAGACATATTCCCCTTTTCTAAGAATATTCCTGACTTTAAGGATTTCATCAATGTATTTACTATCTCACATCTCACCAGTGGGAGGATTACTGGGCTGTGGGACAGCCCCCTTTAAAAAGGCAACTGTTTTAGAGACTGTAAAGAAGCATTGGGCCATTTACATGTGAGCGTAAGTTGATTTAATCAGATGGTTTTCCTTTTGGCAGCCAACTGGGAGGATCTACATTGAGGGATCCAGAGTTCTGAATTTAGGGGCTGAAACAATTGAGGGGAGGGAAGTGAGGGATGAGTGACACAGAGGTGAGGGGTTAGAGCAACCATGAAGATGCTGAGCTCATGGAGAGAGATATGAGCATTGTTGAAAGGGGGTGAAGAAAGAGAGCTGGGAAGACAAATTTGGCTTACTTAAAAATGTGCCAGCATCACCTGATGCTAGGCTGTTATTGTTATTTCTCTTAACATTAAGTTGGTTTTGGAGAGCTAATATGGTATTCAACTATGACTTGAAATTTGTTTTTATGGAAAAATGCATTCAGAATGTAGTAGATTGAATAATTGGCTCCAATTCTTTACCCCTTTGCTTCAGCCTCAATTGAGCAAAGTATATTTTCCTAACCCTTGTCTTTGGCCCATCTATGAAACTTGTTTTGGCCAACCACATGTGGGCAAAAGTGTGCCAGTCCTGATCTCAGGCCTTAAGAGGCTTTGTCTTTCTCTGCTTGCCCTCTTGTCCTCCTTTGTGTTTCTGCCATCTCCATGAGCTAAGCTTTCCATAGGTAGCTGTACCCCTTTAGCTGACCTGCAACTTGAAGAAGAGCTGTGAAGTCCAGCACCAGCTTAAATAAGCTGATCTCCAGCCTATGTGCAGATATGTGAGAACAAATGATAGTTGTTTTAAGTCACTCTGTTTTTTGAGATCGTTTGTTACACAACATCTTTTTGGTCTTAACTAACTGATACACAGAGTTCTAAAGAACCCTCTTACAAGTGAACTCTTGGAATATAACCTGTTGGTAAGTTGAGATTTTCTTGCATTTCAACAAGATCCCTACTCTCTTTTTAATGAGAATTTTTGTGTATTTTTTATTTGGTTTCAGCCCACAGTTAAGATAAGAGCATAATTTGTTACATGATCAGATAAAGCTTAACAGAGAGTATGGCTTGTACCTATAGATAAGCACTCATAGCTATTGCATATAGCAATGGTTTTCAGCTGACTCTGTGAAGTTCTAGGACCTGCAGTGGGTTCTTATAAAGGCCACCTTGGGGTGGGAGTTCCCGCCTCTTCTCCTTCACATAGCTTCAGCCATAGCAGAGCTATTTTTATTTGTGTTGTATACTAGGCTTCCTTGTAAGATTTTGTCTAATTGAAAGGTGGAAATAAGTTGAAAACCTATAGTGAACCCCTCACTTTTCCTGGGACCCATGGTCTTCCACACATGGGCATGCTATCCTTTTTGCCTAGCTAGCTAGCTAGCTCTCTCTTTCTACTTCTCTGCAAAGCTCCTATCTATTCTTCCATATTTCTTCCTTCAACAGATGGGACCAAATTGCCATCCCTTTAAGTGTGGGCTGTACTTAGTAACTTTTAATGAGTTGAATGTACAGGAAGTGATGGTGTCTGATGTCCAAGATTTGGAGGACATTAGGCTATAAAAGGGATTGTGGCATCTCTCTCTCTCTCTCTGTCTCTCTCTTATTCATTAAGCATTATGGGTTTCCTCATTCTGGGGAAAGCCAGTTGACATTTCATGAGAATACTCAAGCAGCTCCATGGAAAAGGCTACATGAGAGGAACTGAGCCCTCCTGCTAATAGCCATGTGAGTGATTTTGATTGCAACCTCATGAGAAACCTTGAGCCAGCTCTTGAATTCTTGACCGACAGAAACTGTGAGGGAAAAAAAAAGTTTGTTGTTTTAAGTTGCTATGTTTTGTAGTAATTTCATATGCAGCAATATATAACCAATATGATACCCACCAAAGAGATTCTTTTCTATGATAGTCTTCTGAAATGCCTGTTAATAATTTTCTTCTTTTTTATTGCCCTTAATATGTACCTTGTTTGCAGGATTTATTCCACTGCATTACCTATTTACATATCTTTTTCCTCCATTAGACTATGAGATATTTGTATTCTCAGATGTCTGGCACAGTCCTTGGCATCTTACATATTGGATAAAGAATGAAAAAAATAGCTACTGCACAAGTTGTAAAAATCACTCAGAGAAGAATAAGACAGACAAAGGATAAAAAATAGCCATCTCTATCTTTGCCAAAGTAATTCTCAATTTTGACCAGAGATTATAAATGACTCAGATAGAGTCAATGCTGTATTTTTCCACCACATGTTGACATATAAACCAGTTCTTTGCACTCTTGTTTTAGCAAATGATAAGCATTCCTGCTCAGATGGTGTGTCTAGAATAACAGAGTCTATAACTGAGTAGGAGGGGTGTTTTGACTAGGTTTACAGGTGAACAAGGTGGAAATCTATCACTATCCAAAACAAGCTTTGGATTTATGGTTTTGACCAAGTGTAAACAGAAGGTTTATAATTTATCAAGCTGTAGAGAGCTTTTGGTGGTTTCAGAGGCCAGAGCTATACAGTCAAATCAAAATGGTGGAAGTAGCATCTGATTAATTCCATGTGGGCCCAGCAAATTGGAATGAGAGCCTTCTGGATATGCCAGGCTACACAGGTCTGAACAATTAGGTATTTAAAATTGAGTTTTAATGATGATGATGATGATGATTTGTGTTTTTATTTTGATGATCATCTAAATAATTAGTAGAGGAATATTATGGGTCATCTGGAGGTCAGACAAAAAACTTAGAACTGCCATGTGATTTCGGGTCTCGACTTTATGACTCAGCATGGCTCACATGCCCCTTAAGTGATAGAGTTTAACTTGTAATGCACTATTTCTCAGATTGGGGTGTGTGCGCTTGTAATTTTAAGGATCTACAAGTTCTTACATTTGGGAAACAGTGATAGAAACAAGAAATGCTTCCTCGGAGGATGGATTAGTGATATTTCATCTGGGGAGCCAAGCAAGGGAAGGCTTTCTGAGGGAGCTGGCATCTTAGATGGCCCTCAAGGACAGACCCTGTGTGCCTTCTCTTATCAAGTGTCCACTTAAAGGAACTGCTTGATAAAAATCCCCCGCTTCCAGAGGCCATTCATTACTCCCTGGTTATTCTTTGAGAGCCTCTGTGTGTTAGTTCTGTTTAATTACAGTGTGGTGCAGACTGAAGAAGGAATGCAAACATTGTGTGGAGGGAGGCATGAGAAAAGAAAGTGTGGGGCTTCAAGAGGGAACAGGAAATAGTTCAGTTTAACTACAGGTCAGGAGATGCAGGGTGTAGTGGGGCATGAGATGCAAGGCTGGCGATGGCCTATTGTGAAGGACAAGGCTTTTTTTTTTTCTCTGTGTTTTATCCCCTGTAATTAGGAAGGGAGTGTTTCTGCGTTTTTTTTTTTTTTTTTTTTTTTTTGCTGGGGTAGTCATTTTATACTGATGGAGATGATTCTGACAAGGCTGCAGATATGTCTGCAAGTCACGACATGCTGACAAGTCATGATAATATTGTTGAATAACTATCTTAGCATCATTTTGTTGAAGAGCTCTTGCTTACCTGTAAAGTTTCTGGGCACATGGGAAGTTTTTAATTCATGTATCATCTTTGATTTTTGTGGAAGACATATTTTTAATGTGTGCCTTGCCTTTGCTGAAGGCTGTAGCTGGGAAGTCACATGTATACTGCATGACCCTGGTCAGAGCCCCTTACCCACTCTTATCCCCACCCTGGATGATTAAATCCAACTGGCACCGGACCTTGGGAGGGCCAATCCATTGTCTGGGCTGAGCTAGTCAGACTCGCTCTTGTGGGAATTTGGACACTGAGAAACTGAGAAAGATGAAGATGGCTTTAGAACTGAAAGGTCATGCCAAATTAACCCACGCTGAATGCAGAGAAAGCTAGTCGAAAGACAGAGGTGAAGAGAGAAGAAGAAAAGCATGGCAGAGGTGAAATACACGTAGAGAGAATCGCCCTGGTTTCTCATTTTCCAATTCCAATTTTAGTTCCAATTTGGTCTGCATATAATTTGTTTCCTGTCTGTTTCTAATCCTCTGCAGGATTTCCCGCTGTATTTTTACAGTAAAATCTTCCACACTTAAGCTTACTTGAGTGGCTTACTTTTTCTTGCATCCACACATGACCTTTCTAAAGTAATGCTGAGTTTGCAAATGAAGCCATTGGTTCTCAAGAGACTGTTGGGCTGAAGGGAGTAATGTCAGCTCATTAGTTTGGGTGCTAAACCAACTTCCACTCATGAAGCAAGAGGGAGGCATGGATAGCTTCAGCTTATTAATGGGAACTCTGGGAAACAAGGTAGCAAGTACAACTTGACCAAAGTTGGAAGAGATTCTGCCTCTCAGTATGACCAATGATGGGCTATAGAACTCAGCAGTCACTATGGTCTACGCTGACCACAGCTGAGAATGTTTTGGCAAAGAGCTGAGGTGAGTAAACACAGTGACTATGTATTCTTCTACTCACAAAGAAGAATAAAAAATTGAGAGTTACGTATATTTATTATTGAGTTATTATTAAGAGTTACATATATATAAAAAATGCCCATATTATATATTATAAATTTTTTAATATAAATATAACTCTTAATTTTTTATCCCTTTTTGTGAGTAACAAAATCCTACAGTTGAAGAAAAGAAAAGTCATTGCCATTCTTTCAGGCATCTGATGAAATCTAAAGCTCTCTTTGTACTAACTGCAAGATTTAATCAGGAGTGGATAATATGAATGTATCTACCATAATGAATTTCAAGTTTTACTACCTTCAGACATTGTCAGTAACTGAATTTCTAGGGTATGTAACTTGTAATTGAAAATCTATGTTTTAGTTCCACCTGTCATTTTTTAAATTCTATTCAAAGAATGTCTGTTATAAAAATATCTTTTCTATCAAAAGTTATGCTTTAGAGGAAAGGTGTATCATTAGAAATTACCAATTTCAACATGTTGGTGATTTGGAATTTTTTGGAATAATTTGCTGTTTTTCAGAGTTGTTGAAATTATACAAAGGACCTTCATTCTGATAAGTAATGAATTTAGTAAGGATGAGGTGGCAATGAGAAATATTATTTTAAAGTCAACTTCCTTTGAAATCCTAAGAATCTTCTTTAGACAGACATGCAGCTGGAAATAGCAGGGACTAAACCAACAGGGGATGGAGACCCTGGGGATTTTCTTTGCATTTTTTCTGGGAAGAAGTTCTGCTCTTCTGACATTCATCTACTCATCTCTGGGAATTCTATTCTTCAAGTACAGAGGCTAATGGCTGCATAATGAAGTTTTGCTTATCCTCTCTCTTGCTAGATTTCTTTGAGCATGAATTTTACAAGGAATAACCAAACTGAACCAGAAAAAGGCATTGATATTATGGGATTGCATCAATAGCATTGGCTGCTTCATTTCCATTCACTTATCAGACATATTTACTTCTCAGATATTTCCTTAACCGGAATTGACTGTACTATAATTGCCTATTTCTTTGGTCCATTGGCTGTTAACCTTGAAGTGACTGGGGTAGGGCTGGCGAGGCCTTCCCTGTCAGGCCTGACCTCTCACTATGCTGGAGAGAGCGCTGCCATGACAACGGCGACAGATGTCAGCTAAGCAATGTGCACCCTAGAAAGACTCCTGTATTGAGAAAATCGATCTTGTAATGGTGCCACGGAGCACATTCGCTGAACTGCCAAGTGTTCTAGGCTTAATCATTTATTTCATCTAGCAGAGAGAAGAAAACATAAAAGAAATGAAATGAATTTGACCTCTGTCTTTTGAGTGACTTTAGTACTACACTGAATTCTAGCAAGTGCCTCTTATGAATTTTAAAAAATTACATTAGGAATAACATTTTGAAGTGAAATGACTCTTGTAATGCCAACCCTCCAGAAGCATGTTATTTCAAATGTCAGATACCTAATAGTCATTTGCTGTTTTCTGTGTATGTCTAGGGGTTAGCTCCATCTTGAGTATGTTTCAGGCAAATTATTATGAAGAAAGCAGGAATGAAGCGGACCAGAGCCTGCTGCTTTGGTTTTCTCCCTTCTTCTTAGCATAAAGCAACTTCTTTTGTGCTGATCATCACAGGGATTAGCAAGTAGCATAAGCAACGTTTCATATCGACAGCTTTTGAATCCCTCTCAATTTTAGAGTCTTCCAATAGAAAGCTTGTTCTTGTCTCTGTCTCCAGAGTGAAGTTTGTCTCCCTGACAGTTAATCCTGAGACAGCCTTCCATTGCCTTGATAGGCTTGTCATTCATGCCTTGACACCTCTCATTCATCTGAGTCTGGCCTGCTGGATATGCAAATGATAGGAGGACTGAAAATCATAATCCTTCAGCTGTGATGGCTAGTATGTCAACGTCACTATTCTTGGAACAAGCCATTTTGTGAGTAGCTGGGGAGTGGTGGGAGACTCTAAGCGAGGGGAGGCAGCATGCACTTCTGACCTTTTCATGGCCCAGGTCAGAATTAGATTTTTAAAAAAGCAAATGCCCAAACCGAGAGAACCCCTTAAAGCCTAAAGATTGTAGACAAATCTCTCTGATAAGCTTGCCTGTATAAATAAATATCATTTAGAGTGATTATAGTGAAAAGGATCTCTTAAGATTTTCAATGTGATATGTCTGTCTCTTGTGCTGTGGGATATTTTATTGCATTTTTGCCCTCAAGTGGAGCTGACAGGAGCCAAGCTTGTAATTTAAATCAATAAGAACCCTTTACCATGGCCATAAAATACTTGGCTAAACCTTTGAAGTGGCCACAGTTGAATGCACAGTGAACACAGTATAAATGTTCCTTAAGATGTATTGTATGAGACCACTACTAAAACAGCATTCAAAGGAACTGGCCTTAAGCATCTTTTGTGACTGATGGGAGAAGGTCCCAAATGCTTTTGATCATTTACGTGCCGCTCCAAACAGCCCACTTAATTGGCATGTGACCCGGCTGCAGCCTTCTGTTGTCTCCTCAGACATTTCCACTGTCTCTTTGGTGGGGTTTCTGGAATCCGGGTCTCCTTCTAAACCAATAATCCACATCTGACATGCTGTTGTGTCAGTTGTCCTGTTCATTTCCACTGTAGCAGGGGAAAATAGAACAAAGGCTGGTTGTTCAAACCCATCCTGGGAGCGCCGCACAGGCAGTTCAGCAGCACTGCTGGGAAGTGTTCTTTGTGTAACAGCGAAGGCTGAGGTTGCAGCTTACCTGTTAGTTTCTTTTGGAGCGGCTTGTTTTTGGAGTGGTGGCATTCAGAAAGCTGTCAGACTTGAAAAGGCGGCGTTTGCCTCTCCTCTGCTTCGCTCTGCTGTCTCCTGCGTCCTCATTGTGTGCCTGGCCCTTCCTCTGGCTCCTTCCTGCCGCCTTTGCCTTTTTTCTGTGAGGATGGGCGGGTCAGGGTGGATGGATGTTTCCTGACTCTTGTCCTCTGTGTCTCTGTCTCTGTTTGTCCCTCACTCTTTGTCTCTCTCTTGCTCTCAGATTCCAAAGTCTTCCCCAATTCTACAAAAACAGTAAATGGTGATCATCTGAATTTGGAATCTGGCTGTGGACAGTCTTGTGTGAGGGACCTCTGGGACGCGCCTGCTCCCCTGGGGGGAAGTGTGGCAGTTGTGATACCAAACGCACAGGCTCAAGCCTGGGCGCAGTCACTCCTTTCCAGATTCATGGGCCAAATACCTTTCCTGATTCATGGGCCAAATACCTTTCCTGGCTGCTGCCTCACAGAAGCCCTGTCTTCCTGGTGAGACGTCAAAGATAGGGATCAGAGTCACAGGCCAGTCTCTACTTTATCTGATAGATCACAACCTTCCCTGTAGTTCCCTCTTGGGATGGCACCTACGGGTATCCCAGTGGCTAAGCAGATGGACACATGTCCTGTGTGACCTCTCCTTTTGGGGAAGGCACTTTCTAAAAAGGCCCATCTGGGCTCAGGTCTGACTCCCCTAGCGGGCCACATGTCATGTCTGTTTGCCACATGTAGTCTGACAATACATTTTATTGCCTGGCCTCTGCAAACCCAACACGATTTTGTGACTCTTGATATTTCAGCTGATCTTTACAAGATTTCTTTTGCCCTTTTGTGAGAACAGAATAGACAGGGCCTTAAGAACAGATTACTTTGTGTTTATAAAGTTAATGTGTATAAATGGCATTTAAAAACATGTGTGTGTGTAAACTATTATAGCCAAAATCAGATTTTAAGGACATACCAACAAGATTCAATGTTCAGAACTTGTTTAGGTCCTAATTTGAAAAAACGAACTGAAAAGATGTGTGATATATATTTAAATAACTGGGGACATTTGCCTACAACTGGTTATCAGATAATTGACAAAATATTACAGGAAAGAAAGGCAGGGAGTAAATAAAAACCACATTGGCAAGCAATGATAGTTGTAAAAGCTGGGTCATCACTGGAATAAGGGTTCAGTATGTTATTCTCTCTATTTTTCTTTATATTTCTAAATACTCTATTGCAAAGTTAGAATAAGTTAGCATGTCTACTCAGGATTGCCTGATCACTACACTTATACCTCTTGTTCAATAAAATTGTATTTCTGAAGGTCTTACCTGTTTGCCTGTCATCCTGTGCTTTTACCTCCCGTGTAAAATTTCCCTTGCACTGGGGGCTGGTTCTGTTTGAATGCTGTCTATGCCTGTGGCCTGAACTTTAGCATTTAGCATGGAATTTCTGCCTATCTGGTCTCCCCATCCAGACTGTAAACGTCTTGAAAGCAGGACTGTTTCTTACCTTTCAGTGCTTCCAACCTATAATTGTGCAGCGTGAGGCCCAGAGTAGGAATGAATCGGGCTAGGCTAGACTGTGTTGTGGTAACACATAAGCCTTGAAATCTCAGCAGCGTTATGCAGTAAAAGTTCATTTCTTGTTCCTGTAAAGTCGGATGTGTGTTGGGCATCTCTGTCGCATCTTGCAGCTATGCTCTCAGGAGTGGGTGGCTTTCAGAGAGACCACAGCGGGGGAAGAGAGAGAGATGAGATCCACTAACAGGTTGTATTTTGACTGCCTCTGCCTAGAAATAACCTACAGAACTTCTCCCACAGCCGATAGGCTGGAATGAGTCACCTGACCCCCTGACAGCAAGGCAGGCTGGGAAATGAACGGAGCATGTGGCTATCTGGTGAGCACGAATTGTTTGTACGCTGCTTCTTACCCCATGTGCATATTGTCTCATGAATTTCAACATGAGAGAATGCCCAGGGAAGAAGGCCTTTGGTCATTTGTGCAGAATAAGAAAATGACAACCAGACCGTTTCCTTTCCTCTTTTTATTTTCTTTTTTCTTTTTTTTGCCGTGCCAGTGGGTTGTTTCCTACATGGCTGGAACCCTGTCTCTGGTTAATGGTAAGATCCCAGAGGGCTTCATGACCACTGTTCAGGCTTTGTTTCTATGACAGTCAAAGGCACAGGGATTATTGCCTGTCTCCATCTGAAAATGTTATAGCTTGACCCTGTCAGGGTGCTGCCAAGCTGGAGGTGCTCCAAGAATAGAGGGGTACACTGTGACTGGGGCTCACGTGGTTAAAATAGTAATAACCAGAAAAATGGAGCATCAGGCCATAGCAAGAAAACAAGGGCACAACTACATTATGGTGGGAAGTTCCTTCCTCAGGCAAAGTTGAAAATGTTTTATTTAAGGAAAGGACAGCACTAATCAAATAGAGGAAAATTGTAGACTCTCAAGCCAGGTGCATATCCCATGTGTGATATGCTAATGATCATCAGCCAAATGTAGTGATTGAGCAAGTGCTAAGGGCTATTTGCCTGTAGATAAATGGTCTGTATGAACAGTTGTTGCCCCAGTCTGCCTGTCTCCCTCCCCTTCCGCCTGTGGGTGGGGCAGGTTTCCTTAGAAGAGCCTGAGGTACTGCAGCCTTCCTGGGGCTGGCAGTGAAGGTACTCTTCCGTGCAGAGCCACATGAGGGATGCTGGTCTGAGAGTCTTCTAGAAATAACAGGCGCCCTTGAAGGGCATTAAGTGGAGGGTGACCTGCCCCTTGTTGCTTCTTTATTTTTTAATTTTTTATTTTTTTGAGACAGAGACTCACTCCATCACCCAGGCTGGAGTGCAGTGGCGTGATCTCGGCTCATTGTAACCTCTGCCTCCTGGATTCAAGTGATTCTTGTGCCTCAGCCTCCCGAGTAGCTGGGATTACAGGCATGTGCCACCATGCCCGGCTAATTTTTGTATTTTTAGTAGAGACGGGGTTTTACCATGTTGGCCAGGCTGGTCTTGAACTCCTGGCCTCAAGTGATCTGCCCGCCTTGGCCTCCCAAAGTGCTGGGATTACAGGCATGAGCCACCACGCTTGGCTCCTGGATTGCTTCTTTAAAGAATCCATGTGGCTGTGTCCTGAGGATGAGCTGCAGGGGCACACCGAAGTAAGCAGGAGGACCAGCTGGGAGGTCACTGAGAAATGGAAGGGTGGTTGCAGGGATGGGGAAAGCTAGGTGGGCTACTCTGTTTGGCAATGAGTGATAACCATCTCCTCCCCCTCTCCCCTTGGATGTCTAGGCCCAGGGACACTGGTCCCCTGTTAGTTCGTTTCTCCCTCAGGGCCTTTGCACCCACTGTGCCCTTTGCTGGAACAACTCCCCCATCCCCAGCCTACACCTACTTACCCTTCAATCTCGGCTCTGATGTCACTTCCTCAAAAAGCCTCTGGACAACCCCCTTCCAGATAGGTCAGGCCCCTCATTCACAATTAGTTATGTAGTGATGTAATGTCTGTTTCTTCCATTAAAATGGAAGATTCTTGAATTCAGGGGTTGTGTTTGTCATAATCACATTAAAAAACTACTTTAAAAGAAAAACAGAGCATGCTGCCTTGTACATAGTAGGTCCTTAATGAATATTTTTTGAATGAAGTATGCTAGGCATTTTCTTATAGTGTGTGCTGTCAAACCCTCCTTACAAGCTTGCAACCCCATTTTGTGGATGAGTAAATTGTGGCTCCAAGAACACAAAGCAGGGGAGTGGCAGACCCAGGATTTGCAGCTCGGTCTGTGTAGCACCAAAGCTCTCATTCTTTCTGTCACAGCAGAAATAAATGAAGTTACTTTATTCAAACAATGTAATTCAGATTAGGCCAAAGCCAGAGTACTATGAATTTTTTTTTATTTCACTGACTCCAACCTACTGAGATCAATTTAATTCATGTCGCATTTACGGGATGCCTTGAACTCATTCACTATGTTAAATAGGAGGGCAAGAAAGGGACAGAGCTGGGCTTCGGGGAAATGCCTGTAGTGAGCTGGATACAGAGGGTCCCAGAGGAGAAGAAGCTGTGTGCCTCCCAGAGGAGTAGCCTGGCCCAGAGCCCAGGTCACTGAGTTATTAGGAATGGCCTGTGGGGGTGGCAAGGGCCTGCTGTCTCTTGACTCTTGCTGAGGTAGGTAAAACATTTAGGCTGGCTGCTTAATAGAAAGAGCTTGGCTTTGGAGTCAGTCACCCTTTGCTACTTTCCAGCTGAGTAACATTGGGCAAGCTACTTGCACTCTCCAAATCCCAGTTTCCTCATCTATAAAATGAAGATAATGGGCCAGGCATGGTGGCTCACGCCTGTAAACCCAGCACTTTGGGAGGCTGAGGCGGGCGGATCACTTGAGATCAGGAGTTCAAGACCAGCCTGGCCAACATGGTGAGACCCCATCTCTACTAAAAATTCAAAAATTAGCTAGGAGTGGTGGCGTGCGCCTCTAATCCCAGCTACTCAGGAGGCTGAGGCAGTAGAATCACTTGAACCCAGGAGGTGGACGTTGTGGTGAGCTGAGATCATGCCATTGCACTCCAGCCTGGGCAACAGAGCAAGACTCCGTTTCAAAAAAAAAAAAAAAAAGAAGATAATGATACTTTGCTCGGTTGTGGTGAAGAATTCACCGGAAAATGCATAAAAGCCCCAGGCTCATTGCCTGGCATATGCTATTAGCGGATGTCTGTAACCATCCTAGGGGACCCTCTATAGACAGACTGAACTGGGAGAGGATCACAAAGTGGGGGATTCAGAAAGTCAGCAACCAAGAATATTGGGAACAAGGACATAAACACACCTTCGCTTTTATTTTTTCCTTTTTTCTTCTTGGTTGAGGTGAAATTTACATGACACAAATTAACCATTTTAAACTCTAATTCAGTGGCATTTAGTACATTCACAGTGTGTGCAGCCACTGCTTGTATCTTGTTACAAAACATTTTCATCATCCCCAAAGGAAACTGTCCACCCATTAAGCAATCCCTCCCCATTTCCCTGACTCCTCAGCTCCTGGCAACCATCAATCTGCATGTGACTCTGTGGATTTACCTGCTGTGAATGTTTCATGTAAATGAAATTGGTTTGGGGGGGGGTTCTTCCATTTTGTAGCATTTATCAGAATTTCATTCATTTTTACGGCTGAGTAATATTCTATTGTAGGTACTTACCACTTTTGCTTATCTATTCATCCCTTGATAGATATTTGGATTGTTTCCACCTTTTGGTGATTGTGAATAATGTTGCTATGAACATTTGTATACAGGTATTTGCTTAAGTATGTGCTTTTGATTCTTTTGAGTATATACCCAGGAATGGAATTGTTGGGTCCTATGGTAATTTTATATTTAACTTTTTGAGAAACCACCTAATTGATTTTAAAAGCAGCTGTACCATTGTACATTCTCACCAGCAATGTGAAGGATTCCAATTTCTCCATGCTCACCAACACTTACTTTTTGTTTATTTTTGATTATAGCCATCCTTGCGGGTGTGAAGTGGTATCTCATTGCATGTTTTTTCCCCTTTTTTCACTGTGGTTTTGATTTGCATTTCACCCCACCCCACCTTTATTTTTTAAATTCAGAAGAGTTGTTTGGTCTTCATGGCTTCTTTGAATCCTTAGACTATCCCTGATGGTTTATGTACAAAAGAGGTTTCTGTGGGAAAAAAAAAAGACCCTCTTGTACAACTCCGGTAGGATTTTAAATTAGTACAAAGTCTGTGGAAAGTCATTTGAAACACTCCCCATTGAAATTACAAACACACACACCCTTTGATCCAGCAGTTCCAAGTCTATGAATCTGGCTTATGGATATACTCCCATGTGAACAAAATGATGTATCTATAAGGTTATTCACTGCAACATTGTTTATAATAGCAACAGATGGGAAACAAAATAAATGCCCCTCAACCGGGAACTGGTTAAACAAATTTTGGCACAGCCATACAATGGGATCCAGTACAGCTGTAAAAATGATGGAGACACCTCTTTGTGTGCTGGTATGGAGGGAATCCCAAGACATATTGTTAAGCAGAAAAAGAAATCAAGATGTAGAACAGTGTATAAATAGTCTGCCCTTCATATGAAAATGAGAGAAAAAGAATATATGTGTGTATATATGTATGCATATATAAATGCTTGTATTTCGCTGAATATTCATGGAATACCTTTGTAGAAAGGAAATTGGTGGTGAGAGACAAGAGTGGGAAGGAAACTTTTTACTGTATATCCTCTTGTGCCTTTGGAATTTCAAACTCTGTAAATATATTTCCTGTTCGAAAAATTAAATTAAAATGAAGACAACTCATAAACACCTAGAAATCTCATTAATTTGGGCTCTGATAGATCTGATCTTATGGTGATTTCACTAGGACATGGACTCTAAGGTAAGCTTTGCTACACAAAGTGATGCCAGGGACAGGGTTGCAAAAGAAATAATTCAAGATCTCATCCCTCCCCCTTCCACTGCGGTCCCGGCTGCAGCCTTAGCTCACTGACTTGTTCACAATTTGAACTTAAGTCAGGCTTCCCGAGGCCATCCTGAATGACTTCCCGCAGTTCCCCCTTGCCCTTGTTCTGAGAGTCCTGCCCTTGGGCTTGCCCCAACAAATGGTGCTCAGACAGAAACCAATGGGACTGGAGTATGCAGAGGAGCAGGTACAGCCCTAGACACTGGAAAGAAATTATGTCCAAAGTATGTCTTTGAACTTGAGATTGGGCACTTTGTGGCACCATGTTATCCAAAAGCTCTGAGTAGATCAGACGGCAGAGGAAGAGAAGTCTTAGCTCTGTCACTTTCTTGGTCAGTGTCTTTGGGCAAATCACCACATGCCTCTGAATCTCTGTTTTCTCATCTCTAAATGGGGCCAATACATGCAGGATTGTTGCATGTAGATGATGAGATGTTAAGAGGGCTTTTCTTTCCTTTTTTTTTTTCTTTTAACCCCCAGAGATGGGGTCTTGCTCTGTTGCCCAGGCTGGAGTGCAGTGAGTGGTATGATCATAGATCACTACAGACTCTAACCCTTGGGGCTCAACCAATTTTCCTGCCTTATCCTCCCAAGTAGCTAGGACTATAGGTATGTGCCACCATGACTGGCTAATTTTTAAATTTTTTTGTAGAGATAAAGTCTCACTATGTTGCCCAGGCTGAAGAGGGCTTTCTTAATATAAGCCTTATAAAATGCTGTAAGAACATGAAGGTTAACTTGAAAGTCACTATGAAAAGTCCACATTGGTTAAACATCTCCAATGTGCTTACTATGTTTGTGAGCTGGAGAGATGACAAAGAAGAATAACAGATTCTCTACCCTTCAAGAGTTTTGAGGGCTCATAGGCTAGTGAGAGAGGTGGTTGTGAAGACAATTAATTGCAGCAGAGTGCTAAGTATAGACTATAACGGAACACCAGGTGTAGGGGTGTGGGGAGGAGGAAGGCACAACTGCGCCTGGGGACTCAGCAAAGGCTTATGAGACCAGAAGATGTTAGGGTTGAATCGTGAAAGGGAAGTAGGAGGTTGCCAGGCATGTAGGGGGCATTCCGGGTGGAGGAAACAGTCTGTGAAAAGGCAAGACGGGAAAAAGGAGAGAATGTTTATGGGCAACTCCAAGCAACTGGTTGCTGCAGAGTTTGGGGTATGTGGGTGGGAGCTGAGGTTGAAAAGGGATGACCAGGTCACATCTTGGAGACCTCTTTTATGGAGGTCACAGCTAAATGATACAGTAAGAAATAAAACAAAAATAGGTAAATATGGCAAGCAATCCTTTTACAGATCCCTCTCTCAGACATAAGATACTAAAAGACACGGAGCTTCCATATTTTTGACTCCCAACTCCCTGTGAGATGCACTGGGCATGAGCTTTGAGCATGCCCTTGTGAGGAACTCCAGCCAGCAGTCCTGGACTTTGAGCCATCCAGGCCAGACTGCAGATGATTCCAGCTCCTAGTCATGGAGTCACTCCAGTCAAATATCAAAATACTTTGGGTATTTCCTGCTGAGGTCCTGGATGAGCCATCCTCACTGCGCCCATTAAATGATTCCTAGAATCTGTGAGTACAGGAAGTTGTTATATCCCAGGATGAAGTCACTGATCTAGAACAGGGAAAAGCCTTCACGTTGAGGACAGCTGCCCTGGGGAAGAGGATCATCTGCCCAGGGCATGTCCCAAGGTCATACGATTCATGCTGCTGCCACTGGCCTTTCCAAAACCCAGACACCATCATGCCACTCCTCTGATTTAAAAGCTGCTGCGGGTCCTCTCTGGCTGCAGAATGTAGCCTAACTGCTCAGTCCGTTGCTCAGGTTATTCACAGCCCAGCCCTCACCTTCGCCTGAGCTTCCTCTCCTGTGACTCTCCTCAGCAGCTCCAGGTCCTTGCCTCTTTGCTGCTTAGGGAAAGCATACTCCTCATTCAGGGTCAGCCAATTCCCGCCTGTCCTCACAGGCAGAGGAACAGCCTCCTCTTCTTGGCTCGCTCAGCACTCGGCACTTTCTTCTTAGAGCTCTTTTCAGACGTTCACTTTTTGTGTTTGTATTTTGGCAAGACTGTGATTTCCTGGAGGGTAGGGACCATGTCTGACTCATGTCTGTAGTCTCAGGGCCCAGCTCTGTGTCCAGTTCAGTAAATGTTTTAGATGATTGAATGGATGCCTGGGAGGAAGGGAGGTGTGCTCCCCAGCAAACACCTGAGTGAATGTTTTCCAGGGGTGAGTCAGGAGTGATCTGTAAGTGCTATCCTCTACTGCTTTGTCTTCTGCTGTTTTTCTTTCATTCTTTCCCTCCTTCATTGCTTCTCTTATACTCATTTTTAAAATACATCTTTCTAAAATTAAAAAAAATTTTTAATAATTAAAAAAATAAAGATGGGATCTTGCTAATTTGCCCAGGCTGATCTTAAAATACTGGGCTTAAGGAATCCTCCTGCCTCGGCTTCCCAAAGTTCTGGGATTACAGGCATGAGCTACTGCACCCAGCCGATTTTTTTGTGCACAAATTTTTAGAAATACCTGCCATGCAGGGGTTTGTATATTTGGGGCATAGATACCCAGGTAATACCCCCATCCCAGAACAGTTACTTCAGTTGTTCTGTGGATGATAAATCAGAGACCTACAATGTAGATTTCTCTTTTATATGTCTTTATTGCCTATATTAGGAATCATTAGTTACAATGAAAAGGAGAGGTAGAAACAACATAATTCAGTGTTCTGACACAAGGCTGTTTCCTCTGGTCCACAGGCTAATTTTTTTTTTTCTACTTAGAATTAGAAACTGATGATACTTCCACTTTTTCCCTTAGGAAAATGTTTATGGATTTAGTGATCTTACTTTGAGGGTAATTCTCCAATGATGCTGCCTAAATGTTTCTCCTTTAATTTCATCCCAAGGCCAAGCTTTAATGCTTGAAATGATTAGTTCACACTGCAACTAATTTAGAATTTGAGTTAACACAAACACAGTTTGCATGTATATTCTCATAAGAAAGGTTTGAAATAACCCTTTATCTGCAAGGTTTCAGCATTACCAACATGCAGCATTTCATCCAAATTTGTCACCATTTTACAAACAAAGGGCTCAAGAAATCAAGGCCTTTTGAATCATCAGGGCCTACTAATTTTTTTTAAAGACTAAAGGCTTATGATGCATGAATAGGTAATGGAGGCATTTACAAATTTCAATTTTTAGTCCATTAATCTCATTTACTTATTAAGAATCATTTATAGAAAATTCAACTCAACCAAGTACCTGTATAAGGTAATGTAGGCAATGATTTCGTAAACTAGTAAAAATTATGTCGGGTATTATTGACATCTGCACGTATTTGTAAATCCAAGACTGCATTTTAAAAGATGTAGACAATCTAGATGTATTTGCCTACCATTCTGTTACAAGTAAATCTATATATATTTTTTCTTTTTTTTAATTAATTAATTTTTTTCTTATACTTTAAGTTCTAGGATACATGTGCACAACGTGCAGGTTTGTTACATAGGTATACATGTGCCATGTTGGTTTGCTGCACCCATCAACTTGTCATTTACATTAGGTATTTCTCCTAATGCTATTCCTCCCCCCACCCCCACCCCACAACAGGCCCCAGTGTGTGATGTGTGATGTATATTATTTTTATTGTGATGTATATTATTTTTCACATTAAGATAAACAAAACCAGAAAATGTGTTTCTACTTTTTGTATTTCTGCTTTTTGTATCCCGTATCCTGGAGAGAAACAAACTTTCGCAACGCAGCTACCTGCATTTTCAAGTCAAGTAAACAAACTTGGAATCCAAAAGTGTAAGCAGCACCTCTGCTGGAGATAAGAAGTGGCTTAGACATAAACCCCATCACTACCCCTCCCCCAACCTGCTTCCTACCTCATCTTTCTTCCAGCAAAGCTGGTTTGAAGGCTGTGGACTTTTGATCATGGCCTCGGGCCACTGTCCTGGATGGCTGGTCTCAGAAGACCCTCTGAAAACCCAAAGAAGCTTTGGCTACCAGGGGATTCATTTCTCATCTTAAAATTATTCTTTAGAGACAAGATTTAAACCTTCACTTTCTAGGCCCTAGAGTTGCCTTCTCAGAATAACAGGTGGATTACACCGATGGCTGCATTCTCCCCACAGCGGCCACAGGATCTTTAAAAATGTAAATCATGTCCCATAACCTGCCTTCCCATTGCACTTCAGATATCCAGGTTCCTCATCCAGGCCTTAGAGGGCGTTTGGGATCCTGCCGTGCTCCCTTTGCATGCCTGGCTTGAAACTCTTCCCCTCCCAGCCTTGCTCTTCCCCCTCCCAACCTCGCTCTGCTCCAGCCCCGCTCTCTGGTCTGGCCTCATACATGCCCAACTTTCAGCCTCCAGGGACTTTGTGCATCAGATATTTCTGTCTAGTGCATTCTTTTTTTTCCGGTTTGTTTGTTTTGGCATGCATCCATGCATTCCTCCCCTTTAGGTCTCAGCTTAACCCTCACCTGACCACCTGGTCTACACTTGTTCCCCACGAACCCTTCTGTATTGTCTCACTCCATATCAGTCTTTATTACAGCACCATTTTCATTCTCTCCTGGGCCTTTACATTTGGTCATGACTTCTTTACCTATCTCTGTGCTTCCCCACCTGACTAGAAACTCCATGGGAGCAGGTACTTAAGTCATCTGGGCCTTGCAGGAGGCCCTGCTCTAAGCTGGTATTGCTGGCTTTGCTAGATGCCCAGCTAGGCCACACATCCCAGCTTCCCTTGCGGCTGTGCTGCTGAGTGCTAAGACATCACCTGAAGAGTGGGAGAGGAAGTGATGTGTTTAGCTTCTGCCTCATTTGCTCGGAAGGCATTCCCCAGCCCTAGATGTATACCCACCTTTCCCTCCTGAGGACAGGAGCGTTGCGGTGCCCATGATCAGCCTGACTGTGCAGACAAGGACACACTCTGGAGGGTGGCAGAGCAACTGGATGGACAGACATGGGCCTAAATGACGACATGTGGCAGAGCTTCCCCCAGCCCGGACCATTTGCCTTGAAATGTTCCATGAGTGCAGAATAAACCTGCATGTCTTTAAGCCACTATACTTGGTCTCTTTGTTATGTGGCTTAACTTTCAGCCAGAGAGTTGAATCAATAGTTATTGAATGAATGATTGAATCATCGGAGGCTCGCCAATTTTACCCAGTGCCTTCACTACCATAGGGTTAAGAGGGGAGGTGGTCATCACTGGGAATCATTTACTGAGCACCTGCCACGTACTGGAAAACATTCACCAGGAACTTTTCTGTGCTGGTTGGGTGTCTTCAACTTTTCCCATCTGAAAGCTCCCTGTGGCCTGAAGTGATGTCTCACTGCACTGTTGATGGATTTTTCTCTGCCATCCCAAAGAAACCAAACTTGAAAGGATGTCACGAAGCATGCAGCATGTAAGTCACACTCTTCATGTGAAGATTCTAAGTTGTTCTGTTATGAAAGATCTTGTGTGAAACAGAAATGCCATCTTATAGACTGTGGCAGTTTGTGACCCACATCATAGCAGAGAGTTCTGCCCACTTAATAGTGCTATACTTACTTCCAAAGTTAATGTCTGTGACATTTCATACCTGAACTTCTAATGTTAGATAAATTTTTCTGAAACTCTTGGTCCACAATGATGGGTGGTTTTGTTTGTTTATTAAACTTTTGGGGAGTATATTAGCTGGGAGTAATGATTTTTCTAAGAATTGCCAGTTATGGCTTTAATTTTGGGGAAAAATATTTCCTCCTTTACAAGGAACTTTTTGACTTAGGTTCTGGTATATTTTTCGGCTCTACTATATTTGACAAAAGACATTTAGTAAAGCTATTCAGTTAATTTCTTACCTCCTCCCAGAGGTAGCATTTTAAAAGAAG
Organism: Pan troglodytes; assembly: GCF_028858775.2. NCBI lineage: Eukaryota > Metazoa > Chordata > Mammalia > Primates > Hominidae > Pan > Pan troglodytes. The sequence continues at coordinate 32,258,598 of NC_072404.2, forward strand.
ATATCAGGGATGGGCACAGTGGCCCATACCTGTAATCCATAAGCCATTAGGTGGCTGAGGTGGGAGGATTGCTTGAGGCCAGGGGTTCGAGACCAGCATGGGCAACATAGAGAGTCTCCATCGTTAAAAATATAAAAAATAAAAAAATACAAAATTAGCCGGGCATGGTGTCATGTGCCCGTAGTCCCAGTTACTCAGGAGGCTGAGGCAGGAGGATCACTTGAGCTCAGGAGCTTGAGGTTGCAGTGAGCTAAGATAGAAGCACTGTGCTCTAGCTGGGTAATAGAGTAGAACCTTGTTTCTAAAAACAAACAAACAAATAAAGAATCTGAACAAAACTAGACTGGACTGAGGGGGCCAGTGCCTTTTCCAGCTTACTTTCTGCTATGTATCCTGCACTTAGACCCAGATTTGCCAATAAATGAAAGAGAGAACATGCAGGATTATGCAAGAGATGTACAACATCGGATATTTTCAGTGACTTTTGTCAAAATTGAGACACCTTCCTTGACTTTAAATTTCCTAAGTTCCTAAGTAGAGACTAAAATCTTTACAGATGTATTAAAACAATACACATATCACAAGCCCTACCATTTCCTGAGTTTGGCCAGATTGTGGGAAAATGTTTTGAGTCTACTTGAGTCATCAGGAAAGTGGCAGATGAGCTTCCTGTGGGCAAGAATAAGTCAATGCACTCAGGGAAAAATACTCTTAAAATCAGGACACATGGTTGATGAGGTTGACAATAGAAGGAATTATTTAAGATTGAGGCCTTGTTGGAAAATCCAGGAGGCATCCTTGCTGGACTCGCAGGCTGAGGGTTCTGAGTTATTGGTTATGACTGAATTTGTAAGAGTGGGAATGGGCTGTGGAGGCTGATTCCTGACCAGCCTGCGGGCTGCTGCCTTGGCAAGCGTCATCTTTGTGCTATTCCTTGCCATCATCGTTAGCAGCTGCAGCAGCTTTGGAGTCCACATGTAGACAAAACTTTACAGTCTAGAAAACATGTTAACATTCACAATCTCATTTGATTCTCAGATACAGGAATAGAGAAAAGATACTTTTCTTATAGCATCACATCAATAAGAGACACATAAGTTATTAACAAAATACAGCAAATTGAGTCCAGCAATAGATGGGATTTATCCCAAGAATATAAGATTCTTTAAACATTTGAAATTTAATTACTATCATTTAATAAGTTACAGAATAGGGGGAACATATGTAATCATCTAAATATGTAGAGAAAATGCACTTGGCAAAACTCAACACTCTCAGTAAACCAGGACTAGATGGGGATTTCTTCAACCTGATATGAGGTCAGCTATGAAAAATCTACAGGTAACATATTTAGTGGTAAAATGTTAAACTCTTTTCCTATAAGAGTGGGAATAAGGCAAGGGTGTTGACTCTCACCACTTCTATTCAACATTGTACTGGAGGTCTTAGCTAGTGCAATAAGGCAAGAAAAAAAGGGCGCACAGATTGGAAAGGAAGAAGTAAAGCTATCATTATTTGTAGATTGCATGACTATCTACACATTATTGCCATTATGAAGATAAGGAAAGTGAGGCTCAGAGAGATGAAGTGATTTACGTGAGGTCACACAGGCATAAAGGATGGCGCTAGCACTCAAACTTGGATCCCCTGACTCCAAACCCTGGAATAAAAAGAAGGACTATTTCATTCACTTAAACCTAAAGTAAAGTTTCAGTTATGCTTCTTAAAGAAGATCCAGTGGCACTGGACATTTTCCAGAGCAAATCAACTAAAATGAAAGTGGGAATGCAGAAGGCTTATCAGTGTGGGACAGACTAACTGGCTAGGCTCTTTAGTCTGAGCACAGTAAAGTGTGGACAATATGGGACTAGGGTGACCGTGGATCCATTCACCAGCTCCTGAGATGGCAAAACTGTTGACCTTGGTAAGGTCAGGACTGGTAAAAATACTTTCTCACAGTAACTTCAATATACTTAAGAAACTCATTGTCAAGAGATGATGCAGGATAGAAAAGGTTTAGAAAAAAAGATGTTGAGAGATTCATAACTAGGCTGACCATATCATTCATCATCATAACTGATTTGACAGAAAGAGGGTGCTATTAGTAATTGCCCTAGGTCAACAGGCATAAAGACTGTCCTGGGCAAATTAGGACATTTGGTCCCCCAGCCTATAATAGATATAAAGGAAACTGGCATGTTTGGGTGGTGGGGGGTGGAGAGGCACATCGATAACATTAGTTTTGTAGCGTCTGTTCAGGCACTGGCCAGGTGACTCATGGTGAATGTCTTGGGGCCTGGAACCCCTACTAGGAGAGTCAGATCTTTGTTGCCCCTTCAGGTGTTCCTGGCCCTTGCTGCTAATTATAATAAATAAGAACAGTAGCGACCATGTGTTGAGCACTTACTACACACCAGGCACTGAGAAGTGCTTTATGTGAAAAATTTCATTCAACAGTCCTAGAAGGAAGGCACTATTCTTCTCTCCATTTTACAAGTGAGGAAACAGAATCTCAGAGAGGTTGAGTAACTTTCCCAAGGTCACTCAGCTGGAAAGTATTGGAGCTGAGAGTTGAACCCAGACCCTCAACCATGATGTTAACCAGTCTTTACCTTTTCTCTTTTGGGTTGCAGGCCATTTCAAGGACCCAGGTGTCTGGCATAGGATGAGTGTATGGTTAGACAGCACCAGAGTGGAAATAGGGGAACCTCAGTGGCATCCCAGCCTCCATGTCAGCCTTGAGCCCACACCAAGAGACACACAGAAGCATAGAGTGACTGCTGGTGACTGCTCAGAGTAGACATGACCCTGGTTTTTGGCCCAGAGCAGCACCAGCTTCCAGAGCAAATCATGGAGTGAATTATCCAACAGCTTTGTTCTGTTTATTATTGCATTGTTTTGCTGTGTGGACAGACAGGAATCTTGACCCTCCAGATACCTGGGTAATATTCCTATAACCACCCAGGTCATTTTTGGGTCAGGCAGCCCACATTCAATTCTTTTCATCTTTTTCCATCAGTCAATCCTTAATTATTTTTATTGCTTTTCTCTGAACTCTCTTCAATTTGCTGGCATATCGCTTTTCGGGTGGTGAGATACCAGAAGTGTTCTTCAGAGAAATTATAATCTCCTGTGCATGATGTAATGCTTTGGCTTAGGCAGTTGAAAATCACAGCAGCAATTTCAGCTGCTATTGGTATCATAACCCGCGATCAATTTGGTCATCTCCAATTAACTTGACTTTTTTTTTCAGTGAAGGTAAGTTCATGGCTCAAAGTCAGTATAATTTATATCTGAACTATTCCAAGGATATGTATATATGTATGTGTGTGTGTATTAAAAGCAAAAAAAAAAAACGAAGCAAGTTCAGGAAGCAAAAAAGAATGTCTGGTCTTTGCTCATTACTGATCACCCCCGATGTGCCAGACCCCAGCTGCTAACTAAGCTCAAGAAGAATCTTATCTTGAAATGTTTAGGACATTTTAAACATTCTCTTCATTAAAAATTACTCTTGTTTTCCTCGACACCCTTTAATGATTACATTTTTACTCTCACGTTCCTATTTGTAGATTGAGAGCTTTCTTTTCTAGTAACAGTGACCCACTGTGACTCAGGTTATAACTATCTGTGGCTTGATTATTTTGAAGTTAATTATGCGCTTTGGCATGAATAATTACATTAAGCAGGTTATATTAGAATACTCACCATGTAATATTCTTTTCTCATAAGTAAAAATGGAAGACTGAGTTAACTTGGAGTTGAAAGAAATTAATTTGAACAATTTGCCGTCCCTCAGATTTAAGCCACTTTGGTTACTTCTTTTTTCCAAGTTGACTCATTTTTTTCAAGTCTATTTGTCTTTAGAGCAGCTCTCTTTTCTTTTCTTTTCTGTTTCTCTTTCTTTCTTTCTTTTTTAACCTTGTATTATTTGCACAAAGATGGCTGTGTGAGTATTAGTTCCAAAATGATGGCATTGTCTCATGACAATCACAGATGCAGTTTTAAAGTTCTGGTATTTAGCACATAATAAAAAACACCAGGAACACACAGCTTCTCTGTGAGGGATGGCTCACTGGTGTACAGAGTTGAATCACACAGAGCTGGATCTGGTCACCCATCGTTTCTTGTCCAGATAGTGGCTTTGAAATGGCCTCTCAAAGTCAGAGATGACCTCAGGCCTGTCCACAGCTCCAGCAGCTGTTTCCTGCCTCCCAGCCATCTCATGATGGGATGCAGATCTAGTTGATGTTTTCAGCCCGCACGGATCACTTCCTTTTGTAATTTAGACCCACGAAGGCCTTCTCAAATGGTTTTGTTCACGGTGTAAGAAGTCATTTTCTTCCAAGAATCTACCTATGTTTCAGAGTTGGCCTCATTTTCTGCAAGGTCAGCTTTACCTGGGGGTGGCAGAGAGATGATTCAGGATGTGGATTTCATTAGTGCACTTTGTTTAAAAATGAATACAGATCACGTTCTTTGATGTGTGTCTTTAGTTGAAAACACCATCACCACCACCGTCACCAAATGCTACCCTAAAAACTTCTCTGTAAAGTCATGACAATATCCTCTTCTTGCAACTCCCCTGACTTTGTGTCTTTCTGTAATATACAGTATAATTTATAAAAGTGTGAGCAACTGTGGAATTGTTCTCCTAATAGATTCTGAAGATTCCAATTTCCATTCTGCCACACAAGACTGAAAATCCACTTGTGCTCACTTATCTGTATCTGTACCTCATCCCCACGCTGCATCAAAAATCAGGTTCAGGTGCAGGTTAAGAGCACGCATTTACCTCCAGAATATGGTACTTATTAAATATCTCTCCACAATTAACATCACCATATCAATAAGAATTATCATTAGGTCCTGTCAATCAGGTGCTGAATTTTGCTTCAGGGAAACAAAACAATTTAAATTATAGCAAGTGCTCCCCTTCTTTTTTACTTGCTTCTCTTTAAATTGGATAATTATGTGGCTTTTCATTAGATTCCTCTAAGCATAATAGATCACGATATTCACCCTTTGACCTTGGTGATGAATGTCTCTGGTGAAAACATGTGACAAGCAGTGTTCTAATGAGAACAAAATACTGGATAACTGGAAATCTTGTATAATGAAAGGAGGAAGCAGGAGGGAAACATAACCTTTAAGGTTGATGCACAAAATATATTTGTAATGAGGCAATAATATGGGCTGGGGAGAAAAGGGGCTAGTTTTGTTTCTAATAATGCGGATGGAAATGATGATTTTTCTCCTTTGGAATGTGAAAAACAATGGAGAAACAGACATTTCAGGAAAGCTGTGCATCAGAAAATTCTGATCTCAACTGAATTGTAAGCACAGATGGAGTGAATCTGCTGGCCTAAGTGGGGATTCAAATGACTCGCTGCGACTTGGAACACCTGCACATGGCAGTGTGAGGGTACCTCTCATTTTATTGCTTTCTTTATGGGAGTTCCAAATGTAAGGACAGCTTAAAAAGGAAACAATTTGGTCTCAGGGGATCTATAATTGTATTGGGGCTGTCAAGAAAGGACAAGGGAGGCAATGGGACACCCCCAATACTTTCCAACCTCCCTGTCTTGGTTAGTCCCTGAACAACTTGCCTTGTTGGAGCTGGGACACCACCTACATCTTCAAAGTCCTCTTTCTGTGGTGTGAAGAGAGGTTGGGGCATCCTAAAGGTGGCCCTGAAATGTAGCCAGAGGTCAGGGAAAAGCCAATGACCTCTAGCTTCTTCTTCTTGGTTCCTCCCCCAACCCCCTGCACACCTGGATTTCCTGGATGGCTACTTATTGGGCTGACCCAGGCACAGCTTTGCTCCTTGTGGTGATGGATGGGAGATTTCCCATCAAATCAGCCCTTGGTACTGTGATTTGCTCTGGAGTTATGGAGACAGGTAGTTTGCTTGTTTTAGATTTCCTAGATGCTTCTCTGTCCATTTAGGATATACAGCACAAGGGTAGCCCATTGTAAAGCCATTCATCAAGGGTTTGGATTTGCTGTATCATCTAAGGACGTGGGTTTGTGGCAGGAGCTACTTGTTAAATACACAGGCTAGGCTGTGCTTGTTTTACAGTGGAAGAAAGAGAGCTGGAAACCACCACTTATTCGGCACCCATTTTGTGCCAAGCACTCTCCCAGGCTCTTGATACGTGCTCTCTGATTGAATTCTTCCATCAAACCTTAGCCTACTTTATGATTTGGAAAATGGCCCAACCTGACTCAGAATGACCTGACAGCAAAGCTGGGGTTTAATTGCAGGTTGGCCTGACTCCTAAGAACATGTTCTGTAGGTTAAAGGTAGCACAGAATGTAACACTTTTACTGTCTCCCAAGAACCATGCCTTTACTGTAACGTTATCCCCAGCTTACCTTTCCAGGTCTTGATGGAATCGATTTGGATTATTTGGACTTAATATTATTACCATCAATCTTGCTAGTTGTACAGTTTATTTTGTTTAACAGAAGACATGCAAGAGAAGAAACAGCTGCCTCTATAAATTGATTTCTTCCGGTGAATTCCAGTTTGGAGGAAGAATTTGCAGGGAATGATGTATGTGCTTACAAAGGATTAAGAAACTAACCAGGCTCAAAACCACGGTTCCCTTTGTTTATCTGCAGATCTGTCCTGTTTAAGGTAAAATTCACCCTGGGCCCTCGCCCCTGACCTCCACCAGGTGACTTTTCATGGAGACGTTCTCACTGCCAGCAATCCTTCAACTCTTTCCACAGAAGTCTGCCAGGAAGAGAAATGTCCAAAGTCCATTTTGAGCTCTCAGCCTGGGATTTAGCTGCAATTTTTCATGGACACTGGGCAATTACTGGCATACGAAGCCAAGGAGAAGCAAGAGAGAGAAGGCCCTGCTTCTCTAGTGAGATCATCATCTTTGCATCAGTCACTGTTAGAGACATCTCTGGTTTCTGTTCCCAGCCTAACTGCACAGAAAAGAGATATTCTAGCTTCTCCCTAGTTACGCATATGTGGAGAAAACTGAAAAAGATGGGTAATCATGGTTGTTGTAAGTACTTGGGGGCTCCAGAAGGTGTCCCTAAGAACTCTATAAAGAGGGGCTGTTTCTCTGAGATTTAGCACAAAATGGATCACAGTGCAGGTGCTGGAAGTCATCCGAAGGAGCTGAAAATTTTCCAAGCCCACACCCTCGATTGCAACTTGTTTGAGCAATTTTATTAGCAAATCTAAAGAAATAATGCTTTGATCAGAAAGGAGAGGGTTTACTCAGCATGGAAGCAGGACAAAAAAAGGGACTCAAAGGCAAATGTTAGCAGGGACTGCCCAAACCTTGTGCAAAAGAGGAGCTGAAGTCAATTGACTTGGGTAATTTCTAGGCCTCTTGAAAGATGCATCTCCAATACGGTGTCAGAAATCATAGATATCACAAGTCTGTAATCAACAGATTTCAAGGATTCAGGTCCCCTTTGGGAAGAACATCCCATCCTATCATGGTGCCACTTAAACACTTAGTTTTCCTGTCTAAATTCAATGTTCACCAAACCTTGTCTTCAGGTTGCCTTGTTGCTGCTGAACATCTGCCAACAGAAAGCAGACAGGATGCTGACACTGTTGTAGACCATCTCTGATAGTGATTTCTTATTAAAAATGTCAGTGCTGTGTTTTGATCTTATACATACATGCTGTGCTTCTGAGGTGTACCCATGAAAAGCTGGGCCAATTCTTACCAGTTGTCACCCTGCTGACAAGTGCAGGGTGCCAAGCCTTTGACTTAGAGCTGAATGCCAGCCCTGGACAGTGGGAACACAGCAAGCTGGTGCCTGCTAAGGAGGCTCCCCACAGAAAAGCTGCCGCTGCTTCACCTCAGCATATACCTTGACACAGTTGCTATCCTGAAAGCGGTTTTTTCTTACCATTTTAACTAGTTTTAAGTGACCAGTTGAGCGGCATTAAGCACATTCACATTATTGTGCAACCGTCACCATCAGCCATCTCCAGAACTTCCTCTTTCTCCAGAACATTCTCCCAAATGGAAACCCTGCACCATTCAACAACTCCTTGTTGTCCCCTCCCCACAGCTTCTGGTTGCCACCATTCTACTTCCTCTATGAACTTGACTATTCCGGGTACTTTATATAAGTGAAACCATACAATGTTTGTCCGTTCGTGTGGGGTGTATTTCATGTCGCATAATGTCTTATGGTTCATCATGTCGTGGCATGTGTCAGAGTTTCCCTCTGTTTTAAGGTTGAGTAATGCTTTGTTGAATGTATAAACCACATTTTGTTCATCTATTTGCTGATAGACACTTAGATTATTTCCACCTTTTCATTGTTGTGAATAATGCTGCTGTGATATGGGTATACAAATACCTGTTCAAGTCCCTGCTTTCCATTCTTTTGAGTATGAGAGAAAGAATTTTAAATCTCTGCAGTAGTAATACTTGATCTTCTCATAGTGTGCTATGGTTTGTGAGGCCTGTAACATATTTATCTGGTCCTGTGAAGTAGATTGGTAGGTGGGTAGACAGGGCTATTGCCTTCATTTTGCTGAAGGAAAATTGAGATGTAAAGAGGTCAAGGGGGGAGCCTAGATCCAAAAGCTGGCTTTCTAACTACCAGCCAAGGACTCTCTTCACCACCAAGCCAACTCTCAGGGCAGCAGCAATGTGTACCTTATTAACCGCTGCACCCCAGGTCCTAGCACAGGGCTGGTCCATAACAGGCGCCCAATAAACATGTGTCGTAATCTAACTTGGAAGAAAATGCAGTGAATATCTTTCATTTTCATGGTACAAAGGAAAGTACCGCATGCCTATTTAAAATATTATACTGAAGTGTGACGTGTGCATTCTCTATTCGCTATATCCTATACCCATCATTTAAAGTTGCTCCCAAAGTAAGTCATTTGGCTTTCCAACAAGGACATTATTTCATTTTATGGAAACTGGGAGAGATGCTTTGTCTTCTGAAGTATCTGGAGATTTCTTCTTCATTCCCAGACTCTTTCATCATCAAAACTACACAGCTTCTCACAGTCACTTACTTTGTTAAATTTGTAGTTTAAAATGAACATGAGGAAAACTACTTCTCCAACAAAGGATGCAGAGTTCATGTTGTGCTCAACTCTGCCAGATCATGGGCTTATTGACAATAGGTTTGGAAGAGCCTGGGAACAACCACATCCAATATATCTTTGGGAGAATTCCATCCACTATGTATCTTTCTCACCCTTGTGATGGTTTGAGAGGCAGAGGTACCTACACAGACTAAGTTGAGCTCCGGAGGTAGAGCCTGGCGTTTCTGAACTCTTGAAGAGGTCTGTGACCTGAATCAGCATCCTGATTTAAAAGCAGTAACCAGTAACACAAAGGATAAATGCTTGACGGGATGGAGACCCCATTTTCTTTTTATTTTTAATTTTATTATTATTACACTTTAAGTTTTAGGGTACATATGCACAATGTGCAGGTTTGTTACAAATGTATACATGTGCCATGTTGGTGTGCTGCACCCATTAACTCGTCATTTAGCATTAGGTATATCTCCTAATGCTATCCCTCCCCCCTCCCCCCACCCCACAACAGTCCCCGGTGTGTGATGTTCCCCTTCCTGTGTCCACTGAACAATGTCTCATTGTTCAGTTCCAACCTATGAGTGAGAACATGTGGTGTTTGGTTTTTTGTCCTTGCGATAGTTTGCTGAGAATGATGGTTTCCAGCTTCATCCATGTCCCTACAAAGGACATGAACTTATCATTTTTTATGGCTGCATAGTATTCCATGGTGTATATGTGCCATATTTTCTTAATCCAGTCTATCATTGTTGGACATTTGGGTTGGTTCCAAGTCTTTGCTATTGTGAATAGTGCCGCAATAAACATACGTGTGCATGTGTCTTTATAGCAGCATGATTTATAATCCTTTGGGTATATACCCAGTAATGGGATGGCTGGGGGAGACCCCATTTTCTATGATGTGATTATTACACATTGTGTGCCTGTGTCAACACATCTCATATACCCCATAAATATATACACCTACTATGTACTCACAAAAATTAAAGATAATAAATGCAGTGATAATAAATGCACAGAGAACTTGAACTATCTAGTGGAGCTTGTGACTTACCCAAGGTCACATAGCCAGTTAGGGCTTCCTTAAAAGTCTTTTTAGTAGTTTTTAACCTTAGAAGCAGAAGTGGGTGATGGCAGACAGAAACCAAAAGTCATGTAAATTTTATGTGTTTATAAGAATTTATTGGGGTGAGGAGATAGAGATGGACAAGTACTAGGATAGTGGTAACTGGACAAAGACCCCCTCCCACTGGACACTCTACCCTCTTCCCTGACCTCCTTCCAGAAAGGTGTCGTGGAATGTTCACAGGTATTTTGCTGAATTAAACATTCCAGGAAACACTGGTATAGACAATTTGTAATTCATTGCATAATTACTGGAATTCATTGGATAACAACCAACTCTCCAAGGCATTGTTCTCAGTGCAGACCTGGCCTGAGTATCCTCCAAATCTGAACTTTTAGAGATGAATCCAAATCAATAGAGAGCAGAGTCATAGAGAGTTACTGTCAGAGAGCATCCAGTTAAAGGGTGAATGCCAGAGCCCATGTGTATCAATCAATAGAGTGCCACATACCTATTTGAAGTATTATACCAAAGTGTGACACGTGCATTCTGCGTTTGCGCTATCCTATGCCTATCATTTAAAGTTGCTCCCAAAGTAAGTCATTTGGCTTTCCAACAAGGACATTCTTTCATTTTACAACATGCAATATATTTGTAACGACCTGTCATTTTTCTGAATTCAGTTCACCACCCTTGCAGGACGGAGAAGGACTGCCATAAATGCAAGAGGGGTACCAAGGGCAACCTGTCCCTCTGTGGGCTTGTGTGAAGGAGGAGGAGGGGAGGATGGGGGACGGCTTACACAGGTCCAGACAGCCTATGCTGGTCTCCATTACTACTAAGCCCTGACCAGGCACCTCTGGGGGCCATGGTCAAGTGTCACCTTGAAAGTTGTGATTTCAGGCCAGGCGCGGTGGCTCACACCAGTAATCCCAGTACTTTGGGAGGCCGAGGTGGGTGGATCACTTGAGGTCAGGAGTTTGAGACCAGCCTGGCCAATATGGTGAAATCCCATCTCTATAAAAAATGTAAAAATTAGTCAGGCAAGGTGGTGGGCACCTGTAATCCCAGCTACTGTATAGGCTAAGGCAGGAGAATTGCTTGAGCCCAGGAGGCAGAGTTTGCAGTGAGCCGAGATCGCACCACTGCACTCCAGCCTGGGTGACAGATTGAGACTCTGTCTAAAAAACAATGTTGTGATTTCAGAGTGATTCTAGGGTCACCTTCTTGTGGGAAAAGAAAGGAAACCCACATTTAGTGAGCAAGTACTACGTTCCAAGCACCGTCCATTCTTCATTTCATTTAACCCTCACAATAACTGTAGAAGACAATTTTACTTTTCCATTCTATTCCTAAGAAAACTGAGATTCGAGAGATTTAAAAACTTGGCCAAGATCACACAGTAACCGAATGGAAGAGCTGAGACTTGACATCCGAGCTGCTGCTTTCTCAGGTTGATGGAAGTTAACTGTGGGCTTTCGTCAATTACTTTTGTTCTGGAAAGAGGCAACCAGGCAGTGGCTGGCATGAGAAAATTCTTTTCCTAGGCAAGGGAATAGAGGGCAGAAATAAACTCATCTTGGTCATTCTGAAGGCAGGGGGATGGACGAAAGGGGAATGCCAGCAACACCATGTGTTCAAAGTTGTTTTGTTGTTAACCATGGGCATTATCAAGGCCTTTAATGTTGAGCCACCTGGCAATGAATGGCTAGAGCAGATATACATTTTGTTTTTCTTGTTCATGCAGGTGCTTTAAAAAGTGGGTTCAAATAATTATTATTCACTCAATAAGCATTTGTTGAGTTCCTACTACCTATTAGGCACTGACACAGGAACAAACTAAACAAAGTCCCTCCCCCAAATGGGCTTATATTCTAGTGGGGAGACAGTGAACAAATCAACAAGTAAAACCTGGTTTAACAGACAGCAATAAGCTGAATGGAGAAAAGTAAAGTACAATAAGCAAGCTTGAGGGCTGATGCAGATGTGTTTTGTATAGGGTTGTCAGGGAAGGCTTCACTAATATGGCGACACCAAGCAGGATCTAAAGGAATAGAAGGAACAAGGCATGTGACTATTGGGAAATTGTATTTCAGCAGAAGGAACAGTAAGTGCAAAGATCACAAGGCAGGGTGTGCATGGTGTGTTTGAGGCACAGCAAGGGGCCAGTGCGTCTGAGCAAAAGGAAAGAGGGAGAAGACAGGAGGAAATGGGTCAGAGCGGTAGCTGGGGCCAGAGACCATAGGGCTTTAGGCCTTGTGAGAATGATGGCTTTTATGCTGAGGTTGTCAGGGAAATCATTAGAAGTAGAGCATTTGAGTGGAGCAACGACATGATCTGACTTTTATTTTAAAAGAGTTGCTCTGCTGCTGTGTTAAGAATAGCCTGTACTGGGACAAGGGTGGAGGCATAGAGGCCAGTTAGGAGGCTGTTGCAGCCACCCTGGCGAGGGATGGTCGTTTGGAGCAGGGAGATGGCAGTGGAGGTGGTGAGGAGTGGTCAGAGTCTGGATAATTTGAAAATAGAGTCAGTTGGGTTTGCTGGTGGATTGCAATGTGGAGTATGCCAGGGGCCAAGAAGGAGTAAGCTTGCATTTCTGAGCAAAGGGTAGGAGGAGCTGACATTGGTTGAGAGGGCTGCTGTAGGTGCAGGCCTGGGTGCATGGGTATTTATGTTGGGATGGGAAGTGGGGCTGGAATCAGGAGGTCAGGTTTGGAACTACTAAGTTTGGGATGCCTATTGACATCCAAGTAGTGATCTCTCTGGAATCTGGGGCAGTGGTCTAGGCTGGAGATATAAATTTGGGACTTGTTAGCAAATAGATGGTGTTTATAGCCATGAGACTGGGTGAGATCAACTGGGGATATAATTTGGAGGGAAAAGAGGACCGAGAACTCAGCCCTGGGCACTGTAATTTTTAGAGGCTGAAAAAATGAGAAGGAACCAGTTGGAGATAGAGAAGGAGCAAAGTCCAGGGAACCCAGTGAAGAAAAGACTGAGAGTTCAATCCATATGAGGATGGAAGCTTGGCCACTGCATTTACAACTTAGCAGCCATTGGTGGCCTCAACTAGAGCGGTTTTGGGGAGGGATGGGGCTAATCCTGAATGGAGCAGGTTCAAGAGAGAATGAGAGAAGGGGCAATGGGGTCTTCCAGTATAGACACCATTGAAGAAGGGTGCTGCAAAGAGGAGAGGGAAATGGGGCAGGAGTTGAAAAATGCAATTAATCAAGGACTTTTTTTTTTTTTAAGATGAGAGAAATTGCTGCAGGTTTGTATGCTGATGGGATTGATATGACAGAGGGGCAAACAATGAAGAATATATGCTTCACAGGTCAGGGGGTAGGGGAAGAAGTTCTGAAACAGCATCCTGGGGGCGGTGAGGGGGAAGCCCTGGTGCACAGGAGGGGCTCGGCCTGGATAGCAGTGGGAAATCTGCTGGCAGAGTCGGCGGGAGGCAGGGCGGACAGGCACAGGTAGGCAGGGGCAGAAGCGCCAGGAGTGTGCACTGGAGTCCAGGCCAGCAGCGGAGAGCAGAACAGAAGCAGAGGTGCTGGAAGGTTGAGAAGGGAGGAAAAGGTACAAAACAGTCATCTCACAACTAAGGAAGTGAATGGGCCAGGGAAAGACAGTTGGGTTTCTGGGAAGTAGCGAGTGCCCATGTGAAGGAAGAGACAGTCTATGTAAAATGAAGGAAAGTTATAAAGTTTAAAGTGAATTAAAATGTAAACTTCAAACATATTTTGAAATGTAAAGTGAATTCACTGTAAAATGATTTAAATTCTTTAATGACATGATTCCTCTTTTCTGAAACTTCCACTGATTCATTTTAAATCCATGATGAAACCCAAACCCAAGCAGCTGGTGTTCCCATTGCTCTTCTCTCTACCCACCCCTGCTTCCTGCCCACCAGCTCCCAGCTCAGCCCTGGGCGGTCTCCACTGGGTCCTCCAGCGCCTCTGAAGTCTGTAGTTTCCATTCACTCAGTTTCCTTTGTTTTTCCTTTATCTAAGCTCCATCTTCCCCTGACTGCCCTGCTCTCCTGTCTCTGCATTTTCATTATGCTTTAGGTGTAGCACACACTGAACAGTGGATTATTTTCTGTTTATTTTACCGGGACAGCCTCGTTTCCTCCATAGATTGGATGAGCGTGAGGTCAAGGGCAGCTCTCCTGCTAGCACTGGGCATCTACAAATATTTGACAAATTGACCAAGGTGAGAAAAAGAAGGCAAGGCTGGCTGCTGAGGCCTGGGCAGGGCTTCCTTCTCATGGACCTGGTAATGTTCAAGGCCAGAACTGCACAACTGCACCTTTGCAAATTCCATTCAGCAGCTATTAAAAAAAGGCACCCAGGTCAGAGCAACATATAATTCTCTCTAGCCTTCCCCTTTTGCAGCTCTTTAAACACTGGATGGATTTAAGCGGAATCGGAGGAGCTGCAAGGGAGGCCGGGGGTGTTTGTCTTTCCTCTGTGATAGTTATCGGTGAACCAGAGAATCTTCAGCTTCCCGAAGCTGGCAGAGAGGTGACCCGTATTGAGGTCTCTCTACCCCCTAGGTGGCATCAAATTGAGCCCCGCACAGTTATTAGAGGGATAATGGGATTCATTTCAGCAAGGACTGCCTGGCTGGGGCCGAGCTTATTTTAATTTTCAATGTTAATAAACTTGTGGCTATTGCTTTTTTCACACCGATGTGCCTCACACCTCATTTCACTGGCCCATTAGGCAATTACCAGCAGTGCCTCTGTTCCCAGCACCTCTTAAACACGGAGCAATTATGCTTATTTGGTGAATGATGATGAAACTTGGAGGAGGCAAATGCACTGGCATAGAACTTTCCTTCCAACTTCATCAGGTGTGCACTGATGAAGCACCCCCCTCAGTGAAAAACTGGGCTGTGACTCCAGTCTTCATGATAGCAGAGATACGGGGACTGTCGCCTTGTGGTCCCCAGCGTAAGCCCACCAGCATGCCACGTGAGCCAGCCCCGCTGACCCAGACTCAGTCCCCCCAGTGCTGGGCTGTGAAAACAGACCATTCAGCTTGGGAAATGAGCTGATAATGCTCTTCATCTATCTTGAAATGGGAAGTTTCCAGTAGGTCTTAAGTGTGTATTAATGCACGAGAGTAATGATCCCTTTATTTACAAAGTTGTTTAATTCCTCACTTCTGTGGTCCTTGTGGGCCTGAGTGGATTCTTCATTTACCAAATTTCTCCATGATTTTCACAGCTGCTTAAACAACCCTTGTCTTCCCCCTTCCCAATCCTTTGACTGATAGAGGAGCAAAGCAATTGCCAGCCTGACTTCCAACTCCATTTGCAGAATCTTCCTAGTTCGAAGAATGGGTTCATGTGGGGGGCCAGTGGGCCAGTGTGTGGACTGGAGCCCAGACACAGACGTGGCCCTGCATCTCGAGAGCAGTGCCCTTGCCCTTGGCTGATGAC
Source organism: Pan troglodytes (assembly GCF_028858775.2). NCBI lineage: Eukaryota > Metazoa > Chordata > Mammalia > Primates > Hominidae > Pan > Pan troglodytes. The sequence continues at coordinate 32,274,161 of NC_072404.2, forward strand.
ACTGCTCCCCTCTACTCTGTGGTGGCCTCACTCCACTCCACAGTCCTCCTCTGCCTGACCCAGTTATTGCCCAGGGCTAGCATGCTTGCCCCCAATGTCCCCAAATCCCTGCTTCCTACTCAACAAGTTTCAGTCATTTGCAATGAGGGATAGGCTGTGCATATAACTCCTTTCAGAATGGGGTGTTTCTGGGTTCCTGGTTCCAGGGCTTTTCAAGCTGAAGTTTGCTACATGTTAGTGGTACTGACACCACTTTAGTGGGTTGCAACTCAAGACTTCTTTTTTTTTTTTTTTAAGAAATGAAAAAGAAGCTGAGCATAGTGGCTTCCACCTGTAATCCCAGCACTTTGGGAGGCTGAAGCAGGTGGGCCCTTTAGCCAAGGAGTTTGAGACCAGCCTGGGCAATACAGGAGACTGTGTCTCTATAAAAAAATTAAAAAATTAGCCGGGCATAGTGGCACTTGCCTGTCATTCCAGCTACTCAGGAGGTTGAGGTGGGAGGATTGCTGGAGCCCGGGAGGTCAAGGCTGCAGTGCACCATGATAGCACCACTGCACTCCAGCCTGGGCAACACAGGGAGACCAGAAGAGAGAGACAGAGAGAGAGAAAGAAAGAAAGAAGGAGAAGTAAGGAAGGAAGGAGAAAGAAAGAAAGAAAGAAAGAAAGAAAGAAAGAAAGAAAGAAAGAAAGAAAGAAAGGGAAAGAAAGAGAAGGAAAGGAAGGAAGGAAAAAGAAAGAGGAAGGAAGGAAAGAAAGAAAAAGAAACGGAAAAGAAGGGAAAATATCAGAGTGCATGGTGAAGGGAAGTATTGTTTTGCTACGGAGTTTTGTTTTGTTTTGTTCATGGAACAGCTAGTTATTGAATAGCTATTCTGTAGCAGACTGAGTTCAATGAGCTGGTTTCAGTGATATGTTTTTCTGTCCACTTGTAGGTACATGTCTACTGGATCACAGTTATAAAATCTATCTCTGAAGTAGATGGATGTAAAATATCTTGGATAATCTGAGGTGTCGTTCCCAGCACTCTCCAGGACCTGAGACTGACTCTGGCTCCAAGGCTCTCAGCTCTGGTCTTTCAGTGCTCTTGGTTGCCCTGTGGTTGCTGGGCAGGATTCAGCGTATGTGATTTTTAAGATTTTTTTTTGCCCTTCTCCCTGGGGGACAGAGGCTGGGGCTAGGCATCTGGAAGCATATGGCTCAAAGAGAAGGCAGTCACAGACTTAGGTGGCAGGGACCCAGGTAGCACACAAACATCAGGACCTCCAAGCCAAATGATGGTGGGCTTGAACCCCTTCACTCAGACAAGTCTCTGTCTGGGGAAGACATTTTTGTGCCCAGAATCAGTGAGATCCTCTGTGGGGTGGGCCGGCCAGAATTTCTAAAAGTAGTACTTATGAAGACTGTTTTTAGCCCTTGGATAGTTTCAGATGGTCTCTGTGGCATTTACTACAGTCACAAATGGGAAAGGCAGTAACACGAAAAAGCTTCTGTTTTTCTGACTTCAGAAATTCTGGATTGGTGATGACTGTGTCGGGGGACCTTGCAGGAGAGTTTCCCCGTGTTTCTTGGCTGGATTTTTAGCGGCGTCTCCCAAGTTTCCTTTGGGATCCTTGCCATTCCAAGTGCTGGGCTTGTCATAGGGATGGAGTCTGGAGGAGAGCTGGAGTTTGAATCTGAGATAACACTGGGGGTGCAGTAAAGTGTGAAGGGATATGGGAGCCAGCCTTCCGTTCAAAGAGGGCCTCAAATTTAGACGTTTGGTGTTATCTTCAAAGTGAGGTTACAAGATAATAGGATGGAAGGGAGACGGTTTGCACATAACTTTGTTTCCTATTATAGAACAAAGCTACTGATAGGTCTTTATAAATTAATACCTTAAAAATTATGTAATTATAAATAGCTCTGTTATATTGCATTTTATTTTTTGGTGTTAAAAGCTTTAGATGGTCAAATGTCTATAATTTTTTGTAACTTTAGTTTTGTAATAGACCGAGGCCAATGAGGCTTTGGTTTGATCAGTTTGAGAAGATGGATCCAGGGTATGCCTGAATGTCAATCCCATGAGAATGCTAAGTGGAAGCTATTCTAGAAAAATCATTTCACGCCACTCTCTTCGTCAGCTAAGGAAAAGGTAAAAGCAAAATGTAATTCTGTTTACCGAGTGCTTCCGACATTTTCAGTGTAGCACTGTAACAGATGATGGGCAACATGTCCCCAGATGGCATCTTCACAAAGTATATGACACTTCCCAAAGTATATGACACAAAGTATATGACATTATTTCACGAAGTATATGAAATAATGAGGTGGGGAGGGGAAGCCTCAAGCCAAATACCCCCCACCACAGCAGCACTGGAAAGCTCAGACATTCTTTCTCCTTTTACTTTACTTCATCTGTTTTAAAAAAGAATCTTTTCCTACTCTAAGTCATATATTCAGAAAACTTTGAAAATCTAAAAATAATTCAAAGCCAAAGAAAAAGAAAAAATAATCACCCACAACCCTTCCTTTCTCTCTATCTGACTGGGGCTGCCAGTCCCAGTACCCAGCCAGGCAGGGCGGCCATCAGTGGCGGCATGGCACACACCCTTGCAGTCTATTTCTCTTTATCTTTACAGAGACATGTAGATTGCAAGGGGCATCATTCTTTTCTTCTCCCTGTGTTTCAGGACTATCAGGCAGAGTGCAGGACAGTTCTCCAGGTGTCCTTGGACTGAGTCAGTTCTTCTCCCTCTTTTTTTTTTTTTAATTTTAGACGGAGTCTTGCTCTGTCACCCAGGCTGGAGGGCAGTGGTGTGATCTCGGCTCACTGCAATCTCTGTCTTTCGGTTCAAGTGCTTCTCCTGCCTAGGCCTCCCGAGTAGCTGGGATTATAGATGTGTGCCACCACACCCAGCTAATTTTTGTATTTTTAGTAGAGATGGGGTTTCACCATGTTGGCCAGGCTGGTTTCGAATTCCTGACATCAGGTGATCTGCCTGCCTCGGCCTCCCAAAGTGCTGGGATTACAGGTATGAGCCACCGCGCCTGTCCTCTCCTCCCTTTCTTGCTTACAGTTCTCAAGCTTAACTGCTGAATGTGCTGGGAATGGAACATCCTGAGATAGGGAGGGACTGACTTGAACAGCCCAGCTCTGTTCCAGCACCCTCTAGAAACAAGATGTTTCTTTGCCTTAGCTCCAAATTACGATTTTCCAGTCAGATCTCTTAGTAACAAAGCTAGCATGTTGCTCTCCATCTGACCAACTCCTTAGTCTGTCTCAACTGGTTTCTAATTCTGAGATGAAGAAGTGTGATTAATTATCAACCTCCAACATAGACTTTAAAGAATTGCACTATTCTACCACATGTTGTTTTGTACCTTGCTTTTTTCACACAGAAATAAATCACAAACACTTTTTTCATGACAATAACTATTTTGTCTACAGCATGACTTCTAACGGCTGCATTAACCCAACATGTAGATGTGCTATACTTTACCTAACCAGTTCTCTTCTTCAATTTAGGCTGTTTCCAGTTTATAAAAAAGTTACAAATAGTGTTGCAATCAATGATCTTATACTTTAGACCTTAGTATACATCTCTGATTATTTGTGATAAAATCTTAGAGTTGGAATTAAGGTATATGCATAATATTTAGACTTTTTTTTTTTAAAGGCTTTATTGAGATGTAATTGGCCTACAATAAATCGCACATAGTTAAAGTGTACACTGTGATATGTTTTAACATATATTTGCATCCATGGAATCATCATCACAATCAAGACAGTGAACATACCCATCATCCTTGTGTTCCTCTGTAATCCCTCCTTCCTCCTGGCCCACCCACTGTGTCCTGAAGCAATCACAGATCTGCTTTCTGCCACTATAGATGACTTTGCATTTTCTGGAATTTTATATAGATGGAATTACACAGTATGTGCTATTGTTCGTCTGGTTTCTTTCATCCAGTATACTTATTCTGAAATTCATCTACGTTGTTGAGTTTATAAACAATTGTATGAATAGAGCACAATTTATTAATCCACTCACTTGTTGATGGCTATTTGGGTTATTTCTGGATTTAGAGGATTAGAAATAAAGCTGCTATGAACGTTTGTGTCCAAGAGTTTGTGTAGACTTCAGCTTTCATTTCTCTTGGGTAAATACCTACAAGTGCAATGGCTGGGTCATATGGCAAGGTGTATGTTTAACTTCTTAAGAAACTGCCAAGCAGATAAAGCATTGCACCATATTAAGTTTTGATATTGGTCGGGGGCAGTGGTTCACGCCTGTAATCCCAGCACTTTGGGAGGCCGAGGCAGGCGGATCACGAGGTCAGGAGATCGAGACCATCCTGGCTAACACGGTGAAACCCCGACTCTACTAAAAATAAAAAATAAAAAATTAGCCGGGTGTGGTGGTGGCACACGCCTGTAGTCCCAGCTACTCGGGAGGCTGGGGCAGGAGAATGGCATGAACCCAGGAGATGGAGCTTGCAATGAGGGGAGATCACGCCATTGCATTCCAGCCTGGGTGACAGAGTGAGACTCTATCAAGAAAAAAAAAAAGTTTTGATATTTAATTTAAAATAATGCAAGTGAATTTGCGTTAGTCTAAAGTGCCCTTAGATTAAGAGCGTAGGATCATAGGACAGGGGATCTAGAATGTACTTGAGAGTGTACATCCAGTTCTTTGCTTTACTACAGAGGAAGCAGTGATCCACAGAAGCAAAGTGAGTTTTCCAAGGTCTTTCACCTTAAAGGCTAGTCTCTTTACTCTTCTATAAGACCTTTCAATGTGGGAGCAATGCTACCGTCATGTTGCAATTTCCCAACATAGCCCTGTGTTATGGCCACAAGGGCACAGATTTCACCTTGCATGTTACACAACTTTGGGCATGAAACATGTTTTGAAACTGGAGAATTTGTCAAGACCTGGAGTAAAGAGAATCAAAAGGGTAATAAGTATAATCTACAGGAAATCATATTTGACCACTCACCATATCAACGTCAGTGCAACAGCAAGTAAAATAAAAATGTGCTATCATCGTGGATCCTTGGAGCATGGAGGAGGTCCACCTAGTTTCTGAACAAACTGATGGATCCAAAGATTCAGACCACTGAGCAGCCCATTAAAAGTGAAGACAACAGCAGTGCCATTTACCCAGCTGCCTTGGTTTACCTTCCTAGCACCCACTTCTTATTATCATATTCATAAGTGTGGCCTCTAATCAGTCTTCTTAAGTAAAGTTAACAAGTATATGTGTGCACTCTCTTGAAATTGTTTTGCTTAGCCTAAGAAGCTGTCATGGGGTTGAGAAGGCTGCCGCTTTAACCAGATTTCATCTCTGTGTGTCACTGCTCATGTCAAAGTAAAAATGTGCTCAGACATAAGAGTTGTCCTGCTTTCATCAAGAGCGCCAGCCTCCCTGAGCCTCGTTCCACTTGGTTAAGCTTGTTATTTAAATTGTTAAAATTGAGACATCGGCAGTAAATTTCAGAGAAGATATAACAATTATTAGATACAAGCTGGGCTCTTGTACTTGAGAATATCCCATGCCCTCCATCCACCAGCAGAATTAGCCACAAATAATTTACAATGGTTTCTCTAAGAAGTGCACCCTGTAGTACTTGGATGGCATTAAATCACAGTCTGTCTCCAACTGGATAATATTTCTAACTTTAAGATAGATTTGGTTCCAGTCAGCAGAGTGGCGGCACACTCCAGAGGCTACCTTTTAATGCCTATAACTCTTGAAGAGCTGAGTGAGGATCCTGAAGCTGCCTTCTGCCTACGAGCTTTGTGTTTGGGTAATTTTATACACCAGGCATTGGAGCCACAGTCCAGAACAATCGTCCTGTAAGGGTGAGGAGAAGTAAAAGCCAGGAGGCTCTCTGAGTGACCTTGTGTCACTGTGACCTTGTGGTGATCATGTCCTGTTCCCTGTCTGACTGTGCCCAGGCAAAGGTTGGAGAGAAGGGATAAGAATGGGTGAAACTTGGAGTCTACAGGTAGATCATCAGAGGCCACCTGGTCTGACTTCTCCAGCCTCCCTCTCAGTGAAGGAACCCCAAAAAGGACATGATTATTTAGGAGTTGATTCATTCTTTTGACTTTAAGATCAACAGAATTCCCCAGAGTTGGTTGTTGTTTTTGTCGTTGTGTAATATGAACGACTCTCAAGCCAAACGTCTCCCAAAATCGGTACTTATGGAGTGGATTGCTTGGACACAAATGTAGTACCTGACATTTAGTGATGTTAAATATCATCAGAGTGATGAAACTTCATCAAAGTGATTTTGGTCCACTATTTAGTGATGCTAAATTTCATCAGAGTGATTTTGGTCCATTATTTCTATTAATGAAAATATTTTAAAAGTTTGAACCTGACATTTGATGTGTCAGACTGTATATTCTTTAAATTTCTGTACCTTTGTCCAAATCATAGAGAAAAATAGTAATTCCAGAGCTGGGAGAAAACTTGCACATTGCCAATCCAATGCTCTCTTTTAAAAAAATCAATAAACTAAGAACTAGCCAGGCCAAATCGCTTTCCCAAAGTCATACATCAAGATAGTGGCATTAAACCACAAATGCTCTTTGAGTATATGTTGTCTCGTTATTTGAAAATTCATCTCACTATAAAATAAGCACACATTTCTTCATTTTATTCATAAGACTATTCTATAAAATAAAAGGTATATATAAATAAACATACCTTTCTAAGGTCAGGACCTGGTCTTGGCATTTCCGTCTGTATTATCCACTCCCAAGGCATCACCTGAGATCCTCTTACCTGTACAGTCTGGTTTATTTTCGGGAATTGGCTTATGTGATTATGGAGGCTGGCAAGTCTAAAATCTGCAATGTGGAACAGGCTGAGACCCAAGAGAGCCAATGGTGCAGTTACAGTGTAAAGGCTGGCAGAGGGTCACTGATTCAAATATTAGTCTCATCCAGAAGCACCCTTTAATTTGACACATAAAATTAACCATCACAAGGGGTTAATACCCTTTGAAACAAAATTTTCACTATTAAGGTATGGGAGTTAGTGGATATTCCTTCTTGTCCTCCCCTGTCCTCCACCCCACCAGTCACCCTTGCCCTCCGGATGGGCTGAAATGCAGTAATTCCTATGGCCGCTCTGAAGACCACCTGCACAATTGAGCAAGAGGTTGTGCTTGCATGTAAATGGAGCCCAGCTTGATATCTCACCTTTCTTTTTTCCCTTTTTCCCTGGCTCACTCCTTCTTTCACTCACTTTTGCATCCCTGGGATGCAACAAAGCTTCAGTACATAAACTTTGGCCTCAGGCTTCATTTTTCTAGGAACTTGGCCTACTATATCTTATTAACTAGCAACCCCCTCCCCCCCTTTTTTTTCTCTTTTGAGACAGGGTCTTGCTCTGTCCCCTAGGCTGGAGTGCAGTGGCACGATCATGGCTTACTGTAACCTCAACCTCTGGGGCTCAAGTGATCCTCCCACCTCAGTCTCCCAAGTAGCTAGGATTACAGGCATACACCACCATGCCCAGATAATTTTTATTTAATTTTTTTTTTTTTTTTTTGTAGAGATGGGGTCTTGTTTTGTTTCCCAGGCTGGTCTCAAACTCCTGGGATCAAGTGATTCTCCTGTCTCAGCCTCTGAAAGTTCTGGGATTACAGGTATAAGCCACTGCACCCAGCCTGCAAACCCCTTTTCAAATCTGATTAACAGCCAGAATCCCATTGTACAAAATACACACTCCCAACTTTGCACTCATATAATTTCAAGATCCTCTTACTGCAACGTTTCAGTTGCTTCCCTCTGACCTTTTAAAAGCCAGTTGTATATTATGTCCTGAGCTTCAGTGTCAGGTACTATTATTACCACTTGTACATTGAATCTGAACTTTAACTTTGTCAGTTTGACTCACGTAGCCCAAATCAATCCTCTCTGTCTAGACAAAACAATTTAACTTTGTAACTGACCAATTACGTAGCACTTATTTATTGGAAAATTTGTAAGTTCAGGGCATGGTGAGGGGTATGAAGTATACAAGACATAATTTCTGCTCTCAAAATGCTCACAGTCTACCAAGTATTTTTGCTTTCAGTTCCCTCATCAAATTGAAAATATATTTACCAAATTAAACATTTGAAATAATTTTATAAGGTCTATTGAGCCACATGTTCAAAATTCGAATGCTCTGGTTGGTGCCATTACAAATCTTGGTAGTGATGAGCCAGCAGATGCAAACCAAGCTTGGAGACTGCAGAGGAGGAAGGAGGCAGTAGCTGGAGGCAGTGAGAGACCTCAGCAGGTTTAAGGAAGCTTTTTTCTCTTGGGGCTGGCTGTTATTTTAAGGAGACTTGAAGGGGGCAGAGCCACACACAATACAAAAATGGCAAGCCATCCATAGACAATGTTGGCTCTGAAATATACAGAATAATTGTTTTTTAGTGGTATACTTAGAATCTTAAAACTTGTTTAAGCCAATGTTACGATTAAATTACAGTCAGTTTCTGAAGCACAGAGGGACTTGCAAGATGGAAGAGAAATCTGATGGCTAAAATTAGGTTGTAGCGTTTTCCAGCATTTTCCTGCTATCTGACTACCAGAGAGGCACAGATAATCCAAGTTAGTAGTGTAATTGGTAGTTGGCGAGAAGTCTTCTGTTTTAGGTACACATCTCAGCCATTTTTAATTTTTTTTTTACCATATTTTTGAGTCTATAAAAAGAAGATGCAGGGCTGGGTGTGGTGGCCACTGCTGTAATCCCTGCACTCTGGGAGGCCAAGGCAGGAGGATCACTTGAGCTCAGGAGTTCAAAACCAGCCTGGGCAGCATGGCAAACCCCCATCTCCACCAAGAATACAAAAAACTAGCTGCACATGGTAGCATGTGCCTGTAGTCCCAACTACTCAGGAGGCTGAGGTGGGAGGATCGCTTGAGCCTAGGAGGTGGAGGTTGCAGTGAGCCGAGTTCACGCCACTGAACTCCAGGCTGGGTGACAGAGCGAGATCCCATCCGAAAAAGAAAAGAAAAAAGATGCGGATAGACTCTTTTGAAATAAAGGACTAGACAGAAAACCTTTGTGAACAACGTATTTCCTGAATTACAGATGCACTATCTCAACGTATCCCTGAACTGTGAAAAATTACTATAAGATCTAATATCTTTAAAAACATCCTTTTGTTTTATTTTGCCTTTTGATAATTGGTCTTGACCCTTTTCAGGCAAAACTCCTACTGACTTTCAATTGATTGAGCTGATTTGACTTGAATAAGGTCAGCTATAAATGGTCCCCTTTCTACTCTACATTCTCATCACGTGATGCAATGTGTCATAACGCCACAATGATATGTATTGGCAATCTTATACTGGTGATTAATTGCTGGGAAAGTAATTTCTTTATAATTGCACTCGAATGCTTTTGGTGGCCTGACATCATAGGGAACTCAGGTACACTGGCTCAGTAGGGCCCCAAGAATCTGATTTAATACTCCCATCCTACCCCGCATGAACCCATCTTGGAAAATAATGGTAGCAGTTAACATGTCTTGAATGCTGACTCCGCCAGGCACTGTGTAAAACAGTTTGCATTCACCAGCCTCAGCTCCTGTAATCTTCATGACAGCCCCATAGGGCAGGTACTATGAGGCACGTGTTACTGGCCTAGTTGGAGACCACTGGAGAGGTCAGTTATATTGCCCAAGGCCCCATAGGTGTTTGGGAGGCAGACACACTGGCTCCAAAGCCCAGCAGAGGCCCTGCAACAGCTGCCTCATTTTCCTCTCCCACCTGGCCTTCCCCCTCTTCTCCCTCTCCCCCATATCCCAGCCATACAGCCTCTTGCTGATTTGCCACCCTTCCAAGGGGCTTCCCCTGCTCAGTGCCCTTGCACTTGCTTTTTGTTCTGCCTGGCCCACTCTTCCTGCTCGTTGTCATGTGGCTGGATTCTTTTAACATGTTAGATGTCAGCTCACATGCCACCGTTCTGGGCAGGCTGTCCCTGATCACTCCCTGGAAAGTGGGCCTCCTCTCCTGGCTAGCTGGGTTAGTGCCACTTACTATGTCAAATCTCCTTCCTTTATAGCGTTTCTCACAATCTATAACTATCTTGTTTGCAATAGCATTTTGTTTATCTCCCACTGGAACGTAAGTCCTAGAGGACAGCTTTGACTTCAGTATCACTCTAGCTCAAGCACCTAGGACAGTGACCAATGCTTCATAGATGCTCCACCACGACTGCTGAATGTTCAAGGAGCCAAGCTAGTAGGAACAAAACTGCTGATGGGGTGCCTGGCAGGTGTGTAGCCTGGGTGGGCTCCAGGTGGAAGGGAGCAAAGGTGCTGAAGCGGATAAGTGTGGGCTTCAGAAGGAAGACACCTTTCCAATAGAGCTTGCTTTTTTTGTGCTTGTCTACTGCCTTGTTCTCTGATTTCTCCTCTGGGCTCACTCTAGATGCACCCTATGCCTCTCAAGCATTTTCTTGCTCGCAGTGGAAATACTTGCCTCAGTGCCAGGAGAGATGTTGAAACTGACTTTTGCTGTCTCAGGACTGATGGGGACTGGCGTTTGCTTTGCAGGGTCACTGTGAACACCAGACAGTCCAGGAAATCCAAGAAGGCAGCTAACCAAAGGGACTTCAGCATCTGGAAGACTGGACTGAGGCGGGGGTGTACTTGACAGGGGTGGCCACTGACCACACACCTCCTTGAAAGGTGTCGTGGCTCATTACCAGCCGGTTTTCTTGGTGAGAAGTGACTTGATCCTAATGCTTTGGTGTGAGCCCACTGCCTCAGGAGGACTTGTTGGCCCTAACTAAGTATGAAACCAGTTATTAGATAAAATATCTTTTTACCCCAAGGTTGGGAGGGAGATGGGAAGGGCCACTAGTATTTGCAGGGTCAGCCTGCTCCTGTTTCTGGCAGCACACAGCAGGGCTCCAGCATCATGAGGCAATGCACATTCACTCTCCAAGTTCAAAGCGCATCCTTGCAGCCTTTCAAAGCGTCTGACATCCTTTCAAGTTCGCTGTTACAAAGGCAAATGCAAATAGAGCGCGTTTCGGAGGCGTTGTGTCAGTCAGCCCTCAATCTGTATGTTCTTCCAGACACTCCTTCTCCTGCCTGATTTATTTCATATTAAAAGGGCTGTCAATCTGCATCAAGGGAACAGGTTGAGAAAGAGTGAGTGATGTTTGTCGAGTGGGCTCTTTGTTGTTGTTTGCTATTGTTAAAAATAACGGTCCCCCCATCTTTGTGGCCATATTCCTGACTCACCCTACACAGCTCTCCTCGCCTCTGCTTACCTTGTCTGCAGGTATCTACACACCAGGGGTATGAATTCCACGTACTAGAAACATTTCCACTAGAAACGTATTTTGTGAGGCTGTGGCAGACCCTTTTTTATTATCCATCAAATATATCTCTTTTTACCTTCTGATGGCTTGGCAACAGGACCATTCTTTTTTCAAATAAAATAAATGTGCCTGCAGCATGGCAGAATATTCAGCGTTGAAGAGGCTTTGCCCTGGCTAATGTGAGCTGCATTCTGCGGGCTTCATTACGACGGGACACTAATGATGCACTCCACGGCTCCCGACGGGATTGCTTTATTGTACCAGCTGCATTATTGTTTTATGTTAGTATATTGATTATTGCCTTCTCCTGTCATTTAGGCCAGGTTTTCTTACTTTTATCTGCAATTTTGGCCTACAAATAGAATTGCCCCATCATTCTGTACTATTAATTTTTGAAGGTGCCTGATACCTTGTGAACCAACCAATCAAGCCTGTCTTCACTTGCCATATGAAAACTCCCAAATTACAAAGTCACAAGAAGTCAGATGGTCTCTGAACATAGAGTCTTAAGCTAGTGGCTTTAATTTGAGTGTGCATGGAAATTACCTTCAGGAGTTTGTTGAAAGGCAAACTCCTGAGCCCCAACCCCAGAAATGTAGCAGGTGTAGGGTTGGGGCCCAGGAAGCTGCCTTTTAAATAATCACTTGGGTGATGCTCAGGATAAGGCATGGGATGGGAGTGAAGGTAGAGTCAGGTGCTTGGCAATGAGGGAACTGGCAGGAGGCCACAGACTGTGTTCCTTGACCCAGGCTCCACTCTCCTCCCTCCAGGCTGTCTCCTGGCTCCTCCCTTGCCCAGTCTTTTCTCCCCTCATACTGTCTCTTTTTGGCTCTGCTATCAAGAGGTATTTCAGATGAGAACATAACCACTTAGGAGAAAGGACCAAATCAGAAATGATATTAATGCTGCTCTCTTCCTTCCAAAAGAATTAGCCACATAATACAATTTTATGGTGAAGAGACAGGATGGAGAGGGGAGGAATAAGAAAAATATTCTAGAATAAAACTATATGCAAACCATCGTTCAGTAACAAAGCCCTCCAGGGCCTGAGGAAAATGCTGTTTTCAAGGAAGCAACAGACTCACCTCTGTGAGGCTGGGACACGGGGAGAAGCCATGAGGCACCCAGGGAGGGCCAGATGCAAGAAGATGCTGCCATGGGAAGCGCTTTCCCTTGGTTCACAGCTCCACAGACTCCCTTTGCTTTCGGGTAACACCCACTGAAAGGTGGGCCCTGAAGAGAATAGGGCAGATCCATGAGGACCCAATGGGAACTGGGAAGAAAACTCATGGAACACCTACAAATAAATAAATTATATTAGAAACAAAGATAATAAATACCCCAGACTCATTGATTCCACTTATGGTACTGTATGTTACTTTTATCTGTGTCCAGAGGTTATTTACATCTATCATATTTGTACAGTGGAAATATACAATAGTGGGCTACTATGTGTCTTATTCCAATTTTGCATTCAGTGACATCACCTTGGCAACTTGAGATGGACCATGGTAGGAGTATTTACACTGTTGAAATCAGCATATGTTGCGAATCAGTGCTTGATTTATTGTTTTGTTGACTAGACTTAAAAAGGCGATGGAGAAAATGTTTAATGATGCAGATTAAGCTTAAAAGGGTGTCATGTCTGTAGCTGTTACATTAGGAGTAGCACAAAAATTTGAGGGAATATTCTTCCAGTATATGGAAACTATTATCTGATTCAGCAAAGACGTCACTCATGTCATTGATGAAACAATATAGCTCTAACACATGTCTTTGTTTTTCACTTTTGTTCTACTCATTAATGTAAATGAAAATATCAACCACTATTCATGTCAGAATTATACTTGTTTATCACTCGCAGCCTACGATTAGTATGGATATAAGAGTTTGCCAAAAATCTGCGAAAGCCTTTTAAGAGATTCAGTTGGCTATATGGAATTGCAATAAAGAGAGTCTGCTAATTTTATTTTTATTTGTAAATTATGTGCTACACATCCTTCAAATAAGTA